>NC_047098.1:52478335-53678335 GCF_902459505.1 Geotrypetes seraphini | reverse complement strand
TGGGTTTTTAACCTTCAGATGGCAAGAGCCACCGCGGACGACAGGCTCTGCGCCGCCGCGCACATGCGCACTCCTACCTGCGGGTCTGTACAGCACACGGAAAACAGGAGCACGCAGGTGGGATTGCGCATGCGCTCTTAGGGCTTTATTATATTAGATATGACATATGATGTGATTACAATATTCTCTCTCTCTCTTCCTCTGTATCTTAATTTCCTTTCTTATTCCTCAGTTCAGTCTCTTTTTTTTTCTCTCTCTCTTATACGTCATTTAATGCCCTTGTGGTTTATTGTATGTGGGGTGTACAGTTCGCAGTGTCAAGATCAGGATCAGCGAACACATCAGCAGGATTAGATCCAATATACAAGAAGCGCCTTTAGTTTTACATTGGCTTCAATTTCAACATGTTCTGACTGACTTGAGATTTTCAGTAATAGATATTATATCCACTACGAGGGGCGGAGATGTGGCCAAGCTCCTCTGGAGAAAAGAGCAAAAGTGGATATATGAGCTGAATACACTTTGCCCGGATGGGCTGAATAATGAAATAGAATGGGTTGCCTTTCTTTAATTTTCATTAATTCTTTGTCCGTTTTTCAACACAAATTTTTTTAATTTTCAATACACTTTATTTACAGTGGCTTATCTACATTAGTAATTTCCTTCGTGAGCCGACGTGATGACGTCATCGTGTCGTTGCACGGAGGTTTTCCCTCCCCCTCCCGCATCGGGTTAAATTTGGCGGGATTGGCAGCGTTCTTCGTTGTTTGGAGCATTTGAATTTCTTCTGCAAACGGTATGTTACAGTTTTCTGCGCTTCCTTCTGTCCTTTTAGTCAGCAAGATGTTACTTTTTCATAGCACAGCTGTCCTATGGGATTGTCTGTGCCATGTTTTGATAGTATTTTTTGTATTTTAGATCATCTCATGGATATGCATTACAGGGTTTAAAGATTGCCATGGATATGCATTACAACTTACAGTGTTTAAAGATTGCTTTTTGGGTCTCCTGAAGCAGACCACGAAACGGGGCCACGTTGAGACCCGAGACCCCTAGAACAAGGTTATCTCTATAAGATAAGTGCACCAAAAATCCAGCGAGATTTATTACATTTTAGAACCTTTAAACCTGAGTTTAAAAATATCAAGACAATAACAAGTCTTTATGATTTACACTAGTTCTCAGAGAGTGATTTTTTGAATCAATCAAGCAATGACTGGACGGTAAACTCTTACCCTAAGAGAGGGTTTTCAACCCCTCTTCAGAGTTTCACTTTTCTGAGCATACTTTATAAATCTTTCTCACTCTCTGTGCACTAGTTTCCAGCATAGTCAACTCTATCCATCTTTGGCATTAACTTTTAATATTCCAAGTTTCTTTAATTTTTCCTGTTTCCTTCTCAAATCTATTTACTGTTCCATGTCTTTACTTCCCATATATCCACATGCACCATCTCCTTCTTCTCTCCCCCTCTTCCCCTCCATCTCTGTGTGCTATCTCTTCCCTCTCTGTCCCCTTCCCCTCCATCGCTGTGTACCATGTCCTCCCTCTCTTTCCATTTCCTATGGTCTGGGATCTTTATCCTCTCCTTCCCACGGTCTAGCATCTCTGTCCCCTCCTTCCTTTCTCTCCTCCCCGCGTTGTGGTCTAGCATCTCTGTCTTTTCCTTCCCCTCCCCCTGCCTTAGTCTGGAATCCCTCCCTCCTCCTTCCTTTCCCTGGTCTGACATCTCTCTTCTCTTTCCCCCTTCCCCTTCCTGTGGTCTGACATCTCTCTCCTTCCCTTCCCCCACCTCCACCCAAACCCATGGTCTGCCATCTCTATCTGCCCCTTTCCTTTCTTCCCCTGGAGGTCTGGCATCTTTCTTCCCTTTCCTCCTCATCCCCACAGTCCAGCATCTCTTACCCTCCCTATGCTATTCCTCCTGCCCCGGTGGGTTTCGGTGCTTAAGTACTGTTCTTCCCATCAGCACTGCTGTAACTTTTCGGGCTACTAGCAGAGTGAGTGAAGTAAACATGCTGCCTTCAGCGACCCAGAAGTTCTCTCTGCTACTGCTTTCCGCCTATGCAGGGACAGCAAGCAGTACCAGAGGCAAAGCTTCCGGGTTGCCGAACGCAGAGTGTTTACTGAACTCACACTGCCGGTGGCCAGAAGACTCCGGATAGGTGTGCGAGCCACCCAAAAGGTTTCCACAGGCTATACCAGGGGTGTCAAACCCAAATCACATAAGGGGCTGAAATCTAAAACACAGGCTAAGTCGTGGGCCAGATTTTTTATTAAGATACTTACCCCCTCCTTTGCTGACGCACAGTGTGGGACGCTCACAGGACTTCTGTGAACGTTGGTCAATCACCGCCACCAGTGCCAAAACCCACGCTGTGTGGCAGCAAAGGAGGGGGTTAGTCTTAGTAGAAGTATAGGGATACAACCTCTCCAACCCCACACCGGCTACAAAATAAATAAAAAAGACTTTTCCTCTCTTTTAGGTCCTAGTTCACACTTGCTGTCTAACACCAGCTCTGGCAGGATACACATTTCAAATTTTACATATTGTAATCACAAAATAGAAAATAAAATTATTTGTTCTACCTTTTGTTGTCTGGTCATTTTGCTTTTAGTCCCAGTTTCTCTTTCTGATTTTGTCTATCTGCTAATTCTCTTTCCAGTGTCTGCTGTCCATTTTTTTTCTCTTCTCTCTTGCTCCAGTCCCTGTCTCCAACATATTGATTTTTCCCTTTCAACTTTGTTCCTTTTTTCTTTTCTGCCTCTGGCCACTCAAATCTCACCCTCTTTCTCATCCTTCTCCTTTTTAAATTTTCAGCTACCTATCAATTTTCCATCTTCTCTTATTCTGTAGCTCTCCCATTTCCTATCACACTCCTTTCCCAGCCTCCTATTTCCTTCTATCTCTCTTCTCTCCTCTTGGTCCAACATTTTGCTCCCTCTCTTTTCTGTTGTTCTTTTTCCCTCCCCCCTTGATGCTGAATAATGAGATGTAAGGAAAAAAAAGAAGAGATGCTGCATCTCTCTCTCCCTTCCACCCCAGGCCTAACATTTCTCCCTCCCTTCCATCTCCAGATCCAACTTCTCTCTCTTTCTCCAACTTCTCTGCCTTTCCCTCCAGCACCGGTACCTCTCTCCTCACAGCCCAGCATGTCTTTCCCTCCGGCGCTGGTCCGATGTCGCTGTCAAATCAGCCAGCCTCAGCACTGGCTCCCCCTCCTGCTTTTTGCCTGCCGCGGTCTGTCTTCAATGACATGCAACTTTCTGTTTCCACCCGGGTGGACCGTGGCGGACGGAAGGCAGGAGGGGGAGCCATAGACAACACTGGCGAAGCCGGCAGACTTTCCGGCATGACGGCAACGTCGGGCCGGCACGGGAGGGAGGACACCGAGAAGGGGAAGTTCGGGAGCATTGCCGCAGGCCACATAAAAAGGCCAAGCGGGCCTTGTGTTTGACACATGTGCTCTATACCAATGTTCTTCAATGCAATACCCAGGGGCTGATGGTGACCCCTGGTGATCTCTGGGGCAGCCCTCATCATCATTCTGGGGTTTTTGGGGGGTGAGGGTTGGTTTTATGTTTGTTTTTTGCTATGCTTTGCCTGTCTATCTTTTTGACAAGTTAATTTAATCATGAATTTTTGATGGGTATGACTGGTGGCAGACTGGATGGCTCGTTCACGTCTTTTTCTGCAATCATTTACTATGTAAGTTATGTTACTAAGGTCATGGCAGAAACAGGGAAGTAGATGAGAGGAAAAACCACATGCTTGAATGACAAAATCATTTCTCCATAGACAAAGAATATATAGTATTTGGAAATATCCACTTCCTTGAGGATACACCCAATTGGTGGGGTGGATCAGCAGTGTCAAGGCCTTTAACTCATTTGGATCCAAAGTGGCTCCAGCATAAAATTTGATGAAGACCACTGCTCTATAAATTGACAGTATGCCGGTACCAAACATTCTACAAATAAGGGGACACATCTTGTAGCATTCACCTAACTTACTGGTCCTGCTCATTCAATTAAAGATAATTTCAGCCAACATTGGATGCATATAGCTGTGGCATTGGGTAGGCTAGTTAGGGGCAAAATAAGGGAGAGCAGCCGCCCCAGGCGCCATGTTGATGGGAATGCCCCCCCCCACCTCATCCTATTCCTCCCCTCCAGATGCGAACCCCCTTCCCTTCCCCCATACCTCTAGTTATTCTCAGCGGTTAACAACGTGCTCTTCGTGTCGGCCCAACAACTGATGTCACTTCTGGGTGCCACGCCCAGGAAGTGATGTCAGAGGGAGAATGGATGGGGTCACGAGGAGCACGTTGTTGACCACTGTGAACAATTTCAACTAGAGGTACGGGGAAAGGAGCAGGAGGGGGCGTACGGCGAGCGGGATTGTGGATGGAGTGAAGGGGCATAGACAAGGGCAGGGGAGGGGGCGCCACCGCCCCTGGCGCCTCTCACCCTCACTACAACACTGAGGCTAGTACTTCTGCTGTTCAAACTGCAATCTGGAAGTCTGAATTACAGCATTTTCTCTACATGGTCTTTGTGACAGCTCTGGCACCACTACCTGAAATTTTCTTTTTACTCATTTCAGAAACTTGGTTTAGCTACAAGCATGATTCATGGGCAGGGTGGATGATGTCAGCTTTTAAGTGTCCAATATCTCAATAGCAGACACACTGCAAATTCTCGGGTCTTATCACTCTGTTCTTTCTAATAAGAGGTGAAGAGTGCAAAGGAAGCCTGGACAATTGAGGTCACTCACTCATAACCAGCTGATCTCATTCCCCAGCTGAATTAGTCATGAAAAGGAGGGGAGGGGAGAGGAGGGCAGAAATATGATCAAAATTTTATTAGACATAACTTCTAGAGACACCAAGCTCTCTCGGTTTCAGATATTTCATATTCCAAATATAAACCAACAGAAAAAAAAACCCAGTTTCCTCTCATCTTTTCCTGCTCCGACCAATGCATGAAGTTTTGCAGAACTGTGGCTAAGATAGATGAATCATAGTCTTGACAAAAAAAGGAGTTTTAATTAGTTCCATCTTGTAAGTCAGGGATTCTTATCCCAGTTCTCAGGACCAACCTGAGCCAGTTAGATTTTCAGGATATCCAAATGAATATGTATGAGAGAGATCTGCATGTACACTTCTCGCTGTAATAGGGGATTAATAGAACCGCAAATACAGAAAAACCGGTGTCTGGTCAAAAGCGCGCCGGGACAAAGGTGCGCCCAGACAATTGAGCGCAGCGCGCGCCACCGCGCCACTCTAAATTACTGTTTTTAGCGCTCCAACGGGGTGGGGTGGGGGGGAACCCCCCCCACTTTACTTAATAGACATCGCACCGCGTTGTGGGGGCGTTCTGGGGGGTGTGGGGGGTTGTAACCCCCACATTTTACTGAAAACTTCACTTTTTCCCTGTTTTTAGGGAAAAAGTTCAGTTTACAGTAGAATGTGGAGGGTTACAACCCCCCAAACCCCACATAACGCCGGCGCGATGTCTATTAAGTAAACTGGGGGGATTCCCCAACAAAACCCCCCATTGGAGCCCCTAAAAACTGTAATTTAGAGCGGCGCGGTGGTTGTCGGCGCGCGCTTTTGTCTTTCGCGCCATTGTCTATGAACCGAAAAACCTCAAGTAACTTTTTCATATGTTATTCGCTGTATTCTGTTAAAAATATGGTGAAACCACAAATAACATGGTGGGAGACTTGGCCTGTTCCTGAAGGAGAGGCAAAACACAGTGACGAAAGTGCTGGGAATCAGCGATTTTCTCTGTAAATGCATGGAATCGGTGATTTCTCTATGCAAGCTGATGTGATTTGGGGGGAGGAGCCACCAAGCTAAAAACTGTGAATAATCGAAACCGCGAATGCTGAAACCGTGAATATGGAGGGAGAAGTGTACTCCTTTCGTTACAGGCAGATCTCCCACACACCTTCATTGTGGATATCCTGAAATCCTGACTGGCTAGAGTTGTCTTGAGGACTGGGTGGAAAATAACAGATAATGCTTAAAAAACAGAGGCAGTTTCACCAATTCATCAACACCATTTAAATCGGGGATCTCAGAGTCCCTCCTCGAGGGCCGCAATCCAGTCGGGTTTTCAGGATTTCCCCAATGAATATGCATTGAAAGCAGTGCATGCACACAGATCTCATGCATATTCATTGGGGAAATCCTGAAAATCCGACTGGATTGCGGCCCTCGAGGAGGGACTTTGAGACCCCTGATTTAAATAATTTCACAGTGTATTTTTGAACACATGTTGAATTTACCTTACTAATTGCAAAACTAGCACATTTGTTTTTAAGATTTTTCCTTTTCGAGTTTGGGGGGGGGGGGGGGTTTGCAGGTTTTATGCAGTAATAATGCCAGAAAAACCTAAAAAGAACAGCCCTTAACAACAAATGTTTGGCAATTAACACATAGTGCTCATTATACTAGTTTATTTTTACACAGACTCATAATTGTGCAAGTTATGGACTAAATTCAGTAAATTGCTGCCAAATTTGAATACAGAAAATAAATGTGCACAGAAAACTATTCTACATATGGTATTCTCGTTAGGCACCATATATAGAATAACATGTTTATTTATTTATTCAATTTTCTATACCGTTCTCCCAGAGAAGCTCAAAATGGTTTAAATGAATTTATTCAGGTACTCAAGCATTTTTCCCTGTCTGTCCTGGGGGGCTCATAGTCTTATCTAATGTTCCTGGGGTAATGGGGGGATTAAGTAACTCGCTCAGGGTCACAAGGAGCAGCATAGGTTTGAACCCACCACCTCAGGATGCCGAGGCTGTAGCTTTAACCACTGCGCCACACTCTCCTCCGGAATCCATGCGGTGGTGGAGCAAGGGAAGGAAACTCCCGGGCGGAGGAACTTGACATCACCATTTTCGTTGGTGCAAATGGCCACACCTAAAGTTAGGTGCAGTTCCCAGGTGTAAGCGCTTTTCTGTAAACCGCACCTAACTTTAAACGTGGTTTATAGAATAGCACTTTTTTTGGTGCTATATATAGAATTTACCCCTTATATAGAATTTACCCCTTAACCCTTTCAGGACCAAGGGACATATTTGTCCCATAACTTTAAAATCCTATAAATTTTGATTGGGATAGTCTACAGTTCTAAATTTGATATGTATGGATTCCATAGGATACTGCCTTTATGTAAACAAACTGGTTCCGACATTCATTCATTAGCGTCGTTGCCAGATTGACGAGAAGATTCACTTGCCACACTGTCCATAAGCCAGAAGTGTGATTTTTTAAATAAAAATAATGATATTTCACAAAAAAAATCAATTTTTTGGCATCTGCAAGCCCTTTTTACCATAAAAATGTCGTCAAAACCACAAAAATTGGCCTATGATCCTTATGGTCCTGAAAGGGTTAAGGGCCCTCTTATACTAAGTCACGGTAGAGGTACTAAATACCCCGTCGCTGCTCCAACACTATAGGAATTCTGTGAGCGTCAGAGCATTTAACGCTCTGGGTCGCAGTAGAAACCTCTACCATGGCTTAGTAAAAAGGGGGGGGGGGGGGAGGTTATGTGAGGTATGCAATTGGTACTATTCTATAACTTGGGTGCCCAAATATGCATGTTAGTAGGGAACTTGGGCACCATAAAACTTGGGGGATATTGTATTAAAGCCTGGAGAGACTAAAAAAAGCGCCATGGTATTTTCTTGTTATAAAGAGCTAGTATCAATTTGTAGTCATGGTTTTTCTTTTTTAAGTCAGAAGGGAAGAAAGAATTAGCAATCTATAAATTTCTGGGAAGTTTGCTACTGCAGACCTGTGAACCAGTAAAGTGGGCTGCAACCATTTGTCCAGCCAAATAGTAAACATGTGGAGGGGCACAATAAAAAAAAAACAACAACGTCTAAGTCCCTTTTTGGCCTAAGGCCTTAAACGTTGAAAGCAGAAGCAGGGAAAACGTCCATAACCAAAAAAAAAAAAAAAAAAAAAAAACAACGTCCTTTTTTTGATAATGGCCTGCCTCTACATTCAGCTGTTTAAACACCCAGACCACCACTACGTCTACACTTACACCCCATAAGGAACCAAAAAAACGCCTAAGCCACAAACGTCCAACACAAGGGCTTTTAGGTGAAGGAGGAGCCAGTCCTTCGCCTAAAAGCTGGATTCTGTAACCGGTGTCTGTCAAAAACAACACCGGTTACAGAATCCCCCCCCCCCACCTTAAAACGATCCGGACAGGAGAGAGCCCAAGCCCTCCTGGCCCGCGGCACTCCCGATTACGTTCGGGGCAAGAGGGAGCCCAAGCCCTCTTGCCCCGTGGCACCCCCCCCCTGATTACGTTCGGGGCAAGAGGGAGCCCAAGCCTATTCTGGGTGGCCCAGGCGCCTTAGGCCCCACCTGTGGGCGGGGTTTCAGATGCCTAGGCCAATCCGGCCCCATTCTGCAACCGGCTGGCCTGCCGGACGGGCAGGTTTTGCACCCGTCTGTCCGGCCAACATGTTACAGGTATGGGGGTGGGATTGGGGGTGAGGGGGTCGCGGGTTAGTGGGGGGGGGCGATCAGGGGTTCGGGGGGATGGTCATTGGGGGGGTTGTGTCGAGGGCAGGAGGGCCTGGGATCCCTCCTGCCCGATCGTGTAGGGGATGGGGGGGCGAGAGGCCAGGAGGGCTTGGGCCCCCTTCTGGCCCAAACGTAATGGGGGGGTGCCAACGATCACCGGGGCAAGAGGGCTTGGGCTCCCTCTTGCCCCGAACGTAGTCAGGCAGTTGGGGTGCTGCGGGGCAAGAGGGCTTGGGCTCCCTCTTGCCCCGATATTGTCGGGGGGGGATGTATCGTGGCAGGAGAGATTGGCCATCTCCCCTGCCGCGATGTGATCACTCCTTTACCCAAACTGCCACAACCCGCGGCAGGAAAGTTTGGGCATCTCTCCTGCCGCGGGTTGCAGCAGTTCGGGTAGAGGGGTGATCGCATCGCGGTAGGGGAGATGAGGCATCTCTCCTGCTGCGTTGGTTGCAGTGGGTGGATGGGTAGGTTGCCGGGCTGCTGAACTGATCGTGCCAGCCGCCATCAGCTCAGCGGCCCCTTTTTCGGCAATTAGACCTGTTTTGACTTTGTCTAAGTCAAAAACATATAAATGCCAACTAGGCAACCTGCCTAGGGTTTTGGTTATATCTGCTGCACGCCTAGGTGTAGGTCGACCTACCTCCCGCCCACCGTCCGCCCTTTCCCCTCCTCTAAACATGCCTCTTTTCTTTCTGTGCGCTTAGTGGCAGGGGAAAGGCCTAAGCTGGTTTTAGATATGTCTAAAACCAGCTTTGGTTATGGGTACTTGGATGATCAGGCTTTTTGATCGTCCCAAGTAGCCATTTCGGACACTTTTTAGATGTGGGGTTTTTTTTTTATTATTATGTACCCCATACTATTTAAAAAAATAAAAAATAAAAAAAAAAAAGACAGTGATAAAAAGCAAGATTACCTGTGAAAAATATGTCCAAGGAAAAATAAGCTTACATCCATCCACAATGCTGAAATTGAATACTTAAATCTTTTATTGAAAGCTGCTCTAAGGGAATGTATTTAACAGTAAAAGGCGCTGGAATGCAATGAGTGCAAAGTTCAGAAATATATTTTTTATGGGAAGGGAGGTAGTTGCATGGGAAAACTCTGGGATAACAAGAAAATCATCAGCCATAAGAAATGGAGACAATGGTATATGTTTAAAGTGTTCAAGTGCCCTGCTTGAAGGAGTTGTTGACTAGTTTAGGGTACACCGTCAAAAGCGCACTAGACTTTGGCGCGCCAACAATCTCATGGCGACATTTGCGCACAGGACGTGTGTGCGCCGACGCTTCTGCCGCTTTTAAGCCTTTCCTTTACTGCTGTGAGAGGGTGTGGGGGGAACCTCCCACTATATTTGCAAGTCCTCGCACTCCCGTTGGGGAGGGTTTGGGGGAAACACCCCCCCCCCAGTACACTGAAAACTCCCATTTTCCTTTCCATTTTTGCTGTTCGGGAGTTTTCAGTGTAGGGGGGGGAGTGTAGAGGGGTTCCCCCCACACCCTCCCCCCAAATGGGAGCTCAAGGATTTGTAAATGTAGTGGGGGGGTTCCACCCCAAACACACACACCCTCAGAGCGCTAACGGAAAGGCTTCTAAGTGGCGGACGCGGTAGTGTGCATATGTCCTGTGTGCAAATATCGCTGTAGGATTGTTGGCGCGCTTTTGACTGGTCACCCTAGTTTAGGGGTGGCTAGATTGAATGGCAAGGTGAGAAATATGAAATGTCAGAAGTCCTAGCAGCTGGCCTGGCAGACAGGCTGACTGCAAAGATAGGATTAAACAGCTTATTCAAGGGTCAATTCAAAAAGAAGCCTGGTGGAGCTGGCTCAGTGCGGCAGTTGTACTGCTAAACTACTGACCCCAAAATAACAGAGGACACTATAAATAGTGAACATGCAAATTACTGCTGCATTGAAAACATGGCAGTAATTCGTAGCTCATTAGCAAATGCTGCCCTTCCTGCCAGTGTCTGAGCAGTGACCGTCTTGAGCACCGACAAGAAGGGTGATTTTTTTTTTTTTTTTTTTTTAAAGTCCCCGGTGATCTGCATCGGCCTTGTTCTCTCCCTGCCCAACCCAACCAGACCAGATGCATCCTCCTACCTACTTGCCTGGTGCCTAATAGCACCCCTCACCCTGATCCCCTCCCCGACACGATTGGTTCCTCTCCCTCTACCAACTTTTAAAAGCCCCGATGTCTAGTGGCTCCTCTCCCTCCAATCCCCTATTTACATCTGCCTCACAAACGCCGTTCTAGGATGTACCAGGCCGAATCAGGCTGCCATATAAGAGATGTATTACCTTATTTTGTACTCTGGTGGAAATGACCAAATAAGGGTAAATATCCCTTATCTAGCATACTGGATCCACCTAATGCATCCCAGGATGCTCTGCTTGGGGCTGGGCACTCGCAAACTGTGTGCCTCCTGAGATTTCAGGTGTGCTGCGATATACTGGAGAGGAGGAGAGATGCCAGCTGACTGCCACAGGACGTGCTTCTCGTGGCAGGAGGCAATCAGCTGGCGCCAGCACCTCTCCTCTCTGGCCCTGTTCCCTGCTGGCACCCCCCCACACTGGTGGTTCAGAGCCCGTCTGAAGGGTCTTCGCACATGCATAGATGTAGACGTGATGATGTCACACATGCATATGACATCACGGTGACATCGGCGCACTTCCATATGCCTCGGGCCGCGGCCACTACGTTCAGTGTGCCACGGCTACACAAAGTTTGCAGGACACTGCTCTAGATAAAGGAGCATAGGGCATCACTCCCATCTCTTTCAGGTATGGGGGGGGGATCTGGGGGAACCGAGGGGAGGGGTAATGGGCCACTAGACAGCAGGGAGGTTTTCTAGACGGGGGTGCTTTCTGCACAGCCCTTCAGATAACTTTACTGGCATGACATTTTTATATATGTTGCCAGAGTTAAACATTTACTGGTATTACAACTGCTGATCCAACTTGCTGCTAAGCGATCTTAAATTTTGCCTATATTTATTCAGATTTATTAACCTCTTTATGAAGAGATTTACCCAAGGCAGTGTACCACAGATATAGCTTGATGTAAGGAACTTACATTGTATTAAGTAAAGTGGAATGAGTAGATATGAATCAATTGTTTACTCTTTCTAAAAATACTAGGACTAGGGGACATGCGATGAAGCTATTAAGTAGTAGATTTAAAACAATCAAAGAAAATACTTCTTCACATAAAGTGTAATTAAACTCTAGAATTCGTTAGTAGAGAATGTGGTGAAAGCAGTTAGCTTAGCAGGGTTTAAAAAAAAAGTTTGGTTAATTTCCTAAAAGAGAAGTCCATAAACCATTAAGATGGACTTGGGGAAAATCCACTGCTTATTCCTAGGATAAGCAGCATAAAAGCTGTTTTACTCCTTGGGATTTTGCCAGGTACTTGTGACCTGGCTTGGCCACTTTTGGAAACAGGATGCGGGGCTTGATGGATCTTCAGTCTGTCCCAGTATAGCAATTCTTACTTCCTTATGTTCTTACAGGCACAATGTGCACATAAGTGCAGGTGCCTAGCTTACAGAATTGCCCTTTATATGTAGATAGCAAGGGGGCCTGGTTCGGATGGGGCTTGGGTGGAACTGAACCTATACGTGTATTCTCCATTTCAGAAAAGGAACGTACATGTGTGTCACTATCTCAGCCTCCAGATTTACAGCTCCTTCTTCACATGTACAGGCTTTTAAAAAGTGTTTAGTCTGGAAAGCCCTGAACTGGAGCAGGTTTGGGACTCAAAGCTCTTTAGCTGGCGGAGCCTAGGTATACCTGCCAGCAAAGATAACATGTTTAATAGGGGAGGGAAAGAGAGCAGAGAAGAATGGGTGCTGCTTCCCCAGTCCACCCCAGAGCAGAAACTGTCCATTATGTATCCCTATTCTGTGCTCTATACATCTGGCATGATGGGATTCCTTTTTGTTTTTACTTTCTCCTTCTTCCTGTTCAATGGAAGCCTATGCTGGGATCTTGGCTCTATAAGCCATCTGTGGAAAATCAGGGGCTTCACGGGGACACCAGGAAATTCTTTTTCACTGAAAGGGTGGTTGATCGCTGGAATAGTCTTCCACTTCAGGTGATTGAGGCCAGCAGCGTGCCTGATTTTAAGGCCAAATGGGATAGACACGTGGGATCTATTCACAGGGAAAGGTAGGGGAGGGTCATTGGGGTGGGCAGACTAGATGGGCCGTGGCCCTTATCTGCCGTCTATTTCTATGTTTCTATGTTTAAGCCTTCACATGCAAAATATTTTACTAGACCCCTCCTCTGTCCTCTCTCCCCCCACTTCCTCCTAGTTTGGTCAGTGCAATGAGTCCTAAAGCCAGCTGCCATGCAGAAGAGTCCCTTCCACGATCTGAAATTATGGGCTCTAAATGTGGCCACTAGGTGCCACCTTTAGCAATGAGCATTCCCTTCACCCACTCAAGGGGCTGGGTACAAGCAGGTTCACTGTGAATATCCTAAAAGTTAGACTGGCCAGGTGGATCTTGAAAAGTAGAGAATGGCAAAGGGAGAAATTTTTCCCCGTCCCTACAGGAAGTTTCAAGTTTCTTTATTTTTGATATACCGTTTATCATACAGGTATCTAAACGGTTAACAATAAAATAAAATATAAAAATTTTAAAAATAAGATAAAAAACATGGCTAAACTAAAATGAGGGAAGCACTTACGCATTGACGTACACGATACGAAACGTAAACAATGGTGAGAGGAAAATTATTAAATACATCAAAATGGAAAATAAAAATAAAGGGAGGAAAAATGGAGAGGGGAGGGGGAGGGGGGGTCGCTACAAAACAAGCGTTTTGATTGTCAAAAAAGTTCTACAAAAGAGGAACAATAGTTGTGGACATCTGGGTTTACAAGGTATAGGCGTTTTTGAAAAGGAAAGTTGCGAGTTTGATTTTAAATTTGTCTAAAGAGTTTTCTAAACGAAGGTCGGCAGGAAGGGCATTCCACAAGGTGGGAGCTGTAACAGAGAAGATGGATTTGCGAGTGGTGTCCTTGCCCCGTTCTTGCAAGCTCCGTCCTCATCTGCACAAACCTCAAACACTTTAAAATCCTAAGTAGCAACATTCTAGAGCTCAGATTGTGATGTCATAATGCCTCATTCCACCAATGCCTAAGCTCCGTTTTCATCTGCACAAGCCTCAAACTTTTTAAAATCCTAAGTGTTCGAGGCTTGTGCAGTTAAGGTAGAGCCTACAAGAATGTGGCAGGGGCAGCAACAAAACTTGCAGGGACGGAACGGGACAGGAAAATTGAGTTCCTATGAGGAAGGGGAAAAATTTGTCCCCGTGTCATTCTCTACTGAGAAGCATATTAAGAACCTCCGTTCTAAACATTGCTGACAATTCTATAAAATCGGTGCCAAATTTAGGTGCCCCAATGCCATACACTTATTTCTGGGTTCAATAAATTGTGTATCATTGGGTGCGAGGACTTACGCCAACTGAAAGCTGGTGTAAATACTGGACTGCTACCCCAAATGCGTAATTCTTTGGAGCACTCCTGACGTGCTCATACCCCCCCCCCCCCATAGCTATACACCCTTTGGGGTTATGCACGAGAGGATTTGGGTGCAGATACTTATAGAAATTTGCATAGCCAGAGCCACGTGAAAATTAACATTAATAATTCTTAATAGCGCGTTAACTCATTTATTGTCGTGCGACTCTTAGGATTTGCACGCAATTTTGAGGGTACAAATTTGGGCATCATGTACCAAATCCAAGGGTTAATGCCAATTCTATAGTGGCAACTGGGCACCATGATTCCATTAGAGAATATGAGCAAAAGTTGGCATTGGCACGCCTATAGTTAGATGCTAACAGTTATGCCAAGTCAATGGCAATCGCCTAATTGTGCCCTGAAGTGCGTGTAACTTATAGTATGTATTCTATACATTACATGTGTTAACTCGGAAACATGCCCATAATCCACCCACTCTCCGGCCATGTCTTTGTTCCCTCATACTCATGTGATATGTGATTTTGGTGCATAAGTTATAGAATTGAAGCTAGCACTTAATATGTGGCGCCAATCAAGCACTCAAGTTGTATTATTCTATAACTCCCATGTACAATTTACTCCTGTCTTTACATAATAATTTATAGTATTGCCCTTTGTATTTTCAACTACAGTAGACTCTCAATTATCCGGCACCCACTGGGATTGGTAGATGCCAGATAAATGTAGTTTCTGGTTCCCTGAGAGTTACTAGTCTGCTTTGGGGGCTGAAGGAAGGGAAGGGGGTTGTCAGGTCAGGATGGCTGCTGCTGCTGCTTCGGGGGCTAGAGGGAGGGAGAGAGGATTGTTGGGTCAGGACCAGCTGCCACTGCTGCTGCTTCAGGAGCTGGAAGGAGGACTTTTTTTTGCTCGTTAGTTGAGAGTGCCGGTTGGTTGAGTATTGGTTAACTGGGATTCTACTGTACTACTTTTGGTCATGAACAGGAAAAAAACCCCATAACTATTTATCAAATGAAAAAAAAACCCTATCTGAATACAAGTTGGCCTAGAACAGCCTGCTTCTGAAGAATGTTCCACCAGCTGACACTGTTATAAATAATTTTTCACAGCACACAGAGCACTTGAATTATCAACTAAAAGAAAACCAGGCTCATCAAAATAGGTACTGAGGAGACCAGCCCATCGAGAACTGGTGCAGGCTACAACAGCAGCCGGCAAATAGATGTAAGACAAAATGCAGTATCTGAGATTCTGAGACAACATCTATTTTAATAGTAAACTTATCACAAAGACTGCACAGCCTTATCCAGGATCAATCCTCAGCTTGTTTCTTATCTTCTCCTCCCCAAGCATTCTGTTACACTCCAGCAGTTCAGATGTCCTCCGTTCTCTCTCTTCTCTGTATTCTCTTTTCTCCCTCCTGTAGCTTTCTTTCTCTACTCTAGACCCTGTCTCTGTTCTGTTTCACATTCTCAATCAATCTCTTTCTTGTCTGGGCCTTTCCTCAGATATCCTCTTCTTTAGCAAGACTCCCAGCTCTCTCCAACCTTCTTCCTGACCTTCTCTCTCCCCTCCTCAGTTTGGTATGGATTAGGGCAGGGGTGTCCAATGTCGGTCCTCGAGGGCCGCAATCCAGTCGGGTTTTCAGGATTTCCCCAATGAATATGCATTGAAAGCAGTGCATGCAAATAGATCTCATGCATATTCATTGGGGAAATCCTGAAAACCCGACTGGATTGCGGCCCTCGAGGACCGACATTGGACACCCCTGGATTAGGGTTACCAGATGTCCATGAAAACCTGGACATGTCATCTCTTTAGAGGACTGTCTGGGTTCCCGGATGGACTTCCAAAACCCGGCATTTGTCCAGAAAAGCCCCAAAGAGCTCCGGCCACATCTGGAGGGCCTCTGAGCATTGTAGTGAGCAGCCTATGCCTGCTAGTAGTGGTCCTGTAGCAGCAGAGCCACTAGAAGCTGATAGGACTCTTATCCCGTCTATTAAACTCACATATTCCTGAGTTTGATGCTGTTTCCTTCAAGAATACTAGAGGGAGCAGGTCTGCACAATTGCCTGTAGCACACAACAGACATTGCAGGAACTATGCCCTTAATAAGGGCTACCCAATTCCGGTCCTCAAGATCTACTGGCAGGCCAGTTTTTCAGGATATCCACAATGAATATGCATGAGAGAGATTTGCCTGCACTGCCTTCTTGGGATGCAAATCTCTCTCTCGTGCATATTCATTGTGAAAATCCTGAAAACCTGGTCTGCCAGCAGATCTTGAGGACCGGACTTGGGCAGCCCTGTCCTTAATCAACAGGCAGGGAGCTGCAGAACAGTCAGAGAAGCTCCGGGACCTGGAGCTTGGGTACGTAGTTGCAGGTTCTTAAGTCTTAAACTGAATTGCTAGCTCTGCAGAAACAGCAGTACAAGTTTCTTCTTTGGTTGTATGTATCTCCCTTTGTTTCTGGGTTTGCATCTCATGCTTAGTGTCCTAAGTGCCAGTCTACCCCGGCGGGCTTGGTTCACATGTTTTGGTCCTGTGACCGACTTCAGACTTTTTGGTCCTTTGTTGCTCTGTATTTACAAACTGTATTGAGTAAGCCGATTCCTCTGCGGGCAGATATTCTTCTTTTTTCCCAAGTTACTACATTGGATTTGTCTAGAGGGGTCAATTTGCTAAATGTATCTTTGTACTGTGGCGTCAACCTGAGGCACCCACGGTTATGATGTGGAGAGAACTGTTTACGTTACTGAAATTTGAATATTTGGATGTTCATAAGGGTAGCCCTGGTCCCTGGTAGAAATTTAAGAGTATTGGGTCCCTGTTTGGGAGGGTCTGTCCCATAGAGCTAGAAGTTCTCTTCTGAACTTTTGACACTGGAGTGCTGGGGTGGGGGGTTTGGGATGGGTGAGTCTTTTGGGTCTATTAGGTCTCCGTGAAGGACAAACACGGAGGTCCTTGCATTGTCTGCTGTTGCTTTCTGTTCTGTTTGATGTGTGAGACTGTACTATGAAACAATTTTCAATAAAAACTGAATATTTAAAAAAACCTGAATTGCTAGAGAGGAGAGCAGAACAGTTGCAAGCACGTAGGTTTCTGCAGGATATAGATCTCTTAGGGCTGAGAGGACAGGCTGACAGTGAACCAGCTTCCTCAAGCTCCATAGCCATGGCTATGGAGCTTGAGGAAGCTGGTTCAGAGAGCCTGCCATGCCAACCAATGGAAGGTGAACTTTCCTCAGAGCTTCCAGACCAGTAGCAACAGGACATGGACATTTGCTAATATATTAAGGTAAGTGTGGGCTGTGCTATTAAGCACCCTAAGTTGAGCACATTTTGGGGGTAGGACTGGGGGCAGAATGGAGTGGAACTGGTCAGGCTGGGGGCAGAATGGGGTGGAGCTAGAGGCAGAATGGAGCAGGGCCATATGTTTGGGGTTTCCCAGAGAAAAATATGGTAGCCCTACACTGGATATTCACTGTGCCCTTCTCTCTTCAGTAGGAAGATGCCGATACTGATGCCTCCCCATCTGCTCCTCCCTCCTCTCTTCCTCACTGTGTGGCCAGATCTGACCCTGTCACCACAGCCTCCAATCTGGTCTATGCCGGCCTCTCTAGTGGCATAGAGGGGGAAGCTTGCACCTGGAGCAAGTCTCTTAGATGTACTCTTCCCCCCCCCTTCCCGTACCTCTTTTAGTATTTGCTAAAAGTGAGCATGGTCTCTTACCTAACTGGTCATGCCAACTGAGCTTTCCTTCCAACATCACTTCCTGGTTCTGCGACTAGGAAGTCACGTCAGAGGGAGGGCAGAGGCCAACATAAGCAGCAAGGAGTAGTTCTTGCTCACTGCTGGCAAAGACTAGAAGAGGTACGTGGGAGGGAATGCATTTAAGAGACACCCTCCCCCCTCCCATCACCAGGTGAGAGGAGAGGAGAAATGCCGGGTGCCCAGGGTGCTCTCCCCTCCCCCTTATGGCACCATTGGGCCTCTCCATACCAAATTCGGTATGGCAAATGTAGAATTCTGTGCAGATTCTGCCCTGTGCACAATTCTAGTATTATATGAATCTTTATGACCCTGCATACAAATAGATTATTAGTTAATGTTCTAAACACAGTAGGAATGCACTTCCCAACATAAAGCCTATGAATGGGGGGAGGGAGAACGTCATAGAAAACTGCATAAATGCAACTTACATTCTGTTTAGTATTATCAAAAGCAAAGTTCAATCTCTAAGAGTATTCTAATTCTTTTCAAAGCATATGGCTAAATGTACAAATATACTGATGAAATTATCAGAGATGAATTGCAATTTCTGTGAAAACACACAATTACCATTTTAAATGTGCTATTTAGGACAATAAGCACATCGCCACAGCATTAACCCCAAGAAAAGTAGGGAAGGCATATGGAGCAAGGCTCATGGAGTTCTTTCCAACCCCTCTACATGTAAATGTTTGTGGGTACACATATGTGTGTGGGGGGGAGGGGGGTTGGGAGGAGGGGTTGGTGAGAATGTGTCCACATGTTTGCATGCACTTGTGCATGTGCTTGCGTATTAGTAACAAAGCAAAGAGGGGAGCCTGCTGCCATCAGCCTGCCCCGGAAGCCACCTCTCTGCAGGTCCCACCTACACAGGAACAGGAAGCCGCTGCACAGATGCGGCTTCTGAGGCAGGCTGAAGACAACAGGCTCTCCTCGTTGCTGCTGTCAGCTGCCCAAAGGTTCAAAATTGCAGCAGCTGGGGAGGAAGTAGTATATGGAAGTAATCATCTATCAATCTATCACCTCCTGGTCCACAACCAGGAAGTGACATCAGAAGAGGGGAGATCAGGCCGGTGCGAGAAGTGCATGAGATGCCTCTCGCTGCCAGCTTCTAGTGCTCTCACTGTTCAGAAAGCCCTTCAGAATAGCATTCAGTGTTATTGGCAGTTTCATGTTACCACGGTAGGTCCTGGAACATATTACCTGTGGATATGGAGGCACTACTACACAACAAAACCGGATTCAGAGACCCTAGAGGGAAGTTGAGGTCGCTGTGTGGAGAACACAAATCTTAAGGTGTCATTTATCAATAGTGTGTGCTATTTGTCCTATGAGCCCTTCAGCAGTTAAGACCACTTTAACCATTAGTAACCTTAGATCTGTTCACTCCCAGTCCTAGAGACCACTTTAACCTTAGATCTGTTCACTCCCAGTCCTAGAGAGTAACCAATGGGTCAGGTTTTCAGGATATCCCTAATTCAGTGCCTCTCAAACCAACTTTAGGCTGATCAATAGTAGGTGTTTGTAGAACTATTTCAGTACTTGTCAAGGTAGAAAAAATCCAAAACAATTTTTTAGACAAGTTATCAGCCCCCTGAATTTTTTGTTCAAAACCATTATCAATTTTTTTGTTCAATATCATTTATTATATATGATTTAATCATCAATTGAAGCCGGAACATTTGGAAATTTCTGAGATGGACTCAGTTAAAGGCCATCAACTGCAACATACTTGAGAGCCATTTTGGGCCTCTTTGACCGGGTATGCTCGTAGCCATGTACTGAATATCTGACTGTATAGTTGTTATTTTCTTGCAGTATACTGTATGTTGTACTTGCTCTCATGCTGCTCCATGCCTTTTTTTTTTTTTTTGGGGGGGGGGGTGAGAGGAGGGGTAGTTTCTTTGGTTTATAAAAATTTGGTCTGTGCTGCTTTGTTGTCATTGTGGTTCTTGGTTGTGCTTTTGACTAATAAAACAGTTTTGAATATACAGTATATGATTTAATCATATGTCTCCAAGCATTGTACCGATCTTCACCTTTAGTCTGTCTCCACACCCTTTCCAGTTTCCTACATAGTGACAGAGTAAATGACGGCAGATAAAGACCCGAATGTTCTCTTCAACTCGGCTAATTCAGATATAAACCAAGGATTATTCTTTGTTCTTAAAATTAATTTCTTTAAAAGGAGCCAACTGAGTTACTTACTTTTAATATCCCTTGTAAAACTAAACTGGGAAGGGGGAGGAAGAGTGACTATGTAGTATGACTGTTGGCTATGCCCTTGCTGGGGGGGGTCGGTGTATGGGGGCTAGCATAAAAATTGGTGTGTAGAAAGTAGTGCCTTCTTTATAGACTATATAATGGCTGCTCGGATCCTTTCTGGTTTCAATTGTTCAACATTGGCGTTTTCAAATATTTGGGTTGTATTGGATTCCATATATGCGTTCTCTTTACCACTTTCAATAAAAAGATATTTAAAAAAACAAAAAACTAAACAGCCAAAAAAACCCTTCAAAACAAAATATTTATAAAAACAGCATCCTTTCAGCAGCGTCTCTCATGCCCTTCATTGCCGCAGTAAATACAGCTGCATGCTCCCTTTCCATGTAAAAATAGATTTTCCTTTGTTTGCTTTTCTCTACATGAAGTGACTTTCTGAAAGGCCCCAAGAAATCATTCATTATTTAATAGCTGTGGTGCTAAGCTAGAGTTCATCAATTTAATGAGCAAGCCCAACTCCCTAGTCTTTCTAGGAGAAAACTATCCAGAACCTTCCAGGCTGCCTTATCCACTGCTGTATAATTTCAGTCTCCATGGGAGGTGAAAGAAGCAGTTTAATAAACAATCCCATTCAATTCCCAGTATTCTCCCAAGTGCTGTAAAACAGGACACATCTAACCTCTTACCCAGCTTCCCATTCCTCCTTCCAAGTCCCATTTCCGCATTACCTCACCACTTCCATAGTCCCCTGTCCTTTCATGCTCCTTTTCAATCCCTTTCCTGGCCTCTACAGACTCTTAAACATAGAAACATGACAGCAGATAAAGGCCAAATGGCCCATCTAGTCTGCCCACCCACAGTAACCATTATCTCTTTCTCTCTCTCTGAGAGATCCCACATGCCTATCTCAGGCCCTATTGAATTCAGACACATCAAAGTCCTGTTGGTAGCGTGTTCCAGGCCACAGGGTCTGCCAATGAATAGCTTTGTCTAAGAGAACGGTCAAGATGAATCACTGGAATCAGCAACTGACAAGCAGTTTCAAACTGGGGAGAGACCTCCTTGAACATACCAATGAACACAGTCTTTGAAATAATGAAAAGATTGTCGATACAAACATTTATGCATTGTCATCAGTAACTTAAACTGAATCCTATCAGTGACCGTCAACCACTGCAACTTCCTATAAAAAGGAGTAAATTGTTCATATTTATCAAGTCCAAAGCTCAAACGCACAACAGAATTCTGTATTACCTGTAAAGATCACTCGTAATACCACAAATACAATAATCAATTCCACATAAAATCAGTCTGGCCCAATAGTACGTGTATTAAATGCAAATCCCAGAGGGGAAATTTCTTGCATTCATTTTTTGATTGTCCACTTGGCAATCAAAACAGATGTCACATAGCATAAATGTCGAATGCAAGGCATTCATATATACAGTATGTGTAGATGGGTATACATAATGATGGTTGCAATTCTTCAGCTATGAAATATAATCATTTACCTCTCAAATCCAAATGAGTATCTGAGGCTGAATGCTAACAATACCCTATATCATAAAACACATCTCATATTCAATATAGCAAAACAATCAAACAGTTTTAGGGCATTAGTGAATAAATCACTTAATCGATGCTACCATCCCCTTCTATAAATTTGTATTCAATATTTATGGTTTTTGAACATCTACTGTTGTTTGATTTGGTTCAAGAAGGTGTAATCTCAGTGTAGACGCCTACTGACTAAGGCCCTACACCAGCTAATTAATTTTTTCAACCGATTTTTTTTATTATTATTTATTTATCAAGTTTTTAACATTATCATTCATACAAATAATAATAAGGAAAGGAAATTACAAATAAAGAATAAACACTTCATAAATATTTCACCAAACTCCTCAAGTCCACATAATTGGAAGAGAATATCCTGTTATAAACTAAACGATATAGTCAATATAATCTTGATCAAAAATCAAACATTAATAGTGCTTAATACATTTGAACTCCAAATATTAATTCACGTGATATCTAACTAACTTCATTAAGTTGTACAAATTGTTCCAACTGAATTGAGTCCCAGGATACATATTCATTTTCTTTAAATTTAATTAAGCATTTACATGGAAACTTCAAATAAAATGTGGCCCCCAAAGCCAATCGTGATTTCAATCAACGCCAATTAAGCCAAATTTTAAAAATTGCGCCCACTTTTTACAAAGCCACAGTAGAGCTTTCTAACGGAGCCAGCAGCGCATTTAGCGCTGCTGGCTCCGTTAGAAAGCTCTACTGTAGCTTGGGTGCCTAGTGGCACCTAAATCTGCGCCGGTTAGACAATCCGAGCTAAAGTTCAAAGGTATAAAATGGGCTTTAGAATTTAGTATCCTAACGCTGTTTGATGAATTCCCCCCCCCCCTTAACTACATGACCGCTCCCTTTTTACAAAGCCGCAATAGCGGCGGCCGCTGCAGTAACTGCCCCGAAGCCCATAGAGATTTAAAGGGCTTCGAGGCATTTGCCGCACGGCAGCCACTAGCATGACTTTGTAAAAATGGGGAGGGGATAAATTAAGCAACCAAATGAGAGGACATAAAATTCAGTCCTACCTATATGCAGTGTTGCTTAGGTGGTAAATTAGTATAATTTCATATCTTTGTTGATGTAACTTTGAATTGTTCTCTGTAATATCTAATGTAATCTTCTATTTGTGTGTCGCTCACACCTATATAGGCTCAAGGCGACTGTAAAGAGAGGTAAGAGGGGAGAGAAAGAGGAGGTGGATAGGTAAGAGGGAGAGGAAGGGGAGAGAAAAAGAGGGGAGAGAGGAGGAAGGGAAAGGGAGAAGAGAAGGTAAATATCGCTGTCTGTATGCAGTCTCTTTTATTGTAAACCGCTCTGAACTATTATAAAAATAAAGTTGTTGTTGTTGATAAGTGCTGAATATTGCACTTAGCTGCATAAGGGATAGCCGACAGCATAAACCCAGATATTCAAAGCAAGTGCCAGACATGTCCGGCACTGAATGTTCAGGAATAACACTGGCAGGAGCTAAAAAAAAACAAGTTTCCAAGTTTTATTAACTCTTGATATACCGCAATATGTAGAGCATCTATGCAAAGTATAATCTATAATTAGAATATATAAGAGGGAAAGGTAGAAATGAGTAAATGGAGAGGAGAAAATGAACTACAATGTTTGATACGACAGAGAGGGGGAAAAGAGGTAGAGTGGGGCTGGTAGGCTGTGCAGTTGAGCAGAGTCAGACTCAAAGTACAGAAAAGACTAGGCCCGGATTCTGTAAAAACGTTGCCGTTATCGGCAACTGCCTTAAAAACTGCTACCAATGGCATGTCAATCACGCAACAGCACTGTTTACAGAATCATGGCTATGGGATGGGCCCCAAAGTGACGGGATGGATCAGGAACTGGTTGAATGGAAGGTGACAGAGGGTAGAGGGTCAATGGAGATCGCTCTGAGGAAAGGGATGTTACCAGTGGTGTGCCTCAAGGTTCTATTCATGGGACTGTCCTTTTTAACATTTTTATAAGCGATATTGCTGAAGGGCTCTCGGGTAAGATTTGCCTCTTTGCGGATGATACCAAAATCTGCAATAGAGCAGACACCCGGAACTTCCTCCCCGACGTTAGAATTGATGTCGGGTGGCGAGAATTGGTCGGCTCCGAGCTGGGGAAGATAAGCAGGGAGAGCTAAGACCTTGGCGCTGGCCTGCTCCCCGATTGCGGTGGCTTGAGGGAGGGCAGTGAGAAGGGAAGGGAAGCAGGTTGGGGACCCCTGCTTTAGGCGAGCTGCGAGCCATTTGCCGACATTCCATCCAGAGAGACTTCTGCAAGTCCAATTATAGCAGTCACGGTCTGTATGCAATTGTCCTCTCCACAATCGGAAAACTTGTGAAGTGGAGAGGACAGATCGCAGGCCGCAAAATAGTCCCTGAGGGGGGGCCACATGCGGCTCATGGACCGCGTGTTTGAGACCGCTGGTTTAGGGGGTGAAAAACTTTTGTGCACGACAGAAGAGCGGGACTTGGGTGTGATTGTATGTGATGGTCTTAAGGTGGCCAAATAGGTTTAAAAGGTGATGGCAAAAGCTAGAAAGATACTAGGGTGCATAGGAAGAGGGATAGGCACGTGGGATCTCTTAGAAGGAGGAAGAGATAATGGTTACTGCGGATGGACAGACTGGATGGGCCATTTGGCCTTTATCTGCCATCATGATTCTATGTTTCTATATGAAAGGTAGGCACCGGAAATGTAGGTCAGGGTTTTAATGGCCTACATTTCTGGCACCTACTTTTCAGAAAAATCACGCCTACGGAGGCACCTTATGAGGCCTAATGCCACTTCTGGCATTAACCACGCCCACAGTGGCATTAGGCATCATAACGCACCTCCGTAGGTGGGATAATGGTGGCCTTTTTGGAGGCACCCTTAGGCACCTTCATTTTTTTTTTTAGTTGAGTTATAATTGGTTTTCAATTGGCACAGCCAATTAGTGCACTGATTAAACCTCTTAAACCCAATTAAGTGAGGCAGTGGTAGGGTGCCTACTGCCCCCTAACTTCCAGCGCCCTTTTTTAGAATCTGGCCCTTATTGACTAGAAAGAGTGATAAGAATGTCTTAAGAGAGAACTTGACGTGGTCTCGTGGTGGTTCATATTTAAGTTGCATCTATGAGGCTGTTCAAAAAGGTGGGACCAATAACTGAAGATAATATTGTGGGTATAGTAAGACGAGTAGGATTTGCTGAAGTGAGTGAAGTGTACGAAATGGATGATATGGAATTAAAGAGTTGATTGAGATAGGAAAGTGAGCAGCATTGACGTTTATTCATTTGTATTACTAATCTTTGTGAACCGCATAGAACTTAATGGTATTTGCGGTATACAAGTGAGTTTTATATTATGTTATGATATGTATTTTATAGACAAGGACTCAGTCTGTGTGAGACAGGGAGCCAATGGGCTGATTTCAACAAAGGTGTCACGTGATGATCAAATTTTTTCTTACCAGTGATCCTTTTTAAAGTATATTAGAAATCATTTTTAAAACAGATTTATAAAAAGTATAGTTTAAGCGTTTGTTGACTTGAACACATGGGGTAGCTGTTACATGACATCTCTCTACTTCTCTGGTATTGTTGGTTTAGAAACAGTAATTAAACCAGATTGAAGTTCTCCACTGCAAGAGATTCTTTGGGCTTTGCATCTTTTGCTCTGCTGATCAAGATCAACTATGGTCTGTTGATCCACAGACAAAGCACCGGATACTCTATTCTCTTGCTGTAACTTTCAAGCATTTATAGACTTGCACTCAGCTTATGGGGCAGTCTATGCAGCCTATTCTCTTCAATCAAGAAAATTATTATTATTGATTATTTCCATAACGCTACTTGACATATGCTGAAGTAAAAAAAAATATATATATACTGTATATAGATCTGCCATTTAATTCCTGCCACCACCTGTTTTACATTTTAATTTGTAACAGAGCTCTGTGCAAACACAGAACTGCATAGCAGAAAGACAGAATGCAAACCTTCATTCAGTTGAAGAGTACACTAGACAGGCCATTACTACAGACATTACTAAAATATCAAGCACAACCTAAAGTGGTTGCAAAACTTGCTTAAACGAGGCCACTTGTTAGCAAGAGCGTTGCACGGTAAGTTCAGGAAATGCGCTGCTGATATGATACTGGAAATGGGAAACAGCAGAATTCAAAGAAAATGTGTCTGGCTGGAAAGCTCTGAAACACAGCAAAAGGAAAAGGCTGAGAGGCCTACGTGCGCTCTGCAACCAGGAGAGTATGGTTCTCAGTCTCTAGAAAGATCGCAGCGTCATTTGGAAGCGGGTTTTTTTTTTTTTTTTTTGGTACACCTCTTGTCTGGTGTTATGTCTATTCATCAAAAGCATTGTGCCGTTTATTTTATCTTTTTTTATGTTTTCTTGATCGTTCCTCAACACTCTTGCTGGACAGAAAATGCTCCAGCGCTTGACTTAGAATTCTCCCCTGGGATCAAACCTCTGTCATTAATGAAGTGAGAGAATTTCATATGATGAAATCCAGTACAACAATAACGCTGGTGGTAACATTCCATTGTGATGCACACGCAGACATTTTTTCTGCATGAAATCATACTACTGTCAGTGCATTTCTATAGCACATTTGTCCAGAGTGACACACAAAGCCCACCGTGGAATGCAGACCTTGCACAAAGCGTCAGTCTTTTCCGAGTCTCATTAGTTTGAGGATTGGAAGCAGGCCAGATGCTATAAACTCTATGGGTCTGACATTCAGACCATGGGAGGCTGCCCAGCTACCTCCCATGGTTGGTGGCAAGCCCAGAAATTCAGTGACTGGGCCATATCCAGCCCCTGGCTTTGAATTTCTGGGCTAAATTCAGCTGGGTTTGTTAGAGCCAGCCAAGCTAATAGTCATCAACTGGCTGGCTAAGTCATAGCAGCCAAAGACAGACCTGTCTTTTAGGTTACATGACAGAGTCAATGACTGGGCTAGCCGGCTACCTCCTGCTGAATATTGGCAGTTAACCGACTTAGAACTATGGGCTAGATTCACCAAGGACACCGATGGTGTCCCGACCACTTTGCGACCTGATTCACTAACCACTGTGCTGATCATCCTCCGATCCGCACATGCAAATGAGAGGAAACGGCATGTAAAGTAGACAGGCAGCGATTCACTAACAAAACACTGGAACACCAACTGGGCTGGCTGATCAAGAAACAAGTGAGTGCTGGGGACCAGTCGCTCACGTCCTTTCCAACTGCATCTCTTCACTCTGCACCAACTCTCCTGCTCTCTGCCCCGATTGCTTAAAAGTGTAGACGTGCTGTGGGGATACTTTTAGACGTAGTGGTGATTGGGCGTTTAGGCAGGGGAAGGCCATAATCAAAACATGGACGTTTGTTTGGTTATGGACACTTTCCCTGCTTCTGGGTTGAACGTTTAGGGACTTAGGCCAAAAGGGGACTTAGACGCTTTTTTTGATTATGCCCCTCCATGTCTCTAGGTTGTGCTGATTCCTAGACTGCTGCTTATTTCAAATCGATCAAGCTAATATTAAAATCTTTCTTCAAAAGTCTTGGGTCTAGCTTTCATACCATCATGGACACCCTTCTCCTCACACATCGGCTGGCAACGTTCACAGCTTTTTCTTCCCCTTGCGCCAAGCTGTGTCGTTTGATTTGCTTATCTCTCTATCCCATCCATGCAGTAGAAGGGGGGGTGGAGGGTTTATTTTTAGACATCAGCAGCAAGATTACAAAAGCAGACCACAAAGCAGTGATAGTTACCACGAGACACCCTGACTTCTCACCATCTCAGAGCCAAATTGAAAATGCATAAAAACTACTCACTCTTTCAGAATACATAAAAGGACAAGGCAGCCAAATCTTCATTTACGTGTAGGGAGCTCTTCTTCAGAGCTACACTCTGCTAGTGCACTACCTATTCTCCTCACCACGTTTTTAAATATGTTTCATAACCTCCCAAAAGGCACAATTTAAAGCTGCAGCTCCTGCTAGAGAGTGATCCCAAGAAAGGAGTGACATCATTTCCATCCCTACTACTTATCATTTCTATAGAACTATCAGACACACACAGTGTTGTACATTAACCCTCAAGAGACAGTCCCTGTTCAAAAGAGCTTACAATTTAATTGTGACAGCCAAACAGAACCAAAAGGGAGAATCTATACATGCTGCTCAGGTAAGGATTTACAGAAGGAATGACAAGGCAGATAGGGTAGGGACAGTGGCGCAGCGAGTATAGGAGGTGCCCAGTACAGTTGCGCCCTCTCTTCCCACCACTTTACCTCTTCAAATCTTTGCCAGCGCACGCAGCTCCTCCGGCTTGCTGTTCGTGCTGGTTTTCCCTCGGATGTCACTTCCTGGCCCCGCGACCCGGAAGTGATTTCAGAGGAAGCCAGGTCAGCTCAAGCAATAGGCTTGAGTAGTTGCTCGCACTGGCAAAGATTTTAAAGAGGTACTGGAGTGCGGGGAAGGGAGGGCATGAACGTGGCATGGGGGGGGTGAGAGGTGCCAGCATGCCCACCAAGATGGCTCCCGGGCAGTCAAACCCCTGCCCCCTCCTTACTACGCCATTGGGTAGGGAATTATGGAGGCAATGACAAATAGATATGGGTGCTTTATAACTGGGTTGGTTTGGAGTTAGGACTTAAAAATAAAATTTGAGCTACTCTTTTCTCTTGTTTGTCTATCCTGCTAACAAATTAAGCTTCAAAGTATCTCTCTCTGCGTTGTTTACCTTGGTTTATCTATAATCAGCATGTAGAGGGGAGGAGACCTCTCTCCCTCAACACCATCCTTGCTAGTGCTGATTCAGGGGGGAAAAAATTTCGATTCGATTCAATTCAGCCTATTGAATTGATTTTCCGATTCAATTTTCCAGCCCACTGGGTGTTTTTTTCAAACATCCTGGTGGGTTTATTTTAACTGAACTCTCTGACATCCTCAGTCTTGCCATTCACAAAAACAGAAGGAAGAAAAGTTCCCATTTCCTGCTGTCTCATGTCCCCGGCCTATACAATATTTTTCTTCTGCAGACCCTTCAAAAGTCTGACCAAATCCTCGTTTCACTTGCATTATAAAGTACTGAGGATGCCATCTCTCCCCATTCCCAGATCCTAAAGTCTAAGACAGTAGCGCAAACTAGTGCTGCCCAATTCAGGGGAAAAAAAATTCGATTCGATTCAGCCTATTGAATTGGTTTTTCGATTCGATTTTCCTGCCCAATTGGGTGCTTTTTTCAAACATCCTGGTGGGTTTATTTTATAGCTTTTTCACCCCCTTTGGCTTCTCCTAACCACACTGGCATTGTGGTGTAAACAAAAACAAACAAAAAAGACTTTTCCTCTCTGATAAATCCTAGCTCAAGTTTGCGGTCTAACACCAGCTCTGGCAGGATACACATTTCAAATCTGTAATCACAAAACAGAAAATAAAATTATTTTTTCTACCTTTTGTTGTCTGGTCATTATTCAGATCTTGTTGGTACCAGCCTCTGGTTGTCTTCTGATAACTTGCTTGCCAGGGTCTGCTTCTTTCTTCTTTCTCCGTGCTAACCATCCATCTTCTATCTCTGTTCTCCCCTTCCGTTTCCCTTCCCTCCCCCGGAGGTCTGGCATGTTTCCTTTTTTTCGTCTCCATCCATAGATCCACCTTGTCTCAACTACCCTTTCATCCAGAATCTCTCCCTCCTTCCCCACCACCCCAGGGTCCACCATCTCTCCCTTTCTTTTCCCAACTAACCTCCTATCCAGTATCTCTATCCCCCCTCCACACCATCCCTTGTGTCCAACTTCTCTGTTCCTTCCCTCCCTAAATCCCATTGTCCACCATCTCACTCCCTCTCCTCTGTTTTTAGACCCATTATTTCTTCCCCCCCCCACCCATAGTCCAGCATATGCACGTCTCTTTAAAATCCCCCCTTCCCTCCCTCCCTTTGTGTACTTCTACACCAGGGCCCCCCTCCCCTGAAGGTCTGTTCCCCCCCCTGAAGGCCTGTCTGTCCCCCCTGAAGGCCTGTGCCATGCTGACTGTCCCATTAAATCATGTCTGTCTACACGTTCCACAATTTTATTTTTTTATAATTGTTTCCACTATTTTGCCCAGCACTGAAGTCAGAATTACCGGTCTGTAATTTCCTGGATCTACCCTGGAACCAATTTTAAAAATCAGCATAACATTGACCACCCTCCAATCTTTAGGTACTATAGACGATTTTAGCAGGACAGCAATTTCTTGTTTGAGTTTTTTCAGTACCCTAGGATGTATACCATCCAGTCCAGGTGGTTTATCACTTTTAAACTTGTCAATTTGGCTTAGTACACCTTCCAGATTCACAAAGATTTTTTCAGTTCTCACACATCATCACCCTTGAAAACCATTAACAGTTCAGGCAGATCTTTTACATCTTCTTCTGTAAAGACCAAAGCAAAGAACTCATTCAATCTCTCCAGTATGGTCTTATCCTCCCTGAACACCCCTTTTGCTCTTTGATCATCCAATGGTCCCACAGATTCCCTCAAAGGATTTCTGCTTCTGTACCTAAAAACTTGTTACTATGAGTTTTTGCTTCTTTGGCAAGTTTCTCTTCATATTCATTCTTAGCTTTCTTTATTGATGCTTTGCATCTAACTTGCCAGTGCTTATATCTCTTCTTATTTTCTTCATTTGGATCCTTTTTCCATTCTTTAAAGGATGTATTTTTGGCTCTAATAGCCTCTTTCACTTCACTTTTTAACTAACATATTTTTCGCTCCATAAGACACACCTGACCATAAGGCGCACCCTAGATTTAGAGGAGGAAAACACAAAAAAAAAACCCATTCTGAACCAAATTCTCCATGCCAGGCTCTGCACCCAACCCCACACTCCTTTCCAGGCTCTGTACCCTGCCCCTGCCAGGCTATGTACCCTTTCCCCCCTCTGTTGGTGTAGTTGTAGGCTGGGACAGGGAACAGGGCAGGCAGGCCTAGTGACAGGCAGACAGGCCTAGTGGCCTAGTGACAGGCAGGCCGGCCATATGCCCTGATATCAATCCTTCCCCCTCCATGGTCTGGTATCTCCTTTCCCTCCCTCCCATAGTCTTACTTCTCCCTCATTCCTTCTCTCTCCCCAATTGGGTGCAGCAGCAACAACATTTCTCTTCCCCCTCCCCAATTGGGTGCAGCAGCAGCATTTCTCTTCCCCCTCCCCCAGTGGGTGCAGCAGCATCTCCCCCCCCCAGCAGTGCAGCATTCACAATTCGCTATAGGCTAAGGAGGGAGATATGGCAGCGACAGAGGGAAGCTTACAAATTGCTGCTCTTGCTTGCTTCGGGCCTTCCTCGCTGCCGGGTCCTGTCTACTTTCTGTTTCCGCGAAAGCAGGACATGGTAAAGAGGAAGGCCCGATGCAAGCAAGTTGTAAGCTTCCTTCCATCGCTGCCCTATCTCCCGCCTTAGCCTGTAACGAATTAAACCCATGCTCCGGGGCTCTAACGGTAACACTGTGCATCCCGGCTTCCCTTCTCTTCCCTCCCTCCCCCCGTCCTCCCCCGCTTGGGACGTAACTTCCGGTCTCAGAGGAGAATAAGGGAAGCCGGCACGCACAGTGTTACTGTTAGAGTCCCGGAGCATGGGTTCAATTCGTTTGCTGGTGCTTAAAAAAAAAAAGTTTGAGCAGCGGCAGCAGGATTCACGACCAAGATGACATATGGGCGCTGACCTAAATTAGCCGAGCAGAGTGCCCGGCTAAAAGACGATAAGGAGAACACTGGCTGGACTGCTGGAGGAACTAAATAGGGTAATGGGTGGGAGGGAGGTTTGGGTATTCGCTCCATAAGATGCACCCTTATTTCCACCCACTTTTGAGGGAGGAAAATGCATGTCTTATAGAGCAAAAAATACGGTATACTGGCTCTCATTTTCTACTTTCCACCTTTCTTAATATGTGGAATACATCTGGTATGAGCTTCCAAGATGGCATTTTTAAATAACATCCATACCTGATTTACTGTCCTAACCTTTGCCACCAATCCTCTCAGCTTCTTTTTAACCATTTTCCTCATTTTATCGTAGTCACCCTTTCAAAAAATAAATGCCACTACAGTAGATTTCTTTAGCGATGCCACTTCAGATATCAGCTCAAATTTAATCAAGTTATAATCACTGTTTCCCAATGGACCCAACACAGTTACTTCTTGTACTATGCTCTGCATTCCACTAAAGACCAAATCTAAAACAGCTCCCCTCTTATTGGTTCCTGGACCAGTTGCTCCATGAAGCATTCATTTATGACATCTAGGAATTTTTCCTGCCTAGCACACCCTGATGTAACATTTATTCAGTCAATGTTTGGGTAATTGAAATCATGAAAGTGAAAAAATAAAAAATGTACTGGCACTTGTATAGGAAGACTGATTGCCCCAAAAGACCAAAAGATAGAATGCGACAAAAATAAGAAAAGTGGAGAAAAATACCTCAGTTTAGCTTCATAGGTCACCCATTATTATACTGTTGCCCAATTTCCAGTTTTCCTAATCTCTGAAAACATTTCTTCATGTGTCTGCACATTCTGTCCAGGGAGATGATAGTATAACCCTACTTTTATATCCCTTCATACATTGAATTTCTAGCTATATGGATGGATTCCACACTGCTATCTATGTTATGCAGAATGTTTATTTTGTTTGATTCAATTTCCTCTAACATATAGCTCAACTTCTCCAATTTGATCTAATCTATCCTTGCGATATAATTTGTACCCAGGTCCCATTGATTGTCCTCTTTCCACCAGGTGTCTGAAATGCCTATTATAATCGAACTCATCATTCAATACTCTATTTTATTAGGTTTCTAGCATTTGTATACAGTACCGACATTTCAAATTGTGCTTTTCCTTTTATCTACAGCCTCCTGAAATGAGGACAGGGATACTTTGAATCCTTTACTCTGCCTTCCTCTTAAACACTCCTGGCTTCCTTTCATCATTATTGAAACTTCTCTATTGGGACTCCCTAAATATCCAGTTTCAATAGCATCTTTCAAGGATACTCCACACAGAACCATCCTTCTGGGCAACTCTCGGTTTTCCTCCCATCTCTGTGTAAAAGCTGCTCAATTTCCAGTTGCAGTTTTCCATTAAATAGAGAGGATGGAGGGAAAGAGCTTGAAACACTTGCTGTTGATGTGTTTTTTTTTATGTTATATACCAGTGGTTCTCAAACCTATCCTGGGGGACTCCCAGCCAGACGAGTTCTCAGGATATCCATAATGAATATGAATGAGAGATTTGCATATAATGCAGGAGACAGGCATGCAAATATGTCTCATGCATATTCATTACATAACATCTTTGAAGGAGTTCTGGTAATGCAAATTCATTCGTGATATCCTGAAAACCCAAGTGCCTGAGGGTCCCCAGGACAGATTTGAGAACCACTGATACACTGTTCCCTCCATGCTGAGGGGGAGTCCTCAAGTCTCAGTCCTACCAGTAGAGGATACTCTTTCAGTATTATATTTTCCATAGGGATAGGCAAGCTCTGGAGGCCTCCAGGAAACTTGCCTATCTCTAGCAATTGAAAACACAATATTGAAGCACTACCTCCTACTGGCAGTAATGCAGTTTGAGGACTCTCACTCAGCTTACAGGAAACAGTGGTTATAATTTTAAAACACTTCTTCGAGGGAGTAAACAGGCAGACAGACAAGGGCGAGCCGGTCAACATTGTATAGCTGGATTTTCAGAAGGCATTCGACGAGGTCCTGCATGAACGACTACTTCGAAAAATTGCGAGCCATGGAACCGAGGGTGAAATACTCATGTGGATTAAAAACTGGTTGGCAGATAGGAAACAGAGAGTGGGGGTAAATGGACAATACTCAGACTGGAAAAGCGTCATGAGTGGAGTGCCACAGGATTCGGAGCTTGGACCCATGCTCTTCAACATATTTATAAACGACCTGTATGACGAGCGAAGTGATTAAATTTGCAGACGATACGAAGTTATTCAGAGTGGTGAAGACGCAAAAGGAATGCGAATACCTGCAATGTGACATAAACACGCTTGAGAAATGGGCTGCGACATGGCAAATGAGGTTTAACGTGGATAAGTGTAAGGTGATGCATGTCGGTAACAAAAATCTTATACACAAATACAGGATGTTTGGTGCGGTAATCGCCCCCAGGAAAGAGACCTGGGAGAACTGGTCGACAAGCCGTCTGCACAATGCGTGGCGGCTGCGAAAAAGGTGAACAGAATGTTAGGAATGATTAAGAAATGGATCATGAGCAGATCAGAGAAGGTTATCATGCCGCTGTACCGGGCCATGGTACGCCCCCACCTGGAATACTGCATCCTCTTTTTTTTTTTAAAGAGAAAATCTGGTAATCCCACTCCACTGTTCCACATCTTCCTCCAAAATTTAATCTTCGGGTCAGCCTGCCCCAGAAGCCTCATCTTTGGAGCGTCCAGCCTATGCAGGAACAGGAAATCATTTGCGAGAGAAGGCATCTGGGACAGGCCAATGGCATCAGGCTCACCTTGTGCTGCTGTCGGCCGGCCTGAAGATTAAATTTCAGCAGAGCCAGAAGCAGGTGGAGGACAGAGAAGAAATTTGGCTGGACACCCTAACAGTCCTCTAAAAAGAGAACATGTCCAGGTAAATACAGAAGTCTGGTAACTAGGTAGGATATTCAGCAGCTTTTGTCAGCACTTAACCACTTAAAGATAGGACTGAGCGGATGGGCAGACTAGATGGGTCATTTGGCCTTTATCTGGCATCATGTTTCTATGTTTCTAATTTAAATAGCCAGGAATTTTTATGGCCATTTATATCATTTTGGATGTTGACCCCAGGAAATTTTCACTAAGTTGAGGTAGCATAAGTTTCAGCAAACACATGAACATGGGGAAAACACGTTTTTAGCTATGCAAATGCTTTTGAAAAGTGACCTCGTAGACACAAGTCCGCTTAAGGAGCCTGAGATGCCAAGCTGCCATCGCTCATTCTCTCATGTAAGAAACCACTCATTCAAGATCTGCTCTCAATATATTCTACCCGCTATAAATAAGCTACAAGTCCACGTAATAATTATATTTCTAGTATTTTTCACTTACAACATCAAAATAATGTGGTGCTGTTGCTGTTACTCCTACTCCACTTGGAAATGTTACAATAAAGAGACATCTTGTCTAAGTTTACCATGCTATCTTACCATACTATGTCTGAGAATGCAGCACTGTGGTTGAAGCTACATCTTAGGCACCCGAAGGTTGTGTGTGCAGACCCATGTTGCTCCTTGTGACCCTGGCAGGTCACCTGTTCCCCCATTACTCCAGGTACATTAGATAGACTATGAGCCCACCAGGACAGTTAGGGAATTATGCTTGAGTACCTGAATTAAATTCATGTAAATTCATGGTTCTGAGCTCCCCTGGGAGAACGGTATAGAAAATTGATAGCCTTGAAGGCCCTTAAACATCTAAAGAGTGTTAACACAGCAGGAAGAGGTGATGAAAGGCCCTAAAACAAAATAGGAACACATCAAGGCAAAAGGAGTGGAATTCAGTCATCGATAGATCAGCCAAACACTAAAATAAATGTAACAGAATCCTAGCACACAGTCCTTTAGTTCTAACACGAGAATCTGAAGTAAAAATGAAGATCTGCAAGATTGTTTAGCTATTGCACCCAGTGAGAAAGAGGTGGATGGGGTGGTACCTCTTTTAAATTTTCCTGGTGCAAGCACTATCACGAACTTGCTGCCTGCATCGGAGTCGGCTTTCTCCAACGTCACTTCCGGGTCCCGCACCTAGGAAGTGATATCAGAGGATGAGCCAACATGATGCAAGCAGAAAGTTCATGATGCTGCTTGCATTGAGAAAATTAAAGAGGTGCGCAGCAGGGGGGGGGAGGATGGGGGCGGGGTAGGAACACTATCACCCCGGGCGCCACTCACCCTCACTACACCACTGGAGATGATGTTCTCGATGCAGGCTTTTTTATTCAGTCTGTTTGAAAAACGCAGACAAAATCCACATACGCATAAAATGGAGAGGACCCCAACACGATCCGTGTTTCAATGATCACGTCTAGAGGTCCTACAGATATGAATATAAGTGTAAGAGACTAAAAGTAATGATGAGTGACTGAGACGAAGTGTGAAGTGATAGGTGAGTGAGTGGACAGTGGACAGACTAGTAGTGGAAAGAACTAACAAAATTGCAAAAATAGAGGAATGATCTGGTATGAGTGATAGAAGGTGATGGACCAATTAGGAATTTGACAGTACCGGGTAAATCCTAAATGATATTATATAGTGAATGTGAGCCATAAGTGATACCAGAGATGAAAATGTATACCTAGTGATATAATACATACTTATGTAGTGCTATATTTTTAATGATATTTTTATTGACAGCGGGCACAGATAAGGTCAGAAAAAGCAAATGGGGATGAAGAGAAATCAACATACAACCTTTGGAAAAATGGTAATTAAAACAAAATAAATTAAAGATAATTAAAAAAATAATAGTATTTGATTAAAAATTTTTTGAAAAAGGTATTTAATTATAAAAATTGCTAAAGGTATAAAGCAGATAAAATGAGTTCAACAAAGTTTAATCTAAAATTACATTGTGACTAGAGGGACAGGATATAGAATTAAAACCATAAGAAAATGGATTTTTTATAAAACCCATAAGAGCACTGCATCTTAAATACACTCAAAGCATACCAAAAAATAAAAGCACGTTAGACTATATGACCGTGTTGGGTCCTCTATATTTTATGCATTTGTGGATTTTGTCTGCATTTTTCAAACTGACTGAATAAAAAAGTCTGCATAAAGAACATCTCCACAGTTTCTTTTGATTTTGGCCTTCCCATTTACTGTGGAATTGTTGGGTTTTCTTCTTTTGTTGTTAACTTTGATTGCACAAAGGCAGTATCTCAAAACCCAATTATCCCTCACCTGGACTATTTTATTTGCTCCCTTTATTTCTACAAGATCAAAAACAAAAACCATCACATCACACAACTTGAGCAGAATGAAAAGATTCATCCTTTTCTACCAGGTTATTCCACAAACTGGCCACAATTGCTCAGTACTTAGCAAAAAAACCAAAAAAAAAACCCCAAAAACCCTAATCAAAAATCCAAACACTTTCTCATTGATGCCACATCTGTCCCTGCAATCACAGATTTTTATTTCAATGGGAATATACATATACGTATTTGTACAAATTCCCACCACTGGTTTTTGTGCCTGCTCTGAAGTTAAGTACAGCTTTTTAAAAAGTGCTCATTAAGGCCAATTTTAATACCAGAAATTGAGGGGGTTAATAATACCCTAAGGGGCTCATAATCAAAACTTTAAACACGTCTAAAAACCCGACCAAGTCGCCACTTGAACAACCTAAAAGACAGGTTGGTCCAAGTGCCAATATAATCAAACCAACTTTCTGGAAGTGACGCAGGACTCTGCGCCCAGAGCAGAAAGGGGCATATCTGGAAGAGTGGTTAGGGTAGTATGTGGGCCGCCCTAGACTTAATTGTCCTGCAGGGATAATCGAATGTCTTACTATCCTATCCTGGACGAAACAAATGTTGTGAGTTAGATGATGTAAACAGGTATAAGTGCCAAAGAGGTATCCAAAGTGACCAGATAACCACTGCAGAGACAAAGTAAAGACCACCACATACTCCTAGTGTTCACTGACCCCCCTCACACCCCTCACAAAGATCTGAATAAAAAAAGTACATACTTGTCTCCAGAACATTAGCACCTGGGATAGGAAAGCCTAGTAGACTGCACACAGGTGTCTTAAATAACCGGGGTGGGTGGGCTAGTGAACCATAGAGAGGAGGACCCAGGCCCATAAGCCACTCTAACCACTATATTTAGGGTGGAAAATCTGCATCCATCAAACCCCCCTAAAACCCTATTGTACGGCCATAAGGGTTATTGGCGTTTTAGATAGGTGGGTATAGTAGGTTTTTGGGGGCTCACCATAACTTATAAGGGAGTTCTGGTGAGATGTTTATCTGGAACCCTTTTTGTGAAGTTCACAGCAGTGTCCTGTAAGGTACCCCGCTGCTCTGTTGCCATGTCTGGGTAGCCAGTCCATTACAAGATTGGCCCCTCCCACATCCAAATGGTCTTGTTCTAGGTGTTTGGGACTTGGATGAAATTTTGGTCACATAAGTGACCAGAAAGATGTCTTGGTGGTCTGGACGAGCAATAGCCTGGATGTTCAGATAGACGATTTTTGGGGGAAAATATTCTAGATGGGCATTTTCCCACACTTTGGGCGTTTAACACCATACGCTCAAATCGGACTTAGACTTCCTCTGTCCTCCTCATCCCCATCCAAGAATCTCTCACTATAGCCCTCCCTCCCCAAGTCTGATGACTCTCCTCTTCTGCCTGGTCTGATCTAATCTCTCTCATTCTCATGAAGAACCCTGCTATAAATGGTGCTCAAAGATTGGCGCCATTTATAGAATAATGCTTAGCACCAGAAACTAGGCCTGACTTTAGACGCAGCCATTTCTACCAACTGAAATGTGGTGTAAATCCTTGCACCTAAATTAGCCACTGATCCCCTTTATTCTATAACTACACAAATAAATTCAAGGATTCACCCATGATCCTCCCATTTCCATGCCCCCTTTTGGGACCCACGTATAAAATTTAGGCATAGATCCCGCACCTAAATTTACATGTGTAAAATTTTCTTTAAAACCACATGCCCAAATTTGCATGTGCAATTTTTAGCGCTCTTTATAGAATTTGGGAGATAAGGCTGCTGCTGCTTTTCACCGCATGCAACTTCATAAAACTGCTGTGCCCACCCATGTATTAACCAATGTCCTACTTATTTTACAGAAGGCTCTACTTTCAGCAGAGCCTTTGGTAAAATATTGCCAGAATTGAGAACATCGTGACCTGAATATTTTTATTTGCCTCCTATGCAAAATGAGCTTTCACGTTTCTTTTTCAAGACCTAGTGCAAAGTTTAAACCTTTTCAGAGTAAACTGTAGCTAAGGAAAAAATGCTTCTATCTCTATAATTACCATATCAAATAACTCTCTTCAAATCAACCACCCACTAACAACTAGAATAAATATAGTATCCATAAACCCACTTGTGTATGCTGTTGAAAGAAATAACATGGTAGAAACGCAGAGCACAAAAGCAACCGTGTTCTCCAGATCCTCCGAGGATATAAAACACTGTATTTTGCAATGATAATTTAGCAGATACAAATTCGCCTGTGCGTGTAAGCAGCAATTGTAGAAAGGTGCGACTCACACAAGACCTAGGAGTGATGGTGGACACAACATTGAAGGCGTCGGCGCAGTGTGCCACAGCCTCGAGGAAAGCGAACAGAATGTTGGGTGTCATTAGGAAGGGTATCACGACCAGGACGAAGGAAGTCATCCTGCCACTGTATCGTGCAATGGTGCGCCCACACCTGGAGTACTGTGTCCAGTACTGGTCGCCGTACCTCAAGAAGGATATGGCGGTACTTGAGAGAGTCCAGAGAAGAGCAACTAAGCTAATAAAGGGTATGGGGGACCTCTCATATACTGACAGACTGAAAAAGCTAGGGCTTTTCTCGCTGGAAAAGCGACGACTTAGAGGAGACATGATAGAAACCTTCAAGATCACGAAGGGCATGGAACGCGCTACCGGAGGATGTGATAAGCAGAAGCATGCTACAGGGCTTCAAAGAAGGTCTGGACAGGTACCTGGAGGACAAAGGGATTGAGGGGTACAGATAAGAATAGAGGTAAGGTTATAGGGATAGGATTAGAGGTAATTTGTAAAATTAGTCAGAGACCACTGTTCAGGCAGTGGGCCTGATGGGCCGTCGCGAGAGCGGACCGCTGGTCGAGATGGACCTCTGGTCTGACTCAGCGGAGGCAACTTCTTATGTTCTTAAGCAGACCCTGTAGCGAACACAGTTTTGACGGGCCACGTCGTGGATATGGTTTGGGCAGACCTGAAAAATGTGCGCAGTTCTAATTCTGCAACAGAAATACAAGCATACTTTATAAAATGTAGCAGCAGCATTTAAATCCATTCTAAGGCAGACACTGATGTCAGTTAACTATTCGTTTTGGCCCTGGGGTTTTCCAGTGATTGTGGAGCAACTGTACTTTCCTCTCTGGTCTTTAAAACATCTAAAATTCCAAAATGTAGGGCCCCAATATCTGGTTAAACCACACTGAGGAGGGGCAGGAGGGCATAATCAGCAGTGCCAAGGTGATCCAGCAGGGAGGGGGAAGTATGGACAGATCCAGAAACAAACTGTGGAGAAACACAATGTTAAGAAGTTGCCTCTGCTGAGTCAGACCAGAGGTCCATCGCGTCCAGCAGTCCGCACCCACGGTGGCCCATCAGGCCCATGACCTGTACGGTGATCATTGTCTGAACCCTTAAATCCCCTTGGTCTCTATCTATACTCTCTCTATATCCCATCTCTACCTCTATCTGTATCCCTCAATCCCCCTATCTTTCAGGAATTTATCCAATCCTTCTTTAAAACCCTGTAGTGTACTCTGTCCTATCACAACCTCCGGCAGTGCGTTCTATGTGTCCACCACCCTCTGAGTGAAAAAGAACTTCCTAGCATTGGTTCTAAACCTGTCCCCTTTCAGCTTCTCCGAGTGCCCCCTTGTACTTGTGGTCCCCATTAGTCTGAAGAATCTATCTCTGTCTACCTTCTCTCATGATCTTGAAAGTCACTATCATGTCTCCTCTGAGTCTCCGCTTTTCTAGGGATAAGAGCCCCAGCCTTTCTAACCTGTCTGCATATGAAAGGTTTTCCATGCCTTTTATAATTTTCGTCGCTCTTGACTTTCTTTTATTTCTTCAAAATATCTTCAAACAATGATAGGAATATGACCACATTAAACGTATTAGAGACCAATGGACCCGACACGGGCTGTGTTTCGGCTAACAAGCCTTTCTCAAGGGTCCTAAGGTATAAAATAAAACAAAAATAAAAATAAAACAAATGTGAACTGAAAGTTTGTATCGAAGTTGTGACGTATTTGGTGCCATGCCTGTGAACATCTTGTGAAATGTGTGCCTTGAAGCTTAAGAAATATATGTAAATATATAAAGTGAGACTATCTATGCGTCAGAATATGATATAGATTGTGATGTGAAAATTAAAGTAAGGATCTTTAGAAGATTGTGAAACGAGTTTCTGTCTCTGCTGTACTCTGGGAATGTCAATTTCAGGTGTTACACCGGGCGTATTTCACAAGGGTTCAACCCTATCACTCTGGCTTGGTAGACTCGGATCAATGTGAGACATGTAACACTGCCCCCAAGTCCTTCTTTCATGCTTTTTGAAGTTATCCGGTGGTCAAGTCTTTCCGGAGGTGGGTGGTCCGATATTTGGAGGGTTTGTTGGGCCACTCAATACTTTTCACTCCGGTGGGGTTTCATTTGGATAAATTTGAGGCCTTTCGATTTCCGCCCGGTGTAGGCAGCTTATTTCTGCAGAAGGCTGGCTTAGTGGATAAGAAGGTTATCCTGACGGAGTGGGTGTGGGTGTGGGTATCGGAGGCACCTTGTAGTCACGTCACTGGCAGGAGGCAGTTCATACCTTCACCTCGCACTACTGTCTGGATACTTTCTCCAGGTGAGACGGCCAGTTTGGCCAGTCTGTGTTGCATAATCTGTTCTCCTGACTTGCCAACTTTCCCTCCTCCCTTTTTGGTTAGCTTGGAGGTCACCCACATGTGGAGAATATTCTGCCTGCTTGTCCCGGGATAAAGCACAGTTACTTACCATAACAGGTGTTATCCAGGGACAGCAGGCAGATATTCTCACAACCCACCTACCTCCCCGGGGTTGGCTTCTTTGCTTGCTATCTGAACTGAGGCCATGAGGAGGAGATGCGCCCCCTAACTCAAGCGGGATGGCACCCGCGCATGCGCAGTACTCTCACAAGCTTGAATATCTTCAAGCAAGTTTGCTTACGAGAGTGTCCGATCGGGGCTCCGTAGATGACGTCACCCACATGTGGAGAATATCTGCCTGCTATCCCTGGATAACAGCTGTTACGGTAAGTAACTGTGCTTTCTTTTCCATAGCTTTGGATAGAGCAATGAAGTAGAGGCTGCTTTGATCTTTCTCTGGGGTTATTTATGAATTCACTTAGGCCAGGACTACCTGCTCTGCTTTTCTTGTAATTAATATGACCACATGATTTTCTTCTTGCATATGCAGCTGATGCTTCTCCCCTGTTTCATTTCTGTTTGCACAGTTACAGCTAGTTTATGTGATATACCGCATTTTTTAAACAAATGTTGCCAGAGAAAGGAACTTTTTTTTTTTTTTTGTAGGCCTGAAAGTATTCAACTTTTAAAATGTTCACCTATAGTTAAGTGCTTTGGTTAGAAGGAACATATACGGTAAGCCTCAATAATGAGTTGCAAATGTAGCATATTAATAATAATAACTTTATTTTTCTATACCGCCAAAAAGTTCTAGGCGGTTCACAGAATAAAGAGGACTGGACATTCCAGTGGTGACACAAAGCACACAGAAAAGTAGTACAATATTTCAATAGTGAAAAATACAATAAGAAACTATGACAGTCATCAATCAAGTAACGAATTTTTTAAATAAATAGGTCTTAACCAATTTTCTAAAGGTGCAATAAGATGCAGATTAATCAGGTCGTCTAGCCATACTTGAACTTTACCTGCTTGATAAGCCAAAGATCGATGAAAATATTTTTTACAAAAGCAATTTTTGGGATTAGGAAAAGTAAATAAACCAGTACCATTCAAAATGAGAGAGGAGATATAGCGGAGCTAAGCCAAATAGCATCTTATAGCAAAGACAAGCGAATTTAAAAAGTACTCTTGCTTCCATTGGCAACCAGTGCAGCTGACGGTAGTAAGGGCTGACATGTTCCTGTTTTTTTAATCTGAAAATTAAACAGACCGTTGTATTTTGGATTAGCCTTAATCTTCCTAAGACGGTTTTATAAGCTCCCAAATAGATTATATTGCAATAGTCAAGAACAGATAAAATGAATGCTTGAACTAGTAATCTGAAAGAAGTAGGGTCAAAGTAGTTTTTGATGGAATGCAACTTCCATAATGCAAAGAAACATTTCTTTACAAGCATATCAGTATGCTCCCCCAGGGTTAAATGGCATTCGAGTATGACTCCTAAAATTTTAAGACGAGGATATTGGATATTCTTGTCCTCTTAAACAAAGAGTTTTATCTGTAATTTTATCGTTGGGACTAGCCAAAAAGAATCTGTGTTTTTCAGTGTTTAATTACAATTTAAATTCAATAGTCCTGTAACCCTATGCCTTCTGGATAAGGAAAAATATGGTTACCTGGGTGCCCGAACGGATTTTCAAACCCTGGTAGTTTGTCTGGGTTTCCTGAGCTCGGGGCCACGACTCGAGGGCCTCCGAGCTTGCGGGGGATGCAACGCGATGATGTGCAATGTCATGATGTTGCATCCGTGCATGCTCAGAGACCCTCCAGACACAGCCCGGACTCAGGAAAGGAGATGAGGGAGCGGAATGGGGCGGGGCCACATGTACTTCTTTTCTTCGAGAAGAAATCTGGTAACCCTAAGAAGACATATGGGTTTATTGAAGGAAGCAAAGGTACAAGAAATGAACCAAACAATAATGTAACCAAGAATCAGACATATCAAGTAGAGCTAAAACTCTCATAGCTCCACTCCATGGAAATATCAAGTCCCGTAGCTTTCCTTCAAGATTTATAACAATATAACAGAAACCCCCAATTCCCAAGGAAGGATGATCAGTAATCCTAAGGAGGGAAACTTTAGAAAAATAAAAAAAAAGAAGGAAGGAAGGGCAAGTGCCCTATGTCACTGTAAATCATTAAAAATCATGCTGTGAACCTGAGGAGGGAGTGAGAACATAAGAACATAAGAAGTTGCCTCCGCTGGGGCAGACCAGAGGTCCATCCCGCCCAGCGGTCCGCTCCCGCGGCGGCCCATCAGGCCCACTGCCTGAACAGTGGTCTCTGACTAATTTTAGAATTTACCTCTAATCCTGTCCCTATAACCTTATCTCTACTCCTATCTGTACCCCTCAATCCCTTTGTCCTCTAGGTACCTCTAATCCTGTCCCTATAACCTGAACTCCTATCTGTACCCCTCAATCCCTTTGTCCTCTAGGTACCTGTCCAGACCTTCTTTGAAGCCCTGTAGCGTACTTCTGCCTATCACGTCCTCCGGTAGCGCGTTCCATGCATCCACCACCCTCTGGGTGAAAAAGAACTTCCTGGCGTTTGTTCTAAACCTTTCCCCTTTCAATTTCTCCGAGTGCCCCCTTGTACTTGTGATTCCCCTTAGAGTGAAGATATGGGTCCCAAATCTGCAAAAATAGTCATCCTACATACAGTGTGGAAAGGCCCATTAGTCCCTTAGTCCCTCTGTCCTCTTCCCCCTCTATCATTTAGATATGTCTTGCATTTTTCTTCTCTGTAGTTTAATGGAGAAGTGGCCTAGTGGTTAGAGCAGCTGCCTCAGCACTCTGAGGTTGTGAGTTCAATTCCCATGACAGCTCCTTGTGACTCTGGGCAATTCACTTAACACTTCCACTTTAATTATGTAAAGTTTGTAAATCACACAGAAAAAGTGATATCAAGTGCCATACATAGCCTTTACAATCTAATCTAATCTAATCTAATCTAACCCTTAGGTTTGTATACCACATCATTTCCACGTTCGTAGAGCTCGAGAGCATGGTACCTTTCTGCTGCCACAAAGTTCAAGTTTTAGAAGCTTCTAGGGATTTTAGCTTCAGTTGTAGAGCTCATGTCTTAAACAGGTTTATATGTAAGGATGTGTGCAATGCAATGTTTTAGGGTATGTGATTGATTACCAATTACTCCTAACCAAACTCTTGGAAATCGGTATAACAGGAACTGTATTGAATTGGTTTGCTGACTTCCTACAAAATCGTGAATACATAGCCAAAGACAAGAATCATACTCCAATTCTTGGAAAGTATTCTGTGGCGTCCCACAAGGCTCCCCATTATCCCCAATCCTATTCAATTTATTCATGAGCTCGCTGGGTCACATCAAAATGGAAGATGAAACGGTACTATTGTATGCCGACGACATCCTCTTTAATTCCCATAACCAATAACCATCCTAATATTGCCAAAAAAATCTGAAACAATATAGATAAAATTCAAACCTGGGCAACGAACAACAAGCTGAAACTGAATGCCACTAAGACCAAAGCCATTGGTTTCTGCACCGCACAACAGAATGTCATACCTAACCTCACTCTTCCATCAGGCATTACTCTCATAATGGAAAAATCTACTAAGGCACTAGGCTGCATCTTAGACGACAAATATCTAACCTTCGTAAAAAGACCATCTACACTATGCGTCAGCTGCGACTCACAAGATCATACTTCCACCCACACCACTTTGCTCTGATCGTTCAGATGATGGTCCTACCTCAACTAGACTATTGCAACTCCGCCTATCTTAGCATCAACAATTCTCTCATCCACAAACTACAACTCATCCAGAACACAGCAGTTAGACTAATCTACAAATTAAATAAATTTGATTCAATCATAACCTTCATCAGGCAATTTCATTGTCTCCCAATATCTTCCCGAATAATTTTCAAATCGTCTTGTATCCTACACCCGATCCTATATGGAAGCTCAGCAGCCCTCTCATCCAATTATTCTCTAATGTTTGGTCAACATCAAAAAGAATCCACAAAAAACCTCCACTACAAGCACATTTTCCACTCTGTGTAAAAACCTGAAATGACATACCAGAAGTTATGAAGACAGAGACAAATTACACTACATTCAGAAAAAAACTGAAGACTCACCTCTTTGACAATTCACAGTCTTAGTTTCTGTATAACTCCCCCTACTTCTGGGTCCCCTCTCTTATTTCTCCATACCCCCTTCCCTACTGCTTTCCCCCTTCCTCCTTGATCTTGTATAGGTTTGTGCAACGCACAAATCAAACATTAGATTAGATTTCACATGACACCTACCCCATAGAATATATGGCCAAACCCCTCATCTGAATGGCCAAAATCTGTTGAAATTGTAATGAAATAGTGAGAAGCAGAGAGCACTCAAGTAATGCAGATTTAACCTAAGCTTGTTGCAAAACTTCATTCAATGATTTGGGGGTTGCTTTTGGACAGAACAGGGGTCTTTAGAGGGAGGACTCGTTTGTTTAGGAAATTATGCCCAATGGAATGAAAATGTAGTTTAGAATCCTGGATTGCTGATGAGCCCACTATCCTGTTGGACATGGAAGAATCAAATCCATCTGTTGCTTACTTGGTAGATAAAGGCGGCTTGTGAATCCCCTAAACATAAACTTTTAAGTATTTGGGACTGCTCCATACAACATTTAACTCCAACTGGAAAGCACTTTCTTTTATGAAGGGGTGCTGAAAGGTTCTCAGCCCAACCAACCAACCTAAATTTGGAGCGTTATTTTGCCGCTGTAGCTGAAAAGAGTGTTATCTTATTTAGTTAAAGTGCCAATTTGCAGAAACAAAATTCTATGCTTGATTGAACCATATCCACGTCATTCTCTCCTTGGTTGGGCTGAGAACTTTTCAGCACCCCCCTCATTTGTTACTTTGGAAGAAAGATGGATTAGAAGAGATGAAAGAGAGAGATTTAAATACCTCCGTGACATAAATGCACAAGAGGCAAGAAACTAAGGACATATTTACGAGAAGGAAGATGCACAGAATGACCTCTCGGTGGAGGTGGTGGAGATGAGAACAGCCTCTGAATTTGAGAAAGCATGGAATACTCTTAAAGGAGAGAAAATTAGCAGCTTTAAGGATGAGCAGACTGGATAAGCTTTATGATCTCTATCTGCTGTCATTTGGGTTGTAGAAATGTAGAAAATTACAGCATATTAAGATTATATGGCAACTCGAGCTTATAGAATAGGCTTGCGTGTGCTTATAAAATACCTTGCATATACATACGAGGGGGTCACTGAAAAGTTCTCAGCTCGTTTCAATGATATGAAAGGAAACAAAAAATGTCATGAAAAGTGTGGAATAGCATGTAAGTTTCATGGCTCCACCTCATTCGCTTCTTGGTTGGACTGAGAACTTTTTACTGGTCTCTCGTTGTGTGATGACATAATGCCTCATTCCACCAATGTCTAAGAGCCAACCTCATTGGTGATGTCACAATGGCTTGGTTTCTCTATACTAGTGCCCATTTGCTAGATGCACTGAAACAAAGTGTCAAGAAAAGTGTGGAATAACTTGTAAGCTTCATGGCTCCACACCATTTTCGTCTTGGTTGGGCTGAGAACTTTTTACTGGTCTCTCGTTGTGTGATGACATAATGCCTCATTCCACCAATGTCTAAGAGCCAACCTCATTGGTGATGTCACAATGGCTTGGTTTCTCTATACTAGTGCCCATTTGCTAGATGCACTGAAACAAAGTGTCAAGAAAAGTGTGGAATAACTTGTAAGCTTCATGGCTCCACACCATTTTCGTCTTGGTTGGGCTGAGAACTTTTTACTGGTCTCTCGTTGTGTGATGACATAATGCCTCATTCCACCAATGTCTAAGAGCCAACCTCATTGGTGATGTCACAATGGCTTGGTTTCTCTATACTAGTGCCCATTTGCTAGATGCACTGAAACAAAGTGTCAAGAAAAGTGTGGAATAATTTGTAAGCTTCATGGCTCCACACCATTTTCGTCTTGGTTGGGCTGAGAACTTTTTACTGGTCTCTCGTTGTGTGATGACATAATGCCTCATTCCACCAATGTCTAAGAGCCAACCTCATTGGTGATGTCACAATGGCTTGGTTTCTCTATACTAGTGCCCATTTGCTAGATGCACTGAAACAAAGTGTCAAGAAAAGTGTGGAATAACTTGTAAGCTTCATGGCTCCACACCATTTTCGTCTTGGTTGGGCTGAGAACTTTTTACTGGTCTCTCGTTGTGTGATGACATAATGCCTCATTCCACCAATGTCTAAGAGCCAACCTCATTGGTGATGTCACAATGGCTTGGTTTCTCTATACTAGTGCCCATTTGCTAGATGCACTGAAACAAAGTGTCAAGAAAAGTGTGGAATAACTTGTAAGCTTCATGGCTCCACACCATTTTCGTCTTGGTTGGGCTGAGAACTTTTTACTGGTCTCTCGTTGTGTGATGACATAATGCCTCATTCCACCAATGTCTAAGAGCCAACCTCATTGGTGATGTCACAATGGCTTGGTTTCTCTATACTAGTGCCCATTTGCTAGATGCACTGAAACAAAGTGTCAAGAAAAGTGTGGAATAACTTGTAAGCTTCATGGCTCCACACCATTTTCGTCTTGGTTGGGCTGAGAACTTTTTACTGGTCTCTCGTTGTGTGATGACATAATGCCTCATTCCACCAATGTCTAAGAGCCAACCTCATTGGTGATGTCACAATGGCTTGGTTTCTCTATACTAGTGCCCATTTGCTAGATGCACTGAAACAAAGTGTCAAGAAAAGTGTGGAATAACTTGTAAGCTTCATGGCTCCACACCATTTTCGTCTTGGTTGGACTGAGAACTTTTTACTGGTCTCTCGTTGTGTGATGACATAATGCCTCATTCCACCAATGTCTAAGAGCCAACCTCATTGGTGATGTCACAATGGCTTGGTTTCTCTATACTAGTGCCCATTTGCTAGATGCACTGAAACAAAGTGTCAAGAAAAGTGTGGAATAACTTGTAAGCTTCATGGCTCCACACCATTTTCGTCTTGGTTGGGCTGAGAACTTTGCACAGCCCCTCATATATAAAAGCACGTGCCAGGAAAGCAGAACTCTTACTTTTATATTGGTTCTGTCGATTAATCGCTGTTAACAGTTGCAGTTAATGGGCAAAGCCTAATCGCTATTAATATTATTAACACCACTGATGTGATGCTAACTTTACATAAATAGAAACTCTGCAGGTTAATATTGAGCCCATGGCAACAGCCATAGAAACATAGAAAGATGACGGCAGAAAAGGGCTACAGCCCATCAAGTCTGCCCACTCTTCCGACCCACCCCATCAAGTCTGAGTGATAATGACCCAGTTCCTTAACTCGACCCCCGTAGGGATCCCACGTGGATGTCCCATTTATTCTTAAAGTCGAGCACGCTGGTGGCCTTGACCACTTGCACCGGAAGTTTGTTCCAGTGATCTACTACCCTTTCTGTGAAGAAATACCGTATTTTCGCGGATATAACGCGCACCTGTGTAAAACGCGCACAGGGGTATAGCGCGCAGAAATCACGATGATATGTACCAAAACTTTTCTATACCGCGCTCAGGCATATAACGCGCATGATGCCCGACGCTCCTTTCGCCCGCCCTGACTTTCCATGCGCTGTCCCGACTCTCCGTTCACCCCCCCTGACTTCCGTGCACTGCCCTGACTTTCCGTGCGCTGTCCTGACTCTCCGTTCACCCCCCCTGACTTTCCGTGCACTGTCCCCCCTTGAAGTCCTGTCCCCCCTTGAAGGTCTGTCCCCATCCTGAAAGCCTGATGCCCCCCCCCCGGCAGGACCACTCGCACCCTCACCCCGAAGGACCGCCGACTCCCCAACTATATCGGGCCAGGAGGGAGCCCAAACCCTCCTGGCCACGGCGACCCCCTAACCCCACCCCGCACTACATTACGGGCAGGAGGGATCCCAGGCCCTCCTGCCCTCGACGCAAACCCCCTTCCCCCAACGACCGCCCCCCCCCCAAGAACCTCCGCCCGTCCCCCAGCCGACCCGCGACCCCCCTGGCCGACCCCCACGACACCCCCACCCGCCTTCCCCGTACCTTTGTGTAGTTGGGCCAGAAGGGAGCCCAAACCCTCCTGGCCACGGCGACCCCCTAACCCCACCCCGCACTACATTACGGGCAGGAGGGATCCCAGGCCCCCCTGCCCTCGACGCAAACCCCCCCCCCCCCCCCAACGACCGCCCCCCCCCAAGAACCTCCGCCCGTCCCCCAGCCGACCCGCGACCCCCCTGGCCGACCCCCACGACCCCCCCACCCCCCTTCCCCGTACCTTTGGAAGTTGGCCGGACAGACGGGAGCCAAACCCGCCTGTCCGGCAGGCAGCCAACGAAGGAATGAGGCCGGATTGGCCCATCCGTCCTAAAGCTCCGCCTACTGGTGGGGCCTAAGGCGCGTGGGCCAATCAGAATAGGCCCTGGAGCCTTAGGTCCCACCTGGGGGCGCGGCCTGAGACACATGGTCGGGTTTGGCCCATGTGCCTCAGGCCGCGCCCCCAGGTGGGACCTAAGGCTCCAGGGCCTATTCTGATTGGCCCACGCGCCTTAGGCCCCACCAGTAGGCGGAGCTTTAGGACGGATGGGCCAATCCGGCCTCATTCCTTCGTTGGCTGCCTGCCGGACAGGCGGGTTTGGCTCCCGTCTGTCCGGCCAACTTCCAAAGGTACGGGGAAGGGGGGTGGGGGGGTCGTGGGGGTCGGTCAGGGGGGTCGCGGGTCGGCTGGGGGGGCGGTCGGAGGTTCTTGGGGGGGGCGGTCGTTGGAGGGAGGGGGGTTTGCGTCGAGGGCAGGAGGGCCTGGGATCCCTCCTGCCCGTAATGTAGTGCGGGGTGGGGTTAGGGGGTCGCCGTGGCCAGGAGGGTTTGGGCTCCCTTCTGGCCCAACTACACAAAGTACGGGGAAGGCGGGTGGGGGTGTCGTGGGGGTCGGCCAGGGGGGTCGCGGGTCGGCTGGGGGACGGGCGGAGGTTCTTGGGGGGGGGGCGGTCGTTGGGGGGGGGGGGTTTGCGTCGAGGGCAGGAGGGCCTGGGATCCCTCCTGCCCGTAATGTAGTGCGGGGTGGGGTTAGGGGGTCGCCGTGGCCAGGAGGGTTTGGGCTCCCTCCTGGCCCGATATTGTTGGGGAGTCGGCGGTCCTTCGGGGTGAGGGTGCGAGTGGTCCTGCCGGGGGGGGGGGGGGTGTATCGGCCGTCGGGGAGTCGGCCGGGCAAGAGGGCTTGGGCTCCCTCTTGCTCCGATCGTGGATGCGGGTGCGGGTGGGAGCGCGTGCGAGCGGTCGTTCGGGGTGGGGGTGCGAGCGGTCCTGCTGGGGGGTGAATCGGGCGTCGGGCGGGGTGGGAACTATGTTTAAAAACTTTTCTATACCGCGCTCAGGCATATAACGCGCGAGGGGTATGCGCGGTAGGTAAAATCGCGTATAACGCGCGCGTTATATCCGCGAAAATACGGTACTTCCTGGTGTCACCATTAAATTTCCCTCCTCTGAGTTTGAGCGGGTGCCCCCTTGTGACCGAGGGTCCCTTGGGAAAGAATATATCGCTTTCCGCATAGGCTTTCCGCATAGGCTGAATTGAGTATCCACCCCCTTGGAGATGCCGTGGTATTCTAGGGTAGAGTAACTAGCTGCAACCCAGAGTTGGTATGGACAGGAGCGACTGGGGATTGGGCCTAGCTGCCCTACCCTAGACTACCAGGGCATTCTTAAGGTTGGCTGGGGGAGGGCGACTACAAAGATTGACACTCAACATCTACTAGTTATACCATCACCTCAACAGGTAATACATGGTATCACACACTCGTCAGTATTCTCCATTACAGCCCCTCAATTGTGGAATTCAGTGCCTAATCACCTTCGGGAAGAAACCAAACGCGAAAGATTCAAATCAAACCTAAAGACCTTCTTGTTCAAAGATGCATTTGGCTTATAACTCATGACAGCCAGATCCTATCTTCTGCCACAGACATAATTCCCCCTTCCTTCATGTGTTAACCTATGTCGTCCTATCTTATTTAAAATTGTATTTCTTTACCTCTTACTTCTTATAATCGATGGACATTATGGACTAACATTTATATTGTCTTATTTATGACTAATGTTTGTATATCCCCCTGATAAGCGGGATAACAAATTTTAAACCGTGTCGAGCTCCACTTCAGTGGAGAAGATGCGGTATATAAACCTTAGTTTAGTTTAGTTTAATGAAACTTGGAAACTTGGATTTGGTTAATTTCCCTTTCTTCACATGATTTTAGCCCACCAAGTTGGGGGTTTTGAATGGACTCCACGAGGAAGATCAAAAAGGCCTAAACTCTCTGACCGGCTAACACTTTGCCTTATGCCCTTCTAGCAGGCCTTGGTGTGAACAATGCCGAAGCCAGAGGAAGCCGAAGAACGTTCTGTTCAGTGTGTGTCCCTTCTTTTTCCCATCTGTCAACAGCTCTGTTTACTGTACTGCTGCATTAAAGCACCTTGTCCAAACAGCTCTTCTTGTGTGTCCCGAATTTATAATTTTAACACGTGGGTGAAATTTACAACAACAGATCTTGACATGTTTGACAGGACCGTTCTGCGCTCAGGCTGTCATTTTTGTTCCTCGGTGGGAATCTTAACACTTGAAGCACATTCTTAGAAGGAGAGAGAGTGAGAGGCTGGTTGCCAATTAAAATTGAAGGAATTTGGTGATGGAGGATAAATATATGAAGCTTTTTCTGTGTGTAAAGTCTGCTTTATATGTAGAAAAGGGTTTCTATAAAACTGTGCAACTGTGTGACAAGTAGGTGATGACTTTTATGTAAAGGGTCAGAGATTTGATATTCCAGCTTTCTGTTTATGTATTATTTGCAAGTACTTTCTCTGTTTCTAATGGGCTCACAATCTGTACCTGCAGCGAGGGTTAGGTAATTTACCTAGAATCACAAGGAGCTGCAGTGGGAATTAGAGAACGGCATAGGGACAAATTTTTCCTGTCCCCGAGGAATTTCTCTATCCCCATCCCTGTTCGAGGCTTGTGCAGTTAAGGCAGAGCTTGCAGGAATGGGACGGGACAGCGATATTGAGATCCTGTGGGATCACGGTGATATTTGTCCCTGTGTCATTCTCTAATGGAAATCAGATCCAAGTTTTCCAGCTCACTGCATTAGCTATTGGGTTATTCCTCCATGCCACATGATCCCTGTGTAGACAGTCCCAGGGAAGTACTTTGCCCAGAGTATAAGTTAGAGAATAATAAGGGGAAAAATTTGTCCTCATGTCATTCTCTAGTATAAGTGCAGTTGTAGTGCACACATGTATTTTTATAAAGTATGCATGCAAACACACCTTTACACCTTTGTAGCTGTTATAAATTTGTGTTAGACACATAGAAACATGATGGCAGATAAAGGCCAAATGGCCCATCCAGTCTACCCATCTGCAGCATCCACTATCTCTTCCTCTCCCTATTGGCTAAGGCTCTTAACATTTGCATCCCCTCTTCCTATAGGCTAAGGCTCTTTGCACCTGCATTGTGAGGTCATAGAGCTGTCCATCCGCAGTAACCATTATCTCTTTCTCTCTCCGAGAAATCCCACATCCCTATCCCAGGCCCTTTTGAATTCAGACAGTCTCTGTCTCCACCACCTCTTTTGGGAGACTGTTCCATGCATCTACCACCCTTTCTGTAAAAAAGTATTTCCTTAGATTACTCCGGAGCCTATCACCTCTTAACTTCATCCTATGGCCTCATTTCAGAGTTTCCTTTCAAATTAAAGAGACTCAACTCATGCACATTTACATTACGTAGGTATTTAAACATCTCTATCATATCTCCCTTCTCCCACCTTTCCTCCAAAGTATATAGATTAAGTCTGTCCCCAGACGCCTTATAATGAAGACCACATACCATTTTAGACTGACTCCTTCCTTTTTATATCTTTTTGGAAGTCTGGCCTCCAGAATTGTACACAATATTCTAAATGAGATCTCACCAAAGTCTTATACAGGGGTATCAATACCTCCTTTTTTCTACTAGCCATTTCTCTCCCTATGCAACCTAGCATCCTTCTAGCTTTCGCCGTCACCTTTTCAACCTGTTTGACCACCTTAAGATCATCACATACAATCATGCCCAAGTGTTGGCTTTTGTGCGTTATTGGGACTGGATCTAGAAGCTTTTCAGAAAGGTACATAGGTGTCTATGTTGCCCAGGTACAGAAGTGAAAGGAGGATGAGAAAGTGGAGAGAGACAGATTTTCAAACTTTCGACAACTACAAGAACAGATTCTTCAAACTTTCAACAACTACAAGAACAAGAGGGCATTCAGAAAAATTAAAAGGGGACAGATTCAGAACCAATGCTAGGAAGTTCTTCTTCACCCAACGGGTGGTGGACACCTGGAACGCGCTTCCAGAGGGAGTGATAGGACAGGGTACAGTATTGTAGTTCAAGAAGGGATTGGACAATTTTCTGAAGGAAAAGGGGATAGAAGGATATAGATAGAGGGCTACTATACAGGTCCTGGACCTGATGGGCCACCGCATGAGCGGACTGCTGGGCATGATGGACCTCAGGTCTGACCCAGCAGAGGCACGGCTTATGTTCTTATGTTCTTAATTTATAACATTTTATTGAAGGAAATAGTTAAATATAATATAATACAAATAGATTTCATTTCAAATAGATTCACAATTATGATATTTTCTTACATATTTCTATCATTCCTCCAAAATATATTTCCATAAGACCCATATCAACCCCCACCTCCCTTCCCCCTCCTATTCACATTGTATTGAAGTAATTAATGAAATTTATCATTCCTTCAATATACATTTCTATAAGACCTATTTCATCCTACCCCTGCACCCCTCTATTCTCCCTCCCCCCCTCTGAATGGAACATGACACATAATACCAGGTAATGCAAAGTTATATATGTTTCCAAAGCTTCAGTGTAAAATATTAATAATCATACTTCGTGCTCTAGAGCAGTGTTTTTCAACCTTTTTTGGGCAAAGGCACACTTGTTTCATGAAAAAAATCACGAGGCACACCACCATTAGAAAATGTTAAAAAATTTAACTCTGTGCCTATATTGACTATATATAAAGTAATTCTCTTGAATAGGAATCAAATAAACACAAAGAAAGTATTTTATAATTACTTTATTATGAAATATTAAGTAAACAGAATAGTGAAAAATTATAAAATACTTTATTCAGTGCGAAACCTGGGCCTGTTTGGCTGAACACAAAGCTGATATTCTGGCTGGAATCGAAGAAAGACACACACGTAGCTCTTCGTCAACAGCTCTCAGTCTCTCTCTGTATTTGGTTTTTATAGCATACAAAAATAGACAAATATACCCTCCATCCTTTTTATTAAACCACAATATAAGTTTTTAGCGCAGGGAGCTGCGCTGAATGCCCAGCACTGCTCTTGACGCTCATAGGCTCCCTGCACTAAAAACCACTATTGCGGTTTAGTAAAAGGTGACCATATTGTAAAATATAGACAGCAGATATAAATTCAGAACTGTGCATAGTAAGTGAAGGGAAGTTTTCATCTCTGGGAATTTACCCAGTTAACTATTAAGTTATTTGGGCAAATTCCTTTGAAAACTGTGGTAATACTGCCTCCACTTTGCTAAATTTAAAATAAAATCATTTTTCCTACCTTGTCTGGTGATTTCTGGTTGCACTTTCTTCTTCTGACTGTGCATCCAATCTTTCTTCCCTTCTATCAGCCTGTATGCTTTCTCTCCTCCACACCTCATTCCCTCCCCCAACTTTTTCTTCCTCTCTCCCTGACCTTTCTTTCTTTTTTTCTGTTTCTCTTCTTTCCTTCTGTTTCCCTGCCTGCCCCCTTTCTTTCTTTCTCCCTGCCGTTCCCCAAGCCACTGCCACTGCCATCGGGGAACAGGACCCACCAATGGATAACAGGCCCCAAAGCCGACGCCGACGCATGCTCTCCCTGACGTCAATTCTGCAATCGGAGAGGAAGTTCCGCCCAGCCAGGCAGCGATTGGCTGGCCCGAACTTCCTCTCCGACTGCAGAATTGACGTCGGGGAGAAGAAGACTTATCGGCTCGATAGATTAGATCACCAAGACAAAGTGAGTCCTGGGTGATCGACTCACTTTGCCTTGGCGAGCTACTGGCGCCCCTGCCTCGGGCCCCCTGTCAGCTCCGGGCCCCTGAATGCAGGACTGGTAGTACTGCCCTGATGGCGGCCCTGCGGCACACCAGGCAACATCTCGCGGCACACTAGTGTGCCGCGGAACAGCGGTTGTAAAACACTGCTCTAGAGCAGTGTTTTTCAACCTTTTTACACCTATGGACCGGCAGTAAAAAAAGAATTATTCTGTGGACCGGCATCGGTCTGTGGACCGGCGGTTGAAGAACACTGGGCTAAATCATGGGTCAGATCCTGCCCATCTCTACCCAATTTCTACCCCAGACCCCGCCCCCATAATAGTATTAATTGTACCTTGCACATCCCGTGCCTCATCTGGAAGCCTTCCCTCTGACGTTGCAACATCAGAGAGAAGGCTTCCGGTTCAGGCGCAGGATGCCCGTAGGAGCCACTGCCCTTGGCTTTGTGCACTGAATTGGTTAGGAAGAGGGAGCTGGCTCAAAGATAGCGCTACATCGATCGCACCGTGGACCGGCGGTTAAAGAACACTGTTTTGGGCCTGATGCACGTGCTGGCCCTGTGGACCGGCAGGAAATTTCTGTGGACCGGTGGTTGAAGAACACTGCTCTAGAGGAAAGATTTTGAATATATGGATCCCAAATTTTCAAAAAGAAACTTTTACATCTTGGAAACTTACAAACATCCCTAACTTCCAATAAAATTAAACGATGGAGTTGGTTCCTCCAATGCCAAAAACTAGGAGGATCTTTCTGTAACCAATATTGCAAAATATATTTGTACTACTTTATAAGAGAGCACATAACTGCAAGGAGATATAGATGTGCAAGAGGAATGGGTATGTCTCCAATTTATGCACACAAATTATAGAAAGCTATAAGTTATGCAAGTTGCATGGGCATTCTTAAATGTGCCCATTTATGCCAACTGTAGACCTGGTATAAATGGTTGTAGTTAAATTTAGGCGCATTCTATAATGCGGCACTAGAAAAAGTTCAAAGAAGAGCGACCGAGATGATAAAGGGGGGTAGAACTCCTTTCATATGAGGAAAGACTAAAAAGGTTAGGGTTTTTAACTTAGAAAAGAGAAGGCTAAGGGGAGATCTGATAGAAGTCTACAAAATCCTGAGTGCTGTAGAACGGTTACAAGTGAATCGATTTTTTTTTTTTTACTGCATCAAGATTTACAGACTAGGGAACACTCAATGAAGTTACAGGGAAATACTCTTAAAATCAATAGGAGGAAATCTTTTTTCACTCGGAGAATAGTTAAGCTCTGGAACATGTTGCCAGAGGATGTGGTAAGAGCGGCTAATGTAGCTGGTTTAAAAAAAAAAAAAAAGGTTTGGACAAATTTGGGCAGGAAAAGTCCATACACTGCTGTTGAGACAGACATGGGAGAAGCCACTGCTTGCCCTGGATCGGTGGCATGGAATGCTGCTACTCTTTGGGATTCCGGAATCTTACTACGCTTTGAGATTCTGCATGGAATGTTGATATACTTTGGGGTTCTGGAATGCTGCTACTATTTGGATTTTTTTGCCAGGTACTTGTGACCTGGATTGTCCTCCGTGAAGACAGGATACTGGCCTAGATGGACCATTGGTCTGACCCAGGAAGGCCATTCTTGTGTTCTTAAGTATTGGAGCACCAGATATTATAGAATAGGAACTCTCCTCCTTAGACTGTAAGCCCTCCAAAAGCAGGGAAATACCTATTGTATCAGAATGCAAGTTGCCTTAAGGCAGGGGTGTCAAAGTCCCTCCTCGAGGGCTGGAATCTAGTTGGGTTTTCAGGATTTCCCCAATGAATATGCATGAGATCTATTTGTATGCACTGCTTTCAATGCATATTCATTGGGGGAAATCCTGAAAACCCGACTAGATTCCGGCCCTCAAGGACCAACTTTGACACTTATGCCTTAAGGGTAGAGGGGATGGAGCTTGATATACTGATTTTTTTGTGTGCTTACAATCAAAATGGTTTATGCATTTTAGACATTAAGAGTATTTTGTACCTGGGGCAATAAACTGTTCAGTGACTTGCACAGAGTAACAAGGAGCTGCATTGGGAACCAAGCTCACAACCTCAGGGTACTAAGGCAGCTGCTCTAACCACTAGGCCACTCTTCTACTCCTAAGTTACTACTAAAAAAAAAAAAGTGTGAGCTAAAATGTAGATCAGGGGTGGGGCAACTCCGGTCCTCGAGGGCCGGAATCCAGTCGGGTTTTTAGGATTTCCTTGAGGACTGGAGCTGCCCAGCCTTGATCAAGATGCACAGGTGTCCTGCTGCAAAAACAAGACCCATTTGTGATCATAACAGAGCAAAGATAGGGCAAAATCCATATAGAAAAAAAAAAGAGAGAATTTTTTTTTTTTTTTTTTTTTTAATCCTTAGTTGTCCATAGCTGCAGAGTTTCCTTGGTCATCTGTATGTGGGTGTTTGCCCGTCATTGCTGACAGAAGATTCCTCCATGGTCCAGTAACTTTTATGCCTGCCAGCACTTGGGCCTTTTCTCTAGAATTTGACTTCTCAAATTGATATGAGGAAAGAGTTTGACATAGAGGCAGGATTGATGTTAGACATGCAGGGTTCCAGGGCAAAAACTGGGGAGGGCCCCCTAAAACAGCCTGAAAGTTAAGTTTTTGGTTTTTTTTAGTTTGAGACAGGTTTGAGCCCTCTGTGGCAGGGGGCCCAGGGCAAATGCTCTGTTTGCCACCTCCTAACACCAGCCCTGCCCAGAAAAAAGCGACACCTGCCTTTTAAACCCATGTTCTGGTTGTCAACACTACAAAGGCACAATGTTCTTCTGCTGGAGAAATGCATTGTATCGTAATCAATGCTGTTAATTTATTTCAAAAGACACTTTTTGGGCTATTTGAAGAAAGGTGTGCCGAATGGTAGGAAGCCCAGTCTGTGAAACTTTTCCTGTCTACCTTGAGCTAGCAATATCTGTACTTGGAATTGGCAGAAATGTTAAAATAGAATCAGCTTCTGCTCAGTGCAGGTGTTTGGCACACTTTGTACAGTTTGTATTTAAGCTTCTGTTATATCAAAGAAAACATAAGAGCTGCTCTGATAATTATATACTCTTGTAACTGAAGGCAGAATGAAAATTCTGGGTGTTCGCTGGTTGCAATTTTCTTGAAGCACCATTGAAGCAGGTATCCAGGCATATAGGGAGCAATTCTGTAATTGGGTGAATGGAATAGTAAAGGGGGGGGCGCCATGCCTCTTCTCCGACCCCGCTCCTCCCTTTCCCTTCCCCCCGTACCTCAAGTTGTTCACCTCCGCAAGCAACAACTTCATAAGAACATAAGAACATAAGCAGTGCCTCCGCCGGGTCAGACCACAGGTCCATCCCGCCCAGCAGTCCGCTCCCGCGGCGGCCCAAACAGGTCACGACCTGTCTGAATAACCAGAAGGGGCCCCCTTGCCACCTTGGTTTCCCATTTAAGTCCTATCTTCCCATCGAAGTCCTAACCCTCCGGTCTTGCACATTCACGACTTGGTTGGGTTTCCATACTTATTACCTGGTTAGCTTTCTATACTTGTATTACATCCCAGCACCTCTCTCAGTATCCCACAATCCCTTTATCCCTCAGGAATCCGTCCAATCCCTGTTTGAATCCCTGTACCGCACTCTGCCTGATCACTTCCTCCGGTAGCGCATTCCAAGTGTCCACGACCCTTTGGGTGAACGTGCTCCTGGTGACGTCTCTCGCACCGACATCACTTCAGATGCTGTACCCGTTATCCTCTGCTCCTTTCGCCCTGGAGAACAAGAAGAAGCCTTCCTTCAGTCCTCCCTCCCAACCCCCGTAATGAGGCAAGATCCCTCCTCCCAGTCTCCCCCACCAGGTCCACATGTATCCCCTCACTCAAGAGAGCCACCCCCCTAAACCTACCTAAAGTCCCTGATGGTTCAGTAGGAACGATAGGGGCAGGAGTAAACCTCACGTGTTCCTGTCCCTACTGGCTGCCCCAACCTCTAGCTGCAGCCTCATGGTACTGCTGCAGAACATCACCACAGGCTGTGAAACTCAAAGCCTGCTATTTTGTGGGCGGAGCTGCCACTTATGTAGTTACGTGGCGATATTCAGCACTTAACCACCTATGTTTAGCAGTTAAATTGGACCACTATTTTTTTGCAGTGTCGCTTAAACGGTTGCATGCTGAATATCGAATTTAACCACTTAAGAGAGAGTCGGTGCATAAACCTGGATATTCAGCTCCAGTGCCTGGACATGACCCAGCATTGAATATTAGGAATAACGTTGGCCGATGGCTTAGAGAGAGGGTAGGGGTGCCTGGGTCGGTTTTGCCCCGTCCACTTCTCTGCTTTCCCCCACTCCTTCCCTATCCCCCTACCACGCACACACGCCTTCTCTTCCCCCCACCCTCCATGCCTCTTTAACTTTGCTGGAGTAAGCAGCATTAAGCAGCATTTCCAAATTGCAGCCTGTACCAGCCTCGGCTCTGCCTCTGATGTCACTTCCTGGTCCCGTGAAGAGTTAGAGGTGCAGTGGGAAAGGTATTTGTGTGACAGGGGGAGGGGCAGAGAGGTGCCAGCACCTCCACCAAGACAGCGCCTGGGGTGGTCCACACACCCCCCCCCCCCAGGCACTATAGTACTGATGATAGCGGCAGCTAAAAAGCACTCATCACCACCAACTGAATATCAACCCCTTTATGTCAAGCTGTACTTGCTCTACGATGGCTTGGGTGAATCTCTTCACAAAGGTGATTGATTAAGGCTTCCCAAGTTCTCAGCCCATCACTCTAACCATTAAGCTGCTCCTCCACTCCAGACAATCCTACCATTGCTATAATCTCGCAGACAATTTATTGCTCCGGTTTAAAGCATTTTAAGGAAAGTTCTCAGATCATTAGGGGTAAAAAATAATCTGTAACGCTGAGGCATCGTAATAGAGCACTTTCTAGTTGGACCGTCGGAGCCTTGTATAGCCTTTCAAAACTTTCTCCTCCTTTTATGGCCTTAGATGATAAAACTGACTTGCTTCCATGCTGTTGTGGTTGCCTGACTTTTTTTTTTGTCATCTACATCCATTTCTGGATTCACCTTAGTAACAGAAGCCATTGTAGGAGGCAAAATGGAGAAATCTGAAGTGATGACGCCAAAAACCTGAATAAAGAGATTAAGATCTTTGAATGATGATAGAGTAGTTGTTCCCCATATTTCAAAGGCTTGTCATGCATCGACTAGAAATGGTGCATTTTTTAATTTAGTCCCAATATTATGGAACAGTTTGACGGTGGAACTGAGAAAGGAAGAATCTTTACAAAATTTTAAAAGACATTTAGGGCTCCTTTTACTAAGGTGCGCTAGGGCTTTAACGCGTGGAATGGCGCGCGCTAGACCTTAACGCCATCATTGAGCCGGCGTTAGTTCTAGAAGCGTAGTATGCGGTAATTTCCTGCGTGCGCTGAAAACGCTAGCGCACCTTAGTAAAAGGTATATTACCCTTTTGATAATTACATTTCAGTAGTGGTGGAGTTTTTTGCCAGTGATAATACATACACACAACAATACACTCAATAAATATGCCAAAAATCCTATAATAGTAACAACAAAGAGGCACAACCAGTCACAACAGGGTTTGGATGGCAACATCCTCGGACGCAGCGCATTTACCATCTTAGATCCCAAACGTCCTGTGATTCTGTTTGGGTGGTATATATTATCATCTGTCCTTGTGCGCTTCACTATGTGGGGCGCACGAGTAGAAAGATCAGGACAAGACTTCAAGAACACAGGAGTCGGATCAGAACGGCATCTTTAGCCGCCCCTCTGGTGCCTCATTGTCTGGAAGTTGGCCATCAGTTTACTGATCTTACATGGTTCGTGCTGGAGCAAATTCCCTGGGACTTCAGGGGGGATAAACAATTCCAGTTAAATCTTAGGGAGCAATATTGGATTTTCCAACTTCAAGCTGTTGTTCCCCATGGCCTTAATGAAAGTGTGGAGTGGAACACCATCATATAGGGTTCCCGTCCATCCTTTCTGGGTGCCGTGTTTTCGAGTAGGTTTCCTGTGCTGGGTGGTTTTTTGCATGTTTGGGTGCGAATTCTGTATGGAACTTGCTGTTTTCTCTTTTCAGTTTTGGGGCTTTTTTCTTTGTCCCGCCCCTGTATGAGTGATTTAGGACGCGTAGTGCGTCCTGTATGATTGGTTGGGTTGTGTGTGACGTAATTCCTGGTCCGCCTTTTAAGCGCGGGTGCTCTCCCGCCCGGTCACCCCTCCCTCCAGCCGTCCCGCTTCGTTTTCGGCGTTTTTTTTCATTTTTTGTTTTTTGGTTTGTGGTCGGGGGCTTGGTTCCTGAAGAAGGGCTCCTCCCCGAAACCAGCTTGGTTGAACTTCGGCTCCTGGCGCTTTCATTGTGGCAGTTTGGTTTGATAAGTATAATTTTGATTTAGTTTAATTAGGACTTGATATTGCTTTGTAGTTAGCTTGGCGGGTTTCGGCTGGCAGGGTTTGTGTGGGGGTCGCTCAGTTTGTATCTTCACCGTTTGAGTTTAAATTGCTCACGGGTTTGTTTGGATTATATTATTTATTTAGGGCCTTATTGTAGGTGTTTTCATTATTATATACACATAGGGGGCTCAATGATGGTGTGGTGGTGGAGGCTTCCCGCCTCAGCCCGGAAGTGAAGCATCGGAGCTTTTGCTCCCATTGCTGATGGTTCACACTGAGAGCGCCCTTTACTTCTTCAGTGGAGTTGCTTTAGGCTAGTACTATTACTCATTCTGAGCGTCCCCCATCCAAACCCTGTTGTGACTGGTTGTGCCTCTTTGTTGTTACTATTATAGTGATAATACATAAGCAGTTTGGACTTTAAACAGTATTGAAGTTGTTTACTGCTGCATTGAAATTTTTGAGGCTTTTTCTCCACTGGTTTGTGAAATGGTTATCGGGGGAGAGTAACCCATCTCCGGTGAGTAATATTTTGTAGTTAAATTTTGGGATTTTTTTCTATTAATCTTAGTTTTTTTTCTTGAGAGATGTTTAAATATCTACGTGGCATAAAATGCGCACGAGGTGAATCTCTCTTTCATTTGTAAAGAAGCTCCAGAATGAGAGACCATAGGATGAAGTTAAGAGGTTATAGGAAATACTTATTTATAGGAAGGATGATAGAGGTGTGGAATAGTCTCCCAGATGGTGGGTGAAGGGACAGGAATTGGGACCTAAATCCTTTTCAGTGGGGACACTGTGTCTGAATTCAAGTGTGGGACAGGCATGTGGGATCTCTTAGGGCAGGGGTGTCAAAGTCCCTCCTCGAGGGCCGGAATCCAGTCGGGTTTTCTGGATTTCCCCAATGAATATGCATTGAAAGCAGTGCATGCAAATAGATCTCATGTATATTCATTGGGGAAATCCTGAAAACCCGACTGGATTCTGGCCCTCGAGGACAGACTTTGACACCTGTGTCTTAGGGAGACAAGGAGATAGTGGATGCTGCGAACGGGCAGACAGGATGGGCTGTTTGGCCTTTATCTGTCATCGTGTTTCTATCTTTCTATGTTTTTCTGTTGCTGTACACTGTATAGTTGACAGTTTAAAAAAAAAAAAAATTGTATATTTTTCATTATTGTCAAACACGTTTCAACATAAATATCATTTAGGAGAGCTTATACATATACAGTAAAGTAGGGTGTGCCGTGTGACTGAATTTGTTTATATGACTAGTAGGGGTGATACCAAACTGTTTTTGAGCTGGAGTTTGCATGAATGAAGAGCTACAGGGATTAAAAATAACTGACGGCCTATTGTTTACTATAACCCCAATTTTTGCATAGGTTGTTTAGGAATGAAAAGGGACTTGCACAGTTCACGTCTGAACTTGTAAAGTTTGCTGAAAAATACAAATAAGGATACTGGAAACACATGTAGATTGCAAAACCCACAGTGGAAACCACCATTATGGAAAGGAACACATTAAGAAGGGTGGTATCGTGGAGCTTTGACCATGTAAGGCTCAGTACTTATTATTAAGTTTCAAGTTAATTAGGTTTTTTTTTTAATATAACGCCTATCAAAGTTATCTAAGCGGTTTTACAGTCAGGTGCTCGTTTCTGTCCGGGTGGGCTCACAATCTAACGTACCTGGAGCTATGGAGGACTGAGTGACTTGCCCAGGGTGACAGGGAGCAGCACGGGGTTTGAACCCACAAACCCAGGGTGCTGAGGCTGCGTCAGCCATGATTTATTTGTGTAGAAAGCTTTAAATATACCCTCTCCTTGGCAACGCCATTCGAGATGGTTTACAATTTCAAGTTACAAAATAGCAATAAATACATATTTAACCCTCCCCCCCCCCATAACATTTTTATAACAAGTAAATAAATATATTCTGTGTGCCTGATCTTTTCCAAACTGGATTTCCAAAGGGAGCCAAGCTAGAGAACTCATGAGTCATTATTGAGCTGTTTTTTTTAATTAAATGCTGACCACTGCTAGCTAATTTAAATCTAGATATTCGGTGTCAGGCCATATCCAGACACTAGCAATGAATGGTCAACAGTGGTACCTAGACGTTGTGTGGATCTGGCCAATATTCAACGCTGTACCCACCCAGCTAGTCAGGCAAAGATAGGACTGCCTTTTAAATGGTTCTGTTTGCCACTAAGTGCCAGTGCACACAACTCCCGGCATGGCTTAATTTTATTTAGTTCTCTTTGTTCCCATGGATAGCTGTATCCCCTGGGCGGTGGTTTCCTTAACTGACCCCTTGCCGCTTCTCCGCTGTCATTATGGATCACATATATGTATGTTATGTTTATGGGTGACTTCACGCTGTCAACAGTGTTTACCAATATTCATTTTATAAATTAGGCTTTATCTTTGTCATTTTAGTCATCATTTTATAAATTTAGATATTTCCATGTCTATTTTAAATTTGTCTGTTTAACTAGTTCACTTTTCCTCAATTAAGGATCTTCGAGATTGGGAAATCAACTCCACAGTATCAATATATTATTGACTGGTATGCCGTTAGGTATCACTTTCATTCTGCATTCGCACTTCCCAGGTTTTTATGTCGTCACCGTTTTTAACTGATTTGTTTCACAATCTTCTAAGTGAAAACAATTTTTTATTGAACAAGCAGGAGAAAAAAAAAACAACAGAACCATCAGAGATACAATATCTTTCAAGAGATATACAACAATAGCCCCCCAACTCCCCCCCCCTTAGATCCAACCATCCTCCCAACACCCAAAATCCACTGTCCCACTGGGCCCCACTATGACAAAAATCAAGGTGATACATACGTAAAGGGCAGCTGCCACACTAAACCAAGACTATGGATTGAAGTACAGTAATACGAAACAAAGCATGAAACCAAATATCGAATAGCAAGCAACATAAGAAACCAGCAAAGAGTCAAAAACTCAACCTTGCCCAGTGGGAGAGGCCCAAATAAAATTGTATAGGAAACACTGCAAACAAAGCCCTATACAGAGCCATGAGAGATAGAAGGCACTACTCCCACGCCCCCCCCCCCAAAAAAAAATATAATACAACAAGCGAAGAGTCAAACAAATACAAACAAACACAATCATAGAACAAAAAAAAACCCACCAAAAATTCCTAAAAAAAGACAAAGGAGATCAACAGCTGGGGAAAGGCAACCACAGAGCCACCGACCCTTCCCTCCCTCACCCCCACCCCCACTCAGATCACCTCAGACTCATAAGGTATTGAGAATCATACTACAGATTCTTGGAGATAAAGAATAAATATAAGGGCCCCATACTCGCAAAAAGAAGCACACACCCAACCCCTCTCCAGCAACATCAAAGCATGTAGCTGATTGCACCATGTCCAATAAGCGGGCGGGGGGGGGAAGGGTCGGTGGCTCTGGGGTTGCCTTTCCCCAGCTGTTGATCTCCTTTGTCTTTTTTTAGGTGCGCTAACGTTTTTAACGCACACACAAGATTAGCGCACGCTAACCAAAAAATTACTTTATAGCCCTGCTTTTTTTGTTTGTTTACTTTTTGCTTGATGCTGTTTGATTTGTTGAGTAGGAAGCCTGCTCAACCAGTCAAACCGCATCAAATAAAAAATTTAAAAAAAGGGCTCTTGGGCTGGGGATTCTTCAAACCCCAAAACTATTCCCCCCCCTCTTCTATTAAACTGCGCTAGCAGTTTTTAGCGCAGAGAGCCGCGCTGAATGGCCCGTGCTGCTCCCAATGCTCATAGGAACTCTATGAGTGTCGGGAGCAGTGCAGGCCATTCAACGCGGCTCCCCGCGCTAGAAACTGTTAGCGCAGTTCAATAGAAGAGGCCCTATATATTATGCAGAATACTGAGAAAACTATATACTTCCAACAATATACTTCCCAGTAAGAATTCAAATTCAAAAATTGTTATAAATCATGTCTTGCTTCACAAGGATTTTCTTTTCAGTGACAGGATTTATCGTTTCCTCTTAATTTATATATTTATAGATTCTGTGTTTATTAAATGTTTCTTTGTTTTCTTCTATATGCTATTCAATCCTCTTCTTATTAAATCACAGCTACTGTGCTATCAGGAGAAAAAAGCCTCAGATCCCCGTATGCAGGCACTACTTGAAAGGGAAATTTCTTCATTGGCTTAAAAACCTCCAATCCCTCCACTCATTATGTGATTAAATGCACTGTAGATTATAACCTATTAAACTGTGTGAAATATCAATCTTGCATTCTCTTCAGGATTTATCCAAGGTCTACTCCTTATACTCTTTGCAAAAATCCTTACTATTTCAGGACTAGACACACAGTTCAACTGGATTTGACATGCAGATAATAAAAAAAAAGCACTTGCTGTGCACTAATATCCATGTCAACATGAAAAAAAAACACAAAAGAAACGGACACTTACCTTTATCTGATCCAACTGTCCACTTGTAAAGTATTAAAATGTGCTGCTTGCAGGGTGCTCAGTCACTATTTTCTTGGCTCCGCTGCCAAACCCCCTTGAAAGCCCTGACAGTACTGATCTGAATTTGATTGGCTGAGCAGCATCTGCCTGTTGTCTGCTCAACCAATAAAATTTAGAGCAGTGCCCTCAGGGCCTTTAAAGGGGTAGGGTGAATCCCCTGACCGCATGCCAGTGAGAAAAGCTGGAATGTTAACAGGGGACATACCTGTGAACATAGGAGCGAGTCAGATGGGTGTCCACGCCACTTTTACCTTAGCAAAGTGTGTGGTTTGGTGGATTGTGGATTTCCCTGAGGGGAGGCCATGGGATAAAAGTTAAAGGCAAGTATAATTACAGTTCTGTCTCATTGTAGGTCAGTAGGTAAAAGGAACAATTAAGGGCTCACTGTTTGTGTACCTAATAGAAAGATCTGACATAAGAAAATGAGGGGAAGTAGAGCGAGTCCCTTCAAGCAAACGTCAAGTCTAGTGGAATATTTTTATTCTCTGCCTTCTTCATATCAGACCCACAACAGTGCTACGTGGCGTGCAGCTCAATAGCCTCAACAGCTCATCAAGGTACAGTATAGTTCTTTCATGTTGCTGAATTTCTAGAAGAAAAGCAGAATAGGAGCCTCACTTTTCAGCATTTAGAGACGTGAACCACTGCTTTTTCACACTCAGGTTTCCTATTACTAAGGTGCGCTAGCATTTTTAGCACACGCACTTCAATGCTGCTGTTAAGGTGTAGCGTGTGCTATTCTGCGTGTTAAAGTCCTAACGCGGCTTGGTAAAAGGAGCCCTCGGTGTCCATAAGAGTGCACTCTGCTACACCGCAGCTCTGCACCTTGCACACTCAACTTTTCATCCTCTGACATTTTTCAAACACAAACAGAATTTATAAAAACAGGAGCGCGCCAAAAACAGAGGCAGAAGGAAAACCAACTAAGCCTATTCAAGTTTGTTACAAGGTCAGGAAAATGGTTCAATATTTTTATTGGTTTTATAAAACAAAGATAACAGCAATACAATAAGAAAAAATACAGTTAAGAGCAGGTATGTATTGTACTTTCTAATTGTGCTGGACAATTTAATTTTAATGTCAAAAAACAAAAACCCAAACTATATTCAAAGGCCAGGCTACCTGTTACAACCTGAGAGTGTTCTGTGCTGGAAAATACCCTCAGGCTGCAATAGCAGCGATTGACACTACAGCCACAAAAGTTGTGCCTGACTGCACCTGCTGTGTTGTGCGCTCTCATTTTATGTTATACTAGTCTTTAAGCCCGTTACATTAACGGGTGCTAGAATAGATGTGTGTGTCTTTCTTTCTTTCTGTCGCGCTCTCTCCTTGGCCACTTTCTGTCTGTCTCTCTTTCTGTCTCTCTCTCTCCTTGGCCGCTGGTTGTCTGTCTTTTTTTCTTTGTCCCTCTCTGCTTGGCTGCTGTCTGTCTGGGGTTTTATTTCTCTTTCTCTCACTCCCCTTGGCCACTGGCTGTCTGGCTGTTTTATTTTTCTTTGTGTGTGTGTCTCTCTCTCCTTGGCTGCTGTCTGTCTGTTTTGGGGTTTTTTTTTCTCTTTCTCGCTCTCTCCTTGGCCGCTGGCTGTCTGTATGTCTTTTTTTTCTTTCTCTCTCTCCTTGGCTGCTGGCTGTCTTTCTTTCTTTGTATCTCCTTGGCCACTGTCTGTCTGGTTTTTTTTTTCTTTGTCTCTCTCTCTCTCTCTCTTTGGCCGCTGGCTGTCTTTCTTTCTGTCTCTGTCTCTCTCTCCCTGGCCTCTTGCCTGTCTCTCTCTCCCTGGCCCCTTGCCTGCCTGTATTTCTCTGCTGAGCCATGCCTGCCTGTCTCTCCGTGCCCCACTTCTGTCTCCCCCCCCCAGAGCAAAGCATGATTGCTGTCTGGCCCCCAGCACACCTCTCCCCCCAAAGAAGCCCCCTTTCCCTCTCCCCCTCCACTTCCCTGTGCAGCAGTGGCAGAATTTTTACCAGCTATCAGGAGTCAAACCTCCGCCAACAAACTGCCACTCAAACTGCTTCACACGCCGCAAATGGAATACGGCCACGGAGGCACACATCACGGTGGCAGGGATCATGGCATCGTAAGTGCGCATGCGCGCTTAGAGTTTTATTATAGAGGATGACTACACAATGTACCAAAATAAAATTGGCAAAAAGCTTTAAGCTGCCTGTTAGAAATCCACACCCGTCCAATGAAAATATAAATACAGTCAAACCTTGGTTTGTGAGCATAATTCTTTCCAGAAGCATGCTTGGAATCCAAAACACTCGTATATCAAAGCGAATTTCCCCATAAGAAATAATGGAAACTCGGACGATTCGTTCCACAACCCAAAAACTTTAATACAAAATACTATACGTACTTGTATTGCAAGATCTCACTCGTTTAGAACAGTCACTACACTCTTGCAGCAAGAGAGAGAGAAGAACCATCGGCTCAGTTGTGATGATCTGACGCTTATATACGGTATGTACTTGTATTGCAAGACTTTGCTTGTATATCAAGTCAAAATTTAATAAAATGTTTTGCTTGTCTTGCAAAACACTTTCAAACCAAGTTACTTGCAATCCAAGGTTTTACTGTATGAGAGACGAAAGAACAGCCAGTCCATTCAATAAAGGCCAGCTTCAGTGTGATTGCAGGGTTTATTGTTGCTGGCCTTTATTGAATGGACTGGCTGTTCTTTCGTCTCTCCAGTGTTGTTTCCCTGCTCCTGATGAATATTTCGAAACGGGGCCCCGTCGAGTGAGATAGGGTGACGATGTGAACTGCTTGCTTTCTAGCAACGTTATGAATTGCACTTTTCTTATCATTATTATCACTTTGATTGTGTTTTGAATTTTGCTCAGGGGGGTTTGAAAACGCCTCTTAGCCTTTTTGCTCCAGTTTTGAATTCACATTCAGGGTTTATTATTTACACTCAATTTAAAAAAAAAAATCTGCAAGGAACGTTATGATGTATGGGGCGGTGTTAATTTAGACCCTCATTGGTCTGGTGCTAGTCACCTATGGACACTCGCCCGGGGCGAAAACAAACCAAAAAGCTGACTGAGTCTGTACTGAGATTCCTTTATATTCATATATTTCATTGGACGGGTGTGGATTTCTAACAGGCAGCTTAAAGCTTTTTGCCAATTTGTTTTGGTACATTTTGTTTTCTTATTGGTAAAGTTTTGGGGTTTTTTTAAGCCTATATGACTACACAATCACGACTCCTAACACAGGCTTTAAAAGTGCCGAAACACGGCCCCGTGTTGTGTCAGATCTTTTGGTGGACACAGAGAGCTCTTTACATTTGGCACTCAATAAAATTGGTGTATGGACCTCCTCAGGCCTCTTTTTTTTTTTTTTTTTTGTGGGGGGGAAGACCATTGACCTGGCCCTACTCTTTGACTGTTTCACTACCGTAGGGTTTGCTGTTTTTCCTTTTTTGGTCTTGTTAAGACACTGTGAGCAATACATAGTTTTAAAAATGCAATAGCAGATAAGAAACTGTCCTTTCAGTACCTAAAACATTTGCAAAATAGAAGTACTTAACATTTTCCCCTTTGCATATGTTACTGACTTCATTTCAAATGAAGAGTCCTGTGAGAAAGTGGGAGAGGGAAATTCCCTGACAGATTACTACTACTAATCACTTATTTAGTGCTGAAAGGCATACACAGCGCAGTACATTCTGACATTTATAGACAGTCCCTGCTTGGAAGAGCTTACAATCTAACTTGGACAGACAGACATGACATATAGGGTTGGGGATGCAGAACCCAAAATGATAGGAGTTAGGAGTCGAAAGCACTCTCAAAGAAGTGGGCTTTTAACTGGGCCTTGAACACTGCCAGAGACGGAGCCCGCTGTAGGGATTTGGGCAGCTTGTTTCAAGCATATGGTGCAGCAAGGCAGAAGCGACGGAGTATGGAGTTGGCAGTTGAAGAGAAGGACACAGACAGGAGGAGCATCAGCTGAGTGGAGCTGAGGGGGGGGGGACAGGACAAAGGGGGAGATAAGTGAAGAGAGATAGTGTGGGGCAGCTGAGTGAGTGCATTTGTAGGTCAGTAAGAGGAGTTTGAATTGTATTCAGAAACGGATGGGAAGCCAATGAAGTGGCTTTAGTAGAGGGGTAACATGAGTATAGTGGCTCTCCCGGAATATAAATCGTGCAGCTGAATTTTGGACGGATTGGAGGGGAGCGAGATGGCTAAGTGGAAGGCATGAGAGTAGCAATCTAGTCTTTTAATTGCTAGCTATGAATTTGAAGGCTCTGGTGTCAAACTAAGTAGACCCCAGATATTCTAAGCCAGGGGTGTCCAACCTTTTGTCTTCCCTGGGCCGCATTGGCCGAATAAAATGTTTCTGGGGCCACACAAACATGCAAACGCTGCAGCAAGACAGAGGAGGGAGCCGGCAAGACGGTAAACACCTGGGGGCATCAGAGGAAAACACTGCATTGCCCTCGACCGGGGCCGCACAAAATACTTCACGGGGCCGCAGGTTGGACACCCCTGTTCTAAGCCATTATACTACCGACAGTATGTAAAACCCATTCATACTTCTGGTGCTTGGTAATGGAGGACAAGAAAGAGAGAGGCACCGTCAACAAAAAAAGGAGAATCCGTCACTTTCTCCTGCTGAGGTAAGGCTACTTTAATAACGCAGCAATTCCTCACTTATAAAAGTATGTTCCAAAGGCAGGACTCTGGTTTGAGTGACAGTTGGTATTTTTAGAAATCTATTGTTGATAAGCCCAATTCACATCCCTATCATTTGGGCTATATTTGAGTATAAAGTTATAAGGATTTTGAGAGTAGTTTCTTCTCTATTTATAAACCCCTTTGTAAATATTTCATGCAATCACCACAATGGGCCTCTTCTACTATGAGCATCGGGAGCAGCGCAGGCCATTCAGCGCGGCTCCCCACACTAAAACCGCCAGTGCGGTTTAGTAGAAGAGGGAGAAAGTTTTTTTATTTTATATTCCTTTCCCTGCTGCAACTGTATTTTTAGTCTGACAGACAACAAATATTTGGTGAAGATTCTATTAAATTTATATGCATTCATAAACAGTATGGTCTATGTTTATGGCGCCCCCTGTCTTCTTAAATTTGTAGTTTAACTATTGTTTTCTTTTATGAATTTGTACACCGCCTAGAAGGCTGATTAGGCAGTATAAGAAATTTTAATTAAACTTAAAACTTGATTAGGATTTGTATACAACCACACTCGAAGCAGTTTACATACAGGCACTTCAAGCATTTTCCCTATCTATCCCGGTACCTGGGGCAGTGGAGGATTAAGTGACAGAGAGGTCACAGAGAGCTGCGCAGGGTTTGAACCCACAACCTCAGTGTGCCGAGGCTGTAGCTCTAACCACTATGTCACACTCACCTCCTAGAATATTAATTATTGTGTATAAATAATACAGATTGATCTAAATTACGTTTTAATCACCTTTCCTACTTGAATTTTTTTCAGATAGTTGGGCAATACCCCGATGCAGGCAGTTGATGAAACTAGGCTGTGTCAGGTTCATCTTTTGTTTCATGGCCTAGATGATAAACTGTGACTTGCTCCCATGCTGTTGCGGTTGCCTGACTTTTTTTTTTGTCATCTACATCCATTTCTGGATTCACCTTAGTAACAGAAGCCATTGTAGGAGGCAAAACGGAGAAATCTGAAGTGATGACGCCAAAAACCTGAATAAAGAAATTGAGATCTTTGAATGATAATAGAGTAGTTGTTCCCCATATTTCAAAGGCTTGTCATGCATCGACTAGAAATGGTGCATTTTTTTAATTTAGTCCCAATATTATGGAACAGTTTGACGGTAGAACTGAGAAAAGAAGAATCTTTTCCAAAATTTCAAAAGACATTTAAAGGCATATTTTTTTCAACTGGCATTTTTAAATTGATGAGATGAATTCAGGACTGCAGTCTGCATTTATATAATTTTTAAATTTGTATTAATGTTTTAAGTTTATGTATTAATTTGGATGTTATAGGATGTATTAGAAATGTTATTCTTTCTTCTTTTTCTTTTCTATTTAAATGGAGTTCTTTTCATAATTTTGATTGTTATATTGTAAATCACTTTGATCCTTTTTGCCTATACATGCGGTATATAATAATTTTAATAAACAAACATAACTGAGCAGAGATCGAATTAGAGCACTATAGCTACCAACTTTAGTATCAAAGATTGCACTTGAAAATGATTTTGCTACCTTGTTAGCTACATACATTCCCACTGTTCAATTCTGGAGACCGCACCTCCAAATGATAGAAACAGGATAGTCAGTCCAAAAGAAGGCAACTAAAATGGAAGAGGGGGGCCTTCGTCATAAGGCGTATGGGGACAGACTTCAAGATCTCAATGATGTACCTATACTTTGGAGAAAAGGCGGGAGAGAGGAGATATGATAGAGATGTTTAAATACCTACGTGGCATAAATGCGCATGAGGCGAATCTCTTTCATTTGAAAGTAAGCTCCAGAATGAGAGGCCATAGGATGAAGTTAAGAGGTGATAGGTCAGGAATAATCTAAGGAAATACATGGAATGGCAGTCTCCTGGTAGAGGTGGTGGAATACATGGAATGGCAGTCTCTTGGTAGAGGTGGTAAAGACAAAGACTGTCTGAATTCAAGAAAGCTTGGGACAGGCACGTGGCATCTCTAAGGGAGAGGAGGAGATAGTAGATGCTGCAGATGGGCAGACTGAATGAGCCATTTGGCCTTTATCTGCCATCATATTTCTATGTTTCACTCATACCAGAAACTTCAAACTTCTCTGAAAATGATGCAAGCTTGCCCAAAAATCCAATAGTGGTTGGTAATAATGAAACCCCTTGCTTAGCCTGGTTTTAGAAGAGGCCACCTTACAGTTAACCTTCAGCAGATACCTTCTGCTGGATGAGCGCTCTATAATGGTAGCAACAGACCGAATGGGAGTAACTCTATAGCTTGGTGCTTCGGATACAGGCACCATAATGACACTCACTTAGAACCAATTCTTTAATGGCATCTAGGCTCCCCTAAGCCATTATACAATACAGGTACAGTGTTCTCCCCAGGGCCTTTTAGCCGGATGCACCGCCCAGCTAATTTAGATGACTGCCCGGCAAATCCTTCTGCTGCCGCAGATGCTCTTTCACGGGCTGACTCTCCACCAAAAATTTTGTTTGACGCCTGCCTTTTTTTTTTTTTTTTTGCCAGCATGCTTTTACTTGCTTCGGGCCTTCCTCATTGCCGGGTCCTGCCTACTTTTTTTCCGCGAAGGCAGAACCCGGCAGCAAGGAAGGCCCGATGCAAGTAAAAGCAACAAGTTGTAAACTTCCCTCCGGGATTCTATTGTGTGCATGCCGGCTTCCCTTCTCTTCCCCTCCCCCCCCCCCACGGGACGCAATTTCCGGTTTTGGAGGGAAGAGAAGAGAAGCTGGCACGCACACGATAGAGCCCCGGAGGGAAGCTTACAACTTGCTGCTTTTACTTGCTTCAGACCTTCCTCGCTGCCAGGTCCTGCCTTCGCAGAAACAGAAATTAAGCAGGACCCGGCAACGAGGAAGGCCCGAAGCAAGTAAAAGCAGCAAGTTGTAAGCTTCCCTCCGTCGCTGATCTATGAAAGCTAGGTCAGCAATGGAGGGAAGCTTACAATTTCCCTAGCGACTCTACCGATGGGTTTGTGAGCTGGGAGGGAAGAGAAGAGAAATGCTGCTTCTGCACCAAATAGGGGAGGGGAGGGGAAAGAGAAATATTCTGCTGCTGCACCCATTTTGGGGGGAAGGGAAGAGAAATGTTGCTGCTGCACCCAATTTTTGGAGGAGAGGGGGAAGAGAAAAGTTGGTGCACCCAATGGGGGGGGGGAAGAAAAAAGCTGCAGCTGCACCCAATTGGGGAGGGGGAAGGGGAAGAGAAGTGCTGAAGCAGCACCCAATTGGGGAGGGGGATGAGAAGTGCTGCTGCAGCAGCACCCAATTAGGGAGAGAGAGGGGAGAAGGAAGACCAGGGAAGGGAGAGGAGAGGCAAGAGATACCAAGACTATGGAAGGGAGGGAAAGGAAAGGAGCTACCAGACCATGGAGAGGGGGAAGATATGTCAGCGCATATGGGGGGGGGAGGGAAGGAGATAGAGATACCAGACCATGGGGTGGAGTGGGAAGGAAGGAAGGAAAGGAGAAGAGAGAGATGCCAGAGCATAGGGGAGGGGGTGAAGCTGAAATGAATCATGTACAAGGAGAGAAAGGGCACAGGATATACAGTTTATTGAAGGGACTTAGAAAGAGGGAAGATACCATATGGAACAGAGAAAGGGCGGACACTGGATGGAAAGGGCAGAGAGGGTGGACAGTGGATGCAAGGGGCAGAGAGAGGGTGGACAGTAGATGGAAGGGGTAGAGAGAGAAAGGGCAGAGGCTGGGTGGAAGGGACAAAAAGAGGACAGATGTTGCATGGAAGGAAGCGAAGACAAACGCTGAATAGAAAGAAGAGAGTGAAGAGAAGATGATTAAAGCAGAAACAACAAATGGTAGAAAAAAAATTTTGTTGCTTTACGTAGAATCAAGTAGTATTGTAACTGTATTAATTAAAAAGTTTATAAATAGGAAATTGAAATAAGGCAGTTTTTTGGGGACTAAACCCCTTTCCTCAGGTCAGCACAGGATACCATAACAGCAGGGATGCCCAAATGGTCGATCGTGATCAACCAGTAGATCGCAAAGGCAGTGTGAGTTGATTGCATTGCCTTTGCAATCTTTTCCTTCCTGCCTCCCCAAGCCGAGCCAGGCCAGGCGCGTACAAGTGCCAGATTCACAAGACTTCACCTCCGATGTCAATCGTGACGTTGGAGAGGTAGTTCTGGGCCAGCCAATCACTGCCTGGCTAGCCTGGATCTTCCTCTCTAATGTCAGAGGTTAAGTCTTGTGAGTCCGGCACTTGTACGTGCCTGACCTAGCTCAGGGAAGCATCAGGGAGAAATTGCGTGGTGGCTTAGGGCTTAGCGGTTTTTAGTGCAGGGAGCCTATGAGCATCGAGAGCAGCTCAGGGCATTCAGCACATCTCCCTACGCTAAAAACCACTATTGTGGTTTAGTAAAAAGGGAGGGGGTATATTTGTCTATTTTTGTATAGTTGTTCCTGAGGTGATATTGCATAATGTCATCTGCCTTGACCTCTTTGAAAACCCGCGGAATATAAATGATAATTAACATTTTCTCTGCGTACAGTGTGCTTTGTGTTTTTAAAAAATTTTATTGTTGGTAAATCATTTTGACTTGGTCATTTTAAAAATAGCTTGCAAGCCCAAAAAGTGTGAGCACTCCTGCTGTAGAGCCATTCTTGTATGACTGGATGAGCTATATTTATCTTTTTTTTTTTTTAGTTGTTTAAATTCATGCAGAAATAAATGGCTAGATTGAATCTAATGACTCCATTAATGCCTTTCTCTTTTTTAAACCTCTATACCATTTGAAAGAGGGCAAATATCTAATTATTCCCTTCTAGCACTGGATGCTTCTTAAATTTAGTAAAAATATTCTGGCACAAGTGTCAAACCTTAAAAAAGGAAGTCATATTGAGCATTGGAAAATAATAATAATTAACTAATAAAAATAGTACACATTTAGGGCTCCTTTTACTAAGTTGCGAAAATGGGTTTAGCGTGTGCTTAGCACGCGCAGAATTACCACGTGCGCTAGACGCTAATGCCAGCATAGAGCTGGCATTAGTTTTCCTGCATAACGCGGGAGTTTGCGCGTGCTAAAAATGTTGGCGCACCTTAGTAAAAGAGGGGGTTAATTTTCCCCACCACCAAATTTCCCCATCCTGCCCCACCCGGCTGCTTTTTCATGCCACCCGGCTGGAAAAAATTTCTGGAGAGAACACTGAGGTGCTCGTCAACTTATGACTGCAATTGGTTCCGACTGACAGGTCTTAAGTTGATCGGGACGCAAGTCGGTCTATGTTAGATTAAGGCTGTATTAGACTGGGTAATGATATTGTAATCATCTTAAAATCATATTTTATCAACATTTTCTTACTTTCTAAGTCAAACACAGCACAGTCCCTTTGTGGTGAACATTCGTTGTGGCACCGCCTCCTCCTCTTTATAGTATTACTGCTGCGTAGCGAGACTTGGGAGTGCGGGAGACTGGCGCTGCTAACAGCTGGCGGGGGAAAGTGTCGTAAATGCAGCGTAAACTCAAACAGTCGTAACCTTGCATAGGTCATAAGTCGACGAGTACCTGTACTAGCATAAAGTTACCTTGGAGGGCCAAAATTTAGGTATGCCCAAGTGCGTCATGCAACACTTAATATTTTATAAGTTGTGTGTGTTGCTTGGTGACACGTCCACGGTCTGCCCAAGCTCAGCCTAGGTGTATGCCCGCTTGCAGTTGCTTACCATAGTACTCGCATACTACCTGTCTAACTGCAAATTATCAGTGCACGTGATGCATGCAAGTGGGAAAAAAATGCCCCAAAGTAGATGTGAACCAAGAACTTTCCTGCACGCTCTTATTGGCAAAGCATCAAAAGATAAAAAGAACCAATATGGGACCATGTTCCGGTGGATAACCACCTGCTTCAGGGGTCAAAAATACTCAAAAAAATCAAACACAGAACACAAATAAACAATATATGAAGAAATTAATAATTAGAAGTATAAGTCAGATATAAATGGAATTTAACTATTAAAGCCGTAGAAAACTGAATGCGCATACAAGGCCTCTGGAAAGGATATGGCGGCGGTGCTCATTCTCAACCCACTCCTTATTGATAGTTTATTATTTTTAGCCCACCTTTAACAAGGCGGATTACAAGTGCACATACATAATAAAATATACAAACAATAAACCTTACAAAATATCACATTCATCCATTACAATAGTCATTAACCATATTTCATGTTACAAAACAAAATAACATTGCAACCAGTTCTGCCGCCTAACCTAAACCAGAAGTTTGTTTCATTCTGTGGGACCTGCGCTATGCCTTTTGGCGCACGCTAAATATTAACAGGCGCTAAACGCTAACACCTGCATGTTATCCTATGGATGCATTAGTGGTTAGCGCATGCGTTGATTCGGTGTGCGCTAAACCTGCGCTAAAATGCTGAGCGCGCCTTTGTAAAAGAGGCCCTAGATCTTACGTATTACGAACCTCCAATCCTGGGCCCAATCTGTACAAATGAAACTAAATGAGTCCAAAACAAAACTACTTTGGCTTGGCCCTATTTCAGACCATTTACCCTCCTCCATTCCACTACCTTCCGGCCCCACTCTCCAGCTTGAGTTTTCAAGCAAAGTCCTAGGCTTCGTCTTAGACTCCTCCCTCTCCTTCAGTGATCACCTCAACTCCCTGGTAAAAAAATGCTTCTTCAGCCTCCATATGTTGAGGAAAGTAAGATCCTGCTTTCACCATTCTCATTTCGCCATCCTCGTTCAATCCACCATCCTCTCCAGACTGGACTACTGCAACTCCATCTATATATGCCTAACTAAGAAAAACCTCCACAGACTTCAACTAATTCAGAACGCCGCGGCCAAGCTTATTTTCGCAAAAGGCAAGTTTGATCACGTCTCCCCTCTCCTCTCCAAGCTTCACTGGCTCCCAGTATACTCCAGAGTCCTCTATAAATGTGCCTGCTTAGCCTTCAAGATTCTACATGGCATCCTACCCCCCGTTATCCCACTCCTTTGGAATTCCTCTAACCCACTCTCCTCTAGATCCTCCCAAAAACTGAAACTATCTTTCCCATCTACAAAAGGTATATCCCGCGCAGGAAAACTTGGAACATCCCTCCCTTGTAGAACCACAGAACTCTGGAACAACCTCTCATCCCCGCTCAGAAATGTTAGCTCCTTCCAATCCTTCCGTAAACACCTGAAAACTTGGCTCTTTTCAAAAATCTAATCACCCCCTGTTCTCTAGTACCCTGTTCCCTCCCTATCTTCTTATTCCCTCTCCTATATCCATCTTTGTAGTTCCTTTCCTCTCAACCTCTGTAAACCGTGCCGAGCTCTGCGCTTGCGGAGATGATGCGGTATACAAACCTAAGGTTTAGTTTAGTTTAGTTTACCGATTCCAAGTGCAGCCGCTTTCAAGTTGAAACGCTCCAATCAGAATGTAGTACACGAAAGGGTACATAAGGTGAAACGCAATCTTGTGAGTATTTGGGTGCCAATTGACGCAGGATCAGATAAATCAACAGCAACTTATATTGAACTCAATATTCCATCCAGTGGTGAAGTAAAGTGGGGGCGGTCAGCCTCTTCCCACTCCTCCCCTCACCACGTGCGCACCCCCCCCCTTTCCTTCCCCTGTACCTCTAGTTATTCACCGCCGCAAGCCACAACTTCCAACATGTCCTTCACGACCGCGTCATCTCTCTAGCTGACGTCGCTTCTGGGTGCCGCGCACAGAAAGTGATGTTAGCGGGAGAGACGATGGGATCGCGAGGAGCACGTTGAAGTTCTAACTGCTCGCGGCAGTGAACAACTCGAGGGACGGGGGGGATGGGAAGAGGGGGGGTACGCGTGCAGCACGGGAGAGCGGGGGAGGGGTACTACGCCATCGATTCCATTTTCAACCAATGTAGCGAAACGTAACAAGCAGATACACGAACCTGCTTCTTTAAACCAAACAAAGCATGACTAATAGTTCTGAGTGACTTGCAATACATGCATAGCAGAAGAAGAGAAACCTAAAAATACACTTCATCACAGTAATCTAAACTGGATAACACTACTGCTTGTAGAACTTGCTTAAAATCACAGCCAGAAAGAAATTTCTTTATATTGCTTACAATCCATAATTTAAAATGTGTTTTCCTCATCAGTCTTGGTTTTCATGTCTAAAAGATTATGCATGAGATTTATTTGCATTCATTAATGAAAAGAAACCGATATAGCTCTCATGTATATTTGTTAAAATAAGTAAAAACCAAACTACCGTATTTTCACGCATATAACGCACGCGTTATACACGATTTTTACAAACCGTGCATAACCTTGCGTGTTATACGCGTGAGCGCGTTTTACAACGTTTTTTTTACATAGTTCCCCCCCCCCCCGACGTCCGATTCACCCCGCAGGACCGCTCGCACCCCCACCCCGAAGGACCGCTCGCACCCCCACAGCCTCCCCACCCCCATCATGGAGAAGCTCCTACCGTTCTCCTGCTGCTTCCTCTGCCGGCGGTCCCAGCCCTTCTGTGAGCCCTGCGTCTGAAATGCTTCCTCTTCCAGCGGTCCCGGCTCTTCTGTGAGCCCTGCGTCTGAAATGCTTCCTCTTCCGGCGGTCCCGGCCCTTCTGTGAGCCCTGCGTCAGCGCTGCTTCCTCTTCCGGCGGTCCCGCCCTTTCTCTGACGTCTCTCATCGTTCGGTTCTTGAGCCTATTCTATTTAACATTTTTGTAAGCAATATTACTGAAAGGCTGTCAGGATTTGCCTCTTTGTGGATGATACCAAAATCTGCAATAGAGTAGACGCCCCCTGATGGTGTGAATAATATGAGGAAAGACCTATCAAAGCTTGAAGAATAGTCTGAAATTTGGCAGGTAAGATTTAATGTTAAGAAATGCAAGGTCATGCATTTGAGCTGCAAAATTCCAAGGGAATGGTGCAGTTTGGGGGGTGAAGAACGTTTTGTGCACAAAAGAGGAAGAGGAAGCAGCGCAGACGCAGGGCTCACAGAAGGGCCGGGACCGCCGGCAGAGGAAGCAGCAGGAGAACGGTAGGAGCTTCTCCATGATTGGGGGGGGGGAGGCTGTGGGGGTGCAAGCGGTCCTTCGGGGTGGGGGTGCGAGCGGTCCTGCGGGAGGGGTGAATCGGACATCGGGGGGGGCATCAGGCTTTCAGGGTGGGGACAGGACTTCAAGGGGGAGAGGAGAGTCGGGGCGGCCAGAGGAGAGACGGGGCGGGCCAGAGGAACATAAGAACATAAGAAGTTGCCTCCGCTGAGGCAGACCAGAGGTCCATCTCGCCCAGCGGTCCGCTCCCGCGGTGGCCCATCAGGCCCATTGCCTGAGCAAGGGTCCCAGACTATCCCTATAACCTACCGCTACTCCTATCTGTACCCCTCAATTCCTTTATCCTCTAGGAACCTATCCAAACCTTCTTTGAAGGAGAGTCGGGGCGGGCAAAAGGAGAATCGGGCGGTGACGGGAGAGTCGGGGCGGCATGCGCGGTATATAAAAATTTCTTTACATAAATTACAGTTTCCTGCACGCTATACCCATGTGCGCATTTTACACGGGTGCGCGGTATATGAGTGAAAATACGGTAATTGCTGAGCCCAGAACTGAGTTGAAAACTACTGTGTTGAGGCAAATTAGGCCCAATAGAACAGGGCTTCCCAAATACATCCTGGAGATCCCAGAGGCAGTCAGGTTTTCAAGATATCTACAATTAATACGAGGATACATAAAAAAATAAAGGCAAAATACATTTACTGCCTCTTTTACAAAGCTGTGTGGCAACCGCCCCGAAGCCCTTTAAATCTCTATGGGCTTCGGGGTCGTTAGCGCAGGGCAGCCGCTAGAACAGCTTTGTAAAAGAGGCCATTAATGGCTTTAATAGAAGTAACTGTGAACAATTGAACATATCACTTTTCCACATAGTCCCCATGCAAGATGACATATTTGTTGTATCGCTCAACTAGCTTCTACATTCCTGCAGAGAAGTTTTTCAGCTGCTCCCGAAGCCAGGTAAGCCCGGCTTCCTTTACTTCATCACGCTTTGTCTTTTGCTCTCTGGGTTGCAGTGATGCACCCATGTTTCGTCACCAGTGACAATTCTCTCCAGAATACTCAGCTCTTCTTCATACCGTTTCCGAAACTGGGTTACAACCTCCACATACTGTTGCTTGTGCTGATCAGTAAACTGTTTGGGAACCCATCGTGCACAGCCTTTTCTGTATCCCTGGTTTCATCTGTAACATCTTTTAATCATTGTAAACCACATAGAACTTCATGGTCATGCGGTATATAAACTGTTATTATTATCATCATGCATTATGGCAAATGCAGATCCATAGCTGATATACAAATTTCCAGGTCATTTGAGACACCATTATCCATCGGTCTTCTCTAATCAAGGCATCGCCCTGTCAATGTGCTCTTGTGTGCACGATGTTGTGTTTTTGGGTTTTTTTTTTAAATTATCTTTATTGACAACTGCAAAGGAACACACAACCACGAGTGAAACAATCAGAAACAAGCAGAAAACAAAGCAGCCAGAAACAGCACTGGATGTCAGAACAAATGATCGCAGTACAAAAAAAACCCTATGGGTGGGTTCCCATCACAATTGACATTTTAAAATATCAAACCCCGCCACACAAACACACGCAAGTCCCACTCCCGCAACCCAAATCACAACAATCACTCCCCACGCATACCACTAGACAGCCAAACATCCAAAAGCTCACCCCCTACATCCACACCGGTGCAGCCACCCGAGAAAGATCAAAAACAAAACAAAAGCAAAAACAGAAAGACAGATGGAGAAAGAGCAGCAGCCCCCACTAGGAAACAAATCAAGGAGAGGAAATCATGCCCTCTGTCTCGTTAATGGGTGACCAGAACGACCTTCATCGGTTACACCTGTTCTTCCTGCTTTAAACCTTTTTGCCCATCCATAAACTTTTCATTGAGCCATGGTGCTATGTCCCTACTGAGTCAATATTAGACAGTGAATTTCCACAGGTTTCGCTCCCTCTGCCCAAAGAAAGCGCACTACTGCACGTTCTTCCCTGGTGCAATCTTGCAACGGAGTGTCCGTATTTCTGACCTCATGGCTGTCACGCAACTGAAGGTCGACTGTCGCACTGTGCGTGGACGAACTATCCAACAGGCAATGTACAAGTACATATGTTGTATTTTGCTAGCTCTGTTCCGGTTATCACATAATTTAACAATGGCCTTTAATTTTTGATTCACCCTCGTATAATACACAACCATTTCCTTTATGTTTTTGGAGGCCACAAAATCAGAAAACCACTGGAGGAAACAGGGGGTCCTGAACTTCGTGCTGTCATTCTACTCTGAGGTCCTGCAAATCAAGCAGATGTTATGTCAAATCTAATGTTTCTAGGCCAGTTGGAATGTTATCTAGCTCCTCCATGCCTATGAAATTCCTGATTTAATCTTTTGTATTCTGGATCACCTCAGATTGGCCTATCTTTTCCGGTGGAAAATGAACAAGATAATTTCTCATGATCTAAGCAGTTCATCCACCTAATTTCTATCCCACTGCAGCACATTTACAGAGATCAAATGTCAAGTGAGTACTGGGCCCGGGTCATTCCTGTCCAGACTTGTAGGGCAGTTTCAAAAATGAGTTCAGAGGGACTGGAGAGGATTTTGGAATGGTGGCTCAAACAGGCCTGAATTAAATCCAACAGAGTAGATTTGATCTACAAAACCCTAGCAGGGCTGGATCAATGGCAGTGTTATCCAAGAGACTCACAAACACTTCCATAAGCTTGGCTCCTTCCTGTTTTTATTTTTAAGGCTAGCAGGAGCTCAAAGCCTGCAGAAGCTGGGGAGCCAAAACCATCATACAACTGCAACACCTACTAGCCAAGCTCAAAGTACACTATTATTTGGTTTCAAAGAAAGCCAAGGTTTAAGACCTCTGGTGAGAAAACTCTCACTGTAATGACTAGGCTACAGAAACATGAAAAAAAAAAAAACCAAGAATAACAAATATGTTTTTAGAAAAATACAGTAATGGTAATCCCAGGAACATCAGTTTCCCTAAGTCTGAAAGCATCCACAGAACAAATTCATTTTGGCTCACCTCCTCAAGTCTGTACATTCAAAGTCTGGTAATTCCAAGTTACACACCAATCTTACCACAAAAAAAAGTTATACAGTTTACCAAAGCAAGAATCACTGAGGACAAGAACTTTCCTACCCTGTGATTCAAACTAGAAACTAACTTCAAAAGGGGAAAAACCAGTAAAAGTTATTTTGGAAGCATTTCTGTGATGAATTAACTGAACTGTGAAGGCTCAATGATTCAGAAAGAACTTCAGTGCTGCAAACAAAAATGCATTTAGGTTTGAGAAGCGGGAAAAGTTCTAACCTTTACTGTGAAGCCTCTCAGGCAAGAGCTGTTCATTTATTTTCACAGTGTTCACATAGGCAACGTGTAAAGACCATTTTTACAAAGAACATAGAGACTGGACTTCAAACATCCAAGTCAGGGTGTGCTCAGTTCCACTGGTATTTTAGGAAAAAGACCTTTTGACGCAGAGCTTTTTCTATAATATCTGCAAGCACATGCATGCATTTGCTGGCATGTGTAGCAGGAGTGTGCTAGAATTTGCACTTAGGGATACTGTTCCCTCTAAGCCAGTGGTCTCAGACTCAAACCCTTTCCAGGGCCACATTTTGGATTTATAGGTACTTGGAGGGCCTCAGAAAAAATAGTTAATGTCTTATTAAAGAAATGACAATTTTGCATGAGGTAAAACTCTTTATAGTTTATAAATCTTTTCTTTTGGCTAAGTATTAATAATAATATTGTAGTTTATAGCTAAGAGACATATGATCCTCTTCTTAACCTCTAATTTCTTATTATATCTTTCCCTCATTTATTGAATTACCTGTAAACTGTGTCGAGCTCTATCTTTATGGAGATGATGCGGTATACAAACTTAAGGTTTAGTTTAGATCAAGAAACCGTTTTATTTTACTTTTGTGATTATGATAAACATACCGAGGGCCTCAAAATAGTACCTGGTGAGCCGCAAATTTGAAGCCACTGCTCCAAGCGGTGCAACAGTCAACCAACTGCATTTCAGCAGGTGAGAGGAGGTCTTGCCTGTTCCTCACTATTGAAAATGTGAAAGTGATACAGCACCCCCTACTGGAACAACTAAGTGGAGGACTCTCACTCAACTTGGAGGGAAGCAGTATTTTAGGAACTCCTTTACTAAAGCTTAGTGCAGGCTAAATGCTAAGATACCCATTTTATACTTATGGGCTTCTCAACATTTAGGGCGTGCACTTCTCCCTCCGTATTCGCAGTGATGTGGGATGAACCGACCCGCACTCTAAACTGAGCCTTTTGCTGTTCCACTGCCAGTAGCCACTGCAGTTCTTCAGAATCTTGGGCACCGTCCGCTTTTGCAGCGGAAGTGAATTCCAACTCGACCCGAAGTCTGACATTTCGACTAGGCACAACCTTCAACGGCGGAATCTTCCCTTCCCTCGTTGTGTTCCGAGCCTCGTTCTAAACCATGGATCCACCCCATTTCCTTTGTTCAGTCAACACGTCGACTGTGGACTGTACCATCCGTAGAATCTTTCAGTGGGAGAGTTTGGATTCTTATCTGCAGACATAAGGCGTTCGGGCAAGGAATGCTTTACATTTCTGTAAGGATCATATATATATTTGTATTCTTCATTACTAGTTCAACAAAACTTCATGATGCTGGTAAAAGCAAGCTTTATTTTCAACACCTTCCCCCCCCCCTCTCCAGGTAAGGCCTTCAGTGACATATTTTCTGGTAGCGGGTAGTATGTTTCCTGGTTTTAAACGGGGATAATTGAAACCGCGAATACGGAGGGAGACGTGTAATTCAATTAGCACACACTAAGCTTTAGTCAAAGGGCAGCTTAATATGCTGCATAAGATATTACTGTGAGGTTTGTATAAAACTAATGCAGCTACAAGGGGCGAGGGGCATTCCCAGTATGTCAGTTACATGTTCTATGTTAAAATGTCCATTACCATCTGCTACTCTAGTTGCAACTATTTAGGAAATTCTAAGTGCCTCCGCGTTAATTCACATTTGTCAGCAAGCAGCAAATGCAATACATTAACCACAGTGCACTGGCAAAGATATAAAAAGGATGAAGTCGGTCCACAGGAAGGCTACTAAAATTGTCATGGTCTTCGTGATAAGGCGTATGTGGACAGACTTCAAGATCTCAATCTGTATACTCTGGAGGAAAGGCGGGAAAGGGGAGATTCCAACTTAGGAATCAAGGAAACTCTTATATCTTGGCATCCCAAGTCCTCTAAATTTTCTTCACACTTCTACCTCTAACCCTTTGTTGTAGTTCCTTCCTATTTCTCCTACTGTAAACCGCGTAGAGCTCTATGAACGTGGAGATGATGTGGTATACAAACCTAAGGATTAGATTAGATTAGATGATAGATACGTTTAAATACCTATGTAATGTAAATGTGCATGAGTCGAGTCTCTTGAATTTGAAAGGAAACTCTGCAATGAGAGGGCATAGGATGAAGTTAAGAAGTGATAGGCTCCGGAATAATCTAAGGAAATACTTTTTCACAGAAAGGGTGGTAGATGCATGGAACAGTCTCCTAGAAGAAGTGGTGGAAACAGAGACTGTCTGAATTCAAGAGGGCCTGGGATAGGCACGTGGGATCTCTCGGAGAGAGAAAGAGATAATGGTTACTGTGGATGGGCAGACTAGATGGGCCATTTGGCCTTTAACTGCTGTCATGCTTCTATGTTTCTTCTCTCTCCGAGCTCTGTCTAGTTACGCCCCTTAACAGAAAATGCCATTAAATTGCAACCCTAATGAACATGTCACCGCTTTCACGTAGAAAAGCCCCATTTTACAAACCTACTAGGGTTAAGTGCTACCAATTAAATAGGGAAGCTTTAATTTGAATGGGATTTCATTTTGGAGGTGGACATAAATTACATAGGATTTACAAGAATGGCGACTCTTAATCTTTCATGTAAAGCCCAGGCCAAAACAAGCACTTTAAAAAAAAAAAAAATAACTGCAAATACTTTTGAGCAGGTGTAAATCCCATCGTGGAAAATTTTCCCCATATACACATAGGGCTCCTTTTACAAAGGTGTACTAGCGTTTTTAGCGCACGCAGGAAATTACCGCGCGCTACGCAGAAAATCTAATGCCAGCTCAATGCTGGCGTTAAGATCTAGCGTGAGCTATTCCGCGCGTTAAAGCCCTAACACAGCTTAGTAAAAGGAGCCCATAGTCTGGATCTGAAATGGGGATTACATGTGTACATTTTAGTTCCATATGGGCTCTGAAAACAAACAAACATCCCCTTGAAATCTCATTGTATGGATCTCCATGTGTAAACAGTGGCTTCAAAACAAGATTTTTACACATGTAAATGCCAGTATAGCCACATGAAAATTATGAACAAGGCTGCTAAAGTAACATTCGCAGTTTTTGAACTCAGTGCAAATCAAAGCTATAAAGTATCTTGTGCCATAATTTGGAATTTTGTTCTATAAGAGGATCTCTTTGTGGGCAAAGCAGAGGAAAAGTATCTCCACCAAAATATCCCAGGAGCTTGGTTAAGGGCCTGTGTGATATTGCTGTATAATCAAGTTGCCTTAAAATCATGTTCTATCTTTATATCATCTATTGCTGTGAGGCACATGTGTGGAAAGTAGAGAATGACACGGGGACAATTTTTCCCATCCCTACAAGCTCCATCCTCATCTGCACAATCATAAGTGTTTGAGGCTTGTGCGGTTAAGGCAGAGCTTACAGCAGGGCTGCCCAAGTCCGGTCCTCGAGTTCTACTGGCAGGCCAGGTTTTCAGGATATCCACAATGAATATGCATGAGAGAGATTTGCCTGCACTGCCTTCTTGGTATGCAAATCTATCTCTCATGCTTATTCATTGCGGATATCCTGTAAATCTGGCCTGTCAGTCAGTGGCGTACCAAGGGGGGGGGGGGGGGCGGTCCACCCCAGGTGCACACCCCAAGGGGGTGCACAGCTGGCCACTCACCAGGGAAAGGCTACCACTGTCGCTATCGGGAACAGGCCGGCACAGAGTTCTCCCTCCCTGCTTTTCTTCCCCTCGGGGCCGACCAACTCTCGCCACCCGATGTCAATTCTGACGTCGGAGAGGACGTTCTGGGCCAGCCAATCGCTGCCTGCTGGCCCGGAACGTCCTCTCCGATGTTAGAATTGACGTCGGGCGGCGAGAGTTGGTCAGCCCCTTGGGGAAGAAAAGCAGGGAGGGAGGACTCGGCGCTGGCCTGTTCCCGATGGCGGTAGTGGCAGCCTTACTCCGGCGGCAGTGGCAGCAGCATGTTTCCCAATGGCGGTGGCATGGGGGAGGGCAGGGAGAAAGAAAGAAAGAAAGAAAGGGGGGGACAGGGAGCCAGAAAGAAAGAAAGGGGCAGGGTAAAACAAAGAAAGAAAGAAAGAAATGGGGCATGGAGAGAGAAAGAAATGGGGCGCGAAGAGAGAGAGACAGACATACAGAAAGAAAGGGACCATGGAGAGAGAAAGAAAAAGGGGGCAGGGTGAAAGAAAGACATGGGGCACGGAGAGAGAGAGAGAGAAAGACAGACAGAGAAAGAATGGGGGCATGGAGAGAGAAAGAAAGAAGGGGTAGGGTGGAAAAAAGAAATGGGGCATGGAGGGAGAGAAAGAGAGAGAAATACAGACATATAGAAAGAAAGGGGGCATGGAGAGAGAAAGAAAGAAGGGGCAGTTAGAATAAAGTCTTTGGAGGAGGGGAAGGTCGGATTTATAAATATAATCCGTTATCTTCATCTTATCGTAACTTTACGTTGCTATTTATCCCCAACAGGTCCTGTCGGACATTACCTACTAAAATGTACATATTACATTTTCGCTCAGCAAATTGTATTTCTATACTATTGCCTCCTGAGGTCTCTGATCTCTGTATTTCCTCTGAATATCTACTTATTGTATTTCGCTGAATGTCCAGCACTCTTTTTTTTTAAAAAAAAAAAATTTTTTATTGAGGAAAATTTTTATTGAGTATTTTGGAAAAATACAAGGAGCAATTCAAATACATATAACATTTTGTATATATATGGTCTATAAATATGCAATTAACTATAAAGGACCATGGTATTAAGAAAAGCTCAGAGTAATGAAGTTATTTGTGAAGATTGTATGAGAAAAGAAAATGAGATAGAATAGAATAAAAATTAAAAGAGAAAGGAAATAAAGAGAAAAAGTGAAGAAAAGGTAGGGGAAGACAGGAGTGTCTACAAAGTAGAGCGTACATATGAATCTAAGAATGACCAGGGTGTACCATAGATATGAATCATATGCATATGAAAATAGAATTTCGCTCCGAATATCCATGAATATGTCCAGCACGCTTGATTGTAAACCGCCTGGAAGTCGCAAGATTATGGCGGTATAGAAGAATAAAGTTATTATTATTATTATTTATCAGCTATTCATCTAAAGAGAAAATATTTACACCCATTTGCTGTGGATTAGTCCTTCAGAAAAAAAAATCAGTACCAGTGTGAAAAACAAAATGCCATATAAACCCATTTTATAGCACAGATAAACCTGAAATGCAGCTTCCTGAACTTTTTTTTCCCTTTGATGCGTTCTGTTTTCAGTGGGTGTATATTTGACAGTCAATGCGAATTATACTTTGAAAATAAACACCCCCTCAAGGTACTTTCTACAAAGCGGAAAAGGTACAAACACATCAGAAGCGTCCCCAACCCCGTCCCAAGGACGTGGGAGAAGAGGCCAACTCAAGCTACAAAGCTACTCAATTTTAGTAAACGATTTCCCTACAACGTTTCTGCACCTCAAATCAAATGCACCGAAATTCCCTTTCTAAGTTTTATGGAAAATAATAATCCATAAATAAAATTAATCTAATGCATTAATTTAATGCAACCTAATTGCAAAGGGAAATACTGCTAAAAAGTCATGCCCCCCCCCCCCCCCCCCCCCCCCCGGTGCCCAATGTCTCTCACACACATGCAAGCTCATATAAATGACTTCCATCCAGTCTTCTCCCAGGATTTCTAAAAGTTGCCCACCCCCCTCAAGTCCCATTTCCATAGTAATATACTGTATTAGGGGAAATATTGCTTAGATTTTTCCCCCTATAGAAACTCCCCCCCCCCCCCGCCCCCGAGAGACGGGTTCAGAGGATCCTTCAGCCCTCCCCTACCTCCAGGGTCCGGATCTCCTGCTGAGTCAGGTCGTTGCTGGCGGCGCACTGGGTGCGGAGCCCCCGCAGGTTGGCGAGGGAGATGTCGATCATGGTCTGGATGTGCTGGCACTGGCGCAGCTGGTCGGGTGGCAGCCCGGGATCGGCCCCGGCAGCGGCGGGCGAGCCCCCTTCGGCCGCCGGCACCCCGGCGCCCTCGCCCCGCTTGCCCTCTCCCATCGCCTCGGCTCGGACGCTCCCTCTATCCATGCCTCGGCATCGGGAACCGGGGGCGGGGGGGGGGGCGGCGCAGGGACGGCACAGGATCCAAGAGGTGGAAGGGAGCAGCAGCCCGCAAAGACCGGCTTCAAAGACGAAACATGGCAGGAAGAGGCGACGAGCGAGAATGCAGCGCCCCGGAGCACTGGCGCCCGGCTCGCCTCTCGCTCTGCTTTTCAATGTCAGCTGGTGTCAGGCTCGGGTCGCTGGGCATGCTGGGGCTTGTAGTCTCCGGAACTAAGAGTTCAACTTCCAGGTGCTGCCTTGGAACTGCTAAGCGCGCGCTCGGGGCCCTTCAGAGGACGTTGTGCGCGGGGAAACGTAATTGTGGGTCCTTGTGCTATTTTGTTTGCATTTCAGAGCAGGACATCCCTGTGAAATGACCAAAATGGGGCCTGTTTTCAATGGCATAGCAGTGCTGCCTTTTTAGTGAGCTCCCTGGACGAGGATCAGGCAGGTCCAACGTTGATACCCCCTACAGTTCTCTCATTGTCCTGTACAACTGCCATTGGCTAAATTCAAAAGTGTAAGGATGAGAGGAGGGTCCTATTTATGGCTCTTTTATTTAAAAAAAAAGAAAGGCATATACAGTAGCACACAGATTCTCTTGCGCAAATTTGCACCTAATCCAAAGAAGATGAAAACTTGTACATGTATTCTATGTATATGTGTATTTTGTTTGTGTATGTGCCTACACCATAATTCCACCCTAGCTTTGCCCAAACTCTGCCCCTGGGAACCCCTACACACAGTTCAAATAAAAGCAGGAGCAATCCTGCCATGTGCCTACTTTTTACATATGCATAGTTATAAACTACATTGAAATAAACATTATCCATATTACACACAGAAAATACTTTATAAAATTACTAAAATTATAAAATAGCTAGGATTGATTCTATATTGCCTAAGATAGGGCTGGAGGAGGGGGGCAGAAAGGATTGTGAAGATTTATATGGAAAGTAAGGGGTGTCTTGGCCCAATGTGCGGCGGCAGCCAAAAAAGCAAACAGGATGCTAGGAATTATTGTAAAAAAAGGGATGGTTAACAAGACTAAGAATGCTATAATGCCCCTGTATCACCACGGTGCGATCTCATCTGGAGTATTGCATTCAATTCTGGTCTCTTTATCTGAAGAACGATATAGCGGTGCTAGAAAAGGTTCAAACAAGAGTGACCAAGATGGTAAAGGGGATGGAACTCCTCTCGTATGAGGAAAGACTAAAATGGTTAGGGCTCTTCAGCTTGGAAAAGAGACAGCTGAGGGGAGATATGATTGAAGTCTACAAAATCCTGAGTGGAATACAATGGGTACAAGTAGATCGATTTTTCACTCTGTCAAAAATTAACAAAGACTAGGGGACACTTGATGAAGTTACACGTAAATACTTTTTAAAACCAATAGGAGGAAATATTTTTTCATTCAGGGGTCCTTTTACTAAGGTGCACAAACCGATTTAGCACACGCTAACTGATTTAGTGCATGCTAAAGATTATCATTTGCTAAATGCTAAGGCATCCATAGAATATAATGGGCGCCTTAACATTTAGGGCTCCTTTTACAAAGCCATGCTAGCGGTTTTAATGCACGCACTGGATTAGCGCGCGCTGTAGCTTGCGCCAGCCAGAAATCTACCGCCTGCTCTAGAGGAGGCGGTAGCGGCTAGCGCGTGCGGCAATTTAGTGCGTGCTATTCTGCGCGTTAAGACCCTAGCACGGCTTTGTAAAAGGAGCCCTTTAGTGCGTGCGAGGGCGAGGCGAGCCGTGCTAACCTGTGAGCTTCACGAAGTAGAGGAGTGGCATGGTCATATTTTTTTTTGCTTTGTAGATAAGTTTGATGGCGGGTTTCCTTTTGAGTTTTACCATGATATAATGAATTACAATAATCGATATGCGAGATAATCAGAGAATGGATTAGGATTTGAATAGAGGAGGGTTCAAGAACTCTCCCCCCTCCTACTCCTCCTGCATAGGTATAATTTGATGTTTTATGTTTGGGGACTTGGCGTTTAATAGTTCTCTTCTTGCTCCACTCTCTAAATTTTTTTACCCTGTTCTGCTTCTCATTTTCCCTTGATCCAGCCTTCTATTTCCCTCCACTCCGCAGTAAGCTCCCGTGCACTTTGCCCTAGCCAGCTGCTGCTTGATGCAGGTTTGGCTCACCCATTCCTTTACTGATTCCCACTCCTCACTCTCTACAGGTAAGACTTCCTAATGCTTGTAAATTTAACTCATCTTCAATCTGTGATTCCCTATTGACCACAAACTTGGATCATTCCCCTGCTGTGCTCTCCCGGGCTCCAAGCACATTCCTGTTTTCTGGGACCGGTTCCCCATCCCTTTTTGCAACACCTCAGCACTTCCTCTGATACTCACAGACTCCAGACCAATGGTCACCTGCTTAGGGTTAACAGACGTCCGGGAAAACCTGGACATGTCCTCTTTTGAAGGACGGACTTTCCAAAACCCAGCAGTTTGGGTTTTGGAAAGCCCTGAGCTAGGGCCACATCTGGAGGGTCTTCAACAGGCGTGCGTGGATGATGTCACATGCATCTGCACATTCTGAAGGCCCTCTAGATACGGCCTGGAGGTCGGGAAAATAGACAAGGCTTTTGGGGGTGGGGCTGGAGACAGAATGGGGCGGGTCTGGAGGTGGAACAGGGTGGGTTGGAGGCAGAACAAGGCGGGGCTGGGGGCAGAACAGAGCTGGACCATCATTAAATATGGTTACCTTACAACAGGGATCTCAAAGTTCCTCCTTGAGGGCCGCAATCCAGTCAGGTTTTCAGGATTTCCCTAATGAATATGCATTGAAAGAAGTGCATGCACATAGATCTCATGCATATTCATTGGGGAAATCCTGAAAACCTGACTAGATTGCAGCCCTCCAGGAGGGAGTTTGAGACCCCGGCCTTATACCTTCTGCCTTTAGAATCCATACCAGATTTTTGCTGTGGAAGCCCATCAATGATCACAGTTTGAAATCTCCAACATTACAGTACATGCTAAGTGGGAGAACATGTTCTACCAGCCCAGGGCATAGGAGCATGCAGTCATACTAAGCCACTCTGTTCTGGGCTGTCTGCAGAACATTGCTCCAGTGGTCAAGGTACAAGCATCCAGCTCAAGGAGATGAGTTGAGACCTGGGAGATGGTTGTAGAGTTTACCGAGAGTAAAGATATTTCATTTTGATTATTAGTTCAGTCACTCATTCTGGGAATACTGGACTATTGTAATATTGTATATTTGGGTGGCCTTCAAAAAAAACTTTTATCAATTTAGATTGATACAAAACACTGCAGTACGTTTAATCTTCAGATTGAAAAAGGCAGACCATATAACTTTCTACTACAGAGAGTTGCACTGGCTACCTTTTGAAGCCAGGGTGCTGTTTAAATTTGGATGTTTATGTTATAAGAGACGGCTGAGGGGAGATATGATTGAAGTAGAGAATGACACGGGGACAAATTTTTCCCCGACCCCGGGGGAACTCATTTTCCCGTCCCGACAAGTTTTATCCCTATCCCTGCCCCATTCCTGCAAGCTCCATTCTCATCTACACAAGCCTCAAATACTTTAAAATCATAAGCATTTGAGGCTTGTGTGGTTAAGACAGAGACCTGGGAGTGATGGTAGACACAACATTGAAGGCGTCGGCGCAGTGTGCAACAGCCTCAAGGAAAGCAAACAAAATGTTGGGTATCATTAAGAAGGGTATCACGACCAGAAAGAAGGAAGTCATCCTGCCACTGTATCGTGCTATGGTGCGCCCGCACCTGGAGTACTGTGTTCAATTCTGGTCGCCGTACCTCAAGAAGGACATGGAGGTACTTGAGAGAGTTCAAAGAAGAGCAACTAAGCTAATAAAGGGTATGGAGGACCTCTCATATACTGACAGACTGAAAAGGCTAGGGCTTTTCTCCCTGGAAAAGCGGAGACTTAGAGGAGACATGATAGAAACCTTCAAGATCATGAAGGGCATAGAAAAAATAGGGTCAGGTTTTTCAAATTAAGGGGATCAACAAGTACAAGGGGGCACTCAGAGAAATTGAAAGGGGAGAAGATTAGAACAAACGCTAGGAAGTTCTTTTTCACACAGAGGGTGGTGGATACATGGAACATGCTACCGGAGAATGTGATAAACAGGAGCACGCTACAGGGGTTCAAAGAAGCTTTGGATAGGTACTTGGAAGACAAAGGGATTGAGGGGTACAGATAAGAGTAGAGGTAGATTATAGGAATGGGATTAGAGGTAAGTTATAAAATTAATCAGGGATCACTGTTCAGGCACTAGGCCTGATGGGCCGCTGTGGGAGCGGACCGCTGAGCAAGATGGACCTCTGGTCTGACTCAGCGGGGCCAACTTCTTATGTTCTTATAGGGATGGGGCAAGGACAAGAACAGTGACAAAACTTGCAGATGGGACAGAGAAATTGAGTTTCTGCACAGACAGGGAGAAATTTGTCCCTGTGTCATTCTATACTATGTATGCTTCCAGCAGCAACCAATGTAGTACATTCAGCAGTATCCCCTTTGTAATGATGCCAGCTCCTGGAAGGCTCTTTGGCTCATGCTTGTTTATTTAAATTTCTATACTGTTCTCCCAAGGGCGCTCAGAATGGTTTACAGGTGCTCAAGCATTTTGCCCTGTCTATTCTGGTGGGCTAATCTAATCTAATCTAATCCTTAGGTTTGTATACCGCATCATCTCCACGTTCGTAGAGCTCGACGCGGTTTACAGTAGGAGAAATAGGAAGGAACTACAACAGAGGGTTAGAGGTAGAAGTGTGAAGAAAATTTAGAGGACTTGGGATGCCAAGATATAAGAGTTTCCTTGATTCCTAAGTTGGAGGGAGACTTACATTTTTTGAGAAAAGCCAGGTTTTCAGATGTTTGTGGGAAAACTTGGAGGGAGCTCAAGTTCCGAAGAGGGGAGGTAAAGTTGTTCCAGAGCTCAGTGATTTTGAAGTGGAGGGAGGTCCCTAGCTTTCCTGTGTGGGAAATGCCTTTTAGCGAGGGGAAGGATAGTTTTAATTTGTGGGAGGATCTGGTGGTATTAGGGTTTGAGGAATTCCAAGAAAGAGGGATAAAGGGAGGGAGGATACCATTTAGGATTTTGAAAATTAAACAGGCGCATTTATAGTGGACCCTGGCGATTATCGGAAGCCAGTGGAGCTTGGCCAGGAGCGGGGCTCACAATCTATCTAATGTATCTGGGGCAATGGAGGGATTAAGTGACTTGCCCAGGGTCACAAGGAGCAGGGTGAATTTGAACCCACAACCTCAGATCTAAGCAGTGCACCAAACACTCCCCTCGCAGGTGTTCATTCATTTATTCAATATTCTATACCATTCTCCCAGGGGAGCTCAAAATACTTAACATGAACGTATTCAGGTACTCAAGCATTTTTCCCTGTCTGTCCTGGTAGGTTCAAAACAAACAAACCAAAAACTGCAGACTTTGTACACGATGCAGGCAGACTTTATTATGACAAATGAATCTTTGATTAAAAACTTTTTACCAGGTGAGGGACCCAACACGGTCCGTGTTTCGGACTAACCTTCGTCAGGGGTCCACTTTTGATAAAAGGGAAAATTATCAAGAGAAAAAAGCCTTGGACAAATAACGATGAGTAACACGCTTTTTCACTCTGGCGGTTTTTTCAGCGTGTTACTCATCGTTATTTGTCCAAGGCTTTTTTCTCTTGATAATTTTCCCTTTTATCAAAAGTGGACCCCTGACGAAGGTTAGTCCGAAACACGGACCGTGTTGGGTCCCTCACCTGGTAAAAGGTTTTCAATCAAAGATTCATTTGTCATAATAAAGTCTGCCTGCATCGTGTACAAAGTCTGCAGTTTTTGGTTTGTTTGTTTTGGATTGTTTTTCACTGCAGACAGTTGGACCCTGGGTTTTTTCCCCTTGTTTTGGTTTGTTGCTGTCCTGGTAGGTTCACATCTAATGTACCTGGGGTAATGGGAATTAAGTGAGTTGCCCTGGGTCATGAGGAACAATGTGGGTTTGAACCCACAACCTTAGGATGCTGAAGCTGTAGTTTTTAACCACTGCGCCACACTTCCCCTCTCCTCCTCATGTCCCCTGGCTACTCATTTCCAGCCAAAGATTTTAGTCCTGGATTTCCGACAACCCCATTCTGGTGTGGTGAAGAAACTGTAGGACTGAGTTCAATGGGTAGAATCAAAACCTGCAACCAGAGCTCAAAGCCAGGACCAGCCAGAAAGCATCCCTTCTAGAACGGAAAAACTTGGTAGCTCCATGCCCTAGCCTTAGCATGTCTGATGTAATAAAGAATACAATTTTCTCAGTCATAAATGGAGCAGATAGGAGCGATGAGTCACAGAAAAACTCCAGCTATAGAGCACTGAGGTCACAGTTTAATCAAAAGATTATAGGTTCCAGAGGTCTGTTTTACATTGCATAGACATGAAGGACAAAGAGCAATAGGAAACAGTATAGAAAAAAAATAAATAAAGTGACATCCTGTTTCTTTTCTTTGGTTCTCTTCTTTTCTCAACTGCCTGCTGAGACTGTAGGTGGTTAAAAAAATGCGGCAGAAAATATTATAAGTGTAGTATATCCAGTCAAATCTTTGTAAATGCAGAAATAATAATTGTCTGGATGGAAGTAAACTTCTTTTTCCTTTTCAAAAAGACGCCTCAGCCCCACCACTCCACCGCTTATAATGTTTCATACCGCGGGAAGCATATTGTGGTGCTTCATCATTGGCTGTCAATTTTTGAAAAAAGTTTTCATCTAATTGTTTCTTTTTTCTTTTCTCTTGGGAGACCCTTGATAAAACACCAGGACGTGTGAAACATGTCGGGTCTGACTCCCTGGGTTTTTGGCTGAGATAAGTACTATCTACTTTCTAAATGATATAGACGGATAGAAACAAGTAAAATCAGTTTGAAATATTTATTCATTTTTAAACGAATTAAAAGAAAAAAGAAACAATTAGATGAAAACTTTTTTCAAAAATTGACAGCCAATGATGAAGCACCACAATATGCTTCCCGCGGTATGAAACATTATAAGCGGTGGAGTGGTGTGGCTGAGGCGTCTTTTTGAGACTGTAGGTGGGGCAGTAAGGACTGGCATAGTGTTCCAGTGTGTACGTCTTAGCTGTCCACCGCTGGCAAAAATTAGGGAAGGTGGCGAGCCTTTCATTTTTCAATAAGCAATTTTCTGTGATCTATTTATTAAAAATTTCTGTACCACTTGTAGTGACTGGGCTGTCAATTCGTAGTGGTTTACAGAATAAAATCCCAAATTAGGTACAGTTAATATGATAAACGACCATAGATCAGATACAATACTTTAGATCCCAGAACAATACAGTACATAAGATAAACAACTATAGATCATAGATCTGTTACAACCATAGATCAGTTACAAGTTAACAAACTTTTTATTTATTTATTTATTTGTTCATTTTTATAGCCCGTCCTCCCCAGAAGCTCAGAACGGGTTACAATAAAATTAGGTACTTGGAAATTCCCTAACTGTCCCGAAGGCTCACAATCTAGCTAAAGTACCTGAGAAAATAATTATTAAAAAGAAAAGATATAGCAATTCAAATAATAAAACTAAAAAGAATAACACTAAAGTAAATCAAAACCTCAAAGACCCAAAACAGTCCAAGCAAGACAGCCAAGGAGGAGGCAGGTCATAGCTGATATTGAAGTCCGATGGAGCAGGTACAGCCACAGGCCCAACAGACAACAGGGCCAACTCGTCGGGATCTCAAGGCCAAGAGCAAACGCTGAAGACAAAAAGGCAGGTTGGCCACAGCAGATCCACAGATGCCAAATCCTGTAGTCTCCAGCAAACCGTCTCCAGCCCCAGAAGAAAGGTGCACAGCGGTGGCATGGGAGGGATCTGCGCCAAAACAACCACAGTCTCAGGGCTGTGTAATAACTTGAGTGTAATAACGTTCCTTCCCCATGTCACACCCATGTTACTAGCAGTAAATTTATCAGCTAAAGAAAGGGAAATAAAGACTCTGCTATTCAGGAAATTTGTCAAGACAAACTAATGCCATACCTATATTTAACAGGTTGGCACGCGTAATGCCAACCTGTTTACCTACCCTTCCCCAAAGGGATGCACCTACAAAAGATTCTTCAATAGAACTCTCTCATGCCAAGCTGGCAGATGGACAAACTGCCTGACCACCCTCATCTCATCTGCCCCATCTTACTCATCCTTCAGGAAATCTCTCAAATCTTTCCTCTACGACAAATTTCTTGAAACCCCCCCCCCCCCCATCACCAAATAATCAAATACTTCCATCCTGTAATTGATACTGGTTGTCTTCTTGACATTCACCACCCTGCATTGGTTTTGTACACTGCTTTGTTCTTTATAAGCCTCTCGCACTGCCTCTCCACTATATAAATATCTCTGCTGTATATGTACAGTCTCCTGCATGGTAAATCTACATTGTTCTTCGCTGTATAAACACCTTTACTGAATATGTACAGTCCTCATTGTATCTTCGCTGTAAATGTACAGTCTCTTACACTGTAAACTGCTCTGAACTGTTTGTGGTACTGCGGTATATAAAATAAAGTTGTTATTATTATTATTATCTTGTAAATTTCTGAATAAGTCACAGTCTTGTAATTAGTATCTGATCCTGTAATTCTGGAAAGGTCCGGCTTGCCTCTTTTGTAATCCGCCTAGAACTGCAAGGTTAAGGCGGAATAAAAATCACTAATGTAATGTAAACAGGATTGTCTTCGTTTTTTTTTTCTTGAATCTACCAACATCCGTTTCCATTCTAAGATCCACACAGGAGCCGTAACTAAGAACATTCTCGTCCTGTTACGCTCAAATTTAAAGTCTTTGTATGAGGGAATTTCTGACGAGGGCTCTTGACCCAAGTGTAAGGACCGTGGTGGAACGTATTTGTGCAGTCTGGTAAACAGACATTGCAATTCCAATAGATGCAAGACTTCTTTGAAAGTAGGCAGCAGCATAAACTTGGATTTTACTCTGCTCTCGGTTGGAATCCAGTGAAGTTTTTTACAACGGGGTGGCGCTCACCTGCCTGGATCTTGCCACTGCGTTTTGCACTGTTTGAATTTATCGGATCATATACATTACTAATCCCAACAGAGCTGCATTACCGTATTCAATAACAGAGATAACTAGAGAGAGCGCTATAGTGGTCATCACCTTGAAGGAAAGATACGGTTTCAGACCTCTGATCCAGTACAATTTTCCATATTTGTTCTTAACGATGCGCTTGACCTGTAGAGACATGTCAAGACTAGGGTCCAACCACACACTTAGGTTTCTCACCCCTTTAGGTGCCTTTCAGGGTTAGCTGGTATCTTGGACTTTGCCCTCCCCATTTATTAATGAACAGTAATTCAGTTGTGTCCTTATTTGCTACCAGTCCATTAGCTTGAAGCCATCCAAATATTTCCTCTAGCCCTATTTTAATCATCTGTTTAGCCACCGCCTCCGGTTCTGTCACAGGGATGATCAGCTGGACGCCATCTCCATATATGTGGCATTCCTAGCCCAAGTTTCTAATAAATTGCCCCAATGGTCTTAGGATTATATTGAACAGTATGGGGGATAATGCTGATCCTCGGCAAATTGCTAGAATCATATCTCTCCATTGGCTGTTTTCCCCATGCCATTCCACTCTTGTCCTCCTATTGGAAATGAAGGATTCTATCCAATTTAAGACCCCTCCCCCAGGTCTATTTCCCAACATTGCATCCCCAGCAGCGTATGTTGGACCAAGTCGAATGCTGCTGAGAGGTCTAGAAACCCCAGCAGAATGTATACATTCTCAGGCCAGGATTCTCAAAAACCCGCATTAAAAAGCGACGGTCTGCTAATGCAGCCGTTTTGATATCAAATCTAAAAAAGGGAGACATTCTCAAAAAATCACACATGCAATTGAGGTCAGTGATAGTGATGGGCACATGTGCAGAAAAAACACTATCAAGAAAAAATATACCCCCAAACACAACAACAGTGGGAGAGATGTTCAATCTCTCCTGCTGTCAACCAACAACCCCAGCCGCTGCAGCAGGAGAGATGCCCACAATCTCCCGCTGCCCCAAAAAACCCAGCTTCGACCTCCCCTGCAGCAGAAGAGATGCCCATACTCTCCCGCTGCCCTAAAATCCTTAACATGATGCGACGTGACCCAACCCCCCTCCCCATGCAGTGGGAGAGATGCCCTAAAATCCATGCTGCGACCTGACCCCCCTTCCCCCCTGCAGCGGGAGAGATGCCCACTCTCTTACACTGGTAAGTGACCCCTCCCCCTTACCTCAAATAGATAACCCGGAGGGACACTGACTCCCTCCTCCCAGCTGTCTAAAATGGGCCTTCCCCTCCCCGATGCATCCTGAGGTTGTGGGTTCAAACTCACACTGCTCCTTGTGACCCTGACAGTGATGAAGTAACAGAATTCACAGATTCTGAGGGTTCAGAACCTGAGCCACAATATGAACACTTCTTGCATGGCCCCTGGAATTGGTCTGACACTTCCATCTCATTTCACATCCACAACATGAAAATGTTTTGTAATGCTGCAATCTGGTTGAAAATTTCCCTCCTTTGTCTGGTTTCAAGTTTACTAAAATTTGATATCATAGAAACATAGAAATTGACGGCAGAAAAGGGCCATAGCCCATCGAGTCTGCCCATACCAATGACCCACTCCCCGACTTTTACTCCCCTATAGATCCCAAGTGAATATTCCATTTTCTCTTAAAATCTGACACGCTGTTGGCCTCAATCACCTGCTGAGGCAGCTCGTTCCAATGATCGACCACCCTTTCGGTGAAGAAGTACTTTCTAGCATCACCTTGAAATTTCTCTCCCCTGATTTTCAGCGAGTGTCCTCTGGTTACCGAGGGCCCTGTAAGACTGAAGATATCATCTTTCACCTCTATACGCCCCGTGATATACTTAAAGGTCTCAATCATGTCCCCCCTCTCTCTTCGCTCCTCCAGTGAGTACATCCGCAGTTTTTTTTAGCCTTTCTTCATACATGAGATCCCTGAGCCCCAAGACCATCCTGGTAGCCATTCGCTGAACCGACTCAATTCTCAACACATCTTTCCGGTAGTGTGGTCTCCAGAATTGAACACAATACTCGAGATGAGGTCTCACCATGGATCTGTATAGCGGCATTATGACTTCAGGTTTTCTGCTGACAAAACCCCTACGGATGCAGCCCATCATTTGTCTTGCCTTGGGCGAAGCCTTCTCCACATGATTGGCAGCCTTCATATCATCGCTAATGATCACTCCTAAATCACGTTCCACCGTGGTCCTGGACAAGGTTTCACCATTTAGTGTGTAAGTTCTGTGTGGATTTTTTTTGCCTAGGTGCATTACTTTACATTTTTTAGCATTGAAGCCTAGCTGCCAAGTTGATGACCACTGTTCCAGCTGCCGTAGGTCCTGCGTCATAAAGTCAGGCACACTGCTTTTGTCTACTATGTTGCATAGTTTGGCGTCGTCGGCAAACAGTGATACTTTTCCTCTAAGCCTTTGGGTCAAATCTCCTATGAATAAATTGAATAGAATCGGCCCTAAGACGGAGCCCTGAGGTACTCCACTCGTCACTGCTGACGTTTTGGAGGGGGTACCATTTACCATCACCCTTTGAAGCCTACCATCTAGCCAATCCCTTATCCATGTAGTGAATGTATCCCCTAATCCCATCGATTTTAGTTTGTTCAACAGCCTGCGGTGTGGAACGCTATCGAAAGCTTTGCTGAAGTCCAAATAGATCACGTCCAGGGACTCCCCGGCATCCAGATGACTGGTCACCCAGTCAAAGAAGTCAATCAGATTAGATTGGCAGGACCTTCCCCTGGTAAATCCGTGTTGGTGTGGATCACGTAAATTTTCTTCGTCTAGAATTTTGTCGAGTTTCTGTTTGATCAGTGTTTCCATGAGTTTGCACACTATGGATGTAAGTCTCACCGGTCTGTAATTTTCTGTCTCTGTTCTGCAGCCCTTTTTGTGGAGTGGAATTACGTTAGCTGTTTTCCAGTCTAGGGGTACTTTTCCCGTGCGTATGGAAAGATTGAAGAGCAAGGATAGTGGTTCAGCCAGAACTTCACTCAGCTCTCTGAGTACCCTGGGGTGTAGATTGTCAGGTCCCATGGCTTTGTCTACTTTGAGTCTTGAGAGTTCGTGGTAGACGCTACTGGGTGTAAACTCGTAATCATGAAACAGGTCATTTTGGCTGTCTCTTATCTGTAGTTGTGGACCAGCTCCCGGTGCTTCACAGGTGAATACTGAGCAGAAGTATTCGTTTAGCAGTTCTGCCTTGGTAGTATCAGATTCTGCGTAGTTTCCATCTGATTGCCTAAGGCGTTCTATCCCATCTTTGTTTCTCTTCCTGTTGCTAATGTACTTGAAGAAGGATTTGTCCCCTTTTTTAATGTTCCGTGCTAGATCTTCCTCTGTTCAAGTTTGGCTTCCCTGACTGCCTTTTTGACAGCCTTAGATCTGGCCAGATAGTCTTCTTTTGCCTCCCTTTTCCCAAGATGTTTGTAGGTGATAAATGCTTCTTTTTTCTTTTTAGTGAGGTCCGAAATTTCCTTACTGAACCATTGTGGTTTTTTGTTTCTCCGGCGTTTGCTTACTGTATTTATGTAGCGGCTAGATGCTTCGTTCAGGATGGATTTTAGATTTGACCATATAGTTTCCGGATTGTCAGTTTCTGCATGGTTTTGCATCTCCTGATGGACAAAGTCTCTCATGTGGTCGAAGTCTACGCCCCTAAAGTTGAGGACCCTCGTTGCTGTGTTTGTTTTAGAGAAGCCTTTCCTGAGGTTGATCCATACCATGTTGTGGTCACTGGAGGCCAGCGTCTCTCCCACTGATACTTCTGAGACACTGTCTCCATTTGTGAGTACCAGGTCCAGTATTGCCTTTTCCCTGGTGGGCTCTAATACCATTTGTTTGAGTTGTGCACCCTTAATGGAGGTTAATATTCTTCTGCTACCACACGTAGTCGCGGAGAGGGTGTTCCAGTCTGCATCTGGCATGTTGAAGTCCCCTAACAGTACTGTGTCACCACGCAAAGTGATGTTCTCTATGTCCTCAATCAATTCCTTGTCTTTGTCTTCCTGTTGTCTCAGAGGCCTGTATACCACACCGAGGTAAAGGCATTTTTCATTCCCTCTGGCCAGGTTTACCCAAAGTGATTCCCCTGTGTAACTAACCTCTGTGATCCTGGTAGTTTTGATATTATCCTTAGTGTATAGTGCTACCCCCCTCCTAATTTGCCCTCTCTGTCCCGACGAAGTAGATTGTAGCCTGGTATAACCATATCCCACCCATGCGAGTCTGTGAACCAGGTCTCGGATATCGCTACTATGTCAAGGTCCGCATTCCTTATCTCTGTTTCTAGTTCCAGGATTTTGTTGCCCAAGCTGTGTGCATTAACATACATTGCTTTCCAAATTTGTGATGAGATGCCTATCCCCTTTAGTGTGACCCTTGTTTTTTTGTGTATACTATGGGTACTTACCTTAGGCTCAGAAGTGTGGGTTTTACTTGCTTCCCCAGGGTGGATCCTTGCTGCTCTGATATGTATGTATGAACCCTCCCCCAACTTACCTAGTTTAAAGCCTTCCGAAGTAGGCGTGCTAGTCGATGTCCAAAAACTTTCTTGCTTCTCTTTGTTAGGTGTAGTCCGTCAGGTCCCTGTAGTCCTTGTAGCGCCTCTCCGCAAATTTCTAAGCGGCGTACAAAGGTAAAATAATTAAATGTAGGGGAATACATATAAATCTCATAATCAGATGTAAATTATCATAGAATAGGTTAGGGTGAAATACAATAATTGATAGGATAGCAAGATTTGGATGGTACATACAATAGGGAGGGAATGATTCCATCTGTTCAGTTTAAAATTATTGGGAGATTACAAATCAAATGCATTTTTAGGTTCGATTTTAAATTGATCCAGAGAAGATTCCTCCCAAAGATGTGATGGCAGAAAGTTCCATAATAGGGGGGCATTAACAGAGAATCAATTTACAAGTGGTATTGTAGACAATTTGACGTAATGAGGGTATGACTAAAAGGTTTTGATTGTGCACACCTCCATTGTGTGTGCATTTTTAACCCTATCTGGGTTAAAAAGAGACAGCAACAGTGGGAGAGTGGTCAAGTTAGGGGGGGAGGTTGAAAGGACGGCGGTGATTTGTTGCCAGGTCATGCCTCTCTTGTCACCAACCTGGAACCTTTTTCAAATGAGCAATCAAACTGCTGGAGCAGCAGCAACAGCAAACCAGGACTCCAAGCAGAGGCTGGATTAGTCATGAGACTGAAAGAGGGTTATTCACGCTCCCTCAAACAGTGTGTCTGACATGGCAGCCCAATTAGATCTGTAGAAAGAAAACCCAACAAACAAGCAGCAGAGCAGGTCTAGTGACTCAGTAATAAGAATACTGTCAAACAAACAACTGCACAGATGCCAAGTTACCCAGTTTCAGGCTGGAGATTTTGGAACAGTTCTGGATTGCTGACTACTCCATTAGGGTGCATTATGGGACCTGCAGCACTGATTTCAATGGGCAGTTTTGGTCACTACAAATCCCACACCACTTTGGGATGTAAGATCAAGATTTGCACTGGCCAAGAAGTCTCTAGCCTAGATCTGGGTTACTTGGACATCTTTGCAACTGGATCTGTTCTTCCATTCTCCTACCAGACCAGGGCTCAAGATGCTACAGAGAAAGGGGAGAGAGAGGAAAGCCTCAGTAATTACACAATGACACCTAGTGGCTGGACACAGGGGCAGATTCTCAAAACTAAAATCTGCCTTTAATGTGCACGCTAAACCGTGTCCAGGTGATTTAGTGTGCATGTATTTTTAGCAGCAGATTATCAAAACGGCTTAACGAGGTCTTTTCTGAGTTTTCTAGCCGTCTCCAATACTGCCAAGCAAATGTAGTACAACGAGGTCATTAATATTAAAATGATCACTGCAAATGATTCTCTATAAATCGCCGAGTGATTCTCTAACTTAATTGTTTAATTAGATGCTGATAAGCTTTAACAAGCAATAATTGCCAATTATTGGAGTTAATTAGCAATTGGCTCATTCTGTATCCCAGTTAACATAGACTCTGTGGGCTAAATTCTCAAAAATATGTGTTAAAAACCGATGGGCCACTGTCACAGCTGTTATAGTAGCGATTTTAAAAAAGTGAGTTATTCTCCCAAAAATGCTTATGTAAATGAGATTGGCGGACAGTAGCAAAGATTTGCAAAATTTGCATGTGCCCATTGCTGGTGATAGTGATGGGCATTGGGCACCTGCGCAGCCAAAATTTACCGGCAGGTCTGAGCTGTCTTCACCTTACTTTCTGATCAGTGCCTGAGTACTGATTGGCTCAAGCACTGACAGGAAAGTAAGGTTTGACAGCTCAGACCCCCTCCCCCCACCATGCAACCCCCCTCAAATTGAAGTTCAGCAGGAGAGATGCACACTTTCTCCTGCCACGTCGCAGTCACCCGACACTGGGTGCACCAGGGAGGGGCCTGAAGCTCTGATTGGCCCAGGTTGTTTAAGGTCCCTTCTGTGGGAGGGACCTTAAGCATCTGAACCAATCAGAGCCTTAGGCCTCTCCCCATAGGAGGGGCCTTAAACAACCTGGGCCAATCAGCACCTTAGGCCCCTCCCTGGTGTATCCCAGGATGCACCGGGAAGTGGAAGGCCTGCCATTTTGAAGAAGCAGGCCTTCTGGCCGGAGTAGGCATCCTTCTGGCCAGCAATCTAAGTAAAGTAAGGGCGCAGAGTGTGGGGGTCATCGGAGGCATATTGGGGGGTTGTGTGGCGGCGGGAGAAAGTGGTCATCTCGCTTGCTGCCGGGGGGTGCAGTTGCTTGGTGATGGGAGGAAGTGGGCATCTCTCCTGCTGCCGGGGGGTGTTACTTTGCAGTGGGAGAGAGTGGGCATCTTTTCCGCTGCCGGAGGGGTGTATTGCTTGGCAGCAGGAGAGAGTTGGTATCTCTCCTGCTGTCGGGTGGAGGGTTGCTTGACTTTGTTGTTGGGTGGTTTTTATAGGGGGAGGTTGTGTTTATTCTGCGCAGGTGCCCAATGCCCATCACTATCACCAGCAATGGGCACATGCAAATTTTGCAAATCTTTGCTACTGTCCGCCAATCTCATTTACATAAGCATTTTTGGGAGAATAACTCACTTTTTTAAAATCGCTACTATAACAGCTGTGACAGTGGCCCATCGGTTTTTAACACATATTTTTGAGAATTTAGCCCACAGAGTCTATGTTAACTGGGATACAGAATGAGCCAATTGCTAATTAACTCCAATAATTGGCAATTATTGCTTGTTAAAGCTTATCAGCATCTAATTAAACAATTAAGTTAGGTGCATAACTGACTTTATTCTATAAATTGCACATGAAACAGATGACTCGAATACTGGTTTTACCCTTCTTAAGGAATTAGAGCTCTGACTCTATTGCATGCAAAGAGGTAAATCTTGGATTAGATCAGTCTGTTCTGGAAAATGAAACCAGCTGCTAGCTGTACCCAGGGACAACTTGCAGATCATTGTCAGGATTTACGATTACAATCAGAAATGACGGCTTTTCAGCACAGTCTTTTTAATCAGTGCATACCCATCTGTTCAGGCTGATTAGCAGATCTGGCTTTTTCTGGGCCACAAATTAATTACTAAAGGACATGCTAGTTACACCACTGATAGTGCCAGATGGAAACTGCAGTTATCACAGAGTGGCAAAGTCACTTTCTTCTGTGTTGTAATAACTAGGTAAAATCATTCATGTTACATCACAACTGTTAAAATCAATCCTATTCAGCTCAAAAATATCAGTACAAAAACTTGTCTTCATGGTCCTCCTTTTCACTTGTGGATCCAGAATGCTCAAATGCATTTCCTGAGGAGCGCAAGTTAATTGGCATTCGATGTGTTACTCTGGAAAAAAAAAAAAGTAAGGCGTAGTTATTTAGGTTAGCTTATGGGCCATTAGAGCTATTGCTGTTTATAATTATATTTGTATGGTTTGATTTTGTGAACCGATATGTAGCCTCTCTGGGAGAGAGGGTATAATAATAAATATTTTTATTTTATTTATTTATTTAAAACATTTATAGATAGATTGTGAACATGCCGGGACAGACAAGGAAAAATGCTTGAGCACCTGAATAAATTCATATAAACTGTTCTAGCTCCCCTGGAAGAGCGGTATAGAAAATTGAATAAATAAATAGCCCACATATCGCAAAATCTAGGCGGGTTACAAAAATACACATACATAAATTAATAAACAAACACTTCAATCATCAAACAAAATAGAATTACTAAAATCAACTATATAAAAATTTAAAACAGAATCAATACTGGCACAGTACTTTCCCATCATACATTTGCAAAAGCTTCCCTGAAAAGGTAGGCCATCAAGGACGTACGAAAAGATAAAAATAGTGAAATTTGGTGGATATTGCCAGGTAGTGCATTCCACATTTGTGGACCTATTACACTAAAAACCCTTGCATGACAGCTCAGCTTCAATGCCAAAAAATGCAAAGTTATGCACCTGGGTACCCAAAATCCATGCAGGACTTATACCCTTAATGGCGAGATCCTAACAAGAACGGTAGCAGAACGGGACTTAGGGGTGATCGTCAGTGAGGACACGAAGGCTGCCAATCAAGTGGAGCAAGCTTCTTCCAAGGCAAGACAAATCATAGGTTGCATACGCAGGGGTTTCGTCAGCCGTAAGCCTGAAGTCATTATGCCTCTGTATAGATCCATGGTGAGACCCCACCTGGAATACTGTGTGCAATTCTGGAGGCCGCATTACCGTAAGGATGTGCTGAGGCTGGAGTCGGTCCAGAGAATGGCCACCTGGATGGTCTCGGGACTGAAGGATCTCCCGTACGAAGAACGGTTAGATAAATTACAGCTCTACTCGCTCGAGGAGCGCAGAGAGAGGGGAGACATGATTGAGACGTTCAAGTATCTCACAGGCCGCATCGATGCAGAGGAGGATATCTTCTTTTTCAAGGGTCCCACGGCAACAAGAGGACATCCGTGGAAAATCAGAGGCGGGAAACTGCGTGGTGACATCAGGAAATTCTTTTTCGCCGAAAGGGTGGTTGATCGCTGGAATGGTCTTCCACTTCAGGTGATTGAGGCCAGCAGCGTGCCTGATTTTAAGACCAAATGGGATCGACACGTGGGATCTATTCGCAAAGTAAAGGCAGGGGAGGGTCATTAGGGTGGGCAGACTGGATGGGCCGTGGCCCTTATCTGCCATCAATTTCTATGTTTCTATGAATTGTAGATTGGGCAATAGACTTCAAAGAGGGAGCTCCTAACAAACCTTGCAGCTCGGAACGCAGTGTAAGAGAAGGTATCTACAGTACCATTAAATCAGAAATTGCCTTTGGCAATGATTGCTGAACGGCCTTAAACACCAGCACCAGGATCTTAAACTGAATCCTCCAGGACACTGGAAGCCAGTGTAACTTGATCAATAATGGAGCTATAATATGTTCTTTGCAAGAGATGCCTCCTATTGCTCTTGCGGCCACTGGTGCTGGCTGTTCTTTACCTCAACATAGCTCTTGTCAGGCACTTAGGGCTGTCATTTCATACTGGCGCCCTGCCTTCTTATTTTTCTCCTTGCCACAACCCTCTGTTGTAGTTCCTTCCTATTTCTCCTACTGTAAACCGCGTCGAGCTTTACGAATGTGGAGATGATGCGGTATACAAACCTAAGGATTAGATTAGATTAGATTAGATTAGAATGTGTTTAACGACAAATTTTTAAAAAGGTTTTAGGAATTCCAGTTCTCTAGAAAAGTTAGTTTTGGAGGCTGATAAGGGAGCATTATGCTGTGTGGTATAGATAATCAATTATTTACTCTTTCATGACATACGAAGTCTAGGGGACCCTCATATAGCAAAATACATAGGAGAAAATATTTTTTCTCTTAGTCTGTATTAAGGCTCTGGAACTCTTTGCCAGAGCAAGTGGTGAAAGTAGTTAGGGGTAAATTCAAAAAATGGTGCATTTGGGGAGAAATTCTAGAAACGGTGCCTAAGTTAATTGACAAATGCCGCTTAAAATGGCAAAAAAACCGCAAAGTTAAAGTGCCTACTGGTGCTTAAATAATAGGTGCCAGAATTGCGCCTATGTGGGCACTTTACAGCACTTAATACCACTGTGGGTGTGGCCAACACCAGAAATAGCGTTAGGCATCGTAAAGCGCCTACATACGTGCTGGAAAAATAGGCCTGGAAAACCCTGGCCTATATTTCCGGTGCCTGTCTTTTCCGTAGGCGCGATTCACTTTGTGGTGACGTCACGTGCCTTCGCATTTAACTTTAGGTATGAGTAGGCTCCAGAAAAAGGAGACTAAACAACTAGGAAAGAACATTAGATCACATAAATTTGGAAGAAATTACGTGTCGGTTCTCTGAGGAAGCCTGGAAACGCGTCAGAACCTGGAAGAATCAGACCTTTAAGATGAGTACACAATAGTTTTTCGTATTATTCAACATTTATAGTAACTGGAGTGTTCACCAATATAAAGTTTGAAGTGCAATGATTGAACATTGAAGACACTGCCTTCGGGGGTTTCATCCCATTGTGATCTTCTTTTTACCATCCGAGTGGTTCTGAGCACTGCTAACTATATACAGATTAAAGCATAGGGTGTTTTCATATTTGTATCTATTTCACGTATCACCCACGTGGTTACTCCTTATTCCAGGTTCATATTTTGGGTATTCAGAAAAAGGAGGATAGATGGAGACATCTAGGTTTTTACTTTCATTGCTTTCAATGGAAATAAAACCCAGATGTCTTAATCCGTCCTCCTTTTTCTGGAGCCATATGGTAACCCTAGGTATGAGCATTTTTTCTAGCTCAAAGGCTGGCGTAAATGCTTGCATCTGAGTACTGGCAGTTAGGGACATAAAGGATAGTATTCTGTAACATTGCAGCTAATTGCCTGGCATGCCTACTACCACTGTTAATTATTTCTATAGCGCTAATATAGACCACAAGAGGACATCCGCTCAAACTCAGGGGAGGGAAGTTTCGTGGAGACGCCAGGAAGTACTTCTTCACGGAGAGAGTGATTGAGCATTGGAACAAGCTTCCAGTGCAGGTGGTCGAGGCACGCAGCATCCCAGACTTCAAGAACAAATGGGATACCTATTGTGGGATCCCTACGAGGGTCATGTCAAGGGATAGGGTCACTAGGACTTGAATGAGCGGGTCAGTAGAGTGACAGTATAATTACAATTATACTTTAGGGGGTCAGTAGACTTAAGAGGGTGGGTAAATAGTGTGGGCAGACTTGATGGGCTATAGCCCTTATCTGCTGTCATCTTTCTATGTTTCTATGTTAATAGACACACACGTCAATGCACAGAGTCACAAAGAGTAAGAAAACAGTCCCTGCTCGAAAGAGCTTACAATCTGACACACCCTTCCAGGCCCATGCCCCCTTTCGAGTTGCATGCCATAGAAATTAGTTGGCAAATTCTATATAGTTCACCTATAGTTAGGCACCTACATTGAAACACCTAGTCTATGTAGTTGCCTAACTTAATTGGCACTGATAAGAACAGCCTTACTGGGTCAGACCAATGGCCCTTCTAGCCCAATATCTCATCTTCACAGAGGCCAATCCAAATTACAAGTACCTGGAAAAACCCTAAATAGCAGTAGCATTCCATGCCATCAATTCAGGGCAAGCAATGGCTTGCCCCCTCTGTCTCAACAGCAGATTAAGGACTTTTCCTCCAGGAATTTGTCCAAACCTTTTTTAAAAGCAGCTACATTACACACTCATAACGCAATCTCTGGCAACGTGGTCCAGATCTTAACGATTCTCTGACTGAAACAATATTTCCTCCTATCGGTTTTAAAAGTATTACTCTGGAACTTCAAATGTCCCCTAGTCTTTGTAATAAAAGATCCACTTGTACCCGTTCTACACCACTCGGGATTTTGTAGGCTTCAATCATATCTCCCCTCAGCCATCTCTTTTCCCTAACCTCTTTAGTCTTTCCTCATATAACAGGAGTTCCATCTCCTTTATCATCTTGGTCTTTCTTCTTTAAACCTTTTCTAGTGCCACTAGCTTTAATTAGACTTAATTGAAAGTTGGATGCCTAACTCGAAAACATGATTCTATAAAAAGTAGGTGCCTAGTCCAAAGCGCCTACCTAAAAGGGGGTGTGGTTGGGGTGGACCATCGGTGTGTTTTCGAATTAGGTGCCTCTTTGTGAGTTAGGTGCTGTTAGGTGCTTAACCCTTTCAGGACCATAAGGATCGTAGGCCAATTTTTGTGGTTTTGACGACATTTTTATGGTAAAAAGGGCTTGCAGATGCCAAAAAATTGATTTTTTTTTGTGAAATATCATTATTTTTATTTTAAAAAATCACACTTCTGGCTTATGGACAGTGTGGCAAGTGAATCTTCTCGTCAATCTGGCAACGACGCTAATGAATGAATGTCGGAACCAGTTTGTTTACATAAAGGCAGTATCATATGGAATCCATACATATCAAATTTAGAACTGTAGACTATCCCAATCAAAATTTATAGGATTTTAAAGTTATGGGACAAATATGTCCCTTGGTCCTGAAAGGGTTAACTTAGGCGCAGGTATTTAGGCGAAGAAAAGCTTGGCGTAAATAAGGTATGCCTAAAGTTAGAACACCTAGTGACATCTAAACGCACTTAGGTGGAGCTAAGTGCAATTCTATAAAGTGCACCTAACTTTTATAGACTCTTGCTTCATGCCGCACTACTCAGCGCTTAAGTTTTAGGCGTACTTTAAAAAAATCAGGCCCTAGATGATCAATTAGTACTTGTTAAGTCCAATTACTGATATTTATCATCAACTAGGTGCCAATTTAGCAAATTAAGTTTCATGGATAACTTACCCTACTCCCATTTATAGAATTTGGGAGTAGAGAATGACATGGGGAGAAATTTGACCCCATCCCCGCGGGAACTCATTTTCCCGTCCCATCCCCGCAAGTTCTCTGCCTGTCCCCTCCCCATTCCTTCAAGCTCCGTCCTCATCTGCACAAGCCTCAAACACTTTAAAATCATGTGTCTGAGGCTTGTGCGGTTAAGGCAGAGCTTACAGGAATGGGACAGCAACAAAACTCATGGGGACGGAGCGAGAACATTGAGTTCCTGCGGGGATGGAGAAAAATTTGGGAGCTAATGTAGCTGGGTTAAAAAAATGGTTTGGACAAATTCCAGGAGGAAAAATCCATAAACTGTTATGAAGTTAGAACTGGGGAAAGCTGCTGCTTATCCTTAAGATTTAGCAGCATAGAATCTTGTCACTTTTTGGGAATCTGTCAGGTACTTGTAACCTGAACCGGCTACTGGATTCTGGGTTAGGTAGTTCCATAGTCGGACACAGTAGGGCAACTGTTATGTTCCTATTTATATATTTTCACCCTATCAACGTATTTGTTTTCTTAAACACAGTCTTACAAATTGTGTTATCTTATACTGCAGAGAAGGACAATTAATTTACCTTATTTGTGCTTGAGACGTGGAGAAGATTCTGAAGAGAGAATCAGAGACACAGATCAGAGCTTTCTGCTCACTTAATTGTCACATCCATGCTTCTGTTTTCCCTGAAACCAACCGCCATTATGTAACTCTCAAACAGATCAAATTAAGTCATTAAATGTGACTGCATAACAATTTAAATATTGTGATAATTAAGTTAGGCTGTAGGCAAGTAGACAAGTTACAAGGTAATGAATGCACTTTGAAAGCACCAGGCTGGAATTCAGCATAAAGGAGAATAATAGTTTCTTTTTCTTCAACACGGTTTTAAATTCTGCACCAGATATGAACATGAACCGAATTACCTACAAGATCTGCCTATTAGCGTTTAAATCAATCCTTCACAAAACCCTGGCCTTTATTGAGCGAGTTTTCTACTTCTATTCGATCACTTAGATCTGATAACCAACACTTGCTGGCTATCCCTTCTTTGAAATCTATTAATACCCGTGGGCAATATATTTTCTCCATCGTTCCCTCCCAATATATATAAGGGAAGAGCGTCTTATAGACAGATTTAAAAGCAAACTGAAAAGCTTTCTTTTTAAAGATGCTTTTAATTGCTAATTTTTTTCATTTAGAATTTTATCACAATTTTAATTTTTATAAGACCTTCACGTGGCCTTTTCCCCCCTATCGTTTTCTCCCTTTTTGTCTCCTTTACTGTTAAATATTGTAGTTCTTCCCCCTTTTTTCCCTTTTGGATCTGTTTTGTTTATTGTTTGACTTATGTTAATAATGTTGTCTCCCCGTACTGATGTACCACATGTTTTTAGATCTATTCATCGCTTTGTATTATAATTAAGCGATCCATCAAATTTTATTAAAACTTGAAAGTTGATAGCCTTTTTAAATTTTTTAATCATTTTCAAACTTACAATACATGTGACAATGTGTCCAAACAAAATAACAATAAATATATCACTTAATAATCATGGTACAAATGATATGCTCTTATCTCCCACCCTCCCTTCTCACCCTTTCCTATATATAATCAATACCTTATACAGTATGTAACAATAAAATTACCCCCATCCCCCCTCACAATTGAACTTGTAAATTTAAGGGAAAAGAATGTCATCTAATACAATACTTTGTTAATGGCTCCCTCACATCTTGAAATTTCCTGAAACATCCCCACTGTATTGCAATAAATCTCTCCATTTTATAAACATGACATAAGGAATTCCACCAGAAATTATAATTTAATCTACTCCAATTTTTCCCAATTATACGTAATTTGTTGAATGACAGCCCCAGTCATTATAAGTAATAATTTGTTATTATTTGTAGAAATCTGACTTTTTGCTCTCATTGCCATACCAAACAACACAGTATCATATGATAATACTGAAGGAGGCTGGGACTGGTTTTCCTAAGTGTTGAACTAAGTTTTCTCTTTAATAAAATGCTGAATTATGTTTAGCTGCAGACCTAACTTATCGCATGTTCTAGCCTGCCTTGGGTGTTAGCTTGGACATTCTAACTTCTTATGGCTATCTCAGCATAAACCTTCAGGAATCGTAGGGGTGATACTAGTTAAGAAACTAGTGGAAGTCAGAAAAATGCTTAGATTCAAAAATATATAAACTGACCTCACATTCAAACAAGTAACCTGAATATAGATCGAGACCAACAATTTATGAGTCACACAGAAACGTGAAACTCTACAAGGAGGGAACGCTCCCCCCTAGAGATGAACCAGAGTTTGTGGTCACGCTCCATGTTTGGTTACAAAAATAAATAAATAAAGGTTACAATTTTGCAACTTCTTGTGTAAGAGTTCTTTCTTTCTTTTTTCTTGTTTATCAAACAAACATCACTCTATAAGTCGTAATGTAGTGCTTAAAAGGAGGCAGTAGCGGCTAGCACGCGCTATTCCGTGTAAAAGGAGCCCTTAAGCTCAATGAGGGCCACCACTAACTCCTGAACCTTACAATGAAAGGACACCGTATGCGCCAAGATTCGTCCAAAGCTCAGGCTAAGCTTCACCAAGCCACAGGCCAACATCCATCTCCTTAGCTGGCTATCAATCTGCACAGACTCTTCAAGATTTTCTCTATCTCAGTGTTTCTCAGTGCTCAGTACTGGAAAACAGCAGTTGTGCATGTGGGCTGTGGCAATGAGCCCCCTCATCCTTAGCAGTACAAAGAACCTTTTGTCCATGTACCCTGCGGCAGTAACATAACACTCATACCAAGAACACACTTTTGCTTTCTTACTAGTGGGTCAGCATGGCAAAGAATGGGGCAGAAAAGCCAAAGCGACCTCCTTAGTCTGTGATTCTTGTTATCTCCCTGTATTTTGCCTGATAAGACGCTGCGGATGGAGTTAAGGAACCAAACCTGAGCTGCCCAGCAGCTGTGTAACACAGTTCACTCGGCCAAATGATTTGGCTAGCATTGGTTTTAAAGTTGGATCTGTGGCTTGCATGACATCATCTGTGTAAATTTATTTTTTTTCCTCGCTAACGTGGAAGCTTGCCGAGAGGCAGGGGAATAACGATCATTCATGTTAAAATGAAGTAGGTTGAATATCGCCACTTGACACGCTTCACAGAACTAAAGAAAGAAAGGCAGCATTTATAGCAAGATAAAGGGCTTTGCTAGGCTGAAAAAGCCACATGAGGCAGACCTAAATATATTCAGCTTTTTCCACCTGCACGCCAAATGAGGAAAACCCTTCAGCATGCATGGCCCCGTGTGATATCTGCATACACACTGATCTTTAACCATACCCCCGCCAAGCAATTTCCTCCAGTCTCTGGACTTGCAGCTCAGTCAGAAAACTGCAATTTTGAGATCTAACTTTGGTCATAGAGAATGACATGGTGACAAAATTCATCACCGTTCCCGTCCCCACGGATAACCGCGGAAAATAATCCCATGTCATTTTCTAGTGTCTGTTTCAACCTCGGTCCTTCTACACCAGCATTCTTCAAAGCAAAGCTTGCGGGTCAGTGGTTGTGGCCATTCATACTCTGATTCTTATGGGAGCCAAGGATAATGAAGCCATTGTGACATCACTGATGTGATTGGCTCTTAGGCACTGGTGGAATGAGGCATTATGACATCACAATATCTGCTCTGGATACCAGAGACTGCCATTCTGTAGTGTCTGTTTCAACCTCAGTCCTTCTACACCAGCATTCTTCAAAGCAAAGCTTGAGAGTCAGTGGTTGTGGCCATTCATACTCTTATTCTTCCCTCTCTCTTTAAAGAATGACATGAAGATGGTTTCCCGCGGTTATCCGCGGGGACGGGAATGGTGATGAATTTTGTCACCGTGTCATTCTCTATTTGGTCACTAGGAGGAAGATTCTCTAATATGGCCGGTAAAATCTGACAAGCTGCTGTCGTACATGTAATGATTTCAAAAAGTCAAGTGATTCTTGAAAAACTGTGCATGCAAATGAGGTTCGCGGAAGGCCATCGAACATACATGAGATGACTCGCAGGGTGATAGCGATCGGCACCTACGCAGAACAGACTACGGAAAGAGGCGTAAAAGTGTGCATGTGCCGCGCAAAGCTACACTGTAGGCACACAAGGGCGGCTATGAGGGGCAGAGAACAACCAGTAAAAGCGACGTCGCTCTGTCAATCGCTGCCTGGCTGGTCTGGAATTTCCTCTCCGACGTCAGAATTGATGGCGGGGAGAAGGCTTGTGGGCCGGCGCCTGGACCTTCCTTTCCTGCAGTGGCGGCGGCGGTGGACAGGGAAGCAGGGAGAGAGCACAGGCTCCACCATCGTCTGTCCCGCTGTCCCCATGCACAGCTTTGGGACGCTGTCTCTGAAAACGGGACATTTCGGTGTTCTGAAGCTTTGCATGGGCATAACGAGGCAGGGGATCTAAAAATGGGATGGTCCCGTTCAAAACGGGACATAGGGTCACATTAGTCATAATGCCTCTGTAACACTTCAGGGCGCTACCTCGAGTATTGTGTGCAATTCTGGTCACCGCATCTCAAAAAAGGGAACGGGAAGGGATCTTATATACAGTGGTGCCTCACACAACGAACTTAATTCGTTCCAGGAGCAAGTTTGTTATGCGAAAAGTTCGTTATGTGAAACGCGTTTTCCCATAACAATACATGTTAAAAAAAATAATTCGTTCTGCAGCATAAAATATGCTAAGATGACATAAAAAAAGATAAATTTGTCAAAATGGTGAAAATGGTGGTCTTGCTGAGGCCAAACTGTTTGACGAGGTCACACTGTTTGACCCCACATTCACTCCTTCTAATTATTTCCCGTTTCATTTCAACAGAAATCACCTTCCTGCTTTTTTTAGAAGCCATGATATATAAAAAATATTGAGTTTATCTTAAAAGGACGACTGTATACAGTGAGAGAGGGCAGTTAAGCGCAGTGACTAACGACTGCCTGCAGTGCCTGCGCGGAAGGATGCAATACATCGGCAGCTCGGGCGACTTCGTTGTGTGAAACGAAGTTCGTTGTGTGAAACGAAGTTCGTTGTGTGAAACGAAGTTCGTTGTGTGAAACGAAGTTCGTTGTGTGAAACGAAGTTCGTTGTGTGAAGTTCGTTGTGTGAAACGAAGTTCGTTGTGTGAATCAAGACATGAAGTTCGTTGTGTGCAGCGTTCGTTGTGCGAGGCGTTCGTTATGCGAGGCACCACTGTACTGTCTTTTTGTAATTATACAACCACGCTGAATGCAGTTTACATACAGGTTTTCAAGCATTTTCCCTGTCTGTCCCAGTGGGCTCACCTGGGGAAGTGGAGGATTAGGTGACTTGACCAGGGTCACGGGGAGCAGCGCAGAGTTTGAACCCACAACCTCAGGGTGCTGAGGTTGTAACTCTAACTACTACACCGAGTTCAAAGAAGGGAAACCAAAATGGTTAAGGAGCCGGAGCGCCTCTCATATGAGGAAAGGCTTAAGAGGTTAGGGCTCTTTAGCTTGGAAAAAAGATACAGCTGAGGTATGTGGGTGAGGGGGAGGGATAATAGAGACCTACAAAATCTTGGGTGGAGTAGAATGGGTGAATGAGAATGGATTGTTTACTTTTTCAAAAAAACCACAAAGCGAAAGGGACGATCCATAAATGCTGCATGGTAATACTTTTAAAACATACTAGACACTTTTTCACTCAACAAATAGTTAAGCTCTGCAACTTGCTGCCAAAGGATTATGGTAGAATCAGTTAACATATCTGGCATTATATAAGGTTTGGATAAGTTCCTGGAGAAAAAGTCCATAAACTGCCACTAAGGTAATGGAGAAAGCCATTGCGAATCCCAGGAGATCAATAGCTACATGCTGTTTGGGATTCTGACCTAGGCACTGTTGGAAGCAAGACATTGGGTTAGATGGGCCTTCACCCAGTATGGCAATCCTTATGTTCTTAAAATTGTCACTTGGGAGCCCATAGCTTCAATGTATGCAACTTGTTATTGATCCAAATAAATCTGGGACACTGCCAATGCTGTGCTGACCCTTCATCAGACCCAGCTTGGCACCACCATACCTTAAATAGGAACACAGCACAAACAACTGAAGAAAGGAAAGACAAGGAAGGAAAACCGTGCTGTGTGTGTCTTATCTGTGATGTGGGCAGGTTTCTCTGAAGTCTCGTGTAAGTGACGGCAGTTGTGGTAGCTCTTTTCTGAGAAATCCTCTTTCCTTGCCAGCTTTTCTACTTTCAGAAAACAGACGAATTACGGTATTAGACATCTTGGAGGACTCAGGGGCAGAGTGGCACATTATCCAGATACGTGGCAATATTCAGATCCACTCTCTGGAAAACTATCCAAATAACTTGGGATGGCCAAAAATCTGTCCTACGTTATCCAGATAATGGCACTTAATATCGACATTCCCCAGATCACTGTGTCCATCACCACCATCCCCAGATATTTAGCACTGTGGTCTGGGTATCAGCTGGCGCTGACCATCTGAGTATATATTTAAAAGCCATGGCCAGGGTTTAAAAGAATCATGGGCTGTGGTGTTTAACTAAGCCAATAATTTACTGCATGGATAATTTGGAATCTTTATTCCTGGACCCTACTTTAAAAAAATAAAGTTTCTCATGCACATTGTGCATGGGAAACTTTTCACTAGGTCTGGGGCACCAAAGAAGGGTTGGTTGGAGGAGCAGGTGTCTAGTGGTGCTCTTTCCCTCCAACCCAACCACCCTGCACCTGACTGCTTAGGGTACCAGCCTCTAGCAGCTTTCCTCCCTCTCCCCAAGCTGACCCCACCGCTTTGACAATTTTTGTAGGCGGTATATCAGATTTTAATCAAACTTGGAAACCTGGATCCTTTAAGAACATAAGAAAAGCCTGACTGGGTCAGCCCAATGGTCCATCAAGCCCAGTAGCCCGTTCTCACAGTGGCTTCCCCCATGTCTTTCTCAATAACAGACTATGGACTTTTCCTCCAGGAACTTGTCCAACCCTTTCTTAAAACCAGCTGTGCTATCCGCTCTTAACTTCCATGATGTTCAGGCATTGTTTACAAGGAATCAGCAGGAAAAATGCTCAGTAGTTATACCATAGCGGGACTAGGGCAAGGGTCCCCTGCCGCGATAATTCACGCTCTTAAAGGGAATTCATTGAGCAGTATTAGAGTTTAATACATCTTAATATGCATTAAGGGAATTATTAAATCATGCATTAAATTCCCATAGATATAAAATGGACTTTGAAATTTAGCATGCGCTAATTCCCTTAGCGCACGTTAGACAGGATGCATCACCAAGTACTGCTTAACTCTAGGGCATATGGAGGGTTCTATAAAGGGTGCCTAGAATTATTTATTGGAATTTATTAATCGCCTTTATGAAGAGATTCGCCCAAGGCAGCGTGCAGCAAATACAGTTTATTGATTTATTCAATTTTCTATACCCTTCTCCCAGGAGAGCTCAGAATGGTTTACATGAGTTTATTCAGGTTTTCAAGCATTTTTCCTTGTCTGTCCCAGAGGGCTCACAATCTGGCTAATGTACCTGGGGCGATTAAGTGACTTGCCCAGGGTCACAAGGTGCAGGGTGGGTTTGAACCCACAACCCCAAAGTGCTGAGGCTGTTGCTTTAACCACTGCGCCACACTCTCTCCGACATCAAGCTTGCAATTTTGTTAACAGCATAACACTAGTAAAAAGACCAACTATAAACATAAATACAATAAATGAGGTAAACTCAAAATCAGCAAATTAAAACTTAATATTAGAACTACCATGAAACAGAATGAAAAATATACTTATTAACAGCACTGAAATTCAAATAAGAGATATAATACAATGCCAGCATAATATTTATGAAATGCCTAATAAGCAGACATTAGAACATTAGGCACCTAGAGAACTTACTCTAGAAAAGGAAATTAGGCAACTATTTTCCATTATGGTATACTAAAGAAACTGGGCATAGAAGTGCATGCAGTTAGGTGTGACACTTATGCCAGCTACACAGCTGGTGGTAAATGCTCATGCCTAGATGCTAGAGACACACATATGGTATTGTATAAATTACACACATAAATGTGAGCTCCGCCCATATTCTGTCCAGACCCCACCCATGTGCACACCTACCTGTCAAAGCACCCTTTGGAAAATATGCACATATTTACAGAATGGCATGTAGCCAGATGGAGATACTTTTCAAACCAATAGAAAACATTTCTTTCACTCAACGAATAGTTAAGCTCTGAAACTCATTGCCAAAGGATAGCTGGGTTTAAAAAAAGGTTTGGACAAGTTCCTGGAGGAAAAGTTCATAGTCTGCTATTGAGACAGACATGGGGAAAGCTGATTGCCTTGGGATCGGTAGCATGAATTGTTGCTACTATTTGGGTTTCTGCCAGGTACTTGTGACCTGGATTGGCTACTGTGGAAACAGGATACTGGGCTAGATTTGGGGTATTTTGTGCATACCTATGCATGTATATGCCCAAATTCTACTCATCTGCACACATTTATACAAGTCATAGAACACTATGGGGCTCATTCTCAAAAGAGAAAAATGTCCGAAACCTGGCATAAAATGGCATTTGGACGTTTTTCCTGCTAAAACATCCACTATTTTAAAAAACCATATTTTTAGATGTTTTTCTAGGCTGGTTATCCTCTGTTTGTCTAAATTCTAAGGGGGGGTGTTGAAGGTGTGTTTTGGGCAGGTTTAAGACTTGGATGTTTTGCAGCGATAGTCAAACATTTAACCAAATGTTCAGGGCACCATTTAGATGTTTGGAGCTAGATCTGTTTTAAAAATGAAAAAGGGCCACAAAGTTACCCAAACTGACCAGAAGACCACTGGAGAGATTAAAGCATGATCCCACCCACCCCTTATTCCCCCCATCGAACCCCTCTCTCAATTCAAAGATGTGAAAAAAACAGTACATACCAGCATGTATTACAGCTTCAGATAGCTACACAGACACAGCTCAGCAGAGAAGAGGGGCACTCTAGGGGGTACTGCAGTGAGCATCACATTAACAAGTCCCAGGTATACATCTCACCATAATCTGTTTATGGTGAGCCCTCCAAACCCCACCCAAAACCTATTGTAGTTAAGCGCTGGAACATGTTGCCAGAGGATGTGGTAAGAACGGATAGCATAGCTGGTTTTAAGACAGGTTTGGACAAGTTCCTGGAGGTAAAGTTCATAGTCTGTTTTGTTTTTTGTTTTTCAAATCTCTATTCATTTTAACATATACATCAAGTGTACATTAAAATATGAACACAACATATTACATTATCACTTGATAATTCCATAACAATATATGACTAAAAGATTTATATCCCACCCCCATCTCATAACTATACATGAATAATATAATTCCTATGTATATTAATCAATTAAATTATGCACATATATATTAAATTATCATAACCCACCCATCCCCCATTCTTTCAATTATCATATATTATTCTTTTTCCTTATATGATATCATAGTCTGTTATTAAGAAATACATGGGGGAAGCCACTGCTTGCTCTGTATCGGTAGCATGGAATATTGTTACACCTTGGGTTTTGGCCAGGTACTGGTGACCTGGATTGGCCACCATGGGAATGGGCTACTGGGCTTGATGGACCATTGCTCTGACCTAGTGAGGCTATTCTTATGTTCTTAAAGATGACACCTGCAGACATAAGGGCTATTCTTATGGTATACAGGTAAGTATAGTAAGTTTTGGGTGGGTTCTGGAGGTCTCTGCATACAATATAAGTGGGTTATGGTGAGATGTTTACCTGAGACCTTTTAATGTGACGTTTACTATAGTTCCCCCTAGAGTGGCCCTCTATTTGTTGAAATGTTTCTGTAGCCACTCTGCTAAAATGCTGGCTGTTTGTATGACCCAATGGTTTATGTGCAATTTTTCTTTTGGAAGAGAGTTTTCAAAAATGGTCCTAAAATATAAACACACTGAGCACAAAAACGTCTAGAAATGGTCATTTTTGAAAATAAAAGAGAGATATTTTGCTGTGTTGAAAATGGTCATTTTCTCTCCAGGATTTTTGGGCGTGCTTCCCAAAACGTCCCAAACTCCGACTTAGACATCCTGTCGAAAATGCCCCGCTATGAGCTCAGAACATAAGAGCAACTATTCAAGAGTCAAGTTGATAATGAAATGGGGTGTCTTCAGTTCCGTCTAATATTAATTGTTTTGTTTGCCTACATGAAGCGCACAGGTCCCAGAGCTCTAACATCTATTACATAAGAATAATGCATTAGAATTGAGCATCAGACAAGGTAATACTTCAAGACCTCAGCCAGCACGGCTGCATTAAGCTTTTAGCAAAAGCCGTACTGACAGAAACTGTTTTTGAGTGGGAGTCTTCAAATTGTCCCTGAGCGTTGGTATAATTTTGTTTTTGTGTTTAGAGTGGAATGAAATCACATGGCAGCCATTTCTGCGTCAGTGAATAAGATCCCTTGTGAATTATAGGCATGGGTAAGTCTTCCCACACAGTAATAAGATAATTCCACATGGTGCTTCATTACAACTTTTTTTTTTTGTCCCAGTTCATTCCTCCTGCTCCTGTGTACTTCCAGTTCAAATGGCACCTGTTCTGTGATCTGACAGCATGAGGGTTTTTTTTTTTTTTTTATAACCAGTTAGGGTTTCTTGCCATATTGCATACTCTCAACCCCAAATAGTTAGGGCTCTTTTTACAAAGGTTCGCTAGCGTTTTTAGCACACGCACCAGATTAGTGTGCGCTACCCGAAAAACTACCGCCTGCTCAAAACCTATAAGTTTTCGGTTTCCGCGATGGCTTTTTTCGCTAAGGCTGAGTTTCCAGAGATTTTTCTCACTGTTCGTCGCTGCGATCCTATCAGGCTAAGTGTTTGTTTTGCGGTTTTATTTGACACCTTATCCACCTGGGACCCCTGATGAAGGCGTGTTTACCGAAACACGGACCGTGTCGGGTCCCTTGGTATGGTACAAGGTGGTAACATTAACCGCATTCATGATCTTGGTTTAAATAAATTTAGCCTGCATCTTTGTACATTTGTCTGCAGTTCTCTTCTGTCTTTATAAAGATAGGCGCCTTAGCGGTCTGGACAATCAAACGGCTGGACGTAGAAGTAGATGATTCTTGAAAAAAAATAATATTTTGGATATATTTTTTGAGAATGGACTTTGGACGTTGCCGACTTTGGACGACTAGTGCCTTAGTCACTTTTTTATTTTTTTTTTTCAAATTTTTATTCATTTTCAAAATTACATAAAGTGTAAGTATATATTCCGTCACATTAACACTACAGATATCACTTACATTCTATCATTTGTTTATTACATAACTTCTTATCCCTCCCCCCTCCCTACCACATAACCAATAATCATATAAATACACATCAATACCATAATTCCCACCCTATCCATTTGAACTGATATATTTAAGGGAAACATTTTCAGTTACTCCGTACAATATCTTGTCAATGGTTTCCACACATCCTGAAACTTCTTGAAATATCCTCTTTGCAATGCAATAAATCTTTCCATTTTATAGATATGACATAAAGAATTCCACCAAAAGGTGTAATTTAATCTCCTCCAATCCTTCCCTAAGAGAAAAAGGTAGAGCAGCTAGGACTCTTCAGCCTGGAGAAGAGATAACTCAGGGGACCTTGTGAAACTGGGAGACTGGGCATCAAAATGACAGATGACGTTTAATGTGAGCATGTGGGAAAGAGGAACCCAAACTATAGCTACGTGATGCAGAGTTCTACGTAAGGAGTCACTGCTCAGGAAAAGGATCTAGGTGTCTTTGTTGAGGATACATTGAAACCCTCAGATCAATGGACGGTGGCGGCTAAGAAAGAAAATAGAATGTTAGGAATTATCAGAAAAGGAATGGAAAACAAAGATGAAAATGTTATAATGCCCTTGTATTGCTGTATGGTACAGCCACACCTTGAATACTGTATGTAGTTCTGGTCACTGCATCTCAAAAAAGATATAGTGGAATTAGAAAAGAGAAGGGTGATGAAATTGATAAAAGGGATAGGCTAGAAAAGCTGGAGCTGTTCTCCCTGGAAAAGCGGAAACTTAGAGGAGACATGATAGAAACTTTCAAGATCCTGAAAGGCATAGATAAGGTAGACAGGGACAGATTCTTCAGACTGTGGGGAACAACAAATACAAGGGGGCACTCGGAGAAACTGAAAGGGGACAGGTTTAGAACCAATGCCAGGAAGTTCTTCTTCACCCAGAGAGTGGTGGACACGTGGAACGCACTCCCGGAGGTTGTGATAGGGCAGAAGACACTACAGGGATTCAAAGAAGGTTTGGATAAGAAGGATAAATAGTGGGATTTCTCAGGGGTCTGTGCTGTGAGGATCCTCAGATGGTCAATCTGATTTTTCAATTTTATAGCTCAGTTCAACTCCCCCAGTCTTCATAGGATCATTTTAGAATTATCTATATTTTTTATCTATTTATTTTTCTTTATTTTTTAATTTTTTTTAATAATATTATTTCTATTCTGTACTCCATAAATATTTGAAGTCTTCAGTAAATATGAATTACTTATCTTGTATTTGCACTTTTCTTTAAGGTTCTTCACAATTTGGGTCACCTCTCCCAACATGATCGTGTTTCACTAATTCTTCATCAGGGTCGAGGCTCCTTTCCCTTTCGATCATTATGAAAAGAGTAGCATTTAATTTTCACGGATCCATTCAATACCTCTCATAAAACAACCTTGCTATTTGATCCCATTCCACTATCATAGATCTCTGAGCCTCGCCATTGTCTCATTCCAGTGGCGTACTAAGGGGGGGGCAGTCCACCCCAGGTGCACGCCCCAAGGGGATGCACAACTGGCCACCCATCGGGGACTAGGCTGCCACTCTGCCATCGGGAACAAGCCGGCGCCGAGATCTCCCTGCTTTTCTTCCCCGGGGCCGACCAACTCTCGCCACCCTACGTCAATTTTGACGTCGGAGAGGACGTTCTGGGTGAGAGGGAGAAATCTTACATAAGGTACAGGGGAGGGAGACATGCTTGGAGAAGAGAGAGAGAAAGGTTAGGCATAGGGTGGAGGGCAGGGAAAGATGGTGCATGGGGAGAGAGAAAGAAATGTTGCACAATGTAATGTAATGTAAAATATGATAATGGAGGGGAGGAAGGGAGAAATGCTGCATGGAGAGGAATAGAGAGGTTAGACAAAAGGCAGGAGAGAGATGGTAGACAGTGGGAACGAAACAGAAATGTTGGATATGGCAGTGGAAGGAAAGGTACAGAGATGGAAGATGGATGATGAGCACAGAGAAAGAAGAAAACGTCAAATGGGCAGGAGAGCCTGGTGAGCAAGTTAACAAAAGACAAACAGAAACCAGAGCCTGGGCCAACATGATTTGAATAATAAAATGACCAGACAACAAAAGATAGAAAAAATAATTTTATTTTCTATTTTGTAACAGAGAGGAAAAGTATTTTTTTTGTTTGTTTGTTTATTCCACAGCACCAGTGTGGGGTTGGAGGGGGGGGTGCGTGAAGAGGCTATAAAAATAAGTCCATCAGGCTGTTTGAAAAAAAACAAACCACCCATTTGAGAAGGAAAAGTGAATTGAATCAAAAAATCAATTTAATAGGCCAAATCGAATTAAATAAAAAAAATTATTCCTGAATGGTCAGCACTGGTGCCCATCATTTTAAATGGCAAAGTCACAAAAAGGTGGTATAGAAATCCCCATTCCCAAGATGCTTACACAAACACACTTGAGCTTTTCAAAACATTCAGGGAAGTCAAATTCTGAACAACAGGAGATTTTTCTGGACTTAAACTTAGAACCCTTCATTTTATAGATTTGCTGGGAGTAGGTTCCCGCCCAAATCAGCATTAATAATGTGTTTATTTAATTACAGATGGCCTGTGTGGGCTGCAAAAACTCAGGTCTTTGTTTGGAAATCTTGGTACTGAGTAATTACAAGGAGCCTGCATTGTCCTGTTCCTTTTCCAGTTTAATAATCCCCCTCCCCCACAATGATTCAGGGTTTTTTTTATTGTTGTTTTTTTTCAAGCTGATATCTTTAAGAATTCAATTCGCAGGTCATAATGTGTAAAACTTATTTGCCTTGAAATAATAATCTTCCCTTACTAGGCTGCTAATTAACATGATTAATGATTCAAGTCACCCAACACCAAACTTTGGGAGGATTTCTGGCAGTATATCTCAGTATCTGTAAGGTTACTGTGATATCATAACCGTCTACAGTATACAGGGCAGAAAAAGTACCGAGTGTAGGAGGAGCAGCGGCACTGATGTGAATGGAAGAAAAAATGAAATTAGATTAAGAGAGAAGGTGCGTAATGAGGATGAAAGCAGGGCAAATCAGCTTTTAAATAGCCAAGCACCATGATGATCCCCCATCAAGAAAAACAGCATGAACTTTTAAAAGTGGCTTTTGCATGGGAAAACTTTAGTCATTATTTTGAATTGCAATAGGATACAGAAAGAAAGAGGTTTTGCCACAAACAGCATTTCCTCTTATCAGTGGCATCGTAAGGGCATGGCACACTTCCTCCTCTCTGCCTCCCCCCCCCCCGCGTCTCTCCTTGCCACGCGCGTATGCCACTTCCCTTCCCTCGTACCTTTTTTTACTTCCCCGGCGCGAAGTTGCTGCCCGCGTCAGCATCGGTGCTCTCTCTGACGTCACTTCCAGGACCCGCACCTGGGAAGTGACGTCAAAGAGTGAGCCAACCTCGACGTGGGCCTGCTGCCCATGCCGGAGAAGTTAAAAAGGTATGGGGGAAGGGGGAGCATGCTCACCGCAGGGGGGTGCCGCTCACTCTTACTAAAAGCAGATTGTGTAGCTGGTTTTAAGAAAGGTTTGGACAAATTCCTGGAGGAAAAGTCCATAGTCTGTTATTAAGACATGGGGGAGCCTCTGCTTGCCCTAGATCGGTAGCATGGAATGTTGCTACTCCTTGGGCTTCCGGAATCTTTTGTTACTCTTTGGGATTCCAGAATCTTGCTGTTCTTTAGGATTCTGAATGGAATGTTGCTGCTCCTTGGGTTTTGGCCTAGTACTAGTAACCTGGATTGGCCACTGTGAGAACGGGCTACTGGACTTGATGGACCATTGGGCTGACCCAGTAAGGCTATTGTTATGTTCCTATGTACTACGCCACTGCCACTTGTTTCCTGGAAGCAAAAGCAGAAAGCCGGATAAGTATTAAAATTGCCTTCTCTCCCCATAACACTGCTGTTAGAGCTTTCAACTCAGATTTCCTGCAGCCTAGAGCTGCACATTGAGTGTGGATGTCTGAAAGGCCCAACTGGCTGAGGGTTCTCCAGGATGGATTTGGGAGTTGATGCCTTAATGAAAAGAGAAATAAGGAGATAGGGTACAGGCATTCAGTTAGCTGAAATGTATCAATGCACAGTGAGCCTCCTCCAGAGCAGCCCCCACACCCCATTCTGGAATGCACTCCCTGAAAGGCTTTACTTAAACAGTGTCTCACAAACTTTGTTGAGCCGTGGCGCACTAAACGCAGTGGCCGCAGCTCGAGGCATCTGGAAGCGCGCTGACGTGGTCACGATCAGTGTTCCCTCTAAGCTGCGCTGGCATGCGCTGGCGCACAAAATATTACATCCAGCGCACAAGTTTCACGTCACAGCGCACGGCGGGCAGGGCGGCGAGAGGAGAATCGGGCGAGTTGGCTCATAACTTGCTGGCGCCCGATATTTTTAGCGCACAGCGAAAAAAATTTTGCTCACAACACCCGCCCGCTTAGAGGGAGCACTGGTCACGATGATGTCCATGCATGTACGCAGGCCCTACAGACGGGCCCTGAACAACCAGTGGGAGGTGCCGGTAGGGAAGATGCACGGAGAGATGCCGGCTGATTGTCTGCAGCAGGGGTGCCCACACTTTTTGGGCTTGCGAGCTACTTTTAAAATGACCAAGTCAAAATGATCTACCAACCATAAAATTTTAAAAAAACACAAAGCACACTGTACGCAGAGAAAATGTTAATTATCATTTGTATTCAGGGTTTTTTTCAGAGGTCAAGGCAGATGACTTTAAAATATGCAATGTAACCTTATTAGAGTTTCATATCATGACCCCTGGCTCTACCCCTTCCTTCCCTTTATTTTATTTTTAGGATTTATTTAGGTAGTCATACATATGGCAAACATTGCAGAAAACTGGGTAGCTCAACATCCTGCTTCTGCCTGCTGCATCCATTGTTGTCCACTTGCTGGTCTACTATCTGAAGTGTCTTGTCCCTGTTTCGCTATATGTCTTCTCACACTTTGTCTGAAGTGGCTTCTCCTTGTGTAGGAATCTGTGTAGTGTCCTTGGTGTTACTGTGAAGTCCTTCTCTTGATTTTAAACCTGCTACCCCTGTTGCTTGTGTGTGTCCTCTGTGTCTGCTGTGATTGTCCTCTGCTACTACTGTACTTGTTTATCTACTGCTTGTCTGTCCTGTTGCCCTTGTGGTACTTGCCTGTGTAGGTGTCCTTCCCTAGTGTTTCTTCTTTGCAGTGCTCGTCCCTTCTTAAGGCCCTTCGCAAAGGCGCTCTCACTAAGGCAAGCGCCTTTAACGCTCACCTTTGACCCGTGCCGAACAGCTGAGCGCCGTTGGTCCCTCCCCTTTTAAGGGGGAGCTCCGGTGGATGATGTCAGGGGGTGGGCGGAGCTACCTCTCACCGCTGCCCCTTGCTCTCTCTTGCCTTCTCTTGCTCCTTCTTCCCCTCTCCTGTTCTCTTCTCTGCTTCTGCTTTTCTCTCCTCCTCTCCTGACTCGCCTGCCCAAATAGCTAGAATAAGAATATAAATAAAAGATCATTAGACTACCTATCAAAAAGCATGAAGCATATAAAACTTGAGCAGAACAACAAAAACCATAAAACTTATAAGAGATAAATATATGGAAAAGTACAATACTCATTAGAAACAGAAAGATGGCCTTGAATAACAGTGATAAAATAGTCAGAATAAATAAAAACAAACCTTATACGTGCATGAGGCATATAAATATGGGCCAAAAACATAACCATAGAAGCATGTTTGAAATGTAATATGTATATGTAAAATACTTGTTTTTACCCTAAATTCCCCTCCTCTTGTTTTTACCCTAAATGTTTTGAATTAAACTCTGATTGTTAACCCCTTAATGATTTTTCCTTTCACTTTGATATTGTATGTATTAATTATTTAATCTAATTGATTTAAATTTTGTATAGGAATATTTGTATTTGCCATTTTAATTTATTTAAATTTATGTCTGTGAATTGTTTACCCATATTTGGCTATTTTAGCAATTGTACATCGCCTAGAACTTGGAATAGGCGATTAATCAAATCAAATAATAAACTTGGAAACTTGGAAACAACCAACATTAAGGAATAAAACAGTTCTACATGTATCCCCAGCTAGGTTAGCATTCTATAAAGAAAAGTAGAATACAGTACCTACATTCCTTTATAATATAGGCTTTTACCAGGCACCTCTTTGTAGGTGCCCTGTTATAGAATCACCCCTTACATGCCAGAAAAGTTTGTCGAGACTTCAAGAATGTTTGTTTTCTAATAGTTTTCTGTGCCACCACTTAAGAAAATCCTTAGTGAGCAAATTAGCCACAATATACATAGTTCTATTTCTGTAATGTATAAGTAATTATTTTTCTGAAGGTGTGCGCTCCAGTCCCAGCATGCATTTTAACTGTTGCGCTGTGCTCTGTCAAAAGCACACCGAGACCATAAGATTAGTGAAAGGCAGAAGGGAAAAAGTATATGCGAAGTCTGCCTAGATCACCGTGCTTTGTGGTAAACATGCAGTCTCTGTGGCTTTAAAGAGAAATACAGTTCCTGGCCTAGGTGAGAGAAGCACATAATCCCCAGTCAGTTTGTTGCAAACAACTCTGCTAATATTTTCCCTTCATTTCTTTAGAATTGTGGGGTTTGCTATAATTAACTCATAACGAAAAAGGAAAAGAAAAAAAAACCCACAGACTATTTCTGATTCTTTTCCCAGCTGATAAGATGTTCCAAGGTAAAAGACAGTTATCAATGAAGACACCACACACCGTATGAGATGTCAGCCCACATAGCAACTGTACAAGCCAGAATTAGCCCTCTGATGAAATCAGACAACAGAGGAGCCCGTAACATTTTTAATACGAGCTCTATGACAGGTCTCAGTTCTGCACCATTACCAAGCTTTGTAAATAATCCAAACACCTGATCTTGGGCCTGTTGTACTTCTGCCAAAATTAATTAATTAAATAAATAAAATTGGGAGGAGGAGGGGGAGAAGGTTGGTGGGAGACAAGAGAGGCTTGATATTAGAAAATGACACGGTGACAAAATCCATCACCGTTCCCGTCCCCGCGGATAACCGGATAACTCTGCCTTCAGAATCTTGGTACAATCCCTTGTATTAAGTCAACTCGACTACTGTAACATCGCCTACTTAGCAATCCCCCGAAAGAATATGCGACGATTACAACTAATGCAAAACACTGCGGTCAGACTAATCTTCGGTCTAAAGAAGTTCGATCACGTGACGCCATACTTCAAACAGCTACACTGGCTGCCGATGGAAGCTCGTGTAAAGTTTAAGTTCGCCTGCCTCTGTTTTAAAGTTTTCTACGGTCTAACCCCTAAATACATCACTGACCTCTTCTCCTTCTCAGCCAACAAACACAAGAGAAGCTCCCACTCGCACTTCGTTTCTCCCCCGGTTAGAGGATGCAAACTAAAAAAACACATTGAGCATCTTCTCTCACATCAAGAAGCTGCTCTATGGGGTAAAGACCTAGAACAACTCCTATTGCCCACTACTTATGAGGTATTCAGGAAACGCCTCAAAACTCACCTATTCCTGAAATACCTAGACAGCTGACCCACTTCCCTCCTTCCCCTCTCTTGCCCTTTCTCCCCATTGTTCCCACATCCCTTAAGTTAACTCAACTTGTACGTCAACTCAACTTGTACCCCAATAATCTTCTGTAAACCGCATAGAACTTAACGGTATTGCGGTATATAAACTGTTATTATTATTATTATTATTAGATATAATCAACAGAGATCCTTGTGCTCCTCTAGCAAAGAACTGTTTTCATTGCAAGGCTGAGGTATTATAGGCCCTCATTTACAAAGGTGTGCTAAGCGTTTTAGCACACGTGTAGCGCACGTTAAGTCAATGTGTGCGCTAACCGCTAACGTGTCCATAGGATAACATGCACGCATTAGCGTTTAGTACATGATTAGCGCGCTAAAAAGCATAGCGCAAAGAGGGGGGATAATGTTGTCTCTCTCGAGAAGCAGAGCTTTTTCTTAGGTAGGTCCTGCATTATGGAATTCTCTGACAAATTCTTTGAATGCAATATTATTTCAGCAATATTATGGAAGCAAAGTCTGACTATAAGATTTAGCAATGATTGACTTGGTTCTGTTAATACGAACTATTGTTTTATTTTTTATTACTTTTTTAATAGATTTTGTGAAGTGACTATTGTATTTTTATTTTTATTGTACACTGCTAAATACTTATGTTAATAGCGGTAAATCAAATAATAAATCCAATCCAATCCACTATTTGAAGGCTACTAATTTCCCTCTGCCCCCCTCCCCCTCCCTTTTACAAAACCGTAGCACCAGCCGCGGCAATAACAGCTTTGACGCTCATTTGAGCATCAGAGCTGTTACTGTTGCGGTCGGCACTAAAAACAACACTACGGTTTTGTAAAAAGGGGGGGGACTTTGGACACCATTTACTGAATTCACCCCTAAGAAACTTCTTTAACAAAAAGGTCTTTAGGCTCTTTTTGAACCCTGCATATAGTAAAGTGATCTGCAGGAAGTTGGCCCAATCACAGCAGGCAGGGCCGGATTTTCCTATAGGCTAACTAGGCTTCAGCCTAGGGCATCAAGATCAAGAGGGGCCTACTTTCAAATTGTTAGCAAAATTAAAATTACACTATTCTAAAAACAGTGAACACTAAAACACTGTACCGAAAATAAGGAGAAATTCTACGCTTCGGGATCGGAACCGGCTCCGGCCGCAACGGGGCGCCGATTCGGCTTCTCCCTTTCTTTTTCTCGCCCTGGGAGGAGGATCAGGGAGGGAAAGACATCAGTCTGGAAACAGCTGGGCAAATCCCAGCCCCGCGGGGAGAGAGGCAAAACGTGGATCCGTCAGGACAGGGCGGCCCAGACTGGCATCGGGGGTGGAGGTGGGGTGGGGGGTTTCAGTGGAAGGGGGATGGGAGGCAGGCAGGCTGGCATGGGGGGTGTTCAATGGAAGGGGGATGGGAGGCAGGCGGGCATCGGAGGGGGGGTGAGGTGAGGAAGGACGCACTGGGGGCACTATGGACATAGGAAGGGGCAATGTTGTGTGTTATGTTTGATTAGTTATTGTTACAAGTACTATATATGGTGCTGAGAATACATGTCCAAATAAGTGTTCTTGACTTTTTTAAAATTTATTATCCATGTCACATTTTGTTATAAAGGTTAGTACCAATAACAACATGTTTCATTTAACATATTGATATATATCACAGTAATGATGTATTTTATTATCTCTCATGTAATTTACAAACTTAGAAATGGGAGGTGAAAGGGCCTCATAAGTGGAATAGCCTAGGGCCTCTTTTCATCTAAATCCGGCCCTGACAGCAGGCGTCTGAAATAGTTTCATAAGAACATAAGAATTGCCGCAGCTTATTTTAAGGAATTGGAAAAACTGGGATAGACTGAACTATACCTTTTGGTGGTAGTCTCTGTCACGTTTTTCAAATGGAACATACTATTTCTATATAACAGGGACATTACAAAAAGTTTCTGAAGATTTGGGAGCCATTGACAAAATTTTGCAGAGTGATTGTTGATTTTGCCCTTTGGTCATGCACGTCCAGGGTGGGTTGGAACATATTTTTAATTCTTTAATTTGAGTGCAATTTTTGAATATGAATATGGGGGTGATGTATTTATTTGTCATAGATTAAGATTTGATTGATTTTAAGTGCTTTTATAATGTAATATGATTGTATAATATGTTGCACTTATGTATGGTTTAAAAATGAATAAAGATATTAAAAAAAAAAAAAAAAAAGAATTGCTGCTGTTGGGTCAGATCAGGGGTCCATCGTTTTTATCTTTAATTATCAATTAATAAAGAAGAATTATTTTCCAAGACCGAAAGAGTCCCCTATTGAGAGAGTTTGCAGCCTGCCTCTGAATTCACAAAGGGTACCCATCACAACTCTGTCACTGATAGCAGCGTACATCAGGAATTCTCTCCTACAAACAGTGGCGTAGCGAGGGTGAGGGGCGTCTGGAGCGGAGGTGCCCCTCCCCTGCCCCTGCCACCCCCTCCCCTTCTCCCACACCTCAAGTCACAACTTCAACATGCTCTTCGCGACCCCTTTGGTTCTTCCTCTGATGTCACTTCCTAGGCGTGGTACCCAGAAGTGACATCAGCGGGAGAGCTGACACAGTCAGGAGGAATACGTAGACGTTGTTGCTCACGGCGGTGAACAGCTAGAGGTATGGAGAAGGGAAGGGAGCGTGGGCATGGCGAGGACAGGAGTAGGAAGAGGTGGAGGGGTGGAGAGGAGGAGGGGTGCCAAACCCCCCCTACTGCGCCACTGCCAACAAATGTACTTGCAGACTGAGAAAAATCGATGAGAAATGGAAAGCCTGTTCTCCAGAAACAAGGCGAGTTTTACTGAAAAAGAATGAACGTTAAAATATCTGGGGCAAACTCTTTATCACTGACTCCACCTTGATGAGTTCAGGGACTGGAAATGCTTGACTGTGAAAACGTCTATAAATACAGGTGTTGAGTATCTGGAGATAGAGAGGAGCTAAATAGTTCCAAAAAGATATTGTGTTTAGCCACTTAAAAGTTAAGAAAAGCCCACCAAAGCAGAGAGCCTAAGAGGCAGATCTGTTACATATAGCATTGGGCAAGTTACATGTAGGGGCATTTTCAAAACAGAAAAACATCCAATTTAGTTTATTTATTCTTTATTAGTTTCCAACTTTACATCACCAAAACTTGGAGACAAACAAGAAATTCTTGAAATATAATAAAACAACCAAACTACACGAAAACAAATAATTATTTCTCATCCACAACATTAAGGCAATTGCGATCCAAAAATTAGAGGGAAAAATAATTTTCTCTCTCTTAATCAATATAAGGACATTGCGAGGACACCCCAAGACCCTTCCCAAGCCAGTCTACAATCTATCTAATGTACCTGGGGAAGTCTGACAAGGAGGGCAAAATAGAGTTTATAAAGCATGGTAAAAATATAATATGACAAAATATGGTATGGTGAGCACTGTTCCCTCTAAGCTGAGCAGGAGTCCTCCACCCACAGTCTCACCAATAGAGGGTGCTGTTTTACTGTCACATTTTTCAATTGTGAGGGACAGGCAAGTTCTGCAGGACTCCAGGGAACATACCTGTCCTTAGCGACTGAAAATATTCCACCCCCTAGTGGTAGCAATGCAGCTGGAGGACACCTGCTCAGCTGTAGCATGGCGAGCATAGTTCAGCAAAGCAAAGCATGATAAACACAGTATATTACAGAGTATGGCTAGCATAGCATGACATGACTAGGCTGACCAGGCCTATGAATCCATATATGCACAAAGTTATGGGTACATTTCATTTCCCCTCTCATTTCCGGTGTGGTCCTGGGACCCGGAAACTATCCTGGTAGACAAGGGCATAGCTACCATTGAGCAAGCTTAGTAAAAAGCTTGGAGTCAGCCATTGGTAGAGGGCCACCTGCTGTTGGATCGATGCCTTCCTCTCAGGCACTTTGCTCCATTCTCCTGTGGTCCAGCAACTCTCTCTCTCCCTCTGATTTCCTTCAGATCTGGCATCACTCCCATAGGACCAGCATCTCTTCCTCCCCCTGCACCTCACAGTCCTCCAAACTAACATTGGTCACCACCAGCGACACCCATGAAGACAGGCTTCTTTTGACCAGTGGGGCTTTCTCTATGCTGTGTCCTGCATCCTCTGATGCAACTTCCTTTGGGTAACACATGACAGAGAGAAGGCTATAGGTCCAGTCAAAGGCAGCTTATTTTCATGGCTACCACTGCCAGTGACCCAAATTACTTTTGAATACCATAAGGGGCAGGAAAGAGAGAGATACTGAACCCACAGAAGAAATGTCAGACCCACAGTGAGGACAGAGAAATGCTATGCCCTGTGTTGGGGGGAGGGAGGTAAGAGATACTGGACCACTGGGGAGAAAGAGAGATGGCTGGACCTGTAAGAAAAGGAAGAGAGCGAAAGAGATTCCAGAACTGGGGAGGAGGGAGCAGAGGGAAAAGAGAGACACACACAAGCACACTAGGAGAACAGAAGGGGGAAAGAAAAAAAGATGCTGGACCATGGGAGGGGGCAGGTGCAGCATGGGAGAGAGAGAGCGAGAGTAATACTGGCTCTCAGTTGAGAGGAAGGAAGTGTTGAAGGAAGAGAGAGAGGAGAAGCTGGACATAAGGAGAGACAAAGACATAGAGGAAAGATGTTAAACACAGGGACACTGAGAGGATATACTACACAGGGAAAGATAAGGATACAAAGGGAAAATGCTAAGTATGGGAAGAATAGGGACACAGAGGGAAGATGCTGGACAAGATGGATAGGGATGCAAACAGAAGATGGATAGTGGACATGGAGAGAAAAGAAATGTTGAATGGACAGGAGACCTTGCAAAGACAGAAAAATAAAACAGAAAGAAGCAAAAAAAGAGACACCGAGACTAAAGCAAATGGAAAAATAACAATAGTCTGACAACAAAGGTAGTAAGAGGGTAAATCAAAAAGTAAAGGCAAAATACATTTAATGGCTTTAATAGAAGTAACTGTGAACAATTGAACATATCATTTTTTCACATAATTCCCATGCAAGATGATGCATTATCGTTCAACTAGTTTCTGCATTCCTGCAAAGAAGTAGTTTTTTTGACTGCTTCCGAAGCCAGGTAAGCACTGCATCCATTACTTCAGTGGTCGGCAAACTGCAGCTCGTGAGCTGCATGCAGCTCTTTAGCCACTTGAGTGCAGCTCGCAGCTCTGCTAGCTAGAGCAGGGGTGCCCAACCTGCTTCCCTTTCCCGTAAAGAGGACGGTGAAGTTCTGGGCCAGCCAATCACTGCCGGCAGTATTCATGGAACCGGCATAACAAAGGGGAAAATACCTTGATAAAGCCCCCTGGGCGAAACATAGCCTATGTTGGTGAAGAGCCCCTGCTATGCTTTTCTAAAAGAGATGAGTACCTTTCTAACTTATCTATAATTAAAATATTTAAATAAGAAAAATATTTTAAAAAATATATAAAATAAGACCGATGAAGACTTTAGTGCAAACAATTCTGTGAATGAAATGCTCTCACAGCTTGCACCGCTGAGGTCCTAAACGGGAATAATACCCCCTTTACTAAACCACAATAGCGTTTTTTTAGGACAGGGAGCCTATGAGCATCGAGAGCAGCCCAGAGCATTCAGTGCAGCTCCCTGCGCTAAAAAACGCTATCGCGGTTTAGTAAAAAGGGAGGGGGTATATTTGTCTATTTTTGTATAGTTGTTACTGAGGTGACATTGCATAAAGTCATCTGCCTTGACCTCTTGGTAGATCATTTTGACTTGGTTATTTTAAAAGTAGCTTGCAAGCCCAAAAAGTGTGGGCACCCCTGAGCTAGAGAATGACACATCATCGATCGGGCATCTCCCTCCCTCCCCCTTACTTTCATGGCAATTTTCTTTTTCTTTGTCTTCCAGCTGCCCGAGCTGGCTTTCTTCAAGTCACGTGTGGCTGCCGAAACTTCTCCTCTGATGCAACCGGAAATAGGAAGTTGCATCAGAGGAGAAGTTTTAGCAGCCACATGCAACTTGATGAAAGCCAACTCGGGCAGCTGGAAGACAAAAAAAAGAAAATCGCTACAAAGGTAAGGGGGAGGGAGGGGAGCTGCTGAAAGACATCTAGTAATCCTTGCAGGCTTGACTGTGCATGGAATTATTTTTGTAAAATCATGTTTTGTTATGTGACTAGCATTATTTAGACTTTAATTTCTGTGAATGAATAGAATGAAAATGATATAAAATTGCTTGCTTGATTTTATGCGCATGCGCTGAAGGGAAGTGGAGAGAGAGTGGACTGAAGACATTGAAGGGAAATGGCAGAAGAGAAGTGGAGAATGGGAAGAAGGCGCTGAAGGGAAATGGGCAAAAGAAGTGGAGAGTGGGGAGAAGATGTTGAAGGGAAATGGGGAAGAGAGTGGGGAGAAGACGCTGATTTATAAATTGATAATTGTACAGAATATTGTTTCTTTTTATACTTTAATAAGTTCAATTTAAAATTATTTGAGGCTTTTGTGGATGGGATCAGATGATTTATGGGGACAGGGACTGAGCTCATGGGGACGGGATGGGGACAAATTTTTTCCCCGTGTCATTCTCTAGGCTTTGCCACGAATCGATTTTGACTACGTGCGGGCAAGCGGGGTGTCATTAAATGCGTGTTTTGTCATATTTTTATTTTAATGTAAAAAAAGGATTTTTGTCAATAAATAAGATATTATTATCTTGAAAAGAAATTTGGCTCTCAAAAGAAATCTTAATCGTTGTACTGCTGATCTTTGGCTCTTTTGACTAATGACATTGCCTACCACTGCTTTACTTCATCAAGCTTTGTCTTTTGCTCTCTGGGTCGCAGTGATGCACCCATGTCTCATCACCAGTGACAATTCTCTCCAGAAACTCGGATCTTTTTCATACCATCTCAGGAACTGGGTCACAAGCTCCACATGCTATTGCTTGTGCAGACCAGTAAGCTGTTTGGGAACCCATCGTGCACAAACTTTACTCTATCCCAAGTCATCATGCATTATGGCAAATGCAAATCCATAGCCGATATTCAAATCTGCAGCCAACTAAGATACCCTTATTTGTTCGTCTTATCTAATCAAGGTCTGTCAATGTGCTGTTGTGTGCACGATGTTAATGGGCGACCAGAATGACCTTCACCTGTTCTTCCTGCTTTAAACCTTTTTATCCACTCATAAACCTTTTGTTGAGTCATGGTGCTATGTCCATATTGAGTCAATATCCGACAGTGAATTTCCACAGATTTCATTCCCTCTGTCCAAAGAAAGCACACTACTGCACATTGTTCTTCGATGATGCAGTCTTGCAATGGAACACTCATGTTTCTGACCTCTTGGGTGTTACATGACTAAAGGCCAAGTGCTGCACTGTACATGGACGAACTAGCCAACAGGCTCACTCATAATTTCCAAACTTGACTACTGTAATTCTCTGCTCAAAGGAGTCTGTCAAAAAGACATCCCACGTTTACAATTAATGCAAATTACGGCCATAAAAATTATTACCAATAAAAAAAATTTGATCATGTTACTTCTTTGTTAAAAAGTGCTTACTGGCTACCAATCCATCACCGTATCACTTACAAAATTGCTTTAATCACTTTCAAAACCATGAAAACCAAGGAACTCACTTTTATCCATAAATATCTGATTCCACATGATCCTCCGAGAACATTAAGATCTGCTTCACAGTATCTTCTTCATGTCCCATCTCTAAAAATTATTAGTACCCGTAGGGCTTTTTTGCAACAATAGCCCCAACAATATGGAATTCGTTACCATCATATTTAAGGTCTGAACATCGATGAACATTTGGATAGAAACGAACTTCTGAAAACAAGCCAACATGGTTTCTGCAGGGGGAGATCGTGCCTAACTAACTTATTGCACTTCTTCGAAGGAATTAACAAAAGGATGAACAGGGGAGACCCCATAGACATCATATACCTTGATTTCCAAAAAGCCTTTGACAAGGTGCCTCACGAACATCTACTCCGGAAACTGAAGAATCATGGGGTGGATGGAGACGTACATAGATGGATCAGAAACTGTTTGGCAGGTAGGAAACAGAGGGTAGGGGTGAAGGGCCACTACTCGGACTGGATGAGGGTCACGAGTGGTGTTCCGCAGGGCTCGGTGCTCGGGCCGCTGCTATTTAATATATTCATAAATGATCTAGAAACAGGGACGAAGTGTGAGATAATAAAATTTGCGGACGATACAAAAATATTTAGTGGAGCTGGAACTAAAGAGGAATGTGAAGAATTGCAAAGGGACTTGAACAAACTGGGGGAATGGGTGGCGAGATGGCAGATGAAGTTCAACGTTAAGAAATGTAAAGTATTGCATGTGGGAAACAGAAACCCAAGGTACAACTATACGATGGGAGGGATGTTATTGAATGAAAGTACCCAAGAAAGGGACTTGGGGGTAATGGTGGACATGACAATGAAGCCGACGGCACAGTGCATAGCGGCTGCTAAGAAAGCAAATAGAATGCTAGGTATAATCAAGAAGGGTATTACAACCAGGACAAAACAAGTTATCCTGCCATTGTATCGGGCGATGGTGCGCCCGCATCTGGAATACTGGGTCCAGTATTGGTCGCCGCACCTTAAGAAGGATATGGCGTTACTCGAGAGAGTTCAGAGGAGAGCGACACGTCTGATAAAAGGGATGGAAAACCTTTCATACGCTGAGAGATTGGAGAAACTGGGTCTCTTTTCCTTGGAGAAGAGGAGACTTAGAGGGGATATGATAGAGACTTATAAGATCATGAAGGGCATAGAGAGAGTAGAGAGGGACAGATTCTTCAAACTTTCAGAACATAAAAAAACAAGAGGGCATTCGGAAAAGTTGAAAGGGGACAGATTCAAAACGAATGCTAGGAAGTTCTTCTTTACCCAACGAGTGGTGGACAACTGGAATGCGCTTCCAGAGGGCGTAATAGGGCAGAGTACAGTACTGGGGTTTAAGAAAGGATTGGACAATTTACTGCTGGAAAAGGGGATAGAAGGGTATAAATAGAGGATTACTGCACAGGTCCTGGACCTGTTGGGCCGCCGCGTGAGCGGACTTCTGGGCATGATGGACCTCTGGTCTGACCCAGGAGAGGCATTGCTTATGTTCTTAAGGGTGGCCTTAAAAGCTTTTTATTTAAAGACGCATAAGACTGTTAATTGGTCTATGGGACTTTTCTAGCTCATTTTCAATATAAAAATTCATTTTCTATTCAAAATTTATTTTTTCCCTTTCCCTATGTTATTATCCTTAATTGTTCTCTCTTTCTTTTAAATTGTATTTCTCCCCACCACCCTATTGTTCCATGTAAGTAATGTTATGTCATTAAAAGTTTGTTAACTGGACCCCCTTTTAAATTTTTTATTGTAAAACGCGTGGAGGGACTTAATCGAACGGGACATCTAAGTCAGTTTACGTCCAACTCGCAAGTTGTCCAAAGTAAAAAACAGCTTAAGACACATTTTCGAAAAATTTGTCCAAAATTTTTTTACTTTCGAAAATCGTCTAATTATACGTCCTGCCTTTCTGATCATCCAAGTCGCTAAAGCGTCCATCTTTATACCACATTTCTGTCCAACTTTTCATTCAAGTCCAAAACGCCTAGAACAAGCCCTGTTGGATGTGGGAGGGGTCTGCAAAGTGATGGACTGAACACCCAGACATGCCACCTAAATAGTGGGGTACCTTACAGGGCACTGCTGTGAACTTCACAAAAAGGGTGCCATAACTTCTCCTCACTACAGCTCCCTTATAGATAATGGTGAGCCCCCCAAACCACCTCTAAAATCCCCTAGACCCACCTATCTACCACCCCAATAGCCCTTATGGCTGCAGAAGCCACTTATATGCCAGTAAAAAAGAGTTTGGGGTGTAAAGGGGAGTGCACATGTTTAAGTATCAATACAGTGATTACAGGGGTTTATGGGCATGGGTCCTCCTCTCCATGAGTCCCTAACCCACCCCCAAGACGACTTAAGCAGCCTCTGTGCTGGACGACTAGGCTTTCCTATGCCAGGCGGCCAGGTGATGATGGTCTGGAGGCTGAATTTTAAAGGTGTGATTAATATTTTTATGGGGGTGGGGGGAGGGTCGGTGATCTCTGGGGTATTGTGTGAAGGTCTGTTTTATGTGTTTGTAGTGCTTATCTGGTGACTTTAGGTGGGTTTTTGTGACTTAGACCATGTTTTACATGGTCTAAGTCACAACGTCCAAGTTCCGTCGATCGTGGGCTATATAACTTTCGGTCTAAGTCTAAGCCGGCCAACTCCTGCCCTTGACACTCCTCCCGAAATGCCCCGTTTAGCTTTGGTCGTTCAGTGGCACTTTGAAGGCCTAAGTCATTTAGAAATTCGTCCAAAACCCATTTTTATTATCGGCACTTGGACGTATTTGGGAAATGTTCGTTCAAGTGCTGACTTAGGCTGGTTTTTGGACATTTTTCTCTTTCGATTATGAGCCCCTTAGAATTTATGATTGGCATTTTATCAAATTTTAGTAGGCGAGAGCACAGTAAAGGGGTTTAAGGAAGGTTTGGATAGGTACCTAAAGGATAAAGGGATTGAGGGATACAGATAGAAGCAGAAGTAGATTATAAAGGTTGAGAATATACAGATAGAAGCAGAAGTAGGTTATAGAAGTAGAGGTAGATTGTAAAGGTCAAAATTTCACTTCACAGGTCAAGGACCTGGTGGGCCACTGCGGGAGCGGGCCGCTGGGCGAGATGGACCTACGGTCTGACCCAGTGGAGGCAACTTCTTATGTTCTTATGTTCTTTAATAAACTTGAAACTTGACTTGAATGTATGAGTACATGTGTTGCTGTGTTGCATTTTGCTAGCTCTGTTCCAGTTATCACATAATTTAACAATTGTCTTTAATTTTTGATTCACCCTCGTAAAAAAATATTTTATTCTGAATTTATTAATTAGAAAATTTTACATTTGTGAAGTTGCCTCTCTGATATCTTGTATTTCAACTTCTATGTCTCTAGTACTGCTGTACATGCTAAGTCTGACTTCTTGAGGTTTCCAGTTCTATTTTTGCCTTCATATCTCTATTAGTGATCTGTGGTCCCTTGTTTCATATTTATTAAGGGTCTGTCTGTGTTTAATTTGCACTTGTGACCAAGGTACAGCATTCTACTAGAACGCGTGTGGTTTCTGTGTAGAGCTCTGGAGCAGTCTCTTTTGTTCTCTTTTCTCACTGGTAGTGTTGATATTTTATGGTATAGCGATGCCTTTTCTCAGCTCTTTCTTTTTTTTTTTTTTTTTTTAATTTATGCTTTTCAATCATTTACATTTGTCATAATTTGTCATATAATTCTGTTATCCTAGGAAGTGTCAAATCATCTGACTTTTTGCACGAAGACGAGGACTGTCTTATTCATCTTCTCCTCTTGATTGCGGTCAAGATCATCCTTTCTAATTGGAAAGATCTGGAACGAGTGAGCTATGATAACTGGTGGAACACCATTTGCCTGACAGTTAAATACGAAAAAATAGCTGCTGAAAGATTAGGCTTGATGCATAAATTTAACAGGCTTTGGGGTCCATTATTACAATATGCTGATTCTCCATTTAAATCTCTAGCATAGTTCTTATCATTCAAGATGAAATTACATTAATATGCTCTTTGACTATACCTGATGTTATTATCGATAATCATATTTCCTCTATTCAGCATTATCTCAATGTTATTGATGCATTATTTGGGTACGTGCTTCTCCTTAGATTGTGTACAGTCATTACATCACTGTTTAAGTATATGATATACTGATCTGTTCATTTCTCCCTTTTTCTTTTCCCTCTTCCTGGAAATTCTAATCCTTTATATTATTGATCCCCTGGTTTGGGGCATTGCTTTCTGATATGATATGTATCAATATGCGTATGGATGCAATGTTTTGATGTTTTACATCTGTATTATTTTATGTTATGAAATACAATCTTAATAAAAACTTATTGAACTTAAAAAATAACAAAGGAAAAAAAGGCATTCCTTAACTTAAGTACTTTGCATAATCAATTCATACATTATTCCTTTTCAAGCCCAAATAAATGGGGAGACATACCAGATTGTCAGATGAAAAAAATACAGGTAAAGATAAGAAATAACTCCAGGGTCCAACCTGTGGATCCTGATGAAATATTCCTTACTAAATTAGGGATTATTCATTTTCTCCTCTTTTTCTCAGTAGTGAAACAAAATCATCATTCACAATTATTTAAGTCATTTATTTTCTCTTACAATTAAAAATTGTTGGAGTTGTATGGGATCCCAAAACACAAATTCTACTTCTTGTAACTTAACAAGGCATTTACAAGGAAATTTTAAGTAAAACGATGCTCTTTCAGTCCTGAGAGTTAGCGCCGTTATGGTACAGTAAGGGTCTGATGTTTTTTTTGCACAAATCTATGTATAGTGTTTTGCTGTGGATAGATATATTGGCCTTACTGAAGTTATAAAACAATAAATTAAAGAGAACCTGGTGATTACCTATCCAACGCGGTCTGAGCAGGAGGAACTGGCAGGAGTATGTTTACAGCCCAGATAAGCGTTGCTAGAGAGACTTTTCCCTGACGCAGCGGGGATGTAATTCTATCCCGCGAAACCAGGCCCTCCTAGTTACGCCCACCACCGCCCTAATCTCACTGCCTGCTCTTGTCGGACATGGAGGAAGTATGCGCATGCGCAGATGCTACATAGTGATGTCGTGCGCATGCGCTTGCGCCCATGACGTCATCGTGACGGCCGCGCATGCGCGGACTTCCTCCCTGCCAGATTGCTTTTCAAAACTTGGACAAAGTGACGGATTTTGAAAAGCTGTCCAGACCGGTTCATAGACAAAAGCGCACGACGACAAAGGCGCGCCGACAACCCAGCGCAGACAACTGAGCGCAAGGCAGAATTGCGCCGAAGAAAAACAGTATTTTAAGGGGCTCTGACGGGGGGTGTTGGTGGGGAACCCCCCCCTTTACTTAATAGAGATCGCTCCGGCATTGTGGGGGGTTTGGGGGGGTTGTAATCCCCCTCATTTACTGGAAACTTAACTTTTTCCCTCTTTTTTAGGGAAAAAGTGAAGTTTTCAGTATAAGTTAAGTATACTGTTAAGTAAAGTGGGGGGGTTCCCCACCAACACCCCCCAGTGGAGCCCCTTAAAATACTGGTTCTTTTTGGCGCGCTTCCGCCTTGCGCTCAGTTGTCTGCGCTGGGTTGTTTTCGCACCTTTGTCATCGCGCACTTTTAACCTGTCACCATCCAGACCCCTGGACATGTTCTCAAAAGGAGGACATGTCCAGGGAAATCCGGACGTCTGGTAACCCTATTCATATTTGAATCCAGACTCCTGATGCAGGTCATGGGCCGAAACACATACATGTTGAGTCTTTTGTTGGAAGAATAAAGAATCCCAGCACTCTCTGGTCACCTTCGTCTCTCCTGTTTTTGTCTCTTTGTGTGAACACAAGAAGTATGCAATGGAGTAAAACCAGGATTAGATCAACCAACAGCTGCCAATCGTAAGCAGAAGAACTTCGCTTATATCACAGGTGTCAAAGTCCCTCCTCGAGGGCCGCAATCCAGTCGGATTTTCAGGATTTCCCCAATGAATATGTATTGAAAGCAGTGCATGCAAATAGATCTCATGCATATTCATTAGGGAAATCCTGAAAACCCGACTGGATTGCGGCCCTCGAGGAGGGACTTTGACACCCCTGGCTTATATAGAGGCAGAGAGCTGGTTCTGCAAGCAACATTTTAAAACATATTCACAAAATTCCTTTTTTGTAAGATTACTGGCAAACATACACATTTAGGACTCAGTTCTATAAATGTTGCCCAAATTTGGAAGCCAATAAAATTTAATGCACTGAGCTATTCTGTAGATGGCGGTCAGAGTTGGGAGCTGTTTATAGAATAGTTTTGAGTGCTGGGATCTGGGCCCAATTTTGGGCATGAGGATTTGTACCAGGTAAGACCTGGTGTAAAGTTTAGGTGCGAATCTCCTTTGTTCTATAAAACTGTGTATAAATTTCAAGGAATGCCCCCGATCCACCTATGCCCCTCCCATGGCCGAGTCCACTTTTCATATCTGCGTGTAAAACATCTAAAGATGTGCATGTAAATTTTAATCAATGCCAATTAGCGCCAATAATTATTAGCACCCAATTATCAACACTAATTTAATTGCACAGGCAAATTGCAAAAATGCCCATGTTGCATATGCAGTTTTGAGCACATAAACCAACATCTTGGCAAATATTTTCTTTTTTTTACAATGATGCCTTCCAGGGGCAGTGGAGTGGAGGAGTAGCCTAACGGTTAATGCAGTGGGCTAAGAACCAGGGGGAGATGCGTTTGATCCCCCCTACCCCCCACTCCCAGTGGTTCCTTGTGATTTTGGAGGGGGTCACTTGGCCCTTAAACAAAAATGTGGTGAAATCTAGGCCTAACGCATTCTAATACAGGGAAAGGGACTGGGAATTGATATACTGCTTGGAAAAGATGTATTAAGCAGTTTACAATCAGGAACGCAAGCTTTTTCCCTATCTGTCCCAGCAGGATACCTAATGGACCTGGAGTAGTTGAGAATGAGGTGACTTGCCCAGGGTCACAAGGAGCAGCATGGGGTTTGAACCCACAACCTCAGGCCTTTTCTCGTAGGGGAATTCCCTCTGCCACATCACTGATGATGTCATCAGTAACACGGCACACGGAAGGCGCCGACAAGAGAAGGCCGTGAAGCAGCCTGTTTAGAGTGCTGCTGGTCCGACACTGCTCTGGAGGGAGGTATGTAGGGCTCGCGGTCGGTGGGGTTCGGATGGGAGGGAAGGATGGAGGGTCAGCAGGGATTCAGCTCAAGGGTTATGTTGCACAGAAGGATGGGAGGGATAGAATGATGCTCTTGGTCTGGCCCCTCTGTAAAATTTAAGAACCCATTGTGGCCCATGAGTCAAAAACTATGGCCACCCCTGTTCTAATCTGTAGTGGAATATCATTCTACACTTTAGCCCTTTATTAAGAAAAAAGAATGTTCCAAAATGTGTTTGTAGTGAAGTCTCTTCATTAATGGGCGGCAGGAAAGGGCAGCAATCGTGAATTATGGATTGATCCTATTCCATGTAAGGTCTCAAATATTAAATATGCTATTTTAAAATCAATATGAGCTTTAAAATGCATCTCATTTAAATCAATCAATAAAGAAGACACCCTCTCATATTTACTAAAACCAAAAATATGTCTAGCAGCAATGTTCTGCATTAACTGCAGTCTGCACTGCACATTGACTATAAATACCTATGGAGGTGCTGAAAAGTTCTCAGCCCAACCAGCTTCCTAAAATTCTGAGCGTTATTTGCTACTGTAGCTGAAAAGAGTGTTATCTTATTTCGTTATAAGTGCCAATTTGCAGAAACAAAATTCTCTGCTTTGACATACATTGTTTCAGATCATTGATTGAACCTTATCCACATCATTCTCTTCTTGATTGGGCTGAGAACCCCCCACCCCCACCCCGTACAATAATCAAGCTGAAGGACTATAATAACCTGTACAACAGTTCTGAAATTCTTCAGACCGAAAGATGACCTAATAAAATGTAGCTGTCTTCATTTGTATTATGTGATTCCCAGAGGATATCGGGCTACTCTTTTGTAAAACGCTTTGGATCCATTTTGGGGACGAGGGGGCCTGGATTAGATTAAATTAGATTTGACTTCCATGCCACCAGAAAAGTCTTCTGCATAACAGACCTTTCTCCTCTGAATAAACTGACCATCGCTGTAAAAACAACAAATGGATCACCAGATTAGTGCAGAAAAAAAAAATCCCTTTATCTTGATGTTAATGATCTGCACATGCCATGGGATTGAGTAAACATAGGCATTAGACATATATTCTTGTAATAAATCTGTTTGTGTTACTTTATCACATAATGCAGGCTCCCTTGTTTTTATATGACGAGAGGAAGCATGGAAAGCGCCGGCTGTCTTATTGGCACCCAGGGACTTTCCCTCTGACTCATGGAACATGAAGTGGTATGACGTCCAAGGGGAGATGAGAGTCGCTCAGTGCTGATTATACAGTATATGCATGGCTGGGCCCCCCTGGACTTATTCCACTAGGTTTGAAAGTTCTGAATTTTCAACTCCCACCCTGGTTCCCCCTCTCTCTCTCTTCTCTCTTTATCTTGCACCCCCCCCCCCCCCATTCCCCCACAGAACCTCATTCAAATGTGCTGCCTAGAAAAAACTAGGAAGACAAATGCTTTGTTTTCAACCAGGTCCCAGGTGGTTGGCTATATAGAACCTATTCAGCGCCTAACAATAGAACAACTTTCATTACACCAATTACAGAAAAAGCTAATCAAAGCACTTACAAACATTTAGAGCGTACCTGAAGCTATCAAACGCTGAACATTTCCACAGGTTAAAGGAAAGCATATTGCAAGGTGCTAACCAGGTCATTTTCTTTAGTGTGACGAATTCTGGTGTTCACAAATTGTAGCAAACTGACAGCAGTGGAAACTGGTTTTCCACATCTTCACAGTGCCACTTACCCTACGTGGCTTCTTTACCACATGCTGAAGGGAGGCAAGGGGTAACTCTCCACATCCCATGCATTAAAGTTTAAGCTTGGCAGCTTGGACAACATCAAACTATTCTTACGAACACAAGAATAGCCTTACTGGGTCAGACCAATGGTTCATCTAGCCCAGTACCCTGTCTTCACGTTGGCCAATCCAGGTCACTATTACCTGGCAAAAACCCAAATGGTACCAACATTCCATGCTACCGATCCAGGACAAGCAGTGGCTTTCCACATGTCTGTCTCAATAACGGACTATGGACTTTTCCTCCAGGAAACTGTCCAAACCTTTCTTAAAACTAAGTTAACCACTCTTACCACAACCTCTGGTAGTACGTTCCAGAGTTTAACTATTCTCTGAGTGAAAAAATACTTCCTCCTATTGGTTTTACTGTAACTTCATTGAGTGTCCTCTTGTCTTTGTAATTTTTTGACAGAGTAAAAATCTATTTTTTTATCCCCTGTTGACTATCTCAGTCCCGATATTCATCTGCCTGTGATGAGCCTTTTGCTGGTTTTAATCTCAGAAATTCAATGCTGGGCCATGTCTGGGCTCCAACATTGAATTTCCAGTTATAGCGATCCGGCAAAAATATAGCCAGTTACGGCGAACCACATAAAGATAGAACTGACTTATATGTGGTTACCATGGCCTGTTAAGTGTTGAATATTGGTACATAGCCATCCAAGTGCTGACTCTACTCACAGAAGGCCCCTAGTGCAGTCAGTTTTGAGTTGGGTGCCAACCAGCCATTTTCAGTGGTTCTATGCAGGACAGGATACAAGGCAGATCCAGTGGTAGGCAGCCCCCCCCCCCCCCTGCCCCGGGCAAATCTAGAAATAGGCAGCTACCCCTCCCCATAGTGCCTCTTTTTAATCCTGGCGGTCCAGCGTGCTTTCTGCGCTCCTGCCTCGTTGGATGGCTGCTGATCTCTTCCGGCAGTGGCACGAAAACTGACGGCAGCCATTCAGAGAGCAGCACGGGACCAGGCAGGCATGCAAAAAGCTCGCGCCTGCCTTGTGCGCAACTCTGCCACTGCTGGAAGAGATCAGCAGCTGTCCAGCGAGGCAGGAGCGCGGAAAGCGCGCTGGACCACCGGGATTTAAAAAAAGGTACCGGTGGGTTTGTTGTTGTTATATTCGCTCCATAAGACGCACCCTTATTTCCACCCACTTCTGGGGGGAAAAAAGTTCATCTTATGAAGTGAAAAATACAGTAAGTGCTCTGAAGTGTAAGAATTAAATCACAGGCATTGCTGACAAGAAGCCCTGGCCATGATCCCACAGCAATTCCGTTCACGTGATTACTGTCCGATGAATGACCCACTGGGGAATGATGGACTTGGCAGTCTAACTCCAGATCTTTTTTCATTTGTTCACTCATCCTGATCCTTTCTCTTATTTGACCTCTGTAAACATCAGCAAAATTGTAACCATTGTCAATTACTGGGTCATAACCAAAAACATGCAAAAAGCCTGCCGATAAACTTCAAGGCTTTAATTTAATTTAGCTTGTTTTGTTTTTATTCTGTCCATTTTCTCTCTTTTATGGTCTGCTCATAGTCTGCTATTGAGATAGAGATGGGGGAAGCTACTACCTGGGATTGGTAGCATGCAATGTTGCTACTATTTGGGTTTCTGCCAGGTACTTGTGACCTGGATTTACCAATGCTTGAAGCAGGATTCTGGGCAAGATGGCCTATTGGTCAGACCTAGTATGGTGATTTTATGTTCTTATATTCTTAAATTGTGTTTTTGTATTATGTGGGCTATTCATAAGTAGCAAGCGTAAAACAAAAAAACAAAAAATAGTTTTTTTCTATTTTTGTTTTTTCATAGAAACTTGATGGCAGATAAAGGCCAAATGACCCATTCAGCCTGCCCATCCACGGAATCCACGACGGTCTCCTCCTCTCCCTAGGAGATCCCACATGCCTGTTCCATGCTTTCTTAAATTCAGACACAGTCTCTGTCTCCACCACCTGTGATAAATGAAGACTGAAATGTGGAACTGAATTAATGTTCTAAGAATTAAATAATTGGTTTGCTTTTCCTGAGCCTATGAGGAAGCAGGCTCAGGTCTGGAGAAGAATAAAACTGTTTAAAGTGTTTTTTGTGAATGTGCATAGAGTTCCAGGAAAACCCGGACTGGACTTTATCACACTGACACTGCCCCGGCCCCTTCTATACACCATCCCTGTCCTGTCTATGATCTGCCCTGATCTCACCCATACCCCAGCCCCAACCCCTCAGCACAGCCTCTGTCTCCAACACTCCCACCCGGGCCTCCCTGTAGTCAGTATGTTTTTTGTGAGTCTCACCTGTCCTCAGTACCTTCTCCGGCTCTGCAGTTTACAAACTTTGGGCAGCTGGCAGCATTAGGGAGGTGATCCTTCTTCAATCTGCAGCATCCACAGGAAGTGCTGCAGAGTGAAGGCTTCGGGGCAGGCCAACGTCAGAAGGATCACCTCGCTAATGCTGCTGGCTGCCCAAAGTTTTTAAACTGCAGCGTCGGAGAAGGTACCGGGGGGGGGGGGGGGGCAAGGGGGACTCACTAAAGCCAAATCTGGGGTAGGGGCTGGACAGGAGAAAGCGAGTCCAAACCTGGACAAACTCCCTTCAGTCCAGGAAACTATCTGGACACCTGGACAGTCCTCTACAAAGAGGATATGTCTGATAACCCTACCCAAGCAACCCACAAGAAGACAAGTCCGGTGCGAGCCAACGCCAAGATGAGGGAAGATGGGAGGACACGGACCTAAGGCTGGAGAATCAAGAGAAGATAGAGAGGACAGCAATCATCATGGGGGACTCCATCATCAGACAAGTCTACAGCCACATAGCGGGAGGAAGACGAGATCGACTGGTGATCTGCCTACCAGGAGCCAAGATAGAAGACATAGTGAGCTGCATCAACAGGATCATCGACAGCATGGAACATGAAGATACGGCAGTGGTGATCCATGTGGGAACGAACAATGTGAGCAACAGGAGCTACAACAGAGATGTACTGAAGGACCAGTTCCGGGCGCTAGGAAGGAAGCTGAAGACCAGAACGCAGAGGATAGAATTCTCAGAGATCCTGCCGGTACCCAGGGCAGATGAGAAAAGACAGATGGAACTGCAAGCAGTCAACGCATGGATGCGGCGCTGGTATGAGGAAGAGGGATTCCACTTTGTGCGCAACTGGATGACGTTCTGGGGGAAGAGAAAGCTGTACAGGAAAGATGGACTCCACCTCAGCAGAGACGGAACGAGGCTACTTGCAAGCAATATCAAGAGAGAAGTTGAGAAGCTTTTAAACTAAGAAGAAAGGGAAAGCCGACAGTTGACCAAGACAAAGAGTCGATGATTCGGGAACCGGTATACCTGGAGGATACTGTGCAGGGAGAAGGAGGGGAAGACTCGCCAGATCACAGACAAGACAGACCAAAAGGGACACAAGAGGGAAGGGCACGAAAGAAGGGAACAGGCTGCAAACTCAAGTGTATGTACACAAATGCAAGGAGCCTTAGAAATAAGATGGGTGAATTAGAAGCTGTGGCACAAAAGGATAACATTGACATCATCAGCATCACAGAAACATGGTGGACTGATGAAAACGTCTGGGACACGGAGCTACCAGGATACAAACTATACCGCAGAGACAGAGTGACTCAAAAATGAGGAGGCATTGCCATATATGTCAAAGAGGAATTGAATCTACTGGAGAGAACATGCCACAACAGACAGATAGGTTAGAGTCTCTATGGGTCAAAATTCCAGGAACAAATGGACCGGAAATGAGAATAGACATCTACTACCGACCCCCAAGGCAGTCAGAAGAAATTGATGAAGAAATGACGGATGAGATTAAACGCAACTGCAAAGGAGGCAACGCAGTTATCATGGGTGACTTCAACTATCCGGGGATAGAATGGAACTTCGGCACCTCCGGCTGTGCTAGAGAGACCAAGTTCCTGGAAACTGTAGGTGATTGATTCCTGAAACAACTTGTCAAGGAAAACACGAGAGGAAATGTAATTCTGGACTTAATTCTAAATGGGCTGCGAGGACAGGCACAGGATGTAGAAGTAGAAGGGACGCTGGGAAACAGCGATCACAATATGATCCACTTCAACCTGGAAACAGGGACAAAACATCGGGCCAGAACGACGGCCATGGCACTAAACTTCCGAAAAGGGAATTATGAAGGGATGAGGCACATGGTGGGGAAGAAGATTAAGAAGATAAACACTGTGAAGACGCTAGAGCAAGCTGGGTCTCTTTTTAAAGATACAGTCACCAAGGCACAAAATCTATATATACCGCGTATCAACAAGGGATTAAAGAGGAAAAAGAATAAAGAACCGGCGTGACTCACTATAGAGGTTAAGGAAGCGATCAGAGACCAAAAAAAACTAATTTAAGGAATGGAAAAGATCAAAAACAGATGAAAACTGGAATAAGCACAAACAACATCAACGCAGGTGCCATAAGGCAGTGAAAGGGGCTAAAAGAGACTACGAGGAAAAAATAGCCAAGGAGACGAAATACTTCAAGTCGTTCTTTCGATATATTAAACGGAAACAACCTGCATCGGTCTTGCTTGGTTCCTCTGTGGGAAAGCAGACTCACACCAGGCCTGTAGGCTAATTGTGACATTCCAGGAGATTAATTGCAAACAGAGAACCAGGAAGTGGCACTGTCTGAGTTATTTTTCTGGGGATTAACCACTTTCTCACCCATTAGGCAGCTGAGCTGATGGCATCAAGATGCATCTCCAGGCTGAATGTGATCATTAGCAAATTATGATATGAAACAAGCTGCATTTTATTACCCCAGTGCAAAGGATAAATCCTCATTGAGCCTGAACAGAGAAACCATATTTACATGTAAATTGGTTGTTGAAAATTACAACAGGGTAAATTATGGTAATTGTATTGTTTTATATCACTGTGAGTTCACACAGCACTGTACAATATATTAATATTTATTGTGAGGGAAGCAACAGGCGTACAAATAATTTGGCTATTCTACATCCCATGATACACACACATTTCAGAAGCTGGAATAAGGTGTTTGTTTTGGAGCTTTATGTAATGTGCCCACATGAAAAGCAGGAAAAGGATAACTGAAAATCTTCAAAATCCTATCGAGCAGATTTTCTAGGGTAATAAACTGGAAAGTCTTCTACTGTCTTTGAAGCATCATAGGGTCTTTCATCAGATTGTCTTCTAGAAGATGGCAAAGAAGCATCAATGCAAGACACAGGATAATAGATAAAGACCTCCAGGCCCAACTCATTTACCTGGTCCCTATGGTAATTGTAAAAGCTATCAAAATCTTTAAAAGTTGGGTCTGTCTGGAAGGCTGCAACAAGTATAAGTCTCTGTGTAAGCACAATGTGTTCATTGAACCTGCTTCTGGAATACAATCCAGAATGATCATGCAGTACAAATATTCATGTACTAATTGGAGGCCATTGAGTTATTGTGGGATGCAACAATTTATTTATTTTATTTATTTATTTAAAACAGTTTTATCTCATATATCACACCAATCTGTGTGGGTTACAATATACACATACAAATAAATTAATAAACAAACAACAGATGCACGCAGAGAATAGTTAAGCTCTGAAACGCGTTGCCAGAGGTTGTGGTAAAAGCAGATAGCATAGCTGGTTTTAAGAAAGGTTTGGACAAATTCCTGGAGGAAAAGTCCATAGGCTGCTATTAAGACATGGGGGAAGCCTCTGCTTGCCTTGGATCAGTAGCATGGAATGTTGCTACTCTTTGGGTATTGGCCACTGTGAGAACAGGCTACTGGGTTTGATGGACCATCGGTCTGACCCAGTAAGGCTAAGCTTATGTTCTTATATCAAAACTAGACAGTAAAAATTAGAATAAAACAGTAACAAAAAACTTTTGGCAAATTAAGACAAACCATCACAAATTATCAACCCTCACCGCTTCTTAGGTAGTACTAAAAGCCTTCTGAAAAAGATGCGCTTTTAAAACTTTACAGAAAGTTAGATACACTGGGATCTGACGAATAATATTAGGCAGGGAATTCCACATTTGTGGCTCTACCATACTAAAAGCCCTAGAACGAATAGCCGCTTTGGTAACAGACCGCAAAGAGGGCACCTCCAGCAGCTGTCGTGATTTTGACCATAATGACAATATAAAGTCTACTAGGCAAATTACCTTATCCATCCAATATCAATTAGCAAAATGCTGGAAGTTTCAAGTTTATTTAAAATATTTGATATAATCGCAGTATCCAAATCCAATGCGATTTACCAAATTAAAAATAGAAAAAATAAAAAATTTCCAACAAACAGGATATTAAAAACAATTATGACGTAAAAACACTGATGAAGAGGGGGGGGGGAATGGATTAAATACAATTCGAAAATAAATAAAAAGGAAGGGTAAGGAAACAAAAGGTTGGGGAATGGTACCCACTTAATTTCTACTTAACAGTGTTCCTTGTCCAGATAAATTCCAGGGAATGAGATAATGTGATTATGAAAAGGGTTAGTTAAAGGCGTCCTTAAACAGCCAGCTTTTTAGTAGGCCTTTAAATTTAGTAGGTAATTTTTCTTCTCTTACACTACAATCTTGTGACCAATATCTCAGGTTCTGAAAACTTTTAAAAGCATTTCTGTACCCGGAAGTAAATGTAAAAGGCCATTTCTAAGCTATCTAGTGCAACTCCTGGGACATAACAATGAGTCAATGATGACCTACTGGAACTTATAACTACGTATTTGTAGCTATGACCTAACTATATTACCGTAATAACTGTACTGCTCTAAGTCCGAATTCAATTTATTCGATAAACCACTATTTATTTGATATACTGCCACTGCCCTGGGTACATTAGATAGATTGTGAGCCCACCGGGACAGCCAGGGAAAAATGCTTGAGTACCTGAATAAATTCATGTAAACCGTTCTGAACTCCCCTAAGAGAATGGTATGGAAAATTGAATCAATAAATAAAAATATAAAACTAAAGTTAAAATTATAAGAGGTTTACAATAAAATAAAAATGTAACAATGCAACAGACAAAGACGAAACATAAGGAAAAGAAATACAATCAAATCATTAGCAAAGAAGATAAAGAGAACAAAGAAAAAAACCAAGAGGGGAAGTAACATGCTCTATATAGCGATGGACATATAGAAATAGTAAATAAAAAGGTCATGCTGAAAAATAAAATCACTCAGTAAAACAGAAGAAAAAAAAACTATGAGGAGAATGCCTGAGAAAAAATGGGCTTTAAACGTTAAAAATGAGCTTTCTGTATGTATGTAAAAAGGAAGAGAATTTGAAAGAGTAGGAGCCATAACTGAAAAGGAAGAATTTCTGTGAAGAAATAGCTGCCTGAAAGAAGGGACAGACAGCAGATGTTGTTGTGAGGAACAAAAAGTTCTTTGTAAGGAATACTGAACCAAAAAACTGGATAAGAAAGAGGGAAGCCTACTGGATCAAATCAGAATGGAAAGGATATTGTATTTGAATTGAATACGATAAGAAATAGGAAGAATATGTCCTGATTTTAGAAGAGATAACATGATCTACCTGTACTAGCAACTCTATTAAATGTCCGTGTCAAACTGCCCATTGCAACTTCCTGGGTAACTGACCGAATCTCTTGTAATGTACACTTCTCCCTCCATATTTGCAGGGGTTAGAGGCAGAGCTGGCCTGCAAATATGGAAAAATCACAAATTACTTTTAGGGCTGATTGTGACCCACCCCCGCCTCCCGGACCTCTCCACCCCTTACCTGGTGGTCTAGCGGTGAAGCAGGGCAGGAGCGATCTTCCTAAGCTCCTGCCCCTTGCAGAGCCTTTTTTTTTTTTTTTTTAAATGGCTGCCATGAGTTCCCATGGTCTCGCAAGTCTACAGCGGGAACTCACGGCATCCATTTTTGTTGGCATAGGGCAGGAGCATAGGAAGATCACTCCTGCCCCGCTTCACCACTAGGTCCAGGAGGCGGGGGTAGGTCAGGGTTTAAAAACTTGCGAATAATCGACGTCACGAGTTCTAAACCTACCTTGAACAGAATAGATAAAGGCAGAACAGAAAACCTGATTAACATAACATAACATCTTCTGGCTGGACAAGGAGGTGGAGGAATGTTACAGGGAGTGGAGAGGTGAATTATGGTAAACAGGGAATCTTGCAGGCTGGTGTACCCAGAAGGTTGAAGTAGGAAGCCAGAACCAACAAATGTTGTCTTGGATAAGGATTGATAGCCTATAGGCAGTCATGCTGTATGACTGGCAGGTAGAATATGTTCTTGGCAAAGTGAACAGGAATAATTGAGCAGACTAGATGGACAGATGGTCTTTTTCTGTCTATACAAATCTACTATGTTTAATATCTTAACAGCAAACTACAAATTAGAAAGTGGAGTGGAGTAGCCTAATGGTTAGAGCAGCAGGCTAAGAACCAGGGAAACCTGGTTCAAATCCTGCTGAGGCTACTTGTGATCTCAGGCAAGTCACTTAACCTTCCATTAGTGTTACCATATGTCCTGGTTTCCAGACATGTCCTCTTTTTGGCATCCAGGCGGCTTTTTCTGTAGTTGTCTTTTTCCAGGTTTCGCCATTTGAAGGGTAGTGGCTGCGGTGGCAGCAACGGCGACCTGACCTGCTAAAGAAATGATCTGAGTCTGGACCCTGATGCTCTAAGCCAGTGGTCTTTAGTGCAAGGCCCTTGGAACCTTCTAGGCAGCTGCGCTGCAGTCCAGGATTCTACCCCCTTGGGATCCAACACTTCTCCTTCCCAGCAGCTGCTCTTTCACTCTTCAGGCTGCCAGTAGCATGAGTGAGATAAACACACTGCCTTCAGTGGCCTAGACGCTTTCCCCCTGCTACGGCTTCCGGTCCCCACATAGGTAAGAATCAGTAGCAGAGGGAAAGCTTCCGCACTACCGAAGGTAGCATGTTTTCTTCACTCATGCTGCCGGCAGCCCAAAGAGTGAAAGAGCAACTGCCAGGAAGGAGAAGGATGAAGAACTATTGGATCTAGTGGAGGGGGGCACAGGGGGATTGCTGGGGGTGGTTAATAGAGAGATGCTGGACTGCGGGGATAGGGAGTAAAAATAAGGAAAGACATATTAGACCTCTGGGGAGGGAAGGGGAGAACAGAGTTGCCAGACCATGGTAGAGATGAGGGGGGGAAGGAAGGAGAGAAGATATTAGACCACAAGAAGTGAGAAAGAGAAGGAGAGAAATGTTGAACTACTGTAGGGGGGAAGGGAAGGAGAGAGAAATGCCAGATTGTGGGAAAGAGAGGAGAAAGATGTCAGACCACCAGATGGTGAGAGAGATTGGGAGGAGATGCAGCACAGGGTTGGAGCAGAAGGGGAGAGAGAACGGGAGGAGATGGTGCACAGGGATGGGAGGGGTGAGGAAGGGAAGAGATATAGAAAATTGTTGTTTAAGAAAAGATGGAAATAGGGAAGAAGAAAGAGAGAGGAGATGGTACACATTGATGGAGGTGAGGTGAGGGGAAGGGTAGAGAGAGAGAGAGAAGAGATGGTGCACATGGATAGATGGGAAGGAAAGACATGTAAAAGTAGATATATTTGAGAAGGAAGCAAAAAAAATGAAGAAAGATGAATCTTAAAAGCTAATGCCAAAGATGGATGTAGGTATATTCCAAAAACGAAACGGGGATTTCAAATTTATTAAGTACTAAGGTAGGGACATAAATACCAATAGTGAACAAAATAATATCCCTTCCCCATGAGAAAAATTTTCACAAAGTTGCAGTCTACTTATTTGAGCTGGTGAATCTCAGCTTCAACACCAGCTGTGTTTCGCTAGAGCTACATCAGGAAACCGAGTTCAAGGATCTCTGTATTTATCTGTTCTTTTTTTTTTTTGTGGTGCCTGTGAAGAGTTAAACGTCTATAAAAACTTGTGCATAAGTATGACAAGCAAAATCAAATCACACTAAATAAAAATGTAACAAAATTAGTGTGGCTAGCAGGCAGGTACCTAAATCCTCTGACTTTGACACTCAGAAGTTTGAAAAAGATACCCCGCAAAACCAGCTCCAAACCAAGGTTAAAGAGGTAACGTCACTGATCACATAACTGGAAAATTTAACAAAGCAGGCATAAAGGAGGCACGGGTGAAGATTAAGTTTGGTTGCTTCTGTTTTAAGCCTTTGTTTGGTTTACCTCCCAACCAACAGACATAAGAGAAACTCACATCTGAATTTTGTTTTTCCGCCTGTTAGAGCATGTAAACTTAAAAAACATCATCAAAATCTTTTTTCCTATCAAGCAGCGTTATGGGGTAAGGATTCGTGGTAGTTTGGTTCAGATAAGTATTATTTGTGATTGAATTTGAGCATTTTTTGATATTGTTTCATATTGCTTTATTTCTAGCTTGGCGGGTTTCGGCTGGCAGGGTTTGTGTGGGGGTTGCTCAGGTTGTAATTCCACCGTTTGAGTTTGATTTGCTCACGGGGTTGCTTAGATTGTATTATTTATTTAGGGCCTTATTGCAGGTGTTTTTCATTATATACACATAGGGGGCTCAATGATGGTGTGGTGGTGGAGGCTTCTTGCCTCAACCCAGAAGTGAAGTATCGGAGCTTTTGCTCCCATTGCTGATGGTTCACACTGAGAGCGCCCTTTATTTCTCAAGTAGAGTTGTTGCAGGCTAGGACTGTAGCTTACCCTGGGCGTCCCCCATCCAAACCCTGTTGTGACTGGTTTCGACATATTTAGGCAGCTAATTCGTAAAAATGTTATTATGCACTATTTTGATCATTTTAGTGTCTCTAATTATTGGCTTTTAACTTTTAGTTCAATTCAATTTCTTTTAGTTTTTTTTTTAACTATTGTAAACCGCATAGAACTTTACAGCTTTACGGTATATAAATTTATTATTATTATTATTATTGTACAGTGAATGTAAATGTGAGATAGCAATTAATTGGGGGAGTTCCTCGGTCCTGCTTAGGCCTGGCTGGCCTCGGGCTTGGGCTCTTTGCTTTGATTTGGATTTTAAGAAGAAGTCTTTTGTCAAGACTCTGCTCTTCCCTCCCAGTACCGGGTCCCACCTGGCTAGGGTTATCAGATGTCCGGGGAAAATCCAGACATGTCCTCTTTTTAGAGGACTGTCCAGGGCGAAGCTGAAGGCAGAACAGGGCAGGACCGGGGTGGAACAAGGCAGGGCCATGTGTCCGGATTTTTGCAGCCCGAAAAATGGTAACCCTACACCTGGCTTATCTTGGGCTCGGCTCCTTTCCTTCTCTGACCTTTTTATTCTCTCCCGGTGGGTCCTAGCTGGGCTCTTTCCTCCTCTCCTCAGGCCTCGCTGGATGCTGGTGAAATCAAGTTTTCCTTTGTGTATTTTAATCAATTAAATGTAGAAGAATGGATTATTTTTTAAGCAGACCGTTTTTGTAATAAATGAAAGATGGAGAGAGAGGGGAGATGCTGGGTGAAAGTGAGGAGAGACCTGAGAGACAGAGGGGCAATACACTGTATGGAAGTGGGGAAGGGAGAGAGGGGGTGCACTGGCTGGAAAAGAAAGAGGGAGTACACACTGGATGGAAGCAGGAAGAGAGAAAGAAGGATATGATGGATGGAAGGAGTTGGAGGACAGAGTGAGTGAAAGACGGGAATGAGAGCTGGGATGTGAGAGAAATAGATAGAAAGTCGTAGGTAGACAGTAAAAGAGGGAAACTGAAGACTACAGAGTAAGAATGAAGAGAGGGAGAAAAATAAATTGAAGAATGCTGAAAGGAAAAAAACAAACAATGTTGGAAATGAAGAAGACAGGAGGAGAGAGAAAAATGGCAATTGAACACAAAACCCTGGCATGAGAGTTAAGAGAAGACAGAGAAAGCAGAAAGCAGAGATTGGGACCAACATGATTAGGAAAATTAAAAAGCTGTCCAGTAGAAAAAAGAAATGTATTTTTAATTTTGAATAAAGTACAAAGCTCACAACTGAAAGTCTGATATATCATGGGAGCAGCAGAAGGGAAGGGGGGGTACCATGGAAGGCAAGTCGCACAGGGTGCAATTATAGCTTGCTATGGCCAGGACAGGATTAATTCATCGAGGGTCCCTAGGCACATAAGTGCACTGGGCCCCCCCCCTGCCCTGCCCCACCCCACCATGCGCCCAGGCGGAAACAGGAAGCTGCGTCAGAGGGAAGCTTTGGGCAAGCAGCACTGCTTGCAAAATTACAGTTTCCGTTGCCATTCTTACCTGCGTTGCTTGCTTGTCTTACTTTCCGTCAATGGTGGGGGCGCGTTGCTGATCAGGGGAGGGCCCGCATTGCCGATCGATGCTGGAGGGGCCCATCGCCGTTTGGAAAAACAATGTTGATGCCCTTCTTCATCGGGCCCCCCTGACCATTTTTGGCCCTAGGCACGTGCCTATTGGGCCTATTGGTTAATCCTGCCCTGGCTACGGCCCTGACTGCACACAGCTGGCAACTGCCTAGGGGATGGGCGAGGCCAGGGGTCATGTGTCCTCTTTTTGGGCTTCACAAATATGGTAACCCTACCTTCCATTGCATCAGGTACAGATTGTGAACCTGCCAGGGACTGAAAAATACCAACTATACCTAGAGTTACCATACGACTCCAGAAAAAGGACGGATTAAGACATCCAGGTTTTACTTCAGTTGCTTTCAATGGAAGTAAAACCTGGATGTCTCTCTTTTCTGGAGTCATATGGTAACCCTAACTGTACCTGAATAAACAAATCACAGTAGTATCATGATAAATGGATTGTAAATATTACATTTTCTTGGTTTTAACTGCAGACTGATCTATTGAAAAAATGTGTAGCAGACACAGATCTGAAGTGTCTTAGTGGCTAATTGCACACAATTTATCTAAGTACTTTGCTGCCCTCTGTAGCCTGGAAGGTCTTTTCTGAGGGTTCTTCCAGGGCTGACACTGATTGCCACAGATCAACCCTGGAGGGTGCAATGATGTCAGGGAGAGAGGGGCAGGAATGAATCATTGTTTGGCTGCCTTAAAGTCAGAATTATGAAAGCAAAAATGCTCAGAAGCCGGAACTGGGACAATGGCAGGAAATGTGGTCCTGGAGGTAAACAGGGATTTTTTGTTAGAACAGTTTTACACTCCTGCTATCTAGTGCCTGAAATGTGAGCACATTGTCCAGACGCCTTCTGAGGGGAAGAGAAGCTGGAGATGGATTGTTTTGCACTGTGTTTCTATATTTCCTGATTCCAACAACATATTTTCACAGGAGTTGGGACAGTGTGGCTCACGAATCCTGCCATTCCTTTCATACTAGGTGGTGCTGAAGAGACCTCTGCACAACCAACCAACTTCCTAAATTCTGAGTGTTATTTTGCCACTGTCGCTGAAACGAGAGTTATCGTATTTCATTAAGTGTCAATGTGCAGAAACGAAATTCCATGTTTTGACATTGTCTCAGATCATTGATTGAACCATATCCACGTCATTTTCTTCTTGTTTGGGCTGAGAAGCACCCCTGGTAGGTTTATTATTACTGAATCAGGGCTGCCAGGGAATGAGGTTTTGAAAATCAGGGGTATGTATTCCCAAACCAGGGCAGTCCATCAGATACAACCGTAGTCCCGTCCCCGTCCCCCATCCCCCAGTCTACTGTGTAAGGACCACATATTTTGGAACTTGTAGTCGAATTGAGCAGTTGCTGCCCAGCAGCCACAAAAAAGTGGGAGTCAGACTGGAGACTGCAGTGGTTGATGAAGGGTACATAACACAGGATTTCTAGACCGCACAACCAAGAAGTTTTATGCGGTTTACAAAAACTTTAGCAAAAATGTACAATGAGAAATATTAGATCAGAAATTATGGAAAAAGGAAAATTTTCAGTTGTTTTCTGGATTATTCGTAAGAAATTTTGTGAAAAGAAAAGTTTTCACAGTTTTCTGAATTGTTCATAAGAAGGAGATGTGCGTATTAAGTGCCAAAAATCTTTATCATGAAATGCTGCTTGATAGGCCAACGTATGGTCAAGATATTTCTTACTTTTGCATCCTTTAACTGGTGGAAAAACAAACAGAGCGTGTGACTTTCTATTATCCTTGTAAGATGCGATAAGAAATACAGTGGTACCTCGGTTTACGAGTGCACCGGTTTGCGAGTGTTTTGCAAGACGAGCAAAACATTTGCAAAATCGGTGCCTCGGAAACCGAGCATGGCTCGATTTACAAGCACCCCCCCCTGCGATCCGGCACCCCCCCCCCCTTGACACAATTGGGCACCCCCCCTGCCACTTCTTACCCTCATCTGGGCACTCTTGAAAATCGGCCTTCTCCTCTGCTGGGCCTTGAGCATGCTCAGATGCTCAAGGCCCAGCAGTTCTTTCATCAATGTCCTAGGTATCACAGAGTCTCTAACAGTCCTTGACTCTCCCAGAGTCTTACTTGTTAATTGACAAATAAACTATGTCACCTTGCACTGTGCAGCGCTGCCCTTTCAAAAGTAGTGGCAGCAGGTTGGCGGATTTGTCAAAGGGGCTCCTTGTTACCAAGAGCAAAATAACCCGCAAACTATTCACCAAGGTGCAAGGCAAATCCTACCCCAGCTTTCAGGATATTCACCTCTTATGAAAAGAAATTGCTGAAGTTCTTTTCACAGCAACCATCTTGGCAAACAAAAAAAAAACCTTCTCATACAAGCAAACACTTTGCTAGCATACATTCCTTTAGCTAGCAGGCTCAAGGAAAATCCTTATGCCCAGCAGAAATGGAAACATTCAAAACTTAACTCAAAAAGGATGCCTTGTAGGATCTTGTAGGCCAGACACGTACATTTGAAGTGGATCCTGGGGATTTCTGAGGTAACAGCTTTAACCATTAGGCCACTCCTCCACAAATACAGATATAGATATCATATTGTATTTTAGGTTAAAGGTGTTAGTTGGGTGGAATCAAGATATTCTATATAGGGAACATAGGCACCTATGTGTCTTTTTAAAATAGACTCCTACAGGGAACTCCGGTAATGCACAAATTTCTACCTGCTCCAAAGAAGGCATAAATTTGGATGTTTGTTTCATGTGTATGCATGTGCATTTTACCAACTATGTTCTTATATCACAGTTCTGCCCCAGCTCCACCTAAAATATACTCCATCCCCCCCCCCCCCCCCTTTCGGATGCAGTTTTTCTACAAAACATTTTCTGCATGCAAAACACAGAAAAGGCTTCATAAACTAACTCCCATACTGTTCAATAACTCTGACACCAGGTGGCAGCAAAACATTACAGCCATCACAGCTTACCTGGAAAGAGTAATTTTAACTTCCTAATTCTCAACACTAATAGTACATATATGATTTGCACATCATTAGCGTTGAGAACTGGGAAGTTGTTTTTCGGCACTGATCTGGTGGTATTTTCAACCTGCTAGAAAGTCCTTCAAAGTAAAACCAGCTAAAAGAAAACCAGAGTTGAGACAAGATGGCAGCTCTAGAAAGCTAACGAATGCTTAAAGATGTAAGGGCCGGATTCTCAAAACTCATCGTGCCTTTAATGATGGTCGCTAAACCGGTTCCAGCCAGTTAAGCGTGCCAGAATTTTACCGCCTGAATATCAGAACGGCTCACCATGGTCATTTCCAAGCTTCCTAGCAGCCTCTAACTCTGCCATGCAAATGTATTACAACAAGGTCCTGGCTCAGGGAAGCAGGGAGAAATTGGCGTAGTGGCTTGGGGGGGGGGGGCAGGGGGAGAGAGAAAGAAAGACAGGCAGACGGTGGGAGAGAAGGAAGAATCAGTCTGAATGGGCATAGCCACTGACTCTCAAGCTTTGCATTAAAGAATGCTGGCTCTATCTGTGCTATTTCTGTTTTCAAGATTTACAGTCTGACTAGTGTCTGCTGTGACCTTAGGTCAGGGGTGAGCAACTCCGGTCCTCGAGGGCCAGAATCCAGTCAGGTTTTCAGGATTTCCCCAATGAATATGCTTGAGATCTATTGGCATGCTCTGCTTTCAATGCATATTCATTGGGGAAATCCTGAAAACCCGACTGGATTTTGGCCCTCGAGGACCGGAGTTGCCCACCCCTGCCTTAGGTGCCTTAGGCTTAATACAGAATACGGCGGTGCGCCTGATTGATGGCCTAAAGAAATATGAGCACATGAGTCCTTTTTATCGGCAATTACATTGGTTACCTTTCGAGGCATGCATTCTTTTTAAATTAGGCTGTCTTTGCTTTAAAGCTCATGTATTTCATGTATTTTATTCTAATCCTTTAATAAAATGTTTGAACATAAATATAGGGGGGTATGGAGGGGGGAGGGGGTGTAGGGAAGGGGATGGTGAAGGGGGAATGGAGGGAAGGTATAGAGGTATGAGGTGGGTAAAATGGAAATATATTTTGGAGCAAGGATCTCAAAGTCCCTCCTTGAGGGCCGCAATCCAGTCAGGTTTTCAGGATTTCCCCAATGAATATGCATTGAAAGCAGTGCATGCACATAGATCTCATGCATATTCATTGGGGAAATCCTGAAAACCCGACTGGATTGCGGCCCTCAAGGAGGGACTTTGAGACCCCTGTTTTGGAGGAATGATAGAAATATGTATGAAAATTGGTATTGTAACTATTATTGTAATGAACATCTTATTGTATTATATTATTGTATACTTATTTGATTCCTTTAATAAAATGTTATAAACTTAAAGCTCTTTATGGTTTGGCTCTGGGATACCTACCCTCTCAATTCAATTTTTATAGATCATTAAAAAATACTCGTAATAATTTCATGTTTATGTACCCTTGTCATTATAAGAGATTTTTAAATAAGACATTTGCCTTTCAATTAGGAAATATGAACTCTTGGTTAAGCCCCTTGATTTTTCAAATGTATTCTTATAATGTTTATAAAAAGTTTTTAAAAACACACTTTTTGATAAGTTTGTTACATAACTTTGTTCTTAACTGTATTTTTATTTTGTTTTTTTCTGAACTTATGTATATTTCACTGATTGAACAGTTCTTTTTCTTTGTGAACCGCCTGGAACTTTTATGGATGGGCGGTATATAAGAATAAAGTTATTATTTTTTATTATTATTAATTTGTCAGTGAACTGCCTTAGCAAGGAACGAGATCTTTGAGATTGGTAGATCAGGCTCTCTCACTGATCACTGCCCTTGTATTTGCTGACTGTGGTTTTGCTGCCAGCAGTTAAACTTTAGTTTATAATTTTTGAAGGGCGTACTTAAGAGTCCAGAGCAGTCATTACCAAACGTCATCTGAAATAGCTGCCTCTTTCTAAATTAACAGGCAAGAGACTTGACATCTGAAACAAGGAGAAATTTAATTAAGATCTAAGAACTAGCACCACTGGTTTGGAAATGCACCATCGGCTGTATAGCTCACAAACAACCACCTCACAATCAATCGTTCAAACTCTTCTGCCATGTGGATTACAGGCGTCTACTTTTCTATATAGAATAGGATCCAAATATGTGTGATTTGACACCTAAAATTAGGCTCCTCTTTATAGAAATACCTCCCATGTGTATATGTACAAAATAAAGTTTAACATTTAAAAATATGGGCGTCGATATTCAAAGTGATTTAACTGGACAGAAACAGCTCCTGGTCAGTTAAATTACCTGTTCAGGGCTAACTGGTCATTTGCAGCAGCGCTTAACCAGTTTGTGCCACTGCAAATATCCAGTTAGACCCTGAGAGGGGCATTTTTAAAAAACACATCTAAGTCCAACTTGCATGTTTCTAGTTGAACGTCCAAAGTTGGAAGAACAAAAATGGCCATTTTCGAATGGCAAAGTACTGGACATCCAAATATTTATTTTTTTTTTTTTAAATCATCTACTTAGTTGATTGGCCACCGAGACATCTAACTTTATACCGCATTTTCAATCAGAAAAATATCCAGGTTGAAAACGTCCTAATCCTGACTATGAGATCGATTTGCATACACTGGAGGCAGTGCATGAAAATTTATCTCAAACAAGTATATAATAATAATAATAACTTTATTCTTATATACCGCCTAACCATGAGTTCCAGGCAGTTAACAATCAAGAAGGACTGTACAATCAGTGAAACTTACATGCAAACAAGTTAAGACAATAATCATGATACAAACTTATCAAACAAATAGCTTTTCAATAACTTTCTAAAGGCATGATATGATTGAGTTTGAAGAATCAAAGAACTTAGCCAGGAATTCATTTTCCCTAACTGATAATCAAAAATCTTTTATAACGACAAGCTTTTACAGATAGAAACATAAGCATACAGACATTGCGAGTATTTTTATCCGACTTGTATAATTTAAACTGAGAGGATAGGTATCCTGGAGCTGGTTCATAGACAACAAAAGACAAAGGCGCGCGCCGACAACTGAGCGCAAGACGGAGGCGCACGCCAAAGAAAATTACAGTTTTTAGGGGCTCCGACGGGGGGTTTTGTTGGGGAATTCCCCCCCACACACACTTTACTTAATAGACATCGCGCCGGTGTTATGCGGGGTTTGGGGGGTTGTAACCCTCCACATTTTACTGTAAACTTAACTTTTTCCCTAAAAACAGGGAAAAAGTTAAGTTTTCAGTAAAATGTGGGGGGTTACAACCCCCTACACCCCCCACAATGCCCCCACAACGCGGCGCGATGTCTATTAAGTAAAGTGGGGGGGGTTCCCCCCTCACGCCCCCCCGTCGGAGCCCTAAAAACAGTAATTTTGAGCGGCACGCGCCTCCGCGCTGCGCTCAATTGTCTGGACGCGCCTTTGTCCCGGCGCGCTTTTGACCTGACACCCCTGGAGCTAGGCCAAAAAGAGCTTTAAAGCAAATGCAGCCAAATTAATAGAGAATTTGCACTTCGAAAGGCAACCAATGCAGTTGCCGATAAAAGGGACTGACATGGTCGTATTTTTTTAACCCAAAAATCAAGCACACTGTAGTGTTCTGTATTACTCGAGTACGATTTAGAATTTTCTTATAAGATGCCAAGTCGATGATATTACAATAGTCAAGAGCAGATAGAATTAGGGACTGAACTATTAATCGACTTCTCACTGGTGCAAAAATATGGCAGCAGTAAAGTGGAAATGGCTGAAGGAATATTGCAAATATAACCCAGGTGACAACGTTTTCTCACCCTTACTTCCTTGTGCAAAAAGGAAAGCTTTTCAACAGATTTTTTGCCCTCAGAGATGCCACCAGAAGATCACCATATCATATCTTCTGGCTTTATGCACCTAATCGTCATAGGGTCAAAATATATAGTGTGTGTCTAATTTATTTATTTTTTAATTATTTTAGCCTTAAAACCATAAATATTTTAAAGAAGTTTTTCAAAATTGGAATACTTAGCTGGCTGGTGGTTGATGACTAATAAGGGATATTGCAGCACGATTACTGCTTGCTGTATTTTTGCACCAGTGAAAAGTGGATTTTTTATGTTTGTATACTCTGGATTGTGTGGTAAGCTGTTATGCTAGAGAGAAGCTTGCTGTCTGTTTTTCCTCTGACACAGCCCTCGTAATGAACTTTCATTTATTCGTAATGAACTTTCATTTCCTAAATTTAAGTCTCTGTTGAAAACTCACTTTTCCAATTTGGCATTTAAATTGACTTCTTTTTCAGTTTGTTGATGGACATGAGAAGACTGTTTTCGGAAGACCAAATCAAAAAGAGGAAAAATGGGAGGGTTTGGGGGGAGGGGCTTATTTTTTTATTTTCTATTAATAATAAGATTAGGTCTTTCCTATTGATTATGTTGTTCTTTTCTTGTTTTCATTTGATTGTTTTTAGTGTATTGTAGTCCGCATTGATCTATTGCAAATTGCGGGATACCGAATTTTAATAAACACAAACATAGTCAAAGATAAGATGCAGTGGGAATCTAAAACAGAACTTTAATTTGTGCATGGGGCTTTTAATCTTGTTTCAGCTTAAGACAGAAAGTAAATAACATCTCTGTTGTTGGAAGATCAGTATGAACAGGATAATAAACTCTGATGAGAGAACAGGGCTATCTTATGGTCTTATATTAGATTGCATCTCTTCAGTATAGTAGTTTTAGCATATAGCTGTTGAATATTTCAACACTATAACTTTAGTTGGAAGTCTGCTCCAGGTGTCCAAAACCCTTTCAGTGAAAAAGCATTTTCTCCCATTCTGTCAGCTTGGGGTCCCTGTAGTGATGAATCCCAATCAGTAGTAACATCTAAATTATGATTTATTTACAGATAAGCTGGACCATAAGCAGGACTTGACTTACAAACTGCAAGTAAGTAGAATATATAATCCAGATTTCAATTGCAAACAGGCACAGTATGGGGCTAGGATTTTCCAATCCACAAATCCAATCTAGTGTCTAGGAAACCAGTAATCTTTCTTCTTCACAAAGGAAGATCACACACACTTGAGCTATATTTAATACAATGCTTGGTATGACTTCAGTATTTAATTATGCTTGACATCTATAAAACAGGCTTTCAGGGACTCATAGATCTTCTTCACTGGATATGCAACCGTTTTAGCCTATGAGCCATCAACTTGTGGGAACAATGGGTAATTCTCAGAATCCATTTATGGAAACAGGGTCAGGGTCCAGCCACGGAGCCTTCATAGAAACAGCCAACCAAGTTATAAAAGTGAATAAATCGCCTTATTAGTTCAACTCACAGTGCTTCACAGTGTGGTGTTTTGGAAATAAAGGCTCTTGCAAATCAGTGGAAAGTCTTTCTGCTTTCTACCAGGCCCAAACACAGTCTGCACTCTGCAGTAGCTTTAAAAGAGTCATGCACAAACCCAGGCCTGGCTCCAATCTGGAAACATAGGATCAGGATTCTCTGGGTGAGTCAAAGAAAAGAACTTCCTACCTTAGTAGTCTTCTAATTATCTTACACAGAGGTTGTTAAGGCATAGGCTGGAGGGCTGCTGTCTCTTCCCAGAGCCTTCTTGATGCATTTCTAAACTGGGTTTTAATCCATTCTGGTTGAACTTCTCACCCACTCTGCTATGCACTGGAGAACCTGGCCTCTTAAGTGGCCCTGTGAGAGAGTATATTTAAGTGTATCTTCTACGTTTCAAGTTTCAAGTTTATTCAGTTTTTGATGAATCGCCTATTATTAATTCTAGGCGATGTACATGTTACAATTTTAATATAAGAAACTTACAAGATAATTCAAAAATACAAGATACAAATGATACATACATGAGTTTAGGGAGAGAGGGGAAAAAGTTACAATAATAGGGTATTTGTTAAAAAAAAAAAGGAAAGAACAATAGGGAGGGTATTTATAAAACCAGAGCACAATGTAAAAAAGAATTAAGAAAGCTGTGTTAAAAATCATAGGCATCTTTAAATAAATAAGTCTTTAAAAGTGATTTGAATTTAACAGAATCAGGTTCAGATCTAATATACTGTGGTAACATATTCCACCATTGAGGGCCCATAACTGTAAAAATATCTAGTCTTCTGGTTCCAATAACCTTTAAAGATGGTACTGAAAGGAGACTCTGTTCCGATGATCTTAACGAGCGTTTTGGCTTGTATGGAATTAATAACTTAGATATGAACTGCGGTTCATTAAAAGCTAATGTTTTAAAAATAAGAAACATTATTTTAAACATGATCCTATGCCCAATGGGTAACCAGTGTGCATCCTTCAAAAGAGGTGAGACATGGTCATACTTTTTTGCATTATAAACTAATTTTACGGCAATGTTCTGGATAATCTGTAATCTCCTTTTCTCCTTATTTGTGATATTTAAAAATAAAGCGTTACAGTAGTCGATTTTTGATATTATAAAAGAATGGATTAATATTTTCAGGGATGAAGTAGTAAGGAATTTAGAGATTGATCTAATTTGACGAAGTTTGAAGAAACAGGTTTTAACTATAAGAGAAATATGATCATGGTATGAAAGATTCGCATCAATTACTATTCCAAGGATTTTAACTGAGGGAACCAATTCAATTTGAATGTTTTTAAGATAAAAAGGATTACTAAGTGTTATTTCTTTTTTCCAAGTAAACAAAATGGATTTTGTTTTATTAATATTTAACGCAAGTTTATTTGAATCCAACCAATTTTGAATTTTTTCCAATTTTTGATTTATAGCTAAGATTTCTGAATAATTTCCGGGATCCAAGGGGTGAATAAGTTGTATGTCATCAGCGCACTCCATCACACCATTCTGAAACCACTGAAGATCAATCAAGCTCCTCAGGACCACTAAATTGCACCAGTCTCCCAGTAGTATTTGCCTAAGCCAGTGGTCTCAAACTCAAACCCTTTGTGGGGCCACATTTTGGATTTGTAAGTACTTGTAGGAAGGAAGGAGGGAGGGAGATGTCAGACCTGCAAATAGGACGGAAGAAGAGAGAGATAGGAAGGGAAGGGAAGACATGGAAACGTAGATTTTGAAAAGAAAGCAGAAAAATTGAATATTAAGTTAATGCCAAAGATGGATGCAAACTGACTATTATGGTGATAGTTACCAGTGGGGAGAAATGCTCAGAGAGATGAAACTCTGAAGAGGAGGTGGAAGCCTCCTCTTAGGAAAGGAGTTTACCGTCCAGTCATTGCATTGGTACATGAAATCACTCTCTGACCACTGGTAAAAGCTTTGAATGGTTCTTGCAGACTCAAAAAATGAAATAATCAAAATCTCTCATGCAAAAGATATCTCTCTGGAAAGATGTTACAATGCACTTATCTTTAAGGCTCTCAGGGGTCCCGACGCGGCCCCGTTTCGAGTGTCTGCTTCAGGAGACCCAAAAATCACTTTTTGACCAACTATGTAGTCATAGTACTGTTCCAAGAAAAAAATCTGAAAAACAATAAATTTTCATCAAAAACCACACGCCGCAGCAGGATACTCACACATACTGTGTATTTGCATGGGGGGGGGGAGTGTAATTACTGCCACACGAATCCATGTTTCGCCAAAAGGCTGTTTCAAGGCAAGCTCCCCCTAAAAATGAAATGCAGACAAATTAAGAAATCTATAGTCAAGACAATTGCCATGCTAAGGTTTCACCCTACCGCGTATACTTTATTCAAAATCTTGAAAGGGAAGTAGAAAAAAATGGCTGCGGCGTTTAAGTATCAGCTGAGAAACGCTGAGGTCACATGACTACGCCATAATTCTCTCTCTAATTAGGATTAGGCCAGTGTCATCCATTCCACCTCTTTGTTCAAGCCATATGGCTCCACAGTATTAAGGCCTAGATTCACTGACCTGGCCGAGTCAGTCCGCTCTGTGTCCAATCCGATGCAGGCCGACTGATTCACAACGGGCTTGCTTTCAAATGGGGGCCTGTAGGTGGTCTGTGCATGCGTTTGATGTCCGTGTTTTTTTTACTTTTTACTCGCGAACCCGCAGGTTTAAAGGCTCGAGTCGGGGCAGGAGAATTGGAGCAGAGATCAGGGCAGGAGAGTCGGGGCAGATCGTGGCAGGAGAGTCAGGGCAGACAGCAGGGTTGGAAGATCGGGGCAGAGAGCAGGGCAGCAATGGAGCATGAGAGTCGGCAGGGACGTGTGGGACTGGTTCCCAGCAGTCGCTTCTTTGGTTGATTGGCCAGCCCAGTCGGTGTCCCAGATTTGTTTAGTGAATCTCATCCCTGCCTGCTTTGCATGCCGTTTCCCCTCATTTGCATGCATGGATCGGAATCGGATCGGTACAAAGGTTAGTGAATCAGGTCAGAGAAAAATCGGGTCACAAAAGGGTCGCAAACCGATCAGTACTATGGCTTGATTCACTAACCTTCCTCCAGACCCCATCTGCACCCAATCCGATCTGTGCATGCAAATGAGTAAAAAGGTATGTAAATTTCGTAAGGCATCAATTCATGAAATCATTTCGTCCAAACCGACTGGCCTTTCCGTTCCAAAAAGTTTTTACTGCTGAGGACCAGTCGCTTTATATCCTCACCAATAATTCCTGCCTAGCAACTGCCACGTGAATGTTAAGAACTCCATTAAAAATATATATCTACCCCGCAAAAAATCCAAAATAAATCTAAACTTTAAATATATGTAAACTTTCATGTACATAAGCGTTAGAAATATTTTTTTTATTTTTTTTGTAATGCGCATGGCGAGAAAATCGCAGATTAACCCCGTGCTCTCCTTGCGCATTGTATATTTCATATATCAATACCAAATTTAAAAAAAAACAAAAACCCAACTAAGATAACTTTTAAGGGACAGTGTTGTCCAATTGGATGTCAGTCCCTGAAATGGCTTGATTTCCCTAATTTATGCTTTATTTGAATTGGCTGCTTCCTCCTCCAGTGAGCCACTAATGGCTCCAGCAGATGCTGTTTGCACGTGGAACTTCTGGCCAGTGTGACTTTTCCCATCTCATTCCAGGAAGAGATAACTACTGGTGGAGCAGAAGATTAGAACTAAACTAAACTAAACTAAACCTTAAGTTTATATACCGCATCCTCTCCACGGAAGTGGAGCTCGACACAGTTTACAAGAACTTAAAATATAAGAAGAGAAAGGAAAAGGTTTACATGAGCTTATATATAGAATGGAAGAGTAAGGGGGAAAATAGCCAAGTTTTCAGTTGCTTGCGGAATAGTTGGAGAGAGCCCAGGTTTGGCAGCGGGATAGTAAGGTCGTTCCAGAGACCTGTGATTTTGAAGAGAAGAGATTTTTCCAATTTACCTGCATAGAGAATACAGCGTAAAGAAGGGAAGGATAGTTTATATCTTTGGGCGGGTCTGGTGGAGTCAGGACTCGAGCAGCTGCAGGGAGGTACAGCAAGGTCCCGCTATGACTGCGCTTAAGTTTACAGTTGCTGCTGCTGGTTTGAGAAGCATACAGTAGCGGTGGGGAGGTGGGGGGGGAGATACTGGATGGCATTGGGGTGGAGGGCAATGTTCCCTCTAAGCTGCGCACAGCCAAGCAAGAACACAGTGACCCAGCAAGAAGCTGAATTCGAGCCCTGTGGGATAGAGTGTACTACGTCTGCCAGCCAGAAGCCTGTTCAGGTCCAAGCTGGACTCTTGGGAGAAACATTTTGAGCAGTATTTCAAACCGATTCTGTACATTGTGTTTCCAGCTAGACTTCACTATTCCCACCCATCTCCCTTTTATACCATGTCTCATCAGTAGTATCTTGTGGTTTGTATTCTCATTTCCCCATTTTACATTTTTATTTTAAATTTTGTATGATATTAACCGCTTTGGTAATTAAAGCAGTATATCAAGCCTCAATAAACTTGAAACTATTAATTCAGTCCAAATAAATTCCAACTTGAATCCCTGCAGCCTTTCTAGACCATCTCTGATCTGACAATGAGCAGAAAATTAATTCTATACCGGGGGTTTGGAAATCTATGGCACTTGTGCCACAAAGTGACATGTCAAGAGGTTCTCTACTTACCCTTTCAAAGTTTAATAAAGGGGGATGGGGGTTTAAACTTCACGGAAATTTAGTTATACTAAAAATATTTATTTAAATAAAAAGCTAAAAAGAAGATTTATTCAAAACTAATGAGGAGGTTGGTGTGTAAAGCTCTTGGCAACAAGAGGATAGCTGAACCTCGAGTGACACCTCTGAAATTATGATATAAGGTTATGTGGGTACTTAGTTATAAGAGTAGGATGTGAATGGGCTTTAAACTTGACTTTATAAAGTTGGGGGTGTTTTATATCCTGAGAAAGGTGGATGCGAAGAGGTTTTGTGTGGCATGCATTTTTTGTGTTACTGGGAGGGATGCCCAAGCCCTGCCAGTTGAATATGTTCTCTGCCTGATTCCCTCCCCCTCCCCCCCCCCCATGCTGTCTGACTTGCTTCCAGCTATTGATGCTGGAACCCACCCATGCGTAGTTCACGAACTGAGCATGCTGACTTCCTCTGATGCTCAGATAGCATGCGGAGCTCAGAAAGAGAACTGGTGGGGTTTGGTCATTCCTGCCAGCAGTGGCGTAGTGAGGGTGGGACACACATGAGGCAGGGGCACCCTCCTGCCCTCTTCTCTGCCCCCTACTCCATCCCCATCCCCCCACGCTGCGTTCGCATGCCCCTTCCCTACCTCTGTACCTCTTTAACGTCCTCAGCATGAGTGGCATCACCAACTTGCTGCACTCGCTGGCATCGGCTCTCCCTCTGACATCACTTCCTGGTTCTGCTGTTGCTCGCACCGGCGAAGAGCTAGAAGCACAGGGCAAGGAAGTGAAGGCGCATGCGTGGGAGAGGTGGAGGGAGCGGGATGCGGAGAAGAGATGTCAGTGCCCTCACCAAGACAGCACACAGGGTGGTCTGCCCCCCTTACTATGGTACTGCCTGCCAGCCAAGGTGTTAATTTTAATGCAGTAACAGAGGGGGGGGGGAAGACCTGATAAAGGAAATGTATGGAGACACCTGATCATTCATTCTGATTCATTCTGCAAAAAGTGGCACACTCTGTACAATAGTTTGCCGACAATGGAATGAGTCAATAAATTCCAACTTTCATGAAGTCTTTCAAGACCAACTCTGATTTCACAATGATCAGATAGTAAATTCTGCATTAAAGGATGCAGAATCACTGTATATTTCAGAAACCATAGTCAAAAATTCTTGAGTATTTGAATAAATTCATGTAAACTGTTCTTAGCTCCTTGGGAAGAACAGTAATGTAATGTAATGTAATGTATTTCTTATATACCGCTACATCCGTTAGGTTCTAAGCGGTTTGAAGAAAATATACATTAAGATTAGAAATGAGAAGTAAGAAGGTACTTAAAAAATTCCAAAAAAATTAAAAAAAACAGTATAGAAAATTGAATAAATATATACATAAATATACAGAGATTTTGCACCTTTAATGCAGAATTTACTATTCGATCATTGTGAAACCAGAGCATGTCACCATTTGGTTGTATGCCCCTGACGCAGACTTCACTTTGGTTATTTGTTGGTGGGGGAAGGGGTAGGCCAGGGGCTGTGGCAGTGGCAGGAGGCAGAGCAGTAGTCATGGCATGATATGCCTTTTTTTCTTTCAGAAAGTTGCCAACCCTAAGCTCCCCACATTGCATACTGAGTTGCCAGATTTGGATGCAGTTCTTGAGTCAGTTCTTACTAGCATATCACTTGGACTGATTTAAGGAATCTAACCGGCATCAAGCTAATATATACAGCACTTAGATAGCTAATCCATGACATTGTTTGAGCCACTGTAAGGTTTTATTTGTAAGGTCACACTTTGCAAAGCTGCTTTCCATTTACTTGATAAATAGGAACAATATTTGTTCCACAGAAAAGAGATAGGGAAGTAGCCGTTATTAAAGAGACAGAGCGGAGTTTGGTTTTCTGTTTTATGCTGTAAGCACCTGGTCTAATTGGTAACCAATTTTAAATAAAATATTCCAAACAGGATTGAAAATACAGTTTTCAGTCATATAAATATCTATATTTTTTTATTAAATAAGAACATAAGAATTGCCATCTCCGGATCAGACCCTGGGTCCATCAAGTCCAGTGATCCGCACATGCAACAGCTTCCACCAGTGCTGAAGAAATGGTCCTGGTGAAAGCAGTTGCGTGTCACCAGTTGGTTGTATGTCCCTGACACAGCCTTGTTGGGGAAATGCTGTCCCAAAAGTTACCTAAGGGAAACCCCATTTTCTTATGAATAATGTGCAAAACTGAAAGTGTTTGTTTATTATATTCTTGATATATGGGTTATGGGTCATTGCATGCATTTGATATATCGCCTTTCCGTGGTACAACCAAGATGATTTACTTATTACATACAGATAATTTTTCTGTCTCTACTGGACTCATAGTGGCTGATATTTAGCCCCATTGGGGAGGAGTGTGTAGTACAGTGTTTAGAGCTACAGTCTTAGCACCCTGAGGTGTGTTGTGGGTTCAAATCCCACACTGCTCCCAGGGATCCCGGGTAAGTCACCCATTGCCCCAGGTTTATTAGATAGAGTGGGAGCCCACTGGGACAGACAGGGAAAAATGCTTAAGTACCTGAATGCAAACCACTTAGGCATGCGGATTGTGCAAAATTGCAGGCGGACCTTAGAGAATTTTTTTATTTTTTATTATTATTTATTTATTTATAGAGTTTCAATTTTACAAACCAAGTGTATACTTGTACAGAAAGTTTGTCAGAACGGAAATTACTATTATTCCAAATGTATTAAAAAAATTTATACCTTGAAATTCTTAACAACAAAGAAAAGAAAATATATTTAACTAACAAAACTCAAGTCCTCCATAATTGGGATCCAAGAATTCACATAAGCGAGAAATTAAGGAAAATTATAATTCTTATTAGAATATGCTATACATAGTGCTGAGGTAGGAGTAACATTTTAAACTATAGAGCTCTTGATTTTGGTTTCCCTTCTAACATTCGGGACAGGGCCAAGAAAGCAGTTAATTGTTGAGGCTCAAAGAAAACATATTTGACTGAGCGGTGGCAAATAATACATTTACAAGGATGTCTCAAATAAAATGTAGCCCCCAATAAGATGACCCCGGGTCTCAGAAGAAATTCATGATGACGTTTTTGAGTCTCTCTACAAAGAATTTTACATCCAAGAAAGGTCTTCTGTTTATTTTTAAAGAAAAGCCTCAGTAACCATACTTTATCTATCGATAGAGCTAGTGTTAATATAAAAGTAGAAAGATTTACCGTATTCTTATCAGACGTTTCCAGAATTTCAGATACATTCAATTGTCCTTGACCTGTTTTTAACTGTACTTGAGGCCCATTTTTTTTATTTGGTTGATAATACACTTGAGAGAATGGAGGTAAATTTTCTTTGGAAACTTGTAGTACTTCTACCAAATGTCTCTTAAGCATCTCCCCAGGAGTTACCGAAGGTAATCTAGGGAAATTAATAAGTGGTGCTCGAACGTCTGGGCTTAGGGTGGTATCCGGCCCAAAAGAGACAACCCCGGTTTCGCTCAATCCGGGTGCCCTCAGCGGGCTGACATCAGACGCTGACATCGCAACTCCCTGCATCCTTTGCACTAGCTCTTCTATGTTGCCGAGAGTCCGCATCGTGGAGTGCTGCGAGGCGCCGACAGCGTTCCTGCCTCTCCTCTTCGGCATCAGAGAACAAATCAGGCCGCAAAGTGCCTCAAGAAGGAAAAAAGAAGAGAAGAGCTTCAGCTAATCGGGTGCATACTTCTCAGCACGTTTTAGCCGCGGCCATCTTGGATCTAGTCTTTGTCTTAGAGAAATTTAATGTGGACAAATGCAAAGTGATGCACATTGGGAAGAATAACCTGAATCACAATTACTGGATGCTAGGGTCCACTGTGGGGATTAACACCCAAGAAAAGGATCTGGGTGTCATCATAGACAATACGATGAAATCTTCCACCCAATAGGATGCTAGGAATTATTAAAAAAGGGATGATTAACAAGACTAAGAATGTTATAATGTCCCTGTATCGCTCCATGGTGCAACCTCATCTGGAGCATTGCATTGAATTCTGGTCTCCTTATCTTGAATCCCAGTACAGTAGTCTCCTCCACAACCTTCCCCGGGAGCGCATTCCAAGCACCCACCACGCGTTGCGCGAAACGGTCAGGGAAGGATGTAAACCATGCCTTTGCTACCAGAACTGCAGATAGTTCAATAATGCATCGGTGAACATACATTACAGAGGTATTTTTCAGCCAGCAGGCTGCTTTAATGTGTGTTAGGCTCTGTAGGGGAGAAGCACTGGAATGCTGATTAGATATGAGAACTATGTTCTGCTCTGACTTAGAGGGTGCAGGTAAAATCCATGACAAAATTTTAAAGGGGTTTGGATCGCACAGAAGACCAAACTGTAGCCCCCCCAAGCTCACCCTGGTGGGGGGATTCCTTCTCCAAAAGTCCAGCTAACAGGAGGCAATTTTTTTTCTGAAAATCTAAAGGAGCAATGAAAACACAATTGCGTGCGTGCGTGTTGGAGGATTCCCTCTCCAAAAATACGAAGGGGAAAGAGCCCTCCCCCATCCTCCCTTGGTAATTCTGAAGGCTTGAGCCTCTCCTCTTTCTGGTTATGCTGCACAAAGTTGGGTGTCAGCGGTACATTCATACATGGGCTGATCCAAGCACAAGCCAAAATTAGCCTATCCTGCGCAAGAAGGGGGAAAAAAACAAACAAAAAAAAACTAGTTAATAATAAAAAAAAAATAATAATAATAATAATAAAAAAAACTTAGTTAATTTCAAGACTAAGCTTAAAAGTTTCTTTTTCAATGATGCTTTTAGTTAATAAATAACTTTATAATCCTTCTTAACCTTTTATTTTCTTATTTGTGCTTTTATTCCCTCCCTATTGTTGTAATCCTGAAATATAGAATTTGATACAGAATGTAACCCTTTAAATATAGTTTTCCTAATGTTTCATGATTGTAAGTTTTTGTAATTATGTAATTTTATTTGTCTATGTAATAACTACCCCAAGTTTTTATTCACTCGTTATTGTTTGTATATCGCCTAGAATGTAGAATAGGCGATTAATCAAATTACATAATAAACTTGATAAAACTTGATTCAACTACACTGAAGCAGCCCAGGCTGGAAAAATGCAGTTTTTCTTCTGCAAAGTGCTTTGGGCCTTTGTTATGGGCAGGTGAAACCTTTCAGGACACTCTTCCAGAGATTGTGCTGGGGGCTGTAAACCACCACACCCAGAATGGAAAAAAACAACAACCACCTCTCCCTCCCAAACATCTGCATTTTTAGATACAGGAAGGTGGGGGGGGGGGATTCAGCCCATTCCTAGATGTAATACAGGGCTTGCAGTGTTGATTTCAGTGGGTAGAATCAGGGACTATAAATTCCGAACTGCATTAGGATAAGGTTCAGAACCAGAACCAACCAAATGTCTCTCTCCTGAAACCGGGTAGCTTGGCAGCTCCCCTGCCCAGTAGTGTGCTTAGTTTCTATCTATTGGAACTTCCATCAAGGCTCACTCCAGCCCATATTAACCATCCCAGCCATCAAAGCCCTCCCCAGCCCATCCTCAACTGAATGTCCATATACAGGACATAGGCCGTGCAAGCCTGCACAGTACTAGCCTTAGTTTCTTATTATACTGGCCTTAGTTTCTTATTTCCTGATTACAGATCCTCTGTGTTCATCCCACGCTTGTTTGAATTCTGTCACTGTTTTCTTCTCCACCACCTCCCTCGGGAGCACATTCCACGCATCAATCACCCCCTCCGTAAAGAAGAATTTCCTAACATTACTCTTGAGTCTATTTGTTAGTTTGTTCCCTCATTTCAGACTTAGATCATTCAAGTAAGGAAGCATTTGGCGATGTGCCCCCATCTACTTTGAACTCCTAACCACTAATGTTACAATCAGAATCATAAGAAACTGTAGTTCACCTTTAATAGCTATTACAGTGTTCCCCCGGTCATTCATGGTTCACGGTCCTGGTCATTCGTGGTATTCCCCGACCGGAACTTCCTGTGCTAAAGTCGGGCTTCACCAATCAGGAGCTGCGTGTCAAAGCAGCTCCTGATTGGTGAAGCCTGACTTTAGTGCAGGAAGAGGCGGTCGGAGCATACCGCGAGTGATTTCCTTCACTCGCCGGCACTCCAGCTGCCCTATCCTGCTTCTCCAGCTGCCCTCTCCTGCCTCCCTAGGCGAAAAACCGTATTCATGGAACGGAACCCCTGCGAATATCGGGGGAGTACTGTACAGTACTGCTATGATCTTTAGCTGTTTGGATTATTAATGTCTCAAATTGATGGGATTATGTTTATGACCTTTTGTTTTCCATCTTTATTCATATTGGGCCATATTCTATATATGACACTTCTGAAAAACCGGCACTGATATGAATGGCGCTGTTAGGCATAGTTTATAGAATCACGTATAGCGTCCATCTGCATAACTAAAGTTTAGGCACGCCCATTTAGATCAATGAACATCAGACCTAAATACCTGCGCCTGAACTGTGCACAGATTAGCCATATTCAAGTTTCAAGTTTATTGAAATTTTGATTTACACGCAATATCAAATATTTTCAATGCATATAACAAAAATAAAATTTGGGGAAATAAATGAATCATTTAAACAATAGACATAAAAACATATTCATAAATAAAAAAAATGCATAAGGAATATAGGGATAAAATTACATTTGTTTAAAGTAAAAAAAAAACAACAAAAGAAAAACATTTAAGGAAGAACAACATCAGGAAAGGTATATAAAAAAAAATAATAGCGCCTAACTTTTAGGAACGCCCATGACTCGCTCATGCTCCTCCCATGGCCACGCCCTCTTCGGAGATCTGAGCACTAGAATTTACATCACTTGATAGAATGTGCTTAGAAAGTTGTGCGTGCAAATTCTAATTAATGCCAAGCACATGTTATTAATTACCAATTGTCAGTGCTGATTGGCTTGTTAAACAATTAAGTCGCATGCAGAAATCTGGGAATCTTTGTAGTGCTATTGATTCCCAATTATTGTGTCTTCTTTCATCCCTATTTACTCTGTGATATTCTGAATTGTTTATCCTTATTTTAAAAGTACCGTACAGTTTATACACCATGATGTGGCAAATGAGTGGCTATATAGCATATTCTTGCTAAAATAGAAAGGGTGACGTGGAAAATCTTGGTATCTCTGTCAGAATATTTTGATGCTGTCAGAACCCCCTGACCTTCAGATATGGAGAAAAGAAGTCTTGCCCTGGCTTCAGTTCTGATTCTGTCCGTCACTACAGTTGCTTAATTTCTATGTAAAAACATAAGCATGCATTAAAATCAATAATGCGTGGAGCCACTGCAAGAGGCACACACGTCAGCTATTTTTTTATTTTGTTATGGGTTGCCTGAGAGATCATCACAACTGAAGCTGCAGAAGCCACTAAACAACATTCTCCCAAGATCAAGTCTGGCAGAGAGATCAAGGTCATCAGGGCGAGTTAGTCTTAGTTTTGCCTCTTTGATGATTTTTCTTGCAATCTCCTGGTAACTCTATCCATGGTTTCTGGCTCATAGCCCTACATAAACAGTTTCTGAGTATAACTTGTAATGTTCCTCTCTCCCTGAATGATGAAATTACCTAATGGACCAACCTAATGGCATTATCTGCAATCATTTCTAGCTGGATTACCTCAACTAGACACGAGCTTCTCATCTCAAAGAAAGTTAGGGAACAAACTTTTCCATATTTATTAAAGTGCTAGGCTGCCCTCACCCCAGATAAGATTTAAACAATTGATGAGAATAAATAAAGTTACTTCCAAATTCATGAATCATTTTACTTTAAATCATTTTTGTTGAACATGAAGAAGTTACAATTAGAATTAGATATAAAAGAAATTTGTAAATGTAAACATCAAAGATCAGATTTAAATAATTTCAATTTCAACTACCAATCTCTATCCCACCAAGCCATTTCCCACCCATCCCATTTCCCACCCAATTTATAGAGCAATAAATATGTAAATATAATAATTGAAAAATAAGCAAATAAATAATGAGTAATAAATAAATTTTAATTTCATAAGAATCAGGATCACTTTATCCCATTTACTACATTTTATAATTACCCTGGCCATAGTAATTCGTACCAGTTGTAACCTTGAACGTAATCTTTATGAATAGTTGAATTCTGGTAGGGAAAATCATGTAAAAAAGGGGAGGAGACTATGTTGACCCAAGAACCTTTTGCAGAGGTAATGACACACACATTAAGTCTATATAGCTGCAACAAAAGAAATTATTTGAAATTCACATAATACATGTTTAGTACATCAATACAATTACATCTGAAATGGCTGACTATAGATCACATTTCTGGTATTCAAACTACATAAAATATTCCATAAGAAAATAGGAAGAAGGCACAGTCACCACCAAGACCAGGATGACCTGAATAAACCAAGTCAAAGTAATAAAAAGGAAGGCAAAGATGTAAATGGATGAAAAAATAGTCTGCTGATATTTTGTGATGAAACACCTAGAAGGAAGTACTGGGTGCTGACTCATAATATAAGATACAGGGGGGTGCTGAAAAATTCTTAGCCGAAGCAAAAAGAGAATGACATGGATATGGTTCAATCAATGATCTGAAACAATGTCAAAACAGAGAATTTTGTTTCTGCAAATTGGCACTTAACGAAATAAGATAACACTCTTAGCTACAGTGGCAAAATAACACTCAGAATTTAGGAAGCTGGTTGGTTGGGCTGAGAACTTTTCAGCACCGCCTCATATGTAATAAAAGTGAGCCAGGTATAGGACAATCAAGCCATTGTGACATCATTGATGAGGCTGGCTCTTATTGGTGGATTGAGGCATTATGACATCACAACCTTAGCTCTGGTTACCAGATACTGAAATTCTTCACCCTATGAGGGGGTGCTGAAAACGTCTCAGTCCAACCAAGAAGAGAACGACGTGGATATGGTTCAATCAATGAATGGAAACAATGTCAAAACAGAGAAGTTTGTTTCTGCAAATTGGCACTTAACAAAATAAGATGACGCTCTTTTTTGCTACAGTGGCAAAATAATGCTCAGAATTTAAGAAGTTCGTTGGTGGGGCTGCCAACATTTCAGCACCCTACCCCCCCCCCCTCCATATGCAATACTGGATCAAAACAAATGTCCATCAAGCCCAAGCCTGAATTTAGCCACATTAATATAGGCAACTGCCTAGGGTGCTAGATGTTCGAGGTGCTAAATACCCAGGCCAAAGAGATGCACTGCTCCTGTGTACTTTAGGGGAACTGAGAACCCAGGCTGAGAAGGAACTGGGTTTGATTCTCACTGCAGCTCCTTATGATCCTGAGAAGCCACTTAACCCTCCAGGCACATAATTTAGATTGTGAGCCCACTAGGGACAGAAAAAGTATCTGCATATAGTGGGAGGGGAGGCGTAGCCTAATAGTGCAGTGGGCTGTGAACCTGGGGAACTGGATTTGATTCCCACTGCAGTTCCTTGTGACCCTGGACAAGTCACTTAAACCTCCACTGCCCCTCTAGGAACAGAAAAAGTACCTGCATATAATATACATAAACTGCTTTGATTGTACCACAGAAAGACATCAGATCAAGTCTATGAATCTTGATCTCTAGGGCCCTAGGCATGCACTGCTTCAAAGGATGCTATTGCTCTTGTTCTGGTCTTCAGCCCTTATGGGATACCTATTAGAGAATGACACGGTGACAAAATTCATCACCGTTCCCGTCCCCGCGGATAACTGCGGGAAATAAACCCATGTCATTTTCTAGTGTCTATTTCAACCTCAGTCCTTCTACACCAGCATTCTTCAAAGCAAAGCTTGCGGGTCAGTGGTTGTGGCCATTCATACTCTGATTCTTATGGGAGCCAAGGATAATGAAGCCATTGTGACATCACTGATGTGATTGGCTCTTAGGCACTGGTGGAATGAGGCATTATGACATCACAATATCTGCTCTGGATACCAGAGACTGTCATTCTTCAGTGTCTATCTCAACCTCAGTCCTTCTACACCAGCATTCTTCAAAGCAAAGCTTGAGGGTCAGTGGTTGTGGCCATTCATACTCTGATTCTTATGGGAGCCAAAGATAATGAAGCCATTGTGACAGCACTGGTGGAATGAGGCATTATGACATCACAATATCTGCTCTGGATACCAGAGACTGTCATTCTTCAGTGTCTATCTCAACCTCAGTCTTTCTACACCAGCATTCTTCAAAGCAAAGCTTGAGGGTCAGTGGTTGTGGCCATTCATACTCTGATTCTACCCTTTTTCCTTAAAGAATGACATGAAGATGGTTTCCCGCGGTTATCCGCGGGGACGGGAACGGTGATGAATTTTGTCACCGTGTCATTCTCTAATACCTATCATTCCCCCCTGCCTACTTTCTGGGATCTGCTGTCTGATCTTGCATATGGATACAAAAATCTTCAGTCTGGCTCTGATAAAGTCCAGCATCCTGACTCCAACAGTGGCTAATCCAGGTCAATTAGAAGTATCTACCAGACCATAAATAGGTCTGCTTCTTGCAGCTCCCTTTCATACCGGGTCTGAGCAAATGGTCTATTTAGCCCAGACCAGTCTTCTGTTTCCACAGTGGCCAATCCAGGTCACTAATACCTGGCAAAAACCCAAATAATAGCAACCTTCCATGATATTGATTCCAAGGCAAGCAGTGGCATCCCCCTTTGTCTGTCTCAATAGCAGACTAAGGGCTTTTCCTCCAGGAACTTATCCAAACCTTTCTTAAACCCATCAACACTAACCACTCTTACCACATCCTCTGGCAAAGAGTTTCAGAGCTTAACTATTCCATGAGAAAAAATATTTCCTCCTATTTATTTTAAAGGTATTTCATGTAACTTCATTGAGCTATAACAAACAGATTTGTTTTCTGGGATCTGCCAAATACTTGTGACCCAGACTGGCTACTTTCAGTGACAGGATGCTTGGGTCAATGAACCTTGGTCTGAAGCAGCATGGCTTTCTGATGTTCTTGTGAGAAGCAGTTCAGGCTTCCCATTGGCTTTGTGCACAGCTACTCAGGAGCCTCACACATTTGAACCGTGCTTATAAAGTTGGTTCAAAATAATCAGTTTCCAAGTGACCCAATTTTGGGATGAAGACTTTGGCTCATGCATGGCATTTTAGATGCTGCCTCCTCTCCTTCCCCCATGCCTCATAGCTGGTTTTAAGAAAGGTTTGGACAAGTTCCTGGAGGAAAAGTCCATAGTCTGTTATTGAGAGGGACATGGGGGGAAGCCACTGCTTGCCCTGTATTGGTGGCATGGAATATTGATACTCCTTGGGTTTTGGCCAGGTACTGGTGACCTGGATTGGCCACCATGAGAACGGGCTACTGGGCTTGATGGACTATTGGTCTGAGCCAGTATGGCTATTCATATGTGGTATAAGTAATGTGTCAGGACCTCCCTTGGGCAGGAGCATAGATGGAGCAGCTGGGCTCAAGGCAGGGTGGAACAGTGCAGGTATGGTGCAAGAACCAGACATGGCATTTTTCGCCATTTTGGTAAGTAGTTGGAGTCTTTGCAAAATATGCTTTGGCTAGAGCTCCCTGAAGCAGTTATCGAGATGAAACCCATGGAGTCAAGCATTTAGAGGGGCTTCTTCAAATGTTTGCCGAGAACACATCTAAAATTGTGAATGGTTTTGACTCCAGATAAGTGCAATTTTTTCATTATTATTGAAAAGGTTTTGAATGATGCATATCTAAATTTGAACACTACACTATTTGAATATGGACAGTGGACTGTAAGCAGTATTTATTTATTGGGACACTGTTGCATGGGTTTATTTTGTGCACTTTTTTTAAGGGAGTAAGCCCTATGAAAAAGAATCGATTATCTTCACTTGAGTGGCAACAGTCTACCTATAAGGTCATGCAGTGGGTAATAAGTTCCGAGGGCTCTCCTGATTTATACACAAATGTATACAAGTAAATTTCTATATGCAGCTTATAAATCACTGATATACAAGGGTGGTTTGAAAACTTTGGTAAATTTCAATGAGATGCTGCCACAGTCCATTAAGTTATGGATTACATTAATGAGTATGTTTCAGTTTGACCAAACCTATTTTTCCTAGGATAAGAAAAAAAAAAACTCCTCGATGGAGACCACATTGTTTAACTTGGGTTTTTTTTTAATCAAACTTTTCAAGCCATCCTCATATTTTGATTGATTGTGTGACGTGTTTGCACTGATTTTGAGTTTGGGGATTATTTTAGTACCAGTGATTGTGGATTTTATTTTTATTTTTTTTGAATCAGACATGGAGCAGAAACCAAGTGTGAAGCAGGAATTAGGCACAGAGCACGGTAAGGCAGAACTTTATACTAGACAGTGAAGAGCTCCTAGGTTGCAGTACAGGCTCACCAAAAGTGTTGTAGCAGAAAGGTTGTGACTGCCTGGCTCTCACAATATATGATCAATGACTAGACACACCTCTTGCTGGTCCAATGAGCTTTTCCAGGGGGCGGGCATTCCTTTCTACCAATACAGCTGATATTTCCTGGAGCTGGGTTTGCCTTGGGGACAGCTGCTCCAAATGGGCTTGTTTTGCACATACCATGTCAGGAATGAACCTTACTCCTAAGCCAAGGCATGTGGAGTATGATCTCAGTCTCTCAATGGTCGACCTAGAATTTGCATTGTGCCAAAGAAAGCTTTCATCTGGAATTCATAAGATTTAACATGTATAGGTGATTACATGGCCTCTGTGGCTCAGCTGCATGATTCCACTCTCTGTTATACCTGGTTATGGGAAATCATATATAACTTTAAATGACAAAAACCAGACTACAAATCCCAAAATGCCCTGAGATGGCCTGTGAACAGCCAAAAACTTTGTTTCATAATATCTTTCCCTTCTTCCTGCCCTTAAATTGTATATGGATCTTCTAATTAGACCCCTGAATGTCTTATAAGGGGGAAAATTACCCTGAATGTCTGGGCCTTTTATACAAACACCCCTGGTGCTGAGAAATTCATTGTCCTTCGTCTTTTCCTCCTCCAGCATTCCAGCTCAGAATAATTGCACTTTTTATGTAAGACTGTAGCACACAATTATGCTGCCAAAGGACATAAATCTGTCAAGTACACCCAGCCTGCCTTGGAGCCTGTTCAGCAGTTTTTCCATGGGTAAGTCATCACATGCAAGAGCTGTTTGCTATCACGCTAGAAGCAGAGCTTTAAATGATAGTTTAGAACAGCCTATTTCTACCCTGTCCTTAGAGCCCCCTTGACCAGCTGGTTTTCTGAATATCCATAAAGAATTACATGAACGCATGCAATACATTTTAATGTACGTCTCCTGTTGTATGCAAATTAATTTCATGAATATTAATTTAGGCTGCCTTGAAAACCAGACTAGCTAAGGGGAACTTGAGGAATGGGTTACAAACACCAGTTTCAAAGCAGATCCACATCCCCAATCCCTGGAATCGCCCAGCCAGTTTTGTGATTTTTGCCTTTTCTGTTTAATTTTGTCTCTGAACTGTTTCTTGGGGTTCCCTATCCTCCTCTGCAGTGGCATAGCGAGGGCAAGGGGCGCCCAGGGCGGTGATACCCCCATGCCCTTCTCTCCACCCCCACTCCTTCGCCAGCATGAGCAGCTTCTCTGGCCTGCTGCTCATGCCAGTGTTGGCTTCCCCTCTGATGTCCAAGGCAGGATTAATTCTTCGAGAGCCCTTAGGCACACAAGTACACTGGGCTCCCCTGGGCCTGCCCCGCCCATACCCTGCCCCTATTTATCTGTTTTCTTATTTACTTCTTTATTTCCACTTATATTTCTTTTTTTAATTCAAAACAAACAAAGATTAGCATACCAGTGCACAGTTTTTCTTCTATGTAACCCCCAAACAAATCCCCATTCCTTCCCTTCCCACCTACTTATCCAGGACATTAACTCTGAACCCTTTCAATACGTATATAAAAGCGTTCAAATATATTGTAAAGCAGTAATACTATCCGAAATATAAGTCTATATTAATAACCAAGTTTACATCGCCTAACTGCCTCACCTCATCAGGGGTGTCAAATTCAATCACATAAGGAGCCGAAATCTGAAAAAAAGGCTAAGTCATGGGGTCCTTTTATTAAGGTACGCTAACCGATTTTGTGCACGCTAAATGTGCACCTTAATAAAAGGACCCTTAAGTGACTAAGGCTTAGTCTTAGCAGACATATAGGGTTACAACATCTCCAACCCCACACCAACTCTGTGGTGTAAACAAAATAAATATTGTAATCACAAAACAGAAAATATAATTATTTTTTCTACCTTGTTGGTCCCAGGCACTGGTTGTCTTCTGATAACTCGCTTGCCCCCCATAATGCCGGTGCGATGTCTATTAAGTAAAGTGGGGGGGTTCCCCAACAAAACCCCCCTTCGGAGCCCTAAAAACAGTAATTTTGAGCGGCGCGCACTTCCGCGCTGCGCTCAATTGTCTGGGTGCGCCTTTGTCTTTCGCGCCGTTGTCTATGAACCCCTCGGAGGTCTGGCATCATTCCTTATTTTCGTGTACATATCCGCAGCTGCGGCAATGGATCCCACCATCCCCAGATCCACCATCTGTCCTTTTCTCAACTACCCTTTCATCCAGCATCTCTACCTCCTTCCCCACTACCCCAGGGTCCATCATCTCTCTGTTTCTCTTCCCAACTACCCTGTCCTATGCCACTTCCAGAAACTGTATGCCTCCCCCTTCCATCTTTCCCTTCACCCCCATTGGTCTGGCATCCATCTTCTTGCATTCCCACCTCCAATGATCTGGCATCTCTCTCCTCTCCTCTTCTTCCCTTCCCTCTCCCACATCCACACCCCCATAGTCTGGCATTTCACTCTCTCCTCTCTCTTCCCCCCCCACTTCCATCAGCATCTGCCCCATTTCTTTCCCTCTGACCTAAATTCATCCAGTATCCTTCCCCCTTGTTTTCCCCCTTTCCCTGCATACCAATTCCATTAACATTAGCCCCCTTTCTTTCCCTCCGACCTAAATCCATCCAGTATCCGTCCTCCTTGTTTTTTCCCTTTCCCTGCACACCAATTCCATCAACATTAGCCCCCTTTCTTTCCCTCTGACCTAAATCCATCCAGTATCTTTCCTCCTTGTTTTCCCCCTTTCCCTGCATACCAATTCCATCAACATTAGCCCCCTTTCTTTCCCTTCAGCCTAAATCCATCCAGTATCCTTCCTCCTTGTTTTCCCCCTTTCCCTGCACACCAATTCCATCAACATTAGCCACCTTTCTTTCCCTCCGACCTAAATCCATCCAGTATCCTTCCTCCTTGTTTTCTCCCTTTCCCTGCATACCAATTCCATCAACATTAGCCCCCTTTCTTTCCCTCTAGCCCAGTGGTGTCCAACCTTTTGGCTTCCCTGGGCGGCATTGGCCCCAAAAAATTTTTCTGGGGCCGCACAAACACGTAAATGCTACAGCAAGACAGAGGAGGGAGCTGGCAAGAAGGTAAACACCCGGGGCCAACAGAGGAAAACACTGCATCACTCTCGACTGGGGCCGCACAAAATACATCATGGGACCACAGGTTGAACACCCCTGCTCTAGCCTAAATCCATCCAGTATCCTTCCCCCTTTCCCTGCACACCAATTCCATCAGCATATGCCCCCTTTCTCTCCCTCCACCACTCTTTCCACACAGCAATGGCAACACCCCCCCAGCAATGGCAAGGGGCTCCCACCTGGCATCAACGATGACAACAACACCGCCCTCACCCCCGGCATTGACGGACGGTAATGCAGCCAACTACCGGCATCAACGGCAACACGGCCAACGCAACTCCAAGAAGATCCCGCGATGACTGCATCTGCCGGTTCATCCCCCTCCGACGTCACTTACTTCTTCCGGCAGACGCAATCATTGCGGGACCTTCTTGGAGCTGCATTGCCGTTGATGCCAGTGGTTGGCTGTATTGCCGTCTGTCGATGCCAGGGGGGCCAGCGTTGTTGTCATTGTCGGGTGGGGGCCTGTTGCCATGGGGGGATGGTGTTGTTGTCGTCGGGTGGGGGCCCATTGCCGGGGGGGGGCTGGCGTTGTTGTCATTGTGTGGGGGCCCGTTGCCGTGCAGGGAGGGAAGAGGTGAGGCCCGTTGTCTTCTGAATAAAAATATGGCATGGTAAGTCATCCTTCAGCGGGCCCCCCCTGACTTTCGGGCCCTAGGCACGTGCCTACTGAGCCATTGGTTAATCTAGCCTTGCTGATGTCATTTCCTGGCCCTGTGACCCAGAAGTAATTTCAGAGGGGAGCCAGGCTAGCACAAGCATCAGGCTGAGGACGTTGCTCACACTGGCAAAGATATAAAGAGGTACAGGAGGGGTAGAAAAGTAGGACAGAAGTGTGACATGAGGGGGCGGGAAGGTGCCAGCGCCCCTATCAAGACGGGGCCCAGGGTGGACCACTCTCCCCTTACTATGCCACTGCTCCTCTCTGAGATCATTTTGACTGAATATTCTTGTAAACTGGTTCTTTCCTATCATCTGTGTATTGATTTTATTTTATTAATAGAAACATAGAAACATAGAAATAGACGGCAGATAAGGGCCCACGGCCCATCTAGTCTGCCCACCTTAATGTCCCTCCCCTACCTTTGCCCTTTGAATAGATCCCATGTGCCGATCCCATTTGGCCTTAAAATCAGGCACGCTGCTGGCCTCAATCACCTGTAGTGGAAGACTATTCCAGCGATCAACCACTCTTTCAGTGAAAAAGAATTTCCTGGTGTCACCTCGTAGTTTCCCGCCCCTGATTTTCAACAGATGCCCTCTTGTTGTCGTGGGACCCTTGAAAAAGAAGATATCTTCCTCCGCCTCGATGCGGCCCGTGAGATACTTGAACGTCTCGATCATGTCCCCCCTCTCTCTGCGCTCCTCGAGCGAGTATAGCTGTCATTTGTCAAGCCGTTTTTCGTATGGTAGATCCTTGAGTCCCGAGACCATCCGGGCGGCCATTCTTTGCACCGACTCCAGTCTCAGCACATCCTTGCGATAATGCGGCCTCCAGAATTGCACACAGTATTCCAGGTGGGGCCTCACCATGGATCTATACAATGGCATAATGACTTCCGCCTTACGACTGACGAAACCCCTTCGTATGCAGCCCATGATTTGTCTTGCCTTGGACGAAGCCTGCTCCACTTGATTGGCAGACTTCATGTCCTCACTGACGATTACCCCCAAGTCTCGTTCTGCTACCGTTTTTGCTAGGATCTCGCCATTAAGGGTATTAGTCTATGAACCGCCTAGTTCTGCTAGTCAGTTGTTGCAATACATCAAATTGTGAATAAATAAATATTTGGCATTAGTATGCATGAGATTAGGGTTACCAGATGTCCCTGATTTTCAGGGATTGTCCTTGATTTCACTTTTTCCCTGTTTTTAGGGAAAAAGTTCAGTTTACAGTAAAATGTGGAGGGTTACAACCCCCCAAACCCCCCATAACGCCGGCACGATATCTATTAAGTAAACTGGGGGGGTTCCCCAACAAAAAACCCCGTCGAAGCACCTAAAAACTGTAATTTAGAGCGGCGCGCGCTTTTGTCTTTCGCGCCGTTGTCTATGAACCCCTATAGAATGGGCTTACTACAGTATTTGGCGAACCTCACCATTCCTTACTCTCCAATACATCTTCTTCGTTCTATCAATGACTTGTGTCTTGGACTCCCGAATCCTAAACTCGCCACACTAGAATCCACTAGACACCAAGCTTTCTATTTTGCAGCCTCCTTTCCCTGGAATTTGTTACTCCTTGCAATGGGACTATAAAGGGGTGCTGAAAGGTTCTCAGCCATGAAACTTACAACTTATTCTTACATATTCACCCAAAGTTCAGCACATTTGGCACATTGAGTCTGAAGTTTCTGTAACCCTTCCAAAAATTACTCTGATGTCTGGTCTCTGAAATACTGCTCTGTTGCTGCAATCGCCTCCGAATCACTCAAAAATGGTCACCCTTTCAAACTCAACGTCAGACGGAGCAAGATCTGGGGAGTAGCGTGGATGGTCTCCAACTGCATCGAAACATCCATAATTTTGCAAGCCTTGTGAGTAGGTGCATTGTCTTGCAAAAAGAACTCCTTTCCACAGTTTCCCTCTCCTTTCTTCTTTCAATATCTCCTTTAATTGGACAGTAAGTTACAGTAGCATTCTACATTAACTGTTTGGCCCCTTGGAAGATAGGCAGTCATTACAACACCTTCTTAATCCCAAAACACTGTGGCCATGACCTTACCTGCTACCTTTTGGGTCTTAAATTTCCTTGGCCTTGGAGAACCTGAATGCTGCCATCGCATGGACTGTTGTTTTGTCTCAGGAACATAATGATGTATACATGTTTCATTAGCAGTAACTAATAATAATAATAATAATAACTTTATTTTTGTATACCGCCATAGTAGTTCCAAAATCACCAGCTTGCTGAAAATGCTGCAAAATCAACTTGGAAGTGGTCCGCTCGACGTCATTTCTCGTCAGTATTCAAACATTTGGGCACCCACGTGGCTGAAAACTTCTGCATTCTACTGCTGCCCGATTCAGGGGAATAAATTTTGATTCAATTCAAATCAAATCGATTCTCTCTCCTATCTCCCTGTGTAGCAGCTTTCCATCCCTCCCATTCCCCTATGCAGCACTTCCCGACCTCCCCTCACCCCACAATAAACAGCCTTCCCCTCCCTCCCCTGGTGAGGCCTGACATTCCTCCAGGGCCTCCTAAAGTAGCAGCAGCAGCAGTGGATGGCTAGTAGATGTAGGCTCTGAACAGACATGTTCACGGCCTGCCCTGTTAGGGCTTCCCTCTGCCGCATCACTGATGACGGGCATAGGGAAGATATGGCAGAGCAGGCCGCACACAAGCCTTTTCGGAGCCTACATCTGCTAGCTGTCCTCCGCCACTGTTGCTGCTTTAGGAGGCCATGATGGAGGTATGGCAGGCCTCATTGTGGTGGTGGTGGGGAGCTGTTAACTGAATCGGCGAGTTCAATTGAGGGGGGAAGCGAATTGATTCACCAAAGTGAATTGTTGAATTGATTTGAATCAGTGAATCAGACAGCACTCTTGCATTCCCAGCTGCTTGTGTTTTATCCGATATTCGCCAATCTGCCAAAATCAGGTCATGGACATGGTCAACAATTTCAGGAGTTGACACTGTTTGAGGCCTCCCAGACCTTGCTGCATCTATGGTCTCGAAATCGCCACGCTGAAAGTTTGCACACCACTTCTTCACTGTGGAGTATGATGGGCATTTGTCACTCAATGTTTGCATCATACATTCATGGATTTTCTTTGCGGGTTTCTTCTGCAGGAATAGGAACTTCATGATGGCTCGGAGTACTACACTTGAAAATTCCACACTTTTCTTTGGCATGGTTCAATTAATGATCTGAAATAATGTCAAAAAAGCATTACAATCCTGCAAATTTGCATTTTGCAAAATAAAAATGACATTCTTTTTAGCTACAGTGCCAAAATAATGCTCAGAATTTAGGAAGTTGATTGAGCTGAGAACTTTTCAGCATCCCCTCATATCTTGCTGCCAGTAACTATGACACTAGTGGCCTTGAATGAATGTTACCCTTTCCTATCTGATTTTGTAGTTGCGGTATTTTCCTTTTCTTAAATTGTGCATTTTGTAGATTGTAAATCGCCTGGATCTACCAGTCAGAAAAGACAGTATAGCTAATACAGGATGTCCGGTGCAGTACAGGGAGAGACCTCCCAGGAAAGAGACTTGGGAGTACTGGTCGACAAGTCAATGAAGCCGTCCGTGCAAAGCGCGGCGGTGGCAAAAAGGGCAAACAGAATGCTAAGAATGATTAAGAAGGGGATCACAAACAGATCGGAAAAGGTTATCATGCCGATGCACCGGGCCATGGTACACCCCCACCTGGTATACTGTGTCTAGCACTGGTCGTCATACATGAAGAAGGACACAGTACTACTCGAAAGGGTCCAGAGAAGAGCGACTAAAATGGTTAAGGGGCTGGAGGAGTTGCTGTACAGTGAGAGATTAGAGAAACTGGGCCTCTTCTCCCTTGAAAAGAGGAGACTGAGAGGGGACATGATCGAAACATTCAAGATAATGAAGGGAATAGACTTAATGGATAAAGACAGGTTGTTCACTGTCTCCAAGGTAGAGAGAACGAGAGGGCACTCTCTAAAGTTAAAAAGGGATAGATTCCGTACAAATGTAAGGAAGTTCTTCTTCACCCAGAGAGTGGTGGAAAACTGGAACACTCTTTCGGAGGCTGTTATAGGGGAAAACACCCTCCAGGGATTCAAGACAAAGTTAGACAAGTTCCTGCTGAACCAGAATGTACGCAGTTAAGGCTAGTCTCAGTTAGGGCACTGGTCTTTGACCTAAGGGCCGCCGTGTGAGCGGACTGCTGGGCACGATTGACCACTGGTCTGACCCAGCAGTGGCCATTCTTATGTTCTTATGTTGATCATGAACAAACATGAACATACTAGCAGTGGATCCAGAGAACCATATTGAAAACTGATGCTCTTTTGGCATCTTGTCCAGAATTTTGTACTACTAAATTATTTTTAAATGTTTGGGTAAACTAACTCCTTTAAACTGGGCTATAAATGCTGATAGCGCAAAAGAGTAAGAACAGCAGATCTAAAAATAGCTCTAAGTTCTTCCTGTCCAGCTCATAATCTGGACTGGCAGTATTTTTTTGGGCCCCTTCCATCTGCACATTTCCTCTTCCTTTATTCTGTGTTAAGACTGGAGCTGAAAATCAGCACCATAAGTCTACATATGCTAGTATAAGGGAAGGAAGAATCAATTTAAACTCTCCTCTCCCATAGCCTGAAATCACATGATGACCCGAGGGGTGTGGCAGAAAACCATATATCTGTATTGTGAACCCAATGACAGAGGCGTGTAGAATAAAGCAATACGATTAGTCTGTGCTTCTAACGTGATTCATCCTGATCTATTATCTGGGCTAGGAGGTGTTTTCATTTTCAAGTGGTACATTCTGCAGCTCCCACTCATCCACCCTTACCCTTCCAGCGTGCTCTGGATTGATAGGTTCATTGCCCTTAGCCCTTTCACAAGTGAGCTGGTGAACCAGTAGGAATCAGCAGGAGAGGGTCACACCCTCGTTTGTGCAAATACTATTAGACAAACCAGTGATAACATTGCTTGGAAATATAGCAGGCACCTGACAAAGTAATCTTTGATGTCTCATCCAGCCAGTAATTTTCCTTTAGGGTTTTTTTGGTTTTTGGATGCTGAACTCATTGCTCACCTCAGCAGCTGCTAAAATTATTCCATTTTACGCTTGTCAGTGGCATAAGTTCAAATAACTTTGCAACACCATCTCCCTCTGGCTTTTTCTCCCGTAGGGTGATGCTGAAAACCTAATGCTAGCACTAGAGGCGATTATTCCTAGACTTGTGCCGGCATTAGGCAGTGCAGAATATTCAGAGGGCTGTAGAGCAGGAGACAATGCATGCGCCAAAGATTAGCGCAAATAGCGTGCAAATGTAGTCATATGTTAATGAGGGCATTTCCTATTCCCTCCTATGCTTAGAGAACAGCGCACATAATAAAGCCACCCTTACCACCATAAACCTAATACCACCTTGAAGTAGACATTAGGGTGTTTCAAGAGGGGAGATAGGATAGAGATGTTTAAATACCTAGATGGCGTAAATGCGCATGAGTCGAGTCTCTTTCATTTGAAAGGAAGCTCCGAAATGAGAGGGCATAGGATGAAGTTAAGAGGTGATAAGCTCAGGAGTAATCTAAGGAAATACTTTTTTATAGAAAGGGTGGTAGATGCGTGGAACAGTCTCCCAGAAAAGGTGGTGGAGACAGAGACTGTGTCTAAATTCAAAAAAGTCTGGGATAGGCACGTGGGATCTTTTAGAGCAGGAGTGTCCAACTGGCGGCCCCATGAAGTATTTTGTGCGGCCCCAGTAAAAGACGATGCAGTGTTTTCCTCTGCTACCCCTGGGTGTTTACTGTCTTGCCGGCTCCCTCCTCTGTCTTGCTGCAGCGTTTGCATGTTTGTGTGGCCCCAGAAACATTTTGTTTGGCCAATGCAGCCCAGGGAAGCCAAAAGGTTGGACACCCCTGTCTTAGAGAGAGGAAGAGAGAATGGTTACTGCAGATGGGCAGACTGGATGGGCCATTTAGCCTTTATTTACAATCATGTTTCGTCTTTAAATGTGTCATCTTTCATTATGGGGGTAGGGAGGGAATTTGTTTGATGATAATAATAGTTGGAATTTCTTGAATTGTATATTTATATAATTAATTTATTACATTGTTATATTTTAAAAATTTGGGGGGATGTGAAGGGGAGGGAAAGGGGGGGTGGGAAAGGTATAGGGGGTATATATGGTATTATGAATAGGTAATATAGAAAATATATTTTGGAGAAATGATGAAATTATTTATGTAATATTTGAGCTTTGAATTTAATTGTAATGAGCATATACAGTATTGTATAATTGTATATTTGATTGATTTCTTCAATAAAATGTTTCAACATAAAATTAGCTGGTTTTTATTTAATTTAGAGGCAGAAGGAAGGTTGTGGAAGCTTCTAAACGCTGGCAGTGGCAATGAGACGAATGTGTACTGAAAGCACACTTTGGTGCCTGTTTCCAGCTTAAATATACACCTTCCAAGTTAAAAATAAAAATAAAAATTGGAAAGCTTATATTTAAAGGTGCAGAAAACAGGCACCAAAGTGTGCTTCACCTTCGGGTTTGCCTGGTGCTTTGCACAAGAGTTGACCTTACCGCACAGCTCTTGTGCGCACATGCCAGACATGTCCCTTCCTCTTAACTTCTAAATGCTCAGTGCTAAGGTTATCATATGGCTCCAGAGAAAGGAGAACAAAAAATAGAACCCTGTAAAGAGTGGAGGTGTAAGTACACAAAAATCTAAAACCCTCCCTCACCCCAAGAAGGCAAAATGATTAAGGGAAAGAGATGAGGTCTACTGATTGCTCAAACTAGCCAACTGTGTATTATACTTTAATTTTTAACGGGAGAACCCTCAGTCACACAGCCACCCCTGGAACGTCCAGGGACAAGCTGCCGCGGGTTTACACTCAAAAAGGTGTTAACTGCGAAACATCCCCGGGCTCTCTCCGTGTGAATAACTAATGTGCACAACAAAAAGTGCTATGTGTGAAAAACAATATATGAAAAAACACACATCAAATATAAATAGAGATAGAATTCATCTCTTTCTCCTAATCTGGGGGCCAAAAGGAAAATTAGTGTCCAAATCTAACCGAGCAAAAAAAACACAACTGGAAGAACTTAGCTTCTCCGGGTGTGTGCAGTCAGCAGGCAGTGTCTTCGTCCAACGGGACTCCGTTTCGGGGGTGTACACCCCCTTCCTCAGGAACTGGACTGCGCTGGATATTTCAAGTTTGTTGATAAAGCTGGTAAGGCAAGGAGGAAATGGCACTAAACCGGAGAGGACGCCTCCGATTTAAACTGCAGACTCAAATGTGATAGGTGGAAAAAGTCAGCTGACGTAATTTTGTTTCCAGAGAAAGGAGGACAGATTGAAGCATCCTGGTTTTACCTCCATTATGGAAGTAAAACCCGGATGTCTCAATCCATCCTCCTTTTTCTGGCACCAAATGGTAACCCTGCTCAGTGCTAACCGCATGCAAATAATTTACATGCTATTAGTGCCGTGCATTGGGAAATTACATTGCTGTGCTATTCTTGCAGTGTTTCCTGGCACTGTTCTATACAGCACTGGCGTTTTGAGCATCAGCCCACTGGTACCGGGGAAGTGCATAAGCCTCCGCTTCAGCTGTTTGCAGGCCGCAGTCTTGCAATAACAACCACATGACTTCAGGGCTGTTACTGCAGGACCTCAGCCTGGCTGCCGGGACAATATACTTTTATTAGAGAAAGCTGGGGGGATGCAGTAGGGTGAGTTATTTTTAAAGTAAATCATGTTTGCATTTGGCATTCTTCCTCTGTCACTTAAGGGCATGGTCCCTGGACCCCTTCTAAGCCTTCCTGGCCTGGCCCTCTGCACTTAGGGAGGGGGCTGCTTGGATGTAATGTATGCAGCCGATTGCTGTAGTCCTTTAGATCCATAGAGACCCCTCAGCCAATCAGGTTTTCAGGATCTTCCCTAGCAATACCTGTGAGAAGGACCTATATGCACTAGAGGTGGTGCATGGAAACCCAGCTCATTCGCTTTCATTGTGGATACTCTGAAAACTCCACAACTGGAAGTACAAGAGATTAGGTTTAGGAGCCCCTGCACATAAAAACAATAGAGATCTGCTGTTGCCCCAGGAACTCAATTTATTTATAAGCTCTTTGTGCAGGAGCTTATAAAACTTATCATTGTTGCACAACACTGCACATAAAAAATGATGAGATCATTATTTAATCAGCAGCAGTCTATGTATTTTAAAGCACTGAACTCCATATTCAATCTCATGGCTACCAGCACTGAATGTATGGGTCTTTGCAGGCCACCGGAAGTTCTCTGGATCCAGCCAACATTCCCTGCCTGTACCCAGATATTAACCAGACATTGATAGGACTGCGTTTTCTGATCAGCAGTGCCCAGATAATTTCTTGGACCGCAGTGGTCAGGGGGAGTATTCAGCAGCATTCCCTGGTTAAGGGTCAAGCACAGCATGTTAACTGGGCAAGAGTCTCTCCTGTCCAATGAAATCACTTTATCTACCAGGATATATTACTCGGCCAAGATAGGTGGTGTATCGAATAAATTAACCGTTGCTTCACTTTGTATATCTTAGCTCAGTGCCAAGGAATGTTGAGGGTTTTTTTAAAAGTCATCAGGCTAAAATAAATGCAAGCCTAATAAACGAGACGAGATAACACTGGAATCACAAGATTTACCAGTCCTGCCAGTTTCCTTTTAAATAAACATTTGTCAGTGGGTTTGTGGCAGGTGAGAGGGCATCATTGTGGCTGGACTTTGAGAGTGAGCATGACAGGGAGGAGTTGTGGATGGTTAATTGATGACTCATTCTGAAAATTTTAAGAATTCTTACAGAAACACCTCCTTCGAGTGATAACATTAAAAACAAACAACCCAAGAGGCTGGATGGGGAATAATGGAAATTCTCTGATCAGAATGGCTTCCATTAGTTTCCCCTGTGGTCATTTTTGTTTGTGGCTCTGCACAGGGCAGGAGTGTACGAAGATCGCTCCTGCCCTGCTTCACCGCTAGACCACCAGGCTTTAAAAAGTAAGTTGTGAAGGGGTCCGGGAGGGAGGTGGGCCAGAGTTGGCCCTATAGTTATTTGCACATTTTTGTTATTCACACACCGGCTTTGCCACTAACCCCAGAGAATATTGAGGGGGAAGTGTATAGTAGAGAATGACACGGTGACAAAATTCATCACCGTTCCCGTCCCCGCGGATAACCACAGGAAATCATCTTCATGTCATTCTTTAAGGAGAGAGGGAAGAATCAGAGTATGAATGGCCACAACCACTGACCCACAAGCTTTGCTTTGAAGAATGCTGGTGTAGAAGGATTGAGGTTGAAACAGACACTACAGAATGACAGTCTCTGGTATCGAGAGCAGATATTGTGATGTCATAATGCCTCATTCCACCAGTGCCTAAGAGCCAATCACATCAATGATGTCACAATGGCTTCATTATCCTTGGCTCACATAAGAATGAGAGTATGAATGGCCACAACCACTGACCCGCAAGCTTTGCTTTGAAGAATGCTGGTGTAGAAGGACTGAGGTTGAAATAGACACTAGAAAATGACATGGGATTATTTCCCGTGGTTATCCGCAGGGACGGGAACGGTGATGAATTTTGTCACCGTGTCATTCTCTAGTGTATAGCTTAACATTTCAAACAGAGTTTTTCAACAGGTGTGCTATGGCACATTGGTGCGCTACAACTGCTCCTCAGGTGTACCACAGGAATCCTGCAGGAATCCCCTCCAGGTCATAAGCAACAGAATCAGCATACGATCCCCCTCAGGTCTGGATATGCCTCACTATCTTTCTCCTCCTACCCCTTGGGTCTCTCTCCAACCGCAATGCTACAAACTTTGCGGTTGTGAGCAGCTATTAGAATAGCCCTTCCTCTGGCTAGCCCTTTTGCTGCATGGAAGGGGTAAGGCAGAGGGAAAACCTCCAGTCAGCCAGAGGAAAGCCTTTTCTGATAGCTTCCGGCAACCGTAAAGTTTGTAGAATCATGGTGGAGAGGAAAGAGAGTCCTGAGGTGTGGGAAGAGGAAGAAAGGAAAAGATATTGGACCCGAGTGAAGGAATAGGGGTGGGAAGGAGGACAGACAATGCCACAGAGAAAAATGAGTGAAATGTTGCTTACATAGGGAAGGGAAGAGGGGAGACATAAAGGGAAGGGATGAGAAGAGACAGGCTGCATATAAAAGGAAGGGAAGAGGGGAGACATGCTGCAAATAAAGGGAAGAGGAGAGATATGCTGCACTTAAAGGGAAGGGAAGAGGAGAGACATTCTGCACATAAAGGGGAGGGAAGGGAAGAGAAGAGAGGAAATGTGCACCTTAAGTGCAAAACTTTAGGCTCAGTAAGTCTAAAACATAAACAGTAATTGCAAGGGGTGTACACAGATACACATTACATAGGTAATACGGCTGTACTCACACTTTCTGCCAAAACATGTAACTCAGTACCAGCCCAAACTGGAAAATAGTAGTAAATCCAGTCCAACAAGTCAGTTGTATTTTTATTATGGCCTCAGCATCGTCATGTTCACCATCAATGAATAATTGAACCAACAATCCAACAATATTGCTGACATTCTGCTTGCTAATTTCAACCTCCCCCACTGAGATACAGTGTACCTGCTTTCATGGCATATGATATGAATGCGATAAAAGACCCATACTTGGCCCTGATTTGTCTTTGCCATTTACGGGACACAGACTGTAGATGGCTGCTCGGCACTGGTCTTACTTGCTAACTACTGGAATTGCTGTTGAAGCACCAACTCCTGCCATCATAACAGATCAACAGTCATAAGGTCTTTTAGGTTTTGTTTTGATACCATTCTTTTTCTATAAAAAGATCCTCTGTGTTTATCCCATGCATTTTTTAATTTTACCATGTTATTGCCTCCATGACCTCCGCCAAGAGGGTGTGAAAGGCATCCACCACCTTCTCTGTTAAAAAGTATTTCCATTCCTGATGTTGCTTTTAAAGTCTACCACCCTGAAATCTCAATTCTTGTCCTCTACTGCTTCCCCATCTCTGATAAGGATTTGTATATATATTATCTTTCAAGTATTTTGCACTTGAAAGGTCTGCGCCTTTTCCTGTTTCCAGAAACGAAAATAGGCCCAGCACCAGGGGATCCAAACAGCAACTCCCCTGAATCAAAATTCCCCTCCACAGTCACACCCTTAACCTATCTCCAAACATGATCAAACCCCCCCTGATCCTCCTCAACCCCAATCACAACTTTTGATGCATTCCAACGTTGATCAAACCCCCTCAATCAACCTCAATCCTGACCATACCTCTAAATCAACCCCCATTAAACTCTCCCAATCACCAGACCTCCCCAATGCTAGACCACTCACCTATTGCCAAGCCCTGCCTCCATAGCTCAAGAGCCCAGTTCCCCCCCAACACATAGACACCCCAAATCCCTGTTCTCTGACTCACGCCAGCCACTTGTCTGCACATTCCCTGTTGGTTCTCTTGGGGAAATTCTGTACAAAAAAAATGTGAAAATTCTGTATAGTATATTTGTGGTGTTTTTCACAGAATTCCCCCATCATAAGGCTTGAAATCTTTTCCTGTCTTTTCCCTTCTCAGGATCCAGACTCCCCGGTTTTCTCCATCTCCCAACAAGACTCTTAAATTCATCTGCCACCAAAGTCTTCTTCATGCAATACCGCCATCTCTCAATTTTTCTCCCCTCCCAGGCAAACATTCCCACCACTCATTCTTTCTACTCCTTTTCTCCATGACACATCTTCAGGCACAATTTCACTTCCCCCCCCCCCCCCACACACACACACCAGTCCCTGTCCTCTGCTAGTCTCTAAGGCACACTCTCATCTTGCTCTAACCCCCCCCCCCCCAATCAGTGGCCTAGCGAGGATAAGAAGAGCACATAGTGGTGGTGCCCCAGAACATAAGAATTGACGCTGCTGAATCAGACCAGTGGTCCTTCATGCCCAGCAGTCCGCTCATACGGCAGCTCTCTAGTCAAAGACCAGCGCCCTAACTGAGACCAGCCTTACCAGCGCACGTTCTTGTTCAGCAGGAACTTGTCTAACTTTGTCATGAATCCCTGGAGGGTGTTTTCCCCTATGACAGATTCCAGAAATGCGTTCCAGTTTTCTACCACTCTCTGGGTGAAGAAGAACTTCCTTACATTTGTGCGGGATCTATCCCCTTTCAATTTTAGAGAGTGCCCTCTCACTCTCCCTACCTTGGAGAGAGTGAACAACCTGTCCTTATCTACTAAGTCTATCCCCTTCAGTACCTTGAATGTTTCGATCATGTCCCCTCTCAATCTCCTCTGTTCGAGGGAGAAGAGGCCCAGTTTCTCCAATCTCTCACTGTACGGCAACTCCTCCAGCCCCTTAACCATTTTAGTCACTCTTCTCTGGACCCTTTCGAGTAGTACTGTGTCCTTCTTCATGTATGGCGACCATTGCTGGACGCAGTACTCCAGGTGAGGGCGCACCATGGCCCGGTACAGTGGCATGATAACCTTTTCCGATTTGTTCGTGAACCCCTTCTTTATCATTCCTAGTATTCTGTTCGCCCTTTTCGCCACCGCTGCACATTGCATGGACGTCTTTATCGACTTGTCGATCAGAACTCCCAAGTCTCTTTCCTGGGAGGTCTCTCCAAGTACTGCCCCTGCTCCTTCTACGCCCCCACTTTATACTTGCACCCTCCCTTTATCCCTATGAATGACTTTTCCAGCCTGCTGCTCACGCTGGTGTTGGCTTTCCCTCTGACATCACTTCCTGGGCCCCACAACCTGGAAGTTGTTTCAGAGGGCAGCCAGGCCAGTGCGAGCAGCAGGCTGGAAAATTTGTTCACTCTGGTGATCCGGGGGGGGGGGGGGTGGAGAGGTGCCGATGCCTCCACCAAGACAAAGCCTGGGGCGGTCTGCCCCCCCCCCTCCGCTCCCCCTTACTACTCCACTGCATCCAATCCCCACGGCACATTCACTTTGCTGTTTCCTCCCCAAGGCACATTCACTTTGCTCTGATCCCTTCGCATCCTCCTCCGTGAGCAGCAGCATCTCTGGTCACTCTTTCTCTCTCTCCCCTGCCCCCCTCTGAGTTCATGCAGCAAAAAGAGGAGGAAGTGAACCTCTGCAAATTGAGTCATTTCTTCCTTCTGTGCTAGTGTAGATTCAACTGTTTATAAAAAAACACTCAGTTCACAGAAACAGTCGTGTCTAAGGAACACTAGGGGAGAAAGTGAGCTGATGTGTGGTGGTTCATTTCCTCCTCTTCTGGTCGCACAAGCTCAGCTGGGGAAGGGGAGAGAGAATGACTAGAGATGCTACTGCCCAGTGGTACAAAATCCCCCCAAGTCGAGTACTGGTATTTAGTGTGTGGGGCAGGAGGAGCCTTCATCTGCTTCTTGCCGTGGCCAAGCCCCAGGTACAGAAATATCTGAACCCTAGTGGGAGCATTAAATGCAGCTGCGCTATTAGCAGTTATGGCAGCTAGCATGGGTAAAGTTACCAGATTTTTATGTCCCCCCATAAAAGAGGATGAGTAGCCCAGCCCCATTCTTCCCACAGCCCCACCCTGTTCCTTCCACCAACCCCAGCCCCACACAAACCTCGTCTCTTCAGGGCCACGTCTGGCGGGCATCTGCACATGCGCGGATGTGACGCAATGATGTCACATGGATGTGTGCATGCATGTGATGTCGTTACGTCGCATCCACGCAAACGTGGATGCCCTCCAGATTCAGCCCTGAGCTCCCATCGGTTTTCAAAACCCGGACAAACTGCTGGGTTTGAAAACCAATCCAGATGCTCCAACATTCCTCTAAAAAGAGGACATGTCAGGATAGATCCGGACATCTGGTAACGCTAAGCATATGGTACAAACTAGTGCTGCCTGATTTCTGATTTGAATCAATTCACCGATTCACTTCGGGTGAATCGATTCAAATCAATTTTTTTTTTAATTGGCCTTCCCAATTCGGTGACTGACCCTCCCCCCCTAAAGCAGGAGTGGCAGCACTGCTTCTTTCTGGCCGGCCACTGCCGCTCCTACTTTAGGGGGAGAGGGGGAGGGTCAGTTGGGAAGTGCTGGAATCAGTGTCCTCCGGCTTCCCCCCTAGCCTCCTGCTCTTACATTTACCTAATTGGAGCAGCATGCAGAGAGGATCGCCGGTACTGTAGCGATCCTTGCAGGCTGCCATTGGCCTCCGGAACTGTCATTCTCTCTTCCGTAATATTGCCCTGACGTCAGAGGAGGGGCGAATCGCAGCAGAGGGAACAACAGCTGCGGAGGCCGTGGCAACCTGCAAGGATCGCTACAGTACCGGCGATCCTCTCTGTTCCACTGCTGTAATTAAGTAAAAGTAAGACTGGGGTTCATCACTGCAGCAGCGGGGATGGAGATGAAAGAAAGGAAAGATGCTAGACATCCGAGGGAGGGAAGGGAAACTGAAGGGGAGGACAGAGATGGAAGATGGATGGTTAGCACTGAGAAAGAAGAAAAAAGGAGAACCTGGCAAGCGAGTTATCAGAAGACAACCAGAGCCTGGGGCCAACATGATTTGAATAATGACCAGACAACAAAAGGTAGAAAAAATAATTTATTTTCTGTTTTGTGATTACAATATGTCAGATTTGAAATGTGTAACCTGCCAGAGCTGGTTTTAGACAGCAAGCGTGAACTAGGACCTAAAAGAGAGGAAAAGTCTTTTTTATTTGTTTATTTTGTTTATACCACAGCACCAGTGTGGGTAGGAGAGGGCAAAGGGGGTGAAGAGGCTATTAAAGGGGTGAAAAGGCTATAAAATAAACCCACCAGGATGTTTGAAAAACAAACAAACACCCAATTGGGCAGGAAAATCGAATCGAAAAATCAATTCAATATGCTGAATCAAATCGAAATTTTTTTTTCCTGAATTGGGCAGCACTAGTACCAACCTACATTAAGCAACTAGGATTTTTTTTTTACTATGCTGGCTGGTATTAACATGCAGTAGCCTTAGCGCCGGTCTACACTAATCTACCACATGGTAAAACCCTCTAGCTGCTGAATGCAACTTATTAAAAAGGCCCTAAATCTATACAATAAATGATTTTCTATGATTCAGAGTTTTGATCACCCAACTTTCTTCCGAGTCTAGCAGGGAAGTGATATACAGTAGGTGGATGTAACTCTTTGAGAGTCTGGAGCACTGGCAGAGAGAATGAGGTGTGTCTTCTACCTGCTAAGCCCCAAATTACAGGGATAACAGCTTTTTTTGTATGGTTGTTGTGTAATGCTACTTTTTCCCAGTACAGGGTGGGTAGTGAATATTTGCTATTAGCACTGAACATCCTCAAGCTGCATTTCAATTAGATTTAATGTGTAAATTAAAAATAAGTAAAAAAATAAGTAATCTTCTAAAAATACAATTTGGCCTATCTGAAGAATTGCTTTCATGATTGAGAGTGTAGATGTAGGCTATGTTATACTGACTAAATAATATCTTTGCTATTTTATTTGACTCCTCAAGTTGTGCCCCTTATTGTGGGAAGGGGTTTGCTTGCATCTGAGCAGCTTGAAGCTCTGCTGTCTAAATTTACAATTCTTGATAGAGCTTCCCAGGCGGACAGGCTGAAGGAGAGATGCCAGACCAAGTTACATCACCTCTATATTGAGAAACAGCAGTGTTCTCCCCAGGGCCTTTCAGCCGGGCGCTCCGCCCAGCTAATTTAGATGAGCGCCCGGCTGTAATCTCGATCGCAATCCTGCTGCCGCTGCCGCCTTCTGCTCAACATTAAAAAAAACCCTTCTCACCGGCTTGGAGATTTACCGGGCTGACTCGGCACAGCCTGAATCGCAGGAGCCTGACTATTTTATTTTTAAGTTTTTAACGCCTGCAAGCGACTTGAACTCGTGCTCCGGGGCTCTAACATGTGCATGCCGCTTCTCTCCGAAACCGGAAGTCACGTCCTGAGGGAGGAAGAGAAGGGAAGTCGGCATGCACACGCCCCGGAGCATGGGTTCGTTATAGGAGACAGGTCAGCTTACAACTTGCTCTTGCTTGCTTCGGGCTTTCTTCGCTGCCGGATCCTGCCTACTTTCTGTTTCCGAAAGTAGGCAGGACCCGGCAACGAGGAAGGCCCGAAGCAAGCAAGAGCAGCGAGTTGTAAGCTTCCTTCCGTTGCTGACTTATGGAAGATAGGTCAGTGATGGAAGGAAGCTTACAACTTGCCTTAATCCAGCCCTGCACAACATGTGGCCCAAAACGGATCTCACTGCCGATATGGCTCTCACTCCGCTCTTCTTTGAAGATTAGCTCAGGAGGCAAGATTTAGCCCGAGATCAGACCAACATTAAAGGGCATCTGAGCAGATGTCCTGTTTTTCTTTACCTAAAAATACCACCTTGTCTAATGTAATCTCTGATCAGATCCTTAAGAGTGATGCAACTATGTATGCTGGACAGTCTCCTCCAGTAAACAGAGCTTTAAAGCCTGCAGCCATACAGAACCAGATGGTCAAAGGGCTCCGAAGTGTAGTATTGCCAAGGGATCTGTCTCACAAGTTTCTGCTGCTGGCAGATGTAAACACAGCACAAGAAATAGAGACTTGTGGCATTCTGTGTGGAAAGCTGATGCATAATGAATTTACTATTACCCATGTGCCAAAGCAGTCTGCTGGACCAGACTACAGTACAGTGATATGGGGAATATGGAAGAATTATTCAGTGTTCAAGATCAACATGATCTCCTCACAGAAGAAAGACGGAGAGAAAGAGAGAGGCAGATACTGAAGAGGGGGGGAGAGAAGGGAAGGAGATAGAGATGCCAGACCATGGGGTGGAGTGGCAAGGAAGGAAGGAAGGAAAGGAGAAGAGATAAATGCCAGAGCATAGGGGAGGGGTGGAGACAAAAAATGGAGAGGGGTTGAAGCTGAAATAAATCATGTACAAAGGAGAGAAAGGGCACAGGATATGGAGTTTACTGAAGAGACATAGAAAGAGGGAAGATACCATATGGAACAGAGAGAGGGCAGACACTGGATGGAAAAGGCAGAAAGGGTGGACAGTGGATGGAAGGGGCAGAGATAGGGTGGACAGTAGATGGAAGGGATAGAGAGAGGGTAGAGGCTGGGTGGAAGGGGCAAAGAGAGAGGACAGATGTTGCATGGAAGGGAGCGAGGACAAATGCTGAATAGAAAGAAGAGAGTGAAGAGAAGATGACTAAAGCAGAAACGACAAAAGGTAGAAAAAAATATTTTTGTTGCTTTACGTAGAATCAAGTAGTATTGTAACTGTATTGATTAAAATTTATCAATAGGAAATGGAAATAAGGCAATTTTGGGAGGGAATAAACCCCTTTCCTCAGGTCAGGACAGGATACCATAACAGCTGTATACTGTACTGTCTTGAAGAAAGATTTGGCCTCTGAAAGCTAATTGAAAAATGGATTAGTCCAATAAAATGGTATTTTCATATTTCTCATTATTTTATTTCTATTTGTTAATTTGTAAAGTGGTGACTGTTATGTAGAAGTTTTTTTCAAATTTACATCTACTGTCTTTATATTTTGCACAGTATTAGGGGACATGTGTCATTGTTTCTGTGGTGTTGCATTGTATGCAGAGTCTGGTTTCTTGGTTCAGTTTAACTTTTGTCTACATATTTCTATTTTTAGTTTGTGATTATTCCATATTGGGCGAGGGTGTATCTGTGTTCTGTGTGTATGAAAAGGACATGGCTTTCTGTTAGCATCGACTACAGGATCAATTGACTGTGTAGGATCTGGTTTGTTTAGTTTTACAATGCGTGTGTTGGTGTTCTAGTGCTCACTGCAGTGTTTAAGATGCTGCCTTTTCCTAGATGCACCCTTATTGTGTGACTCATATATTTTTTTATATAGAGGAGGGGGTTGTTAAAAAAATGATTAGCACTGGCTATCATATATACTAGGTACACCACTGGATTTAATGACTCTATTCTAACTTTACTGTTGACGTAGGTGTTGTCCCCCCCAACACACAGACACACATTATAAAGAATTAAATTAAAGTTGTATTATCAAGTAGCTTTCAAAAGACATTATAAGCAAATAAAAATAAAATATTTTTAATACATTGCTAATTATTACCTGCATCTTTACCTATTCTGTTTTGCCCTAGCTCTTACTTTGCAGTATAGCAAAATAAAAAAGAAGCAGATAAAGATCAATCACACAGTGCCCTTCAAGGCTCAGTAACACCTCTCCATAAATTATGTGGAAGAGGTCTGGAAGTGGGGATAGCATCTATTTCATATCCTCAGTGAGACCTCAGGAAGGAACCTAGTGATCAAAACATTATTAGAGGTGTTGTACAGCCATTTCTTGTATGATTGGATGAGCTATATTTATCTTTTTTTTTAGTTGTTTAAATTCATGCAGAAATAAATGGTTAGATTGAACCTAATGACTTCATTAACGCATTTCCCTTTTTTAAACCTCTATACTATTTGAAAGAGGGTGAATATCTAATTATTCACTTCTAGAATTGGATACTTCTTAAATTTAGTAAAAATATTCTGGCACAAGTGTCAAACCTTAAAAAAGGAAGTCATATCGAGCATTGGAAAATAATAATAGTTAACTAATAAAAATAGTATACATTTAATTTTCCCCACTACCAAATTTCCCCGCCCCGCCCCACCCGGCTACTTTTTCATGCCACCCGGCTGGAAAAAATTTCTGGGGAGAACACTGAACAGTGATTACTAAATCAAATTTATTTGATTTAACATTATTGAACTGGGTGTCTGTCCTTTCTAATTCCCCATTTAACTTAGAAGATGACAGGATGGTGGATCACTTTTTTGGTTGGGAGTACTAGAAAAAAAAACCCCAACCTCAACCCCTGCCATCCCAATGCCTAGTTGATGATGTTGTCTGGGGTGAAAGTTATTTGATTCACAGACTGATGACATAACCCATCCTGTGCCTATGACAGCAGATAAAACTCTTCACACTAGTACTTTATCTATGGTTCTGCACCTCATAATCTCGGGAGACATGTAGCCATTATGGGGTAGATTCAATAAATGGTATCCATAGTTAGGTATTGTAAAGATCCGCATTAAGGCAATATTCTGCTTAACATGTTGTTGCACTGCTCCCCACCAATGCGTTTTGATTCCTCCTCAGGACAGGGAATAGTGCTGCAACAACAACATGAGCTCTTCAGCTCAGCTTATTCAGTGACCTTTTCAGTCTTAAGTTCTTAAGTATAAGTACTTGGGGATATAGGAAATGGCAGTGCCTAACTAATCCAATAGTTAAGCAAAAGTCAAGCAGGTACTGTCCATTTGGTTATAGCCTTTGGAACTTTTATAATATGTATTCTGGTATGAATGTACTGAGATAGATGACAGGAGCCTATGGGAGACTTTTACAGGTTGTGAGACCTCAACCAGACATAGGAGAACTCACGCACCATTCACACACCCTCCAACCAAAAACGCCAAAAGAAAAAAACAGTTCGACAACCTCCTAACACTCGACCCCCAACTCTACAACCTATTGACCTCGACCACAGACTGCAAAACCTTCAAAAAAGAAATAAAAACCCTTCTATTCAAAAAACACATAAAACCGAACTAACACAATCAGAACTGTCCCAAGCATCACCTGCAACTACTCCATATGTACTTCTGATGTCATGACAATTCAGACATAATTTATGTTATGTTTGGAATAATGGTTACATATATGAGGTTCAATAAAAGAAAAATTTTCACTGTCTGTTTCTATTATGACCATTTATTCCGTTTCATGGTTATTACAAAAAATATTTTTTACATTGGGGGGGTGTCAAAAAATGATGGGCCCCGGGTGCCATATATTCTAGGTACGCCACTGCTGGGAGCTACTTTTTGAACATTTGTGGTGCCTAACTAACGTCAGTTGGGTGTGCAAATGACACTATTCTATATCATGGCTAAATCCTAGAATGCCCCTGACCCATCTATGCTTTGGGAAAATCTGGACCCATCACCAAGCGCCCCCCAGCACCACCCAGTTCCACCTCTGTCACACCCTGTTCCACCCCCCCCAGCCCCGCCCCCAGATAGTATCCGCACATGCGCAGATGTGACACAGTGAGGTCATCGTGTTGTATCTGCGCATGTACGAATGCCCCTTCCCGATGCGATTTTGTCGGGAAGTGTTTCAAAACCCGGACCCTTGAACATGTCCTCAAAAGGAGGAGATTGTCCAGGGAAATCTGGACGTCTGGTAACCCTAATCCATGCCCCCCACCCCATGACCATGGCCCTTTAGGAGTTGCACATGAGAGAAGTTAGGCACTCAGGCCTTGATTCTATAAACGGCATCTAACTCCTAGGCGCCTTTCAACACGGTTGTCAATCAACCATTTATAGAAACGCACCTAGCAGCGCCTAAGCTTTCTTAGGTACCAGTAGGCGTTGAATCCTTAGGCGCCCTGCCATTTAGACCAGGGTTTTCTTGGACTAAATGAGTGAACCTAAGGTAGGCGCCTACTAGCACCTAAATCAATCCACGCCCAAAATCCACCCCTAATGATGCCTACATGCTTGATGTAGACTCCTACCTGGAAGCGGTAGGCGCCTACCGAGTTAGGAACCTACCAGCACATTAATTTTTTAAATTGGTTTGTAATGGAGCTTTCCAGTTATCAGCGCTGATTAAGCAATTTAAAAAATTGCTAGGTGCCTAGATCAACTAGGCACACCCATCTAGGCACCTAACTTCCAGTGCCATTTTTAGAATCTGGGCCTCAATTTACAGAATAGGGATGTAAGGCAGCTACATGCGCAATTGCTAATTAGTGCCAATTAGAGTTTGTTAAGGCCAGCCATTGATACTTATCTTCAATTATGTGCCAATGCAGCGTCAACTAGCCAATTATGTTATGCAATGCCCCGGCCTATTCTATAACTGGGCGCGCATTTGTACACCTAACTGTAGGTGCCATTTATGCAATTTCTGGGCATTTCGAAAAGTAATTAAGTCAGCGTTGTTTGATAAATTCATTTCCTAAATGTGGATATTACTGTTAACAAAATTTTACATTGAACATGTTTAAGAAACTTGTATTTTGATTATTTGTATTGCATTTCGTTGATTCTTCACCCTTCTTTTGTGTAAACCGCCTAGAAATTGTTTGATTATGGAGTTATAGAAGAATAAAGTTATGTTATGTGTTCTTCCTTTTCTTCCCTACCATTCTTCACAACATGGGGGGTGGGGGCTTGTGGTTCTGTCTTCAGGAGGAAGCCAGCAGAGAAAGAGGTAACAGCACTGCTCACCCAGTTCCTCTTGTGGATGGGGGAGCTGAGAAAGCCCCAGTGATGGCAAAGTGGCATAAGGCTTAAAAAAAAGAAGTGATGTCAGCAAGGGTAGAAACGCATGGGGACAAATTTGTCCCCGTTCTCGCGGGATCTATTTCCATCCCCACCCCTGAAAGTTCTGTCCATGTCCCTGCCCCATCCCTGCAAACTCTTTCCTCTTCTGCACAAGCCTCAAGCACAGGGACAGAACTCACGGGAATAGGATGGGGATGGAGATAGATCTTTCCCTGTGTCATTCTCTAAAGGAACCACAGCGAATCTCTATATGTGGCCTCACATCTCCCCATCTCCCACAGTGTCTGATTAGTAATAATAATTATATTGTACACTACTGGGCATCAAAAGTCAGTGAATGTGTTGTTCAGTGCAGGAACTGAAATGTTATTTTTCAGTCAGAATTAGTTCGGTTTTATTATTCTGCACAATTGCCAGTTGAGGATTAACTTGCAGAGTAAATAGCCTGTAAAGCTTCAAATTCAGCACTCCCTTTTATTTGGACCCAGTAAGTTTCCACACTGCATGGCACTAACAACTAGCACAGTTAAAACAAACTGGAGATAATAATATTTTTTTTTTCTTCAATGGAATTTGTTGACAGAAGATGTTTGGACTGGGATTTAGTTATTTACCTATTATAAATCTGAGCTCAAAGCAAGCAGGTACACACGTTGTAACTGAGGCAATGCAGGGAAAAAGTGGCATGAGCATGGACACATCAAGCATCAGTGGGATTTGAACCCTGGTTTCCCAGATCCTCAGCTGACTACCCCTAACACTAGGTTACTCTTCTAATAGCATGGTGAAAGCATCTAACATAAGAATATAAGAACATAAGAAGTTGCCACCACTGGGTCAGACCAGAGGTCCATCACGCCCAGCGGTCCACTCCCGCGGCGGCCCATCAGGTCTGTGACCTGTGAAGTGGTTCCTGGCCATTTCTGTAACCTACCTCTACATCTATCTGTACCCCTCAATCCCCTCATTCTTTAGGAACCTATCTAAACCTTCCTTGAAACCCTGTAGTATGCTCTGGCCTATCACAACCTCCGGAAGCGTGTTCCATGTGTCCACCACCCTCTGGGTAAAAAAGAACTTCCTCGCATTTGTTCTAAACCTGTCACCTCTCAATTTCTCCGAGTGCCCCCTTGTACTTGTGGTTCCCCACAGTCTGAAGAATCTGTCCCTGTCACCTTCTCTATGCCCCTCAGGATTTTGAAGGTTTCTATCATGTCTCCTCTAAGTCTCCGCTTTTCCAGGGAGAACAGCCCCAGCATTTTCAACCTGTCAGCATATGAAAAGTTTTCCATTCTGTTTGCTAATGTAATAACTGGTCCCAATCTTATTGTAAGCCGCAATGATTCCTTGTAGAAAATTGTGAGATATAAGAAACTATATGGCATAGTATGGTGATTCATATTGGCTTCTGTTGGAAAACAAATGCAGGAACTTTGGTCTAACCTGGCACATCTTTTGTTCTTATAATCCTCAAAGGCCAGATTAATCACTGGACCAAATGAGACACTGGGTCAGGACATCTTTGATAAAAGGTGCCAAAATCCCCAGCCTCTCACATCACCTGACCTGTTAAACCTTTTCTTTCCATTCCTCTCTGTTTGTCTGGTATCTTTCTCTCCACCTTTCCCCATCTCCCAGATCCAGTCTCTCTCCTCCCTCCATAACTCCCTCCCAGGGATCCGGCATTGCTCCTTCTCGTTCCCTCCCCCCCCCCCTTTCCTGTAACCCATGTGCAAATTTCTGGCAGCAATAGCAGTCTCAAGTTGCCTTTGCTCAGGCTCTGGGTCTCCCCTTTGCCACATCCCGCCTCCTCTGAAGTGTAAATGTAAATTGACATTTTACATTTTCAAAAACTACAAAGACTAGGGGATACACCATGAAGTTACTTAAGGGAACATTTAAAACAAATTGGAGAAAATATATTTGCACTCAATGCATAGTTATGTTCCTCAGCTCAGCTGGTTTTAAAATGGTTTGCGCCTTCCTAGATCACGCCTTGCCAGCTCGTCTGGTTTTTGCAGCCACATTCAGTATCTAATTCGAGTTGGGGGGAGTTGGCTTTATATTTGACTTTAGGAGCCATTTTCACTACACTTCAAGTTCACAACTGCAGTTGTCGCCTACACATATGAGACCAGATTTGCCAGATAGGATTGTCCATTGGAGGAGAGGTGAAGGGATAGAATGAAAGCGCAGGGAATAAATCTGTTTAGCCATCTTTCAGTTCTGATTTCTGAAAGCGAGACTACATGAAATAGGGTAAACTCAGGCCTGGATCAACCCGGTCTGAAAAATCTATATCCAGTTGGCAACCCTACCCCTTAGGCCAGGGGTAGGCAATTCCGGTCCTCAAGAGCTGGAGCCAGGTCAGGTTTTCAGGATCTCCACCATGAATATGTATGAGATGCAAATCTATTTTATGCATATTTATTGTGGACATCCTGAAAACCTGACTCGGCTCTGGCTCTCGAGGACAGGAATTGCCTATCCCTGCCAATTATCTTTTACTGCCTAGGACCAAGCCTGGTGATAACAGCCGCTGCAGCTGTTATCACAAGATTTGGCCCTGGGCAGCAAGAGATAATGTATTTAAGCACTTCTCCAACTGTCCAAGGTTGTACTCAGCTGATTATATGACGTCAAAAGACCCTGCATCAAACACTCTCAAGAGTAAATATACTATTGCTATGCTGTGCCTCTTTCTGCTACCTTTAAAGCTTTGGGGGCCCCAAGCTGGAACTTATGCTTCTGACACACAGGGATCCCATTTACCCAGCTGGTAACTTAAAACACTCAAGCAGGGCATAGGGACAATTCATACCATAGCAGCCAGCTCTGTGGGTGCCAGACGGGTACTAAGCACCCCCAGTATTGATCAAGTTCCTCCATTGTATCCAAGGAGGGCTAATTTGTATTGCATTTGGCACCTCCAAGTGTCTTCAAAAGTTGGCATCTATGGTTCATACTCTACATGGCAGAAGCTATAATCTCATAACCTTCCCTCGGGCCATCAAATTACCATGAAACGTTTCAGCTTTAGAAACAAAGTTATTAGTAGTGCATGTTTGCTAAGGGTTTGTTTTTTTTTGTAGCCTACATTTGAATTCTGTCTTCAGGATATCCTTGTATGATTGCTGCAGGTCCTGGGAAGCTTGCAAGAACCACCCACCTCATGTCAGGTTTTATAACTGGCTCATTTGTTTACAACTCACAACCTCTTGGGTCTTGTAATTTTTAGGACTTTATAAAAGACAAATTGGGTCCAAATATGTGCTTGTCAAGGACCAAATTGCCATCGAATTTTAAATTCAGTAAAGGTGGCTATTCATGCAACACATGCCAGAATACCCCTGACCCATGGCAGCTGACACTACTGTACATTTGGAAGCAAAATTAGCTGGAAACATGTGCCTTGCCCTCAGGGCCGGTTTTAGTCATAAAGGGGCCCAGGGCAGAAATTAAGGAGGGACCCCTCTTCTACCTATCCATCTCCCAATTTCCCCACCCATCTTTAAATGACTATCTTTACTTACATTTAAATCGCTATTATATAAAACTCCTGCTTTTATTTATAAAGCATTGATACCTTATAATTCTCCCAAATTTTTAAGATCAAACGACCAACTTTTTTGTTGGTCATCCCCACTCTCAAAATTATCAATACTCAAAGGCAATTTATTTTTACTGTTACGGCGCCTCAGACCTGGAATTCACTCCCGCTATACTTAAGAGAGGAGAAGAATTTGGAAAAATTTAAGAGCCAACTTAAGAGCTTTCTTTTTAAAGATGCGTTCAATACTTAATTGAAATGTTAATTTGCTCTTTCGTCAATTGCTCTTTTGTCTACTTTTATTTTACCTATGTATTTGTCCTTCTATTCCAGTTGTGTTTTACCTTTAATTGTTGATTCTTTCCTATATAAGATTGTATTTCTATCCCACCTGTCCTATTGTATTCTTGTCTTATCTTAATTAGTTTGTTTTGTGACTTATCCCCTTGTTAATTATATGGTCTACTTTATGTATATTTTAGACAATTTATTTTACCAATTTGTACATCGCTTAGAATTTGGAATAGGCGATTAATCAAATAATAAATAAACTTGAAACTTGAAACATAAAACACAGACAGACCTTCACCAAATACAGAACAATGAATCACAAATTAGAAATAGAAATATGAATACCAAAACTGAACTGGAAACCCAAAAAATTAACTCTTGGGGGTAATCATCAGTGCAGACATGAAGGCTGCCAAACAAGTAGAGAAGGCCTCATCTAAGGCAAGGCAAATGATGGGATGTATCAATAGAAGCTTCGTCAGCCGCAAACCTGAAGTCATAATGCCACTCTACAGAACCATGGTGAGACCTCATCTGGAATATTGTGTGCAATTCTGGAGGCCACATTACCGGAAAGATGTGCTTCGAGCCGAGTCGGTCCAGCGGATGGCCACTAGGATGGTCGCCGGACTCAAGGGTCTCTCATACGAAGAAAGACTGGGCAAACTGCAGCTCTATACCCTAGAGGAGTGCAGGGAAAGGGGTGACATGATTGAGACGTTTAAGTACGTCACAGGTCGAGTCGAGGTGGAAAACGATAAAGTCTTTCCCAAGGGACCCTCGGTCACAAGGGGGCACCCGCTCAAACTCAGAGGAGGGAAATTTAGTGGTGACACCAGGAAGTATTTCTTCACGGAAAGGGTGGTAGATCACTGGAACAAACTTCCGGTGCAGGTGATCAAGGCCACCAGCGTGCTCGACTTTAAGAATAAATGGGACACCCACGTGGGATCCCTTCGAGGGTCGAGTTAAGGAACTGGGTCACTAGCACTCAGACTTAATGGGGTGGGTCAGTGGGGTGGGCAGACTTGATGGGCTGTGGCCCTTTTCTGCCGTCATCTTTCTATGTTTCTATGTTTCTATGAAAGGTTTATGAGTGGATAAAAAGGTTTACAGCAGGAAAAACAGGTATAGCCGTCGAAGGTCATTCTGGTTGCCCATCAACATTGCGCACATTGACAGGTCGGATGCCTTGATTAGAGAAGATCAACAGTGTCTCAATTTGGATATCAGCTTTGGATCTGCGTTTGCCATAATGCATGATGTCTTGGGATACAGGAAAGTCTGTGCATGTGGGTTCCCAAACAGCTTACTGATCAGCACAAGCAACAGCATGTGGAGGCTGCGACCCAGTTCCTGAGACAGTATGAAGAAGATCCGAGTATTCTAGAAAGAACTGTCACCAGCAACCCGGAGAGCAAAAGACAAAGCATGATGAAGTCAAGGAAGCGGTGCTCACCTGCCTTCGGGAGCAAAGGAAAAACTTCTCTGAAGCTAGTTGAGTGACACAACAAATGCGTCTTCTTGCATGGTGACTATGTGGAAAAGTGATAAGTTCAGTTGCTCACAGTTATTTCTATTAAAGCTGTTAAATGTATTTTGCCTTTACTTTTTGATTTACCCTCATACATCAGCTTTATTGTCTTATTCTTTCATGCCTCATTCCCACACATTGCCTCATTTAAAAGTCTCTGACTGCAGCTGTCATCAACCACAGATACTGTATCCATGCAATAGATACTAGCGCAAATGTCTTATGATGAACAGTAGAACCACTCCTGCTCTCTGATCTGCGGTTTTCAATTCCAATCTTCCACATCCCTAGAATAGTTTTACTTTTTATGGAAATAACCTTACGTACGAGGGGGTCGCTGGAAAGTTCTCAGCCCAACTAAGAAGAGAATGATGTGAAACCATGAAATTTAGAATTTATTCCACACTTCTCGTGACACTTTTCATATCATATCCAGCCTCATTGGTGAAGTCACAATGGCTTGGTTTCCCTATACTTGTGCCCATTTGCTAGATGCATTTGCCTCATTGAAACAAAAAGTGTCAAAAAAAAGTGTGGAATAACTTGTAAGTTTCATGGCTCCACATCATTCTCTTCTTGGTTGGGCTGAGAACTTTTCAGTGGTCCCTCGTTTTATGATGACATAATGCCTCATTCCACCAATACCTAAGAGCCAACCTCATCGGTGATGTCACAATGACTTGGTTTCCCTATACTTGTGCCCATTTGCTAGATGCCTTTGCCTCATTGAAACAAAAAGTGTCAAGAAAAGTGTGGAATAACTTGCAAGTTTCATGGCTCCACATCATTTGGCTGAGAGCTTTTCAGCAGCCCCTCATATACTATGCAAATATATCCTACATAGTCATCAGCCATATTTATGACCAAGAAGACTGAAGCTTAGAACCACAGATTTTACCCCATAAAAATGTGAGGATTTTGTGCTACCCATGGAATAAATAAAACTAAAACCCTGGAACTTGAGTCACACATGTCAGATTCATTATTTCTAAGTTTGGTGTCCCATAAGATGATGTATCTCTTTGTATCCAGGCTGACACTTCATAGGCTGCTATGAAAGCTATCTAGCTGAGGGAAGAAATGTTACATAAGGTTGACAGAGTTTGGCTGGGATAGATGAACTGCTTGTGAGCTTGCTGCTCTGAAAACCTGTAACAACCAGTTTATGCCGCTGTCCACTGGTTCAGTGTCTCTGCAGCTGAACAAAACTCAAAAGAGAGAGGCCAAAATGGTAAATTTTTGCCCAAGCTAAGATTAGATAAAGTTGTAGACCTTGAAGAACTTTCTAAGAGGGCTATGATGGTGGGTGGTTGAAGACTGCAGATACTAAAGAGCAAGAATGGCCTCAGGAAGTTCTCAGAAAGTTTAATTACGATTGTTGCTTTTGATTTATGTACCTCGGAATCTGAACACCCCAGAACTCGAACATTTTGGAATCTGAACTTTTTTTGTAGTACATTTTGTCTCGGAATCTGAATGCTGCTTTGGAATCCGAACGTAGCTTCCTGGCTCCCCTCTGCAAATCCTCTCCGATCCTTAACATGTGCTTGCCCATTAATGGTGACATCTTCAGAGGAGGAGACAGACCGCCGGCCCATCAGGAGAGTCCGATCGAAAAGTGACACCCCATATCCAGGGCCATATTTAGATGAAAAGAGGCCCTAGGCTATTCCACTTATGAGGCCCCTTTCACCTCCCATTTTTAAGTTTGTAAATTACATGAGAGATAATAAAATACATCATTACTGTGATATATATCAATATGTTAAATGAAACATATTTATAAAAAAATGTGACATGGATAATAAATTTAAAAAAAGTCGAGAACACTTATTTGGACATTTATTCTCAGCACCATATATAGTACTTGTAACAATAACTAATTAAACATAACACACAACATTGCCCCTTCCTATGTCCATAGTGCCCCCAGTGCGTCCTTCCTCACCTTATCCCCCCTCCGATGCCCGCCTGCCTCCCATCCCCCTTCCATTGAACACCCCTCCATGCCATCCTGCCTTCCATTAAACCCCCCCACCCCCCCTCTGATGCCATCCTGCCTGCCTGCCTTCCATTGAACTCCCCCACCCCCCTCCAATGCCAGCCTGCCTGCCTTCCATCCCCCTTCCACTGAAACCCCCCACCCCACCCCTCCACCCCCAATGCCAGTCTGGGCTGCCCTGTCCTGACGGATCCATGTTTTGCCTCTCTCCCCGCGGGGCTGGGCTTTGCCCAGCTGTTCCCAGACTGACGTCTTTCCCTCCCCGATCCTCCTCCCAGGGCGAGAAAAAGAAAGGGGAGAAGCCGAGTCGGCGCCCCGTTGCGGCCTGAGCCGGTTCCCATCCTGAAGCGTAGAATTTCTCCTTATTTTCGATTCAGTGTTTTAGTGTTCACTGTTTTTAGAATAGTGTAATTTTAATTTTGCTAACAATTTGAATGTAGGCCCCTCTTGATCTTGAGGCCCTAGGCTGAAGCCTAGTTAGCCTATAGGAAAATCCGGCCCTGCCCATACCTCGCCGAGGCCAGGATCTCCCTCAACTTGGGTGCAAATAGGATGACCTGGTCTTTGCCAGCCTTCTCTCGCCTTCCCTTCAACCCTCTTTTCTCTGGTAGGGCGCGCGCGCACCTCAGTGTGTACTAGGAGAGTGCGCGAAGAGTCGCTACTGGCCGTAGCAGCCACACGTGCATGTGAACTGCTCACCCTCATCTCACGCGGTTTTGCCAGTTGGAACCAAAGAGCTCTGTCGGGTTCTCATAACCATTTCGGGAAGCGGTTTCTTTTATTTTATTTTTTTTTTCTTTCTTTGGTTAGTTTTGGAGAGTTGGAGGAGCAGAGAATGAGCTGCCGGCATTCTTTCCTCCCCTCTGCGGGAGAGGGACGGGGCGCACTGGGTTGCAATGGGCTGCGCTATGACTGTTCCAGGTAGCAGAGCGGCACCGGCTTGGCCACCGGAGTTATAAGCGGAGCCAGAATGAGGAGTCCTGGTTTCTGGCTTGCTCGGTGCTTCGCTACTGGTTGCGTGCATTCGTCAGTCCTCCGGGGGCGGCTTCTGCAACTATTCCGCGCTCATTTGGCATGAAAGGAGCCCAGCTCGCTTTGCACATCTTGCTGCGGATCGTCCTTGCTAAGGTGAATTTTTAACATGTTCGGGGTTTCCTACGGGACTGAAGGAAAGTGGCATTGAGCTTTGGGCATGATACGCAAAGCTTTTGATAGCCCAAGTGGGGAATCTGCTGCAGGGGGAATTGATTAAAAGAACTGAAAGTGAATTTGAAAATCTGGGTTTGTGGGACCAAGAAACGGATTAATCCAGTTTCTATTATTTTTAATGGGAAAAATTGCCTTGGAACTCGAACGTTTTGGAACTTGAACGGGGTTCTGGAATGGATTAAGTTTGGATTCCAAGGTATCACTGTACTGTACTTGTTTAGGGCAACAAATAGCTTTAATGGTAAACCAACAACCTTGCATGACTTAAAACATAGCAGGAAGTTACCATTCCTGTTCAGTTGTTTACCACAACGGACAAAAAAAAACACCAACCCAGAAACATTTTTCAAGGTTAAGGAATGTTATTTAGCAGGATTTGGGGGGTTGGGGGTTGGGGTTTTTTTTTAAATAAATTGGGGAGGTGCCCTTGCTCTTTCCTCAAATTTCTGGCTCTGTCAATAGCTACTTCTATTGGCTACAGCACTGTGGATCTTCAATCACAACCACCCAAGGTGTTTCTCTCCAATCTTTCACCCCTTCCTAACTCACATAGCTCAGTTATTCAGTGGCATTTCTCAGCTTGGGTAGGGGAAGAAATGAACCAAGGCTCCTTCTGGGATTACAACCCTAAATAAAATTAAAACCTTGGAACTTTATATGTCCAGTAGGTGTCACCATTGCAGAACAGGGTGGCAACTCCTTCAGGGGCAGTGAAAGCTGCCTCTGTCAAAACCCCAATCCTCACTAACCCAGACATCTAACTCAGGTTTCCTGCTTGGCAGGGCAGTTTTGTTTACTGTTATATAAAGACGCTGCATTTTGGGGGTTTTAGCATAGATATAGTGATTTCTCAAAACCATGTATATGCACAATACTGAGTTCTGTACAGTTGTTGTTTTTTTTTAATTAATTTTGTTTTATCCTGTGTTAATCACAACTATCTTGGAAACAGGTACTAATGACTTTAGTAGCCTGTTGTAAGGCCTAGCACAGATGGAGAGGAGTGTCTACTGCCAACATTGAAAGCCAAGGGTACCAGTGTTGCCTTAGCCAATACAGAACTTCTAGAATAATATCTGCTGCATCTTAGATTACTTTCTGAACAACTTTTGAGATGAGTCAGATGGAAGGCATAAAGAAGGTCTTTGGTCCATGATAGGGTAAATGCATCCGTGGAAGTGTTATTTGAAGAAGGAATCCTGGAATGAAATAGGTGACATTTTGCATTGGATTATGTGGCAAACAGATCTACTGCAGGGTTTCCCTACCTTTGAAATGTCATTTGTGTTACCGGTGTGGAGAGGGTCCATTCATGAACAATAGAATTGTGGACAAGAGTTTGTCTGCCAGAGTATTTTGAATTCCTTGTAAGTGGCCTGCAGAAAGGAATCCATATGAAAGAGTATGGTCCATAAACAGTGCACTTCCTGGCCTATGGGGAAGGGCCCACTCTTCATTGTTTGGTTTAGATAAAACCTAGTGACATGGTTGTTTATGCTGAACATGGATATTACATGGTAGACAGCTTAAAATTCAAGAATGCTGATATGGAGTATACTGTGTGGAATATCACAGTAGATGTGCTCTCAAGCCTTTGGGAGAAGCATCTCTGGTCAAAAGTAGAGCCAAACTTGGAGTTTTTTTTAGATTCTTCCACCAGTGAAGGCCTGTTTTATAATCTGTGGAGTGAGGAGAATTTTATGATTGAGGGGCTGATGATATTGTTCCAATTCAGTCTTTAGGCCCCATTTGATAGGCCACATCCAACCTTTGCAGTAGGAATGACTGTTCTAGAGGCCTAGCAGTTTAGGAGAGCCTTGGCTAAACATTGTTATATTGACATACGTTGAGTGATGAAATGTTAAATTGTGTTGCAATGCTCCTGTGATAAAGAGACTCGAGCTTTAATTATGTCCACCAATCCTCTGCTAAACTAAATGGATTTTTCCAAGTTTAGGATGAATTCAAGAAACACCGTTATTCACGTTGTCAAAAGTGACTCGAACAAGAGGTCATGGACTGAAATTGAGGGGCAACAGGCCCAGGACAAATGTCAGAAGTTCTGTTTCACACAACGAGTGGTGAACGCTTGGAATGCTCTCCCGGAGGAGGATGTGACGGAGACCACCATTCTGGATTCAAGGGCAAGTTGGATGCACACCTTCTTGCAAATCACATTGAGGGATACGGGAAAACAGGGTCTTCATCAGGGAACACCTAGCTTGGCCTCCGCGTATGCGGGTCGCCGAACTAGATGGACCTAAGGTCTGATTCGGTGAAGGCACTTCTTATGTTAAGACTAGCCATGGTTAGATGCAGAGAGTCCAGTAATTTTTGTTTGGATTGCACTGAGATGAGCCAGTTGTTTAAGTAAGGAAATACAAAGGTTCCTTTCTTCCTGATGTAAGCCGCTACTATTTTAAATACTCTGGGTGCCAAAGAGTCTGGAGGGGAAGACTTTGTACTGAAAATTAGCGTTTGGAAGGAGAAGCATAGGTACTTCCAGTTGTGTGGACACATGGGAATATGTGCATATTGCATTCTTGAGATCCAATGCTGCTAGCCAATTGTTTGAGGAATTGATGAAATTATCTGTAAAGAATGCATTCAGATTTTTTTCTTTTCTGACCAAGAGACTGAAGTCCCTGAAATCAAGTATGAGACTTAATCTTCCTGATTCTTGGGGAATCATAAAATAGCAAGAATAAAATCCAAGATGGATGTATGGTGGATGAATTGATTCTATAGTTTGAGCTTAAAAAAGAGATTGGAACTCTTTTGCCCAAATGCTTGATTGTATCAAAGGAAGTTGGAGGTGAGCTGGGTGTAAAAGTAAGGGACGAAATTTATTTTGTAACTCTGTATGATGATTTCTAGAACTTAGCTGTCCACTCTTCTGAGAAAATGCAAATGGGTTCCCCCCCTTGGAAAATTGCAAAAACTAGGGTTGGGTTTGTAAGGATGGTGGTACTGATGAAGATGTAATTTTCCTTACATGTGGTTTTTAAAGCTGACATGGTATGATTTCCAGGACGATAGAAAGTTGAATATCCTGTAAGACAAGTAGCCAGGAGAAGGATTTGAAAATTCCCTGAGGGTAGGACAATTATATTTAACTTGTGATTCTGCATCCTCACTTTGTCACTATATAAGTTGCTGCCCTGACATTGGATGTCTGCAAGAGGATCATGAAGGTCATCTCATAATACAAAACTTGCAACCAAGTAATCCTTCTGGCTGCAATAGATATCTATATATCAAAAGTCTATTTGCTGTTATTTGATAATTCACTCTTTTCAATAGGACACCTCTCAATATACAAATTTAAATCATTACTCAAATGGAGCCTCAAAGCTCTAAGGCAGATTCTATCTCTTATTGCTTAGTAATTAGCGGCCCAAGTGTATTATCGTTGGCTCCCTTTCCAAAACACCAGAAAAAACAACATAGTGAAAAACTCCACATCGTGGAGAAAAGACTGTACTCCAAAACACCCAGCTTTTGAGGTCCCTTTGCAGAGAAGTACAAAATCATGGCTGCAAGTCGCTCATTTCTGGCTGATGCGGCTCTTGTACCTGTCTGCCAGCAGGCCAGCTTAAGCCAAATTTGGTAATTATCTGGTGCCAAAAAATGATGGGTCCCGGGTGTTACATATGCTAGGTACGCCACTGTATGTAAAGATACCAGAAAGCTGGCATAGCAAAAACTTTAAGTAAATTGTTATTCTTCTAAGCTTTGAGTATTTAACCCTCCCACAATCTCACGGGCACTCGTTTCAAGTTTATTGAGATTTTGATTTAAACGCAATATCAAATATTTTCAATGCATATAACAATACCTTGGTAGTGAACACTTTTAAAAAGAGAAGTAGGGGTTAAAGAATGTTATAATCAAATCAGTAACAGGGGCAGGGCAGCTGTTCTTGAGGAGACTACTACGATGATATTGTGGTAAGAAGTAGGGGATATAGAATTATATGTCAACTAATGTAGCATAAGTATCAGATGCCGAAGACACACACTTAACTGGTGCATGCTTAAATTATGATTTTGCTTAAATAAGAACATAAGAAGTTGCCTCCACTGGGTCAGACCAGAGGTCCATCGTGCCCAGTGGTCCGCTCCCGCGGCGGCCCATCAGGTCCATGACCTGTGAAGTGGTTTCTGACTATTCCTATAACCTACCTCTACTTCTATCTGTATCCCTCAATCCCCTTTTCTCCTTGAACCCCTGTAGCGTGCTCTGGCCTATCACAGCCTCCGGGAGCACGTTCCATGTGTCCACCACTCTCTGAGTGAAAAAGAACTTCCTAGCATTTGTTCTAAACCTGTCCTTTTTCAATTTCTCCGAGTGCCCCCTTGTACTTGTGGCTCCCCAAAGCCTGAAGAATTTATCCCTGTCTACCTTCTCTATGCCCGTCATGATTTTGAAGGTTTCTATCATGTCTCCTCTAAGTCTCCGCTTTTCCAGGGAGAATAGCCCCAGCATTTCCAATCTGTCAGTGTATTTTTTCCATACCTTTTATCAGTTTTGTCGCTCTTCTCTGGACTCCCTCAAGTACCGCCATGTCCTTTTTGAGGTACGGCGACCAATACTGGACACAGTACTCCAAATGTGGACGCACCATTGCCCGATACAGCGGCAAAATGACTTCCTTCGTCCTGGTTGTGATACCCTTTTTGATGATACCCAACATTCTGTTCGCTTTCGAGGCTGTTGCACACTGTGCTGATGCTTTCAATGTTGTGTCCACCATCACCTCCAGGTCTCTTTCAAGGTTGCTCACCCCCAGCAATGATCCCCCATTTTATAGTTGAACATTGGGTTCTTTTTCCCTACATGCATGACTTTGCATTTCTCAGTGTTAAAACTCATTTGCCATTTTCTTGCCCAGTCTTCCAATCTCGTTAAGTCCCTTTGCAGGTCTTCACAGTCTTCCTTGGTTCTAACCCTGCTGTAGAGTTTGGTGTCGTCCGCAAATTTAATAATCTCACAGTTCGTCCCTGTCTCCAAGTCGTTAATAAATATATTGAACAGGAGCGGTCCCAGCACCGACCCCTGTGGGACTCCACTCGTGACCCATTGCTATTGTTGCATTTGTTCAAGCATCACATGCCTAACTGTTGCATGCTTAAGTGTCTCATTAAATGTCAGATTCTGATTGCCTCTTTTTGTGGAGGCTATGGCCCCTGTAGTTCCAGTCAATAAAATCTATTAACCATCCCATCTCCAAAGCATATAACCTATGACATAACACGTAAGATCATTTTCTCTTTCACCGCTCCTACTCTTCGGAATGCTCTTCCATCATATCTCAGTCACGAACCCTCTTTAATCAAATTTAACTCTCATCTTAAAACTTTTTTATTCAACGATGCCTATCTTAAGATGTACCATATTTAAACTAAGACATACATACAAATCACAGAGGTATTTGTAGAAATACCTTCACCCTTTGCTCTTCTTGTAATTTTCCCTTTCTTTCTTTCCTATCAAGATATTGTAGTTCTTCCTGGGTTCCTCCACCTTTTTACCTTATTGTATCTTTGTCTTTGACCAGAGGGCCGCCGCATGAGCAGACTGCTGGGCATGATGGACCACTGGTCTGACCCAGCAGCAGCAATTCTTATGATTGCAGCTAGGAGAGCAAGCACTACCACACATGCATGACAACCCGACAGCCATAGAGCGGCGGCCGGAAAATATCTCACTAGCAGAAGCAGGCTGAGCGCGTCAAGCCTGCTGGCCTGGTTCAACCAATAGGACCTCTTAACATCATTTTTGCGGGTAGTTTAGAGCTGTTCTTGCTAGATCTCCGTGGGAAATGTGGTAGTTCTATATTTTTTCCTATTTTTTTGTGCCGTTTTGACATGCTGTTTCGCTCAATCACTAGCGCACCGTGGTGGGCTCTGGTAAGTATCACGATTGGTTTTTGTCCGTATACTAACTGTCCTGCTGGGTGAGAGCAGTGTCTGTGGTGGGTGTAGGCTTTGAACACTTTTTTTCACTGGCTCTGCAATTATGGTTACTGAACAAGGAAGGAGAAAAACTAGTCCAGTATATATGGAGGGATCAGTGCACTGTCAGGATTCTGTTTGTAGTACAACAAAAGACACAAAAAAAGTTATTGGATTATCATCGAGTTAAATACACTTTTCTTTAAAAGCGTTTGTTTGGGTTTTTTAAAATCTGTTTCGGATGAGATAAGTATTTCTCATTGGGTATTAATTATTTGTAACTGTAGTAATGTGGCTAGAATGCTATTAATTTTGACCTATTCTCTCCTCTTTAATATCGAGTGTCTTCACACAACGCATTCGTAAATAACATGCAACTTGAGTTTGTCGACCAGACAATAAAAGGTAGAAAAAATAATTTTATTTTCTGTTTTGTGATTACAATATGTCAGATTTGAAATATGTATCCTGCCAGAACTGGTGTTAGATAGCAGGCGTGAACTAGGACCTAAAAGAAAGGAAAAGTCTTTATTTATTTTGCTTACATCACAGAGCCAGTGTGGCTTGGAGAGGTTGTAACCCAGGGGTCTCAAAGTCCCTCCTTGAGGGCCGCAATCCAGTTGGGTTTTCAGGATTTCCCCAATGAATATGCATGAGATCTATGTGCATGCACTGCTTTCAATGCATATTCATTGGAGAAATCCTGAAAACCCAACTGGATTGCGGCCCTCAAGGAGGGACTTTTGAGATCCCTGTAACCCTATACTTCTACTAAGACTAAGGGGTCCTTTTATTAAGGTGCACATTTAGCTAAATCGGTTAGCATACCTTAATAAAAGGACCCCTTAGCCTGTTTTCGATTTCAGCCCCTTATGTGATTGAGTTTGACACCCCTGCATTAGAGGCTCTGGCAGAGTCCCGTTTACAAGTCTTCCCAATTAATATTTCCAAATTAATAAAGTATCTTTGCTTATTTGTAAATGAGTCTCTACTAGAGTTTTTAATTCAGTAGCATAATTAAATGAAATAACTACGTTTGAAGTTTATTGGGACAGGTGGGGATGGATTTGACTTTCAGAAGGGTGGCAACTGGCAACGGGTTTGATTTCTGTCCCCACACAACTCTCAAATTGAGAGTGGTTCATATTAGCTTCTCTAAAGGTATTACAAGCGCTTCAGTAATGGTGGTTACTATACCTGAGGTAGTTTATGAGCTTCTATAAAGATGCTTCAATACCTGAGCTTCAGTAGTGGTATTATATGAGCTATGATTTATGAGCTTCGATAATGATGTTTCAATTCTTGAGCTACAATTTAAGAGCTTTTATAATGGTGTTTTGCAAAACACAAGCTTCAGTAATAGTGTTACATTACAAGAACTATGCTAGATAAGCTTTAGTACAGAGTTAGAGTTAGGGTGTTTCCATGCTTGAGTTTCAGAAGTGTTCCTATTGTTGATTTTGGTGCTTTTGGGCATCCTAGTGTGGTGTATCTATATATCTCTGTATTTTAGATTGCTATATTTACCCTACATCCACATTTATACTTCTGTGTTTTATTTATCATATACTTTGCATTTGTGAATTTGCTTGTGTTCACCTGGCTTGTTCCTAGTGAGGGTTTGGCCATTATTTTCTTCCCCCCCCCCCCCCCTTTAGTGTTTATTAAAGTGGTCTACACCAAGCTTTTAACTAGCAAAACAGAGATAGCAGAATAAAGCAGGCAGCGATTACGTGTCTGCATTTTCCCTGTAGCTGCAAAAGAATTGTATGGACCCTTTCAATGAAACCAGCTCCACAACCTGAGTTGTCAGCACTTCCTGCTCTTCAATTAAGCTCGTAAACACAGAAGAATGCAGGGGTACTAAAGCAATTAAAAACTCCTCTTGCAGCAGACACAGGCTGGGAAAATAAAGCTCTAGCTTGTGGCTGCTTAATTATACGATGAAATATATGGAACATCTCTTTAGGTTTCATTATTAACATGCACTATTTGCAAACAGCACATACTAAAACCAAATTAAGTGAACACGCCCAAAAATATGAAAGCAAAATCCAGTACCACCCTTGCTCTCATGCTCACAACCCTAACTGGTGCAATTAGGCAAGCAGAGATGCTACTCCTAGCATGTCAATGTTGTCTCTGATGCTGTTGCCAAGCTCAAGGACCTTCTAAACTAAACTAAACCTTAGGTTTGTATACCGCGCCATCTCCGCAAGCGCAGAGCTCGGCACGGTTTACAGAAGAGGAAAGGAATTACAATGAAGGGATATAGGGGAGGGACTAAGAAGATAGAGACCAGGTGCTAGAGAACAGGAGGTGATTAGATTTTTGAAAAGAGCCAAGTTTTCAAGTGTTTGCGGAAGGATTGGAAGGAGCTTGAATTTCTGAGCGGAGATGAGAGGTTGTTCCAGAATTCTGTGGTTCTAAAGGGGAGGGATGTTCCAAGTTTTCCTGCGCGGGATATACCTTTTATAGAGGGGAAAGATAGTTTCAGTTTTTGGGAGGGTCTAGTGGAGTGTGGGTTTGAGGAATTCCAAAAGAGTGGGATAACGGGAGGAAGGACGCCCTGTAGGATCTTGAAGGCTAAGTAGGCACATTTATAGAGGACTCTGGAGTAAACTGGGAGCCAGTGAAGCTTGGAGAGGAGTGGGGAGATGTGATCGAACTTGCCTTTTGCGAAAATAAGCTTGGCTGCGGCGTTCTGAATTTAAGGGGGTATTTGTCCTTTTCCACGGGCTACTTACCGTATTTTTTGCTCCACAAGAAGCACTCTAGATTTAGAGGATGAAAACAAGAAAAAAAACCATTCTGAACCAAATTGTGTACTAATATATACCAGGCTCTGCACCCTGTCCCACTGCCCTGCCACCTGCCCCCAGTACCTTTTTTAATTCCCCCCCCCCGGGGTCCCTTTTTTATGGCACAATTTTTATTGGTTTCCAAAATAAATTACAAACAGGGCATAGCCCAAAACAGAAACAAGTCCCATACAAAACTGGAACAATAATCAATAATGCCACAGCATGAACCCCCCACCCCCTCCTAGAGCAGGGAGCAACCTCCAGTATGCAGAACAATGAAACAACAAAAAAAAAAAACCAGCAATATAATACAGTGGTTCCCAACCCTGTCCTGGAGGAACACCAGGCCAATTGGGTTTTCAGGCTAGCCCTAATGAATATGCATGAAGCAAATTTGCATGCCTATCACTTCCATCATATGCAAATCTCTCTCATGCATATTCATTAGGGCTAGCCTGAAAACCCGATTGGCCTGGTGTTCCTCCAGGACAGGGTTGGGAATCACTGATTTAATAGACCACTGCACACCGCAGTCAGAGCATAAATACAAAGTGAAAGACATAGTGGTGCACTGCAACTGCAAAACTAATATGAAAACAGAAAAAAACAACATCACAATTAACCAAACTAAAATGCTTCCCACCCCTAACCCACCCAAACCCATCCCAAAGCGTGACCTCAGTAAAGAACTTAGAAAACTACAGACTCTTGAGCCTTCCTCGATACTGCTCCCACATTTCCAAGAAGCGGGAGGACAAGTAATCCCCAACCCAGATAGAACAGAGAAGGGAATACCCCTCCCCCAACCCCCCCCCCACAAAAAACAACCACCTTCCCTGTCCCTTTTAAAAACACCCTCCCCAAACACCCCCATCCCGTCCTGTTCCTCTTCAAATGTCTCCCATTGCCTGGTGGTCCAGTGGTGCATCAGCCCATGCCTGGGCCTGCGCCGCCTCATCCCGTCCCACACCCCCTTAAATGTCTCCCAAAAATGGATGTAGGGCAGAAAGTGAAGGAGAGAAAAAAAGCAAACGGTTATAAGAAAGTCCTAGAAATAGTTAAGAGGACAGACCGAAGGAAGTGCAACCAGAGCCTGGGAAAAGATCAGTGTTCTCCCCAGAAATTTTTTCCAGCCGGGTGGCATCAAAAAGTAACCGGGTGGGGTGGGAAAAATTAACCCCCTCTTTTACTAAGGTGCGCTAGCATTTTTAGCGCACGCAAACCCCCGCGCTAAGCGGGAAAACTAAAGCCAGCTCAATGCTGGCATTAGCATCTAGTGCACATGGTAATTCTGCGCGCGCTAAGCGCACACTAAAACCACTATCGCAACTTAGTAAAAGGAGCTCTAAATGTGTACTATTTTTTATTAGTTTATTATTATTTTCCAATGCTCAATATGACTTCCTTTTTTAAGGTTTGACACTTGTGCCAGAATATTTTTACTAAATTTAAGAATTATCCAATTCTAGAAGGGAATAATTAGAATTTAAACAACTAAAAACAAAAGATAAATATAGCTCATCCAGTCATACAAGAAATGGCTCTACAGCAGGGGTGCCCACACTTTTTTGGCTTGCGAGCTTACTTTTAAAATGACCAAGTCAAAATGATCTACCAACAATAAAATTTTAAAAAACACAAAGCACACTGTACGCAGAGAAAATGCCAGTAAGGAAGGAGGGAGGTGGCACAAACTTGGGATACAGAAGGAAGGGGCATGAACTTAGGAGAGAGGGACATGTTGGGACACAGAAGGAAGAGAGGGGAGACAAACTTAAGACCAAAGTCTGTAAGGAGGGAGGGGGCACAAACTTGGGATACAGAAGGAAGGGAGGGAAGGGGCATGAACTTGGGACATAGGATGGAAGGATAGAAGGAAAGAGATGCTGAGGTGGAGGAGGGAATAGAAAGGGAAAATTGTTGAGCATGGGTGTGAGGGAAAGAGATGGTGTACATGGGGAAAGGAAGAAAGAGGAGAATGTTGGGCATAGGAAGAGAATTGTTGGACATGTTGGTGGGAGAGATGTTTAATTAGCCATTATATTGTGTGTATGTGAAAAATTAATAGAAGAAATGGCATTTACAATTAGTACTATTATTAGTATGGCGGCTGGGTCTGGGGTGGAGCCTGGGCAGTGCTTTTGGGCCCCCCAAACAAAAAAGCATTCCACTAACTATGGATGTTGGACCTAGTGTGGGAGGAGAGATGGTAGACCTGCTGGGAGGAAGGGGGACGAATGACCACATCCCAGAAATTTTGGCATAATTTTGCATTTTCAATTAAAAAAATCCTTATCTCCAAGCTATTTTCTACACATAGCTATTTAAGTTTATGCATACAGGCTCCTTATATTAGCTTTTTCACTCCTTTATATTCATATGACACAAGTTCACCATTTTTTAAGTTTTCTCTCTCTCTCTTTTTTGTGCACTCAGCATCTTGAATGTCTCTGTTTACTGAGTAGACATACAAATTTTGGTTAGAAATGATTCACAATTACTATCCTAACAACAGCTAAACAAAACTTTAAATAACTTTACAGTAACTTAAAATCATGGGGGGAAAAAATACCACAGTACTACTGTACCTGCACATTTTTTCCAGTGACAAATTGCTAAATATAAAATAATATCAAAACATATCCACAAATGAATTTTGGCCCTTTGTCAACTAGTAATCAGTCATATCAATCATGGAGTTATATGTTACTCACACCCCTATAAGGTACAAAGCCAGACCAGTCCACCTGACTTCTACTACCGGCAACCCCCCTCGCACAATGACGTCACATACTTGAGCTCCCGGAGATTCCTTGTTCACTACGACTTAGGTGTGGCCTGGCAAGATGTAGTCCATGGTGCTCACAGGGTGGCCCTCGCGCAGCACCGACCCCTGCGGCATGGGCACGTGCCTAGTCAACTCTGACAGGAAGGTGTCAAAAGTGGGCACATGCTTGCCATTGATCACCAATTTCCTGCCAACGAAGAAAGGGTCCCCGTTACGGTAGAAGACCTGCATCGGGTAGCCATTGTATATCCTGCGATAACCTGTACATGATGATGATTCGGAGAATGGGAGAGGGGGAATCGGCGATCAAACAGGTGGTGACCACACTTTAAGCAGCAAGGTTGCGAAGCACAGCGTGGTAGAGTGTGCGAGGTCCGATTTGTTCAGTGTCCTGTCCTGCACCATAGGCATTCTGCGCTGCGGTGAAGTTTCCAAGTGAGAGAAGGGGAGGCTTCCCATGCGCCGTAACTTTTTTTGCATCATTAGGCATAGGTCAGTGATGGAGGGAAGCTTACAACTTGCTTCGGGCCGTCCTCGTTGCCGGGTCCTGCCTTCGCAGAAACAGAAAGTAGGCAGGACCCGGCAGCGAGAAAGGCCCGAAGCAAGTTGTAAGCTTCCATCCGTCGTTAACCAGTCTCCTGCCTTAGCCCATAGCGAACTCATGCTTCGGGACTCTAAGGTATGCGTGTTTGCTTCCCTTCTCTTCTCCCCCCCCCCCCGGACGTAAATTCAGGTTTCGGAGGGAAGAGAAGGGAAGCCGGCACACACACCTTTGAGCCCCGAAGGATGAGTTCGCATCTCCAAGCCAGTGTGAGATGGTTTTTGGGGGGGATTTTTTTTATGTTGAGTGGCGGCAGCAGCAGGATTCCTGATAGATGACAGCTGGGCGGTCATCTAAATTAACTGGGTGGACTGCCCGGCTAAAAAGCCCTGGGGAGAACACTGAAGATGATTAGAAAAATAAAAATCACCATACAAAAGGTAAAAAAATTATTTTATTTTCAATTTGGTGATTGAAATATGTCAGTTTTGGAAATTTACAACTGCTGTCTATATTTTGCACTGTTCAGGAAGAAATACATTTCTCTCTCTTTCTCTGGGAGTGTACTTCATGCAGTCTGGCGTCATGGGTTTCAGTTGTATATATTAGGACTTTTAGTTTGCGGCCCTGTATTTACATTGGGTTCATTGTAAGACCAAGGCCAGGTGTTCTGGTAGGAATGAATGTTGTGAAGCGTTACTGGCATCATGACCCAAGTAGGATGAAATTTGTCAGCTTCAGTTCTTTTAGACCCAAAATGGCCCTCGTTTAAAAATTAGTGAAGACCACTGCCATAGCTAAACTTCAAAGGATTTAACAGAACCAGTATTGAGAGGAAAAAGTATTCAATTTAAAAAAGTCAAAGCACTTAGTTGAAAAACAAAGTTTAATAGGTTTTTATAACCCAAAAAGTAAACAAAAATATATAACTCAGCATTTTATGCACTGCATATATTTTTCATATCTGCAAGTACAGATAAATAGAAGGCAACAGCAAATGTTTTGCTCATCTTTGGCAGTTAACCAATGATTAACCCTCCAGCCCCCCCCCCCAAAAAAAAAATGGATTCTCAAAATGCATTACATTCATTTTAGCCTATCATGCTGTTATCTAACACTGGCAACTAATTCAAATTCTTTGTGGCTGTGCTTTATTTCTTAATACCACATTCATAGATCTAATATGTGTCATGTAAAAAGGCTGGCAGCTCCCACTTCAGAAAAAATGGAATGCATTAGTTATTCATTTAATGGGAAAAGTAGTACACTTAAATTCTATCCTCCTAAACCTCTATATTAAGCTCAAATGTATTTCATTTGTGGACAGACTAACTGATTCCCAACAGCTGGAAATCAGTAAGCAAACAGGTAGAGGGCAGAGAATGGAGCGCTTCCACATGCAAATTAAATTTATACAAGAATGTCCTTCCTTTTTATAACACAAGCTCAAAACGGTATGCACAATAAACTCAGATAATAATCACCAAACACAAAGGAAAATGCATAAAATGATATTTGTATACAAAAACACTTAGCAGCTTACATAAATATATACAAGTCTTCACAGTTGTACAGATGCAGAAAATCTTGAGTTTCAGTGCGAACCGATACTGTCAAACACCGTATTCATAAATAAATCAGCTTTAAGGCTCCACATGATCTGAAGTGCACCAACATTTTAAATACTGTATTTTAAATACTTAAAATTGACAAGAGAATGATTTGTAACATTTTGAGCCTAATGCTCGCAATGCTGGAGATGTTTAGTTGTGCATACTTTTCTTCAGTAAAGTGTAGCAGTAACTTCATCCCATGGCTCTAAATAATTTGGTAAGAAAGGAATTCCATCATTTTTGGAGGGAGAGGCAGTTTCTTCACCTGACCTGTAGTCATCACTCTTCTTATAGACATACGACATAGATGCTGAAGACTGGCAACAAATTTTGGTGTAGCCCAGAAGTGCACATGTCCATCTTGAGTTCTATTCACAACACACAAAAATATCAGGTATAAAAAATGGTTAATGTCTAAGATTATATGGAGACAAAAGCTGAAATCTGGAAGCTTGAGTTTTTATTTTAAACTGCTTTTCCCTGTCTTCCTAATTTTATGTCCCCACTACACTCCATCAATAGTCCTTCATGAAATGCAGATTCCCCTCAATGTGCCATAAACCTGGGATTGAGGCAGTAGAGCTGTCCCTAAGTAGCAAACCCTGATTCTTTTTAAAATATTCAGAAACCTAACGTTTCTATTATATGAAGTCAAAAGAGAATTGGTAATACAATCGACTCTGCTTAAGTGCAAGCCTTTCGGACCGGTTTGCCACATGCGCTTAAACAGAGCACCATGTGAAGAAAGTTTTGAACACCATCATTTTTCTCGCGAGATCAGCAGCTCGGGGGCAGGATTCCATGCTTGCATCAATCACTGCCTTCACATATCTTAGGAAGAGTGACCTGTAATCACGTTTGAAGTTTGCGATTATCCCTTGGTTTTTGTTGCTTTCATATTCAACAGGCAGGCACCTTGAAGCCAACAGCTTCGCTACGTTTGAAAGCAGTGTATAGGTCTATATTGCTTTAATTGGGAGACCAGACTGTAGTTCATTTGTGTGAGCAACTGCAGAAGGACCTGGAGGTACACCACTCTCAGGGGACAGGCCCTTCCAATTTATGTACAAACTAGTATTTTAGCCCGTTACATTAACGGGTGCTAGAATATATGTATGTCTGTCTTTCTTTCTGTCTGTGCTTCTCCCTGCCCCTGTCTCTTTCTTTTTTTTTTTATTTCTGTCTCTCTCCTTCCCGCTGTCTCTCTTTCTTTATTTCTATCTCTCTCCCTCCCACTGTTTGTCTTTTTCTTTCTGTCTCTTTCCCTGTCCACTGTCTTTCGATCTTTCTGTGGCCCCTTGCATGCCTGCCTTTCTTTGTCTTTCTCTATGGCCCCCTTCTTTATCCTCCCCAAAGCAATCCAAGATTGCTCCCTGGCCCCCCCAGCACAACCCTCTCCCCAAAGCAAAGCACGTTTTCTCCCTGGCCCCCTTTGTCTCCCCCCCCCCCCCCGTGCAGCAGCATCATGTCCTCCAACTCCACTTCCTTGTGAAGCAACATTTACCTACCCCCACCCCACTTCCCTGTGCAGCAGCATTCCCTCCCCCTTTATTAAATGCATAGTCGGCCTGGAGGAGCCGGTCGGGGCGGTGCTCCCGTGCGCAGTGGGTGATCGGCCGTTTTTGCAGTGTCGGATCCTTTAGTTTGGGTGGCTGATTAGGCCCGAGCGCAGCATCGGCCTGGAAGAGGCGGTCGGGGCAGGGCTCCAGTGCGCAATTCCATGGTCAGCTGCATGGGAATTTAGAGCGATGCAGACAGCCGCCGCGGCGCCTCAAGCCACTTTAGCGCTGTCATGGCAACCCACCGCCGAGCTGTCTCTCCTTCTCTGCTGACAGGGACCGCCGGGGGCTGGGTGCGGCGGGTCTTGCCTGGCCGTGTCCGGTCGAATCCCGGGCCTGCTCTCCTTCCCCTAAGTTCCGGCCCCTCACTCCGGCGGGGGGGGGGGGGGGGGGGGGGAGAGAAGACCGTAAGCCGCACATGCGCACTTCCTAGCTACAGCTCACGGAAAACGGACGCACGCATAGGAACTGCGCATGCGCGGCTTACCGTTTTATTATATTAGATATACTGTAATAACACCTAAGCGGCATCTGACATCAGCATGGTGGACATGTTCAGCCAAGACAAATCTTTTTAAAATATTTCCATAAAATATGGCTAGCATAAGAGCCATACTTTACCAAATCCTACACTAATGCCTGTCACAAAATAAGAACTCAATATTGCCCAGCAGCTTCACAGTTATTAATATAACCCTCTTAAAACACACACACACTAAATCTTCATACTTACCCAGCAGCTAGAACACTGCCATCCGTAGAAAAAGCACAGCAAAGCCCTTTATTAAAAGATGCAACTTCCACAGGATGATTTCTATCTATTCTCCAGAACCTCAGTAAACTAGAACCAAAGCAATTTTAATTAGTCTCTTATTAACAGCTTTCAAAATAGTTAACTGAAAACACTTGCAGTAGAAATGTTTAAAGTTGTGATAGGTTATCAGTTTCTTTGTGCAATGAAAACACTGAATACAGATAAATCCTAGCACTGATAGGCTTCTAGCTCTATTGTCTTGGCCTTCAAAAGCTGCCACTCTCTTCATGGGAAGATTAGCAGTTTACTATCACATGAACATTGTGTAATAAGCCCCTGAAGGAACATTAAGCTGAACACCTTGTGACTGAAGTTTTGACCTTTTGTCTACTAAAGCTGTGTGTCCCACTTGAACAAAGTTGTAAAACTCATTTTAGAGGTCACAGAAAAATACTTGCCTAGGAGTTAGAGCAGTGGACTAAGAACCAGGGGAACTGGGCTTCAAATCCAGCTTCTCTTATAATTTATTTCAAAACTTTTCTATTCCGCACAATCTAAAAGTTCTAGGTCCATTACTAGTGAAACATACATAATTCCATAATAAGCTACAAGGTGATAAAGACTTAACATGTAACCAATCAAGACATTTCATCCTCCACTGCCTCGGGTACAAATTTAGGCCCCTATTTACTATAGTGCTAAACCAATCTACATAAAATAATGCAAGCACAACAGCTCAGCATTATGCAAAATAAATACTGCTGCACTAAACCTTGTATGCTATACAGCACCAGTTCAAAAGGTGAATTTAAACTTTTCCCCAGGATCTACAGCCCACTTAACATGCAAGTAAGTCACTGCTCCCAGGATGCAAGCTAAGAGGGGATAAGCATGGTAAAATTAAATACTGTGTCCACACACCTATTTGTACACAACTAAAATGGCCCCTCCCTGGACAAACCATGTAGCAAGTATCCCTATTTGCTTCCTTGCAAGGCCCTACCTATCTAAGTAATCTTTTTTTTTTTTTTAAACACATTTTTTGTATCTCCTCCCAGTGGTCCTGGACCCCTTGCATCCCTGACACATACCTCAACAAAATCCCCTGTGCCTAGTGGAGTACCCTTATTGATCTGCCTCAGAAGCTGCCACTTGATGGCTCCCCTTTGGTCCTTCTTGGTAGTCCTGCCACTGGGGATCAGATTGCAAAACAAATGAACTACCACTAGGGGCTAGAAGGGTGATAAAGAAGGCAGCTACCAGGACAGGAGACTGCTCTCATCTCCCACTAAACACTAGGGGTTCTGCCAGAAAAAAATAAGAGTATTGAGTAGTGGGGGGTTCTATTTATATCCAAAAGATTGGAGGTTGGAGCAAGCTTTTTGATTTTTTCTTAAACACAGATGGGGTGGTGACAGGTTGCCTATATTACAGCCCAGAATTTCATAAAGCCAGTGGATCTAACCCTTGACCTGCTCTGTGCTGCTGTGGCTGTGGAAAAAGTCCCAGCTGCAGCCATATGGAGAAAAAAATACAAGATTCCATGTGTACTATAGGCTTAATAAATAGGCTCCCTAGACTCTAAAACCTGAGGTGTGGGGATCTACCTACTATACATAACTGAAGCTCACCCGATACTCAGATTTTGAAAAACAAGTAAATAATTCCAGAACCACACAATTCCCAAACAAATTCTCAGTAAAACAAAGTGTACAAACAGCAGCTAGGTAATACTTGATTCCAGAGTCAAAATATTTTAACATGAAAACATAAAGGAGGAAGAAAGAGTGGAGAAAAAGATACTCTTGCCATTTTTATTTTGGTCCCAATGACAGAAGGTCCAATACAATTTATGAGTCAACCTTGTAAGAACAAGACACTTAAAAGACAATGCACTGATTCACGACATTCTTAATAGGGACCTGATTTAAAAACCTAAACCTGCAACATACAATGCACTTACTTATCATCTGCAAGACTTGCAATATGGACTCCATCGTGACTGAAAGCCACCGACTTCACCCATGTGCCATTAGCTCCCCCTGCAAAAATTGGTGACGGAGCAGGAAAGAGATGACTGCAAATATAAAAGAAAAAAAAAAAAGGCATTGTATTAGTTGGTAGACGAAGTAATTAATAACCAAATCATTTAAAATTCCACATGTAAAAAATTCAGGAACATAAACTTACTGCAGTTTAAAAAAAAAAACCAAACAACCACAAAACTTGTGCTTACTACACAGTTAACACAAAAATTACCATCTGCAAAAGCAGTGCCATCATTGTACAGGGCATGGCTACAATCTGCCTTGCATTTACCACAGAGTGATTACTGCAGAGGCACTACATTACATACAGTGTCTTACAGCATGGGAGCACCCATTGTATCATATGAATCACATGTAATAGTGCATAAAGTTAAATAAATAAAGTTAATCAGTGCACCCCATATTCTTCTAACCCATCTCCTCATGTCAGAACTAGAGAATGACGCAGGGGAAAATTTTTCCCAAACCCCTTGGGAGCTCCCCATGAATTCTTTTCCTGTCCCTGTCCCATTCCTGCAAGCTCTGTCCTCATCGGCACAAGCCTCAAACAATTTAAAATCATTAGTATTTGAGGCTTGTGCGGTTAAGGCAGAGCTTACCGGAATAGGGCAGGGACAGCGACGGTGCCAAAACTCATGGGGAGAGGAAATTGAGTTCCTGCATGTCATTCTCTTGTCAGAAGCCCCTGACACAAGCATGCTCCTCCCCCAAGCAAGTCACCCGATATCCAAAAAAAGTGACAAGTACCCTAGGACCTATCCAGGAGTGTGCAACCCCATTATCATAGACAGGATTACATTATATTGGTGACTTCTATTCCGCCTGTACCTTGCAGTTCTAAGCGGATCACAGTATCAGATAGCTGGACATTTCCAGGAAGTTACAATTTACAGTATCAGATAGCTGGACATTTCCCCTTGTCACTGCCACCCAGGTAAGCATTTCCTCCAAATACCTGTCCCTAGGAGTCTCATGCTTTTTGCCTCTGAAATAAAGGCATTGCTGCTATCATGGGTATGATTATGGACCAGCACACCCCTAATAAGCAGACCCTGGGAAGAGTCAGGGTGGTCAGACAGGGCTTATTGAGGAGTATGGGGTTTTCACTGCAAGGTTCTGTCACTTTTTTTTATTTTTTTTGGGGGGGATGTTAGTGTGTAAGTCAGGAGGGGCTAATGTGTTGAACTACTGCTGTACTTTGCAAGAATACTTCTAGTTTGGTTGCATCACTGTTGCGTTTACCTCCTCTTCAGGTGGCAGCAAGTTCGGCTGCACTATCAGCAACAACCCATATGTTAACTGTCACAACCAGCCACACCTGTCCATATCCCACCCACTCCTGTATTAGGTAGTGCATGCTGGAATTTTACCACAGCAGCTCTGTCCTGGAACCACTCCTTTTCTTAATCTACACTTGCTCATTTGAAGCACTAATCTCCTCCTACGGCTTCCCTTATCACCCTTATGCTGACAACTCCAAGATCTACCTCTCTACACCAACTATCTCTACTGAAACCCAGACCAGACCAGAGCCTGCCTGTCCGACAGTGTCACCTAAATATCTCGACACCATCTAAAACTGAATATGGCTAAAACAGCGCTGTTCATCTTCCCGTCTAAACCTACCTCTCCGCTTCCCTTGCTCTCCGTCTCTGTGGACAACACTCTCATCCTTTCTGTTTTGTCTGCTAATAATCTTGGGGTCATATTTGCCCTTCCTCTCTGAGCACACTACCAAAGCACTTATCCACACACTCATCACCTTGCACTTAGGCTACTGCAACTCACTACTCTCAGGCCTTCCGCTTAGCCATTTTGCTCCCCTCCAATCCGTCCAGAATTCGGCTGCAGGACTCATATCCCGGAAGAGCCACTATGTTCATGTTTACCCTCTCTTAAAGTCACTTCAATGGCTTCCCATCCATTTCCGAATACAATTCAAACTCCTCTTACTGACCTACAAATGAACTCGTTCAGCTGCCCCTCGCCATCTCTCTTCATTCATCTCCCCCTTTGTTACCTCCCCTCCCCGTGAGCTCCGCTTCACTGGTAAGACCCTCCTATCTGTGCCCTTATCTTCAACTGCCAACTCCACACTCCATCCCTTCTACCTTGCTGTGCCCTATTCTTGGAACAAGCTGCCCGAATCCCTACAGCGGCTCAGTCTCTGGCAGTGTTCATGACCCAGTTAAAAGCCCACCTCTTTGAGAGTGCTTGACTCCTAACTCCTCTCACTTTGGGTTCTGCATCCCCAACCCTATATGTCATGTCTATCTGTTCAAGTTTGATCATAAGCTCTTCCAAGCAGGGACAGTCTATAAATGTCAAAATGTTATCGTATTTTCACGCATATAACGCGCGCGTTATACGCGTTTTTACCTACCGCGCATACCCCTCGCGCGTTATATGCGTGAGCGCGGTATACCAAAGTTTTAAAACATAGTTCCCACCCCGCCCGACGCCCGATTCACCCCCCCAGCAGGACCGCTCGCACCCCCACCCCGAACGACCGCTCGCACGCGCTCCCACCCGCACCCGCAATCGGAGCAAGAGGGAGCCCAAGCCCTCTTGCCCGGCCGACTCCCCGACGTCCGATACATCCCCCCCCCCCCGGCAGGACCACTCGCACCCCCACCCCGAACGACCGCTCGCACGCGCTCCCACCCACACCCGCATCCACGATCGGAGCAAGAGGGAGCCCAAGCCCTCTTGCCCGGCCGACTCCCCGACGTCCGATACATCCCCCCCCCCCGGCAGGACCACTCGCACCCCCACCCCGAACGACCGCCGACTTCCCGACAATATCGGGCCAGAAGGGAGCCCAAACCCTCCTGGCCACGGCGACCCCCTAACCCCACCCCGCACTACATTACGGGCAGGAGGGATCCCAGGCCCTCCTGCCCTCGACGCAAACCCCCCTCCCCCCCAAGAACCTCCGACCGCCCCCCAGCCGACCCGCGATCCCCCTGGCGACCCCCACGACCCCCCCCACCCCCCTTCCCCGTACCTTTGGTAGTTGGGCCAGAAGGGAGCCCAAACCCTCCTGGCCACGGCGACCCCCTAACCCCACCCCGCACTACATTACGGGCAGGAGGGATCCCAGGCCCTCCTGCCCTCGACGCAAACCCCCCTCCCCCCCAAGAACCTCCGACCGCCCCCCAGCCGACCCGCGATCCCCCTGGCGACCCCCACGACCCCCCCACCCCCCTTCCCCGTACCTTTGGTAGTTGGGCCAGAAGGGAGCCCAAACCCTCCTGGCCACGGCGACCCCCTAACCCCACCCCGCACTACATTACGGGCAGGAGGGATCCCAGGCCCTCCTGCCCTCGACGCAAACCCCCCTCCCCCCCAAGAACCTCCGACCGCCCCCCAGCCGACCCGCGATCCCCCTGGCGACCCCCACGACCCCCCCACCCCCCTTCCCCGTACCTTTGGTAGTTGGGCCAGAAGGGAGCCCAAACCCTCCTGGCCACGGCGACCCCCTAACCCCACCCCGCACTACATTACGGGCAGGAGGGATCCCAGGCCCTCCTGCCCTCGACGCAAACCCCCCTCCCCCCCAAGAACCTCCGACCGCCCCCCAGCCGACCCGCGATCCCCCTGGCGACCCCCACGACCCCCCCACCCCCCTTCCCCGTACCTTTAGTAGTTGGCCGGACAGACGGGAGCCAAACCCGCCTGTCCGGCAGGCAGCCAACGAAGGAATGAGGCCGGATTGGCCCATCCATCCTAAAGCTCCGCCTACTGGTGGGGCCTAAGGCGCGTGGGCCAATCAGAATAGGCCCTGGAGCCTTAGGTCCCACCTGGGGGCGCGGCCTGAGGCACATGGGCCCAACCCGACCATGTGCCTCAGGCCGCGCCCCCAGGTGGGACCTAAGGCTCCAGGGCCTATTCTGATTGGCCCACGCGCCTTAGGCCCCACCAGTAGGCGGAGCTTTAGGATGGATGGGCCAATCCGGCCTCATTCCTTCGTTGGCTGCCTGCCGGACAGGCGGGTTTGGCTCCCGTCTGTCCGGCCAACTACTAAAGGTACGGGGAAGGGGGGTGGGGGGGTCGTGGGGGTCGCCAGGGGGATCGCGGGTCGGCTGGGGGGCGGTCGGAGGTTCTTGGGGGGGAGGGGGGTTTGCGTCGAGGGCAGGAGGGCCTGGGATCCCTCCTGCCCGTAATGTAGTGCGGGGTGGGGTTAGGGGGTCGCCGTGGCCAGGAGGGTTTGGGCTCCCTTCTGGCCCAACTACCAAAGGTACGGGGAAGGGCGGTGGGGGGGTCGTGGGGGTCGCCAGGGAGATCGCGGGTCGGCTGGGGGGCGGTCGGAGGCTCTTGGGGGGGAGGGGGGTTTGCGTCGAGGGCAGGAGGGCCTGGGATCCCTCCTGCCCGTAATGTAGTGCGGGGTGGGGTTAGGGGGTCGCCGTGGCCAGGAGGATTTGGGCTCCCTCCTGGCCCGATATTGTTGGGGAGTCGGCGGTCCTTGGGGGGGGGGGAGGGATGTATCGGACGTAGGGGGGGGGGGCATCAGGCTTTCAGGATGGGGACAGACCTTCAAGGGGGGACAGTGCACGGAAGTCAGGGGGGGTGAACGGAGAGTCGGGACAGCGCACGGAAAGTCAGGGCGGGCGAAAGGAGCGGCGGGCAGCATGCGCGGTATACCCGTGAGCGCGGTATATCAAAGTTTTTGTGCAAATCATCGTGATTTCTGCGCGCTATATTCGTGTGCGCGTTTTATACGGGTGCGTGTTATTTGCGTGAAAATACGGTAAGTGCTTCATACGCCTTTCAGCACTCTATAAGTGATTAGTAGTAGTAGCAGCAGCAACTGCCTTTAATGCAGGAGACAGAGAAAGGAAAATGGTAAAACCAGAGGACATAATTTGAGGTTGAGGGGTGGTAGATTCAAGAGCAATGGTGGATGCCTGGAATGCGCCTCCTAGAGAGGTGGTGGAGAGGAAAACAGTGACTGAGTTCAAAGAAGCGTGGGATGAACACAGAGGATCTAGAATCAGAAAATAATAGTAAATATTGAACTAAGGCCAGTACTGGGAAGACCTGCACGGTCTGTGTCTATACATGGCCATTAGGGGGAGGATGGGCTGAAGAGGGCTTCAATGGCTGTGAAAAAAAAAAAAAGCAGCCATGGAACATTAGCGCCAGCAAATCTGGCCATATTCAAATTCTACCGAAAAGAAACAAAGAAGAATCTTACCCAAGTTCTAAAAGAATGGACCCAGTATAAGGATCCCAGATAAAAACTCTGGTATCATAAGATGCGGTAGCCAATAGAGCCCCATCAGGAGAAAACTCACAAGCTACTACATCATTGTAATGTCCTTCAAGTTTACGGATCATAACATATTTATCCATATCCCAAAGAAACACCTGCAATTAAAACAAGCCATGTTATAGTTTTGTTCTTGGAGAGCACAGCAATGTTTAGCTAATATTACTCTGACAGATAATTTAGTTAGGATTATATTTAAAATCAAGCATTATAGATAGATTACAAGAATTAAAGTATATGCTCAGTGTCATATCAATATACTTTAAAGCAATATAAGCGTTAAAGCAAAATCATGCAAAAATATTAATTCAAAAGTTGTTAAAATGTTACATACAAAAAAATAAAAATATATATATAATTAAACTATGAATATAGATATTTTACTGAATACATTAACTACAAAATTATTTTAATGAAATATATGGAAATAAAACAGCAGGGTTACAAACTACAACCCTGTTTCCAGTAACTATCAAAAAGGGAAATTAAGATATACAAACAGAAAAAAAATAAAAAGTTAACATTGTTACTCCAGTGGTATCCCCTTTGAGAGATTAAGTTCACTTGTTTACCATAGGCTTGGGTCACTCACGTCAGCCTAGGAAGAGAAACAGATACTGCAAGAAAAGAGAATTTTTGACAGCCAAAAGGAAAATACTTTTGGCAAAGAATACAAAAAGCTACATTTTGTTCAATTTAAAGAATAAGTGCAAATGTTCTAAAGTACTACAATTCTAACGTTTAACATTTTCATTTTACATTATTTAACCAATGTTATAAATTTAAAATTGTAGCAGTAATGTCAAAATATTTTTCAAATATTTACAGGTTAAGAAAATATTTTACATTAGATATGCATTTCAGTATTAAATAGACCAAAAATTTACAGGTATGAACAAATTGCCTGCTATATGCATGAAGGTAGGTTTAATAGCTTTCATGCAAAGGGCTCTAGGTTTTTATAGATTAGTAGTGCTCCATGGAGTAAAAAGCACTAGCTAGCAATTCAAACTGCAAGCAATTTCCCACCAAAATCTAAAACCAACCCATCCCTTCCTCCTTTCAATACAATTTCTTCCTCTATAGTAATCTTAAGGAGGAAACTATGCCTTCAAATCTCTGGATACTAGATTACTACATTAAAGTTAATTGTAAAAGGATGTAGCTAAAAAATAAAGTTAAAATATACAGATAGAAAGAAAAGCAGAAAAGTGGACATCAACCAGCACCTGCGTACGTACAGTACACCCTGCAGCCGAACGCAAGGTTACTTCGTCCTATGGCAAAGTTCGTCCCCAGCCTTGGTAGCCGGGGATGCCACTCTTTCTGCCCAGCTAACACCATTGAGCTCCTGTGTGGTGCCAGCTTAACCTCAATCACACCCATATTGCTGCCACCACCTGTGACAGGGAAAGCAAGAAGCTTATGGAAAACACAGCGCCGAAAGAAAAAAAATAAAAAATAAAGAGACACTAGATTCACAAATATGAACTTATACATCCAGATCTGCTTCATTTTCAAATCTTAATTCAAATCTTAACTATTGCTCATTTTCTCCTGCCACTGAATATTCTCTTATACTGTTCCACTTCAAGGGCCCCCTTTATCAAGCTGCGCTAGAGGTTTTTGGCATGAGCCAGTGTGGTAAATGTTCCGACACTCATAGAATTCCTATGAGTATTGGAGTACTTACCTCACTTGCCTGCGGTAAAAACTAATGCTGCCCGATTCGAATCGGTTCACCGATTCACTTCGGGTGAATCGATTCTAATCGATTTAAAACTCAAAAAAATGGCTTCCTGATTTGTCTGACCCTCCCCCCCCCTAAAGCAGGAGCGGCAGCGTTGCTCTTGATGGCCGGACGCTGCCGCACCTGCTTTAGAGGGGAGAAGGGAGAGTCAGTCGGGAAGGGCTGCTGTGCTGGTCTCCGGCTTCCTCCCCCCCCCCTCCGGCATCCGGTTTCCCCCCTGGCCTCCCCGAAGGACTGCGCACCCCCCACCCCTCCCGGTAAGGCCTCCGTGTTCCTCCTGGCCTCCCCGCACTGTTTACTTCATAGCTGCAGTCTGCTGCAAAGATCGTGGTTACAGCATCTTTGTAAACTTGCTTTTGAGCTGTTTCCTCCGCCGCGATCCTGCCTCTGACGTCAGAGGAGGGGCGGGACCGCAGCAGAGGAAACAGCTCAAAGCAAATTTACTAGATGCTGTAACCGCGATCTTTGCTGCAGACTGAACACGGAGGCCTTCAAGGAGGGAACAGGACTTCAAAGGGGGGAAAGGCCAGGGATGGTGGCATAGGCTTTCAGGAGGGACAGGCCTTCAAGGGGAAGTGCACGGAGGGAGGGAAGGGGGGTTCAAAGAGACATGTATTTGCCGGATTTTGGGGGGAAGAAATAATGGGTCTAAAAATAGAGGAGAGGGAGAGAGATGATGGACAATGGGATTTAGGGAGTGAAGGAACAAAAAGGGAGAAAAGTTGGACACAAGGGACGGTGTGGAGGGGGGATATGCTGGATAAGAGGGTAGTTGGGAAAAGAAAGGGAGAGATGGTGAACCCTGGGGTGGTGGGGAAGGAGGGAGAGATGCTGGATGAAAGGGTAGTTAAGAAAAGATGGATCTGTGGAGGGAGATGAAAAAAAGGAAAGATGCCAGACCTCCTGGGGAGGGAAGGGAAACTGAAGGGGAGGACAGAGATGGCAGATGGATGGTTAGAACGGAGAAAGAAGAAAGAAGGAGACCCTGGCAAGCAAGTTATCAAAAGACAACCAGAGCCTGGGACCAACAAGATTTGAACCAGACAACAAAAGGTAGAAAAACTAATTTTATTTTCCATTTTTTGATTACAATATAATAATAATAATTTATTTCTTGTATACCGCTATACCAAAAGTTCAAATATGCCAGATTTGAAATGTGTATCCTGCCAGAGCTGGTGTTAGACCGCAAACGTGAGCTAGGATTTAAGAGAGAGAGGAAAGTCTTTTTTGTTTGTTTATTTTGTTTAAACCACAGCGCCAGTGTGGTTAGGAGAAGGCAAAGGGGGTGAAGAGGCTATAAAATAAACCCACCAGGATGTTTGGAAAAAAAAAAAAAACAACCCACCCAATTGGGCAGGAAAATCAAATCGAATAACCAATTCAATAGGCTGAATCGAATCGAAATTTTTTTTCCTGATTTGGGCAGCACTAGTAAAAACCTCTAAGAACATAAGAATTGCCGCTGCTGGGTCACACTAGTGGTCCACCCTGCCCAGCAGTCTGCTCCCACGGCGGCCCCTAGGTCAAGACCAGTGCTCCAAATGAGTCCAGTCTCACCAAATTAGCACGAACTTGTCCAACTTTGTCTTGAAACCCCGAAGAGTGTTTTCCCCTAGCGCAGCTTGATAAAAAGGTGGGGTAAATGTGCTATGGCATACTAACTGCAATGGCATTTTAAATTACTAAAGTTTGTGAAAATGTTTCCCCTCTTAAATAGTTGTACAAACAACAATCACTGGCATTAAAGCCAAGATATTAGCAAGCAGTTTCAACTCTAAACAGTGCAGCAGGCAGATAAAATCATATATAATTTGTAAATGAATATTCAATAATTACTTTTCTTTTTTTAATATTTGTGTATTGTACTGCTCCTGCTTTTACAAAATAGATCAGAATGCTGACCTCAATCTAGCCTGGCATTAATGTTTTCGAGATGGATTTTTTTTTTTTTTTTAAAGACTTAGGCCCTCTTATACTAAGCCACAGTAGAGGTTTCTACTGTGGCCTGGAGCACTAAAAGTTCCAATGCTGATAGAAATTCTATGCACTGGAGCATTTAGCACTCTGAGCTTTGTTAGAAACCATGACTTTTTTTTTTTTTTTTAAAGGGGGGGAAATAAAATTTAGAAATATTTTATATTATGTATGTATGCTGTAAACAGCTCAGATTTATAGATGTGTGATACATGATTTTTTTTTTTAAATTAAATCAACATGGACAGTATTCATACAGCAGATCAGCTGATTATTTAATTGGAACAGTAAACCCGACACTTAAGTTCTGAGTTAAAATTAATACTGGTATTTAGGGGAAAAAAAGGAGAACTAGTAATTCAAAACTAAAGAAAGAGAAAGGGGACCGCCTTTTTGTCACCGACATTTCAAAGCTGACATTCAAAGTGGTGGGCAGTGGAGGATTAAGTGACTTGCCCAGGGTCACAAGGAGCAGCACCGGGATTTGATCTCACAACCTCTAGGTGCAGAGGCAGCAGCTCAATCAGTGAGCCACTAGCTAGGATCACACTTTAACAGGTGTAGCTGACCTTGGTAGATGTACTGATTAGTTCTAGCTTGCATCCATAATGAAGAACCAAATGCCCTCTTAAACATCAGTCTTAGTCATCCACTCTACTTTCACAGTGTAGCATAATGCATAAGTTATGCTTTGGGGATTTATTTTTTGTTTAATTAATCAACTCCTGTCAGGAGCAGCTCAACTGACAGCTGTATAGCAGTAAGGGCCACTAAGGGAAGAAAAGGAAGCTGAACCCAACAGTGACTGCATTAATAGCTCACTGTAATGAGCTAAGCAATGGAACAGATGCTGAATCATAAAACTGCACATTTCTGAAGGGATATTTTGAAAAATAGTTCCTAAACTTTTAAATGCAAGTTCTCTAAAATCATAACCCCATAACAAAAACATTCCCACTTAGCTATTTTCCATTTCTATCATGCAATGCCTTATCGCCCAAAACAATACAGTCGAACGTTTATGACACCGAGCACAAGCTTAAAACAATTCAAATGATTTTAGATTCATTCTTAAATTCTAACAAAATATGAACAAGGAACTTAGAAACCTACAGCTTTGCCAGCTCCAACAGAGCACAAGATGGAAGAATCAGGAGAGAAAGCACAGCAATAGACCCAGTTCTGGTGCCCCCTCAGCACCTTCATCATGTTTCCTAAAAGAGAAAAAAAAACCCCAACATTTAAATTTTATTTTTTTACTATGTCACAGACTATTATTAGTTAGAAGCACAAGATATAACCCTAAAACAGGATACTTTATGCACCTGGGAAAAGCATTTTTAAAAAATTATATATTAAGCCACTTTGAGGACCTTTTATAAAGCTGTGGTAGAAATGGGCTTAGTGGGACTTTCTGTATACAAAGCCCATAGCTATCGTAGCTATGAAATTGCTTGTTTTTTGAGGGGTTTTATTTAGGCCATGCACTAATCTAAGCATTAGCATGCAGCACCTGAGGAAGAAAAAAAAAAGAAGTTATGCTGATGTATTTACTACCTCCTATTTAGGAAATGCTAATGCCCCCCCCCCCCCATACTAAGAACACATAAACCAGGTGGCACACTGACAATACTGCACACGTCCATGCCCATTCTCTACCAACAAAAAAAAAGCATTTACAAATAATTAGTGCATGATTACCATGCTTATGGCAAAACAACACAGGGTGCTTTATTGCATCCTATATTAGCATGTAGTGCTTTTACAAAGAACCCTTTTACTAAGGTGCATTATATTTTAGACTACACTGGACTTTTGGGGTTCAGTTATATTTGACCCAACGAAAGATTAGGTTCTTACCTTTGCTAATCTTTCTTCCTCACTTTATTCCGGAACCAATGGGTTATATTTCCTTCTACCCACTTTGTTGGAAGCCTCAAAATTTCAGAGACTCAAACCCCTCAGTGAGTATAAAAGCAGCCAGGATCATCTGTAGAGGATATAAGAATAGCCTTACTGGGTCAGACCAATGGTCCATCAACCCTACTAGCCTGTTCTTACGATGGCCAATCCAGGCCACTAATACCTGGCCAAAACCTAAGGAGTAGCAATATTCATGCTACTGATTCAGGGCAAGCAGTGGCTTCCCCAATGTCTTTCTCAATAACAGACTATGGACTTTCCCTCCACAAACTTGTCCAAACCTTTCTTAAAACTAGCTATGCAATCTGCTTTTACCACAACCTCTGGCAATGTGTTCCAGAGCTTAACTATTCTCCGAGTGAAAAAAAATTTCCTCCTATTGGTTTTAAAAGTATTTCCCTGTAACTTCATTGAGTGTCCCCTAGTCTTTGTAATTTTTGATGGAATGAAAAATCTATCCACTTGTACCCATTCTACTCCACTCAGGATTTTGTAGACTTCAATCATATCTCCCCTCAGCCGTCTCTTTTCATTGCAATTGGACCTTGTATGAGAAGGCAAGAATGACAAGGAGTCCCTGATCCTGCTGGAGCCGAACCAAGTCAGCATAAAACGACCGCAACTAGAATCACTGGACCTTCATGGGCCGTTATCCGTCTCAAAAGACACACTATCATCGGCACCGGAGGAAAGACAAAGGAGTCCTTCCCATGGCCAGGACTGAACCAGAGCGTCCATGCCTTTGCTGCTGGTCTCATGACGACAACTGAAGAATCGATCGACTTTCTTGTTGGCTGCAGTCGCCATGAGGTCGAACGAGGGGCACCCCCACTGATCTAGTATGCATTCGAACTCTCTTTGGGACAGGGACCACTCTCCAGGGTCCAGCGTCCAATGACTGAGAAAGTCTGCTTGAACGTTGTCTATTCTGCCACGTGGGCCATTGACAGCACCACAAGATGTCTCTCCACCCACCAGAAAAGAAGCTGAACCTCCATGCTCAGAGGGGCTCCTTATGCTCCCCCTGATGGTTGATATAAGCCAATGCCTTGGCATTGTCCGAGAAATATGAAAAATATACTTAAATTCAAATTGGGAAAACCCCAAGATGGCTGCCACGGGTGCCAATTTTGAAGAAAAAGAGCCCAGAAAAAAATACATGAACTCTCAGAAAATGGCGATTTGGGGATTTTAGAGGTGGGGAGGGGTAGGGCATGCAGGGAAACCACCCAACCCCCCAACCCCCAATCGCTGATTCAGGCTGTCAGTCTATACTGTGACAAGTGCTGAATGAGAGAAACTGCAGACAGTTGAAAACAACTCACAGAGAGATCCTTTGCCTTAGTGAACTGGAAATCTGGATTTCAAGCCTTCCGACTGCTCCACCGGCCTGACCACCATGGCCAGAGACCACCGCCACCCTCAGACACATCAGATGCCTGATGGAGGAACGCAGTCTGACTCCAATCCTGGTCGTGCCTCCATGAACTGTTCAGCCTGCACGACAAACCTGGAGTGAGCAAGCTCCCAAGGGAACGATGTGCAGGCTGACTAAGGGGTTGAGAAGCAGGGAACCCCTAAAAGCAGACTTTTTCCAAAGGTCTGATCTCCCACAGTCAAGCTTTCCCTGCAGGGGACCTCCACAGCAGAAGGGCAAAAACTGCAAATGCAAAACAGTGAGGAGTGTGTGGCGCAATGGTTAAAGCTACAGCCTCAGAACCCTGGAGTTGTGGGTTCAAACCCACGCTGCTCCTTGTGACCCTGGGCAAGTCACTTAATTCCCCCATTGCCACAGGTACATTAGATAGATTGTGAGCCCAGCGGGACAGGCAGGAAAAAATGCTTAAGTATCTGAATAAGAATTTAAACCGTTCTGAGCTTCTCTCTGGGAGAATGGTATAGAAAAGTGAATAAATTAAAAATAAATAAATAAATAAAACTATGCAAAAGAAAACATGAGCAGAAAAAATAAATAAATAAATAAAACTATGCAAAAGTAAACATGAGCAGAAAAAATAGACTCCTACAGTCTGGCTTATAGGAAGGAAGACTGAGGAGCTGGGATACTGGGACAGTGATGAGGTATGAGAGGGAGGGATTTAAGTCTGAGGCTTCCTACAAAGTCCTGGCGGGTAGAGGGAACTTACCTACTAGTCCCGGAATAAAGTGGGATTGTACAAGTTCAAGTTTCATATGTTTTTGATTAATCGCTTCATCTAAATTCGAAGCGATGTATAATATGATAAAATTACAATGTAAAAACAAAATCATAGAAGATAATACTAACAAGGTTAAAAAACAAATTTGACGAAACTGGAAACAAAAGGAAAATATGGGGATGAAGTTACATTTTAAATAAGGTAGAATATACATAAAGGGAAGGCACATAAGGGAGGGATAATGATAATAATTTTAATAAGATAAAATTTAATAGGTGAGTAAAAATTGGAAATGAGACTCGAAAGAATAACTTTATGAGATTCTCATGATTATGAGATTCTCATGAATATAATAATAATAATTTTATTCTTACATACCGCCAAAGCCATGGAAGTTCGAGGCAGTTTATAGCAAGAAGTGCTGGACAATCAGCGAAGAGGTTACAATCAAAGTCAACAATACAATCTTACATAATGAAAGAATTGGAAAGCTATATAGTTCTTAGGGTTACTGGTTGAATAAGCAGAGCTGTATAGATTCTTAGTTTACAAATCGATTGAACAAATACAAAAGCCTATAAAAATTACATTGAATGGTAAAAACTAATTAATTAAGAACACTGAGTGCCAAGGAATCGCAGTTCTGAGTTCTGGTCACTTTAGTAATACATTATCTTTTCACATACTCTGCAGAGCTGTAATATATGCAAATCAGTTAGTGAGGGAAGGGGGATGATGGGGAAAGCTTGTTATCATGAGATTTAACAAACTAAAATCTTTGGTTATTCTGAGAAAATGGAGTAAAAGGACTGACATATCCCTTCAGGAGATGAATTTTTGCAAAACATACCATCATCTTTTAAATCCCAGACTCTCAAAGTTTTGTCTCTTGAAGCAGAAACTAAAATAAGGCTGCCATCTGGAGCAAAGGTCAAATCTCTAACCACTTCTGTATGATCCATCAGATTAAGCAGCAGTTTACCTGCAACAAAGCATTGACAAACAGTGTTATTTAATTTATATTCTCCTGTCAGAACTGGACAAAACAACATCAGAAGCTGCATTTCATTAGCTTATCCAATGTAAAAAAACCATGCTAGAAAACTTTTGCGCTTATTTTAAACCTGGGCATTCTCAGAATTGAAAAAAGTTGACTCAGGTCACTTGTCTGATGAAATTCCAAACCAACTACCCAATCAGTGAAGCATCACAGGACCAGCCTCAAGACCAACAAATCCTGAGCTAGAGTTTCTATTAAGTAAATGATTCATGAAGCTATCTGTGCAATCCATTTAAACTTTGATTTTTACATGACATTACAATTAATTTAAATACTAAACACTTTTGAGAAAGCCAATTTTTGCAGATCATGCTCTGTGTAAGAGTGCTCAGATCTCATCTACACTGCTTAGAGTTAACTTGGACAATATCTGCTGCTAAAGCAAGTTTAGTTTTCAGTCTGAAAAAGAGAGAACAATGGAGTTCACTGTTCTGTTGCAATGCAGTTTAATGCAGTTCCGATACAGTTCTTTTAGAACAGGGGTGTCAAAGTCCCTCCTCGAGGGCCGGAATCCAGTCGGGTTTTCTGGATTTCCCCAATGAATATGCATTGAAAGCAGTGCATGCAAATAGATCTCATGCAGATTCATTGGGGAAATCCTGAAAACCCAACTGGATTCTGGCCCTCGAGGACCGACTTTGACACCTGTGTTTTAGAATATACAGAATGAACACACACTGAGAAGAGTGTCCCAAGTTAGACCCATGCAAACAAAAACTGAAAAAGGATAGATGTTCAAATGCATCACCTTCCTTTAACCATGGTGAGACCTCATCTGGAGTACCGTGTGCAATTCTGGAGGCCACATTACCGTAAAGATGTACTTCAAGCTGAGTCAGTCCAGCGAATGGCCACTAGGATGGTCTCCGGACTCAAGGGTCTCTCATACGAGGAGACTGGGCAAGTTGCAGCTCTACTCTCTAGAGGAGCGCAGGGAGAGGGGTGACATGATTGAGACATTTAAGTACGTCACAGGTCGTGTCGAGGTGGAAAACGACATATTCTTTCCTAAGGGACCTTCAGTCACAAGGGGGCACCCGCTCAAACTCAGAGGAGGGAGATTTGGTGGTGACACCAGGAAGTATTTCTTTACAGAAAGGGTGGTGGATCACTGGAACAAACTACCGGTGCAGGTGATCAAGGCCACTAGCGTGCTCGACTTTAAGAATAAATGGGACATCCACGCGGGATCTCTACGTGGGTCGAGCAGCACTCTGACTTAATGGGGTGGGACAGTGGAGTGGGCAGACTTGATGGGCTATAGCCCTTTTCTGCCGTCATCTTTCTATGTTTCTATAACTTTACAGCTTTGGCAACAGAGACGCTGTAACTCAATGAACACATTCAAAAACAGAAAAGTTCAACTGTCAGGGACCTAATAATGCAACTACAAGTAGACAATTTACTTTCACAAAAGAAATTTGACTCGCTTTTGAGCTGGCTCAAATTTGCACTGACTCAGTGAAAAGTAAAGGATAGTGATGACAGGATTATACAAGACGACTGTAGGATGGATTACAGCATCCGTTTCAAAGTTGTGAAAAGGAGAGTGGGAGAAGTGGTGTGCTTTCAGTTATTTGATTTCTATTAGCTCTAAACTGTGGAATAAAAGGCAGGCATATACAAAGCTGCGCTGCCAAGCAGCACACGCTAAATGCAGAGCCACCCATAAGAATAGGTGGCTTGGCATGTAACGTGTGCTGCTTGGCAGCGCAGCTTTGTTAAGAGGAACCAGAAGTTCCTTTGTTTTTCAATATTTCTATTTCAAATGTTTTAGTAACACTTCAGAGCTGCCCAAAAATATCACCCTAATCGCAAAAGTCTTTGTTCAAGGAAACATATGCCTTACATTGTACTCCAACATTCATGCCAAAAATAGCCACAGGGAAACTGTTTGCTTACCCTATCAGGGCTCCTGGTTATGTCAAAATTACTCTTAAACAATGCATTTTAAAGTTTTACACATTCAATGACCCACTGTGCATTACTTTCAGGAAAAAAGGACCATTATTTTGGCATGCCTTGCTGAAAACATTTGAGCCTCTGGTTCCTTTCCAAAAACCTGGCTGGCTAAGTATTGATTGATATTGACAGAGTATGATAAGCCTTGAGTTTTCATTACCAACTTTGTCTTTTGTAGTTATATGATGTTTTGATATTCTATTGTGTGTTTGTCATCTGCCAAGAATTGCACATCAAGTAGAATATCATTTTTTTTAAATAACTATGGAAATACTCAAGCAAGTTAACCAACATACTTTACCTGTGTACACATCCCATATTTTGATACGTCCATTGTTCAAGCCTGTTGCAAGGAGAAGCTGGTCTTGACCAAACTTGAATCGATGCCATTCTATATTCACACAACGGCTTTGTTTCTCAGGCACTGAAGAACCAAAGGCCAGACTCCACACTAGATCACCACAGTCTATAGTGTGTTCACGAGGTTTAGTTTTTTGACCACCATCACTGTTTTGTCGTAAAAGTTTTGCATTTCCTGAATTGACAATATTCTGAGTGACATCCACAGCACTGTAATGAAAGTATGTGTTTTAGTAAATTAAGACAACAACTTAACTAAATAATGAACATGATAATACCTTGAATCTTGATTTAACCTTAATAAGTCAGCTTACAAATACCCATCAAATAAAAGCCATCAAAATATAACGGTGTTGTTTTTTTCTGTCATATGTAGCTGAAAGATTACTAATATGCAACATTTGTTTGCAACTACAGTCAAACCTGTTTACGAGTAACCTGGTTTGCGAGAGTTTTGCAAGACGAGCAAAACACTCAGCAAACTTTTGACTCGTAAACCGAGCATTGACTCGATTTGCGAGCCCCCACCCGACCCGACTGCGGGAAACAACAGTATTGCTCCCCCCGAGGCCACCGGTGCTGCTATCACCTCTTCCCCCCCCTTACCCCTGCACCGCCGGTGATTAAAGTGCCTGCCGCCGGTCTGCTGCTGAGCCTTGAGCATCTGCGCATGCTCAAGGCCTTCTGGATCTCATCCTCACCGAGATTCTCATGAGACTCGAGATCTCATGAGAATCTCGGAGAGGGTGAGATCCAAAAGGCCTGAACATGCGCAGATGCTCAAGGCTCAGCAGCAGACCAGCAGCAGGCACTTTTATCACCGGCGGTGCAGGGGTAAGGACAGGGCCAGTCGGGGAGGGGGGGAAGAAGAGGCGATAGCAGCACTGGTGGCCTCGGGTGGAGCATAGGAGTCGGGGTGTGTCCGGCAGGAGTGAGCCAGCACTTGAGAGTCCCAGCAGAGGGGGTAGTGGCATCCGGGGGGAGGAGGGGGAGCAGTGTCTGGGAGCGGCAGAGCCAACAGTGTCCAGTCGGGCTCTGTGGCGGCGGCGGCGTTTGCTTAGCCAGCACCATCCACAGTGAGAGGTAGCGAACAGCAGCAGAGGAGGAGAATTGGAGGAACCGCATGGATGGGTCTGTGGCAGAGGCAGTGGTGGAGGCATCCCTTATGGTAATTAAGTATTTGGGGATGTGGAACGAATTGTTCAAGTTTACACTAACTCTTATGGGAAAAGTTGCTTTGATATACGAGTATTTTGGTTTAAGAGCATGCTTCTGGAATGAATTATGCTCATAAACCAAGGTACCACTGTATTAGGTTTGATCTTTAACAGCTAGATCTACAGACCCTGCAGTAGCTGAGAGCAGCAGACTGAAAAGTTGTACCTGAAAGAAGTAAAAAAAACAAAAACCAAAACTATTTGAAAACCAACAAACAAAAAAATAACCCTTACAGGAAATTCTGTTTACATCAGTGGTTCCCAACCCTGTCCTGGAGGACCACCAGGCCAATCAGGTTTTCAGGCTAGCCCTAATGAATATGCATGAAGCAGATTTGCATGCCTGTCACTTCCATTATATGCAAATCTCTCTCATGCATATTCATTAGGCTAGCCTGAAAACCCGATTGGCCTGGTGGTCCTCCAGGACAGGGTTGGAAACCACTGGTTTAGATCACCCAAAGTTAAGACACCGGGATGATCCATGTTAAAGCAAGTATTCTATGAAGGCCATTCCCCATGGAACAGTTTTTATTGAATACTGGCTTAGCGTGTTATTTTGCTCCAGATTCTATAAACGGCACCTAACTCAACAGGTGCTTAGGAAAACAGTACCTATCGTATATCAAAGTAAGAAGACATTTGTAGAATCATGCCTAGTAGTGCTTAACTCAACTTAGGCGCCAGTAGGTGTGAACAATTAGGCACCGGTTTATTAAGCCAGGGTTTTCTTGGCCTAAAATACCAGTGACTAAGTCAATCCATGCCCAAACTCTGCCCATAACCATGCCTACTTACCAGTAGGCACCTCGTCTAATTACATTTTTTAAACTGGTCTTTAATTGGTTTTTAATGGCACTTTCAAATATCAGCACCAATTTAAAAAATTAAGTTAGGCACCTAGATCAGCTAGGTGTGCCGAAACAGACACCCAACTGCAGGCACCTTTTATAGAATTAGGACTTTTGTGCCTAAATTTGGCCGTGAGCATTTATACCTGCCAAAAGGCAGGGGTGAGAGCTTTTACATAAGCGCATAAATACAAGTATTTCAACACACAGCACCTAACTTATAGGAATGCTCCTGACCTGTTTATGCCCCTCATGGCCATACCCCAGATTTGTGTACAACTCCTAATGACTACCAATTAACAACTGAAAATTGAGCACATATCACCAATTAAGCCAATTACTTTGCATGCATATTTTGGGGTCCTCAAGGCGATCTGCATGGGGCAGGAGCGTAGAAGATCGCTCCTGCCCCGAAAGCCCTCTAGACCACCAGGTAAGGCCGGGAAGGCAGCAGGGAGGTGGGGGTGGGTCAGAGCCGGATAATCGCGGTTTTTCGGCATTCGTGGTCTGGCTCTGCCCGTATCCCCCGCGAATGACGAGGGAGAAGTGTAGAAATTGTTGGACTGGATTTGCCCTAACTTTTTTCTATGATGCTATATTCTGTTGGATGTATTGCTTTTAAAAACTTAGGGCCTGTTTTACAAAGCCGCGCTAGCAGCTGCTGTGCGGTAACGGCCCCGAAGCCCATAGACATTTAAAGGGCTTCGGGGCTATTGCCGCACAGCTTTGTAAAACAGGCCCTTAGTGGGATATAAGATAGTTGTATGCACACAGAACAGCACTAGTGACATCAGGGGTACTTTACTTGATATTTATACCCCACATACACTTCAAGAGTTTGATGTGGCTTACATATGATCAAGCAAGTTAAAGGCTTGTATATAAATAAAACATCAGTTAGCTTCTAAAAAATGGTCTAAATAGAAATAGCAATATTTTCCAAAAATATAGAAAGTTATTCCTGAGTTCTAATTTCCACTGGTACTCATGTTAGTCATGCTTACTTCACTGGGGAGCAAAATGTTTTAGGGGAAACCATGTGTGTGACTCAAATGCAGTGTCTCAAACTTTTTTTTAGCCCCGGCACACTAAACGGAGCAAATATTTTTTGTGGCACATTATAATTGAAATTAGAAAATTGCAAAAATTTGAGAGTTATTTATTTAACGTTCTTTAAGCTATGTTTGGGTAAGTGTAACAAAGGTGAAACTAAAGTAGATACAATTGTTAATCAGCCACACAGATTATGGCATCATTGTGAAGGGGGCTGTGCTACCGTAGTAGTGCACGACAGGACACCATCCCCTTCTTGCAGAGGAAGCTCTGCCTAGCAGCACCAACACTTTCTTTCCAGGGAAAAGAGCAATAGATATTATGCTCAAGTACTTTTATGGTTTGGATTGTCTACAAATTGCTGCTGTTTATTTTGTAACTGCACAATATATGTACTCTTATGTATGTATTTGTATTAGAGAACGAATGTACTAGAGATGATCCCCACAGGATCTCAATATCCCTGCTCCGTCCCCACAAGTTCTATCTGGTGCTGCACCATTCCTGCAAACTGTACCTTAACCACACAAGCCTCGAATACTTTAATGCGTTTGAGGCTTGTGCAGATGACAGAGCTTGTGGGGACGGGACAGGGATAGAGAAAATTTGTCCCTGTGTCATTCTCTAGTTTGTACAACACTTACACCTTAATTTTTTTTTTGAGCATGTAATAAATGTACAGATATCACACACAGAATGCACAAGAAAGAAGATAAACTATCTTGAAATATTTGCCTGCCATTGTTAATCCTAAAATAAATTGTTTCAGGACATTTCTTAAAAACTGTTTTATTTTACAAATACAATATGAATTAATTTATTGTCTTATGTTTATGGTATTCTTAAACTTGCTGTGATTTATCTTTTGTGAACCATTCAAATCTCTTCTTGTTTTAGATACAATATAATTATTAAATTGAAACTTTGGAAAACAAACAGATCTTATTTGTATTTTTAAAAAAAACTTTAAAAGCTTACAAGTTATTAAGACACTGTGCCCAAGGAACCAGCTTTACTATGCGATGTCCTTGAGACCAGGCAAAGAAAGAACCGTCTGGAGCAAAAGCAACAGTCCAATTTTCACATCCATACTTCTGGTCAAACGGAGCAGCTCTGTTTATAAGCTCTCCAATGCTCCGTGATGTCGCTGAAATAAATATTTTAGAACTTTGTTAATTGAATTATTCAACCTTTTTCTATTACAAACTAACAGAATTCTAAGACAATGAATATTTCCACATTAGCACGCCAGTGAAGTGTCAAGAAAAGAAAATGAATGCTCTACAATTTAAATCATGCCCCAGCAACACACTAACTGTAAAAGTTTAACATTCTGAGTTCAAAATTCAAGGGCAGGATCGCGGCAGAGGAAACAGCAGCTCCGGAGGCTGATAGCAGCCTGCAAAAGATTGCTAGCACCGGCAATCCTCTCTGCAAGCTACTCCGCTGCTGGAATTAGGTAAATGAATGCGGAGGAAGCCAGACACCGCAGCACTTCCCGACTGACCCTCCTCCCTCGCCCTCTAAAGCAGGAGCGGCAGTCCAGCAAGAGGCAGCACTGCTGCTCCTGCTTTAGGGGGCAAAGGGGGAGGGTCAGTCACCAAATAGGGAGGCTGATTTTTTTTTTTTTAATTGATTCAAATTGATTCACCTGAAGTGAATTGGTGAATCGGGCAGCACTAGTGGGGAGGCAAATACTATTGCGAGCTGCAGAACTTGGAAAGTTCTGGTCTCTGGACCTGAGGAGCTGGTCATCAGCAGGTGAGGCTTGGGGATTCCCACCAGCTACAGCAAGGGAGATGTTCACTTTGAGGGGGGCTTACGCTCAAAGTGGGAGGCCCACCCCCCTCTCCTGGTTATGCCATCAATTGTGTTTAGTACAAAATGAAGTACTTGCTGAGTTTGTTTTGGGGTTTCCAGTTCAGTTTTGGTATTCATATTTCTATTTTTAATTTGTGATCCATTGTTCTGTTATTTGATCAAGTCTTTGTGTTCTGTGTGAAGAAGTCATTTAAAATTGTTTTATACATATATGGTACTAATGGTAGGTATAGAAATTTGGAGAGGGGCCCCCTCCTTAATTTCTGCCCTGGGCCCCAGCATATCTAAAACCGGCCCCGAGTATATAGTATTGTGCAAATTTGAGACAGAAACACTATCCCTCTCCTAAGAGCAATACCCATAACCATATTCAAGGTGCAGTCTGTGGTCCCTGACCATGAGCTGTGGTACAGTACTGGTACTGATGGAAATAGAGCAAGTCCTTTTAGCAGCAAATTAAGGCACATTATAAACAGGAACAAGAACTCAGTTTATAAACCTCATGTACAGGGGTGGAAATATATTTAGAAACACTTATGGTAAGTGCCAGGAGACAAGTATTAATTTTTACTTATTTTGTGCTGCTTAGTTTCCCACCCCTGCTTCCTGAAATTTTAGGTGCCAAGTGTCAATTAGGTCCAACAGACTCGACTCTTGTGATTTTATTTTCAATCCTGCTCACATATAAAAAATTTCATTCATGCATTTTTAACCAACTGAAACCTCAGCAGATATATATGCTTCATACTTTCAAGACGATCTACTAAGCATAAGAACCAAATTACAAGTAGGTGATTCAAACTGTAATTCAACGTCCAAATAACACACCTCCAAAGAAAATTATTATACTACATATAAATCACAATGCAGACATCACTCTTTAGTACAGTAGATACCTAAACACACTATGACTACCAAGCAAAGTAAACTCCTTCATGGGTAGAGGGGTAATATGGGTTGAGGTCAGCACCCCCAATCGTTTTGAAATATTGATTTTTATTTTTTTTGGCAGTCACTACCCTCTTCAGTATAAAATCATTATTTATTGGGTCATATAACAATTTACCAACACTGAGATGTCGCTGTCTTATTGTAGAGATTCAAGAGTAAGCTTTTCAAACACTCTTGACTGGGCAGAGTTTCAGAAAGACTAAGGGGCTCATAATCGAAAGAGAAAAACATCCAAAAACCGGCCTAAGTCGGCACTTGGACAAACATTTCTCAAAAACGTCCAAGCGCTGAAAATAAAAATGGGTTTTGGACGTATTTCTAAACGACCTAGGCCTTCATAGTGCCGCTCAACGTCCAAAGCTAAATGGGGCGTTTCGGGAGGCATGTCGAGGGCGGGACATGGGCCGGCTTAGACTTAGTCGTACAGCATGTATAACCGAAAGTTTAACAACAGAGCCTAGATGGAACTTGGACGTTGTGACTTAGACCATGTAAAACATGGTCTAAGTCACAAAAACCTACCTAAACTCACCAGTTAAGCACTGCAAACACATAACACAGACCCCCACACACTACCCCAGTGATCACCGATCCCCCCACCCCCATCAAAATTTTATTCAGAACTTTAAAATTCAGCCTCCAGACCATCATCACCTGGCCGCCTGGCATAGGAAAGCCTAGTCGTCCAACCCAGAGGCAGCTTAAGTTGTCTTGGGGTGGGTTAGGGACCCATGGAGAGGAGGACCCATGCCCATAAGCCCCTGTAATCACTGCATTGATACTTAAACATGTGCACTCCCCTAAACACCCCAAAACCCTTTTTGACTGGCATATACGTGGCTCCTGCAGCCATAAGGGCTATTGGGGTGGTAGATAAGTAGGTTTAGGGCAGGGGTGCCCAATAGATCTATCACGATCGACCGGTAGATCGCCAAGACAAAGTGAGTCGATCACGGAGCCCATCCCGAGCTCCGTGATACTCACTTTGCTTTGGCGATCTACTGGCCGATCAGCCTTACTCTCCCCGACGTCAATTCTGCCGTCGGAGAGGAAGTTCGGGCCAGCCAATCGCTGCCTGGCTGGGCCAGAACTTCCTCTCCGATGGCAGAATTGACATCGGGGAGAGAAATGCTGGTCGGCCCAACGCAGGGAAGCAGGGAGAGCTTGGGGCGGAGGCGGCTTTGGGGCCTGTTACCTGATGGCGGCGGCTTGGGGGCCTGTTCCCCGATAGTGGCAGCAGCGACTTGGTGGAGGGCAGGGAGAAAGAAGGGAAACAGAAAAAAAGAAAGGGGGCATGAAAAGAGAAAAATAGAAAGGGAGACAGGGAGAGAGGAAGAAAAAGTTGGGGGAGGGAATGAAGTCTGGAGAAGAGGAAGCATACAGGCTGAAAGAAGGGAAGAAAGATTGGATACACAATCAGAAGAAAAAAGTGCAACCAGAGACTCATGAAATCACCAGATAAAGGTAGGAAAAATGATTTTATTTTCAATTTAGTGATCAAAATGTGTCTGAATATATATCTGCTGTCTATATTTTGCACTATGGCCCCCCTTTTACTAAACCACAATAGCATTTTTTAGCGTAGGGAGCCTATGAGCGTTGAGAGCAGCGCTGGGCATTCAGCGCAGCTCCCTGCGCTAAAAACTGCTATTGTGGTTTAGTAAAAAGGGAGGGGGGTATATCTGTCTATTTTTGTATGGTTGTTACTGAGGTGACAGTGCTTAGTCATCTGCCTTGACCTCTTTGAAAAAACCCCGGAATAGGAATGATAATTAACATTTTCTCAGCGTACAGTGTGCTTTGTGTTTTTTAAAAATTTTATTGTTGGTAGATCATTTTGACTTGGTCATTTTAAAAGTAGCTCGCAAGCCCAAAAAGTGTGGGCACTCCTGGTCTAGGGGATTCTGGAGGTGGTTTGGGGGGCTCACTGTCACCTATAAGGGAGCTGTAGTGAGGAGAAGCCATGGCACCCTTTTTTGTGAAGTTCACAGCAGTGCCCTGTAAGGTACCCCACTATTTAGGTGCCATGTCTGGGTGTTCAGTCCATCACTTTGCAGACCCCTTCCACGCCCAACAGGGCTTGTTCTAGGAGTTTTGGACTTGGACGGAAAGTTGGACGATTTAGTGGCTTGGAAGATCAGATTGGCAGAACGTATAATTAGACGATTTTCGAAAGTAAAAAAAAGTTGGATGTCTCTTTCGAAAATGTGTCTTGGGCTCTTTTTAACTTTGGACGACTTGCGAGATGGACCTAAACGGACTTAGACGTCCCTTTTGATTATGCCCCATCTAAGCATTTAGTTATGTTTTGTGCAAATATGAAAACAAAAAAAATTGACCCTTTAGTCCCACAGACAATGCAAATTCCAGAGAAAACAAAAAGATCTGTGGCGATGGTGATGTTCAAGATGCAGGCTTTATTCAAAAATGTACAACTGGATAATCCACATAAAATATTTTTATGTGATAATCTTTTATTAAGCTAAATTTTTTTAAAAAAAGGACAACTAGTTTTTCCTTGACACTTATTCTGTAAGAAATGCCACACACCCTTCAGCAGATAGATCCATTCCAGAAAAAAAAGAGGAGGAGTGTAATGGGTGAGGACGGAGGGAGGGGATGCAAGCAACCCAAGCATGATGGGTCTACATGTGTACATGAGAAATGTGATGCATATAATGGCAGCCTCATTCAAAAGAATGAGGCAATAATAAAACAAGTAACAGAAAAAAAAAAAATCCACATACAAAAACTAGAAGCCATGCATCATGTTATGCTCCTCCCCCTGTAAATACCCCTTTTGGTTGCTTGTAAAGCAGTTAGTAAAATAAAATAATTTTATCTGATCACTTATAAAAATTAGGAACTTTTAGGTTACTCATTTACTTATTATGATAAACACAAGAAAAAAAAAAAAAAGAGAAAAAAGAAATGATCATCTTCATTCAGCTAAACATTATTCGAGATTTTCTGGGTTTTTTACCCTAGCGCCATAGAGCTAAACATTTTAAACAAGACTATAGAGATCAGTGTAGGGGGAAAAAAAAACCTTGAATACACATTATAGTAGTTGAAGTTCTGTGTTCTAAATGTGGACAGTTTCAAACAATTCATTTTTATCCCACATTAAAAAAAAAAAGAGAGAGAAGGGATCAGGATTTATTTCGTACTCACCTATATCATTCTCGTTTACAAATGTGGGAAAGCTTGCCATCTAAGTAAAACACCGAAGGCTTGAGAAATGAAATACAGTATCTAAAAAATATTTTTCCTTTCGTTGCCTGGAAGAAAAGTAGTAGATAAAATGCGGAATTCCTTGCCGACTTCCTTCTTTCCTTCACAACCCAAACCGAAGCCTCAAGAACCTAGAACAAAAGAAACACCCCAAATAAATAAATAAAATACACGAGGATAAAGCTGTCTAGAAAAGAGGAACCCCAGCCTTTCAGACACTACCAGTAAACGAAAAGAGAGACCGATTAATTACGTTTAGAAATCCACAGGAGGAAAAAGGAGCACTAGCTACGAAGCTCTTCCACTTCGTCCTTCTCCAGCACAGGCAGCAGAACGACTGAAACCAAAATGGCCAACGCGCTTCAGGAAGTAATGGAACGGGGAACGTGACGTCATTCGGACACGACCGCCTCTCCACTGTGATTGCTCTTCATGTGCTTACTCAGCTGGCGCCTCTTCCCCACCCCAGTTATGATGCCAAGTTCCTGGACTCGGCAGCAACCCTTTCCCGGTCCCCTCACCTAATGTCAGTAGTGTAGCGGAGGAGGGTGGCGCCCGGCCTCGCCGCGTACCTCTTAAAACGTTCGCCGGCGCGAGCTGCAGCTTCTTCCCGCTGCTCGCGCCGGCCTGGGCTCCCTTCTGACGTCACATCCTGGTCCCGCGACCAGGACGTGACGTCGGAAGGGAGCCGAAGCACGCGCGATCGCCTAGCGTCAAGTGTGTCCCGCCAGCGAACATTTCAATCATTTTGGTCCCAGGCTCTGGTTTCAATTTGTCTTCTCCCTTGCCGGATGTTCAATATTTCTTTCACACTGTCTACCATCTCTCTCTTTCCCTGCCTTGTGCCGTGGGTCAACCCTCTCTATTCCTCTCCATGCAGCATCTCTCCCTTCCTCCCCTCCATTATAATGTGCAACATTTCTTTCTCTGTTCCCATGCACCAACTCTCCCTGCTCTCCAGGATTTCTCCCCCTCACCCCTTTCTACTCAGAGGTATGTGAGTTCTCTCTTTATCGGCAGCCTTAATTGCTCTGCCAGCACTGGGCCTTTCTCTCTACCAGTCCGTCTAGTGCTGCCGATTCAGGGAAAAAAAATTCAATTCGATTCAGCCTATTGAATCGATTTTTCGATTCGATTTTCCTGCCCAATTGGGTGTTTTTTTCCAAACATCCTAGATGGTTTATTTTATAGCCTCTTCACTAACCTGACCATTTATTTTTTTCATCAAAAGGGGGACATCTATTAATTGTCAGTCCTGCCCCAATCCTGCCCTAGCCCCGCCCCCCTTCCCGCCCCCAATTTCTTCCATTCATTTTTCATGTACACATAATATCTTATTCATTCATAATAGTAACCATAAAATTTTTAAAAACTACAAAGCACACCATACATAGAGAAAATGTAAATTATTTATATTTGGGGGGGTTTCAAAGATGTCAAGGCAAATGACTTTAAAATATAGCGCAAAATATATAGAAAGCAGATATAAATTCTCAGACCTGACATATTTTGATCACTAAATTGAAAATAAAATCATTTTTCCTACCTTTGGTGTCTGGTGATTTCATGAGTCACTGGTTGTGTTTCCTTTTGACTGTATCCTTTCTTTCTGCATTCAGGCCCAACAATTGTCCCTTTCTATTCCCTCTCTCCTTCCTTCCTATGTCCTTAGTGCCCCCAGTGCTTCCTTCCTGTATTCTTAGTGCAGGGGTGTCAAAATCCCTCCTCGAGGGCCACAATCCAGTCGGGTTTTCAGGATTTCCCCAATGAACATGCATGAGATCTATTAGCATACAATGAAAGCAGTGCATGCAAATAGATCTCATGCATATTTATTGGGGAAATCCTGAAAACCCAACGATTGCGGCCCTCGAGGAGGGACTTTGACACCCCTGCCTTAGTGCCTCCAGTGCCTCCTTCCTATGTCCTTAGTGTCCCATCCTATGTCCTTAGTGCCCCCAGTGCCTCCTTCCTATTTCCTTAGTGCCCCTTCCTATATCCTTAGTGCCCTCAGTGCCTCTTTCCTATGTCCTTAGTGCCTTCAGTGCCTCCTTCCTATGTCCTTAGTGCCCCCAGTGCCTCCTTCCCATGTCCTTAGTGCCCCTTCCTATGTCCATAGTGCGCCTTCCTATGTCCTTAGTGCCCCCAGTGCCTCCTTCCCATGTCGTTAGTGCCCCTTCCTATGTCCTTAGTGCCCCCAGTGCCTCCTTCCCATGTCCTTAGTGCCCCTTCCTATGTCCATAGTGCGCCTTCCTATGTCCATAGTGCGCCTTCCTATGTCCATAGTGCCCCCAGTGCCTCCTTCCCATGTCCATAGTGCCCCTTCCTATGTGCTTAGTGCTCCCAGTGCCTCCTTCTCATGTCCTTAGTGCCTTCAGTGCCTCCTTCCTATGTCCTTAGTGCCCCCAGTGCCTCTTTCCTATGTCCTTAGTGCCCCTTCCTATATCTTTAGTGCCACCAGTGCCTCCTTCCCATGTCCTTAGTGCCCCTTCCTATGTCCATAGTGCGCCTTCCTATGTCCATAGTGCCCCCAGTGCCTCCTTCTCATGTCCTTAGTGCCTCTTCCTATGTCCTTAGTGCCCCCAGTGCCTCCTTCCCATGTCCTTAGTGACCCCAGTGCCTCCTTCCTATTTCCTTAGTGCCCCTTCCTATATCCTTAGTGCCCTCAGTGCAAAACCGGAAGTTACATTAGATGGAAGGACTCTGGCGGCAGAGGGAAAGCCCAAATGGGTCTCTAGGAAGGGGGCTGATGAATTGGTGAGTTCTGTTTTTTTGTAAAAACAAATCGATTTGAATTGATTCACCCGAAGTGAATCGATTAACCAATTCGAATCGTGAATCAGACAGCACTAGTCCCACCTACTTTCTGCTTCCGTGAAGGCAGGACCTGACAGAGAGGAAGACCCAACACCGGCAGAGTAGCAAAGTTCTTGGACCATGATGACGGGAGCACCCCCTCATGGTCTGTACCTGTAGCGGACCGTACCCACCCCCGCCCCTCCCTTTGGTATGCCACTGCGCTGCAACCATTCTAATGAACTCTAGAGAGGAGGAGAAGAAGAAAAAGGGTAGCATAATGATCTGCCTACACTTATAACATGCAAGTGAGGTGACCAAGTACACCATCCAGTTGTCAAGAAGATCAGGTAAGACAGGAGTCTCTTGGAAGCTCCAATAGATTTATTTGTTTTACTTTATTTACTTATTCATTAATTATATGCCTCCTGTAAGTCCAAAAGCTATTGAAGCAGTTTACATACAGGTTCAGTTAGACTGATTGGGGCCAATATTAAGACTGCGGGAGGCAGCCTAGCTAACTCCTGTAGTTGGCACTGACTCCAAATAATCAGTGCTAGGCCATTTCCAGAGACTAGAATTGAATATCCAGTTAATATTCAGCGCTAACCATTTAGATCAATAGTGCCCAATGATAAGCCCGCTATTTACACAGCTTGATTTGACTGCTAAACTTTGCTGGCTAGCACTTGAATATGTGTGCCTAACCATGAATATTTTGCAGAGATAGCCTGCTATTGCCCACCAAATATTAGCAGTTCACTGGCTAAACAGTATTTATCATAGTAACATAGTAACATAGTAGATGACGGCAGATAAAGACCCGAATGGTCCATCCAGTCTTCCCAACCTGATTCAATTTAAATTTTTTAATTTTTTCTTCTTAGCTATTTCTGGGTAAGAATCCAAAGCTTTACCCGGTACTGTGCTTGGGTTCCAACTGCCAAAATCTCTGTTAAGACTTACTCCAGCCCATCTACACCCTCCCAGCCATTGAAGCCCTCCCCAGCCCATCCTCCACCAAACGGCCATATACAGACACAGACCGTGCAAGTCTGCCCAGTACTGGCCTTAGTTCAATATTTAATAATATTTTCTGATTCTAAATCTTCTGTGTTCATCCCATGCTTCTTTGAACTCAGTCACAGTTTTACTCTCCACCACCTCTCTCGGGAGCGCATTCCAGGCATCCACTACCCTCTTCGTAAAGTAGAATTTCCTAACATTGCCTTTGAATCTACCACCCCTCAACCTCAAATTATGTCCCCTGGTTTTACCATTTTCCTTTCTCTGGAAAAGATTTTGTTCAACGTTAATACCCTTCAAGTATTTGAACGTCTGAATCATATCTCCCCTGTCTCTCCTTTCCTCTAGGGTATACATATTCAGGGCTTCCAGTCTCTCCTCATACATCTTCTGGCGCAAGCCTCCTATCATTTTCGTCGCCCTCCTCTGGACCGCCTCAAGTCTTCTTACGTCCTTCGCCAGATACGGTCTCCAAAACTGACCACAATACTCCAAGTGGGGCCTTACCAATGACCTGTACAAGGGCATCAACACCTTCTTCCTTCTACTGACTACGCCTCTCTTTATACAGTCCAGCATCCTTCTGGCAGCAGCCACTGCCTTGTCACACTGTTTTTTCGCCTTTAGATCTTCGGACACTATCACCCCAAGGTCCCTCTCCCCGTCCGTGCATATCAGCTTCTCTCCTCCCAGCATATACGGTTCCTTCCTATTATTAATCCCCAAATGCATTACTCTGCATTTCTTTGCATTGAATTTTAGTTGGCAGGCATTAGACCATTCCTCTAACTTTTGCAGATCCTTTTTCATATTTTCCACTCCCTCTTCGGTGTCTACTCTGTTACAAATCTTGGTATCATCTGCAAAAAGGCACACTTTTCCTTCTAACCCTTCAGCAATGTCACTCACAAATATATTGAACAGGATTAGCCCCAGCACCGATCCCTTTCCTTCGAGCGACTTCCATTAACCATCACCCTCTGGCGTCTGTCCGACAACCAGTTTCTGACCCAGTTCACCACTTTGGGTCCTAACTTCAGCCCTTCAAGTTTGTTCAACAGCCTCCTATGAGGAACTGTATCAAAGGCTTTGCTGAAATCCAAGTAAATTACATCTAGCATATGTCCTCGGTCCAGCTCTCTGATCACCCAATCAAAAAATTCAATCAGGTTCGTTTGGCACGATTTACCTTTTGTAAAGCCATGTTGCCTCGGATCCTGTAACCCATTAGATTCAAGGAAGTACACTATCCTTTCTTTCAGCAAAATTTCCATTATTTTACCGACAGCTGAAGTGAGGCTCACCGGCCTGTAGTTTCCTGCTTCATCCCTGTGATCACTTTTATGAATAGGGACCACATCCGCTCTCCTCCAATCCCCAGGAATCACTCCCATCTCCAAAGATTTGTTGAACAAGTCTTTAATAGGACTCGCCAGAACCTCTCTGAGCTCCCTTAGTATCCTGGGATGGATTCCGTCTGGTCCCATCACTTTGTCCACCTTCAGTTTTTCAAGTTGCTCATAAACACCCTCCTCCGTGAACGGCGCAGAATCTGCTCCATTTTCTCGTGTATCTTTGCTAGACAATCTCAGTCCTTCTCCAGGATTTTCTTCTGTGAACACAGAGCAGAAGTATTTGTTTAGCACATTTGCTTTCTCCTCATCACTTTCCACATATTGGTTCCCAGCATCTTTTAGCCTAGCAATTCCATTTTTCATCTTCCTCCTTTCACTAATATATCTGAAAAAATTTTTGTCTCCCTTTTTTACATTTTTAGCCATTTGTTCTTCCGCCTGTGCTTTCGCCAGACGTATCTCTCTCTCGGCTTCTTTCAGTTTCACACTATAGTCCTTTCTGCCAGTGGCGTACCAAGGGGGGGGCGGGAGGGGCGGTCCGCCCTGGGTGCCAGCCCTGAGGGGGTGCTCCCGGCCTTGCCGTTCAGTCCCCCCCCACCCCCGAAGGACCGCTCACCCCACTGACCTTCCTGCACCACCTGTGAAGCAGCCCGCAGCGTCAGCGATCCCTGAACTGCTCGGGCGCTGCTTCCTGCGCCGCGGTCCCGCCCCTCCTCTGACGTCAGAGGAGGGGCGGGTCCGCAGCGCAGGAAGCAGCGCCTAAGCAGTGCAGGGATCGCATCGCGATCCTGCTGCGGCTGCTTCATAGGTGGTGCAGGAAGGTCAGTGGGGCGAACGGTCCTTCGGGGGTGGTGGGGGGGGGACTGAACGGCAAGGCCGGGAGCATAGGTAGTGCTGCTTAATAGGTGGTGCGGGGAGGCCAGGGGGGCGAGCGGTCCTTCGAGGTGGGGCGGACGGGCAGGCAGGCAGGCTTTCAAGGGGGAGGGGGGTGACAGGCAGGCCTTCAAGGGGCGACAGGCCTTCAAGGGGGGGGACAGGCAGGCCTTCAAAGGGGGAGGCAGGCCTTCAAGGGGGGGACAGGCCTTCGGGGGGGGGTGCAGACCTTCAAGGGGGAGGGACAGGCCTTCAAGGGGGGGCAGGCAGGCCTTCAAGGTGGGGTAGGCAGCCTTCAAGGGGGGGACAGGTCTACAAGGGGGTGGGACAGGCCTACAAGGGGGTGGGACAGGCCTACAAGGGGGTGGGACAGGCCTTCAAGGGGGGTGCAGACCTTCAGGGGGGGTGCAGGCCTTCGGGGGGTGCAGGACTTCAAGGGGGGGTCAGGCCTTCAAGGGGGGGACAGGCCTACAAGGGGGTGAAACAGGCCTTCAAGGGGGGGTGCAGGCCTTCAGGGGGGGTGCAGGCCTTCGGGGGGGGTGCAGGCCTTTGGGGGGGTGCAGACCTTCAAGGGGGTGCAGGCCTTCAAGGGGGGGAGAGGCCTTCAAGGGGGGGGGACAGGCAGGCAGGCCTACAAGGGGGGACAGGCCTATAAGGGGGAGACAGGCAGGCAGGCCTTCAAGGGGGAGACAGGCCTACAAGGGGGTGGGACAGGCCTTCAAGGGGGGTGCAGGCCTTTAAGGGGGGACAGGCCTTTGGGGGGGACCCTGGTTTAGAAGTACACGGAGGGAAGGGGGTGTTCAAAGAGACGTGCATATGCCAAACTTTGGGGGGGGAGGAAGAAATAATGGGTCTGAAAATAGAGGAGAGGGAGAGAGATGATGGACCATGGGATTTAGGGAGGGAAGGAACAGAAAGGGAGGGAAATTGGACACAAGGGATGGTGTGGAGGAGTGATAGAGATACTGGATAGGAGGGTAATTGGGAAAAGAAAGGGAGAGATGGTGGACTCTGGGGTGGTGGGGAAGGAAGGAGAGATGCCGGATGAAAGGGTAGTTAAGAAAAGGTGGATCTGTGGAGGGAGATGAAAAAAAGGAAAGATACCAGACTTCCTGGGGAGGGAAGGGAAATGGAAAGGAAGGATAGAGTTGGCAGATAGATGGTTAGCATGCAGAAAGAAGAAAGAAGGAGACCCTGGCAAGCAAGTTATCAGAAGAAAACCAGAGCCTTGGACCAACAAGATTTGAAATATAACCAGACAACAAAAGGTAGAAAAATTAATTTTATTTTCTGTTTTGTGATTATAATATGTCAGATTTGAAATGTGTATCCTGCCAGAGCTGGTGTTGGACTGCAAATGTGAGCTAGGATTTAACAGAGAGAGGAAAAGTCCTTTTTGTTTCTTTATTTTATTTACACCATAGCGCCAGTGTGGTTAGGAGAAGCCAAAGGGCGTGAAAAAGCTATAAAACCCACCAGGAGTTTTGAAAAAAATCACCCAACTGGGCAGGAAAATCGAATTGAAAAACCAATTCAATAGGCTGAATCGAATCAAAATTTTTTTTCTTGAATCTGGCAGCATTAGTTTGCGCTACTGTCTTAGACTTTAGGACCTGGGATTGGGTAGAGATTGCATTCTCAGTACTTTATAATGCAAGTGAAACGAGGATTTGGTCAGACTTTTGAAGGGTCTGCAGAAAAAAAATATTGTATAGGCCGTGGACATGAGACAGCAGGAAATGGGAACTTTTCGTCCTTCTATTTTTGTGAATGGAAAGGCTGAGGATGTCAGAGAGTTCAGTTAAAATATGTGCTTTATAAGAAAATATAATAACGTGTTTTATAAAGTTTATAGCATAGCTGGCCTACCCAGTGAGGTGTTCCTAGTGGTGGTGGTGGCAGCATGTCAATGTGTTGAGAGGAAGAGGTGGTCTGGGAAATTCTGCTGAGCAAACTCCGGGCCCATTTCCACCCCCCAGTTAGTCCACTCCACTCAACTGGTTCACACACTGAGTGGGTCTTTGGGTGTTGTTTTGGGATCTCTTCCAGTGGTTTATCAGTATCTCCTTCTGGTCCAAGGAAGGAAACTTTGTTATCCTTAGCATTGACCTACAGAATATGTTTGTAACAGCGCTGCTTGTGTGGCATTAGGCTATGTAGTGATCGAAAGAAAAAAAACAGACCTTTGCATATTTTTGCACTATATGGTGGGTGTATGAGGAGATTCACATTTCCTGCACAGCTAAGTCCATGTGAAGATACCTTGTGCTGTATTTGACATCTAGCAAGGTCTCTGTTTGAAAGGAAAGATCTAAACTTAAAAATGAAGTGGCCAGAAGTTATGGTAAAAGCAGATAGTGTAGCTGGTTTTAAGAAAGATTTGGACAAATTCCTGGAGGAAAAGTCCATAATCTGTTATTAAGACATGGGGGAAGTGTCTGCTTGCCCTGGATCGGTAGTATGGAATGTTGCTACTCTTTGGGTTTTGACCAGGTATTAGTGTCCTGGATTGGCTACCATGAGAATGGGCTACTGGGCATGATGGACCATTGGTCTGACCCAGTTAGGCTATTCTTATGTTATGTTCTCATCTGTAGGGGCCTTTGTTTTCACTTCTTATTTTAATGTATTTTTTTTCTGGGAACTTATCAGTGTTTTTTATAATGGGAACAAAAATGGAAGAGAATTAATGTGTGTGGGATGAGGGGGTAACTAATTTCTTCAGCTAAATAATTCAATCCACTTCAAACAGACATAGGAGAACTCACGCACCATTCACACACCCTCCAACCAAAAATGTCAAAAGAAAAAAACTGTTCGACAACCTCCTAGCCATTTGAGCTGCAACACTCGACCCCCAACTCTACAACCAATTGACATCGACCACAGACTGCAAAACCTTCAAAAAGAAATAAAAACCCTTCTATTCAAAAAACACATAAAACCGAACTAACACAATCAGAACTGTCCCAAGCATCACCTGCAACTACTCCATATGTACTTCTGATGTCATGACAATTCAGACATAATTTATGTTATGTTATGTTTGGAATATAAGAAAATTTTCACTGCTTGTTTCTATTCTGACCATTTATTCCGTTTCATGGTCATTATAAAAAATATTTTTTTACATGGGGGGGGGTGTCAAAAAATGATGGGCCCCGGATGCCACATACCCTAGGTACGCCACTGCTTTCTGCTCTCCTCTTCTTGGGTTTTTTTTTATATTTTACGAACGCCAACTCTTTCGCCTTTATTTTCTCAGCCACTAGGTTGGAGAACCATATCGGCTTCCTTTTTCTCTTGTTTTTATTGATTTTCTTCACATAAAGGTCTGTAGCCATTTTTATCGCTCCTTTCAGCTTAGACCACTGTCTTTCCACTTCTCTTATGTCCTCCCATCCTAACAGCTCTTTCTTCAGGTACTCTCCCATTGCATTAAAGTCCGTACGTTTGAAATCTAGGACTTTAAGTATCGTGCGGCCGCTCTCCACTTTAGCCGTTATATCAAACCAAACCGTTTGATGATCGCTACTTCTCTGGAACTGTTCCTGGCTGGTTAAATAGAGCTGAATATCAGGGGATTGTCTTTTAAACTGTAAGGCCCAGATTCACAAAGCAAGCCAATTGTGTACTGATTGGTTTACGACCCCTTTGCGACCAGATTTCCCTCCGGCCCCATTCACTAACCTCTCCAGTGATCCGCTTCAAATCCATGCATGCAAATGAGGGGAAATGCATGCAAAGTAGGCAGGGACGCGATTCATCAAACAAATTTGGGACACCGATTGGACTGTCCGATCAAGAATAGAAGTGACTGCTGGGGATCAGTCACACAGATCTCTGCTCCATTGCCCTGCTCTCTGCCCCGATCTGTAGGAAGAGGTTTGCAGCACCGGGGGAATAAAAATGTGCAGCTCCTGTCCCTGCTCTGCTCTTTGCCCTGAGCTCTGCCCCAATCTTCCAGCCCTGCTTTCTGCCCCGAGCTCCAACAACCAAAAAGTTTCAGGGTGCAGGAAAGAAAAAGAAGGCAGGAAAATAAATTGTGACTCTCTCTGCCACCTTCCCTGCAATGTGAGCCAGCGGGTTTAAAGCCACTGCAGGCTCGCACTGCAGGGAAGGCGGCAGAGAGCAGGAGAGTCTGGGTGGCAAGAACAGGGCTTGGAAGGGGAGAGCAGGAGGGCGCGTGAAGTAAAATTAAAAATTAAAAAAAGTCGCAGCTGGACGGGTCTAGACGCATGCACAGACCATCTACAGATGGTCTGTGAATGTGTTGGGATCGAAGACCTGCGATCCGTGCCGGCAGATGGGGGCGTTCCTCCGATCGCTCCCATCTATATATTAGAGTTTAGGGAATTTATCGGACCTGCCTAGATCAGGCCCAATCAGGCAGGTTCGTGAATCTAGCCCTAATTCCTTGGATGTAGTTAGTCACATTGTGGGAAAGGAGCAGAATGAATAACTAGGTTGCTTTTAGTTATCTCCCTATCTTTATTGATTGCACTGACTGTAGTACCATATAGCCTGAAACCTCATATGCCCTTCTATGATATAGGCATTCTAACTAACTCTGCAGATAATCAGCAATATTCAGGGGAGAAGTTATCAAGCTGTGTTTATGGGCAAATAATCTGTCTTAAAGGGCCCAATGCAGCTTGATTTATTTTTACCATAGGTTACATAATAATGAGATGCAAATGCTATTACACATTACTATGTGAAAACTCTAACATACTGGATGCACACTGCAAGTCACATGGCCCACAAGTTATGGTAAAATAACCCCAGCTTTTACCACCTAGGAAACTGGATCCACAAAGTCAAGGCCTGAGGCTCCAAGGCTGGCAGAGCAAACCCCCTCCTACCCATGCAAAAGGTTCCAGACCATCCACACCCTCCCAGAAGGGCCTAACATTTATATCTAGTCTCAGTTAAGGTGCTGGTCTTTGACCAAGGGCCACCGCGTGAGCGGACTGCTGGGCACGATGGACCACTGGTCTGACCCAACAGCGGCAATTCTTATGTTCTTATATTCCAGGGGTCTTTGCTCAGGAATAATGCCCATTTGCTCTGCCCACTGTGGTGCCATTATCAAAATGGCATCCCTAGCAGTAGCCACATTATTTTGGTAGTGGTGTCAGATTGTACAGAAGCATCGGGCATCATTTCTACCCGAAAACTCCAAGGACTACCAATGATCTCAATGTTAGGCCCTTTCAGGTGGAGTGGGTCTGAAGCCTTTTGGGGAGGTGGGAGAGGGCTTGAACCAAGGGGGGTTGTTCTGCTGATCCGCTGGAATAAGGTGGATTGCAAGCTGCATTATTTTTTTACCATTTGATTCAGCATGTTGCTGATTCCACTGTTTATCATGGTGCAGTAAAAAAAATTGCCTTATACTGCACCTTTATAACTTCCCCCCTTGGTCTCTATCTGGCTAGCTATGTGGATAATTTTGGGCCAGCAAAAAAGCTGTCCTGACATAAAACCATACAGCTCTCAGGGTAGCAGCTAAATATTACTGATATCTGTACATATATTCACATTGCTCACTCTCTGACTAGTGACACTGTTTAAACAAACACACTGACCACTGCATTTCAATATTGACCCATTAACTTTTATGTCCCTAAATTTAGTTCTGGGCCATATATGACTTCTGGAATTCAATATCCAGGTCTTGGGCAGCCCCTGGAAGTTCTCCGGGTACTATCAGTATTCAATGGTGGTACCCAGAAAGCTACTGATCAGTTTATGGAGCCTTTTTTTCTGTCCTAACTTAACTGGGTAGCTATCCAGGTATCACTATTGAATACTGGCAGTGCCTGCATAACTCCCAGTTCCACCCAGACGATGTACCTGAACTTTCAATGGCTCTGTCCACATAAGTAAATCTGAAAATTCAGGTGAATGGGAATTATATGGATAGGAATCGCTCCTACTGTATTACTCCTTATGAATATTGACCTGCTTTTTAAAAAAAAATATGGAGCTCACAGAGATCTGTTGTGCTTAGGCTTGCCTGTTTACCCTCCCACTGTCCTCTCCCATCTTCTTTCATCTTTTCTCCTTACCTCAAAAACTCCCACCCTCCATCTAGATCTGTCTGCCGTGTTACATAGCAGTCCATAGCACAGTACTAGAATATATAAAAAATAAATTTTTACAGGAAAAAGGTTTATCTCATTTGAAGCTAATCATTTAATCCAGTAAGAAGCCATCACTTTTTTTTTTTTAATTTAACTTTTATTCCTGCATATTTGTCATGTTTCTTAAAATGCAGTAATTAGTGCTTACAGTCTCTCTGAATCTTCCTGTCCAGTTAAAGGTTGTTTTATTATGTTGCAGCATCATAAGAACATAAGCAGTGCCTCCGCTGGGTCAGACCAGAGGTCCATCATGCCCAGCAGTCCACTCACGCGGCGGCCCATCAGGTCCAGGACCTGCATAGTATCCTCTATCTGTACCCTTCAATCCCCTTTTCCTTCAGGAAATCATCCCATCCTCTATCTATACCCTTCAATCCCCTTTTCCTTCAGGAAATCATCCCATCCTCTATCTATACCCTTCAATCCCCTTTTCCTTCAGGAAATCATCCCATCCTCTATCTATACCCTTCAATCCCCTTTTCCTTCAGGAAATCATCCAATCCCTTCTTGAAACCCAGTAACGTACTCTGTCCTATCACGCCCTATGGAAGCACATTCCAGGTGTCCACCACCCTTTGGGTGAAGAAGAACTTCCTAGCACTGGTTCTGAATCTGTCCCCCCCTCAATTTTTCCGAGTGCCCTCTCGTTCTTGTAGTTTTAGAGAGTTTGAAAAATCTGTCCCTCTCCACTTTCTCCATGCCCTTCATGATCTTGTAAGTCTCTATCATGTCCCCTCTAAGCCTCCGCTTCTCCAGGGAAAAGAGGCCCAGTTTCTCTAATCTTTCGGCATATGATAGGCTTTCCATACCCTTTATCAGTCGCGTCGCTCTCCTCTGAACCCTGAAAGCAGAAAAATTCACCAAAATAATGAGGTGGTGGTGTGTGATCCCATAAAAAAAAAATATTTTGCATTGAAGTGGCTAGTGACTGACATAAAATCAACATTTGAAAATGATTGAGAGTGCTAAACATCACAGATTAGTCTTCTGTAGAGTGGAGAAGTAACCTGATGGTTAGAACAAGGTTTGATTCCCACTGCAACTCCTTGTGACTCTGGGCAAGTCACTAAACCCTCCATTGCCTCAGGTACAAAATAAGGGGTCCTTTTACTAAGGCGCGCGAGCCGTTTTAGCGCATATTGGATGCGTCAGCACTTAGCGCGCGCTAATATTTTTCACGCGCTAAAACGGCTAGCGCGCCTTAGTAAAAGGCCTGCTAAGTGCCTGTGTATAATACATAAACCACTTTGATTTTAACTGCTGAAAGAGGGTATATGAAAATCCCATCCCCTTTCTCTTTCTATGCACCCAGTGAAGGAATGGCTTGGACACTCACTGCACCCACTGAGCTGGCATTTCCCATGATTGACATATGAATGATGTTGTAATATTTCATCATATTTAATTTTCTATGGAGGTGTGTTAGTTTAGAGGAGGAGTTAGAATCTGAATTGGATACTTGTAATTCAGGTCCTGTGCCAAGTAGGTCACCTTGTCACATGCAGTGTTGGCTGATATACAATACAATGTAGATTTTAAAACCATGCATGTGTCACAGTTTTTAAGTAAAGGTTTGATTCACATTCAACCTATTTTTTTAAACAACTTGCGTGAAATTGTTTATAGGTGAGCAGGGCTGGTAAAATCTCAGGAGGCAGGTCTTCTTGATTCCTAAAATCTGGCATTTAAAATTCTGAAAAAGGAAAAAACAAACAAACTAAATACCACCACAAAAAAAGTTAAAACACCAAATAGTGTGTGTACCATTCTAGCTACCCCATCTCAAAACAAATATTAATCGAACTAGACAAAGTTTTGAAAAGGTGGTAAAAATGATGAAGAGGATGGAACCTCCTGATATATTACCCTGCCCTTTTTTCTATCAGCAATTGTAGTTCTCCCGTTCTACCCTCTTTGCTTTCTCTTGGTTTCCTATTTCCTAACTTTGTACATATTAGATTGTGAGCTGCCCTGAAAGTTCTCCGTAGTGTGAAATAGAAAACACTTGAACACCTCCCTTACGAAGAGAGGCTAAACAGGTTAGGGCTCTTTAGCTTGGAGAAAAGACTACTGAGATAGGATAAGATAGAAGTTTATAAAGCCACGGAGTAGGGTAGAATGGTTAAATAAGGAATGGATGGTTAACTTTTCTTTGGAACATGCTAAGGAGGTGTGGAACAGTATTTTAGAAAGTACATCCTATTCATAATGGAAATGTCCAAGTTCGTATATGATAGGTGGCACTTGTATTTGAGAACAAAATCTACTGAAATACATGGCAAAATGGATGTTCAAGCACTGGTTCCTATGCAGCAGAGGATACAGTTTAAGATTCTTTCAATCATACAGCAAATCTTATATCAAATTTCCCCAAAGGCACTAAAGGAGTTGTTGTTTTTTTTTAAGTCTATCAACCCAGAAAATGTTTGAGATCTGAAAATAGTTTGAAATTGAGTTTGGAGGGTAAGATGTTAGTCTCTCATGTTAAGATTGGGGCAACAATGCTGTCTGTAGCAGGTGCCAAGCTCTGGAATGTGCTGCCTGCGATTTTGTGATGGGAGACTGAACTTTAAGAAAATATTGAAAACGCAATTGTTTGTCAATGCCTTCAAGTGTTAATGCTATTTGCTGCTAATGCTCTCCCGTCCTGTAAATGTTTTTATGGAATTTTGTCTTTCCATCTTGTAGGGTGAATTTAAAAGAAGGTTGTAATAATGATATTAATGTTCTATTGTGTTTGTCTTGTCGAAACATGTTTAGTATTTTTAATATGTATGCATGTAATTTTGCAAGCTGCATAGTTTTTATGCGGTATATAAATTTTTAAATAAATAAATAAAATAACATATGAATAAGGGACATGGGAACAAATAAGCAAATAGGAATTTCCATATTATGAAATGGAGACATAAATGTTCATGTGTGGTGGGGGGAATCAACCACTAGGAGATGAAAGGGGTGTCTTCCTTTAATCCTTCCTGTGGAGTGCTGCTCACTCAAGAGCTCTTTTCTGTAACTTAAATATTCCAAGTAGCATTCATCTTTATGAACATAGATGTTAATTCCCCTTCTAAAATAGGGAATGGATATATATATTTTGGTCCCTCCTTAGTCCTACCCACAAGATGCCCTGACTATGCCCCTTACTATATGAGCATTCTGCAGTTATAGACATTCATATCCTGGCTTTATAAAATCAAGATTAAGATGTCCATGCAATATGGACCTCTAAAACATAAGTTAAAATAAGGGCCAAACTGACTTTATTAATAAGAACATAAGAATTGCCGCTGCTGGGTCAGATCAGTGGTCCATCATGTCCAGCAGTCATCTCCCGCGGCGGACCTTAGGTCAAAGACCAGTGCCCTAACTGAGACTAGCCTTACCTGCGTATGTTCCAGTTCAGCAGGAACTTGTCTAACCTTGTCTTGAATCCCTTGAGGGCGCTTTCCCCTATAACTGCCTCCGGAAGAGCGTTCCAGTTTTCTACCACTGTCTAGGTGAAGAATTTCCTTATGTTTGTACGGAATCTATCCCCTTTTAACTTTAGAGAGTGCCCTCTTGTTCTCTCTACCTTGGAGAGAGTGAATAACCTGTCTTTATCTACTAGGTCTATTCCCTTCATTATCTTGAATGTTTCGATCATGTCCCCTCTCAAGTCTCCTCTTTTCAAGGAATAAGAAGCCCAGTTTCTCTAATCTCTCATTGTACGGCAACTGCTCCAGCCCCTTAACCATTTTAGTCGCTCTTCTCTGGACCCTTTCGAGTAGTACTGTGTCCTTCTTCATGTACGGCGACCAGTGCTGGATGCAGTATTCCAGGTGAGGGCATACCATGGCCCGGTACAGCGGCATAACCTTCTCCGATCTGTTTGTGATCCCCTTCTTAATCATTCCTAGCATTCTGTTTGCCTTTTTTGCCGCCGCCACGCATTGCGCGGATGGCTTCATTGACTTGTCGACCAGTACTCCCAAGTCGCTTTCCTGGGGGGTCTCTCCAAATACTGCACCGGACATCCTGTATTCGTGTATAAGATTTTTGTTACTGACATGCATCACCTTACACATCCATGTTAAACCTCTTTTGCCATGTCGCAGCCCATTTCTCAAGCATGTTTATGTCACGTTGTAGGTCTTTGCATTCCTTCTGCGTCTTCACTACTCTGAATAACTTTGTATCATCTGCAAATTTAATCACCTCACTCGTCATACCAATTTCCAGGTCATTTATAAATATATTGAAGAGCACGGGTCCAAGCACCGAACCTTGCGGCACTCCACTCGTGATGCTTTTCCAGTCCGAGTATTGTCCATTTATCCCCACTCTGTGTTTCCTATCCGCCAGCCAATTTTTAATCCACGTGAGTATTTCACCCTTGATTCCGTGGCTCGCAATTTTTTGAAGTAGTCATTCATGCGGAACCTTGTCAAATGCCTTCTGAAAATCCAGAAATACGTTGACCGGGTCACCCTTGTCAATCTGCCTGCTTACTCCCTTGATGAAGTGCAGCAAGTTCATCAAGCAAGATCTTCCTTTGCTGAAGCCGTGCTGGCTGGTCCTCATCAGATTGTGTCTGTCAAGGTGATCAATGATGCGGTCCTTTATTAGTACCTCTACCATCTTTCCAGGTACCGAGGTCGGACTCACCGGTCTGTAGTTTCCCGGATCTCACCTCAAACCTTTCTTGAAGATCGGCATAACATTCGTCACTTTCCAGTCTTCCAGAATCCTTCCCAATTTGATCGATAGATTGGCTATCAGTTGAAGCAGTTCAGCTATAGTCCCTTTCAGTTCCTTGATTACCCTCGGATGGATGGCATCCGGTCCCAGGGATTTATCATTTTTAAGCTTATCAATTTGCCTGCATACCTCTTCTAGACTGACCGTCAACCCTGTCAGTTTCCCATCTTCATTTCCGGCATATAGCCTGTTAGTTTCCGGTATGTTGTGTATATCCTCTTTGGTAAATACAGACCCAAAAAATGTGTTCAATTTGTCGGCGATGGCTTTGTCCTCCTTTAGCACTCCCTTTATTCCATGGTCATCCAATGGCCCCACTGCTTCTTTCGTGGGTCATTTTCCCTTAATATATCGAAAGAACGGCTTGAAGTTTTTCACCTCTTTGGCTATTTTTTCCTCATAGTCTCTTTTGGCCTCTCTTACCGCCTTATGGCATCTTCTTTGATGCTGTTTGTGCTTTTTCCAGTTTTCGTCCATTTTTGACCTTTTCCATTCCATTCATCACTTATAGAAAATCCTAGTAGAGCTGCACAGAGGTGGCTTAAGTAGTCTGGGGGTTGGCTAGTGAACCATAAAGAGGAGGACATTACATTCATGGTGGAAAATGTGAGCCCCCCAAAACCCTACTGTAATGCCATATAGGTGGCACCTGCAGCCTTAAGGGCTATTGGGGTTGTAGACAGGTGGGTATAGTGGGTTTTGGGGGCTCACCATAACCTATAAGATAGTTCTAGTGAGATGTTTATGTGGCACCCTTTTTGTGAATTTCACAGCAGTGCCCTGTAAGGTACCCCGCTGCTCTGTTGCCATGTCTGGGTGGCCAGTCCATCACAATGCTGGCATTTGGGACTTGGACAAATTTTTTGCCAAGAATGTGGTATAAAGATAGATGTAGTGGCAGTTTGGACGATCAAACATCTGGATGTACAGATATAGATCAAACATCTGGATGTACAGATAGACGATTTTCGAAAAAAAATATTTTGGATGTACTTTTTGAGAATGGGCATTTTGCTGTTGCCAACTTTGGGTGACTAGCACCCTACATCCAAATCGGACTTAGATGTATCTTTTGATTATACCCCTCCACGTGGACAACCAAAAGAAGCAAATCACCCTCTGTTCCCTTTGATTTCTGGCCTGCCAATTCCACTGAAGGAATCTGTCCATTCTTGGAATAGTCATTGAACCCCAATTTAACTTTATAGACTCACATCTCAATAATCTCTCAAAAACATCTTTTGATTTGGTTACTCCAACCAGTCATGCTTATAAATAAAAGATCTCCAACCTCTGTTGTATGTACTAGTTCTTAACTGAACTATAGAAATGCTTTTTTTTAATGGCAATACTATGGAATTAATGAGAAGATTTGAAATTAACTCTAAATATTACAATGTTTATCACATAACTGCTAATAGGATATTTGGAAATTTAATAAATAATTCATATAGTAATAATATTTGGCATATATTTGCCTACCAATCAATTTATCTATTTAATCACTCCATATCTTATCCCTTCTCTGTTTTTTATCAAACACCATGGGGCTCATAATCGAAAGAGAAAAACGTCCAAAAACTGGCCTAAGTCAGCACTTGGATGATCATAAACGAAAGACGTCCAAGTGCCGATAATCAAACCGGGTTTTGGACGTATTTCTAAACGACCTAGGCCTTCATAGTGCTGCTGAACAACCATAGCTAAATGGGACGTTTCAGGAGGAGTGTCGAGGGCGGGATTTGGGTGAGACGTGGGCAGGCATAGACTTAGTCGTATAGCATGTATAACCGAAAGTTTTACAACAGAGCCTAGACGGAACTTGGATTTTGTGATTTAGACTATTTAAAACAAAAACCCACCTAAAGTGACCAGATAAGCACTGCAAACACATAATACAGACTTCCACATGCTACCCCAGTGATCACCGACCCCCCCCAACCCCATAAAAATCATAATCACACCTTTAAAATTCAGCCTCCAGATCATCATCACCTGGCAGCCTGGCATAGGAAGCCTAGTCATCCAGCACAGAGGTGGCTTAAGCCATCTTGGGGGTGGATTAGGGACTCATGGAGAGGAGGACCCATGCCCATAAGCCCCTGTAATCACTGCATTGATACTTTACTCACTGAGCTACAGCACCTTCCCTGCACTGATACTTAAACATATGCACTCCTCTATAAACCCCCAAAACCCTTTTTTACTGGCATATAAGTGGCTCCTGCAGCCATAAGGGCTATTAGGGTGGTAGATAAGTGGGTCTAGGGGATTCTGGAGGTGGTTTGGGGGGCTCACCATGACCTATAAGGGAGATGTAGTGAGGAGGAGACATGGTACCCTTTTTGTGAAGTTCACAGCAGTGCCCTGTAAGGTACCCCACTATTTAGGTGCCATGTCTGGGTGTTCAGTCCATCACTTTGCAGACCCCTGCCACCTGAAGAAAGAGCTGTTAGGATGGGAGGACATAAGAGAAGTGGAAAGACAGTGGTCTAAGCTGAAAGGAGCAATAAAAATGGCTACGGACCTTTATGTGAATTAAATAAATAAAAACAAGAGAAAAAGGAAGCCGATATGGTTCTCCAAACTAGTGGCTGAGAAAATAAAGGCGAAAGAGTTGGCGTTTGTGAAATATAAAAAAACCCAAGAAGAGGAGTGCAGAAAGGACTACAGGGTAAAACTGAAAGAAGCCAAGAGAGAGATACGTCTGGCGGAAGAACAAATGGCTAAAAATGTAAAAAAGGGAGACAAAAATTTTTTCAGATATATTAGAGAAAGGAGGAGGATGAAAAATGGAATTGCTAGGCTAAAAGATGCTGGGAACCAATATGTGGAGAGTGATGAGGAGAAAGCAAATGTGCTAAACAAATACTTTTGTTCTGTGTTCACAGAAGAAAATCTTGGAGAAGGACCGAGATTGTCTGGCAAAGTTACACGAGAAAATGGAGTAGATTCTGCACCATTCACAGAGGAGAGTGTTTATGAGCAACTTGAAAAACTGAAGGTGGACAAAGCGATGGGACCAGACGGGATCCATCCCAGGATACTAAGGGAGCTCATAGGGGTTCTGGCGAGTCCTATTAAAGACTTGTTCAACAAATCTCTGGAGATGAGAGTGATTCCTGGGGATTGGAGGAGAGCGGATATGGTCCCTATTCATAAAAGTGGTCACAGGGATGAAGCAGGAAACTACAGGCCGGTGAGCCTCACTTCAGTTGTTGGAAAAATAATGGAAGTGTTGCTGAAAGAAAGGATAGTGTACTTCCTTGAATCTAATGGGTTACAGGATCCGAGGCAACATGGCTTTACAAAAGGTAAATCGTGCCAAACGAACCTGATTGAATTTTTTGATTGGATGACCAGAGAGCTGGATCGAGGACATATGCTAGATGTAATTTACTTAGATTTCAGCAAAGCCTTTGATACAGTTCCTCATAGGAGGCTGTTGAACAAACTTGAAGGGCTGAAGTTAGGACCCAAAGTGGTGAACTGGGTCAGAAACTGGCTGTCGGACAGACGCCAGAGGGTGGTGGTTAATGGAAGTCGTTCAAAGGAAGGAAAAGTGAGTAGTGGAGTCCCTCAGGGTTCGGTGCTGGGGCCAATCCTGTTCAATATGTTTGTGAGTGATATTGCTGAAGGGTTAGAAGGAAAAGTGTGCCTTTTTGCAGATGATACCAAGATTTGTAACAGAGTAGACACCGAAGAGGGAGTGGAAAATATGAAAAAGTATCTGCAAAAGTTAGAGGAATGGTCTAATGCCTGGCAACTAAAATTCAATGCAAAGAAATGCAGAGTAATGCATTTGGGGATTAATAATAGGAAGGAACCGTATATGCTGTGAGGAGAGAAGCCGATATGCACGGACGGGGAGAGGGACCTTGGGGTGATAGTGTCTGAAGATCTAAAGGCAAAAAAACAGTGTGACAAGGCAGTGGCTACTGCCAGAAAGATGCTGGGCTGTATAAAGAGAGACGAAGTCAGTAGAAGGAAGAAGGTGTTGATGCCCCTGTACTGGTCATTGGTAAGGCCCCACTTGGAATATTGTGTTCAGTTTTGGAGACCGTATCTGGCGAAGGACGTAAGAAGACTTGAGGCGGTCCAGAGGAGGGCGACGAAAATGATAGGAGGCTTGTGCCAGAAGACGTATGAGGAAAGACTGCAAGCCCTGAATATGAATACAGTAGAGGAAAGGAGAGACAGGGGAGATATGATTCAGACGTTCAAATGCTTGAAGGGTATTAACGTAGAAAAAAATCTTTTCCAGAGAAAGGAAAATGGTAAAACCAGAAGACATAATTTGAGGTTGAGGGGTGGTAGATTCAGGGGCAATGTTAGGAAATTCTACTTTACGGAGAGGGTAGTGGATGCCTGGAATGCGCTCCCGAGAGAGGTGGTGGAGAGTAAAACTATGACTGAGTTCAAAGAAGCGTGGGATGAACACAGAGGATTTAGAATCAGAAAATAATATTAAATATTGAACTAAGGCCAGTACTGGGCAGACTTGCACGGTCTGTGTCTGTATATGGCCGTTTGGTGGAGGATGGGCTGGGGAGGGCTTCAATGGCTGGGAGGGTGTAGATGGGCTGGAGTAAGTCTTAATAGAGATTTCGGCAGTTGGAACCCAAGCACAGTACAAGGTAAAGCTTTGGATTCTTGCCCAGAAATAGGTAAGAAGAAAAAAATTTAAAAATTTAAATTGAATCAGGTTGGGCAGGCTGGATGGACCATTCGGGTCTTTATCTGCCGTCATCTACTATGTTACTATGTTATGGTGGTTTTCAGTGCATAGGACCTCACATAACATATGTTATCCCAAGTTCACATTCTATCCACATTGATTAATCACCTATACCATGTCCTCCATCCCTTCCCTTAATATGTTTATGTAAAAAACTTTTTATTATTCTCAATTTTAATATTTTTATTATTTAATTGATTTTTATGTATATAACTAACATAACTAACATAAAAATCAATTAAATAATAAAAATATTAAAATTGAGAATAATAAAAAGTTTTTTACATAAACATATTAAGGGAAGGGATAGAGGACATGGTATAGATGATTAATCAATGTAGACAGAATGTGGACATGGAATAAAGTACTAAAGGCTGTCTCTCTGGCAGGTGGGACCTTTTCTCTGCTGTGTCCCACTCACAGGAAGTTGCATCAACTTGATGGGACATGGAGGGAATAGGTCTTGCCAGTCAGAGAGGCAGCCTTTAACACTGTCTCTGGTGCTGTAGCTATGGAGGACTCGATGGGTGGAGAATAGTCCACGGTAGTATGCAAAAAAATCAACCTTGTCAGATCTTGTCTCCATAGGGCTTATTTTTGTCAACTTGGTATGATTTACTCAAGTTTTACTCAAGTGTCAAATTTCAGCTTGATTAGACCATATTTAGAGGTCACCCCTGCATGCACTGTTTGCTTGTGTGTTGTGCATGTAGATGATTGTGAAGGAGTCTGGGACTGGTTTTCCTAAGTGTTGAACTAAGTTTTCTCTTTAATAAAATGCTGAATTATGTTTCATTGCAGACCTAACTTATCTGATGTTCTAGCCTGCCTGCACTGGGTGTTTTAGCTTGGGCATTATAGCTTCTTATGGCTATCTCAGCATACACGATATTGTATTCCGCCCTCCTGTACATGTAACAGAAAGACTGCAGGGCTTAGATAAGTGACCTGCTAGTGACCTGCTAGTGTGAGCTTAGGACCAATGATTGTTAAGAAAAGTAACATGTGAAAAGTTTTTTCTAGAATTCAGTTGTATAGCCAGAAGAATGTATAAATATCTCTGTAACTTCCTGGTTTCTGGACTTCTGAAGCCAGCTTGGGGCTCAGGGGTCCGCATATGCTGAATAAACATCTGTGCTTTCTTCAAGTCTCTAAGTTTTGTGGCTGCCCAAAGTGACCTTTCAATTGTACATAATTAGTTTTTATGGCGTCGTCTAGTTTGCAATCTGCACCCGAAAACTGGCTCCTTGGGAAGTCAGTCTGTCAGCTATCAACTGCTAGACTGCCACACGGACTGAATGTTCTTCGATTGGTCAATTTTCATCACTTTGACAAAGGAAAACCTTTACCGGCAAGTTATAAGCTGGCGTGTGAGTCAGTGATAGTGATAAGGGATTGAGCCAAGATACCAACACAATGCATAGACTCTTGCATTAGGAAGTTGAAGAAACTACACGAAAAGTATCTGTCCCTACAGAAACACAAAACTCATCAACGAGAAGGTGATAGAATGAAGAAATCTTTAAACGTGAACTCAAACAGTTGTTTGATATTTTAAAAAAAATGTTATGACTGAACTTAAAAATGAAGAAGTTTTGGTTAATTTTGATTCATAAAGCTTGCAGTCATTTATTTGTTAAAATTATGATCTCTTTTTACCATGGCACACTAGATTTTGGAATATTATTGTTGGTTAATATCTTAGAGAGGGTGGGTGGGAAAGGTCAGACATTCAGATGGTAAATGCCCTTGTTCAACTAAATACTTTTTTTTTGATGTGTTATATTTGTATGTATTGGAAATTTTCAATAAACATAATTTTTTTTAAAAAAAGGATCAATAATTCCTACAGAAACAAAGGCATAATATGCTTTTTTGCTGTAAGAGTAGAGTTGACCCTCAAACAACTGCAAAAGAATACAGAAAATCATGACAAAAGCGAGATATGAGGAAAGGAAGAACAAAGAAGTTACCCATATAGCATCTGAATTTTCCGGAATAAACATCCCACAGAGTGGACTGACGATCCAGTTTTCAAGGCATTTTGGAATTGAGCATCCAAACTGACTGCTGTTAATGATGCAGCAGAACGAGGGATAAGCTTCATCGAAAAATACAATGATACTTTTGAGAAAAGACGAACAGAAGCAATTTGTTCTTCAGCTAGTGGCCAGCCACCGCAATAAGTTTCCTTCTGCATCAAAGGTGGCTCTTATAGACCATTGATTATTTGTTGACTGTACAAGAATTACAATATACTGTTAAGCTTAGTGGTAGTTTTATAAAACAGTGAGGTGGGGCAACCCCTAAACTTTGTTTGTTTTAAGTAAAATGTGTGTTTTTCATTGTATATAAAGGAATAAAATTAGCCTTGTGGGCAAATGAAATGTTTTAATTACAAAAATTTTGGACCACCCTAATGAGTAAGTAGCTGAGTGCAGGGGGCGGGGAGATGTCAGACCATATTGCACAGAAGGGAGGGTCCAGTTGTAGCAGCCCCTACCATTGGGCAGCCCTGGGCATTTTGCTTAAGACCTTTAAGATTTCTTTCACTGGATCTTTGTTTCATACTGCCTCATGTTTTGAAGCTGGATCATCTGACATGAAGAATATAAATTCACTGGCTGTTGCATGCAATCTCTGAAATAAACTCTCTAGGTCTGATTTATAGTTTTTCCATTAACTCCCTTTCCAGCACAGCTGGCAACTGCTTAGGGTTGTTATTCAGTTTAATTAACACAGCCCTCAGTTCAGTGTGCATCTGCCAGTTCTACCTAAAAAAATATTGTTCTATTTGTTTAAGAGGCACATACTATGAATACTTGTTTAAATCTGAGATACAAAGGAATGGCAACAACAAAAAACCTAGGTCTTTCACGCAAAATTCATATTCCCACCATAATGCTAGAATAGTTACTTTAGTACATCATGTTCATATGCATTTTTTTAAACAAAGCTTTCCTTTCTCCTGTTATATGGAGTTATGGATCTTAAAGATTAGAGAACCAGATTTCAGTTTCAGGCTTGGGGAAATCCATTGCTTATTCCTAGGTTAAGCAGCATAAAATCTGTTATACTGAAAGGTCACTTGGACACACAAAGACAGAGGCGTGAAGAAGGTACAAGAGTTTTATTTACAGCATGCCGGACCCTTGTGCAGTGAACAGCCTGCTTACAAGAGTGTTAGAAACAGGAAATGCACGGACTTTTATGCCCTTTTCACTAAGCATATGCAAACTAATATATGCAAAAACTACAATTTTCATTTGTTACTTCTATAACTTTCTACAATTATTATTAGTCCTAAGCCAGCACTTGTGATAGGTTCAGGGGTATGACTTATAATCCTATAGGAAGCTAGCTCATTTATCTGCTTATCTAAGCCTTGTAGTTCTAAATGTTACATGTTCAGGAGGGCAGGGTACATCATGGCTCAAACTCTTATCTATTTAGCTTACAATGTGGTAAGGCAGGGACATACATTTCAGGCAGATGATGTCAGTAGATTGTACACTGTTTCCAGCTATGTAGCCCAGAGCAGTATTTCAAACAACAGTTAACCATTTCATGACCCTACAATACCACTTGGGATCTAGCTAGGTACTTGGGAACTGGGTTGTCCCAGTATGGCAGCTCTTATGTGCGCCAAGAATAGGACAATCATGCTATTATGAGGTTTGATCTTAGACATTGGTGGAATGAGGCATTATGACATCACAATCTCAACTCCAGAATGTTGCTATTCTTTTGGTTTCTGCCAGGTACTTGGGACCTGGGTTGGAAACAGGATGCTGGGCTTGATGGACCTTTGCTCTGTCCCATATGGCAATTCTTAGGTTCTTAGGTTCTTTTATATGTGGAAAAGAATTATCATAAAACTGTGTGGGGGGTATAGATAGAACCCAGATTTCAAAAACTTATAAGCCCAAATTTATGCCTGGGTACAAATTTGCACAAGCATGTGTGACGGGGCCAGAGGTAAGCCTAGCGCTGGCAACCCAGCTCTCGGCCCCAGGATCAAGTATTAGCACTCTTTGGAGGACCACTCTGGAATAAGAATAGAAGAGAGAAAAAAAAAAAAACTTTCCACCAATAATTTCCAGTTCCAAATTTTATTACCCAGTTCAATTGCACTGGTTCTAAGGCAGCTACATTAGATGATGAGGCTTGGAAAAGATTTATCACAAACAAAAGTTCTCTTTTCCAGCAAGTCTGTGCTTCAATCAGGAAAGAAAAAAAACAAACACCCAAACCATTTCCTTTTAAACAGGATTTCTCTTTCTCATAATTCTGCTGCCAGGCTTTGCACAGTTCTGGACAGTACTCTGGTTTCCAGAACCCAAATACAAGAGTTTAGCTCTACTCTCTTTAGGCTTGGCCCAATTATTGTATTGCGCCTTCTGTTAATTTACTTTGCTGGCCGACATCGCTGGACCCAGGAGCAGACAGGGAGGCTTGCCGGCGTGGGAGCGCACTCGGCCCCTCCCCCCACCCGACGGGACTACGCTGAGCCAGTTGGAAGGCTCAGTGAGTCTCCCAGCACCTGCTTTTTTGTTTTAATTTAATTTACTTTGCTGGCCGACATTGCTGGACCCAGGAGCAGACAGGGAGGCTTGCCGGCGTGGGAGCGCACTCGGCCCCTCCCCCCACCCGACGGGACTATGCTGAGCCAGTTGGAAGGCTCAGTGAGTCTCCCAGCACCTGCTTTTTTGTTTTAATTTAATTTACTTTGCTGGCCGACATTGCTGGACCCAGGAGCAGACAGGGAGGCTTGCCGGCGTGGGAGCGCACTCCGCCCCTCCCCCCACCCGACGGAACTATGTTGAGCAAATAAAAGATTCAGCACCTAACGGCGCGCTGTTGAAGACGCTCATAGCACCTTTGTGAAGCGACCAAGAAGCGATCTACCCCCACAACACTACCAAAAGTAAAACCAACTGAAAAACAGCAGCCAAACCACCAAAGTCCCTTCCATCAACTATCACCAACCACCAAAAAAAAAAAAAAATGAAGCTAACCTCATGAGCCCAGCACTTCATACTGTTAATCCTTCTTTTAACCAGCAGGAAGACAGCAGCAAATAACCTCCTCCCTACACCCACTACAGATATAAATAAATCTCTCTTCCAAAATAGGAGAACATCAAGTGACAGAAACTCAAACCTACAATCTAACACTCTACACTCCATTACCACAGCATGGGGAAGAAGACCAACACACACAAAGACTAAACCCCAAATCACTTATATACCCAAACACAACTCACAACTATCACACAGAGATACCCACACTCAAATGCGCCTACTTAAATATCAGAGCGCTAGGTCCAAAAACAGAGCTTATAAAAACCTGGATAACACACAAAAACTGGACTGTCTTTTCCTCACAGAAACCTGGCTAACCTCCGACACAGACCCCAGAATAACTGAAGTCTGCCCACAAGGATACAAAATTACTGTGGTCTGCAGAGAAAAAAAAGAGGCGGAGGCCTAGCAATCTTAATCAAACAAGACCTAACCCTTAATATAATTGAAAAAACATCTAACCCGTTCATGGACCTATTAGCTTGCCAACTCTCAAGCACCACACTAAAAGACACACTAAACTGCATGCTCTGCTACATAGTGCCGGGAAACTGGTCTTTAGCAAGAACCGAAGTGGAAGACTTCATATACCAAAACTCACTAATAGCAACCTACAACCTACTCCTAGGAGACCTAAATCTACACCTAGATGATCAATCATCCAAACAAGTAGGCAACTTTCTCTCATTTCTCAAAGCCTTATCCTTCCAAATGCTAAATCCACAAACAACTCATGAAAAAGGCCACCAACTTGATATCGCAGCCTTCATGACCCACCAACCATCCTTAACAGAAATTCATACATCTAACGGAACATAGTCCAGATCCATCTGGTCAGACCACTACACTTACACTTTCAACATCAACTGGACCAAAAACAAAAAAACCATAACAAAACTCAATAAAGTAACATACACCTCACGCAAACACATCGAACCCTCCATATTCTGGTCTAAAATAGATGAAACTATTCTAGAAAACAACCCCGAGGACTTCATCTTACAATGGAAAAGATTATGCTCCAACACCCTTGATGATCTAGCCCCACTGCAAACCAAAACCAGAACCAGCAGGAGATCAGATAAATGGTTCAACTCTGAACTGCTACAACTCAAAAGACAATGTAGACAACTAGAAATGGAGAATGAAAGAAAATGGAGAAAATCGAACTCGGATCATACAAAATCCACCTGAAAAAAAATCAACAAACAATACAAATCACAATTAAAGGACAAGAGAAAAGCACACTACACCAACCTAATAGGCACTGAAACCCACAGATAGGTAGAGATTCTACTTCAGCAGACAGAATATGATCTCAATTCCCCAACATTCAATGGCCCGAATTCAACAAATACTACAAAAATACAGCCATGTATCCTGTGACCTCAACAACTGTCCACCATATCTCCTAAAAACATCCAGCACAAAATTCCGCGCTCTTCTTCTAAACTGGATACAAATCTCGCTAATAAATGGCCACACCCAACCAACCACAGCGAAATCATCATCACCCCTATCCTCAAAGACCCCAAAGGACCGATAGACCAAACAGCCAACTATAGACCCATTGCCTCTATTCCACTCTACGTTAAAATAATAGAAGGACTAGTTGCCAAATTCCTCTCCAATTATCTAGAAAACCATAACATACTCCATCCCACACAATTCGGCTTCAGAAACAACTTCAGCACAGAAACACTACTAGGATCTCTCTTGGACACAGCCAGACAACATCTCAGCACAGGAAAAAAAATGATGCCCATACAACTAGACCTGACCGCTGCATTCGACTTGGTGGACCATAACATACTACTACAAATCCTAGATACAATAGGTATCACAGATAAAGTATACACATGGTTTGAAGGATTCCTTAAATCAAGAACCTGTAGAGTAAAATCAGACAAACAAAAATCTGAACCTTGGTCAAACCCCTGCGGAGTTCCCCCTCTATCCCCGACTCTCTTCAATCTCTATACAGCCTCCCTCAGCTCTCACCTGGACAAACAAGGCATATCCTCCTACAGCTATGCAGATGACATTACCATTCTCATACCCTTCGATCAACCAAAACTCTCCATGACAAACACAATATACCAAACACTAAAATCAGTAGCAACCTGGATGAAAGATCACAAACTGAAATTGAACCCAGATAAAACTAAATTCATCCTCCTAGAAAACAACAAAATACTAACCATAACCAACATTGAAATCAATGCAATCAACTACCCCATACAAGCCACCAAACTATTTAGTGGAGCTCAGACTAAAGAGGACTGCGAAGAATTGCAAAGGGACTTGAACAAACTAGAGGAATGGGCGACGAGATGGCAGATGAAGTTCAACGTTGAGAAATGTAAGAATTACATGTGGGAAACAGAAACCCGAGGTACAACTATATGATGGGAGGGATGTTATTAAATGAGAGTACCCAAGAAAGGGACTTGGGGGTAATGGTGGACATGACAATGAAGCCGACGGCACAGTGCGCAGCAGCCGCTAAGAAGGCAAACAGAATGCTAGGCATAATCAAGAAGGGTATTACAACCAGAACGAAAGAAGTTATCCTGCCATTGTATTGGGCGATGGTGCGTCCGCATCTGGAGTACTGCGTCCAATATTGGTCGCCGTACCTTAAGAAGGACATGGCGATACTCGAGAGGGTTCAGAGGAGAGCGATGCATCTGATAAAGGGGATGGAAAACCTTTCATACGCTGAGAGATTGGAGAAACTAGGTCTCTTTTCCCTGGAGAAGAGGAGACTTAGAGGGGATATGATAGAGACTAATAAGATCATGAAGGGCATAGAGAGAGTAGAGAGGGACAGATTCTTCAAACTTTCAAATAATAAAAGAACAAGAGGGCATTCAGAAAAGTTGAAAGGGGACAGATTCAAAATGAATGCTAGGAAGTTCTTCTTTACCCAATGTGTGGTGGACACCTGGAATGCGCTTCCAGAGAGCGTAATAGGGCAGAATACGGTACTGGGGTTCAAGAAAGGATTGGACAATTTCCTGCTGGAAAAGGGGATAGAGGGGTATAGTTAGAGGATTACTGCATAGGTCCTGGACCTGTTGGGCCGCTGCGTGAGCAGACTGCTGGGCACGATGGACCTCAGGTCTGACCCAGCAGAGGCATTGCTTATGTTCTTATGTTAAAACTACTAGGAATAACTATCGACAGATGCTGCACCATGCAACCGCAAATCAATAAAACAATACAAAAATCATTCTCAGTCATGAGAAATTTAAGACAAGATCGGAAATTCTTCGCGAAAACACAATTCCAGCTTATAGTTCAGTTCCTAATACTAGGCCTACTTGACTCTGTAACATCCTCCATCTCCCTTGCCCTATAACCATAACAAAACAACTACAAACTATCCAAAACACAGCACTAAGACTCATCTACTCATTAAAGAAACATTACAGAAGCATATCTCAAATCGCATTGGCTTCCAATCCCAGCAAGAATAGAATTTAAATTCTACTGTCTACTATTTAAGACTTTATAACAGCCTCATCCAGAACACCTCAACCAGACATAGGAAAACTCACACCCCATTCTCATACCCCCCAATTAAGGAGGTCAAATGGAAAAAACTATATGATGGCCTCCTGGCCACTCAAGCAACCAAACTAGACAACCAAATCGCCAATCTACTGACGGCATCCCTCGACTACAAGACTTTTAGAAAAGAAATAAAGACCATACTCTTCAAGAAAGCCCTGAAAAAGGAAATAATACTACAAGTTTCAAACACCACCTCTCACTAAAGCCAACTACCCCAAACAAATAACCATACCCATTTCTTACTCTCTTTGAAAATGACCAATTTTCTTTTATAGTAAGTTCTTGTAATACATCCTTGATAATTCTTTTGTAATCTGCCTTGAACTGCAAGTTAATGGCAGAATAGAAATCCCTAATGTAATGTAATGTTTCTTCAAGAAGTTCTCCCCATCTCTTTCTCTAGTTCAGCAGCCAGAACTTTGATTTATAAAATGACAATTGTACAGAATATTATTTCTTTTTATACTTTAAGAAAATAAGTTCAGTATAAAATTATTCGAAGCTTGTGTGGATGAGATTATGGGAACCGAGCTCGCGGGGTCGGGATGAAGACCGAGCTCGTGGGGATGGGGCGGAAACGGGGACAAATTTTTCCCCCATGTCATTCTCTACTACATATCCTAACAGTTAAGCAATTAAGGCCCTCCTCGATCATCAACACCGGACACCCCCTCGATCAGCAACACTGGGCCCCCCCTTGATCGGCAACACTGGGCTTGCGACTTCTCTCTTTCTCTGTTGCCTGCCGTTGCCGAAGCCTGTAAACAAATTTAACATACGCCGCGGGGCTCAAACAGTGCGCGTGCCGCTGATGGCTTCCCTCCTCCCCCTCATGACGTAACTTCCCATTTCGTTTATGGAGGAGGAGGAGGGAATCCAGCAGCATCACACGCACTCTTAGAGCCCCATGGCGTGTGTTAAATTTGTTTATAGGCTTTATTGGACCACTGTACTAATATGTAAAATTTTAGAGAAGGTACCACTTTGATAAAAGATTTTTGCGTTTAGGGGGGTTAGTAGGGAAAGGCCGTCTTTGAAAGGATAAATCATTAATTTTGATATGCATATGTGCATCAAGCCAAGAATTAATCTTTTCTAATTTTTCATTAATGATGGTAATATCATTCGGGTTGTTTAAGTCTATTGGATGTACTAGTTGGATGTCATCCGCGTAGGCAAAAGTTGTAATGTTTAAATGTATTTATTAAGTTTCAAGGAAAAAATATTCTGAACCAAATGGTGTGCCCTGTACCCTGTCCCTCCTCTGGATAGGAGGAGCATACTACAAGGGGAAGTCGAAATGGAACAGGACAAAGGGAAGGAACAAGAGGAGGACAATAGGAACATACCACAAGGGGAAGACAAAAGAGACAAAAATCAGGAGTCGGCAGGTCAGGAAGGGGACAGAAAGAAAAATGAAACGCTAGAGAAAATAACAAGGAAAAAAAATACCAGGACTTGAACTGCATGTACACTAATGCAAGGAGCCTAAAAAACAAAATGGGGGAATTAAAAGTCATGGCCAAAAATGAGAGCCTAGACATCATAGGGATCACGGAAACATGGTGGAACGAGGAAAATAAATGGGACATTGTACTGCCAGGGTACAAGCTCTATCGAAGAGACAGGACACATTGGAAAGGAGGAGGAATAGCATTATACATAAAGGACACCATTCACTCGACCAGTGTGGACGCAGCAGCGACCAATGACCAACTGGAATCACTGTGGGTCAAAATACCAGGAATAAACGGAACCGAGATAAAGATGGGACTGTACTACCATCCACCTGGGCAAACTGAAGTAAATGATACAGAAATGGAAGCCGAGTTGAGGCGGGAATGCAAGAACACTAACACCATAGTTATGGGAGATTTCAACTATCCCGGGATAAACTGAAGTCTTGGAATTTCCAAATATACAAAGGAAACGGAGTTCCTGGAGGCTGTACGAGACTGCTTCATGGAACAACTTGTCAAGGGGCTCTTTACCCTGGAAAAGCGGAGACTTAGAGGGGACTTGATAGAGACTTATAAAATCATGAAAGGCATAGAGAAGGTGGAGAGGGACAACAAAAACAAGAGGGCATTCAGAAAAACTGAAAGGAGACAGATTCATAACGAATGCTAGGAAGTTCTTCTTCACTCAGAGGGTGGTGGACACCTGGAATGTGCTCCTAAAAGAGGTGATAGGACAGAGTACAATATTGGGTTTCAAAAAGGGATTGGATGACTTCCTGAAGGTGAAGGGGATTGAAGGATACAGATAGAGGGTAACTATACAGGACATTAAATGAATAGGGAATACACAAATTAGGTAAAGGATCACTTACAGGTCATGGACCTGGGGGGCCGCCGCGGGAGCGGACTTCTGAGCATGATGGACCCCTGGTCTAACCCGGCAGAGGCAATGCTTATGTGCTTATGTACCCGAGCTTTCCGCGCTTCTGCCTGGCTCGCTGCTTTCTGATTGGTTGCTGTCAGTTCTTGCAGGAATCACAAGAACAGAAGGCAGCCATTCAGAAAGCAGAACATACTTATAAGTATGAGAGAATGAATGCGGAGTGTTTGGGATTTAGTACTACATTTAATAGGGTGTGGTGCCCATTGACTGCATTGGTTGAATCGCACTAACTGTTATGTATCTATTCTTGTATTAGATGTCCTTACACATCCAGAATGGGTGGGTGGGGGGAGGGAAATGTATCCTGATTACTAAAATTACTTAATTAATTATAATATTGTAATTCCATAATATGTCTTCATCTATTAGTTATGGGAGGTGGAAAATGATTGTCATGCATTAATTGTGTATTTAAAGTGCCTTTTTCTGTAGTTTTTATGTTTGAAAATTAATAAAGATTTAAAAAACAAAAACCAGAAAGCATAAGAACATAAGAAATGCTGTTGCTGGGTCTGACCAGTGGTCCATCATGCCCAGCAGTCCGCTCACGCGGCGGCCCTTATGGTCAAAGACTAGCGCCCTAACTGAGACTAGCCCTACCAGCATACGTTCCAATTCAGCAGGAACTTGTCTAACTTTGTCTTGAATCCCTGGAGGGTATTTTACCCTATGACAGCCTCCGGGAGGGCGTTCCATTTTTCCACCACTCTCTGGGTGAAGAAGAACTTCCTTACATTTGTACGGAATCTATCCCCTTTCAACTTTAGAGAGTGCCCTCTCGTTCTCTCTACCTTGGAGAGGGTGAATAACCTGTCCTTATCCACTAAGTCTATCCCCTTCAGTACCTTGAATGTTTCGATCATGTCCCCTCGCAATCTCCTCTGTTAGAGGGAGAAGAGGCCCAGTTTCTCTAATCTTTTGCTGTACGGCAGTTCTTCCAATCCCCTAACCATCTTAGTCGCTCTTCTCTGGACCCTTTCGAATAGTACCGTGTCCTTCTTCATGTATGGTGACCAGTATTGGACGCAGTACTCCAGGTGAGGGTGCACCATGGCCCAGTACAGTGGCATAATAACCTTCTCCGATCTGTTCGTGATCCCCTTCTTTATCATTCCTAGCATTCTGTTCGCCCTTTTCGCCACCACCACACATTGTGTAGACGGCTTCATCGACTTGTCGATTAAAACTCCCTTTCCTGGGAGGACATCCTGTACTCGTGCTTGAGATTTTTGATACCGACATGCATCACTTTACACTTATCCACGTTGAACCTCAAATGCCATGTCGATGCCCATTCCTCGAGCCTGATTATGTCACGTTGTAGATCTTCGCAATATCCCTGCGTCTTCACTTCTCTGAATAACTTTGTGTCATCTGCAAATTTAATCACCTCGCTCGTCGTACCTATGTCCAGATCATTTATAAAGATGTTGAAGAGTACAGGTCCAAGAACTGAGCCCTGCGGCACCCCACTGGTGATGCTCTTCCAGTCCGAGTATTGCCCATTTACCCCCACTCTCTGTTGAGATTCTCTGGCTCCGTGTTCCCTCTGTTAGGAGGTCTGAGGCTCATTTTTTCCTCCTGATGAAGCAATTTGTGGTGAAACACGATCGGTGTTGAGGAAAACCTGGATATTTGCTTGTTTCACATTGAGAATTTCTTTTCACATGGTTTTTCATTGTTGAGTTTCAGCAGTTTTCTTTTTGGGGACTCACTTTTACTTTATTATTGGATTGGAACCAGCGGCATAAACTTGGAATATAGTTTTTTCATTGCTTGATCTTCAGCACCTGCATCACCATTTGAATATATATATTTTTCATCTAGTGAAGATACAGTTTTGGATCCTGGACTTTACATCCTTTATTTGAATGTTGATATCATCTAACTCAGCTAAGTACCATCTGCAATTTTGTTTTTTACTTCAGTAGGTTGGCTACTATAGTCCAGATTTATACATTTATATTTAACAAGTAACAATTAGGTTGGTAGGCAGGTGAGTGCAATGATGTAGAATCATTATATCTTCATTCTACAAACCCGCTGGTTTTGAATAAGATAATACACTGAGCACTAATTTAATTTCTATTATAGTATGTTTATTTTATTTAACTAAGTATTACATTATTGAATTCACTTTTTTAGATATGATTTACCATTAGCCAAGTTTTGGAAGTGTTCCTAAGTTTCTTCCTTACCAATTCCCTCATTGCTTCGTAGTTTCCTTTCCTGAAGTTAAAGGTTGTCGCTATGGATCTCTTGCCTTTTGATACTCCTACCTCAACCTTGAACTTGATCATATTATGATCGCTGTTTCCCAACGGTCCCACTACTTCTACTTCCTTTGCAGGTCCCCTTAACCCATTTAGGATTAGATCCAGAGTGGCATTTCCTCTCGTCGGTTCTCTAACAAGCTGCTCCAAGAAGCAATCCTGTGTAGCTTCCAGGAATTTTGTCTCCCAAGCGCATTTCGAGCTTCCAAGACTCCAGTCTATCCCAGGGTAGTTGAAGTCTGCCATAATAATCGTGTTGCCACTTTTGCATTCTCGCTTCATCTCGGCTTCCATTTCCTCATCGATATCTCCGGTTTGCCCGGGTGGGCGATAATATAGGCCCATCTTTATTTCAGGCCCTTTCCTTCCCAGTATTTTAACCCATAGAGATTCCAGCTTGTTGGCCGTCTCTGCTGTGTCCATTCTTGTGTATTGTATGCCTTCTTTTATGTATAGGGCTATTCCATTTCCTTTTTGTCCTGATCTGTCCTGGCGATAGAGCTTGTATCCTGGTAGTGCTGTATCCCATTTGCTTTCCTCATTCCACCATGTTTCAGAGATTCCAATGATGTCGATGTCTTCTGCGTTGGCCAAGGCTTCTAGTTCCCCCATTTTGTTTCTTAGGTTCCTTGCATTAGCATATATGCACTTTAGATCCTGGTATTTTGCTGTCCTCCTTTCCCTTCCCTGTGCTTTGGTCCTTATTTTCTTCTCTTTTGCTGCAGGGACAATCCTGAGTCCAGGGACACAGACTGTACTACACATAACATAGGTGCCTTAAGCATCCCTAGTATTGAACAAACCCATTTACTGTGACTTAAGTATGACCTATGGAACATAAGAATTAGGCTATATATTTTATAATATCCATAATATTTCACATATCAGGAAACTCCCTGATGAATAACCCTAAAAACACAGAAAGCAGCCTTGGAATGATTCTGCCCTACTCTTTGCCTTGCAGTTCTATTTCAGTGGTCTGTAATGCCCTCTAATGGGCAAATCTATTAGTGCACTGAAAAGTGATCAAAAGTTGAAAATCAGCGCGTAGGTTATGGAATAAGCTTATTTTGGGGGATGGGGGAAGGAATTTCTTCCTGCTGTTTGGGGCTTGCAATTCAATCAAAATGAGTCTTTACTGGGTTATTTTGTCATCAATTACCCAATAGTTTACTCCTTTATTTTATATCCACTTCCCAACTCATTTGTCCAGAGTTGAAAGACTATTTCAAAAACATTTCTCTCATTCTCTGCATGTGGAAAATCTGATTTATAGTTTATTATGTATATTACACCTTTTAAACTAGGTGGATTACAACAATACATACATAATTAAAACAAACAAAAAATACATAGTAATTACAGTGACTGGGCATAATACTACAAGTTGTAAAGACCTTAGTACTTTGTATTATCTACAGACAGTCCACGTTTTACAAACATTCAATTTATGTCAGACTTGTACTTACGAACGGGGTTCCTGCTCTACCTTCGGTGTCCCAATGTGCCCCTCTCCCTCCTTCCCAAATCCTAACACCCCCCTCTTCCTTCCTCCCAAATCCCAACATACCCCTCTCCCTCCCTTCCTCCCTCCATTCTGTGCCCCAAGTACATGCCTCCGTCCAGCGGGTGTTTACCTTCTGGCCGGCTCCCTCCTCCTTCCAGCCACAGTCATTTCTCTACACAAAGCTGCGGGCAGCAACTCCTGTGCACGTCCTGCGGCTGAGCCAGAAGCCTTCCCTCTGACATGGGAGGAGCTTCCTCTGACGTTAAAGGAAAGACTTCCGGCTCAGCCATGGGATGCGCTTAGGAGCCACTGCTGGCGGCTTTGTGCAGAGAAACGACTACGGCTGGAAGAAGGAGGGAGCCGGCTAGATTCACTAACCTGCCTGAATCGGAACAATCCATTTCTGATTTGGGCAGGTCTGCCTGATTCACAAATCAGTCATATTCAAATGGGGGCGATCGGAGGAATGCACAAACCCTGACAGTAGTGACAAGAGAAGCAGCCTCCTGTCACTGCTGTCAGGGCTCTGCCCAGATCTCTCCTGCCTGCCCTGCCCTGCTCTGCCCTGATCTCTCCTGCCTGCTCTCTCCAACTCAATCAGAGACTTCCCTAGACTCCTCCCTAAGGAAGTCTCTGATTGGCTGAGGCGCCCCAGACCCCTCCCAAGGGAGGAGCCCGAGGCGCCTCAGCCAATCAGGGCCTTAGGCCCCACCCCATGCATCAGATGATGCGCTGCGGCGTGGCCTAAGACTGCTATGGTGTAGCGGCCAGTGGAGCAGCAGGAGCAGGAGGACTTTGCGCTTCCTCCTGCTCCCAAAGATGTGGATCGGGAAGGCCTAAGGAGCAGTAGGGACCGGGCACCTTTCCTGCTCCCAATGATTTGTCAGGTACACTGAGGGGATGAGCCAATGGGCTGGTCGGGGTTGATCCGGGGGGGGTTTCAGGCCAGTGGGTGGGCTACTGTAAACTCTCCTGCTCTCTGCCAGCCCTGACTTTCTGGCTCACCCAACTCTCCTGCTCTCTGCCACCATTCCCTGCAGTTCAGGCCCGCTTTAAAACCACAGGCTTGCACTGCGGGGAAGGGCAGCAGAGAGCAGGAGAGTCGGGGCGAGCAGGTAGGAGAGATGTGGGCAGAGCAAGGCAGCGATGCGGTGATTCAGGGAGAGATCCGGGGAAGAACATCGGGGCAGCAGAGAGCAGGGCCGGCAGAGAGCAGGGCTATGAGCTGGGCTTCTATGGAGCAAGAGACTAGGAAAGACGTTTGCGACTGGTCCCCAGCAGTCACTTTTCCGAGCTCAGTCGGATTTGAAAAAATGGTTAGTGAATTGCATCCCTGCCTATTTTGCAAGCAGTTCCCCTCATTTACTGCGTAGATCGGAAGAGGGTCGCTACACAGGTTAGTGAATCATTTTGGGGGGAAATTGGGTCGCAAAGGGCTCGCAAACTGATCAGTACACGATCAGTTTGCTTAGTGAATCTATCCCATGGTTGGTTCCATCCCCTGCTGGACCACCCATATCAAGTGAAGGGTTCTGTTAATATTGACAGCCCTTTATCTGTTTGAAGTCCTATTGATCAGTTTTGGGGAAAAGTGGAGGATTGCGGGAGTTAATGGGAATGTGGGAGATGTTCGAGCCTAATTTTATTCTTATCTAGACATATCCCCTTCCCCTAGTTCTTCCCTTTTTTTCCTCATGTTCCTGTTAGTTGTTATCCATTGAATGTTATGTAAGAAGCCTGTTACATTAACGGGTGCTAGAATAGATGTGTGTGTCTGTCTTTCTTTCTTTCTTTCTCTCTCCTTGGCCGCTTTCTGTCTGTCTTTCTTTCTTTCTGTCTCTCTCTTTCCTCGGCTGTCTACCACCACCCCTTGGGACACAGAATGGAAGAAGGGAGGGGAGCATGAGCATGTCACAACAACAAAATTAAGTCCTCTGCCAAAATTAAGACCACTGCCAACTAGATCTATGTTCATCCCACCTGTACCAAGATATGCCGGAAGAAGTACTGAATTGGTTAGTCAAGATGATTAATTCTACATTAGGGTTCTCTGGTTCTCAGAGAAATTAATGGAAATTCTACTTACACCTATCCCTAGACCGGTCTCAAGCTGCAAACTACAGATCGGTAACAAGCATATCATTCATGACCAAGTTGATAGAGTTTGTAGTCACCACTCAACTAAAAGATTATATTTCAAAATGGAATTTACTATTACCCTCCCAACATGGGTTCAGAAACATAGTACAGAAAAATGGTTGCTTGATCTGACATCCATCCCCTTTTTAAGACACATTAACACTATGTGCACTAATATCTTTTCTGTTACGGCCCCTACCACCTGGAACTCAGCACCAAATTATATAAGAGAAATTTCATCACTTGATAAATTTAAAAGTAACTTGAAGGCCTTTCTTTTTAAAGACGCATTCGGAGTACAATAGTCCTTCTAAGGACTGTAATGGAAACCTGTTCCATGCCATCTTTTAGTCATTTTAACATATTTTACAAGTACCTGACTATTTTTTCGTTCCCCTCCCTTTTGTTTTGATCCTTCTCCCTCTCTTTGTCTTTATTTAAAATGTATTTCTGCCTTTTCCATCTTGTATCGGTATGTTAATGTTTGTCAGTGCGTTTTGATTGTTTGTAATCTTAATTGTAATTTGTTTTTAACTTGTCCTTTTTATTCTTTGTACTCATATTATGTAAAACCGCGGTATATCAAATTTTTAAATAAACCTGAAACCTGACATTGAATGTTAGATCAGTATTAAGCATAGGTAAACAAATGATACTACTGTAGTTTAATGTCTCAGCAGCATTTGACATGGTCAACCACACTCTGCTGCTAAACAATCACATTCCATTCAGCACCCTATCAGAATCTTAAAAACCCCTCACTTACGGAGGGTCCTTCAAACTATTCAAACCTTAAAATTGTTGTGAAGTCCCCAAGACGCCTTCCCCCCCCCCCCCGACACTCTTAAAATGCTATTTCTACATTTGTGGTCCATATATACACAACATGATTATACACAATCTCTCTATGGGCATTATGCCCACAAGATGGAAGGAAGCATCACTTCGATCTAAACCTTTTGAAGACTGTTCTAATAATCGGCCGATCGCCAATCTCCCTTTTCTAGCTAAAGTTACTGAGAAAAGAATCATATTTAATCAACTATCCTTTTTTCTCAAAAAGACAAATGCTTTGCACCCAAACCAAACCAGCTTAAGTCCTCATCATTCCACCAAATTCTCTTTGCTAGGTCTTACTACTTTGATCAAACATTACTTGGATAACAGAAAATCTGTCCTACTAGTCTCTTTAGACTTGACAGCTGCATTTGATACTGTTGATCATAGGCGCTGGAACAGGGGGGGGGCACAGGGGCCTTCCCAAAGATTTGATCCCTGGTGGTCCAGGGGAGCAGCGAGCAGGAGTGAGCGATCCATGCTCCTGCCCGCTGCTAACCCAGTCAGTGGCAGCTGATTTCTTCTGCCGCTGAGCAGCAACCAGCAGGAGTGCACTTTGGCGCTGCCTGCTTGGCGCTCAGCGGCTTCTTTGACTGGCTTCTGCGAATTTTGTGGTTAACCATTATGTATTGTTAATAAGATTATATTGTGTGTAAGTGCAAGGCCTCCGGACCGGACCGCCACGTGCGCTTAAATGGAGTGTGTGCTTAATCGGAGTACCAATTTTTAGTTATGAAAAATCACAGTACGCTGTAGTCAAATGCAATAAAACTTTTATTCAACAAAAAACACACATAAAACAATTCTACATGGTTCAGTTTTAGAAACAGCACTGTTCCGTCTAATGCAATACACTGTAAACCTTTTTTAAACCAACATTCTACTGAAATAATCAGACATTGTTTTCTGCACACAATTCAGGTTGTGTATCTGACTACTGATGCTGTAAAACTGTCCATAGTTATGACATCCATTTATCTCTAGGTAACAACGCAGAGTATGTAGGGACTTCAGTGCATCTGAGAAGGAAACAATCTCTGCAGGTGTTTCATTAGTCGTGGAAGTGGGGAGAAGGGGCAGATGATGGAAGTGGGGAGAGAGAAGAGGGCAGATGATGGAAGTGGGGAGAAGGGAGAGCAAATGCTGAATGGAAGTGGAGAAAGAGTACGGTACTGGGGTTCAAGAAAGGATTGGACAATTTCCTGCTGGAAAAGGGGATAGAGGGGTATAGATAGAGGATTACTGCACAGGTCCTGGACCTGTTGGGCCGCCGCGTGAGCGGACTGCTGGGCACGATGGACCTCAGGTCTGACCCAGCAGAGGCATTTCTTATGTTCTTATGTTAAAGAGAACACATACTGGATGGAAGGAGGGATAAAGAAAAAGGACATATGCTGGATGTGGGAAGAAGATAGAGTTAGTGAGATAGTGGAGGGGTGAAGGAAAAGGGTGGCATGCTGTGGGTAGACATAGTGAAAAGAGGGGATTTGAGGACTGCATAGTAAGAATGAATTTAATTTAGACAGAAGCAGAAAATAAAGAAGGAAGACCAGAGAAGGAAAGGGAAGAGAGAGAGATGCCAGAGAACAGGGAAGGAGATAGAGATATCAGATCTGAGCGGAGGAAATGAGAAGAGAGAGATGCTAAAAACCACAGGGCGGAGGAAAAGAGAGATGAAAGGAGAAAGATGCCAGACCATGAGGGAACAGAGGGAAGATGATAGATGCCAGACCAAAGGGGGGGGAGTCTAGAGGAGAGATGGCAGGGAGAGACAGACAGTTTCTGGAAGGGGCCGACAGTGGATGGAATGGGCAGATGCTGGATTGAAGAGACAGGGCAGACGCTGGAAGGAAAAGAGCGAAAAGAAGATAAAAGCAGAAACCAGAGACAACAAAAGGTAGAAAAAAATCATTTTATTTCTATTTTGTCATTAGAATATATCAGATTTGAAATATGTATCCTGCTAGAGACATAACTGGGGACTGCAAAGCCCAGGCAGTGCTTCTTTAGCTTCCAGATGGCTTAGGGCTCTCTTGGACAGGGGGTATTCCCCTAACACTACTCCTGTCATGTGTGAGTGCATTATTCTGTTAGCATGATATTTCTGTGTAGCATTCTATAATAATTTGGCATGTTCAGTTTTCTTGATAGTAGAGGGGATATATGTGAAAGGGAGGGGAGACAGGGGTTTTGTTGGTCCTTGCCAGTGAGGTACCAAGGGGAGGACGGGGGGGGGGGGGGCGGTCCCCCCCGGGTGCAAGGCCCGAGAGGGTGCTCAGCTGGCCACTTACCGGGGAATAGGCTGCCGCCGGGGAAAGGCTGCCATTGCCGTCATCAGAAAGAAGCCGGTGCTGAATTCTCCCTCCCTGCTGCTTCTCTTCCACGAGCCGAGCAACTCTAGCCGTCTGATCAGAAAGAAGCTGGTGCCGAATTCTCCCTCCCTGCTGCTTCTCTTCCACGAGCCGAGCAACTCTAGCCGTCCGATCAGAAAGAAGCCGGTGCCGAATTCTCCCTCCCTGCTGCTTCTCTTCCACGAGCCGAGCAACTCTAGCCATCCAACGTCAATTCTGACGTCAGAGAGGATGTTCTGGGCCAGCCAATCGCTGCCTGGCTGGCCCGGAATGTCCTCCCCAACGTTAGAATTGACGTAGGACAGCCAGAGTTGGTCGGCCCGCGGGAAACAAGCAGGGCGAATTCGGCACCGGCCTGTTTCTGATGGCCAGTGGCAGCCTTTCCCCGGCAGTGGTGGCAGCATGGTGGTGGTAGCAGCGGTGGCATGGGGGAGGGAAGGGATAAAGAAAGAAAGGGGGAGAGCCAGGGAGAAAGAAAGAAAAGGGGGGGAGCCAGGGAGCCAGAAAGAAAGAAAGGGGGCAGGTTGAAAGAAAGAAAAAAAATGGGGCATGGGGAAAGAGAGAGAAAGACAGACATAGAGAAAGAAAGGGGGCATAGAGAGAGAAAGAAAGAAGGGGACAGGATGAAACAAAGAAAAAGTTGGGGGAGGGAATGAAGTCTGGAGGAGAGGAAGCATACAGGAGGCTGAAAGAAGGGAAGAAATATTAGATGCACAGTCAGAAGAATAAAGTGCAACCAGAGACTGATGAAATTACCAAACAAAGGTAGGAAAAATGATTTTATTTTCAATTTAGTGATCAAAATGTGTCCGTTTTGAGAATTTATATATGCTGTCTATATTTTGCACTATGGGCCCCTTTTACTAAACTGCAATAGCAGTTTTTAGCGCAGTGAGCGTCGAGAGCAGCGTAGGGCATTCAGCGCAGTTTCCTGCGCTAAAAAACACTATCGTGATTTAATAAAAAGGGAGGGGGTATATTTGTCTATTTTTGTATAGTTGTTACTGAGGTGACATTGCATAAAGTCATCTGCCTTGACCTCTTTGAAAACCCGTAGAATATAAGTGATAATTAATATTTTCTCTGCGTACAATGTGCTTTGTGTTTTTAAAATTTTATTGTTGGTAGATCATTTTGACTTGGCCACGAAGGTAACGGGGAGGGAGGGAGGGGAGCTGCTGAAAGACATCTAGTAATCCTTGCAGGCTTGACTGTGCAGGGAATTATTTTTGTAAAATCATGTTTTGTTATGTGACTGGCATTATTTAGACTTTAATTTCTATGAATGAATAGAATGAAAATGATATAAAATTACTTGCTTGTTGTTATGTGCGTGCGCTGAAGGAAAGTGAAGAGAGAGTGGGCTGAGGATGCTGAAGGGAAATGGGGAAGAGAGAGTGGGGAGAAGATTTATAAATTGACAATTGTACAGAATATTGTTTCTTTTTATACTTTAATATAATAAGTTCAATATAAAACAATTCAAGGCTTGTGTGGATGGAATCAGGTGGTTTGTGGGGATGAGGACCGAGCTTACGGGGATTCTCAATTCTCAAATTGGACTGATTTTAAAACAATTTTTAAACTTTTACAAAAACCTATATTCTTCTGAGTCTTATTTAGATAAAGAAAATGATGGATTGGAATTTTTAAATTTAATTAAGGGACCGAAAATTCCTGAGCATATAAAAGAAAGTTTAGAAAAGCCACTATTAATAAAAGAATTGCAAGCAGCATTGAAGTCCCGTAGAGTTGGATCCGCTCCAGGTGGAGATGGTTTTACAGTAGAGTTCTATAAATCATTTCAAATTACCCTATTACCATATTTATTAAATTTATATCAGACTCAACTAACTAAAGGTTGTATTAAGGGTACCATGGCTGAATCATTAACTATAGTCTTGCCAAAGCCAAATAAAGATCCCATACTGGTTTCAAATTACAGGCCAATTTCTTTAATTAATGTTGATGGAAAACTTTTAGCTAAAATTTTGGCTATACGTTTGGCTAAAGCTCTCCCTTTTATTATTGGAATGCATCAAACAGGATTCGTTGCTCAAAGACATTCTTCTAACAACACTAGGCTTGCCTTGCATATGTTGAATTTGTCCAAAGCCTTAAATGATCTGTCTTTTTCTGTATCCCCTTGATGCAGAGAAGGCCTTTGATTGTGTTGAATGGACCTTTATGTATCAAGCGTTGCAGTGGTTTGGTATTGGTTCAGGATTTATACAAATGGTTCAAACGTTGTATAGCTCCCCTGTTGCTAAACTGTATATTAATAATAATTTTTCAGAAGGTTTTAAGTTGCAAAAGGGGGTTAGACAAGGTTGTCCCTTATCTCCTCTGCTTTTTGACATTGTATTGGAACCCTTGTTATTAGCCATTCAGCAAGCGGAGGAGATTCAGGGTATTCCTCCTAAAGATCGGGAATATAAGGTCTCGGCTTATGCAGATGATATATTGCTCTATTTGAGAAATCCTAAGACAACCATTCCTTGCTTACTTGAAATGATTGAGAATTTTGGAAAATTTTCAGGTTACAAGATAAATTAGAGTAAATCCGAAATTCTTCCACTCAATGTTCATTGTACAAAAGGTTTGTTTGATTCATTTCCCTTTCTTTGGAGGGAGGATGGAATAAAGTATTTAGGTATTTGGATTAAAAATACGCTAGAAGAAACAATGACAATAAATGAAAAAAAGTTATTACAGAAGGTTACAGAAATGTGTGAGCAATGGAATCCTTTACATCTTTCATGGTGGAGGAGAGTCCAAACTATTAAGATGATGATTTTGCCTGTGATTTGTTATCAGATGGGTATGTTGCCAGTTTATTTTCAAGGATCCTTTTATAAAAAATTAAATAGCATTCTTTTAAAATTTATTTGGCTGGGTAAAACTCCTAGAGTGGCCTTGGGTGGAAGAGAACGAACTCCAGATGAGAGATGATGCAACACCAACTTGGAAGGGGGAGCAAGAAGCAGATGACCTCAAAGAAGACACCCACAGAAGAATACCACACGAGGGGGAAGAATTGGCTAGTCGATGCCCAGAAGAAGAGAGAGCTAAGCACACCGAGGACATTGACCTGAGACCGATAAGAAAATTGAAGAAGGGAAAGTCAGCGATCCTGGTGGGAGACTCGATATTGAGGCATGTGGACAGCCACATAGCAGGAGGAAGAGAGGATCGACTGGTGACCTGCCTCCCAGGAGCGAGAACCAAGGACATCGTGGACAAAATTGGGAAGGTCCTGGAAGGAGCGGAGACGGAAGAGACCGCAGTAATGATCCACATCGGGACGAATGATGTCAGCAGGAGAGACTACAGAAGAGGCACGCTGATAGAACAGTTCAAGATTCTAGGAAGGAAACTGAAGATGAGGACCCAGAAGATAGCATTCTCAGAGATCCTACCGGTACCGAGGGCAGATGTGAAAAGGCAGGAAGAACTACAATCAATAAATGCATGGATGAGGAGATGGTGTGAGGAAGAAGGGTTCCACTTCGTGAGGAACTGGACAACGTTCTGGGGCAAGAGCAAGCTCTACAGGAGAGATGGACTGCACCTGAGCGTGGCGGGAACAAGACTTCTAGCAAACAACGTCAAGAGAGGAATAGAACAGGCTTTAAACTAAGAGAAAGGGGAAAGCCGACAGTCGACCTAGCGTCGATGATTCGGAAAAAGGTATCCCGTGAAGATACTAAGGGGAAAAAAGGCAGGGAAGAAACAAGAGACAAATTACAGGAGTCAACTAACCCAGAAGAGGAGGTTAGAAAGATTGTAGCAAAAGAGAAGACACCAAAGACTGAAGCACAGGGAAAAGAAATGAAGACGACAAAATGCCAGGATCTAAACTGCATATATACTAATGCAAGGAGTTTAAGAAACAAAATGGGGGAGCTAGAAGCCATGGCCAATGCAGAGGACATAGACATCATTGGAATCTCTGAAACGTGGTGGAATGAGGAAAACAAATGGGATACAGCACTGCCGGGGTACAAGCTCTATCGCCGGGATAGGTCAGGTCAGAAAGGAGGAGGAATAGCCCTATACGTAAAAGAAAGCATACAATCGACAAGAATGGACACAGCGGAGATGATCAACAAACTGGAATCGCTATGGGTTAAAATACCGGGTAGGAAAGGGCATGAAATAAAGATGGGCCTATACTATCGTCCACCCGGGCAAACTGGAGATAGCGATAAAGAAATGGATGCCGAGATGAAGCGAGAATGCAAAAGTGGTTACACAGTTGTTATGGGAGACTTCAACTATCCTGGGATAGACTGGAGTCTTGGAAGCTCAAGATGCGCTAGGGAGACAGAATTCCTGGAGGCTATACAAGATTGCTTCATGGAGCAGCTTGTTAGAGAACCGACGAGAGGAAATGCCACTCTGGATTTAATCCTAAATGGACTAAGGGGACCTGCAAAGGAAGTGGAAGTAGTGGGACCGTTGGGAAACAGTGATCATAATATGATCAAGTTCAAGGTTGAAGTAGGCATACCGAACGGAAAGAGAACCATAGCGACATCTTTCAACTTCAGGAAAGGAAACTATGAAGCAATGAGGGAAATGGTAAGGAAGAAACTTAGGAACACTTCCAAAAAATGGCAAACAGTAGAACATGCCTGGTCTTTTTTCAAAGACACAGTGAGCGAGGCACAAAATCTGCACATCCCCAGATTCAGAAAGGGGTGCAAAAAGGGTCGAACAAAAGACCCAGTATGGATGACTAAAATAATGAAGGAAGCGATAGGCAATAAGAAAAATTCATTCAGGGAATGGAAAAAGGACAAAACTGAAGGGAACCAGAAGGAGCACAGGAAGTATCAAAAAGAATGTAACCGTGTGGTTCGAAAAGCCAAAAGAGAGTATGAAGAGAGGCTAGCCAGGGAGGCACGAAATTTCAAACCGTTCTTCAGATATGTTAAAGGGAAACAGCCAGCTAGGGAGGAGGTAGGACCGCTGGACGAAGGAGACAGGAAGGGAGCGGTGAAGGAGGAGAAAGAAGTCGCAGAAAGACTCAACATGTTCTTCTCGTCTGTATTTACAAACGAAGACACAACCAACATACCGGAACCTGAACAAATATTCAATGGAAATCAAGCAGAAAAATTAACATCCATGGAAGTGAGCCTTGATGATGTACACAGGCAGATAGAAAAACTTAAAACTGACAAATCCCCGGGTCCGGACGGAATCCATCCCAGGGTTCTGAAGGAATTAAAGGAGGAGATAGCGGAACTACTGCAGCAAATTTGCAACCTATCCTTGAAAACAGGCATGATCCCGGAGGATTGGAAGATAGCCAATGTCACGCCCATCTTTAAAAAGGGATCAAGAGGTGACCCGGGAAACTACAGACCAGTGAGTTTGACTTCGGTTCCGGGGAAACTGACGGAAGCACTGATTAAAGAACACATCGATGAACATCTGGAAAGAAACGAACTTTTGAAAACAACCCAACATGGTTTCTGCAGGGGGAGATCGTGCCTAACGAACTTATTGCACTTCTTCGAAGGAATTAACAAACGGATGGACAGAGGAGACCCCATAGACATCATATACCTTGATTTCCAAAAAGCCTTTGACAAGGTGCCTCACGAACGTCTACTCCGGAAACTGAAGAACCATGGAGTGGACGGAGACGTACATAGATGGATCAGAAACTGGTTGGCGGGTAGGAAACAGAGGGTAGGGGTGAAGGGCCACTACTCGGACTGGATGGGGGTCACGAGTGGTGTTCCGCAGGGCTCAGTGCTCGGGCCGCTGCTATTTAATATATTCATAAATGATCTAGAAACAGGCACGAAGTGTGAGATAATAAAATTTGCGGACGATACAAAACTATTTAGTGGAGCTGGGACTAAAGAGGAATGCGAAGAATTGCAAAGGGACTTGAACAAATTGGGGGAATGGGCGGCGAGATGGCAGATGAAGTTCAACGTTGAGAAATGTAAAGTATTGCATGTTGGAAACAGAAACCCGAGGTACAACTATACGATGGGAGGGATATTATTGAATGAGAGCAACCAAGAAAGGGACTTGGGGGTAATGGTGGACATGACAATGAAGCCGACGGCACAGTGCGCAACAGCCGCTAAGAAAGCAAATAGAATGCTAGGCTTAATCAAGAAGGGTATTACAACAAGGACAAAAGAAGTTATCCTGCCATTGTATCGGGCGATGGTGCGCCCGCATCTGGAATACTGCGTCCAATATTGGTCTCCGTACCTTAGGAAGGATATGGCGTTACTCGAGAGGGTTCAGAGGAGAGCGACACGCTGATAAAAGGGATGGAAAACCTCTCATACGCTGAGAGATTGGAGAAACTGGGTCTCTTTTCCCTGGAGAAGAGGAGACTTAGAGGGGATATGATAGAGACTTATAAGATCATGAAGGGCATAGAGAGAGTAGAGAAGGACAGATTCTTCAAACTTTCGAAAAATAAAAGAACAAGAGGACACTTGGAAAAGTTGAAAGGGGACAGATTTAAAACGAATGCTAGGAAGTTCTTCTTTACCCAACGAGTGGTGGACACCTGGAATGCGCTTCCAGAGGGAGTAATAGGGCAGAGTACAGTACAGGGGTTTAAGAAAGGATTGGACAATTTCCTGCTGGAAAAGGGGATAGAGGGGTATAAATAGAGGATTACTGCACAGGTCCTGGACCTGTTGGGCCGCCGCGTGAGCGGACTGCTGGGCATGATGGACCTCAGGTCTGACCCAGCAGAGGCATTGCTTATGTTCTTATGTTCTTATGGTATCTTTACAAAGATCAATTTCAGAGGAAGGGGTAAATTTTCCCAATTTTTATAGGTATCATCAAGCTTATATTTTGCGCCAGGGTATATATTGATTCCTTCCAGAGCTCATGGAAAAACTCCCAGTTTGGTTGTGGTTGGAATGGCAACTCATGTCTCCATTACACCTTTGCCATGTGCTCAGTATCAAATTGCCTAGTTACAGTAAAGATAATAGAATATTAGCTGATACATGGAAAACATTGCGATATGTAAGTAATTTAACAACTATTCCAATTTACAAATCTACGAATCAATCTATTTGGGTGAACTCCAAGATTCAAATTGGCGGAGAAAGGCTCGTCTGGAAGCATTGGATGATAGCAGGAATATGTATATTAGATGACGTTATTTAAAATGGTAAAATGCTTGAATTTTCACAGTTGCAACATAAATATAATCTTAATAAATCAGAAAGTTATAGATGGTTTCAACTGAAGCATGCCATTCAGGCGGAGTTCCCTGACTGGAAAAATCTTAATAATCAATATAGTATGGAGTTCCTGTGTTTTCAGGCAGACTTCTTGGGTCACCAGGCCGCCCAGTGGTATAAATTATTAAACAGGTTTATTAAAAAGAAATTAAACACTGGTTTAAGAGACATTTGGAGTATTGAGATTAAGCATCAAATTACTGCATCTCAATGGCCACGAATTTGGTCTTGGAGGATGAGATGTACAGTGTCAGCATCTATGAGACAAACTTGTTTTTTTCTGTTACATAGAGCGTTATGGACCCCTGTTCGGTTTCAAAAATTGGATAGCTCTAAGTCTAATAAATGTTGGCACTGTCATCTAGAAGCAGGGACTTTATATCATTTATTATTCTATTGTCCATTTATTATGAATTTCTGGAAATCAATTTGGGACCAAATTAATTGTTTATTAGATAACCCAGTGGCTTTATCATATGATACTGTGCTATTTGGTATGGCAATGAGAGCAAAAAGTCAGATTTCTACAAAAAATAACAAATTATTATTCATAATGACTGGTGTTGCCATTCAATAAATTACGCATAATTGGAAAGATTGGAGTAGATTAAATTATAATTTTTGGTGGAATTCTTTATGTCATATTTATAAAATGGAGAGATTTATTGCAATACAACGGGGTTATTTTAGGAAATTTCAGGATGTGTGGGAGCCATTAACAAAGTATTGTACTGATTAGATGAGTTTGTTTCCCTTAAATTTACAAGTTTAGTAGTGAGGGGGGGTTATTTTTATTATTACATATTCTACAAGATATTTGATCATATGTTAGGAAAGGATGGGAAGGGGGGGTTATAAGAGTTTATGATTTGTGTCATTGCTGATTATTAAGTGATGTATTTATTGTTAATTTGTTTGAACATTTGTCACACTTATTCTAAGTTTGAAAATGAATAAAGAATTTTAAAAAAAACAAAAAAAAACCAGAAACATAGAAAAGGACGGCAGATAAGGGCCATAGCCCATCAGGTCTGCCCACTCTACTGACCCACCCCCAAGTCAACTTTCCTAGAGATCCCACTCCTAATGACCGATCTCCTTAACTTAACCCTCTAAGGGATCCCACTGGGCATCCCATTTGCTCTTAAAATCTAGCACGCTGTTGGCCTCGATTACCTGCACCAGGAGCTCATTCAAATCAGCCATACTTTTCCTTAGGAAGAGAGCAATCACACAGCCAAACACCAACATCAGCCACCCCTGGGCCTCCCAGCTGGACCCCGGAGCAGTGCAATAGTTATGGGCAGTTAGGACAGGAACATAGAATGCCCCCCACCTACACTCCAAACAACATCCCTATCACAAACATATCGCCAAGCATACCCCCAGTCATACCCCCAGAAAGACCCACCCTCCTTCCCCCTGACCCTAGCCAACTCTCCAAACCACCCCTGATCTCCTGGATCCAGTCACCTGCTGGAATAGTAAAAGACGAGGGTCCCGCCACCATCTTGGGTAAGGAGCTTTTCTTGGGCCAGTTTCGCAGCACAGATGGGCATGCCCAGCACTTTGCCACTCTCCAAACTCTGCCAGAAAGATCGGGCAGCCTGCCGCAGCTCTGAGGGGAGGACAGAGAGTTCAAAAAAGATGAAGTTGCAGGGATAAACAGCCAATTTTACCGAGGTGGAAGCAGAGCTCTCCTCACCTGCGACCGATCAGGCAAGCTGCATCATGTAACCCCCCAAATCATCTTTCTGTACAACTAGCAAGGTGTTCCAGCCTCTGTACGTTCAGTGCATGAGATATGCAAGATGGAGGCGTGTTATGGGAGAGCTTTGGGCAGTCTCAGGGGCGGATTAGACATGGACGTCTTGCAGCAATAATCAAACATTTTGCAAGACATCCTGGACAGAACTTATACATTTGGAACTAGACCTGTTTTAGAATGGTCTAAGTGCCACAAAGGTGTCCAAACTGACCAGATTACCACTTCAGGCATCAAGGTAAGATACCCCCACACTCTCCCAGTACTCATGGATCCACTCATACCCACAAAGATCAGAATACAAATGTACATACCTGTCTCCAGAACATCAGCACCTAGTATAGGAAAGAATAGTAGAACTGCACACAGGTGTCTTAAGTAGCATGGTGGGTGGGCTAGTGAACCAGAGAGAAGTAGCACGTCCCACAAGCCACTCTAACCACTACATTCATGGTGGAAAATATGAGCCCACCAAAAAAAAACAATCCAACAACCCTACTGTACTGCCATATAGGTGCCACCTGCAGCCATAAGGACTATTTGGGTTGTAGACAGGTATGTATAGTGGGTTTTTGGGGTGTCTTGAGGGGCTCGCCATAACCTATATGGGAGTTCTGGTGAGATGTTTATCTGGCATCCTTTATGTGAAGTTCATAGCAGTGCCCTCTAAGGTGCCCCACTACTCTGTTGCCAAGTTTGGGTGGCTAGTCCATTACAAGACCGGCTCCTCCCACGTCCAAATGATCTTGTTCTGGACATTTGAGACTTGGACAAAATTTGGGTTGAAAATGTGGTATAAGGATAGACGTCCTGGCAGTCTGGGTGTCCCAATGGCCAGGACGTCCAGACAGAGGATTTTTTTTAAAAAAAATTGTTTCTAGATGTATGGTGGTTTGCCTTTCGAAAATAAGCATTTTCTTACTTCCGACTTTGAACGTCTAGCACCATATGTCCAAATCAGACTTAGATGTATGTTTTGAAAATGCCCCTCCACATAATAGGAATATCTTCTGAAACATAAAGGCCAGAAGGTATATACACGTATATACCTCCCACTTATCCCTTTCATAATCTCCTCCCTCTTTCACCAGACTATACAATAAAACAAAAAAGCAATGAATGTCCATAAATACATTTTATAAGCAATGAGTAAGAAAGGGTTCTCGTGTGCCTTGTGGTGGTGGTGGTGGGGCTGGTGGTGGTGGTAGGGGGGAGAGTTATGCCCTTGTTTATTCCTGACAAAGTTTCTCACAGCTTTCTTTTTTCTTTTACCTGAATACTTTTCTCTTAAACAGAATCTTACTCATGTTCCATTCAGAGCACAGAAAATGACTCCACCTTCTACATCAAGGGACTTGCCAGAATCTTTCATCCATTTCTTTTGATTCAGACAGCCTGGGCTCGTTTCCACAAGAATCCCCCCAGTTCATGGACGGAGACTTTGATCTCCAAAATTATACATAATCTGCAGCGGTGGGGGTCGGCTAATTACAAGAGCACTGTGTGCATTAGGCATCTTAGGAAATCTGCTCTGCAAGAAACATTTTGATCTTCTGCACATATCAAGGGAAAAATATATTCCTTAAGAGGATAAAGAGACCAAAACTTCCCGTTAGGAATCTATAATAAGAGGTTCCTACTTCCCTATCATCTAGTTGCTGTTTCTCCTTGTTTGATCAGTCATAGGCTAGGGAGTGAGCCAAGTCCTATAAACTCTTCTTCAAAATTCCTGCTTGTTTTCCTGAGTGGAAACCTAGTAACTGGGCTAAAGTGATTCTGGTTAAAGAATCAAGATGTTTGTCTCTAAATATAAATAGTTTAGATTATAGCCCAGAGAAAAACAGGTATAAGGAAAACTATACTGCAGAGTCAGACTGAGAAGCCCATGAGATATTCAGAGCAATCATCAGAGTTTAATGTGTGGCTGCAGCTGTGAACATCTGCTTTTCATTGCTCTGTATGGCATGGGACACCATTATTTTGCTAAGTTTCAAAGACATTTCATTGTAATTTAGAGGAGGGAAGCACATTAAAATCAAAGGGGTTAATATTCAGTGTTCAACGTTTTACTGACCACTACCTGCCTGGAAATTCAATGCTAGGCTATGTCAGGGCTTCACCATTGAATTTTCAGGTTTGCAGAGCCAGCTAAATCTTAAGTGACAGGGTGAAATTCCTATCACTGGCCAGCAGAGGGAGTCTGAGCAGCAGAAAGAAGGAGCTAATTTGCATAGGTCATGGTGAGCCCCCCAAAACACCCCCAGAATCTACTAGACCCACCTATCTACCACCCCAATAGCACTTATGGTTGCAGGAGCCACTTATATGGTTAGGGAGGTTTTTGGCGGGTGCACATTTTTCACCATGGATGCAGTGAATAGAGTGGCTTATGGGCCTGGGTCCTCCTCTTCATGGTTCACTAACCCACCCCCAAGACCACTTAAATCACCTCTGTGCCGCTCTACTAGGCTTTCCTATGCCAGGCTGCCAATGTTCTAGAGGCAGATATGTAAAGTTATTACAATTTTTATGGGGGGGGTCAGCACTGGGGCAGTGTGTGGGGGTCTGTACTTTGTGTCTGCAGTACTTATCTAGTCGCTTTGGATACCTTCTTGTGACTTAGACCTGGTTTTATTTATTTATTTAATTTTCTATACCGTTCTCCCAGGAGAGCTCAGAACGGTTTATATGAGTTTATTCAGGTACTCAAGCATTTTTCCCTGTCTGTCCCGGTGGGCTCACAATCTATCTAAGTGACTTGCCCAGGGTCACAAGGAGCAGCGTGGGTTTGAACCACAACCCCAGGGTGCTGAGGCTGTAGCTTTAACCACTGTGCCACACTCTCCACTTAGATAGCCTAAGTCACAACGTCCAAGTTCCGTCTAGGCAGCATTATAAAACTTTCGGTTATACATGCAGTACGACTAAGTCTAGAATGGCCCACGTCCTGCCCAAATCCCGCCCTCGACACTCCTCCTGAAATGCCCCTTTTAGATCTGGTCATTCAGCAGTACTGTGAAGGCCTAGGTTGTTTTTAAATACGTCTAAAACCCGGTTCGATTAACGGCACTTGGACTTGTCTCACTTATCATTCAAGTGCCGATTTAGGCCAGTTTTTAGACATTTTTCTGTTTTGATTATGAGCCCCTTAGTGTATCCCTTTGGATACTCATCACACACTGCTCACCTCCTCCTCTCATATACTGTATATACCTCCCCCCCCTTCCCTCATCTCTCTTCATTCTTCCCTCGCTTTTTCTTCACCCTCCATTGTCTGTATCTTTTCAGGTTTTGTCATCTCTGTCTTCCACCATTTCTTACATGTCTCTTTTCTACTCAGTGGCGTAGTAAGGGAAGGGGGGTGGGGGGGGCAGTCTGACCTGGGCACCATCTTGGTGAGAGTGCAGGCACCTGTCCTCCTCTCCGCCCCCTGCTCCTTCCCCGTCCCCCCACTGCCACACGTGCACACCGCTTCCCTTCAGATATACTTCTTTAACGTTTCTGGCGGGAGCATCAACACCCAACATGCTGTCGCACCAGCATCAGTTCTTCCTTTGATGTCACTTCCTGAGCCCATGCCTAGAAAGTGACATCAGAGGAAGAGCCAATGCTGGCGCAACAGCAGCTTGGGGGTTACTGCTCACACCAGGAACACTACAGAGGTATGGGGGAATGAAAGCAGTATGTGCACATAGCAGGACGGGGCAGGGAAGGAGCATGTGGAGATGAAGGGGGTCAGAGAAGAGAGCAGGGAAGGAGCGCCACTGCCCCGGGCGCCTCTCACCCTCACTACGCCACTGTCTCCACTTCACCCCACTTTTGCTCTATCCCTTTTTCTTCAGGTACAAAAACTTAGATTTTGAATCTACTAAGGAGAGAGAAAGTTCCTATATATATTAAATCTAAACTGCCTTGGTTGTACCACAGAACACAGTAACAGAGTAAATGTTAGCAGATAAAGACCTGTATGGTCCTTCCAGTCTGCCCAACAAGGTGGCCAGACAGAGTTAAATCTGGCATGCTGCACAGGTTCCAATTCTTCTTAATTAAACACTGCTATACTTACCGGTAAACTTTGTCTCTCCCTACCAATTTTGGGGCACAAACTTTACAAGTCTGCCTGGCCCAGTTCTACTTCCCAATTACTGGAATTGCCCTTGAAACCTACTCCAACCTCAATTCTGATCTAAACATGCAGAGTTCTGCCTCTCCCTGCAGCTTGCTTTCTCTCTCAGTTTCAGCAAAGAAATATCAAGGTAAGTTTATGCTGTTGTCTCCAATGAGAATTACAAGAAAATAAATTGAAACATAAAACAAGCTCCTTGGGTATAACCCCATGAAACACCTTGAAGACTAAACAAGAAATTTTAAAATGTATCCTTTCTTGAACTGGGAGCCAGTGAAGCTCTTTATAAGTGGGGCACACGCTCAGATCTCCTCTTACCAAATATGAGATGAGCCACTGTATTTTGTATTAGATGCAATCTGTTACGTAAAGAAGCGGTAAGTCCAACATATAACAAACTGCACTAATCTAAATAAGATAATATTATATACTGAGTCAGTACTGCAAAAAGTGATTGACCAAAGAGCAACCAAACAGATCTCAATTGCTTAAGCTTTAAAAAGCATTTCTTCATTATTAACTTGGGGTTGTTAGGTTAACATTGAGTCCAAAGTAACCCCTAATACCTTGGACGTATATTGAGAGCTGATTAGTAGCATTAATTGCAACACTACTTGGAAAAGTCTGCTTCTATGCACCAAACCAGAGCAGTTTAGTTTTAGCAGAGTTGAATCAAAGAAACATGATAGCAGATAAAGGCCAAATTGCCCATCCAGTCTGCCCATCCACAGCATCCACTATCTCTTAAGAGATCTTGCGTGCCTTTGCCATGCTTTCTTGAATTGAGATACATTCTGGGCCTGATTCTCTAGGCAAGGGTCATCTTCAAGTTTGCCTGCCTTTGCTTCAAAACCATAACTGGTTTATCCCCAATCTACCTCTCGCACCATTTTGAATTTCCAGGCACCACTTGCACACGTAATGCCTCTCTGTTCGCCTTCCCCTCCCTGAAGGGCTGTATCTACAAGAAATTCCTTGATAGATCACTGTCATTTCAAGCAGGCAAATGGAATAAATGTCTAACCACCCTCATTTCCAATTCACCCTCCTACCAATCCTTCAAGAAATCAATTAAAACCTATCTCTTTGATAAATTCCTCTGACTCCTCCCTGCCTTGTAACTTCTCCGAAACACTTCCGGATATACCTAACTACTCCCAACTTACCAATGTAATTTGAAATTTTTTCGCTGTAATATCGCTGTCTGTGTACAGTCTCTTCCTCTGTAAACCGCTCTGAACTGCTTGTGGTATTGCGGCATACAAAAATAAAGTTATTATTATTATTAAAGGACACTGATCTCGGTGACCGCCTAAGAAGTGGCTGCCGATCGCATATCAATCACACATCAGTGTCCTTTAGTGAGTCACAACTTTTTTTTATAATAGACGCCTTAAATTTAGGCCAGCCTTTTACAGGCTTACATTTAAGGCTTCTCTCTCGCGCCTATGGAGGCACATAAGGACACTTTACGGACACCCAAGGCACTTCCAGTGGAAACCACTCTCACACCAGCATTGGGTGTTGGTAGGCATGCCTAGACACCTCCGTAGGCATGTCAGATGCCTATGTTGTAGGCATCCTTTGCAGTATGGATTTTTTCAAAAATGTGCATCCATTTGACTGGTGAGATGGCAGTAGGACGTCCCTCTTTGTCTCCTCCTCTACCGAGAGACTATTCCATGCATCTACCATATTTCCCCATGTATAGGCTGCAGGAAATGCCAATTTAGGTTTTAAAACTCTTGAATAAGCCGCCTCATGTTACAAGCCGCAACTTATCTAAGAGTTTTAAAACCATATGGGGGCGGCCTATACATCCCTCCCTCCCCCCCCCTGTAAATACCCTACCTCTGCCAGCTGCCTCCTGCAATGTTGTGGCTGCAGGGTAGGAGCGATTTTTTCACCATCCAGTCGCCCCGTGCTGCTTCCTCAATGCCTGCGTCAGTTCTCGTGGAACTCACGAATCCCGCGAGAACTGGCGCAGGCATTGAGGAAGCAGTGCAGGGCGGCTGGACACTGAAAAGATCGCTCCTGCCCTGCACCGCAGCTGCAACATTGCAGGAGGTAGGAGGCCAGCGAGGGAGCTACATTATTTTAAAAGGTACGGGGAGAGCTACTAATGGGGCAGCTTATCTATGATGTTGTTAGATAGGCAGCCCCATATAAGGAAGCCGCACCTACATGTATGAAATGTAAAACCCACGTATAGGCTGCAACCTATACATGGGGAAATACGGTACCACCCTTTGTGTAAAAAAGTATTTCCTTAGATTATTCCTGAGCCTATCACCTCTTAACTTCATCCTATGCCCTCTCATTCCAGAGCTTCCTTTCAAATGAAAGAGACTCATCTCAGGCGCATTTATGTCACATAGATATTTAAATGTTTTTATGATATCTCCCCTCGCCTGCCTTTTCTCCAAAGTATACATACTAAGATCTTTAAGTGTGTCCCTATATGCCTTATGATGAAGACATTTTAGCTTTCCTCCAGCCTGGTTATATCTTTATGAAGTTGTGATCTCCAGAATTGTATATAATATTCTAATTAAGGTCTCATCAGAGTCTTATACAGGGGCATAAATATCTCCATTTTCCTACTGTTATTCCTTTCCCTGTGCACCCAAGCATCCTTCTAAATTTTACTGACATCTTTTCAACCTGTTTGGGTACCTTAAGATCATCACATATTATCACACCCAAGTCCCGCTTCTGTTTCGTGCACAAAAGTTTTTCACTCCTAAACTGTACTGTTTCCTTAGATTTTTGCAGCCCAAATGCATGCATGGCCTTGCAATTTTTAGCTGCCAAATTTCAGACCATTCTTCAAGCTTCATTAGGTCCTTTCTTATGTTATTCTCATCATCAGACAAGTCCACCAGTCCAATGTTGATTTTTTTCCACACTGTTAATTAGATTTGCCAGACAAACTTGAGTGCTAGAATCAACTTCTTATAATATAAATATATCTGCATAAGAATATAAAAATTCCCCTTCCTCCAAAATAATCAAACCTAACATTCCCATAAAAATGTTTAAAAAACATTACATTATCTAGTATTTCTATCCCGCCCATACTAGTTATATTTCAGGGCAGTTCACAGAATAAGAAGGTAGATATAATCATTCCATGAATTACAAAAACTATATATAATAACCAAAGTTCAATCATTTAGATAGCATATATTTCCTGAACAACATTGTCTTGATGGCAGAACAGAAGATATTATAGTTCATTATTTTAGGACTGTGTACTGATAATGTATTTCATAATTTAGATGCCCAATATGAAAAATTAGCTGGAAAAACACCCACTCATTTTGCCCCATCCAATATCTGTACTTGGCCCCTCAGTTATATGATAAGCTATATTGTAGAAAAGCATTAGTGTCATATCTGTTATTTGAATGTTCTAGTGTGTGCTTATTAGATGTTTCATAAGATTACATAGTAACATACATAGTAGATGACGGCAGGTAAAGACCTGAATGGTCCATCCAGTCTGCCCAACCTGTTTCAATTTAAATTTTTTTAATTTTTTCTTCTTAGCTATTTCTGGGCAAGAATCCAAAGCTCTACCCGGTACAGTGCTTGGGTTCCTACTGCCAAAATCTCCGTTAAAACCTACTCCAGCCCATCTACACCCTCCCAACCATTGAAGCCCTCCCCAGCCCATCCTCCACCAAATGGCCATTTGTAAGACCGTGTAAGTCTGCCCAGTAATGGCCTTAGTTCAATTTTTAATATTATTTTCTGATTCTAGATCCTCTGTGTTCATCCCACGCTTCTTTGAACTCAGTCACAGTTTTACTCTCCACCATCTTTCTCGGGAGCGCATTCCAGGCATCCACCACCCTCTCCGTAAAGTAGAATTTCCTAACATTGCCTTTGAATCTACTACCCCTCTACCTCAAATTATGTCCTCTGGTTTTACCATATTTCTTTCACAGGAAAAGATTATGTTCTACGTTAATACCCTTCAAGTATTTGAACGTCTGAATCATATCTCCCCTGTCTCTCCTTTCCTCTAGGGTATACATATTCAGTGCTTCCAGTCTCTCCTCATACGTCTTCTGGCGCAAGCCTCCTATCATTTTCATCGCCCTCCTCTGGACTGCTTCAAGTCTTCTTATGTCCTTCGCCAGATACGGTCTCCAAAACTGAACACAATATTCCAAGTGGGGCCTTACCACTGACCTGTACAGGGGCATCAACACCTTCTTCCTTCTACTGGCTATGCATCTCTTTATACAGCCCAGCATCCTTCTGGCAGCAGCCACTGCCTTGTCACACTGTTTTTTCGCCTTTAGATCTTCGGACACTATCACCCCAAGGTCCCTCTCCCCGTCCGTGCATATCAGCTTCTCTCCTCCCAGCATATACGGTTCCTTCCGATTATTAATCCCCAAATGCATTACTCTGCATTTCTTTGCATTGAATTTTAGTTGCCAGGCATTAGACCATTCCTCTAATTTTTGCAGATCCTTTTTCATATTTTCCACTCCCTCTTCGGTGTCTACTCTGTTACAAATCTTGGTATCATCTGTAAAAAGGCACACATTTCCTTCTATCCCTTCAGCAATGTCACTCACAAACATATTGAACAGGATTGGCCCCAGCACTGATCCCTGAGGGACTCCACTACTCACCTTTCCTTCCTTCGAGCGACTTCCATTAACCACCACCCTCTGGCGTCTGTCCAACAGCCAGTTTCTGACCCAGTTCACCACTTTGGGTCCTAACTTCAGCCCCTCAAGTTTGATCAACAGCCTCCTATGAGGAACTGTATCAAAGGCTTTGCTGAAATCCAAGTATATTACATCTAGCATATGTCCTCGATCCAGCTCTCTGGTCACCCAATCAAAAAATTCAATCAAGTTCGTTTGGCACGATTTACCTTTTGTAAAGCCGTGTTGCCTCGGATCCCGTAACCTATTAGATTCAAGGAAGTACACTATCCTTTCTTTCAGCAACACTTCCATTATTTTTCCAACAACTGAAGTGAGGCTCACCAGCCTGTAGTTTCCTGCTTCATCCCTGTGACCACTTTTATGAATAGGGACCACATCCGCTCTCCTCCAATCCCCAGGAATCACTCCCGTCTCCAGAGATTTGTTGAACAAGTCTTTAATAGGACTCGCCAGAACCTCTCTGAGCTCCCTTAGTATCCTGGGATGGATCCCGTCTGGTCCCATCGCTTTGTCCACCTTCAGTTTTTCAAGTTGCTCATAAACACTCTCCTCCGTGAATGGCGCAGAATCAACTCCATTTTCTCGTGTAACTTTGCCAGACAATCTCGGTGCTTCTCCAGGATTTTCTTCTGTTAACACAGAACAGAAGTATTTGTTTAGCACATTTGCTTTTTCCTCATCACTCTCCGCATATCGGTTCCCAGCATCTTTTAGTTTAGCAATTCCATTTTTCATCTTTCTCCTTTCACTAATATATCAGAAAAAATGTTGTCTCCCTTTTTTACATTTTTAGCTATTTGTTCTTCCGCCTGTGCTTTCGCCAGACGTATCTCTCTCTTGGCTTCTTTCAGTTTCACCCTGTAGTCCTTTCTGCACTCCTCTTCTTGTTTTTTTTTATATTTCATGAACGCCAACTTTTTTGCCTTTATTTTCTCCGCCACTAGTTTGGAGAACCATATCGGCTTCCTTTTTTCTCTTGTTTTTATTGATTTTCTTCACATAAAGGTCCATAGCCATTTTTATCGCTCCTTTCAGCTTGGACCACTCTCTTTCCACTTCTCTTATGTCCTCCCATCCTAACAGCTCTTTCTTCAGGTACTCTCCCATTGCATTAAAGTCCGTACGTTTGAAATCTAGGACTTTAAGTAACGTGCGGCCGCTCTCCACTTTAGCCAATATATCAAACCAAACCATTTGATGATCGCTACTTCCCAGGTGAGCACCTACTCGAACATTAGAGATTCTCTCTCCATTTGTGAGGACCAGATCCAATATCGCTTTTTCCCTTGTGGGTTCCATCACCATTTGTCTGAGCAAAGCCTCTTGAAAGGCATCCACAATCTCCCTACTTCTTTCTGATTCCGCAGACTTAAAATTCCAGTCCGCATCCGGCAGGTTGAAATCTCCCAACAGCAGAACCTCCTCTTTCCTTCCAAACTTTTGGATATCCACAATCAGATTCTTATCAATTTGCTGCGATTGAGTCGGAGGTCTGTAGACTACACCCACGAAGATAGAAGTTCCATCTTCTCTTTTCAGAGTGATCCATATTGCTTCTTCCTCTCCCTAGGTCCCTTGCATTTCGGTCGCTTGGATATTGATCTTTACATAGAGAGCTACTCCTCCACCTTTTTGACCATTTCTGTCCTTCCTAAAAAGATTATATCCCGGTATGTTTGCATCCCATCCATGTGATTCACTGAACCATGTCTCTGTGATAGCGACAATATTTAGATCTGCCTCTAACATCAGGGCTTGCAGATCATGAACTTTGTTGCTTAGACTGCGAGCATTTGTGGTCATCGCTTTCCAGCTATTTTTCTGCGGTAATCTCCTTTTTCGTATGGATTTTTGTTTCGTTTCACTTTCGTTGCAATACTAAGAAATGAGTTGCTGATATTGTTTATTTTGCAATCGTTACTACTATCACATCTTTTCTTTCGTCGAGGGTGGTCTCTATAATTGTCCTTCATACATAAACCACCCCCACCTTCTAGTTTAAATGCCTAGAAACACATTGTCTAAATTTCACTGCAAGGTTTGTTTTTCCTGCTGTAGTAATATGTAGCCCATCAGTGCAATATAGCTTCTTTTCCTTCCATGTATTTCCCCATCCTCCTATGTACCTGAATCCTTCTTGATGACACCAGGCTTTGAGCCATCTATTAAAGTCCTCTGAGTTTTTCACTCTTTGCTCTCCCTTTCCATATGCAGGCAGTATTTCAGAAAAAGCTAAAGTCTTTACAAAAAGTTTCAAACGCTCACCAAGCTCCCGAAAAGCTTTCTGTGCTGCAAGTGTGGAGTTGTTGGCCAGGTTATTTGTTCCCAGATGGATAACAACATCAGTGTTAAAATCCTTAGTTTCTTCCTTAATTATAGTCTGTATTTGTCTGGAACTCTTGGTAGCTGGGGATCCTGGAAGACATTTCACTATTTTGGTCTCCTCGCCCTGTGTTCCAAGGTTAATGCCTCTGATGATGGAATCCCCCAACAGTAATAGTTTTCTGTTTTTGGCTTTTTTATTTGTACTTAGGGTGCTCTTGTTCTCTTGAGTTTCCTTCATTGGTTCCAGTCCCACCTCCCTTCTGTTTTCTTGAGTATCGCAGTGCACTAGTGGAGCGAAGGAATTCTGTAGAGGTAATATTAGTGAAGGTGGATGTTTCTGTGTTAGATGTCGCAGTCTTCCTGAGCCTACTGTAGCCCATTTATTTCTGGGCTGTTTTATTCTTTGAGGTAGAGGTGGTAAGTTGGTATGATTTTGTGGAGTGATGGAAACTGCTTTAATTGTATTCAATTGTATTCAAGTTTGCAGAGCTCCTCCTTAATACTAGCAAGTTGAAGACAGATGGGGCAAGCCTTAAGCCTCCAAATAGTGTGTCTTGGAATTAAAGCACCACTTTAGTGATTGCATAGAATAAAGGTCATCTTGAATGGTTGTGAAGTGACCTGATTTTAGTAGTCCTGATTATTTGGGTCTCTATATATGAAAAGTGGTCCCTGGGGTTGGTGGGACTACCTTACCCTTATTCTTACCCTTACCCTTATTCCTATGAAGGGAAAGGAAATAAGATTTAACAAAGGAAAGAGAAGGGTTTATTTTTTGTGGTTTTTTTTTGTTTTTTTAAGTAAGAAACAGGGAGGAGGAGAAGAGAAATTAAGCAGATATAATGCTGAAAAACAGTGAAAAGAGCAGAATATGAAATGCTGAGTAACTTAGCTTTTAGAAGTTCACAGGGCAGACTTGTTCACAGCACTGTCCCAAAGATAATGTCCCAAAGATTATTCTGACATTGTATTATATCTCTACTATTTTGAATTTCAGTGCTGTTAATAAGTATATTTTTAAACTGTTTCATGGTAGTCCTATTATTAAGTTTCAATTTGATGATTTTGAGTTTACCCCATTCATTGTACACATCCCCCTCTATATTTGCAGGTTTAGAACTCGCAACTTCAGTTATTCACAGTTTTCATCTTGGTGACCCACCTCCTGGACCTCTCCACTTACTTGCTTTTTAAAACCTGGTGGTCTAGCAGTGAAGCAGGGGAGGAGCAATCTCGTATGCTCCTGCCCTGTGCAGAAATGGGAACAAAAATGACTGCCATGAGTTTCCATGGTCTTGTGGGAACTCACAACAGCCATTTTTGTTTCTGGCTCTGCAAGGGGCAAGAGCATAGGAAGATTGCTTGTGCCCTGCTTCACCGCAAGACCACCAGGCTGTAAAAAGTAAGAACAGTGGACAGGTCAGGGAGGCGGGGGTGAGTCAGAGTCGGCCCTAAAGTTATTCAGGATTTTTCCATATTCGCGGGCCGACTCTGCTCCTAACCCCCACGAATATGGAGGGAGAAGTATATTTAGTCATTTTATTATTGTTATGCTGCTAACAAAATTGTAATTTTTTTGTTGAACTGTACTTGTTGTACATTGCCTTGGGTGAATCTCTTCATAAAGGTGATTAATAAATCCCAATAAATAAATAAAGAGGAGTCATGCTTTCACCTATGGGTAGAGAGCCTGAGCAACTATACCTTTTGTCCTGTGAAAGTGGCTCTGCATAGAGGTCTAAACTTTTACAAATATTCAGACACTTTAGCCATCCTTATGGTTTCCAGACATATATGGAAAAATGTATACAATCTTGAAACTATCCATACAGTTGGTATTCCTACATCATATGTGACAGAACCATCCTAAACATCTGGGTTCTAGGCACATGCCTAATTTGCTTATGCCTTAATCTGGTCGTGTCCATTTAAAAAAATAAATAGCCAGAGAAGCCCAACTCTTTATATCCTTTATTTTTGGAATGAGCAATAGGAAAAACAGCTTTTCTGCTGGGTTTTGCAAGGTACTTCAAAGTGACTCAGATTGACTATTTTTGGAGACAGGATGCTGGACTCAATGAACCATTCATCTGATCTAGCAGGGCATGCCTTATACTCATATGCTTATGTAAATCTCCAAGTTCTTTGTTAATCAGAAATTTTAACACATATGCCTAGTTCTTAAAGGTACTGATAGGACTCTGCACTGCCGAACTGAAGAGGGGGTTTCCATAGATCATTAAAAGTGGGAAGTATCTGACTTTTGTCTATGAAGAGGAGTCCTGCTCCCTCAGTCAAATTTAGAAAAAAAAACACAAAAAGAGGAGTGATGCAATATTTAATCTATGCTAACATCGGAAAACAAGAAGCTCAACATAATGCCAACATAATGCCACTCTACAGAGCCATGGTGAGACCTCATCTGGAATACTGTGTGCAATTCTGGAGGCCACATTACCGGAAAGATGTGCTTTGAGCTGAGTCGGTCCAACGGATGGCCACTAGGAAGGTCGCTGGACTCAAGGATCTCTCATACGAAGAAAGACTGGGCAAGCTGCAACTCTATACCCTAGAGGAGCGCAGGGAAAGGGGTGACATGATCGAGACATTCAAGTACGTCACAGGTCGTGTAGAGGTAGAAAACGATATATTCTTTCCCAAGGGACCCTCGGTCACAAGGGGGCACCCGCTCAAACTCAGAGGAGGGAAATTTAGTGGTGACATCAGGAAGTATTTCTTCACAGAAAGGGTGATAGATCACTGGAACAAACTTCCGGTGCAGGTGATCAAGGCCACCAGTGTGCTCGACTTTAAGAATAAATGGGACATCCACGTGGGATCCCTGCGACGGTCGAGTTAAGGAACTAAGTCATTAGCACTCAGACTTAATAGGGTGGGTAAATGGAGTGGGCAGACTTGATGGGCAGTGGCCCTTTTCTGCCGTCATCTTTCTATGTTTCTATGTTTCTAACATATCCTACTATGAAAGAATGTTCATGAGACAAAAAGGATATAGAAACAGTAACATTCAGGTTTTTTTTTTTTAAATATACATTTGATATACTACTTTGCATGTTTGACTGTAAAAATAAAAGGTTTAATCTTAATAAAAAGCTGATAAGATTCTGTGCAAAAAAATAATTCAAGTACCATAACTACCATGGAGGTTCAGCAAAGCATTAAAATATGACTTGTTCATTTCCTAAAGTTATCTTAACATCTGTCTTAGCCCGTGGGCAGCAAATCCAAAAACAAAGAGCAGTTGGTTTAAGTAAAAACTTGATCTGACTTTCACCACCCACTGTAGCGATTTCTATTTTCTAGGATATAGGCTGGGAATGGCCCAGTTCCAGCTTGCTAATGCCTGTTGTGACTAAGTCAAAGAAACCCAAGCCTATAGCTGTTTTGAAAGCTGAGTTTGTGATTGAAATAATGATGTTAGCATTCTAGATAGGGAGGGCCCTGAAATTCTCAAAGCGTCGACAGTCAGTTTAACAGGAAGACTAAACATATGTACGAACATATGAATATCCATACTATATTGCTGGATTGTATAGGAATTTCTGGCAAGGTAATAAAATGGTTTCAGGATTTTATGAACTCTCGGACTTACCAAGTTCATTATGATAATACTAACTTAGGAACTTGGGAGAATTTCTGTGGTGTTCCACAGTGATCTCCTCTCTTGCCATTGTTGTTCAACATATATTTGGTTTCTTAAGGGGCAAGATTGGCAAATTTAGGAATACAACTATATAGTTATGCTGATGATATCACCATCATAACTCCTTTAACTTCACAATTATCTACAGTTACTCAGTTTATATCATCAGTAAAATATCCAATAAAATATACAAAATATGTGTCACACAGGATTTCCATCTATTCACCCCATCCTGACCCTTTCTTAAATGTATGCAAATGCATAAATTATTCCATTTGTGCTAACAGGAACAGCAATAGAAAATATAAGAAAAGACATCAGTTTTGGTGGGAGTCTCTCTGTCATGCTTTTAAGAAAGAACATAATATGGCCATACATCAGGGATATTATAAGAAGTTTCTGAAGATTTGGGAGCCATTGACAAAATTTTGCAAAGAGTGATTGCTGATTATGCCCTTTGGTCATCCAGGGTGGATGGGTTGGAATGTATTTTTCAATTCTCAATTAGAGTGTAGTTCTTAGATATAATTATAGGGGGGGGAGTGATAATCTTTTTGTCATAGATTATCATTGTAATTGTATTTAAGTGCTTTTGTAGAATTATATGATTTTATTTTATTTTGCACTTACTTATGGCTTTAAAATAAATAAATAAATTTAAAAAGAAAAAAGAAAAGACATCAGTTAATGGTAATATAAAAATGTTCTCATTTTAAGGAAACATGCCTTCTTAATGCTCAGTATTTTCCTGTGATCATGCTAATTTTACCTTTGCTATAATATAATACTACTTTGAATAAGGCATCATCAGTGATTTCATTAGTTGATAACTGGATGAAAGATTTTAAATTAAAGTTGAATGCAGATAAGAGTAAAAAAAATTTAGTCTTTCCACATAATTGTGAAGAAACCAGTATGACTCTAAATGGAATCACATATCCCATTGTATCTACCATTAAAATATTAGGCATTTATTTGGATAGAAATCTATCAATGACAAATCAAGTTGATATATTGGTGAAAAAATGTTTCTTTATGCTTTGGAAACTCAGAGTGATCAAATCGTATTTTGATGTCAAATTACTAGTTCAATTGGTCCCACAAACTCAGATTTTCAAATAAATTTAACACACTGGATCGGGTCTCCCAACCGGCATAGACAGCAGGATCAGGCCCCCCTGGCAGAGACAGCAAGAACGAGCCGTTTAAATGGAGACAGAAGGCAGGCAAGAAGGACTAGAGGGCCATCCTTGGGTAGCAGGAAAGGCTCTTGGCTAAACTTAATTTGAGGACCAGCAGGGCAGTGCAAGCATGCAGCAGTATCTAGTTCCAGCACACACCACATGAAGAAAAAAAAAAAAAAAAAGCCCTGTAAATAGTCAACAACATTTAGCCTCTTGTCACCTTATTCCATAAAGTAAACTGTCCAAAAATAAAGTTGAAAATTGTGTCCACAATGGACCCCTTTTACAAAGCTGCAGTAGCAATTTCTGTGCAGCAAATGTGATGGACCCCAATCAATTCCTATGGGCTGTGTCATTTTTGCCATGACGGACTCACTACTGTGGTTTGTGCAAGGAGCTCATTGTTTTTAAATTCTGCAACACTGCATACTTTGTCATTTTGTTGTGCAGAATTCCAGAGAGGAAGGAGATGACAAGGATTCATAGAGAGTAATTCTGAAGATTTAAATTAAAAGCAGTGAAACCCTGCGGACCAAATAAAAACATGAGTGCATGATGCTTATCTGAGCCGGGATGAGATAATTGGATGGGAAACCCTTGTGGTCATGACGTTTTGAAAGTTAAAAAAAAATGATGCGGCCATATTGTAATCTGAGCACTTTGTAAGGCGAATGATAGAATTACTACAGAGTTATGTGTAGGATTAATTATAGATTTTAAGTCATCTTTAAATTCTCATGTGACTTTGAATGATTAACATAGCTTTATACTTGAAACAGCCCGGTCAGGGCGAAACATGAATTTGTGTCGGCACCTAACACCCCCCCCCCCCCCAATGTGTCTTTAAAGCACATTTACTTACCGTAACAGGTGTTATCCAGGGACAGCAGGCAGATATTCTTAACTGATGGGTGACGGTACCGACGGAGCCCTGGTACGGACAATTTTAGAGTGATTGCACTCTAAGAACTTAGAAAGTTCTAGCTAGGCCGCACCGCGCATGCGCGAGTGCCTTCCCGCCCGACGGAGGCACGCGGTCCCCAGTTAAGATAAGCCAGCTAAGAAGCCAGCCCGGGGAGGTAGGTGGGAAGTAAGAATATCTGCCTGCTGTCCCTGGATAACACCTGTTACGGTAAGTAACTGTGCTTTATCCCAGGACAAGCAGGCAGCATATTCTTAACTGATGGGTGACCTCCAAGCTAACAAAAAGAGGGATGGAGGGAAGGTTGGCCATTAGGAAAATAAATTTTGTAAAACGGATTGGACGAAGTGTCCATCCCGTCTGGAGAATGCATCCAGACAATAATGAGATGTGAAAGTATGAACTGAGAACCAAGTAGCAGCCTTGCAGATTTCCTCAATAGGAGTGGATTGGAGGAAAGCTACAGATGCTGCCATAGCTCTAACCTTATGGGCGTGACAGAACCTTCCAGTGTCAGTCCGGACTGAGCATAACAGAATGAAATGCAAGCAGCAAGCCAATTGGATATCGTGCGTTTAGAAACAGGATGACCCAGCTTGTTAGGGTCAAAAGACAAAAACAGTTGAGGAGATGATCTGTGAGGCTTGGTGCGCTCTAAATAGTAAGCCAAAGCACGCTTACAGTCCAAAGTATGTAAAGCCTGTTCCCCTGGATGAGAATGAGGTTTCGGGAAGAAAACAGGTAAGACAATGGACTGGTTAAGGTGAAAGTCAGACACAACCTTAAGGAGAAACTTTAGATGTGTACGCAGAACCACCTTGTCAAGGTGAAAGACTGTGAAAGGTGGATCTGCAACTAGTGCATGCAACTCACTGACCCTCCTGGCAGAGGTGAGAGCAATAAGGAAAACCACTTTCCAAGTGAGAAATTTGAAACGTGCTGTGGCCAAAGGTTCAAAAGGAGGCTTCATTAAGGTGGAAAGAACCACATTCAGATCCCAGACTACAGGAGGGGGCTTGAGAGGTGGTTTCACGTTGAAAAGGAACTGCATGAATCTGGAAACCAAAGGATGAACAGTAAGAGGTTTTCTGTGAACAGGCTCATGAAAAGCAGTAATGGCACTAAGGTGGACTCTGATAGAAGTAGACTTGAGTCCAGAGTTAAGACAAAGAAAGGAGATAATCCAACACTAGTTCTACAGCTAGTGAAGCTGGATCATGATGATGTAGAAGGCACCAGGAAGAAAATCGGGTCCACTTCTGTTGATAGCATTGAAGAGTGGCCGGCTTCCTGGAAGCAGCAAGGATAGAACGGACGGGCTGAGAAAGGAGGGAATGAGTCGAGGTCAGCCCGAGAGATACCAAGCTGTCAGGTGCAGAGACTGGAGGTTGGGATGCAGGAGAGACTGCTGATGCTGAGTAAGCAGAGAAGGAAATAGAGGAAGAAGGATGGGCTCCCTGGAACTGAGTTGAAATAGAAGGGAGAACCAATGCTGCCTGGGCCACCGTGGAGCGATGAGAATCATGGTGGCATGTTCTCTCCGGAGCTTGAACAGGGTCTGCAACATGAGAGGCAGAGGAGGAAATGCATAAAGGAAAATGGTCCAATCCAGGAGAAACGCATCTGCTGCCAGACGGTGAGGGGAGTAGAGTCGGGAGCAAAATTGGGGCAGTTAGTGATTGTGAGGAGCTGCGAAAAGGTCCACCTGAGGAGTGCCCCATTGAGCGAAAACAGACTGGAGGGTCATGGGATCGAGAGTCCATTCGTGAGGTTGGAGAATTCTGCTGAGGTTGTCTGCTAAGGAATTCTGTTCTCCTTGAATGTAGACAGCTTTCAGGAATAAGTGGCGAGCTGTCGCCCAAGACCAAATCTTTTGGGCCTCCTGACACAACAGACGAGAGCCTGTCCCACCCTGTTTGTTGATGTAATACATTGCAACTTGATTGTCTGTGCAAAGCAGTAGTACTTAAGGAAAGAGGAGATGCTGAAAAGCTTTGAGGGCATAAAACATAGCTCTGAGCTCCAGGAAATTGATGTGATGTTTCTTTTCCTGGGCAGTCCAAAGACCCTGAGTCTGTAGATCATTTAAGTGTGCTCCCCAGGCATATGGGGATGCATATGTGGTGATGACGAGATGATGAGGAGGCAGATGGAACAGAAGACCTCTGGAGAGATTTGAAGATGTCAACCACCATTGCAGAGACTGTCGAAGAGACGATGTCACAGATATGTGTTGCGAACAGGGATCCGTCGCTTGGGACCACTGGGTAGCTAGAGTCCATTGAGGAGTGCGCAGGTGAAGACGTGTGAAGGGGATGACATGCACTGTCGATGCCATGTGCCCCAAGAGTACCATCATTTGCTTGGCCGAGATGGAAAGCTGTGGAAGCACCTGCTGAAGTCTGAAGGCGGTTGGATGGAAGAAACGCCCTCATGAGAACAGTGTCCAGTATTGTGCCAATGAATTGAAGTTGCTGGGTTGGAATGAGATGCGAGTTGGGAAGGTTGATCTCGAAGCCCAGAAGTTGAAGAAATCGGATTGTCTGGTTGGTGGCAAGAAGAACTGCCTGAGGGGAAGGAGCATTGATCAGCCAGTCGTCCAGGTAGGGGAAGACTTGAAAATTGTGAGAGCGGAGAAAGGCGGCTACCACAATAAGACATTTGGTGAATACCCTGGGAGAGGAGGCCAGACCGAAGGGCAACACCTTGTACTGGTAATGAGAATGATTGATGAGAAAGCGCAGATACTGTCTGGACATCATATGGACAGGGATATGTGTGTAGGCTTCTTTGAGATCCAGGGAGCATAGCCAGTCGCCCTGAGTGAGAAGAGGATAGAGTGTGGCAAGAGAGAGCATTTTGAACTTCTCTTTGACCAGACATTTGTTGAGATCCCTGAGATCTAATATGGGTCTGAGGTCTCCGGTCTTTTTGGGGACTAGAAAGTACCGGGAGTAAAATCCCTGACCTCGTTGATCTGGAGGAACTTCTTCGATGGCGTTGAGTAGAAGGAGGGACTGAACTTCTTGACCGAGAAGGAGGGACTGAGACCTGTTGGAAGCAGACTCCTTTGGAGGACTTGATGGAGGAAGAGCCTGAAAGTTTAGGGAGTAGCCGTGAGTGATGATGGATAGAACCCATTGATCTGTTGTAATTACCTCCCAACGGCTCAGAAAAAATTGTCCTCCTATGGGTTGTAGTAGAGGAGAGGAAGAGGGGAGACTGGCTATGTCCTGGAGAAGGAAGTCAAAAGGGCTGATTAGGCTTAGGCTGAGCAACAGGTTTCGCAGGTTGTTGTTGTTGGTGAGCCTGTTGGTGCTGTTGCTGGCGTTGTCTCCGAGGCTGAGGAGGATGAGGTTGAAGAGGTCAAGCTGAGAAACGATGCTGATAGGATGATTGTTGCCGAAAAGGATGAACAGGTGGGGGTTTCTTTTTGGTTTTCAACAAGGTATCCCATCTAGTCTTGTGAGCCGAAAGTTTCTGGGTGGTGGTATCCAGAGATTCGCCAAAGAGCTCATCACCTAAGCAGGGAGCATTGGCCAGACGGTCCTGGTGGTTAACGTCAAGTTCTGAAACGCAGAGCCAGGCCAAACGTCTCATAGCTACAGACATTGCTGTAGCTCGAGACGTGAGCTCAAATGTGTAGTAGATGGAGCGAACCATAAACTTCCGAAGCTGAAACAGACTGGAAGTACATTGTTGAAACGCAGGAAGCTTGCTTTGTGGGAGGTACTTCTGGAAAGCGGTTAGCTGATGAATGAGATGTTTCAGGTAGAAGGAAAAATGGAATGCATAATTCCCTGAATGATTGGCCAACATCGCATTCTGATAAAGACGTTTGCCAAATTTATCCATGGCTTTACCCTCTCTGCCAGGAGGAACAGAAGCATACACACTAGAGCCTGCAGTCTTCTTCAGGGTCGACTCCACAAGTAAAGACTCATGTGGAAGCTGAGACTTGTCAAACCCTGGAATGGGGATAACCTTATAAAGAGACTCCAGCTTTCTAGGAGCCCCTGGAATAGTGAGAGGAGTCTCAAGATTCTTATAGAAGGTTTCCCGTAAGATGTCATGTAATGGTAGTTTGAGAAATTCCTTCGGAGGTTGGTCAAAGTCCAAAGCATCAAGGAATGCTTTGGACTTCTTGGAGTCAGACTCCAAAGGGATGGAAAGGGTGTCTGACATCTCTTTAAGAAATTTAATGAAGGAAGTGTGCTCTGGCTTGCTATCGGGTTCCTGCACAGAGGGGTCAGCCTCATCCGATGAAAGATCATCATCGGTACCGAGAGGATCATCGGAATCATCCCATAAATCAGGATCACGCACTGAAGGGAGTTGTCTCTGAGAGAGAGGAGTAGAGACCTCTGCATGCCGGGACTTGCGTACCGATTTGCCGGAGCGCATCAATACCGTGCCCGGGGAAGTATGAGAAATGGTACGGATGTTCTGGTCAAAGAGCGGTACCGGCTCAGAGGCCGAGTGAACCGCCCGACGCAGAGATTTCGGTTCCGCCGATAGAATAGGCATGGATACCGAAGAGGCAGAATGCAGCGGTGCCGATAAAGTCGATGCCGACAAAATAGGCTGGTTGACGATCGGCACCGAAGGCTCAGCGGGTACCGACACTGGAAGGGTCGGAGTCAGAAGAGCCGGGAGAAGTTGTTGTAACTGCTCCTTAAGCTGGATCTGGAGAATGGACACTACGATCATCCAGTGATAGTCCCGAAGGCACCGGTACCGCTTTTCTCTTTTTCAGTACCTGCAGTGCAGCTGGACGCTCAGGCGAAGTAGATGCCGATGAAGAGGCAGTGACTTCAATAGGAGCGGAGCGTTTACGGGTCCGGCGCGCAGTCTGCAAGACTTGGCTCACTGCTTGTTCAACTGGCGGGCTGAGCACTGTAGGGGATGGCTTCTTAGCCAGCTTACCCGTGGGGTGCGACACCGAAGACACATCCTGCGGTGTCAAAAGGGCCGGCGCCGATTTGGATGATGCCGCCGATGCCGGGGTCGATGCCGGAGGACTCTCCATGGTGGTACCGAAAAGAAGCTGTTGTTGGATCTGGCGATTCTTCAAAGTTCTCTTTTGAAGAGAAGAGCAACGGGTGCACGTAGAAGCCCTATGCTTTGGACCCAGGCACTGAAGACACCAATTGTGCGGGTCAGACAGAGATATAGGGCGTGCACACCGCTGACACTTCTTAAAGCCCGGTGAAGGGGGCATGAAGGGAAAAACGGCAGTAGCAAAATCGAAGGTCGAGGCTTCGATGATGCCAACAAGCCCCGCCGGGGCTGACCGAAAAATAAAGAGAAAAAAGATTATTTATTATTATTTTTTTTTTTTAATTGAAAAATAAGAAAAAGAAGAAGTAAGTGAAAAAATTCACGTCAAAACACGCGAGCGGGAAGGCGAAAAAAGAACTTTCCAACAGCCGTTGGAAAAAACGTGTCTTCTTAGCTCCGCGGAAACTAAGAAACTGGGGACCGCGCGCCTCCATCGGGCGGGAAGGCACGGTGCGGCCTAGCTAGAACTTTCTAAGTTCTTAGAGTGCAATCACTCTAAAATTGTCGGTACCGGGGCTCCGTCGGTACCGTCACCCATCAGTTAAGAATATGCTGCCTGCTTGTCCTGAGATAAAGATAAGTGCTTGAGAAATTTAGGGCTCCCTTTTACAAAGGCACGCTAGCGGTTTTAGCGCACGCGCTAGCTGCTACCGCCTCCTTTTAAGCAGGCGGTAATTTTTCAGCTAGCGTGAGCTAAAAACACTAGTGCACCTCAGTAAAAGGAGCCCTTGGTTTCAAGATAGATAACATAATTGGATGAAAAAGTTTTAAAAAATGAGTCATATTTAAAATATGGACTGATTGATGTTCATGCACTAAGTTGTGCTGAATATTATACATCGTATACCTCTGACAGTCCAAAATCACTAAAGTTTCATTTAGAACACTGTGGTATGCACAACTGTTGTATTTGGGATACTAAGGACTCATATTCAATAGAGGCAGAACAACAGACAGAATATGGCAACAAACAGCATACCTGAATCAAGATTTAACAGTATTAAATCTATCAGAAAGACCACTAAATAATGTGGTGATTTCTGCCTAAATATAAAACCTTCACTACAAGAGTCCATTTACTGAAATTCACCAGAAAACGTACAATTATTAATTATTTATCAAATAAAAACATTTCCAATGCCAATCAATCACTAAGGGTTCCTTTTACAAAGGCGAGATAAATGCTCCGATGCTCAAAGGAATTCTAAGAGCATCAGAGCATTTATCTCGCCAGCCCGGGGTAGAAACCTCTACTGCAGCTTTGTAAAAGCCAGCGTTAACTTAACAGCATATGAAATCTTCCTGATAACACCAATCCTATTATACAAACATTTCAAGTTTATTAAAATTTTAATAAAACGCAAATGAAGATTTCTAAGCGTTTTACAATTTGTATAAAAATGGGGAAAACAATAAACAAATAAGTACCGACTACACAATACATCACAAACGTGAAACAATAGGAAAGTGGGGAGAACTACAATTTAAAAGTAAAGAAAACATAAAGGGTAAACAACACTAGGGAAGCTAGGGAATAAAGATTATTAAATAACCTTGGCTGTTTCCAAGTCTGTTCAGCAGTTATATGCATCTCGGAAGAGGTAGCACTTAAAGTCATTGAATAATTGGAAAAAAAATTAAGTTTAACCAAGGATGAGAAAGAAGTTATTATTTCTCTGAAAAAGTATTCAGCCATAGCTATCAAACAGGCAAATAAAGGTAGTGTGGTAGTCATCATGAATAAGGGTACTTTTTTCATCCATACTTGATTAATAAATTTCATGCTACTTATATCTTCTGGTACATCTGGTCTGCTTTGTTTCTATATTGCTCTTCAGTATCTCTCCTCTCTTCTTTCTCCCTATGCCCTTTCCTGAGAACTCTGTCACTCTTATCTATAATCTTCTCCTCCACCACCAAAACACAAGACTCTTTCCTTCATGCCTCACCAATCTATTACATTTCTTTGAAGGGGTGAATAAACATGTGGATTTGACAAAGTGTGAATGACTCTTGTGGAAATTAGAAAGTCATGGGATAGAAGGTAATGGCCTATGTGGATTAAGAACTGATTTAATGATAGGAAACAGGACACCCTCCCCCCCCCCTTTTATGAAGCTATGTTAAGCTTTTTTATCGCTGGCCATGACGGTAAAAGCTCTGATGCTCCAAAAAAATGCTTACAAGGTATTGACACGTTGGTACTATACACCTGAGCAACTGCATCGAATGTTCCCCCAGGTGACTAATCAGTGTTGGAGATGTCATGCTTCGGTGGGTACCTTCCTACACATTTGGTGGGAGTGTTCCCTCTTGAGTCCTTTTTGGAGGAAAGTAGTACAAACATTGTCTGATCTCTCGAGGAGGCCTCTGGGATTTACACCCCAAAGTTGTTTATTGGGTTTATATAATATCCAGGAACATAAATGGCAAACTAAGCTTCTTCGTCTAGGTTTAGCTGCGGCGAAGTGCTTAGTAGTGAAGCATTGGAAAAGTATCTCTGGCCCCTCTCATGCTGATTGGCTTAACCGCTTGGTGTCCATGGGGAGAATGGAAATATCTATGGCTAAATGATGTTATTATTATGTATCTCAAGAATATACTTGGAGATTGTTGGGGAACAAATTGGATGCTCTTTAATGTTTCATTACTGTTATATACTCCTGCTATCTCCTGGGGGAAATAGGAGATTGGGGGGGGGGGGGTTTATGAGACCTATGTTGGAATATAGGGTAGATCTCTGCTGTCCAGGGGGGTGTGGGGTGTAGGGGACTTGTTTGTTTAGCATACTGAGGGTGATCATTGTTGCATTCTGTGAGATGTAATCTTGAATTTGCTATAGTTGAGTTGTTGTATTTTATATATCCTGAAAAACTAAAATATAATACAAAAAAAAGCTCCAATGCTTATAGAATTCCTATGAGTGTCGGAGCTAATACCATCGCGGCCATCGATAAAAAAGCCTAACCAGCTGCATAAAAGGGGGCCAGAGAGTACGGTTAAATGATAAATATTCTCAATGGAGAAGGGGTTTCCCAAAGGTCTATGCTGGGCCTGCTGCTTTTTAACATATTTATAAATAATCTAGAGATGGGAATAACTACTGAGGTAATTAAATTTGCTGATTATACAAAATTATTCAAAGTTGTTAAATCACAAGAGGATTTTGAAAAATTGCAAGAAGACCTTATGAGACTGGGAGACTGGGCAGCCAAATGGCCCCTCCCGCCACTGAATGTGAAATTGACAAAGAATACGGACTCTGTGACAGCTTCAGGAATTGTAGACATTCATGATAGTAAAAAATTAACTTATTAGTAGACCTCTTTATAAAATGAAGGAATAGTCTAATAGTTAGATTGGAGGGCTGGGAACCAGAAGACCTTGGTTCAAGTCTCACTTCAGTAATTTGTCATTTTGGTTTTAATTATATGCCCCTCTCCCACCCCCAGCGACAGAAAAATACTTTCTTTATCCGAAAGTGCACCATTTCAATGGATTTGTAGGCAATGCTCCCTCTAAGGATTGGCCAAGTGTGTGCACATTTTTTCTCATGTGAGTGACAAATTCTAAAAGGATTTTTTTGTGTGAGCAACAAGTTTTGAAAACCAACAGTTTTCCAGATTTGAAAGTACTTACTTAAGAACATAAGAATAGCCTTAATGGGTCAGACCAATGGTCCATCAAGCCAAGTAGCCCGTTCTCACGGTGGCCAATCCATGTCACTAATACCTGGCCAAAGCCCAAGGAGTAGCAACATTCCATGCTACCGATCCAGGGCAAGCATTAGAGCAAGCTTGGTCCCTTTTTAAGGACACAGTCACTGAGGCACAAAATCTATATATACCGCGTATGAACAAAGGATCCAAGAGGAAAAAGAACAAAGAACCGTCATGGCTCACTGTAGAGGTGAAGGAAGCGATCAGAAACAAGAAAACTTCATTTAAGAAATGGAAAAAGTCAAAAATGGATGAAAACTGGAATAAGCACAAACAACATCAAAGCAGGTGCCATAAGGCGGTAAAAAGGGCTAAAAGAGACTACGAGGAAAAAATAGCCAAGGAGGCGAAAAACTTCAAGCCATTCTTTCAATATATTAAGGGAAAATGACCCACGAGGGAAGCAGTGGAGCCGTTGGATGACCGTGCAATAAAGGGAGTGCTAAAGGAGGACAAAGAAATCGCCGACAAACTGAACACATTTTTTGCGTCTGTATTTACCAAAGAACCGGCATACCGGAACCCATCAGGCTATATGTTGGAAGCGAAGACAGGAAACTGACAGGGTTGACGGTCAGTCTAGAAGAGGTATGCAAGCAGATTGATAGGCTTAAGAGCGATAAATCCCTGGGACCAGATGGCATCCATCCAAGGGTCATCAAGGAACTGAAAGGGACTACAGCTGAAATGCTTCAGCTAATAGCCAATCTGTTGATCAAATTGGGAAAGATTCCAGAAGACTGGAAGGTAGCGAACGTTACGCCGATCTTCAAAAAAGGTTCGAGGGGAGATCCGGGAAACTACAGACCAGTGAGTCTCACCTCGGTACCGGGAAAGATGGTAGAGGTGCTGATAAAGGACCACATCATTGATCACCTTGACGGACACGATCTGATGAGGACCAGCCAGCACGGTTTCAGTAAAGGCAGATCTTGCCTGATGAACTTGCTGCACTTCTTCGAGGGAGTAAACAGGCAGATAGACAAGGGCGACCTGGTCGACATTGTGTATCTGGATTTTCAGAAGGTGTTCGACAAAGTTCCATATGAATGACTACTTCGGAAAATTGCATACCATGGAATCGAGGGTGAAATACTCACGTGGATTAAAAACTGGCTGGAGCACAGGAAACAGAGAATGGGGGTAAATGGACAATTCTCAGACTGGAAGAGCGTCACCAGTGGGGTGCCGCAGGGCTCGGTGCTAGGACCTGTGCTCTTCAACATCTTTATAAACGATCTGGACATTGATACGATGAGTGAGGTGATTAAATTTGTGGACAATACAAAGTTATACAGAGTAGCGAAGACACAGGGGGATTGCGAAGATCTGCAATGTGACATAATAAAGCTTGAGAAATGGGCATCGACATGGCAAATGAGGTTCAACATGGATAAGTGCAAAGTGATGCATGTAGGTAACAAAAATCTCATGCACGAATACAGGATGTCAGGGGCGGTACTAGGAGAGACCTCCCAGGAAAGGGACTTGGGAGTTCTGATCGACAAATGAAGCCATTTGCATAATGCACTGTGGCGGCAAATAGAATGCTAGGAATGATCAAGAAGGGGATGACGAACAGATCAGAGAAAGTTATCATACCGCTGTACTAGGCCATGGTGCGCCATCACCTGGAGTACTGCATCCAGCACTGGTCGCTGTACATGAAGAAGGACACAGTACTACTCGAAAGGGTCCAGAGAAGAGCGACTAAAATGATTAAGGGGATGGAGGAGTTGCCGTACAGTGAGAAGACTGCGAGGGGACATGATCGAAACATTCAAAATACTGAAGGGAATAGACTTAGTAGAGAAAGATAGACTGTTCATCCTCTCCAAGGTAGAGAGAATGAGAGGACACTCTTTAAAGTTGAAAGGGGATAGATTCCATACAAACGTAAGAAAATTCTTCTTCACCCAGAGAGTGGTAGAAAACTGGAACGCTCTTCCGGATCTGTTATAGGGGAAAACACTCTCTAGGGTTTCAAGACAAAGTTTGACAAGTTCTTGCTAAACTGGTGAGACTGGACTCTTTTGGAGCACTGGTCTTGATGTAGGGGCTGCCGCGTGAGTGGACTGCTGGGCAGGATGGACCATTGGTCTGACCCAGCAGCGGCAATTCTTATGTTCTTATGTTATGTTCTTATGTTCCCCCATGTCTCTCAATAACAGACCATGGACTTTTCCTCCAGAAAATTGTCCAAATCTTTCTTAAAACCAGCTACGCTATCTTCTCTTACTACAACCTCTGGCAACGTGTTCCAGAGCTTAACTATTCTCTGAGTGAAAAAAATTTCCTCCTATTGGTTTTAAAAGTATTTCCCTGTAACTTCATCTAATGTCCCCTTGTCTTTGTAATTTTTGACAGAGTGAAAAATCGATCCACTTGTATCTTTCTTTTTGTGATCATCCATGTAAAAGCTGTGAGTAATTGTTCCTGTGCTCAGCTTAGAGAGAACATAGTTTGCAGGTAGTGTAAAGAAACCTGCAGACCGGAAAGCTATTGAGATGATGTACATTCAGTTAAAGTAAGTATTTTTCTGTCCCTGGAGAGATCACATTTTTGAGTTGAAGTGGCTTCAAAGTGGAGTCGCCCAGTCTACAGCTTGCTGCTTTTACCTTTAGGCCACTCCTCCACCCCACATGGACCTCTATGTGGCCATTTTATAGCATGGATGTTCCATGCTATAAAATGGCATCCATGTCCTTTGTTTTGCCCCATTCATAATGTGGACAGTTCAGTTTGTTCCTCATGTATTTTCGAATAGGCTGTATGTCAGCAGATTCTGTTCTAAAATACTTGCACCACTAGCACTGTACTGACCTAGACATCCTTATTCTGAGTTGATGTCCTTTCTAAAATGTTATTCCACATGTACCTAAAGGGGCAGATTCTGTAAATGGCATCATAAGTTAGGTGGCCGTAGGCGATCTACTGCTTCATAACCTAATTATTGTAGTTGGTTTAATCGGTGCACTAATTAACTGCACCGATTAAAATCCGAGTAAAACGGCTGCAGACCTCTAAGCGGGGAACAGGATCCAAGATGACTGCTGACTAGCTTAGCTGAACGCCATGCATCGGAGAGCTCTCTCTAGATCGGACCTTTTCTTCTTTCCTTACCTTAAAACTTGACATGCCAAAGCAGAGAGGAAGGACTTCCGTTGTGACTTCGCTTCCGGAACGGCCGCTTTAGGGAATATTGAGGAGCTCCTGTGGCAAATGCAGGGTATCTGACAGGCATCGGTGACTTCCCTGCTGGAGACGCTCCGGATGAGTGGGACGGAAGCAGTCTCTATGGGCCTTGAAACCACCCTCAGTCCCGATATTAGGGTGCCATCCCCTCACCCTCGGATTACCAGCTCCTTGCGGGTGGAGGAGCTCCCGGAAGTAGGAGCTTACCTAACTCTGGAGGCCAGAAGAAATGCTGAGGGGAGCTTGGAGTTGGACTCCCTGTAATTGCAGGAGAGTTCGTGTATAGAGACTGAGGACATGACAGCGGTTGGGGCTGGTCAAAGCCAGGAGGGCAAACAGCGAGGGGAAAAAACAGCTGGTGAGGAAACAGATTCCAAGTTTCATTTAATCAATTACAGAAACCCGAAGAGGTTACATTAGACACAATTTGGGACCTTGTTGCAAATCTTCCTAACTCTATTAATCCTCATTTTAAACGGATAGAAGAGAAAATAAAAGTATAGACAATTGAAATTGAGAATTTAAAGACTGAACTAACTGGTTCTAAAACTGTTATAGATAATATTAATCAGGAAATAAAAATGGCTAAACAAGTCCAGGAGACTTATTAAAGACAATACAAATCTTAGGTCTAGACCAGTCGGTTTTTAGGATCACTAAAACCCTATTTGGAATAGACAAGCAATGTTAGTGCATCAATTGCTTGGCTATTTTGCATGGCTGGATCAGAAAATAGGTGATCGAGAGGAAAAACACATGGGCCATTTTGTGCATCAGGTTGGTAACAGCGATTGTCGGTTTAGTGACCATCACTGACTTTAGTACATCTAGCTACATCTAGCCCTAAGAGTGAACATCACTGTACTATAGGATAAGACAGTAGTCATTAATATTTAAGCTGGGACCACTTTGCATTCTAATGAGCTGAAGGAGAAATGCTAAATATTTTTCCATGTGGGGGGCACAATATTGCTGACATAATCCACCTTTAGACTTCATTGAAGAGTATTCACAAGGTTGCATTCTCTTGTCTATTGGTAAATGCCTTGTCCTTCAAGCATGTATTCTTGCCCCCATCCCCTTTCTATCCTGAGGGAAGGTAGTAGAAAACAAACAACCAGAATGGCAATGAGAGCTCCCAGAGAGGTCTCTGGGGGCCATCATTGGCCGCTGGGCCTTGAAGAACACTGGCATAAGGGCACTCATTCCCAGGTCTCAAACATTCCACAACCCTATCTATGACATTGAGGCCTTAATGGAAAATAAAACAAGCTAGAATGCCATATAGAAACTAGTTCATCTTGGCCACAGACAAAACCTTAATTAAACACAGTAACCATAAATTTGAATTAACAATCTGGAATCTTGGGCCAAAGTTGCTTCAGGGGTACCAGTGGTACCCTCACCAAGGTCAGACAGGGTAAGGAGAACGGGCTTGAAATCTGAGATAATTTGCTTAAATTAGAGTGAATAAAGTTATGAGGCAGTGATTGGTAAGGCTTTGATATAATTTTTGCAGTGCTGTATGACTTTTAGTGACATGTTAGCAGTTAGCACTACAGTATTAGCGGCTAACAGCGACATATGTAGCTATCAGTAGTCACTAGTGGACACGTGGTTTGTGACAGGGACGTGAGGGTTTCATTAATCAGGAACCCTTGTTTCCAGATATTCCTTTCTTTTTAAGCTTGCAGATTAACTTAAAAGCCAGCATGCCAACCCTACTCCTTCCCTACCCTTGGTTTGGAATCCAGCCCAATTATCCTTCTTGCTCTCCTCTTGAAAAGGCTCTCCCTTTAAACGCATAATAAAATAGAACGACAGATTGCACGTTTCCTGATTCCAATGAAACAGAAAATTCTTGTTCCGCTAGTAGCAAAGCTATGAAATGGAAACTTCCCAAAGCAGAGAAAGAAAGAAATCTATTCACCACAGAATAAGTGCGATAAATTCCATGTAAACGTCAAGGAACAGTAGTTTCTTGAAGCAAATGCAACAAGATCAGAAATAGTGTTGCCTGTGACAATCCTGAACATTAGCGCAAACGCGGTAATTGTATTTTTATTACATAAATCATTGTTGGCAAGGAGTTTACAACATAGCTGGGGTCGTGACAGAGGAAAATAGATAGAGAAACGTGTCCAAAGCCAAAGAGGAAAAAAAAAAAAAAAAAGATTTTAAGCTACTGTCTTCTGATTCAAGTCTCATTTATGCCACTAGGCCCCCACCCTCTACGTATTTTAATTCATGAAACAGGCGAAACAAATTGTCAAAGTAATAAAGTTTCTTGAATTGAAGAGATGACATCACCAGGCCGGCTTTCTTTTTCATTAATGAAACCGTCCGAGATCCTTTTTCATTATCCATTCCTCTACCCACCCCGTTTTCTCCGCCTTGCTTGCAATGCGCATGCGCGCTCCCCTTCTTCGGCGCTGGAGTGGAAAAGGAGCAAACTTCCGGTGTGGTATCATGGCGTCTTCGCTGTGATGGCTGCGGAGAGGCTGCGATAGCAAGAGAGGGGGAGGGGGAACAGAAGAAGAGGGAGGGGAAAGTTAAAATAATAATAATAATAAAAAGGAAGCAAAAAAAAAAAAAAAGACACCCCAAATAACAAAATAAAAAAACAACGTAGTCGCGAAGGTTTAGAGGGGGAACTGAGAACCTCCTACCCCTCCCCTCCCCCAGGGGAAGAAGGTACTTTGCAATATATATATCTATCTATTGTATATATATATATCTATTTATTATACATATAGTTACAAAAGCCGAATCCAGGCGGTCCTGGGAGTGTTCACACTCCCCCTCCCCGGGCTCTTCCCGGGCTGAGATGGCGGCGCACAAACCGGTGGAATGGGTCCAGGCCGTGGTGAATCGGTTCGATGAGCAGGTAAAAATAAAAATTTAATACAAAAAATTGTAATGGGTTGTTGGGGGAAAATGGTTTGCATGGGCTTTTGGCCAGGTTAGTGTGGGCATCCTAGCTTCGAGGCCCCAAGCAGGGGATGGGGGACTCTGGGGAGAGACATGCAGACCGAAAACCTATAGGGCAAAAGGGGGGAGGAATTGTCCCCTCGAATGGGCGAGGGAAGGCTGCTGCACTCTTGTGTGAGGCTGTTAGTGTCTGTATGTGTAGAAATACGTGTATGTATGTATGTATGTATATATATATATATATATATATATATATATATATATATATATATACACACATATACATGTAGAGAGAGAAATTGAGATTTTTTCATGCATGTGTATAGATCCTTTTTTTAATATTTTACCTTACCTTTCTCTAGATTTTTGTTTAACGTTGGTTTATTTTATTATTTTTGTGCAGCTCTTTGTTTCTTTCTTTTATTTCTGGCCAAATGAAAGAGGTTTATGGGCTTGGACTTTAGGTTCCCAGTCATCATCGCTGAATACAAAGCAATTACCAGATCTTGCAGATCGGTGGTGGTGTGTGTGTGTGTTTTAAAAACGTGTTTAGAGAGATTTAAATCCAGTTTTAGTTTTGATGACTGCTAGGCATGTTGCATAAGATTCTGAAAACCTTTTTTAATTGAGGGTTTCTAGGGATGGATGAGACATAGCCTGAAGCTCTTAGTCTTACGTTAATATGATCAGTACCCAGCAGATTACACGGTGATATACCCTTACTTTGTTCATTGCTGGAGAAATACAGGCACAATTTCTTGGGGTTGCAGCATTAATGAGCTCTTCCCTTGAATTTCATAAACAGATGCATTCCTGATTAAAGGGAGGATGCAGGGTTAACTGCATCTTCTAACCTGATGTTTCCAAAGCGGAAGTTAGTACTGTAAACTGGCACACTCCTATTGGGATAAATCCTTAATTTCCTGATTTGTAATATTTAGTAAACAAGATTATGAAGGTGCAGTTCAACTGTACACATTTTCTACATTGTTTTGATTTGTTCATCTCTGAAGAAGAGAATTGGTCTAAGGATATAGACTCATACATAGCTAGCATTTCTTATATTTATGCTTCTTCATGGTTTTTATTTTGCATAACATAGTATTTTAATTGATATATGGTATCAGTGTAATTTTTTAGTTATCAACCATTTTTTTTTCTGAATAATTGATATAGATATTTGATATCAGAAACTTTGTTGAGTTATTGTTAATGATCTGGTAGTTTTCTGTTATATTAAGTTGCAAGTTTCTTCCTCTTCACAATAAACAAAGTTTTTCTTTTTATGTACCAGTGTTTTTGAAGCCTTGGGCATTATTTGCTTTGTTATATATATAGCGGAATTGGGCTAGCCAACATCTGTTAAATGTTAAGGGCTCAGCTTTTTAAACAGAAACAGTTTTCTACACAAGGGTTTGATCTAGTTCTTATTTAGTATGCATGTATACATTTTTGCGTTCCTCCTTGGCACTTATTTTTAAGAAGGAAGTTATCTAGAACATCTACTTATGTTGTCCCGTTCCCTTAAATATTCAAGAGTGCTCTTGTAATTGAAGTTGCAATAGCATAGGAAATCTGCTGATAAACCTGTATGGATATATATATATTTATTTGTTATCAAGAATGCTTACTGCCATGTTCCCTGAATTTGTGAATGTATCTGTTTTGTGCATGAATGAGACAGGGACGCTAAGGAACTTTCAGTTTTAGTATAGATATGAGAGGTACAGTTTCCACACAAGAAATATTTAGAACAGAAATCAGTTTTGACAAATATGGAATGTCCACTTGACTCTTCAGTTGGAAGGAGTCACACAAGCACTCTGGATTCAGTGACACCCATGGGGAGGCTTAGGAGGATTATTGTATTTTTTTTTTTTTACCCATTTCTAAAAACCATGTTTTTCTATTGACTGTTTTAAAAATTTCTGTATTTTTCCATTCATCCATTCACATGTCTTGAATTGTGACTTGAGACTAGAGAATGACACAGGGACAAATTTTTCCCATCCCTGCAGGAACTCATTTTCCCGTACTGTCCCTGCCCCATTCCTGCAAGATTTGTCCTCATCAGCACAAGCCTCAAAAACTTTAAAATCATAAGTATTTGAGGCTTGTGCAGTTAAGGCAGATCTTACAGCAGTGTCTCTCAAACTTTCTCGAGCCGGGGCACACTAAAGGTAGGGGCCACAGCTTGAGGCACCCAGAATTGCACGGACGTCGCCGTGATGACATCACGCGCATGCGTGACATCATCACGTTGATATCCATGAATGTGCAGAGGCCCTCCGGACAGGCCCTGAAATGTCAGCAGCATGTGCTAGCAGGGAAGTCTAATAAATATCAACTGAGTATCCCCAACCACAGACCTCCCAAGGTCTACCCTAGACCAACCCAAGCTCTTCCCCAGATCCTACCCCTTTACTAATTGTAATGCAATTTTTTCCATTCATTTTCATATACACACAATATATACAGCAGATATAAATTCTCAAAACTGATACATTTCAAGTGAAAATAAAATCATTTTCCCTATCTTTGTTGTGTGGTGACTTTATTTTTCCGTGCTTTTAACTATGTTTCCAGTGCCTTGCATCCATCTTTGGCATTAAGTTAACATTCAGTTTTTCAATTTGTCTGCTTTCTTCTCAAAATCTACTTTTTCATATCTTCCCTTCCCTTCCTATCTCTCTCTCTCTCCTTCCCTCCCTATTTCCTTGGTCTGACATCTCTCTCTTCCCTCCCCAGTGGTCCGACATCTCTCTCCTTAAATTTCCCCCCCTTCCCAGTCTGGCATCTCTCTCCTCTCCTCTCCTTCCCATAATCTGGCATCTCTCTCTACTACTATTATTATTTCTATAGCACTACCAAACTCCCCTCCTTCCCTTCCCTGATCTGATATCTCTATCTTCCTTTAGTCATCTCTCCTCCCCCCCCCCAGTGTAACATTTCTCTTTCCCTTCCTCCCTTCTGCCCCCTGCAGTCCATCTCCCTTCCTTCCTCCTGGCCTCCCTCCCAGTCCAACATTTTTCCCTCTTTTCCACCAGTCTAACATTTTTTTCTCTCTTTCTCCTGCATGCTTCTCCTCTGGTCCTACTTCCCTCCCCTAACCAACATCTCACTCTCTGCCCTCTCTCTCTTCCCCCTGAGTGTGACATTTCTGCTTCCCTCCTTTCTATCCTCCCCATCCATCTCACCCTCTCTATGAGTCCAACCCTTTCTGCCTCCTCCACACTTTCTCTCTCTCCTTGCCTCTTCCCTTGAGTGACATCCTTCCTTCCCACTCCCCAACCCATGTTCTCTTCCCATGCACCATTTCTCTCTTCTCCACCCCATGTCCATTTCTCCCTCTCTCATCACTCTCACTCCTCCTGTAACAATTTTCCTTCCTTCCTTCCCTCCCCCAACCCCACTCACAGCTAATATGCTCTCTCCCCATCCACCATCTCACCCTCCCTTCCAGTGTGTAGCATCTTTCCCTCCCTCCACTTCTGCCAGGTCCAGCAGCACCTCTTCTACCTTCTTTTCCCTGCCTCCTGTCCAGCAACACCTCTTCCTCTCCCCATGTCCAGCAGTACCCCTTTTCCCACCCCTTCCCCCTATCCAGTAGGTTTTGGGTGTAATACTGGACCAGGGCCTAACCATGAAAGACCAGGTGGACTCTTTGGTTAGAAAGGGTTTTTTTACACTCTGGAAGCTTCGGTCCATTAGAGCATATTTTGATGCTTCATCATTTAGAATTTTGGTACAATCCCTTATACTGAGCCAACTTGATTACTGTAATATCGCCTATCTGGCAATTTCCCAGAAGAATATGCAGCAATTACAACTGGTGCAAAATACGGTGGTCAGGCTGATTTTTGGGATGAAGAAGTTCAATCATGTGACTCCTTCTACCAACTCCTGCATTGGTTGCCGATGGAGGCATGTGTGAAGTTTAAGTTTGGATGTTTTTGCTTTAAGGTACTATTCGGTTTAGCCCCTAAATATATAACTGACCTTTTCTCTTTCTCAACCAGTAGACATAAGAGAAGCTCGCACTTGAATTTTGTTTCTCCACTGGTTAGAGGATGTAAATTTAAAAGACATCATCATCATCTTTTCTCATATCAGGCAGCATTATGGGGTAAAGATCTGGAACAATTACTTATGCTTGCTAATACTTATGGGGAATTTAGGAGACACCTAAAAACATATCTGTTCCTGAAGTACTTAGGTACCTGATTTGTACAATCTTTCCCACAATAACTGATCTCTAGAGCTGTTAGTCACTAGTTTTTAACTTTGTTAGTTCTACTCAATTTGTAGCATTTTTAATCATTGTAAAAACCACATAGAACTTCACGGTTCTGCGGTATATAAACTGTTGTTATTATTATTACTTGGGACTTCAATAAATGAGGCCCATAAGGTTTTTATAAACAACAAATGTTTTCCATTCAGAAAAATATAATCTGAAATCGCAGCAGAAGGCAAATTGCTAATTTTATACATCTTAAAACCTCTTCTAACACTAATTTTTCATTTGGAAATTTAGGCTGACACAAGTTAATTTAGTTGGGAAGAGAGGGGGTGGAGAGAGAAAAAAACAATGAGGCTAAAATTCAAAGAAATTAGAAGGAATTCATCAAAGCTTTAGCACATGTTAATGAAATTAGTGTATACTATGGGGGAAATTCATCAAGAGATGCTAACTTGTTTAGCGTGCGCTAACTCCCCCTTTTATAAAACAGTAGTGCGTTTTTTAGCACTGGCCGCAGCATTAACAACTCTATTTACCTTTTATTGTGATCTAATACTGTTTCTTTTTCCCCTCATCATTCTTTGAATTTTGTTATCTTTTTTTTTTTTTCTTTATTTTAATAATTATTTGTTCAGGTACTTTAGCTAGATTGTGAGCCTTTGGGACAGATAGGGAAGTTTTAAGTACCTGTATTTTATTGTAACCACTTAGATCTGTAATATGCTTAAGCGGTATATCAAATACGAGGGCTGTTCAAAAAGTATCAGACCTTTATTCATTAAAAATACTCGTATTCAGATGCAACAGTCTTATACTAATCTCCTTCAAAGTAGTCCCTTTGGGCTGCCACACATGTCTTCCAACGGTTCTGCCACTGTCGGAAGCAGTGCTGGAATGCCTCTTTTGAGATTGCTTGCAACTGGTCCGTCACATTCTGCATGATATCTTCTCTTGACTGAAATCTGGTCCCTTTCAGGGGCATTTTCAGCTTGGGGAAAAGCCGGAAGTCACACGGAGCCATGTCGGGAGAGTAGGGAGCCTGAGGAATCACAGATGTGTTGTGTTTGGCCAGGAAACTCCGTATAAAATGTGAAGAATGGGCAAGTGCATTATCATGATGGAGCTGCCAATTGCCCGTTGTCCACAGGTCCGGCCATTTGCGTCTCACAGCATTATGAAGGTGACGCAGGACCTCTTGGTGATTCTACGATCCTGCATCATCTCACTTGGTCAATGACGATCTCATTTCCGGATGTTGAGGGCCTACCAGAACATGCTTCACTCTCTACCGATGTGCGGCCATTTCTGAAGTGGTTGTACCTCTCCTTTATCTGTGTGGTGTCCATTGCTTCGTCCCTGAAGGCCTGTTGAATCTTGGGAATCGCCAAGCTTTACACAAAATTTAACGCGGTAGCGTTAGTTCAACTTTTTCTTTCATTTTGTCAGAAATGAAAATCGGACAGCACTCACATTTCCTCACTCATCAGCGGTCTATCGGCGACTGACAGCTTCTGTAGGCGGGGAAAAATTGAAGCATGCGCATTAGGGTCGCCTACATATGTGCACCAAATCACGCCTCCCTAGCTTTATTTGTTGACGCAAGAAAAATTAAGGTCTGATACTTTTTGATCAGCCCTCGTATTAATAAACAAACTCCAATGCTCAAAGGAATTCTATGAGTGTCGGAGCTGTTATCGCAGTTATGTAAAGGGGGGAAGTAAATCGGTTAGTGCCCCTTAATGAATTCCCTCCTAAATACTAAGGGCTCCTTTTACAAAGGCACGCTAGCGGTTTTAGCGTGCACACTAGCCACTACCGCCTCCTTTTAAGCAGGCGGTAGTTTTTCGGCTAGTGCACACTATAGCGCATGCTAAAAATGCTAGCGCACCTTAGTTAAAGGAGCCCTAAGATGCCCACTTATACTTGTGGACTTCTTAGCATTGAAAGTTTGATCATTTTATTAATGTGCACTAAAGCTTGGAATTCTCCACTTAAGCTCCTATATATGAGAATAAGGCTTTTAAATTTTACCTCTTTGAAAATATATTAGGGATGAATCCCAAAATTTATTATGCTAAAACGTGGGTGACAGTAGAGACAACCTTAAGGTCAGAGGTGGTGTGGAGACTGGTGAAGTTCAATAGGCATGTAAATTAGGATTCTGAATCTTGGCAAATTAATGTCAATTCTAATTTGGTGAATTTTCAGCTAAAAATTTAGGATCTTAAGTGATCTGAAAGCAGACCACTCTAAGAACCTAAAGGAGTCCTTTTACTAAGCTGCAGCAAAAAGTGATCTAAGTGTGCCCTTATATTGGTCTTTTCCATGCACCAGTTTTAATATGGCCATAAAATGGCTGATTTTCTTTTTTGTATTAATGGTTATGCACTTATGTTGCCATTAGCATAAAGCCAGAAATTACTGCTTGAGCACTTAATGCCATCCATTTAATAGGTGGTAAAGAGCTCATGCTGTATCCCTGCACTAGTGTGTGGTAATGTAGATGGCGCCAACTGGTTAGCACAGGAATGCCCACTCTTTGCCCTTGACACTCCACCTCAAAAAATTAAGAAATATTTTTTAGCAGGTGCACATTTTGGAGTTCCTGCAGTATGCCTGAGTATATCGTGAAGTTCTCCATTTTTAGCTGTGTTAGGTTTGTATTATTGCCTAACATAGCCTTAGTAAAAAGATCACGTTAAGTGCCTAAATCTAGGAGTTTGGCTTTAAATATTGAGCCTGATATTTTTAAAGCATCTCCATAGCAGACATTTAGGGCTCCTTTTACAAAACCATGCAAGCGATTCTTCCACGACAAATGCACCAAAGCAGGCCCATTCAATTCCTATGGGCTTCAGTGTGTTTGCTGAGGGAGAATTATTATTATGACTTTGTAAAAGGGGCCCTTAAAGAGAAAAATAATTTAACAATTTGACTGTGAATATAATTTAAATGAGATTAATCTGTTGTAACAGCAAAAGAAAAGTCCAGTTTTAAAACTTGTTTCTAATCAGACATGACTTCACACAGGTGAGAGGCAGCTTTGGAATTTCCTCTCATAGTTTATCATCTTTCTTATACCTTAAAGGTATCTTGCGTGTTAGAGGTAGAAAGACTACCCTTCCATTAATAATAATAATAATAATAATTTATTTTTATATACTGCCTAACCAGCAGTTAGTTCATAGCGGTTTACACAATTAGGTACACAGTATACAATATGAAATAACATCATACATAATAAAATCAGAATAACTAATACAAGCATTAAAACTAATGAATAAGGATAACATAATCAGCTAAAATAAGTGCATATAAAAAGATAAAAAGTACATTCTAACTACATAATAATATGAAAATCAATAATGTATATTATATTGTTTAAATAAATGGGTTTTAAGATCTTTTCGAAATTGTTAGTAAGTAAGAAATGGAGAAAACAAGAAGATTCAAACATGAATTCATTAATCCTGCTTGGAATGTTAAAGTCCTATCCCAAAATTTTTTGTAATGACATGCATTTGCTGAAGGAAAATAAAACCAGCCAGACCTACGGATATTTTTCGTAAAAATAAAAAAACTAAAATGAGAACCAAGGTAAGCCGGTGCTAAGCCAAATAATACTTTAAAACAAATACATCCAAATTTAAATAACACTCTAGCCTCAAACAGAAGCCAGTGAAGCTTTTGATAATATACACTGATATGGTCGTTTTTTTTTTCAGATTAAAAATTGGCTAGTGGTTATTTTATACGATTCTAGATAAATAATATTACAATAATCCAATATTGAAAGGATTGAAGATTGGACCAGGATTTTAAATGATATAAAATCAAAATATTTCCTAATAGTACGCAGCTTCCAGAGAACACTAAAAACATCTCTTAACCAGTGAATCTGTATGGACCTTAAAAGATAAGGACCGATTTAAATAACCCCTAAAATTTTCAGCGTAGGAGAAATCGAATAAGATTGACCATTTAAAAGCAGAATTGTTTCAGTAATTTTTTCATTAGGACTAGCTAAAAAAAAATTTTGATTTACCTGGATTTAATTTCAATCTAAATGTAGATGTCCAAGTTTCCATTTGAGTATGAATAAAAGCTATGTAATTTAACACTTCTGAAGTGAATTCGGTTAAAGGGATGAGTATTGAAATGTCATCTGCGTAAACATAAAATTTTACTTGTAAACTATGTAATAACATAAAGATTCTAGATAAACATTAAATAAAGTTGGAGAAAGTGGTGAACCTTGAGGGACTCCACTTTCATTTACCTATCTGGTAGAGTATTGTCCAGCTCTGTCTACCTGGTAAGACCTATTTTTCAAAAACCCTTGAAACCAATTCCACACCCTACCTGAAGTTCCAATGGAATTCAAACATGCTAGTAGTATATCATGGTCAACTAAGTCAAAAGCACTATTCAAATCCATTTGTAGAATAATTGCGCTTGCTATGGATATGATCTACTAAATATGCTCTTTCTGGCTTCTAGAAGTCTTAACGTAAGAATTGCCATACTGGGACAGACCGAAGATCCATCTAGTCTAGCATCATGTTTCAAACAGTGGCCAATCCAGATCCCAAGTACTCGTAGTAAAATAGATTTTATGCTGCTTATCCTAGGAATAAGGAGTGGATTTCCCCAAGCCATCTCAATAATGACCTATGGACTTCTCTTTTGGGAAATTATCCCAACCTTTTAAAAACCCTCTAAGTTAACTGATTTCACCACATTCTCTGGCAATGAATTCCAGAGTTTAATTACATGGTGTATGAAGAAATATTTTCTCCACTTTGTTTTAAATCTACTACTTAGTAGCTTTATCACTTGTCCCCTAGTCCTAGTATTTTTGGAAAGAGTGAACAAGCGATTCACATCTACCCTTTGCACTCCACTTAGTATTTTATGGAGCTCTTATCATATCACCCTTAAGCCGTCTCTTCTCCAAGCTGAAAAGCCCTAATCACTTTAGCCTTTCCTCATAAGGAAGTCGTTCCAAGCCTTTCATTATTTTCATTGTCCTTCTCTTGTACCTTTTTTTATTTTGCTGCATCTTTTTTGAGATACGGTGACCAGATTTGCACACAATATTCAAGGTGCGGCTGTACCATAGAGTGATATAAGGGCATTATAACATTTTCATCTTTATTTTCCTTTCCTGATAATTCCTAACATTCTATTTGCTTTCTTAGTCGCCACCACACATTGAGCTGAGGGTTTCAATGTATCCTCAACGATGACACCTAGATAATTTTTCCTGGTCTCTGACTCCTAATGTGGAACCCTGCATCACATAGCTATGGTTTCCTCTTTCTTACATCCATCACTTTGCACTTGCTCATATTAAACATCATCTGCCATTTTGATGCCCAGTCTCCCAGTCTGTGTTGGAAATTGCACCCAGTCCCTTATATTTATTGGATCCTCACTCCATACTGTGCTTTATCCCAGGACAAGCAGGCAGCATGTTCTCACATGTGGGTGACGTCATTTATGGAGTCCCGACGAGGACAGCTTTTTCAAGCAAACTTGATTGAAGATTCAAGTTTGCTGTGCTACACCACGCATGTGTGCCTTCTTGCTCCACTAGAGGGCGCATCCCCTCGTGGTCTCCAGTTCTTTCGTTTCCACGGAGCCAGAAAGTCCTGTTTTTGGTCTCTGCCCGAAAGTGCCTTCTAGCACCGCGGCTTTATTGTTTTTATCAGTGAGTCGCTGTGCGTGTATTGTTTCTTTTGTTCCTGTGCGAGTTCACCTTTTTTTCGGCGCCCGGGAGCTCCCGAGTTGTCCTGGCCGTGTGGCCTCGTCGGCCGCGGCCTGTTTTTTTGCTTCTTATGTCCCAGCACTTGACCGGTTTTAAAAAGTGCACCCGGTGTGATCGGCTGCTGTCGATCACTGATCCCCATCGGTGGTGCATCTTGTGTCTGGGGGCTGATCATCCGACGGAGTCCTGCCCCCGGTGTGCTACATTTCAGCATCGTGCTCTTCACCGCCGTCGGGCCCGCATGGCGGACCTTTTCGTGGTAGACCAGCCCTCGGTCTTGGCCTCGACATTGGCCCCGGCCTCGGGGACCTCGGCCCCGCTTCGACTGACCTCGGCCTCAAAGACCTCGGTCTCGTCATCGAAAGCCTCGGCTCCGGGTAAGTCCCCTCTTCCTCCAGCAGGTTCCACACCAGTGAAGAAGCCATCCTCGGGGACGCCGGCCGGGCTTGGTGGGAACTCCTTGCCTGTAGCCCCGGCAAAGCCCTCAAAGTCTTCGGGGCGTGCCTCCACCGCGCGGGAATACTCCGTGTCGAGGTCGCCCTCGGTGGAGTGCACTACGGCTTCAGACATGCCCTCGATGCTATCTGTGCCGGTTTTTCAGGACATGCTCCGGGCGATGATCTCCTCGGAGCTGTCCGCGGCATTGGCCCATCTCACTCTGGCCCCGACCTTGCTTGCGCCGGATCAGCCTGAGCCTCGCATCCCATATCAAAAACCAAATGCATCACAACAGTTCCAGATTTCACATGTGTCATACATCAAAACAAATATATATTCAAATTCTAGTGTCGCCTCAGTAACAACAACACAAAACTTGCAAATATGCTACTTGGAAACTATATAGCAAACAAAATCTATGGACAGCAGACCTGCAGAAATAGGAACCGGTAACAGGATTTCAAGAACCTGACTCAAGATTGCTGGTCTACCCACCTTGCAAGCATTGATAGTTGTAAAGAAAACACAGGCTACACTAATTTTTTGGGGACACACCCCTCATCTCTTTGGGACATAGTGGTTAAGAACTACTGATGTAGGCTCAGATTAAATGCATATCCTTTGATGAAGATCGCAATCTGTTGTTGTTGCATGCTTTGAGCTGCTAACTGAAAAAGCATTGAAGAAATGATTAAGAATAGTGTGACATGCAATTATACAAACATGATGGCAGATACAAGCCAAATGACCCATCCTGTCTGCCTATCCACAGCATCCACTATCTCCTCCTCTCCCTATGAGATCCCACATGCCTGTCCCACGCTTTCTTAAATTCAGACACAGTCTTTTGTCTCCACTATCTCTTCCAGGAGACTATATTCCATGCATCTACCACCCTTTCTGTAAAAAAGTATTTTCTTACATTACTCCTGAGCCTATCACCTTTAACTTCATCCTATGTCGTCTCATTCCAGAGCTTCTTTTCAAATGAAAGAGTTTTGCCTCATGCGCATTTTATGCCATGTAGGTATTTAAACATTTCTATCATATCTCCCCTCTCCCACCTTTTTTCCAAAGTACCATATCATGTTATATTGTTTCTTATACCCCGCAAATGTCAACTGGGAATCATTCATATCGAGATCTTTGCCTGTCCCCGTATGCCTTATGACGAAGACCACTGAAAATTTTAGTGCCTTCCTCTGGACCGACTCCATCCTGTTTATATCTTTTTAAAGGTGCGGTCTCCAGAATTGTACACAATATTCTAAATGAAGTCTTACACAGGGGCATCAATGCCTCCTTTTTCCTACTGGCCATACCTCTCCCTATGCACCCTAGCATTTTCTAGCTTTCACCATCACCTTTTCAACCTGTTTGGCCACCTTAAGATAATCACATTCTATCGCACCCAAGTCCCGCTCTTTTGTGCACAATAGTTCTTCACTCCCTAAACTATACCATTCCCAAATGCATATCCTTGCATTTCTTAGCATTAAATTTTAACTGCCAAGTTTCAGACCATTCTTCAAGCTTCGCTAGGTCCTTCCTTATTTATTCACACCATCAGGGTGTCTACTGCAGATTTTGGTATCATCCGCAAAGAGGCAAATATGACCTGACAGCCCTTCAGCAATATCGCTTACAAAGATGTTAAAAAGAACAGGCCCAAGAACCAAACCTTGAGACACACCACTGATGACATCCCTTTCCTCAGAGAGATCTCCACTGTCTACTATCCTGTGTTGCCTTCCACTCACGTTGAGGCCCTTCCTGAGGGCACTCAGTTTATTTATTAGATACCTGTGTGGAACACTGTCATTGGCTTTGCTAAAATCTAAATACACCACATCTAGCACACTCTCTATCCAATTCTCTGGTCACCCAGTCAAAGAAATTGATCAGATTTGTCTGAGAAGACCTGCCTCTAGTGAATCCATGTTGCCTCGGGTCCTGTAATCCACTGGATTCCAGAAACATCACTATTCTCTGTTTTAAAAGTGTTTTCATTAATTACCACAAAAGTCAGAGTTAGTTGCCTGTAGTTCCCTACTTCTTCCTTACTTCCACTTTTGTAGAGAGGGATCACACCCACCCTTCTTCAGTTACCACTCCCTATTCTAAAGAGGCATTGAAAAGGTTAGCCAGCAGAGCCGCCAGAATTTCCCTAAGTTCCTTCAGTACCCTTGGACGTACACCATCTTGCCCTATCACTTTGTCCACCTTTAGTTTAGCTAGCTCCTCACGAACACAATCCTCTGAAAATCAATCGGGGTCTACCACACCCCCATCCCTACTTGTGTTTATCTTCTGCGGTCCTACTCCCGCCACGTCAGCTGTGAACACAGAATAGAACTATTTGTTAAGCAAATCAGCCTTATTTTTTTTATGTTCAAACCTTTTTATTGATGAAAAGAGAAAACAGATACATAAGAAAGAACAGCTAATGCGCAAGTATACAACAAAAGCGTTACAATACAGAATATCCAAAGTCTCCATCATCAAATTTTTAGCACAATATTTTGATCCAATAACCCCCTCCCCAGATCACCCTTGCCCAAACACTATAACCACCATCCCAAGGCCTTGTGTTCTTATAGACCCTATGATAAATCTATCATTAACCCCCCAGCGAGCCCCACCAGAAAAAAAGCAAACCAACCCTCCCCTTCCTCCCTCCTTCCCACCACCAGATACATTGGAATGAAGAATTAATTAAGGCCCAGGTCAAGACATTTAGATATAAGGTCACAAGTTAGCATGATTAAGCTCTAGGCTTCTTGCACAAGTGGGAAGGTCCATAATATAGGATTCCCAAATGGTTCATAACCTCTTTTTCCATTTATATGTTAAGGAGGGCTCCTTGGCTTCCCATGTCAGTAACTGAAGCATTAAGTTCTTCCATTGCCAAAACGACGGGGGGAACAGTTTGAATCCATTGTTGCAGTATACATTTCTTCCCAACAATACATGCTTTTTGAATTAATAGGCATTAACCTTGCGATAGTATAAATCTGTGAGAATATTTTCCAAATAACACTTCTAGAGGAACCGGAGATATGGTGTGTTGCAGAACCCTTCCCCAAAAAGGTATAAATGGTCGGCCAAAAACCTGCTATACAAGCACAGCCCCAAAATGCATTTGTAAATGTATTTTTATATAATCCACATTTGCAGCAAATTGCTGTTGAAATACCCCCTATATGAAAAGTCGAGCCTGAGATACATAAGCACGCAGTACTACACGATAGTGGCATTCTCTATATTTAGCATCATGCACTATCAGAGGGACAGTACGTAATGTTGTTGTAATCTCTCTATGAAATAGGAATATATAATTTCTCCGACCATGCCACCCAAATGGAAGTGTATTGTTTGGGAGGTATTAATTGCAAAAATGACAGATGCAGACTAGAAATAGAAGGTTGTAACTGTTTAGGAGGCATAAAGAAGGCAGCTATTTTAGCTGTCGTACTAAGTGTACAATTATCCTTAAGTAATGAGCGAATTGATGGCCCATCTAAAAGATTTCTGTCGTAACCCTAGGAGAAAATGGACATTACCCACTATTGGTAACATATCCGTATTGTTAGTGTTGCAATGCAACAACGGCAAAATAAATCTCCAGGCCCCCCACTCTGCTGTTAATAACATGCCCTCGAAAAGGTACGGGTATATTTCTGATAGAGTCCTCTAGCAATGATAGTGGATAATAGGGATGAAACAACTCTTTTCCCAGGTCCAGGGAGTAAAATCTTCTGTATGCAGAATCCAATCACGGAGATGTCTAAGAAGGCAAGCCATATTATACAATTTCATATTAGGAAGTCACTCAATCCTCCATTGCGCCAGGTATGTTAGATAGACAGTGAGCCCACCGGGATAGATAGGGAAAATGCTTGAGTGCCTGATTGTAAACAGCTTAGATAAACTTGATAGGCAGTATATAAATAAATAAAACGAAAAATGAAATGGAGTCCACCCATCCTCCAGTTGCCATATAGTAATGCCAGTCCTAGTCTTGGCTTTTTCCTGTTCCAACAAGATGTCCGGAGCAGTGCCTGCAATTGCCACAAATCTCTACCCAATAGTCGTAGCGGCAGTGACTGTAGGACATAGAGCCAACGCGGAAATAGGATCATACGATAGACACTGATTCTACCATATAAAGTTAAAGGAACATTTTGCCATATTGCTATCTTCTCATATATTGTAACAAAGAGGATATATTACAATGATATAAACATGCAGGGTTCGTGTGCAGTTGGATGTCCAAGTAACAAAACACATTGGTTGCCCAGTGCAAGGGGAAATCTCCCCTCCATTGCTGTTGGATCTAGGACTGAGATGCTAGGTTCCGACTTGTCCATATTTAGTTTAAAACCAGAAAAGGCCCCGTATTCTTTGAAACATTCCAGGAGTACTGGTAGAGCTTGTTCAGGATTAGAAATATGCATTAATAAGTCATCAGCAAAAGCAGAGGCTGGAAAGGACTGAGAGGCCACCTGCACCCCTGGAATTTCTGGGTTCTGCAATATGTCTCTTAGAAAGGGGTCTAGTGTGAGAACAAATAATAAAGGAGATAAGGGGCACTCTTGGCGTGTCCCACGTTGAATTATAAAAGGAGCTGACTCAAGGCCATTAACATAAATAAAGGCCTGGGGATCATGATAAAGGGTGCGGATTGCCATACCAGGGTAAAAGTTTGTATAAAAAGGACCAATATACCCTATCAAATGCTTTTTCTGCATCAAAGCTAATCAATAGTGTCCGGTCTCCCCTAGCCTGAACCGCTTCTATAGATGCTAATATTTTCCTGATGTTCTTGACTGCTGGCCGGTTGTGTATGAAACCAACTTGAGAGTCAATTAGTAAATGAGGAAGAAGCCTAACCAATCTAAAAGCCAATATAGTTAACAGTTTATTTTCAAAGCACAACAGGGAAATGGGCCTATATGAAGCTGAACGGTATCTTTCCTTGGTTTGGGGAAGACAATTATGGATGCCTTGCGTAGTGAGGGAGATAGCTTACGATCCTGTATAGCCTGATTAAACATAGCTGTTAGTGGCTGAACAATATCCTCCTTCAAGAGCTTATAGAACTCGGCTTTGTATCCGTTTGGGCCAGCCGCCTTGAATAATGCACTCTTATTAATAGCCAGATTACATCATCTTTATGTATCGGCCTATTAAGACCTTGTAACTGTGTAGATTGAAGCCTAGGGAGTGAGATGTTATCAAGATAAATATCCGGATCTAAACCTGCACTATTGGGTTCTGCAGTGTATAAAGCTGCATAAAAGTCTGTAAACACAGAATTAATAGCTTGGTCCATATGGACAAGAGAGCTATTTGGCATTTGTAAGGTCAAGATTTTCTGGCATCTCTTCCCCGGTTTCAGTAAATTTTTTAAAATTTATTTTATTTTATCTACTATAATAAAATGCTAAGCGCGCATACGCACTCCTACCCGTATGTCCGTGGCAGGCAGGAGAGCGCATGCGCGCTTACAACGGGCCCACAGTCATGGCCCCCAAGCTAATGTTGAGCACTGTGGTCGACTCGCTTACTCTCCACGCCCGAACTCACGAGCCGCACCTGTGTCTTCCTTGAATTGGTTAAGAGCAGCGGCAGCTCCTCCCAAGAGCCGCACCAGACGGGGTTCATGAGAGGAGCCGCAGCGGCAAGTGCTGCACTAGGGACAAGGAGGGGGAGGGAAATATCGCTGCTGCTGCACATACCCGAGCCCAACCTCAGTAATCGAGATAACCTGTTATCGCTGACGCCTACATCCACTGTCCACGGCGGTTGTGTTCTGCGTGAGGTGTTTTCCAAATCTGAACAAAATAGCCTGCGCCTAGCCCTGCTAGAGCTGCTTCCGATTACAAGCTAAACTTCTCAGATAAGCCAGTTTGGAGAAGGGAAATATTTTGCTTTAATTTGCCTGAAGTGTGTGTGCCGGGGAATCAGTGAATGATCTTACATTACTTTAGGTAAAGGGGAGTGTGTTGGGAAGGGGGAAGGGAACATTCTTGCTTCCATTTGGGGGGAGAGGTGTGATTTGTTGGGGACAGGAAATGATCTTGGTTTGATGTGGGGGGAGGGTTTTAATTGGTTGAGAACAATAAACTATCTTGGTTTTCTTTGGAGGGAGGGGTGTGATTGTTTGGGATCAGGGTGCAATCTTTGCTTTGGGGAGAGGGGTGTGAATATTTTGCTTAAATTTGGGAGAAGTGTGTGTACTGAGGAACAGTACTCCTGAAGGAACTGACAAGGGGGACATAAAAGGAAGGGAGAAGGGCTACTGCTGGACAGGGGAAGCTGGAAAGGGCTACTGCTGGACAGGGGACATGGGAGGTAAAAGGAAGGGAGAAGATACAGAAAGAAAGACTGACAGCCAGCCAGGGAGAGAGACAGTAAGACGGGGGGCCAGGGAAGAGACAGACAGAGACACACAAGGGGACAGAGACAGAAAGAAAGAAAGGAGGGCAGGGAGAAAGAAAAAAAAAAACATAAAGAAAGAAGAAACGCCTCAGCGACCCATTGTGCTAAAAGTCTACACATCTATTCTAGTACCTATTAATACGTACTAATTAATAATTAGTACGGGCTTAAACACTAGTTTATTTATAAGTTTTCAATTTATACAATCAAGATAAACTTGTACCTGGTTTCAGTAAATTAGCCAGTAGTTTCCCACTCTTCTGACCATGCTTGTATAGTTGATACCTGTAATATAAGAGAGAGTTCTTTTGCCATTAATGAATCAGGATATAGCAACGTAAAGCGGTGCATATTGGAGTGAACAGTCTCCAGTATTATTGTACTTGCGAGGAATAATCCTGAAAACAGAGCACTGATTTGTTCTGGTAAGACAAAGTTTTCCCAGATCTCACAGCTTGTAAAATGCACTGTTTATGTTGGAAATTGAGGACTTGAAAGATTACTACACGTGGTTGTGCTAAGTTCTCCCTATGAATTCCTAAGCAGTGGGCCCATTCAATGTGAAATGAAGTGAAGGAGCTCTCAAGAGCTAAAGTAGAGGGAATCCAGTTCTCCAAAAACGCCAAGAGGTCTTTATCTAAGTTTGTTTCAGGCAGTCCCACTAATCGCAAGTTGTTACGTCTTGAATGATTTTCCAAATTGTCCAATTTGTGTTTTAAGTCCTGCACTGCCTTCTGGAGTTCCAACTGGCTTTTAAGGTCCTCTACATCCGACGTTCTCTGAAGGTCCTCATCTAGCTCCAAGGTCAGGATATCAATCCTTTCATGTGCCTCCTCCGCCCGATCAAAAAGTTGTTGGAGCTTTTTATCCAATGCTGCCTCGACAGCAGCTGTTACCTTTGGCAGTTATCTCTGCTGTCCAGGACGAGCTGATGGTATTCGTTGGGGTGAAGATGGCACTGCCATTTTTGAGTCTGCCTGACACTGTTTGCCTTTTGTCTTTTTTAGTTGTTTTGAATGCCATATAGGACCAATTTGCGACAGATATGTTGATCAAGTGATAAGAAAGCAGTAGGGGCTTAGAATGATGTCTTATTGATGGGCTATATAGCCCTTATCTGCCGTCATCTTTCTATGTTTCTATATTGATACAAAATCTGGCGTTTAATGCATAGATTCTGAAGGGCTGCACGGAGCTCCACTCAAAACCTGCTGCTCCGTTGCATGGCAACACGTGACCTTGCCTTAAAGTGTTTATATACCATTTATAGCCTAAGTGGTTTACATTCAGGTACTAGAGCATTTTTCCCTATCTGTCCCGATGGGCTCACACTCTACTTGGGGCAATGGGGTATGAAGTGATTTGCCCAAGGTCACAAGGAGCAGCATGAGGTTTGAGTCCATAACCTCAGGGTGCTGAGTCTGTAGCTCTAACCACTGCGCCACACACTCCCCAATGGGAAGGGGAAGGTTTGCCCTTGTGAAAAGATGGGGAGTTTGGGTCTGTGGGGATGCCTGGGTGGGGGTTTGGGTCTGGGGATTAGCATCATAGGTTCTGGGGGGGGGGGCTGCTGGCAGGAGGGAGTGGGCATCCTTCCTGCCTATCGTGGATCTGGGGGGTTGTTTCAGAGGTTCCGGCAAGAGGGATTGGGCATCCCTCATGCTAGGGGACTTGGAAGGGGGAGCTCAGGGTGGTGGCAGGAGGGATTGGGCATCACTCCTGCTGCGGACAGTGGCGGTTGGGGGTTCAGGGGTGGCGGTGGGAGGAATTGGGCTTCCTTCCTGCCGCAGACAATGTCGGATGGGGCTTCGAGGGTTGCGGTAGGAGGAAGTGGGCATCCCTCCTGATGGCCAACTTTGCGGCCACTCAGCTGATTGCTGCAGGGAGATTTACTTCTGGCAATCAGCTCAGCAACCACGTCTATTTGAAATGTAGACCAGCTTTTTGTTGGCCTACATTTTCAAGTGCCTATTGCGGCCGTAGGAAGACACCTAGGGCTGCTTAATCTCGCCCAAGGCTACTGCCAGGCAAAACCACACCCAGCCTTGGGCAAGCTTAAGCATCCCTAGGCGCCTCCCTGCACCTGACAGATGCCTATAGTGTAGGTGGCCTGCCTCAGGGATTTTATTTTTTTAAGAAAATGTGCATCCTGATTGATTAGTAGGATGCCTACTGCTGCCTTCATTTGGGACGCCGTTTATAGAATTTGTAGCTAAGTCCAGTTTGTCCCCATCCCACAAGGGTTCCATTACAACTGCTGGAACAGTTCTCCTTTTACAGTTCCCTTTTTACAGCTATATACTGAATGTCTGCTATTAAATTTCTGTCCAATTCTTCTGTCTGTGAAAAAGGCCTGTATATCGTACCAATGTAGATAACATTTTCTATTCCCTCTCTCCAGATTAACCCACAGTGCCTTTTCCTTACCCTGTAGATCCTGCAATTGTGTGGTTTTAATATGATCTTTAACATATAACGCCTAGTGCTGCCAGATTCAGGAAAAAAATTTTTGATTCGATTCATCCTATTGAATTGATTTTTCTATTCAATTCGATTTTCCTGCCCAAGTGGGTGTTTTTCAAACATCCTGGTGGGTTTATTTTATAGCCTCTTCACCCCTTTTTTAGCCTTTTCACCCCCTTTGCCCTCTCCTACCCATACTAGTGCTATGGTGTAAACAAAATAAACAAAAAAGACTTTTCCTTTCTCTGTTAAATCCTAGCTTACGTTTGCAGTCTAACACCAGCTCTGGCAGGATACACATTTCAAATCTGACATATTGTAATCACAAAACAGAAAATAAAATTATTTTTTCTACCCTTTGCCCAGCTTCCTTCCTTCCTTCCTTCCTTCCCTCCCATCCCTCATGCAGCAGTACCCTTTGCCCGGCTTCCATCCTTCCTTCCCTCCCTCCCTCCCATCCCTCGTGCAGTAGAACCCTTTGCCCAGCTTCCATCCTTCCCTCCCTCCCATCCCTTGTGCAGAACCCTTTGCCCAGCTTCCATCCTTACCTCCCTCCCATACCTCGAGCAACAGAAACCTTGAGCACCCGCCGCCGCCCCCACTGCGCAGCCAAACTTTCGAGCCCCCGCTGACCCTCCATCCTTCTCTCTCATCTGAACCTCACTGACTGCGACCATAAATACCTTCCGGCAGAGCAGCGTCAGGCCAGCAGCACTCTAAACAGGCTGCTTTGCGGCCTTGCTGGGGCCTTCTGTGTGCTGCGTTACTGATGACATCAGTGAAGCGGCAGAGGGAATTCCCCAGCGAGAAGGCCATGAAGCAGCCTGATTAGAGTGTTGCTGGCCTGGTGCTGCTCTGCCGGAAGGTATTTATGGTTGTGGTCGGCAGGATTCAGTTGGGAGGGAAGGATGGAGGCTCAGCGGGGGTTTGGCTGCGTGGTGGGGGGAAGTGCGGCTGCCGATGACTAGGGCTTATTTTTTCGGGGGTAGGGCTTATATTAAGACCTACCCCGAAAATCATGCTAGGGCTTATTTTCGGGGTAGGTCTTATTTTTGGGGAAACATGGTAGGTACCTAAGTCCTTTAGAGCAGTGATTCCCAACCCTGTCCTGGAGGAACACCAGGCCAATCGGGATTTCAGGCTAGCCCTAATGAATATGCATGAGAGAAATTTGCATATGATGGAAGTGATAGGCATGCAAATTTGCTTCATGCATATTCATTAGGGCTAGCCTGAAAACCCAATTGGCCTGGTGTTCCTCCAGGACAGGGTTGGGAACCACTGCTTTAGAGAATCATGCCTAGCAGTGCCTGTCCTTCTCCACCCCTAAACACATCTATTTTGGTATTAGGCGTTACTAGGCACCATGCGATAGGCATCTACCTTTTGTGGAATTGTGCCTAAAGAAATAAGGCGCCTATATCACCTAATAAATTTTTATTTTTTTTAAATTATGAGCTGAACATTTTGGCTTTGGTTTTATGTGAAGAGCTGCACAGGGAGCTATGTTTTTTCCAAGCTTAGCACATGAGCAAACGCTCATACATCCTAGGAGTGTCACTCACAAAAATACTTGCAAATCTGGAAAATTGTTGGTTTTTAGAATTGTTGCTCTCACAAAATTTTTTTTTAGAACTTGTCGCTCACATGAGAAAAAATTTGCACACACCTGGCCAATCCTTAGAGGGAGCACTGATAGGGAGCCTGTGAATTGCGTACAAGCTCTCTTCTGGACGCCACTGTCCCTTGGCTGAACTGGAAGCCAGGTGCCTGGCTCAAAAATCAAAGAACATCAAGAAAAATTATATCAGTGTAACCACTTCTTGTGGGGAGTCAGAGATGATTTAGGAGGGGCCTAATTTCAATTCTAAGGAGGCAGGGTTTGGGAGTTTGCTTTTGCTTGCTCAGGATGTGACCCCAGTCCTAATAAGCAGGCTGAGCTATGAAAGGAGAGTAAGTGTCGTAGGCTGTTTGGATTCTCAGGAAAGAAAGGGGCAAGTTTTTTTCTCTTCTCTCATAGTTTAAATTTTCAGTCAAGCAGCAATAAAAAAGTCAGAGTGCCAGCAGTCTTGAAAGATGAAAGGACAAAGCAGAGTCAAGGTGCCATTGTATCCTGATGGTCATAAGAGTCTAGGGAAGAGAAGGAACAAGCAGAAAAAACATGAATGTGCTGGGCCATCATGACTGAAAGTAGAAATGCTGTGGAAGCTTCTGCCTGTCAGTGTTGTGGGGGGTGGGGAGGATAGCAGAATGCATTGCAGTTCTGGGGTGGGAGCCAAGTTGAAATACTGGGTTGGTGTTGCAGAGACAAAGGAGGAACTGTGTGGGGTGGGGATAGTACGTCAGTAATGCATAGTAATCTAGTGGGCAAATTGAAAGAGCACCCAACCAAATCAAAAAGGAAAAAGAAACTCCTTATGGAGAACCAGAAGGAAACACACAACGTAGGGATTTACGAATGACCTTCCAAAAAAGAGCCGTACAGATTGAAAGGCATCTGTGTGCTATACTTTGGTCTCTGAGGTGCCAATAGATTTCTGTATCTTTTGTTTGCTACTACAGACTGACATGGCTGCCCTGGAGGTTTGTTCTTTTAAATCTTTGGTTCCCTCATCTTCCTTGTTTTTATTTGGAAAGATTTGTTTATTGACATTTGTTCTGTAGTTCAAACACCAGTGGTTCAAAAAGAAACAGTGCCTTCTATTACTAGCGTGTGCTCATTTTGTAGAATGTTGACTACTATTCAGTTGGCTTCCAAGGTAGACTTCTTAGAAGTGGCAACAGGGAGAAGTCAGGTAACAGGTGTCTAGTCACTGGACATGCATGGAGAAGACATTGCCACGTATAATGTCTGCCCACTTACTTATATCCTGTGTATCATATAAGTTATTAATAGTAGTAGAAATGTAAGTTGGAAAAAGCATACTGACACTGTGACAGTGCCATGTTTTTCCTTCCTCCATCAGCAAAGTCAGTTCTGTTTTGTGTTGAGAGACATGTTGAAGTGTTTCTTAGTGTGCTGGTGGGGGCTGGGGTTACCCAGACATGTCCCCAAAACCAGGCGAGCAAGGAGAGAGGAGGCTTTGTGGGGCAGAATGGGACGGTCTGGAAGCTGAACTGGGCGGGGCGGGGGTAGAACTGAGTGGGGCTGGAGACAGAATGGGGCGGGGTCATACGTCTGGGGTTCCGCGGAGAAAACTATGGTAATCCTAGGAGGGGCAGTATGATGTGAATTTCTCTCTAAGGCAGGGGTGTCAAATTCAATCACATTAAGGGGACGAAATCTAAAACACAGGCTAAATCGCGGACCAGACCCTGCCCAATCTCCACCCCAGACCTGCTCCCATAATAGTACTAATTGTAATATCATTTTTTCCATTCATTTTTCATATATACACACAATGTATTCTTATTAAGTACACATAATGGTTAACCACAAAATTAAACTACACAAAACACACTGTATGATTCTCAACATTCATTCCTACCAGAACATAGATAACCCCTATGCAAATATGGGACCACAAACTAAAAGTACTAATATATACAAACGAAACCCTAAGATTCAAGACTCTACATGCAGTACAACCCCCAGAGAAAAAGAATGAATGAATTTCTTCCTGAACAATGTAAAATATAGACAGCAGATGTAAATTCTCAAAATTGACACAATTCAATTACTAAATTGTGCAGAGAAATGAGTGCGGCAGTGAGGAGGAGGAAGCTGGCCAGAAGGTAAACACCCAGGGGCGGCATGAGCAAAACACAGCATCGCCCTCAAGTCGGTTACCTGCGGCCTGTGAGTTGGACACCCCTGATGTTAGTGTGAGGCGCGCAGTCACCGTGGGCCACATAAAAACGGCCACGCAGGCCTTGTGGTTTGACACACGTGCTCTAAGGGGTTAGCTACCAGATTCTGTATAGGTCGCCCAAAGTTGGACTCGGATCACAGATTTACACACAAACTAATTAGCTAGTTAGGTGCTAACAAATCAATTATTGGTGTTGATAAGCATTTAATTTGCAGTACACTTCTCCCTCGTTATTTGCTGGGGCTATAGGCAGAGCCGGACAGCGAATGGTGAAAAAACGCGATTATCTGGCTCTGACCCACCCCCACCTCCCTGCCGCCTTCCTGGCCTTACCTGGTGGTCTAGAGGGCTTTCGGGGTAGGAGCGATCTTCCTACGCTCCTGCCCCGTGCAGATCGCCATGAGGAAATGGCTGCTGTGAGTTCCCGTAGTCTCTTGAGATTACAACGGGAACTCCCTACAGCAGGGGTGCCCACACTTTTTGGGCTTGCGAGCTACTTTTAAAATGACCAAGTCAAAATGATCTACCAACAATACAATTTTTTAAAAACACAAAGCACACTGTACGCATAGAAAATGTTAATTATCATTCCTATTCCAGGGTTTTTCAAAGAGGTCAAAGCAGATGACTCTATGCACTATCACCTCAGTAACAACCATACAAAAATAGACAAATATACCCCCCTCCCTTTTTACTAAACCACGATAACAGTTTTTAGCGCAGGGAGCTGCGCTGAATGCCCAGCGCTGCTCTCGACGCTCATAGACTCCCTGCGCTAAAAATCTCTATTGTGTAAAATATAGACAGCAGATATGAATTCAGACACATTTTGATCACTAAATTTAAAATAAAATCATTTTTCCTACCTTGTCTGGTGATTTCATGAGTCTCTGGTTGCACTTTCTTCTTCTGACTGTGCATCCAATCTTTCTTCCCTTCTTTTAGCCTGTATGCTTCCTCTCCTCCAGACCTCATTCCCTCCCCCAACTTTTCCTTCCTCTCTCCCTGCCCTTTCTTTCTCTCTGCCTCCCTTTCTTTTTTTTCTGTTTCTCTTCTTTCCTTCTGTCTCCCTGCCTGCCCTTTTTCTTTCTTTCTCCCTGCCCTCCCCCAAGCCACTGCCACTCCATCGGGGACCAGGACCCAAACTGCCATCGGGGACCAAGACCCAAACCGCCACCAATAACAGGCCCGAAAGCGCCGCCGCCCCAAGCTCTCCCTGCTTCAGCCGACCAGCATCGCGATCGACCTATTGGGGGAAATGCTGCCGGGTCCTGCCTTCGTGGAAACAGAAAGTAGGCAGGACCCGGCAGCAAGAAGAGGAAATGCTTCAAAAACCTGTCTCCCGCCTTAGCCCGTAGCGAATGCTTGCTTCAGGGCTCTCAACATGTGCGTGCCGGCTTCCCTTCTCACCCCCCCCCCCCGGACATAACTTCCAGTTTCGGAGGGAAGATAAGAGAAGCCGGCACGCACACGTTAGAGCCCGGAGCATAAGTTCGCTACGGGCTGAAATCTCCAAGCCGGGTTTATTTTTAATTTTCAGCAGCGACGGCAGCAGCAGATGACAGCTGGGCCCTAGGGAGAATACAGAAGAAGGCTGATCGGCCCGGTTGATCAGGACGGCAACATGAGTCTAGCGATCGACTCACGTTGCCTTCCTGAGCCACTGGTCGATTGCGATCGACGTATTGGGCACCCCTGCCCTACAGCATAGAGATGTTCTTAGAATTTAGGTGTGGTGCTATAGAGTACCTGAAATTTGTGTCTAACTGCCATTAGTTGGGTGCTAGCATTTACACCAGCCTTTGAAGCTAAACAGAAAAAACTAAATTTTTCCTGGCAACCCCTAACGACAAAATCAAAGACTCATCGATCTCTTTGAACGGTCAGGTCTTCCCTATCGATCACTCCATTAAAATTCTGGGAGTGACACTGGACTGCCACCTTATTCTAAATGCTCACACAGATTTACTGGTTAAAAAATTCTTCTCGTTACTTTGGAAACTCAGAACCATCAGAAAATACTTTGATGCATTATCTTTCCGCATACTGGTTCAATCTTCCATCTTAAGCATGCTCGATTATTGCAACATAATCTACTTGGGAGCCTTCAAAAAAACCATTCTAAGACTCAGAGTCATTCAAAATTCAGCGGTTAGACTGTTTTTTGGGCTGAAGAAATGGGATCACATAAGCCCCTATTACCTAAAACTCCACTGGCTTCCCCTGGAGGCGCGAATTCTGTTCAAGTTCTCTTGCCTGTCCTATAAAGCAATACTTGGTCTGGCCCCCACTTACCTAGTTTCCCAATTTAATCTGGCAAGTTCTACTAGGCCCACACGAAGAATACATCTGTTCTCCTATCCAACAATAAAGGCCTGCCACTATAAAAGATTCCTGCCCAGAACCCTTGCCTTCCAGGCAGGCAAATGGAACGATTGGCTGAGTAACTTTATCTTACACTCCTCAACCTACCTCAATTTTAGAAAATTGATAAAAACGAGTTTGTTCAATCGATTTGTAAACTAAGAATTCTATAGCAATGCAAATTTCAACCATTAACCTAAAGAACTTTTTAGTTTTCTACTTCTTCCTTTACATAAGATTGTATAGATCTCTTTGATTTGTTGACCTCTTCGCTTGTTCAATCGATTTGCAAAATAAGAATTCTATAGCACTGCAATTTCAACCATTAACCTTAAGAACTTTTTAGCTTTCTACTTCTTCCATTATATAAGATTGTATGGATCTCTTTGAATTGTTGACCTCTTCGCTGATTGTCTAGCGCTTCTTGTTGTAAACCGCCTCGAACTTTTCATGGCTTTGGCGGTATATATAAAAAAAAAATTATTATTATTATTAATTTATTTATTTATTTATCTCTTCTTCCCTCCCTATTTCCTTGGCCTGACATCTCTCTCCTTCCTTTCTCTCCCTCTCTCCTTCCTTTCTTCCTTTCCCCTGGTCTGGCATCTGTCTCCTTCCCTCCCCCCATGCCCTGGCATCTATCCCCCCTTCCTTTCCCTCCCTCCCATGGTCTTGGCATCTCTCGTTCCTCTCATTTCCCTTCTCCCTCCTTCCCTCTCTGTCCCCAATTGGGTGCAGCAGCATTTCTCTTTCCCCTTCCCTCCCTCCTCCCCTTTCCTGTGCAGCAGCATTTCTCTTCCCTCTTCCCTTTCCTGTGCAGCAGGAGCAGCATTTCTCTTCCCCCTTCCCTTCTCTGTGCAGCAGGAGCAGCATTTTTCTTCCCCCTTTCCTTCTCTGTGCAGCAGGAGCAGCATTTTTCTTCCCCCTTTCCTTCTCTGTGCAGCAGGAGCAGCATTTTTCTTCCCCCTTTCCTTCTCTGTGCAGCAGGAGCAGCATTTTTCTTCCCCCTTTCCTTCTCTGTGCAGCAGGAGCAGCATTTTTCTTCCCCCTTCCCTTCCCTGTGCAGCAGGAGCAGCATCTCTTCCCCCTTCCCTTCCCTGTGCAGCAGCAGTATTTCTCTTCCCCCTTCCCTCCCATGTGCAGCAGCAGCATTTCTGGCCGGCTCCCTTGCTGCAGTCAATTATTCCGTTCAAAGCTGTGGGTGGCTGCTCCTTGGGCAATCTGCGCCTGCATCGGAAGCCTTCTCTCTGATGTCATGACATGGAGGGGATTAGAGAGGTTTGACCCAGGACATAAGGCGGGGAGAGAGAGATTAGACAGTGGGAAAGAAACAAATGTTGGATATGGCAGTGGAAGGTAGAAAAAAAAATTATTTTTTATTTTGTGATTACAATACGTCAGATTTGAACTGTGTATCCTGCCAGTGCTGGTGTTAGTGAGCCTGAGCTAGGACCTAACAAAGAGAGGAAAAGTCTTTATTGTTTAATTTGTTTACACCACAGTGCTGGCCTGGGGTTAGAAAGGGAAAAGGGGGGGATGGAGTGGGTAGCAAGGCTACAAAATAAACCCACCAGGACGTATGAAAAAATATACCCGATTGGGCAGGAAAATCGAATCGAAAAATCAATTCAATAGGCCAACTCAAATCAAAATTTTTTTCCATGAATCGCTCTGGACTACTGTTGGCAGTTAACAGTGACATGGTTGTCGGTAGTCACTGGTGAATATGTGGTTTAGGAAGGGTGTGTAAGGGTTTCATTGATTGGTTAAAGGATGCAGGAACCAAAAAAGATTAGGACCTCCTGCACTGGGTTTGTGAATACACATTTACTGGTTCATAAAAGAACAGTCGTTTACTTTCGGTTTAAACTGGAGTTACTTGCTGTCAGATATATTTAATTTAATATGCCTGTGTGGAGGTGGGGGGGGGGGGGGGTGGTGGTGGTGGTAGAGAATTCCTAAGTCTGCCTCCAGTGTACCAATAGGGAAGAAAAACCCTTCTTAACTGCTTTGGACAATACAGTGTACATAAAACTAAATTACTATAGCATGTGATGGAAATTCAATATTGCGTAGGTGTTTTGTGGCATGCCAGCAAGTAAAGTAAGTCTCTTCAGGAACTTCTGAAAGATCTGTAATGTCAGCACAAACAAGCTAAATCTACTGAAAGAATATTACAATACTACAAATGTTGTTAATTTAATTTAAAAAAAAATACTTTTGCTATTTTCTTACAGCTTCAACATGGTACTAGTACAGAAGTAAAATACTTCAATTATAGCTTTTAATGTTTAAACTTTAAACTTTACATACTAATCTTATACAGAGAAATATAATATTTTTTATCTTTTAGTGGAATATCCTCAAATATTTTAGTCTTTCATATTTGTATGTGAAACAGTAATAGTCAATGTATTACAAATACACTTCTGGTTTGTTTGTTTTTTTGGGGGGGGATGGTGGGTCTGGCAGGTCTTTATGCTCAGTTCTCCTATCCCTTACCATTGCTATAGTGCTATGAATGTTCATTCATAAGCTTCCTGTGGGCCATCCTAACCATTAAGTGACCTAGGTGATTGCCTAGAGCAGTGGTTCCCAACCCTGTCCTGGAGGAACACCAGGCCAATTGGGTTTTCAGGCTAGCCCTAATGAATATTCATGAAGCAAATTTGCATGCCTATCACTTCCATCATATGCAAATCTCTCTCATGCATATTCATTAGGGCTAGCCTGAAAACCCGATTGGCCTGATGTTCCTCCAGGACAGGGTTGGGAATCACTGGCCTAGAGTACAAAAATTTAAAGGGAAAGGTATGGCAGCATAAAAAAAACTGTCATGGGAAGGAGGGATAAGAGAAAAGTGGGCTGATTGCAGCCCAAAGAGCCTGAGCCTTTTTGCTGCTACTGTATCTGGCTGATTGTAGATTCGGGATGGGAAGCCGCTTTCTGGAAGAGCTGGAGGTAGGACAGGCCATTATTAACACTTGCACTATCATCCCTGATCCTTGTTCAATTGCCCCTGACTGACAGAAGTCAGTGAATAGCTCTGGTCAGAGCTACTCACTCTGCTGCTGCCTCCTGTGCAGGTTTCCCTCTAAAAGCAGAACCATACAGGGCCCCATGCAGTTCTGACTTCAGCAAGAAGCTGGCAGAGCATGAGGCAATAGCAGAAAAGAGCTACTGGTAATCACTTGCTACCTGGAGGTAGCTGTGAATGGAGGAGATTGGAGTGAGGAGGCGGCAGATGATTGGGAGAGAGTTGCAGATAATGATATTATGCATAGCAAATTTATTATTAACAATTAATTGCTCACCCATTCGCTTTTGAGGGTTTATGTAGTTCAAGTTGCAAAGACAGGATGAGCTTGCATCTAAGAGATGACTGCACATTTGATTAGAGCACTGCATTAAATTAAGGCCATTATTTTTCCTGTTATCAGAGACAGATGCTCGTTTTAATATAGAAAATGATGGCAGATAAAGACCATGTGGACCATTCAGTCTGCCCATCCACATATCTGCTATCGCTTCCTCCCTCTAAGATACACATGTCAAACACAAGGCCCAGGGGCCAAATCTGGCCTCCCTGGCAGTTTTATGTGGCCTTCGGTGACTGTGTCGCATCTAAATGCCTGACTGTGCAGCCCCGGTCCCAGTGGCACTCCAAGCTCCTCACCATGCTGCCTCAGTACCCATTTGCAGACAGAAGGACCCAGTCCCAATGTAAAAGCTAGGTTGGAGCAGGGCGCTCCACAGAAGTGCCTGACCACACCACAGGTGAGGAAGGATCTATTCTTTTACTAAGACTAAGTATCTTAATAGAAAATTCGGCCCTTGACTTAGCCTGTGTTTTAGATTTTGGCCCCTTATGTGATTGAGTTTGACACCCTTGCTCTAAGAGATCCCACACTGCATACATAGGGAAAAGGGGGCAATGTCTGAAAAGCAGTATATACTAATGCCCATAGTATAGGAAATAAGGTTTTGGATCTAGAGGTTGTGATGGAAGAGGCTGATTTGTATTTAGTGGTGATCATGGAGACATGGTTCATGGAGAACCATGACTGGGGTTTAGTTATACCAGGCATCTGTTCAGGAAAGATAGGGTAGGAAGAAAAGGAGGGGGGGAGTGATGGTATTTGTTTGTATTTGTTAAAGATCATATTAAAGACACAATGTAGGACCTACAGGGTAAGGAAGAGGCATTGTGGGTCTATCTGCAAGGAAGGAATGGAAAATGTATCTACATTAGTATGGTACAGACCTCTTTCACGGATAGAAGAAGTAGAGATTTAATTAAAGACATTGAAAATGTAGCTGTATATAAGACCTTTAATAACATTTGATGGGTATGCCATCTAATTTGGCAAGCCCAAACGGGAGGGAAATTGTTTTACAGTTCTAGGGATTGATGCAGAGACGGCCTTTGAAAGGGTCTATTGGCCTTATCTATTTCAACTGTTGGATACTCAGGCACTTTTTTGATGTGGTTTTGTTCCATCTATACTGTAACTTTGGCCTGTCTAAAAATCAATGGCTCCTATTCGGACAGCTTCCAGTTAGGTAGAGGAACAAGGCTGGGTTGCACCTGTCCCTAGTACTATTCGCATTAGCAATGGAGCCTTTAGCCCAATTAGTCCGTCAGAACCGGATTCTAAATGGGAGACACTTAGGGCTACTTTTTCTTATCGCCGGGCTTCCAACATGTTACGCTACTTGGGGATAAATCTTACTAGAAATTTTTTAGACCTGTATGCAGCGAATTATCCCTCCTTAATAAACAGATTATTGAGGATTTGGATAGATGGAAGCATCTTACTGTATCATGGCTGGGCAGGGTTCATGCCATTAAGATGGTGGTACTCCCCAAACTACTCTACTTATTTTCAGCTTTACCAATACCCCTTTCAGCCTCTTTTTTTCAAATGGCTAGAGATGCAGCGGACCTCAGGTCTGACCCATCAGAGGCAGACTTAGAAGGCACAAGCGAAGGAACTTTGCGCAGAGAGTCGAAGACGGACTTCTCGGCTCCGCGGAAAAGTAAGAACTGAGGAGACACACCCGGTGCATCGGGCGGGAAGGCGCTCGCGCATGCGCGGTGCGGGCGACTCGAAACTTCGAGTTTTCTTCAAAGAAGCCTCCGCATCGGGGCTCCATTGGATCACATCACCCATTAGTGAGAATACCTGCCTGCTTGTCCTGGGATACTAGATAGTATTGCAGGTGAAGCTTGGGACAGATCTGGTTGTGTTATGTTGGTTTTATGTATTTTTTGAAAAGTAGGGTTTTTGTTTCTTTTCTGGTGGTTTTATAGTCTGTGGTCAGTCAGCAGATTGGTGAGTTGGCTGTCCAGTTTCGCTGCTCTGGTGGCCAGTAGGTTGTCATACAGCAGATAAGACCTAATTTCATCTTCTTTATCACTATGCTATAGTAGTAGTCCAGGCAAGTGGAATGTATCAAAGCTTCAAAGATCTAGGGAAAGATATCAATGCCAGCCCTCTCAAATGCAATAATCATCCTCCTTGAGACGGATATCCAGCTTGAAATGCTCAATAAAGGAACAAGACAAAGACCACATTACTGCCCTACATGTTTCTTCTAGGCCTAGGGCCCGGAAGCCGGACCTCATCGAGCCCATCACGGAGCCAGGCAACGGCAGACCAACTGTCCTTCTCCTTGTTCCTCCGACAGATGGCTGAGGACATGGACATGTCATTGGACATGGGTTCCAAATTCTCAAAGGAATACCTGGAGACTATGGTCTCCCTCAACCACCCGCTGAGTCCCTTAAGCTTCCGTTGCACAAGCTTCTGGACCAGACCTTCACTCGATGCCTCGAGATACCTTATTCCATCCCTGCTGTCCCGAGTAAACTGGACACCAGGTACCGCATGGTCCATCGCAAAGGGTTCGACAGTTCTCAACTCTCTCACCAGTCCCTGTTGGTGGAGTCATCATTGAAGCGATCCCATACCTCCCAGGTCTACGCCGCCGTCCCTCCTGGCAGAGAAGGAAAATCCATGGACTGATTCGGCAGGAGAGTGTACCAGAACTCCATGATGGCCTCGAGAGTCCTGAACTACAACTTCCACTTCACAACATACTTGGATTCCTCCTATCGGTATTCCAGAAGTTTATGCCCTACGTGGACACGAGGGCACACTTCGAGTACCAAGAAGCGCTGGCCTCGCTATCCCAGCTCCGGGTACAGTTGATGCAGTCCTTGTACGACGCCTTTGAGCTCGCGGCTCGGGCAACAGTGTGCTCAGTGGCCGTGCGCCGGCTGGCATGGCTGAGGACCATCGACATGGATCCCAACCTGCAGGACAGGCTCGCAAACATTCCCTGCGTTGGCACCAGCCTCTTTGATGAATCCATCGAGGCGGTGACCAAGAAGCTATCGGACCATGAACAATCCTTCCAGTCCATCCTACGTCCGAAGCCTAGGCCTGCTCCTCCTCGCCAGCCTCGCCCGCCATTGGTATACCAGTGGCGCTACCCTCCAAAACAGGCTCCCCCCAGCAGACAGCCTGTGAAGAGACAGCATCCGCAGAAACACCAGCATAAGCCTCAGCCATCGGCTGCACCTAAGGCCCCCCAGCCCCTTTGACTGTCTCAAAGAGGTCATTTCCTCCATTGTCCTCCCTTTCTCAGTAAATCTACCCTTGGAGGCCGCCACCTTCATTTCTACCACCGATGGACGACTATCACCACAGTCCTCTGGGTTCTCTCCATCATAAAAGAAGGATACTCCCTTCAGTTCCACCAAGCTCCTCCGGAGCACCCTCCAAGAGAGTATCCTTCCAACTTGACCCAGACTGCCCTTCTTCTTCAGGAAGCTCAGGCCTTGTTACAGCTGGGGGTTGTCGAACCGGTCCCCCAGGACCAACAGAACAAGGGGTTTTACTCCCGATACTTCCTTGTTCCAAAGAAGACGGGCGACCTGCGACCCATCTTGGACCTCAGGGTACTCAACAAATATCTGGTCAAAGAAAAGTTTTGCATGCTGACCCTGGGATCACTGTACCCCCTCCTCGAGCAGAACGACTGGTTATGCTCACTGGATCTCAAGGAGGCCTACACTCACATTCCAATTCATCCAGCCTCCCGTCAATATCTCAGATTCAGGGTGGGACACCTTCACCTCCAATACCGAGTGCTACCCTTCGGCCTGTCCTCGTCACCCAGAGTCTTCACCAAATGCCTGGTTGTGGTGGCCGCAGCACTCAGGAGCCACGGCCTCCAGGTATTTCCTTACCTGGACGATTGGCTCATCAAGGATTCTACATCTCAGGGAGCCGCTCTTGCGATCCAGAAGACAATTTGGTTGCTGCATCATCTGGGATTCGAGATCAACTTCCCCAAATCCCACCTGCAACCGTCCCAGACTCTTCCCTTCATTGGAGCGATTCTGGATACTACCCAACTCAGAGCTTTCCTCCCGCCCCCACGCAGGGACGCTGTCCTTCATCTCTGCCACTCAGTGTCCTCTCGCACATCCATCTCAGCGAGACAGATGATGGTCCTTCTAGGCCACATGGCCTCTACAGTTCACGTGATTCTTCTTGCCAGACTTCACCTCAGGATTCCCCAATGGACCCTGGCGTCCCAGTGGTCCTAGACGTCCGACCCTCTGACTCACCTCATCTGGGTCACTCCTGCTCTACAACAGTCTCTTTGCTGGTGGATGCGCTCCTCCAATCTATCCAGAGGCTTGTTATTCCACACCCCTCACCACCAGAAAGTCCTCAAGACCGACTCGTCGACTTAGGCCTGGGGGGGCCCATCTGGCGGCCTCCGCACCTAGGGTTACTGGACCAGCACGGACCGCCAGTGCCACATCAATCTCCTGGAACTCAGGGTGATCTTCAATGCTCTCCAGACCTTTCAACATCTCCTCTGCAACCAGGTTGTCCTCATTCGCACAGACAACCAGGTCGCCATGTACTACGTGAACAAGCAGGGAGGCACGGGATCGGCCTCCCTCTGCCAGGAAGCTCTGAAGGTGTGGATTGGGCGACTCGCAACAACACCTTCCTCAGAGCGGTCTACATTCAGGGGGCGGACAATGCCTTAGCAGACAGCCTGAGCCGTCTTCTGCAACCTCACGAGTGGACCCTCAACTCCACGCCCCTGCATCATATTTTCTCTCTGTGGGGAAAGCCTCAGATAGACCTCTTTGCAGCCCCCCACAACTTCAAACTGCCTCACTTCTGCTCCAGGATCTACACTCCTCAGCGCCTCGAGACAGATGCATTCCTCCTGGAATGGACAAATCGCTTTCTATATGCATTTCCTCCATTTCCTCTCATCCAAAAGACTCTAGTCAAGCTGAAGTCAGACCATGCCACCATGATCCTGATCGCTCCACGGTGGCCCAGACAACCTTGGTACTCCCTTCTACTTCAACTCAGCAGCAGGGAGCCATACCTTCTACCAGTCTTTCCATCTCTGCTCACACAGCATCAAGGATCTCTGCTTCACCCCAACCTGCAGTCTCTACACCTGACAGCTTGTTTCCTCTCAACGTAACCCCTCTCCAGTTTTCTCAACCTGTGAGAGATGTCCTGGAAGTTTCAAGGAAGCTCACTACTAAACAATGCTACCACCAAAAGTGGACTAGATTTTCTGCTTGGTGTTTTTCTCATCATCATGAGCCACAACACTCTCCTTGTCTTCAGTTTTGGATTATCTTTTGCACCTTTCTCATTCTGGTCTCAAGTCTACATCGATACAAGTCCATCTTAGTGCAATTGCTGCTTTCCATCAGCCTCTTCAAGGGAAACCTCTCTCTGCTCATCCGGTGGTTTCCAGATTCATGAAAAGACTCTTCCATGTCAATCCTCCCCTCAACCCGCCTCCAGTGGTTTGGGACCTCAATGTGGTTCTTTCTCAGCTTATGAAACCTCCATTTAAACCTCTTCACAAGGCTCACCTGAAGTATCTCACTTGGAAAGTGGTGTTTCTCATTGGCCACACTTCTGCCCGAATAGTCAGTGAGCTACAAGCCTGGTTGCGGACCCGTCTTTTACAGTATTCCATCATGACAAGGTTGTTATCGGCACACACCCGAAATTCCTTCCTAAGGTTGTCTCAGAATTTCATCTCAACCAATCCATCGTCCTGCCAGTGTTCTTTCCGAAGCCACACTCTCACTCTGGAGAATCTGCTCTTCATACTCTGGACTGTAAGCGTGCCTTGGCTTTCTACCTAGAACGCATCAAACCTCACAGATCTGCTTCTCAACTTTTCATCTCCTTCGATCCGAACAAGTTGGGACACCCCGTTTCCAAGCGCATCATCTCCAACTGGATGGTGGCTCGCATCTCATTCTGGTATGCCCAGGCTGGATTGCCCCTTGACAGAAAAATCATAGCCCACAAGGTCAGAGCGATGGCAGCTTCTGTAGCCTTCCTCAGATCAACACCGATTGAGGAGATTTGTAAAGCTGACACTTGGTCCTCGGTTCATACCTTCACCTCACACTATTGTCTGGATACCTTCTCCAGACGGGATGGACAGTTTGGCCAAACAGTACTACAAAATTTATTCTCCTAAGATGCCAACTCTCCCACCATCCCATTCTGGTTAGCTTGGAGGTCACCCATTAGTGAGAATACTTGTCCTGGGATAAAGCAATGTTACTTACCGTAACAGTTGTTATCCAGGGACAGCAGGCAGCTATTCTCACGTCTCACCCACCTCCCCTGGGTTGGCTTCTCTGCTAGCTAGCTGAACTGAGGAGACACGCCTGGTGCATCGGGCGGGAAGGCATTCGCGCATGTGCGGTGCGGGCGACTCGAAACTTCGAGTTTTCTTCAAAGAAGCGTCCGCATCGGGGCTCCGTTGGATCACGCCATCCATTAGTGAGACTAGCTGCCTGCTGTCCCTGGATAACAACTGTTACGGTAAGTAACATTGCTATCCTTAGCAAATCAGAAAATGTCCAGACTATTCCTTATGTACTTCTAAATATCATGACAATTCTCATGTAATCCGTCTTGAACCACAAGGTAATGGCGGAATAGAAATCAGTAATGTAATGTAATGTAATTTCCATTCTCACTTGTCTGGACTAGTCTAGTGGGACTCTTGGAAAAGAAATTAGCAGGTAAGGTCAGATTTCATCACTGCTCAAAATAAAAAATGGAAGAGAATCAAAAACAAGCCAGATCTGTCAGGAAAACATTTTTTAAATATTTTGTTCTGTTTAGATTATTATTATGCAACTTTAATGTTAACAAATGTTTGAAGACTTGATTAGTTAGCCATTATTGCCTAAATATGTTCAATATTGCTGTGCAACATTTTCTTCTCCAGACAAATACAGTGACACAAAGAGATGTCAATGTTTTTGTGAGTTGGTTCAGTAATGGGCTCTGGTTGTTTAACTCATTTCATTTGTGGTAAGAGAGTGGAATGTTAAGATATGACAGGAGAGTCAATAAGTGTGTGTAGAGTTTTTATTGAAATTGTCATTCCATGCTTTTGAGCTACAGTTCCTTTTGAAAGCTTGTTAAAATGCTTGATCCATAATATAAATGAGATCTTGTCTGAACAGTTATATTGCTTCTTATGGACATGCCATCCTATTAACAGAGCAGAAAAAAAAGAATTCCGAGAGCCTTCTAGTCTATGGTGCAAAGTTTTTGGCTTGGAGCTATCAGCGTTAAGAGAGTAAAACAAGTACATGAAGAATTTGGGTGGAGGCTGTTGGTTTTAAACTTAAGGAGAATCTGAATTCTTTTGGTCTCTGTGCTGAAGTTCAGAAACACTAATTAGTTAAAAATATTTCTGTAGATAATTCATTCTTTTTACAAATGCCTATTAATCAGAAACAACATTGAAAGCATATAGCAGGATTTAATAGAATCATTACCTGAGATTTACAATCTCGTATCCGTATCTCCCTCATAAGATTTGGTCCTTAGTGGAATGCAAAGCATAGTACAGGAGTTAACTGTGCTGAGTCCTCTGGGAAACAGTGATCAAAACGTGATCAGATTTGAGCTGATACCGGGAGTGATATCACAAAAGAGATCTACTGTAGAGGCGTTTAATTTTTGAAAGGGCGTCTGATAAAATGAGGAAAATGGTTAAAAAGAAACTAAAAGGATCAGATGCAAAGATTAGGACTGTAAACTAGGCGTGGTTGTTATTTAAAAATACCATCGTGGAAGCCCAGACCAGATGTATTCCATGTATCAGCAAAGATGGAAAGAAGAGGAATCGAGAGCTGGCGTGGTTAAAAGGTGAAGTGAAAGAGGCTATTACAGCTAAAAAAACATCCTTTAAAGCGATGTCTCTCAAACTTTCTCGAGCTGGGGATCACCAGTTATGTCTCTAGCAGGATATATATTTCAAATCTGATATATTCTAATCACAAAATTATTTGTTTCTACCTTTTGTTGTCTCTGGTTTCTGCTTTCATCTTCTTTTCACTCTCTTCCTTCTAGCGTCTGCCCTCTCTGTCTCTTCAATCCAGCATCTGCCCCTTCCATCTACTGTCTGACCTCTCCCCCTTCCATATGGTATTTGTCTTCTTTCTATGCCCCTCTCCCCTTTCCATCCAGCCTATGCTCCTCTCTCCTTTTTACACGATTCACTCCAGCTTCACTGCGATCTCCTTTTTACACGATTCACTCCAGCTTCACTGCGATCTTCATTTTTATCTCTCCTACACCAGATCTAGCATCTTTGTCCCTCTCAATTTCTCTGCTGACCCCTCTTCCCATCTCATTCCTGTCTCTCCCCTTCCCCTCCTCTAATCTCCCTGCAAGCTGTTTCCTTCCTTTTTTCTTCTCCCTTCCCTCCTCCTCCTGTCCAGCAGTAACTCTCTTCCCTTTCCTTTCCCTCCTCCCCTCCCAGCAGCATCTCTCCTTCTCCCTCTCCAGGTCCAGGAGCAGCTGTCCCTTTTTTTTTTCACCATGCCCAGCAGCTTTCTCCCCTCCCAGCAACTCTCCTTACTTGCCAGCGCTGCGATTCAGTAAGGCAGCCTCGGATCCTTTGTTGGATCGCACCGCCTCTGAGGAAAGCGGAAGTTGCATCATCAGAGGTGGCCCGACTCAGCAAAAGCTTCCTTCTTCAATCACTGCGTTTGTAAGGAGAGCCGCTGGGAGGGGAGAAAGCACAGTGTGAGGCTCCCTATTATCTCTCCGGCCCTGCGCGAAGGACAGCTCCTCGATCTTGCCGGTCCTGCGTGGACTGGCAGAAAATTGAAGAAGTTAATCTCGCCGGTCCTGTGTGGAATTTTCTGCGGACCAGCGGTTGAAGAACTGTGTACTAAGCCAAATCAACAAGTTAAAAAGTGATAAATTGCCTGGACCGGATGTATTCATCCCAGGGTACTAAAAGAACTCAAACATGAAATTGCTGACCCGCTGTTAGTGATCTGTAACTTGTTGCTAAAATCGTCTGTAGTACCTGAAGATTGGAAAGTGGCCAATGTTATGCCGATTTTTAAAAAGGGCTCCAAGAGAGATCGAGAAATTACAGACAGGTAAGCCTGACTTCAGTGCTGGGCAAAATAATAGAAACAATTATAAAAAATACAATTGTGGAACATATAGACAAACATGATTTAATGAGACAGAGTCAGCATGGGTTCAGTCAAGGGAGATCTTGCCTCACCAATTTGCTTGACTTCTTTGAAGGTGTGGATAAAGGTGAGCCGGTTGATATAGTGCATCTAGATTTTCAGAAAGCTTTTGACAAAGTTCCTCATGAGAGGCTTCTCAGAAAATTAAAGAATCATGACTTAGGTGGCAAAGTTCATTTGTGGATTAGGAATTGGTAATCGGATAGAAGATAGAGGGTAGTGTTAAATGGTCATTTTTCTCAGCGGAGGGGAGTAAACAGTGGAGTGCCGCAGGGGACTGGGACCGGTGCTATTTAACTTATTTATAAATGATCTGGAAATTGGAACGACGAGTGAGGTGATTAAATTTGCAGATGACACTAAACTGTTCAAAGATGTTAAAATGCATACGGATTGTGAAAAATTTCAGGAAGACCTTAGGAAATTGGAAATTGGCGCCAAGTGGCAGATGAAATTTAATGTGGACAAATGCAAAATAATGCACAATGGGAAGAATAACCCGAATTATAGTTACCAGATGCTAGAGTCCACCTTGAGGGATAACGCCCAAGAAAAGGATCTGGGTGTCATCATAGACAATACAATTGAAACCTTTCATTCAATGTGTGGCGGTGGCCAAAAAAGCAAACAGGATGCTAGGAATTATTTTTTAAAAAGGGCTAGTTAATAAGACTAAGAATGTTATAATGCCCCTGTATTGCTCTATGGAGTATTGCGTTCAATTCTGGTCTCCTTATCTCAAGAAAGATATACAGTAGTGGCACTAGAAAAGGTTCAAAGAAGAGCGACCAAGATGATAAAGGGGATGGAACTCTTCTTGTATTAAGAAAGACTTAAACGGTTAGGGCTCTTCAGCTTGGAAAAGAGACAGCTGAGTGGAGTAGAACGGGTACAAGTGGATCGATTTTTCACTCCATCAAAAATTACAAAGACTAGGGGACACTCTAAGTCAGTGGTTCCCAACCCTGTCCTGGAGGAACACCAGGCCAATCGGGTTTTCAGGCTAGCCCTAATGAATATGCATGAGAGAGATTTGCATAGAATGGAAGTGAAAGGCATGCAAATCTGCTCCATGCATATTCATTAGGGCTAGACTGAAAACCCGATTGGCCTGATGTTCCTCCAGGACAGGGTTGGGAACCACTGCTCTAAGTAACAGGGAAATACTTTTAAAACCAATAGGAGGAATTTTTTTTCACTCAGAATAGTTAAACTCTGGAATGCGTTGCCAGAGGTTGTTGTAAGAGCGGATAGCGTAGCTGGTTTTAAGAAAGGTTTAGACCAGGGTGCCCACACTTTTTGGGCTTGCGAGCTACTTTTAAAATGACCAAGTCAAAATGATCTACCAACAATAAAATTTTTTAAAAAGCACAAAGCACACTGAAAGGCAGAGAAAATGTTAATTATCATTCATATTCCGGGGTTTTTTCAAAGAGATCAAGGCAGATGACTCTATGTAATGTCACCTCAGTAACAATCATACAAAAATAGACAAATATACCCCCTCCCTTTTTACTAAACCGTGATAGCAGTTTTTAGCGCAGGGAGCTGCGCTGAATGCCCCGCGTTGCTCTCGACACTCATAGGCTCCCTGCGCTAAAAAACACTATTGCGGTTTAGTAAAAGGGAGCCCTAGTGCAAAATATAGACAGCAGATATAAATTCTCAAAACAGACACATTTTGATTCACTAAATTGAAAATAAAATAATTTTTCTTACCTTTGTTGTCTGGTGATTTCATGAATCTCTGGTTTCACTTTCTTCTTCTGACTGTGCATCCAATATTTCTTCCCTTCTTTCAGCCTCCTGTATGTTTCCTCTCCTCCAGAACTCATTCCCTCCCCCAACTTTTTCTTTCTTTCTCCCTGCCCCCTTCTTTCTTTCTGTCTCCATGCCTCCCTTTCTTTCTTTCTCTCTCTCCATGCCCCCTTTCTTTCTGCCAATAATGGGGCTTGATTCGGTTTACAAAAAATTATATAGGTCAAGGAAAAGCAAGATATTAAAGCACAGGAATCATTATTTGTTTATCTTTTTTTTTATTTAGTTATAATTTTAACAATTGACATTCTTCTAAATCAAACAAGAAAAATACAATGTAAAATGAGAATATAATATACCAAATTATTTGAAGATGCCTCCTTATTACAAAGTATAGTTAGTCCTCAATATAGGGGACATAGCTAAATAAAACTGAAATAATACATAGGAATTTAAATCAAAAGGAAATAAAGAATGGGGACCTGACTGCTCTTAGGACAATCCTTTTCCTGAGCTATCTTGAAAAACAGGAAAATTCATATAGTAGATACAGACTGTTCTCTATCCAAAATAAATTTAGACAACTGCTGTGGTTCATAGAAGACATATCTATTTTCTTTATATACCAATACACACTTGCAGGGGGATCTTAAAGCAAAGGTTGTTTCCTTTTCTTCTGAGTGGAATGAGAAACATCAGGATACATTCTTATAATGTTTGTCAAAAAACGAACATCTTTATATTTGAAAAACATCTTAAGCATCCATTCCCTATTAGAGTCAATAGCAAACTGTATAATTAATGTGGCTGAAACCTGAACCTCAGTGTCCGACTTCTCCAGGAAATTAGTCAAGTCCAAACTATCAGCAGAAACATTCTGCTGGTTAGGATTTTAAGATTTAACTGTTATAGGAAGTAGAGAATGACACGGGGAAAAAATCTGTCCCCGTCACCGGCCCACCATCCTCTGCACCGCCCCGTCACCGCCGTTCCCTTCACCGCCCCATCACCGTCACCGCCATCCCTTTCACCGCCCCATCACCGCCACTGCCATCCCATTCACCGCCCCGTCACCGTCCCCGCTGCATCCATATAAGCCTTAGTACTGTAATATTTAGCTTATTCCTTTCTTATAAATCAAAGTTCCTGCTGCTGAACTAGAGAAAGAGATGTTCAGCTGGCAGGGCTTTGTTTATAAATTTTTATCAACACAACTAATATACTATTTTATCCTAAAGCAAAAAATAAATAAATAAATATAATTTTTTTTTCTACCTTTGTTGTCTGGTTTCTGCTTTCCACATCTTCTCATTGAATTCCTTCCATCCACTGTGTGTCTTCTCTCTGCGTCTTCCATTTGCTGTTACTGTGCCTCTCCCTTAACCCCCCCTCCCCAATTGGTCTAGCACCCATCTTCTTCCCTCCGCTCCCGCATAGTCTGGCATCTGTCTTCTTCCCACTCTGTCTTCCACATTTCTCTTGGGGGTCTGTTCCTCTCCACCCTCCTTCAATGTCTGTTCTATTCCTTTCCACCACCACCCTTCATGCCCTCCTTTACCATCTGTTCCTTTCTACTACCCTTCAGCTCCTCTCGCGTGGCCTATCTACCTTCCTTCCTCTTATTTTCATGGCACGTTACAATGTAATTTGTGCAAGCCACTGGAGCCTGCAAGCTCGGTCCCTGTCCCATCCCCACAAACCATCTCGCTTCTGTGCTCCTATTTTCTCCATTTCTAATATCTCCCCTATGTATCTGTCATTGCCCCCCCTGTGTCCATATACCATCCCCATGGCATGTCCCCTTTATGTCTCTGTCCCTATGCCCCATGCACATAATTTCCCCTCTTTCTGTTACCTTCCTGTGTCCAGATTTCCCCTATCTTCCTCTTCCATACCAGTGTGTCTCTTCTTTTCAACCCCATCTAGCTTTTTTCCCTCTTTCTTCCCCCCCCCCCCCCTTGCTTCTAGCATCTGGCTCACCTGCCAGTCCTTCCCTTTCTTTCCTGCTGTGGGTTTTTCTTTCCGACTTCATCCCCTTGGCCCAGAATCCTTTTCCCTTTCACTCCCTCCTTCCAATTTGAGCCGGGAACACTAGCGATCGCACGGTCCCCGCAGCCACTACCTGCCTGCCCAATCGATCCTAGTGTTTAGCCAGCTCTCTCCCTTCTCCTCACCTTAGTTTATAGGTTTTCTTTTTCGGCGACCTGCACGCTTTCCCAAAGAGCCGCGCACGCGCGGCTGCTCAGTGTTCAATCTTCTGCTCTGCTGCAACTTCCTGTTTCCGGTTGCGTCAGAGCAGAAGAACTGAGCAGCAGCGGGTGCGCGGCTCTCTGATAGCGTGCGGGTCGCCGAAAAAGAAAATCTACAAACTAAGGTGAGGAGAAGGGAGAGAGCTGGCTAAACACTAGAATCGATTGGGCAGGCGGGTGTGAGCTGCGGGGACCGCGCGATCCTTCATGCCTCACTGCGGGGACAAGACCATTCACCGCCCCGCGGGCGGTGAATGGCCTTGTCCCCGTCGCCGCAGCGACTGCTAGTTTTCTTCCCCGTTTTCGGCGGGTGACCCGCGGCTAAAATGCGGTGGCCGCGGGTAAACCGCCACCGTGTCATTCTCTAATAGGAAGGTAATAGATTTTTGAGAGAGATGGATATGAGGTTTCAGGCACTTTCAGAATTTTACTCAGATATCTTTTAAACATTGCTAAGGCAGCTAGCTATAGGATGGACTTTAGGAAAATTAATAATCTGGAGATTATATCTCCTAATAGAATTTTCCATCATTTCTTGCTTTAAGTGCAAACTAGCACTGTCCTTAGCCCAAGTTAGAACTTGTACTTCCAAGGGTTTTATTTTAGTCTCCAAATCAGTCACTTTATTCTCTAAGGATGTTACTTACCTTGGTCTTAAGTTCCAGATTTTCTGAAAGCGCTGTAGTACATCGCTTGGAAAGTTGCTGTGTTTGATTCCCTAGAGAAGATTGCATGTTAAATATAGCATCCCATATCGACTCCATTGTGAAGACCTTAGGCCTCTGTAAGGGAACAGTTTCTGCTCGAGAGGTCCCTGCAGCACCCAATGCACCAAGAGCCGCCTCAGTTGTAAAGGAATCTTCCTGGTTTTGCTGTACTCTCGACACCAGCTGGGAAGAAGTTGCAACCTCTTCTTGCCCTGTTCCAGAGTCAGTACTCCCACTCCGTTGGGCCAGCAAGGATTCCTGGGCTGGCACATCCGAAAAGGACTCTCCCGTCACACCGGGACAGCTGGGTGGACTTCGCTCATCTGAGGATAGTGTGACGCTCTCGAGGGAGAGATCTCGCGCCTCAGTTCGTGCGGTTTCTCCTGCCGTGTATATCTCTGATCGCTGCGTTCCAGCTCCACAAAGGCATCCATCGGGCCTGTAGGTAAAGTAGTTTCATCCGGGAAAACCCGGAGTTTAGATTTTCGTTTTACCATCCAGTAAGCAGAGGAAAAAAAACAATACAGGAACAATGGCGTCTCCGGGAAGGCATCAGGTTGGCATCTTGTTAATGCTCCGCCCCCGTTTATCCTTATTTAAATCAAAGTTTGTTAAGAATTTCTGAAATGAAAAAGTTTTTAAAGTTTTCTGAAAAGCTGGTAAAGAAGGAAGAAGTCTAACTTCAGCAGGAAGATTATTCCAAATTTTTGCAAAAGAAAAAACCCAAATTGATTCTGCCGCATCTCTTCAGTAACAATAGAAAAAGTCACTCAATTGTGAAAAAAATAAAATTGACATATATTTACTTATTTAAATCAAAAATATATAGCATAAGTATATGCTCAGAGACTTGAAGGCAAGAATAGCACCTTACTACACAGTCATTTCATATGCTTAAATAGTGTTGAAAAACATTTTCTTTGCTGCATCACCGAGTCAACTTTCTCTTATTTTACATATACATGATAAGCAAAGTACTTATCTTTTCAAAGGTTCCAATGTGGCCCGTTTCAATCCTGCATCAGGGAATCAAGATGGAAACTTGAATTAACTTTAAAGGTGGCTCAGTCTTTTTCTGAACTCAAAAAAGATTCAAAGGCAAAAATGCACTCCACTAGTTTCAAACGGCATCTTCAGTAGGCTGGATATTTTAGCACCCTTCCATATATATGTGACCTTTTTTTTTTAAGGGAATGATAAACTTTTTAAAACCCTGCTAAGCTAAGTGCTTTTACCACATTCTCTGGCAATGAATTACAGGTTGAGTGAAGAAATATTTTTCTGATGTGTTTTAAATTTATTACTTAGTAGCTTCATTGTGTGCCCCCTGGTCCTAGTATTTTTGGAAGGAGTAAACATACAGGCATTTATACCTGTTCCATTCAAATAAGTATTTTATAGACATCTATCATATTTCTTTTGTATCTTAAATTTAATGCTTTCTATAGCAATTTAATGTGCATCGTGTTGTTGATTAACCTTTTCCTATCGTGTGTCCTGGATGACGGGACATTCCAAAAATGACATAGACAGTGGATAAACAGTCTGTATGGACTAATAAAGAGCCAGAAACACAAAATATTTGAATTTAGACTTATGACTTATTTACATTATGTTTACAATAGCCGTAAATGATAACGGTGAATAAAACAAAACTTTGCTAAAATAATTACGACTGGAACCAGCGTAATGTAAAATTTATTACGATAGGAAAAGATTAATGCATGTTAAAAATAAGTGAAACAAACTGAAAAAGAAAATTGGGAGAAAAATGTTTTTGTCCTGAGAATATCCCTAATAATGATATAAAGGTATTGAATACATTATACTCGATATAAAATGAGATTTTTGGGCCATAAAAATGACCCAAAAGTGGGGGGTTTCGATTTATATTCGAGTCCCCCAGTGATTGGCATGCCGCTGTCCCCTCTGACAATCTGTGCGCTGCTACCCCTACCACTTGCAAATGGCATCACACCCACACTTCTGTCCCTCCTTCACAACCTCTCCCCTAAGATGCTGCCCCTCCCGGCAAATGGCATCATACTTACCCGCACGCTGTTCCTTCTTCCACAGCCCTTCCACCAAGATGACTGACGCTGCTGTTATATACAGGGACCTGACCCCCCCCAACAGACTTCACACTTACCTATGCTGAGCAAGCTGCTAGTAATCCTCCATGTTGGATTGGTGTAGTGCCTTGAGCTTCTGCACATGCTCAAGGCCTGCCAGCTCCCGAGGAACCAGCAGAAGCTGGCATGCCTTGATCATGCTCAAAAGCTCAAGACCTGCACTGGCCCAAAATAGAGAATTACTTGCAGCTTGTTCAGTACAGGTAAGTGCGATGTCGGTTGGGGGTGGGGTTCCTAGTGTATGACAGCAGCATCAGTTATCTTGGAGGAGCGGTTTTGGAAGGAAGGACAGCAGCAGGCCTATGGTCATCCAGGAGGGGGAGGGACACTAATGCCATGGTCATCTGGGGGGGGAGGGAGTAGTATCATTAGTGCTGGTCATCGGGTATGGTGGTGGAAGGCAGAAGGAGGGACGGCAGCATGCCAGTGGTCATCTGGGGGGGAAAGTCTTCCGGGAGGGGGAGGGACACTAATGTCATGGTCATCTTGGAGGGGGGAGAGAGAGGGAGGGAGGGAGGAAGGACAGCAGCATGCCAGTGGTCATCAGGGGGAGGGGGGAGAACACTAGCACCAGTCATGTGGAGAACAGAAGCACTGGTCAGCGATGATCATGGTGGTGGAGAAATGTAGTACAGATAGTCATTGGAAAGGATGGGAGGGGAGGACACTAGTCCTGGTCATGGGGGTTGTGAAGGATAGAAGCGCCAGTCTTGGGGAAAGGAAAAGACAGCAGCATCAGTCATTGGGAGAGAAGGACAGCAGTTGATAAATATGTTAAAACTTAGGACAAGATCTTCTAGTCTTTGTAGATGGCTCACCTTGAAGACCCAAGTGTCTTACCTCAGTTAATATTCAAGTCAACGTTCTCCCCCCCTTTTTGGGGAAAAAGGGTTACCTCAGTTTATATTCAAGTATACAGTATACTGTATGTGTTCTACTTTGTGTGTCTGATTAAGTATACTTTGTGTTCTTGTGTTGATTTCTACCAGTAGGTCTGTTTTGCTTTTTGCATTTCTAACTTGTTCTGTGCTATATTGTGTATATGTTTTTTAGCAGCCTTGGCTTTCTTCTAATTAATAATAATAATAATAACAGTTTATATACTGCAGTACCGTTAAGTTCTATGCGGTTTACAAAAGATTAGTGAAGTACATGTTGAGTTGACTTAAGGGATGTGGGAACAATAGGGAGAAAGGGCAGGAACACCGTTAGATAGGGGAAAGAGAGAAGTGAGTCAGCTGTCTAGGTATTTCAGGAATAGGTGAGTTTTGAGGCGTTTCCTGAATACCTCATAAGTGGTGGGCAATAGGAGTTGTTCTAGGTCTTTACCCCATAGAGCTGCTTGATGTGAGAGAAGATGCTCATGGTTTTTTTTTTAGTTTGCATCCTCTAACCGGGGGAGAAACGAAGTGCAAGTGGGAGCTTTTCTTGTGTTTGTTGGCTGAGAAGGAGAAGACTCATGTACAATATATATCTTGATAATTCTTATATTGGTCAGTGCTAAATGTTTCAACATGCAAAAGAATCCAGTTATCTCCAGGACAAATATGGCCATCAAACCTCTTGATATAATGAACATGAATTTGTGCAGATTATGAATCCAAAAATGAATTTATACTCTCTGTAACTCTGTTTTTTCCCCTTTTTAACAGCTTCCGATAAAAGCAGGGCAGCAGACCACTCACACCAAAGTCAGCATGGAGCACAATAAGGAATGCCTTATTAATATTTCCAAGTACAAGTTTTCTCTTGTTATAAGTGGACTCACAAATATCCTAAAGAATGTAAACAACATGGTAAGTTACTGTTCAGACACTGATCAGAAGATTAAGAAAAACTACATAACAATAAACTAATTTTCTTTTTTTTTTTATTTATTATTTATTTATAGAATTTTATAATATTACCAAGCATATACATCTTGTATAGTAAAGTGAGATCAAACAACATACTGAACTAAATTTCCAAAATTAAGATATACCACAATCATAATTCAGTTTGAAAATAAAAATAGATAAATAAAGTAATAATGATCTAGTTGATCACACACTAGTCCTCCATATATTGGATCCAAGATTTAAAGAGTAGGACAAATATAAATCAAATTAATTAAAAGAAAATCCATGTCTTACTACAGTGCGGGGAGCTAACCTTCCATGGGCACTGTTATTCCTTTCTCAAGACGTTTCGCTGAGAGAAAACTAATCAGTTGAGACGGCTCTGTAAAAATAAACTTCAATGATAAATATCTAACCACACATTTACATGGATATCTCAGAAAGAAAATACCCCCTATTTGAGTCACTCCAGGTTTTAGAAGTAGAAATTCTTTCCTTCTCTTTTGAGTCTCTCTAGAGACAACGGGGAAAATCTGAATATGATGTCCCAGGAAGTCTTTGGACCTATTTTTAAAGAAACGTTTTAATATCCAATCCTTGTCTGGAGCCAAAGCGACAGACAACAAGAGAGTGGCTGGAACAGCCAATTCTCTATCCGATTGTTCCAGTATTGCGGAAATGTCCAATGATCTCTCCCGGGATTCCTCAATTTTTCCTTCTTCTTTGAATTGGGGCTTGGCAGGAAGATAATACACTCTTGTAAGAGGAGGTAAGGAGCTTTCAGGAATTTCCAATATTTCCATAAAATACCTTTTCACCATTTCTCTAGGAGAAGTTGACAAGATCTTTGGAAAATTTATAAATCTCAAATTGTTAATTCGACCATTATTCTCCTGAGCTTCCAGCTTCCTCCTGAGTATTATATTATCTTTAACCAGCAAATCTTGATTTTGTTTTAAAGATATTAGCTCCTTACTTGTATTTTGTGACTCTGTTTTTAATTGAGAAATATCCTGCTTTAACACATTTATTTCTTCTTTTTGTTCTTTTAATTCCTTGTCCAAACTTTTTATTTGAGGATTTAAAGAATTCCCCAAATTCACTACCAAGTCCCATAATGCTTCAAGTGTAACTTTAGGGGGTTTTGTAGGTGAAAAAAGTTGTAATGGTGTAGTATCTAAATGTTCTGAAGTTAGCTTTACCTCAGTAGCGTCTTGTATTCCCCCAGCCTCTGTTGTCCCGGTTGCAAGTCCTTGCAGAGAGAGCATGTCACTCTGCGTTGTTATGTTCGGCGAGCCCTCCATGCTAGCCTCTGGGAACGAAGAAGAAGCTACCTCCTCGGGTGCATTCTGGTCCTGTGGAGAGCTAGCTGCTTGCGGCGTCGGTTGAAGGGGTGGCGTCCTGACGTCGGGGCTGAGAGTGACATCGAGCCCAGGGGATCTCACCACCGCGGCGAGCTGGCACCCGACTCTTCTTGCTCCCGTTGTAGGCGTCGGAGAAAATCATCAATAGTGACCGCTGGGGTTAAGGGTCGCTGGGAGGCTCCTCCGACGTTCCTTCCCCGTCTTTTCAGCATAGTTACAGGAAACTTTCGACGGCGTCCTCACTGCAGCAGATATGCAGCGGCCATCTTGGATCCCAAACTAATTTTCTTAAAGGTTTCAAAGTGATTGAAAACTGCAGCATTGAAATTGATTTCCCTTTGTGGAAGAATTGCTTAGGCTCAGAAGTGAAAGAACGGTTACAAACTTGAACTGCACTTGTCTTGTACAAGACAGTAACAAACAGAAATTTTGGTTCAGAGAGACTTTTTCTTTTTACTGTTTTTCATGCCTCTTGGCATGCATGGCCTAAAGCCAGCTGGATCCAGATTCACCCAACAGGGCTGAACCAGTCCTAAGTTTACTGCTTTGCATACAGAGACTTGTAATCTTGTTTTTCTTAGGGCATGCAGTGGGGAAATCAGAACTACAATTCCACACGTGCAGTAAAGCCAGGACTAGATCTACCCTATCAGACAAATCTGGATCCAGTTGACAACCCTAACCAGTCTACTCTAGTTCCCCAAATGTACAGGAACTTGGTAGTCTAGGTAAGGGCTACTGGCAAATCTAATGAGTATGGTAGAATGCAATAAAGTGATCTAAAAGTAATTGTATCTAAAATATATAAATACAGAAGCAAAAAATAAAATCTTATTTTATAAAATACCCCAAAGTATCATAATCAACAAATAATAACACCCCCCCCACTTTAATACAAAAGCTATAAAAATTGTTCCCTTCAAACAGGGGTGTCAAACTCAATCACATAAGGGGCCGAAATCTAAAACACAGGCTAAGTTGTGGGCTGAATTTTTAATTAAGATACTTAGTCTTAGTAGAAGTATAGATACTTCCTTACCCTGAGACACCATTCCAGTGATTCACCTGGTTATTTTCACCTCATAGATGTTACCATACTTAATCCCAACTTTATTCAAATAGTCATTCTAGGCAGAGGCAGCGAAACACCTTTTTTGTTTGGGGGGGGGGGGGCGAAAGTTCCACCATAGACACCGCCCAAGCTCCATCTCAGGACCCCCCCACCCCCATAACAGTACTAATTGTAATATCATTTTTTCCATTCATTTTTCATATACTGTATACACACAATATAATCTTATTAACAACACATAATAGTTAACCACAAAATTAAACTACACAAAGCACACTGTATGATTCTCAATATTCATTCCTACCAGAACACAGATAACCCCTATGCAAATACAGGACCACAAACTAAAAGTATGAATATATACAAACGAAACCCTAAGATGCAAGACTCTGTATGCAGTACAACCCCAGAGAAATAGAAACAAATGCATTTCTTCCTGAACAGTGCAAAATATAGACACAGCAGATGTAAATTCTCAAAACTGACACAATTCAATCTCTAAATTGAAAATAAAATCATATTCCCTACCTTTGTTGTCTGGTGATCTTGGTTTTCAAACCATCTTTTCCCAGTCTCTGGCTGCACTTCCTTCTGTCTGTGCTCTTAACTGTGTATCCAGGGCCACCTTATCTATTTGCTGGTTTTCTCTCCTTCACTTTCTGCCATACATCCCATCTTTAAGACAAAAATGAAACCCTATTGCCATCAATAATACTTGAATCTGCAAAGCTTAAGACCACTGATAGGTATTTATATGTGAAATCTTTTTTTATTAAATAGGTATTTAATTGTAAATTATTTTATAAGGTCTAAATGTGCTCATAAAACTTCAACAGGGCGCCTAACAGTGATACGAGGTTGCTGACACAGTGTGTGGGTTCTTAATCACAGCACATTACTTTAAGCACTACTGCTTCTATTGTATTTCACATTCTCCATGTAGCTCTTCAAAAGTAAAAAATAGACACTTATCTGATGTATCTTGGCTCCAACACAGACTGTGTTTCGCAAAGGCTATGTCAGGAAGTCGAGTTTTAAATAGTTTTTAATTTATATTATCCCAGGACAAGCAGGCAGCATATTTTCACATATGGGTGACGTTACCGACGGAACCCTGGTTAGGACCACTTTAAAAGTGATTCTCCACTTTAAGTCTTTAGAAAGTTTGCGATAGCCCAAAACGCGCATGCGCGAGTGCCTTCCCTCAATTTCTTAGTTTCCGCGGAGCTAAGAAGACATGTTTGTTCAACGATCATTGAAATCTTTTTTTCTCTTGCAGATCTCTGACTTTTTAGTCAGTTTTTGTTCTTTTCTTTATTGTTTATTGTTAAAAAAAAAAAAAAAAAAGAGAAGTAGAAATTTTTACTTTTTCCCTTTCGCGGGTTCGGCCCGGCGAGGCCTACTCTTCCACCTTGGCTTCGGACTTTGCTTTTGCCAAGGCCAAGTTGCCATCAATGTCCCATCCGCAAACGGGTTTTAAAAAGTGTGGATGTTGTGCTCGCCCCATTTCAATAACTGATCCACACCACTGGTGTCTCCAGTGTTTGGGACCTGAGCACCGTCCAGAGACTTGTTCCCGCTGCTCGTTGCTTCAAAAGAGGGCACTTAAGAACCGCCTCATCCAGCAGAAACTCCTTTTTGGTGCCGGCATGGAAGGAGACTCGACATCAGTCTCGGCGTCGGCGTCGCTATCTAAATTGACACCGCAACTCTCAACATCAGGAGAGCCATCTTCGGTGTCACATGCAGTAGGTAAGCCAGCTAAGAAGCTTTCCCCCACCCCTTTGGGTCCTCAGGTCACTGCAGTGAGTCAAGTCCTGCCAACTTCAAGGAGACCCAAAAGGCATTTCGCTCCCATTTCAGTGAGTGCCTTGACATCGGCCTCCTCATTGGCGGAGCGTAGAACGGCACCGAAGGTACTGGCTAAAAAGCCAGCGATACTGATGCTCACTCTTAAGCAGCAGATCAGAGAATTGCTGCTAGAGGAATTACAGGAGCAAATCCAACTGCTCTTGCCGACTCCCATGTCGACATCCACTCCTCTGGTGCTGGTCGGGTCTGAGCCATCGACACCGATTGCTCCTACTCAAGAGTCTCCAGTAGCGGTGCTGCTTCTGGTGTGGGAACCGCACCCAAGACTCATCAATGTCGATTATCTTCCTCACAAATGTCACCTAAGACAACGTCAGTGCAATCTGGAAAAGCATCGAGCCCAAACTACTAGAGATTCAGATCTCTGGGGGAATTCTGAACAAGAACCTCTACTCTCTGACAAGGAGGGTTTTTCAGAGGAAGATTCTACTCGCCATTCTTCTCAAGAGGCTCCTTTACCATCTGAAAAAGCTTCTTTTGCTAAATTTCTCAGGGAGATGTCTGAGACATTATCCATCCCCTTGGAGGCAGATTCCAAGAAATCTAAGCAATTCCTGGATGCCTTGGCCTATGATCAGCCACCCAAGGAGTTACTTAAACTTCCCCTACATGATATTCTCAGAGAAACTTTTTATAAAAACCTGGAAAGTCAGCTTACCAACCTGGTGGCTCCTCGTAAGTTAGATTCACTTTATAGAGTGGTTCTTATTCCAGGTTTTGATAAACCTCAGCTTCCACGAGTCTCTTCTAGTTGAATCCACTTTAAAGAAAGCTTCGGGGGCGAGTGTTTATGCCTCTGTATCTCCTGGCAGAGAGGGCAAGGCCATGGACCAGTTTGGCAAACGTCTATATCAAAATACCATGTTAGCCAACTGGTCTGGTAACTACACTTTTCATTTTTCCTTCTATATGAAGCATCTTGTAAAACAAGTGGCCACGTTCCAGAAATACCATCTGGATCGTAAGCTCCCTGCTTTTCAACATTTTATTTTTGACTTGCTCCACCTCTGCATGTACATGGTTCGATCCATCTGTGATACCTTCGAGATTACCTCTCGTGCAGCAGCAATGTCTTGCTATGAGCCGCCTTGCCTGGCTTTGGGTGTCTGAGCTCGACGTTAACCACCAGGACCGGCTAGCAAATGCACCTTGTTTGGGGGACAAACTTTTTGGAGCTTCCATGGACATGACTACTCAGAAGTTGTTTGCCCACGAGATCAGGTGGGACACTCTGGTAAAGCCCAAAAAGAAGCCTCCACCTTCTCCTTTGTTTAAACAGTCTTCATATCAATGAAGACTTGCTGCAAAACCTATAGCTCAACCCCAGTCTCAAACCAGGAGACAGAGACAACAGCAAAAACCATGTCAACAGCAGAAACAACAGGCTGCTACTCAAAAATCAACACATTCCTTTTGACGTGTTCTTTCAGAGCATAGCCAATACCAACATTCTACAGCAGGGATGCGCACACTTTTTGGGCTTGCGAGCTACTTTTAAAATGACCAAGTCAAAATGATCTACCAACAATAAAATTTTTTAAAAACCACAAAGCACACTGTACGCATAGAAAATGTTAATTCCTATTCCGGGATTTTTTCAGAGGTCAAAGCAGATGACTCTATGCACTGTCACCTCAGTAACAACCATACAAAAATAAACAAATACCCCCCTCCCTTTTTACTAAACCACGATAGCAATTTTTAGCGCAGGGAGCTGCGCTGAATGCCCAGCGCTGCTCTCGAAGCTCATAGGCTCCCTGTGCTAAAAACCGCTATTGCGGTTTAGTAAAAGGGGACCATAGTGTAAAATATAGACAGCAGATATAAATTCAGACACATTATGATCACTAAATTTAAAATAAAATCATTTTTCCTACCTTTGTTGTCTGGTGATTTCATGAATCTCTGGTTGCACTTTCTTCTTCTGACTGTACATTCAATCTTTCTTCCTTCCTTTCAACATGTATGCTTTCTCTCCTCCAGACCTCATTCCCTCCCCCAACTTTTTCTTCCTCTCTCCCTGCCTCCCTTTCTTTTTTTCTGTTTCTCTTCTTTCCTTCTGTCTCCCTGCCTGCCCTCTTTCTTTCTTTCTCCCTGCCCTCCCCCAAGCCACTGTCGGGGAACAGGCCCCCAAGCTGCCGCCGCCATCCAATAACAGGCCCCAAAGCCGCCGCCACCTCAAGCTCTCCCTGATTCCCTGCGTCGGGCCGACCAGCATTCCTCTCCCCAACGTCAATTCTGCCGTCGGAGAGGAAGTTCTGGCCCAGCCAGGCAGTGATTGGCTGGTCAGAACTTCCTCTTCGACGGCAGAATTGACTTCGGGGAGAGGAAGGCTGATCGGCCCGGTAGATTGCCAAGACAAAGTGAGTCTATGCGATTGACTCACTTTGCCTTGGCGATCTACCAGTCGATCGCGATTGACCTATTGGGCACCCCTGTTCTACAGCCTATGCCATCAGAGGCCGTCTTCAGTTCTTCATAGATCGCTGGGAGCTCATAAAATCAGATCTCTGGGTCCTCAACATCATTCGTCAGGGTTACACACTCAATTTTCACACCCTGCCACCAGACCATCATCCAAGAGAGTCTGCTTTGGACCCTGCACAGTCTTCCCTTCTTCTGCAGGAGGTTCAATCCCTTCTCCTGCTGAATGCTTTCGAGGAAGTTCCCCTCAATCAGCAGAACCAGGGATTCTACTCTCGTTAATTCTTGGTTCCCAAGAAGACCGGAGGACTGAGACCCATCCTGAATCTCAGAGCTCTCAACAAATTTCTAGTCAAGGAGAAATTCAGAACGCTATCCCTTGCCCTGCTTTATCCTCTCCTCAATCAGAATGACTGGCTATGTTTCCTAGATATCAAGGACGCCTACACACATATCCCAATTCATCTGGCTTCCAGAAAGTATCTCCGTTTCCAAATCAATTGCTGTCATTAGTAATACAAGGTACTTCCCTTCAGCCTGGCATCTTCTCCCAGAGTCTTCATGAAGTGCCTGATTGTAGTTATCGCATCTCTTCGATCACACGGCCTTCAAGTCTTTCTTTACCTGGACGACTGGTTGATCAAGGTTGTATCATCTCAGAAAGTGGTCCAAGCAACAACCTCAGCAGAATTCTTCAGCCTCACAAATGGACTCTCAACTCTGCAACTCTCCAGTCCATCTTTGCTCAATGGGGCACTCCACAGGTGGACTTGTTTGCAGCTCCTCACAATCACCAGTTGCCCCAGTTTTGCTCCAGACTTTCCTCTCCGTCTGGAAGCAGATGCCTTCCTCCAGGATTGGACGGGCCTGTTTCTATATGCATTTCCTCCAATCCCTCTCATGTTAAGAACTCTGTTCATACTCAAACGAGAGGCAGCCACCATGATCCTCATTGCTCCTCGGTGTCCCAGGCAATATTGGTTCTCCCTTCTACTTTAGCTCAATTCTAAGGAACCAATACTTCTTCCAGTATTTCCTACTCTGCTTACTCAGAATCAGGAATCCCTTCTACATCCCAACCTGCAATCACTACACCTGACAGCTTGGTTTCTCTCAGGCTGACTTCTTCTGATGTATATCTTTCTCAGCCTGTTCGACAAATCCTTGATGCCTCCAGGAAACCAGCCACTCGACAGTGTTACCAGCAAAAGTGGACTCGATTTTCTTTCTGGTGTCGTGTTCATCATCACGATCCAACTTCCTTGGCAGTTGAATTGGTGTTGGATTATCTTCTGTCTCTCTCTGACTCTGGACTGAAATCTACGTCTGAGAGTCCATCTCAGTGCTATTACTGCTTTTCAAATGCTAGTTGAGGGAAAACCTCTTACTGCTCATCCGTAAGTTTCCAGATTCATGAAAGGTTTTTTCAATGTTAAACCACTGCTCAAGCCTCCTCCTGTTGTCTGTGACCTTAATATGTGGTACTTTCCAGTTTGATGAAGCCGTCATTTGAACCTATGGATACAGTTCATCTTAAGTTTCTCATGTGGAAAGTGGTTTTTCTTATTGCTCTTACCTCTGCCAGGAGGGTCAGTGAGTTACAAGCGTTGGTGGCAGATCCACCCTTCACTGTTTTCCATCATGACAAAGTTCTGCGCACGCATCCAAAGATTTTACCAAACGTTATCTGAGTTTCATCTCAATCAATCAATTGTTCTTCTAGTGTTTTTTCCAAAGCCTCATTCTCATGCAGGAGAAACTGCTTTGCACACTCTAGACCAGTGGTTCCCAACCCTGTCCTGGTGGACCACCAGGCCAATCGGGTTTTCAGGATAGTCCTAATGAATATGCATGGAGCAGATTTGCATGCCTGTCACTTCCATTATATGCAAATCTCTCTCATGCATATTTATTATGGCTAGCTTGAAAACCCAATTGGCCTGGTGGTCTTCCAGGACAAGGTTGGGAACCACTGCTCTAGACTGTAAACATGCTTTGGCTTTTTATCTTGACCGCACCAAATCACATCGAACATCTCCCCAACTGTTCAACCTCATTTGATCCATACAAGCTGGGACATCCTGTTTCCAAGAGAGCGATTTCCAACTGGCTGGCGGCCTGCATCTCGTTCTGTTATGTTTAGACTGGACTGGCACTGGAGAGTTGTGTCACAGCCCACAAAATTAGAGCTATGGCAGCTTCTGTGGCTTTCCTCAGATCTACTCCCATTGAGGAAATCTGTAAAGTTGCTACCTGGTCCTCAGTTCATACATTCATTTCTCGCTAGTCTGGAGTCCTTCTCCAGACGGAATGGGCACTTTGGCCAATCTGTATTACAAAATTTATTTTCCTAAAGGCCAACATTCCCACCATCCCATTTCTGTTAGCTTGGAGGTCTCCCATACGTGAGAATATGCTGCCTGCTTGTCCTGGGATAAAGCACAATTTCTTACCCTAACAGGTGTTATCCAGGGACAGCAGGCAGATATTCTCACAACCTCCCCACCTCCCCAGATTAGCTTCTTAGCTGGCTTATCTTAACTAAGGGACTGCGGGACCATGTCGGGCGGGAAGGCAGTCGCGCATGTGCTGTTTGGGCTATCGCAAACTTTCTAAAGATTTAAGTGCCAATGCACTTTTAAAGTGGTCCGTACCGGGGCTCTGTCGTTGACGTCACCCATACATGAGAATATCTGCCTGCTGTCCCTGGATAATACCTGTTATGGTAAGTAACTCTGCTTTGCTGTTAGTACAGTGTCTGAATCCTCTGACTCTGACATTTTTTGCATTCAAATATTCACAGCATTTAGATGAGACAGAAAATAAATTTGATATATTCATCCATACTATTGATACACATCTTGTATCTGTATAAATTCCATTATTAAAAACTAACAGATTGCCCGGCATTGCACGGGTATTTATTTATCACGGGTATGTATTTATCCCGGTTATTTATTTATTCTAATCTGATATCCCAATCCTGGATATCCCAATCTCAGCAGCAAGAATGGCCCTCTCTATGGGGCTGAACTTGGACTTAAACGGCATCGGGAGTGTCTCTGCGAGCCCGAAAACTTTGGATTAGACACTTATCTTTCATATCCTGTAGTCGGGCCTCACACTGCTGTATTGTCTGTGAAGCTCTAGATGTAGCTGTTGGAAACTTACCTTACGTTTCCTTGGAGGCATTGTTACAGCAATGACAGCACAGCACAGTGTGACATCATTCCCCAAGCTTCACACAATTGGTCAAAACAATATCTGTCTTTTTTGATGATTCTTTACATATCACCCCTTCCCACCCCCACAGTGTTTGTTCCCAGATAGTAATTGATATGTATATCAAGTTTGGTTGAAATCTGTCTATGAGTTTCGGAGTTATGTTGGAACATGCATATATACATCCAATTTTATATATTTTAATTCATTATGAATTAACAAAAGGCCTCTTTTAAAAAGCCGCAATAGCGATGCTGCTGTGGTAAATGGGCTTTGATGCATCTACCATGGCAGCATTGCTACCACAGCTTTGTAAAAGGAGCCCAAAGTATAGAGTTTAAGCAGGTGTATAAATGCAATTAAGTAACAATTGGGAAGTTAAATGCAGTAAGAAAGAAGTTGCAGTATTACTCTAGACCTAAAATAGTTGTTGTTTTAGAAAACTATCTATTCTTAATCCAAATCTAAGTTGATTCCAACCATTTTCTTTTTTTATGTGTAAGCTGATCACAATGTTTCTTTCTTCTCAGAGAATATTTGGAGAAGCAGCTGAAAAGAATCTTTACTTGTCTCAGCTGATTATTTTGGATACTCTGGAAAAATGTCTTGCAGGGGTAAGTATTCCCAATTGACATTTTAACAGATGGCCATTTCTTGGTGTTGAGCAGCTGCCATAATGTGGGTCTGCATGAGAGAGAATACAATGCCTGAAATAGACCAGAAATTTACTCCCCCTTTCAAACTTAACTGCAATCCTGACATAATATCCTCACTGGAGACATGGGTATTTTGAGTGCCTAGATTCAGTAAAGGTATGTGCAAGGGAATTAATTCAAGAGGTAACTTAGATCACAGTTAACCTTATTTGTGCTTTTGGGGCCCCTGCAAAGAAGTAAAATTAGATACTTAATTCATTTATTTTTTTCATATAGGATAAACTTTATAACCTGTGGTGGCTGAAATGCGACCTCAGCAGTTCTATAGCAGTACTGAATATACATATAATGTGGTTGCCATACTGGGAGGCTTAAAATGAATAGGATGTGTTGGATAATTTTAAACCATCCCTTGTTCCACCTATGATCTGACTTCTCATTCTTTTTTTGCAATTTTTTATTTATTGCAGTGTTTTAATTTTCAAATCAAGCGTCCACTTGTACCATACGATACCATACAATTTCTTATACCCTGCAAAATTTCAACAAGGATTCAATGTGGTTTACAATAAGATTACTGAACAATAAATGTGAACAATGATTTACAGGCTTAACAAGAGAAGAGATATGTCTTCAGCATTTTCTTGAAATAGTAATGTGAGTTCTAGTGCAATGTATCTAGTGGTCCTGAACGCTAGGTCTTGTATCTGAATTAGCAAGTTGCTTGCAGAAAACTGTCAATCATGTTTTCAACTCCACCTCCTTCTCAGGAAGCTGCTCCTGCCTCTCATTTTGTTTTCTGAAAGTGAGTTGCTCAAAAGTTCAACATCTCCATTCTCGCAACAAGTTCGCCGTCCTTCTTCAATTCGACCTCTCTGCAGCTTTTGATGTCGTCCATCATGATATCCTACTTTACCAACTCACCGAGATAGGCATTAAATCCACAGTCCTTGACTGGTTCTCGAAGTTCTTACGCTCCCGCTCCTACACAGTCAACATGAAGGGCACTTCTTCCTCCCCCTGGAACCCGATCTGTGGAGTCCCACAAGGCTCACCTCTCTCCCCTATCCTTTTCAACATTTACATGTCCTCTCTTAAACTCCTCCATCTCTCCCCCCTTGAAACACTTTACACTTACGCAAACGACATCTTGTCCTCCTTGAGACCGACCGGAACCTCACCAACCTCTCTGCGAACATATCCTCATGTATATCGAACCTTCAATCCTGGGCCCATACTGTGCAGATGAAACTGAACAAATTCAAAACAAACTTCTCTGGCTCGGCCCAAAATTGGACCAACTGCCCACCTCCATCCCTCTGTCCTCTGGCCCCACTCTGCATGTTGAATACTCAAGTAAAATTCTGGGAGTCATCATTGACTCTACACTTTCCTTCAATGATCACCTCAACTCCCTAATAAAAAAATGTTTCTTCAGCCTTCACATGCTGAGGAAAGTGAGAACCTGTTTCCATCAAAAACACTTTGCCGTCCTTGTCCAATCCACCATCCTTTCCAGACTGGACTATTGCAACTCTATCTACCTAAGCCTAACAAAGAAAAACCTTCAAAGACTCCAGCAGATTCAGAATGCCGCTGCTAAGCTTATCTTTGCAAAAAGCAAATTCAACCACGTCTCACCGCTTTTGTCCAAGCTCCACTGGCTTCCGATAATCTCCAGAGTCCACTTCAAATGTGCCTGCCTTACTTTCAAGATCCTACACGGAATCCTCCCCCCCTTTATTCCTTTTTCTTGGAATTCCTCTAACCCCAATTCCATCAGATCCACCCAAAAACTGAAACTCTCCTTTCCCTCTCTAAAAGGCGTCTCCCTTGTAGGAAAACTAGGCTCCTCTCTCCCTTTTAGAATCACTGAGTTCTGGAACAACCTTACCTCCCCTCTTAGGAATCTGACAAAAATGTAACTCTTCCTCCCTCTCTGTTTATTCTAGTCCTCTAAATTTCCTCTTCATCCTTCCCTCCTCTGGAGTTCCAGCCCTTGGGGACATCTAGCTAGCCAGCCTGCTTTTATATTTTTAGAGCTTAGGTGCCATCCCTTGCGTAGCTGCTCTGCTCGCATCCCTGATTTAATTAGGTGCTTGAGTGTTTGGCTACTTCATGGCTTCGCCGGGACTAACATAAGAACCTAAGAATAGCCTTCCTGGGTCAGACCAATGGTCCATCAAGCCCAGAAGCCCGTTCTCAAGGTGGCCAATCCAGGTCACTAGTACCTGGCCAAAACCCAAAGTGTAGCAATATTCCATGCTATCGTTACAGGGCAAGCAGTGGCTTCTCCCATGTCTTTCTCAATAACAGACTATGGACTTTTTTCCTCCAGGAACTTGTCTAAACCTTTCTTAAAACCAGCTACGCTCTCCGCTCTTACCACATCCTCTGACAATGCGTTCCAGAGCTTAACTATTCTCTGAATGAAAAAATATTTCCTCCAATTGGTTTTAAAAGTATTTCCCTGTAACTTCATCGAGTGTCCTCCTAGTCTTTGTAATTTTTGACAGAGCGAAAAATCGATCCACTTGTACCCGTTCTACTCCATTCAATCATATCTCCCCTCAACCGTCTCTTTTCCCAGCTGAAGAGCCCTAACCTTTTTAGTCTTTCCTCATATAAGAGGAGTTGCATTCCTTTTACCATCTTGATCACTCTTCTTGGAACCTTTTCTAGCACCACTATATCTTTCTTGAGATAAGGAGACCAGAATTGAGCGCAATACTCCAGATGAGGTCACACCAGGGAGCAATACAGGGGCATTATAACATTCTTAGTCTTGTTAACCATCTCTTTTTTAATAATTCCCAGCATGCTATTTGCTTTTTTGGCTGCCGCCACACATTGGGCGGAAGATTTCATTGTATTGTCTACGATGATACCCAGATCCTTTTCTTCGGTGCTAATCCCCAAGGTGGACCCTAGCATCTGGTAACTGTGATTCAGGTTGTTCTTCCCAATGTGCATCACTTTACATTTGTCCACATTAAATTTCATCTGCCATTTGGACGCCCAGTCTTCCAATTTCCTAAGGTCCACCTGCAATTTTTCACAATCTGCATGCATTTTAACAACAGTGGGCCAGCAATGTGGTCTTCCCCCCCTTTTCATGGCGTGGTTTTCCAGGGGTTGAGGTTCCATACTCTCAGCCAGAAGACCTTTGATTCCAGCTGAAATCCTATGCTGAAGCAGGCAGGCACCACATGGCACAGTGAGTAAGGCTATTGTAGCCAATGGGGAAAATTGTGAGGTGGGGTGTCTCCCAAAAGTTGAATTTTAAGGTTTCTGATCCCAGAGCTTAGATCTCCCACATCTAAAACCCCTTTCTCTGTGATTTTTGTCCTTCAGTAAGATCTCCATGGGCCGTTTTTGGTGTGATTTTTCTGTGGTGGCCATCTTGGATTTTAAACAATCTTTCTTTCTCTAGCCTCCATCTGCCTTAAAACCCCTCAATATTGTTCAAAATCAACTGGGATGGACTCAGGCATTTTTGCCCATATCATGCCAGGTTTGTGTTGAATGGACAGCTGAGGAGCATCCAATGTCCTGCATACGATGGAGCACATGGGGGATGGATGGGAGCCTCAGTTTCAAACTCTTCTGAGTCCTCCAGTGCTGGAGATCTGCAGGAGATATGTCCCAGACTCCTCTGAAATTTTATTGGCCAACCGCAGTTGCATGGGGGCTGCAGAGCCCAGGAGGACCAACAGGGGTTCCCTGTCAGGGTTGGCAAGACCTCAGTAAAGGCTTCACTTTGGATTTTGTGAGCCTTATGAACTACCGAAGATCCTCAGTATCTGTTAGCAGTGCACCAATAGCGGCGTCGCAGGGGTTTTCCCCTCATCAGGCCCCCTGACCAGATGAAGATGTAGACTTGGATCAGAAGGTTCATTATGTCACAGACTGGGAGGATGGCAAGTCCAACTCCATGCCTCTTTTATCCCAGGATGAAGTCTCCCTGGCAGAGGACAGCGGTCAAGAGGTAGTGGCAACGACCCTATATTAGGGAGAAGACCCCACAGTATGCTGGCTGTTTAGGGCCTCTGCACTTTCAAGCATTATTTCTTCTTCACAGTGCTCAGTTATGAGCAGCTCTGTGGCTCTGACCACATTTTTTACCTCGCATTCGGTTATCACTAAGCTGATCACTGGGAGTCATCAGAGGGATCATTTAAAGTGGCTAAAACTGTATCTGATGGTGCCAGATTTTCAGCAGCTGTTCAGCTGAAAGTGGATTCACTGTTGGTGCAGGTCAGTAACCGAACCTCCTTGCCTAGTGAAGGAGGGGTGATGTTAAAGGATATTTTGGACTGTAAACTGATTTGCTCCTCAAAGCAACAATTTGAAGCTTTGGCTCTAGGGATTAAGGCGGCAGCTACATCTTCCTTTGTGACACGTGTTTGTCACACTCGCCTTCTTTGGTCCTCAGACCAGATAGATAGTGAAGATCCTGAAATGCTCCTATCTGGGGTGAACTATATTGCCAATGCTCTGTATGATCTAATCAGAGTTATGTGCAAGGCATTGGTCTGAAATACCTGCTGTCCATTTGTAGAATCCCACTGGAAGTAGCAAACTACATCTAATTTCATTGGCCACTGGATGTAACTTTTTCTTCGTCCTTGTATATACTTCATTTTTGGAAATAGGTGTGCTGGTGTGTAGTTGTACAGAAAGTATGTCATAAAAGCATAGTATCATGAGTAATAGGGGAAATATAGTACAGGAGTCTTTACAGTTAAGAGTTGTATTTTATCACTTATAGAAATACTCAAAAGTACTCAATACATTTTTCAAGTGGAATCAGTCAGAGAATTGAATTTGTACAAATTTAAGATTTGAATTGAGTAAGTAAACCATTTTTTCCTGGTTTTTATTGCACTTGAAGCTTGCATGCAAATATTGTGAGTTGGTAAAAATAGCATTACATTAAATTAAATTAAAATTGTGACAGAGTGCATGAGTGTCTGAAATGTTTCTCTCTTTAGCAACCAAAAGACAGCATGCGGCTAGATGAGACGATGTTAGTGAAGCAGCTGCTACCTGAGATCTGCCATTTTATCTACACCTACCGTGAGGGAAACCAGCATGCAACGGAACTCCGCAACTCTGCTTCCGGTGTCCTTTTCTCGCTCAGCTCCAATAACTTCAATGCTGTCTTCAGTCGCATTTCTACTAGGTATGTGTGCCTGTGTAAACATCATAAGTTAATGTCTTGGTAGGGGAAAAATCAAGTGAATTTATTTATTGCACTTGATATATCACAGTGGGATTTAAGACTTCTAGGAGAGGGAGATGGTGTGAATCAGAAAAAGAGGAGGGGAGGAAGAGAGAAAAAGAGGTTGGGTGGGTAGAGTTAATTGCTCTGCAGAAAAGTCAATGGTTTCAGAAAAGAGAAAAGTCTCGAGTAAAAGGTTTGCTCTTGATGTTCAGAGGGAGCGAATTCCAGATCTTTGAGCCAAGGTAACTAAATTCAGTTTCATGGGAGATGTGTTTTAAGTTTGGGGAATTTTTTTTAACTTTTTGAGCTACAGAATTACCCAGTGTTTTATGTGCCAGTTAACCAGCATATTTACCCTGTACATATGATACAATTCATCATCCTTTTACTCCATTGCCCTTAAGGTTGATGGGCTCTTGATGCATGCGTCATTGCCTAAACATGGCTGTGCTGAATCTTTTCAATAAAGTGCATTGTTTTAACATCTGGCATGCTTCTTTTGTTATACCTCACTCCTCTTCCTCTGATCCCATGTTCCCTACAGAGAACATTCCATTCCTTTAAACATAATCTCATACTACTCCTGACACTCCTGATTTAGTATATGAGCTACTACCTTGTGGAACGGCCTACTTAATACAGTGCTTAATATATCACCCTTAACCAGGATATCAGAGTGGTTTACATCCAATAGCTATTTGGGCAGAAGTAGCAGGAGTTCAGATCCTTTCTGAAAGCCCTTTTTCTTTTCTTTATGCATATTCTATAGCTTCTCTTCATGCGTATTCTATAGCTTCTCCTCTTTCTTGGCAGAATTATTGATGTATCATTCCCTTCCCTTTGTTTCACTGTTTTAAGATTTCATAGTTTATGTGAGATTTTTACCTTCTATTGCTTGCCTGCTTCACTTGTCATTCATCCTAGCGTTACTTACAACCCCATGTTTCCCCCCTTTTATTTTACCCTGTATTCTACTTAATTGTCTTTTTATAATCTGTGGTATATTAAACATGAAACATTAATCAGAGGGTGACTCCAGAGGGTTGTTGGTACATTCTACGAGGTCTTACGTAACATATGGAGCAGAGTTGTAAGCTATGGACCCAGAGAAAATTTATAGAGCAATAGTCTCATCCTTGTTGCACTCTTCTGTGAAACTCTACAGAATTGATGTAAAGGTCAAAGAGTGGCACTTTTGTCAGGGTGGTTTTGGAGGGAGCATTTTCTGTCTCCTGTTCAAAGGGGTGAAGCTTTGGCATATCTTGTCAGTCTGGACTGGTCTAGCAGGATGAAGATGAAGCTAAAATTGTTCTTAACCTGCTAATTTCCTTTCCTTGATTCTTCTAGACTAGTCCAAATCCCACCTAGAAAAATTGCAATTCTCAGGGGCTTCTCCATGCATTAGCCTTGACTTCAACTTTTTGCAGCTCAAAGTTTTGGTTAGTCTAGCAAAGAATTCCCTTTTGGAATGCATGTATTTATGTGTATGTGTTTGGTAGTGGTGGGGGTTCTGTTTGTTGGTTTGTTGTTTTTGTTTATCAGCTTGTTTATCAGCTTTGGCATTGACAGTGGTATACTGGCAACTTTCAAGGTGCAGCATTAGTAATGATCCTGGAAAGCTCAGGTTCTCTGCTTCCATCTGCTGGTAGGATGATGTAATCCCATCAGTCGGGAATGGTCGAGCAGGATTCAAGGGAAGGAAGTTAGAAAGTAAGAACAAATTTCACTTTGAAACACATAGGGGCCTGTTTAAAAAGTACAGTAAATTTTTGCATTTACATTATGTTAAATGCAAAACTTAATGCATGGGAAGTGCAAAGCCTGTGTGAAAACCGTTGGGGTGCACCCAGGGTAGACATTTGGGGAGGATGGGATGGGGAGGGCTTCAATGGCTGGAAAGGTGTAGATGGGCTGGAGTAGGTATTGACGGAGATTTCAGCAGTTGGAACACAAGCACAGTACCGGGTAGAACTTTGGATTCTTGCCCAGAAATAGCTAAGAAGAAAAAATTTAAATTGAATCAGGTTGGGCAGACTGGATGGTCCATTCAGGCCTTTATCTGCCGTCATCTACTATCTTACTATGATTAAAATACTTGGAGCTGTTATTGATTAAAATACTTGGAGTTGTTATTCATCAACATCTTACCATGAAAAAGCAAGTAGATGCTGTGGTACAAAGAGTTATTATACATTATGGAAGCTGCGTACCATAAAACTATATTTTGAGTTTTCTGCTTTCAAACTTCTAGTTCAATCATTGTTGCTGAGTCTTCATGACTATTGCAATATAGTCTTTTTAACATGCACTAAGAAAAAGATGGCTAGGCTTAGACTATTCAGAATACGGCGGTGAAATTGATTTATGGCTTGAAGAAATATGATCATGTGACACGAGTTGCAGTGGCTTCTGGTGAAAGCTCGCGTTTTGTTTACGTTGGGTTGTCTTTGCTACAAAGTCGTGTATGGTATCGCTCCAATCTATATGACTGATAGATTTGGAACAGCGTTCAATCAAATAATATGAATAAACTTGAAACTTGAATTCCTTATAGCATCTTATAAACACAGAAGAGGATCACACGCTTTGTTTATTTTTCCATCTACTCAAGGTTGTAAGAGTAAGAAATCTTTGGAACATACATTAGCATTCCAGACTGCTTTTTATGATAGGGAATTTCAACCATTGTTGCGTAGTGCTTGTTCTTACAAACATTTTAGAACTCAATTGAAAACTTATCTCTTCTCAAAGTATCTGACAAATTAAGCTACATGTTTTTTATGTTACTTTATTATTAATCTTTTCTTAACCGTGTTGAACTTACAGTTACACGGTTTATAAGTACGATGTTATGTGTTCCAGATAGAAGGGGATGTGATTGCAAATGAAGTAGCCCTACGAGTACTAATAATTTTAAACACGGTATGTGAAAAAGGTGTAATTTTTATAGCGACATAAGAATTGCTGCTGCTGGGTCAGACCAGTGGTCCATTGTGCCCGGCAAAACGTTCCTGTGGTGGCCCCTAGTTCAAAGCCCAGTGTCCTAACTGAGACCAGCCCTACCTGCGTATGTTCCGGTTGAGCAGGAATTTGTCTGACTTTGTCTTGAATCCCTGGAGGATGTTTTCCCCTGTAACAGCCTCTGGAAGAGCGTTCTTGATTTCCACCAATCTCTGGGTAAAGAAGAACTTCCTTACGTTTGTACAGAATCTATCCTTTTTTAACTTCAGAAAGTGCCCTCTCGTTCTCCCTACATTGGAGAGGGTGAACAACCTGTCTTTATCTACTAAGTCTATTCCCTTCAGTATTTTGAATGTTTCGATCATGTCCCCTCTGTTTCCTCTTTTCAAGAGAAGAGTTTCTCTAATCTCTCGCTGTATGGCAACTCCTCCAGCCCCTTACCATTTTAGTTGCTCTTCTCTGCTTCTCTCTTGCTCACTTCTCTCTTGCTTTCGAGTAGTACCGTATCCTTCTTCATGTATGGTGACCAGTGCTGGACACAGTATTCCAGGTGAGAGCATACAGCGGCATGATAACCTCCGATCTGTTTGTGATCCCCTTCTTAATCATTCCTAGCATCCTATTCACTCTTTTCCTTGCCGCCGTGCATTGCGCGGATGGCTTCATTGACCTGTCGACCAGCACTCCCAAGTCTCTTTCCTGGGGGGGTCTCTCCATGTATCGCCCCGGACATCCTGTATTTGTGTATTAGATTTTTGTTGCCGACATGCATCACCTTACACTTATCCATGTTGAACCTCATTTGCCATGTTGCGGCTCATTTCTCAAGCGCGTTTGTCATGTTGCAGATCTTCGCATTGATAGATGATTACTTAGCTGAATGAATTAGCACAACAAAAGAAAATTTTGAATGATTTCTCATGTTTCTGATGGAAAATATTATTACACTGTGAGAGGTCCAGGGATGTTCTGAGTGACATACCCATTTGGGGTTAATGTCTATAAGTACAGTCTACCCCCACGAAGTTGCGGTTCAGAGTTCGCGGCCTCAGTCGTTTGTAGATTTTTCCTTAGAATCTTAACTAATAATTTTTTGCAAAATCCGCAAACATCCTCCACAATTTTTTTAATTACTTTTTTCTTGGCATTATTTAATTTTAACACTAACTTATTTAGAACAATATAATTTACAAATTTTGTAACAAATACAGTATTTAGTAAATTCAGCTAAATTTCCATATAAAAGTTTGGAAGTAGCCAATTGGGAGGTTTGAAAATAGCCAATCCAAAATGCATGCCAGCATTCCCACATTATAACAGTTTACCGCAGGGATCTCAAAGTCCCTCCTTGAGAGTCGCAATCCAGTCGGGTTTCAGGATTTCCCTAATGCATATGCATTGAAAACAGTGCATGCACATAGATCTCATGCATATTCATTGGGGAAATCCTGAAAACCCGACTGGATTGCAGCCCTCAAGGATGGACTTTGAGACCCCTGGTTTACCGCGTGTAGCTATCTCGAGTTTCGCTGAGTGTTCGCATGTTTTTTGAGGGATGATTGAAACATGGGGATCCCTATATGGTTCGGGCTCTCAAAGTTAATAATGGCATCGATGCTGCCATTCAGACATATAAAACTTTCCTCATGGCAAAACAAAGACATCAGCTTCCTCAGACCGATCAAGAAAAGCCAGCACAAAACCCTACCAGATACGACGACTCCTGAAGCACCTGAAAAGGCGCGACCTGAGGAGCTGTAAATCCTCTGCTTTGCTGTGCAGTCATTATCTTCATTACATACCTTCATCGTACTTCACAGCTAATTCATCATCATCTTCAATCAATATCATTCATTATTGGTGAGTACCCATACATTTTACTGTATTTTAAAGTGTTTGGGGGGCATATTTAGGGTTTAAACTATAAAAAAATAGGCATTTTTTGGACCACATCTAATATTCGTGGGTGCTCTAGGAACATAACATCCGTGAATTTTGGGGGTCGACTGTAATGCTCTTTCAGTGCACAAGTCCTTGAATTGGCTCTGCAAACCCTCACTCACTGTTCATAATATTTTGATTTATACCATATTATAGTGTGAGCACATTGCTCTTGATAAATGATCTTGCATTTTGTAGAAGGGATTTTTTGGTTTTCACAGTTCACTATTACACTTCTCCCTCAGTATTTGTGGGGGTTAGGTGCAGAGCCGGACCGTGAAGTGTGAAAAATCATGAATAACTTCTCTGCTGGCTCTGACCCACCCTCCTGCATCCCCAGAACCTTACCTGGTGCTCTAGCGGTGAAGCGGGGCAGGAGCGATCATCCTATGCTCCTGCTCCGTGCAGAGCTGTCATCAGAATGGCTGCCGGGATTTCCCATTGTAGTCTCGAGACTACAACGTGAACTTCTTGCAGCCATTCTGATGACGGCTCTGCACGGTACAGGAGCATAGGACGATCGCTCCTGCCCCACTTCACCGCTAGACCACCAGGTAAGGTTCCGGGGAGGCGTGGACGGCTTAAAAATAGGCAAAAAATGAAGATAGGTTGTTTGTAAAAAAAAAAAAAAAAAAAAAGCGAATAACCGAATCCGCAGATACTGAAACCTTGGATTCGGAGGGAGAAGTGTATTTAATTGTGGGTCTTTGTTGGTAAAAATACCTTAAGTAGTGGTGGCAGCACATGGTAACTTACTGTACACCAAATGAAAGGTGCCAGATGAAATACCCAGATCATTTTAACACTCCTTACCCTGCCCATTGGGCATTAATTCATGTGGTAACTGCATACCACATTTCATTAAGCTTTTATTAACAGAAACAGCAAAACTGAAAGATTCTGCTCACTTTTCCTTTAAATGAGGGGGCAAGCCATATACTTTTCTCCAGGTTTTGCAGGTAAAATAATTCAAGAACTGTTTTATACTTTTCTGCAGATTTTACAAGTAAATAATTTAAGAACAGTTTTTTAAAGTGTATAGTACTTATTGGCAGAATAGCATTCTGTGATCCATGTCTCTCAAAGTGCTGATTTTTGTTTAGAAATTACTGCCTCTCTGTTTATCTTTAGTTGTTATATTTAGATAAATATTTACCTATATCTATATGTATTTGTATGTATGTGTGTGTAGGTAAGCTCTCTCTCGTATATATATTTGGATGTACTTTTTCCCCCCCAAAATATTTAATATTATTGCAAAATATTTAATATTACCCATGTTTATCAATGTTAAAATCAAGAGTTCTTACCCATTTTTTAAGTAATTGTATGTACTGTATTGTTTGTTTTATTTTATTTTATTTTTTATATATTTAATAATTGTAAATTTTAAAGTGTACATCGCTTAGAATATTTGATTAAGCGATTGATCAAGTCTCCTAATAATAATAATAATAATAAAAGAGTATATGTGTTAGCCATTTGCAGGGGTCAACTTGCTTCCAGTAATCAAAGCTGATTTCTTGGTTAGGATTTCCCCTCTGGTGTCTTATTTTAGGCTGAAAGTTCCCACATACATTGCAAAAAACATGGACTGTTCAAAATTATTCCTTAAATATTTGGCCATAATTGATTTTGTAGTCTTTCACCTCCAGAAATCTACTTAAACTAACTGTGTCTAATTAGGTCATTATTTAAAGTGTATTTGGGAGTTCTGTTGAGGTTGCTACTACTTGAATAATTTTCTTCTATTTCTTTGTATTATATAAATATTTAATATTCATGTTCCTTCAGTTCATCCAGTGGCTAAAATGTGCATATGATCAATATTTTCTAAATGTGATTTTGGTATGTACATTAGATTACAGGAATTGACCGTGTGTTCTGAAGAAAATGTTGACATTCATGATATTGAACTCATGCAATACATCAATGTAGACTGTTCAAAACTAAAACGATTGCTACAGGGTAAGTAACAAAATGTGAAACCAGTGCTAAAGTAACTTAACTAAAACAAAACAGTTTAATTATACAGTCAAATACTCTCTAAAGCAGATGAGCTATGCTACTAAAGTAAGACGTAGTGCTTGTATCAGGATTTAGGAAATTAGGCCTAGAGAACAAAAGGGATCCAAACATAGAAACATGAAGGCAAATAAAGCCCAATTGGTCTATCCAGTCTGCTCATCCACTATCTCCTCCTCTTTCTAAGAGATCCCACGTGCCTGTCTCACACTTTCTTGAATTCAGACACAGTCTCTGTCTCCACCACCTCTTCTGGGAGACTGTTCCACACATCTACCACCCTTTCTATAAAAAAGTATTTCCTCAGATTACTACTCTGAGCCTATCACCTCTTAACTTCATCCTATACCCTCTCATTCCAAAACTTCATTTCAAATGAGAGATTTGCTTCATGCTCAGTCATGCCATGTAGGTATTTAAATGTCTCTATATCTCCCCTCTCCCGCCTTTCCTCCAAAGTACACATATTGAGATTTTTCAGTCTGTCTCCATATGCCTTATGAAGATCACTGACCATTTTAGTAGCCTTCCTCTGGACCAACTCCATCCTGTTTATATCTTTTTGAAGGTGCGGCCTCCAGAATTGTACACAATATTCTAAATGAGGTCTCACCAGAGCCTTACTGGCCATACTTCTCCCTATGCACCCTAGCATCATTCTAGCTTTTCCCATCGCCTTTTAAATCTGTTCGGCCATCTTTAGGTCATCACATATCATCACACCCAAGTCCCGTTCCTCTTTCATGCATCTCTTGCCAGGCAGTAGTCAGGCTTATGACAGACATTGTTTTTGTGCATGTGAATTTTTCAGAGTAATTTCAGACATGTAGAGTGGTACTTTATTTCAGTTGTTGTTTTGTATATGTAAGATTGTATAACAAACTTGTTGTCTGCCTTTTATTTGTATTTTATGTAAACCACTTTTGATGCCTTACAGGCCATTGGAGTGGTTTATCAAATGTTAATAATGATAAAAATAAAATGAGCTGCCTTCATTGGTAGGAAGAAAGGAGATATGAAAAAGTATCAGACAGGAACGTCTTTCCCCTCTAGGAGATAAGATCATCCTAGCAGCAATACATTGCAGATTTTGGGAGTAATTATAAAAATCATTTATTTGCATAATGTAGAGGTTCATGTACAGAATCAGTTATCTTTTATTTGGGTTTGCTGAAACTGCCTTTTTCACAGTGTAAGTCAAGGAGGTGTACTGTTGCATTTCAAAGGAAGGCGATCAGTTGTACAACAGGATCAAACATATACCATAGTGATTGGCTGCAGGTTTCCTTCAGCTAGAAAATTGCTCTTTGTAGCCCATCAAAAGCAAGGTTTAAAAATATAGGTATTTAGAGCTATTTTAAATTTTTTAAAAGACATAATGTATCATTTTTGTAAACCGCTTAGAACCTCATGGTATTAGCGGTATATAAGAATTATATTAAATTAAATCTCTGAGCTTAGATAGAGGGGCAGCCCAGTCCATAAAAATGGAAATAAATAAAAGGCACTTTTTCTGGTAGATTTCTAGTAAGCTTGGGAAGGACATGGAAGAACTAGTCTATGGCCTGAACTATGTGTGTAAACTGTGCAACCTGTAAATGGATTTGTTTACCAGAACTGAGTAAAGGTATTCTAGGTGGTGAGGTTGAGGAGAGGTTAGTATTTATGTGCATACCTTATAAAATCTGCATACAAAGTAAACCAGGAAATTTGTGCTTATTTCTGTGGGGCAATTTTCAAATGGAAGAAATATGCATCCTTTCTCTTGAGTTCTGCACTAGACAACCTGTTTCCCTCCCTGTTCTAGATTTGAAGTACAGTGGTACCTTGGTTTACGAGCATAATTCGTTCCAGAAGCATGCTCGTAATCCAAAGTACTCGTATATCAAAGCAACTTTCCCCATAGGCCATAATGGCAATGCTGATGATTCGTTCCAGAACCCAAAAGGTGCGAGGGGTGGCCCAGGGGTCTGTACCTGCCGGGTTAGGGTCTGTCCGCCAGCCGCTAAAGAACCCCGCAGTGCTGCTTCAGGGAATGCCTCGTCTGTGTGCCAGCCGCTAAAGAACCCCTGAGCCCACACAGCGCCGCTTCAGGGGGATTCCTCATCCGTCCGCCGGCCAGCCTTCCACTCTGGGTGACTTCTCCATGTTGGAGAGCCTCTATCTGAGCCCACGCAGCTGAGTGCCTCCCACCTGCACGTTCCATATGATCACGCACAATGTCGATGATTGATGTTGTGCGTGATCATACGGAACGTGCAGGTGGGAAGCACTCGGCTGCCGTGGGCTCAGATAGAGGCTCTCCAACATGCGGAAGACACCCAGAGTGGCCGGCTGGCCGGCGGACGGATGAGGAATCCCCCTGCAGGAGCTGTAAGTGCTCGTTTATCGGGGCAGTGCTCGGTTTGCGAGACAAAAGTTTGCTGAGTGTTTTGTTCGTCTTGCAAAACACTCGCAAACCGAGGTTCCACTGTATATGAAATGGGCTACGGGGAAGTCTTTTTGTCAATGGTGGAGGGAGTTAAGGTGCTGGCATTGTATGTTTTGGTGAACTTCAACCTTAAAAAAACAAAGACAAAAACATTTTGCTTTAATTTCAGATAGTTGTCATTTTTACACTTTTTCTGTTTTTTAAATATGGGATGAAAATAAACCTTGTGGTAGGAGAAGTGTCCAGGCAAAGACCAATATTTATTTTCAGATTCTTCAAAATAATGTCTTCTAAACAACAGTTGACAGTAAATATTTTATGATGTAGTCAGTTAGGCAAGAGCATTATGCAAGTGGTAGAACTTGGAGAATATGCTCTTGCCTAGGAACTTTGGTCCTGATTCTATAAAGTCCACCTAAAGTTAGGTGCCAATATCGATGCCTGACTTAATTGGTCAGTAGGCTTAATCAGTGCCAATATTGACACTCAACACTTGAATTTAATTGCAAGATAGATGACTAACTCAAAACCCTTGATTCTATAAAAAGTAGGCGCCTATCCCAAAGCATCTACACTAAAAGTGGGCATAGTTTGGAGCGGATCATGGGCATGTGTTCAAATTATGCGCCTCTTTGTGAATCAGGTGCCATTAGGCTCTGATATTGGCGCTTAATTTTAGGCATAGAAAACTTTGGCATTAATTTGGGATGTCTAAATGTTAGGATGCTGAGTGCCACCTAAGCATGATTCTACAGTATAATGGGTGCTGAAATTTTATAGAATCAGTGCTGATAACAGTGTCTAACTTTAGGCGGGCTTTATAGAATCAAGGCCTTTGTGTCTGTGTAGCAGTGTATTAATCTGCATTGTTTATTCATTGTACATTTGATGTTGGGTTGTTTACATGATCCCAGCAAAAATAAATAAACCGTACACAGCTTTTGTCTGATACAGACTTTTTATTACATTTTTCCAGAAGCAGCATTTAAATTCAAAGCGCTCAAGAAAGTTGCTCAGTTGGGAGTTATAAACAGTCTTGAAAAAGTATGTATATTTATTTACTGTTTTTTGTGATTCCTCACCTATAGAAATTACCTACTTGATTTTCTTGACAAAAGAAGTCAGGAAAATAATTCTTCTTCGTAATTGGGGGAAAAAATCCATCCAGATTGTTTAGATTTCTTCATTGTGACAAGCTACAGCTGTGATTAGTGTTTTTCTGTGATTTTAAACAGGCATTTTGGAACTGGGTAGAAAATTATCCAGATGAATTTACAAAGTTGTATCAAAGACCGCAGACTGATATGGCTGGTAAGGAATAACAAATTATCTTTTACTCTGTACAGTGATTTGACTTAATTTTTTTGTATAAACAGTACTGCTGTATTGTAGGCTATAACCCTTTAATAACATACAGCCATCTTTGGGAGGCTATACACCAAATTAGTTTGTTTTATAGCTGGTCAGTTGCTGAATTTTTTTGTTTCCTCTGGAATTGTGCATAGTTGGATAAATGGTTTGCCAAGTGACATCATTTGCTTTTCTTCCTTACATAGATTGTGCAGAGAAGTTGTTTGACCAGGTGGACAGTTTTGCTGAAAGCACGAAACGCAAAGCGGCGGTATGGCCACTTCAGATCATTCTTCTTGTCTTGTGTCCTGAAATCATCCAAGAAATATCCAAAGATGTAGTGGACGACAGCAAAATAAACAAGGTGTGCCATGTGTAAATTCAAATTTTTAAAATTCCATTTATTAATTGTATATATTATTTATTTAAAAACTTGTACCCTGCTTAAACCTAAGCATATTTATGGGATACATAATAGGAAATGCAAATAAAAAAAAAAAAAGATTATACTGGTCAATAATTCAGCCTGTGGTTGTTAGTGTTTTTAGCTGCTGAATTAAGTCTGGATATTCAGTGCTTGGCCATGTCTGGGCACTGGCATTGAATATCTATGTCAGTGTTGCTATCTGGTCATTCATTACCTGTAGCATGGTGCCCAAGTAGCATGGCACATAACGTTAAGAAAGTCTTTTAACTATCTTAAATTGCCTTTGCTTTGCCGCAGCAGTCAAAGGAGATATTCAGCAGTACTGCCTGGTTAAATGCCACTGAATATTCCTTATCCTAGGACAAGCAGGCAGCATATTCTCTCACATGTGGGTGACATCCATGGAGCCTAGTACAGATAGTGCAAAAGTGTACTGTCACTTTAAAAGACTGAAAAGTCTCAAGACTGCCTGTACCGTGCATGTGGTGGTGCCTTCCTGCCCAATATCGACTCGTGGGACCATCAGATCTCAGTTTTCTCTAGAGCTGAGAAGCTGTGTTTTTGGAGTCTCTCCAAATGCACAAAACTTTGTGATTTTTCAGTGCCTTCCCATCCATTTTTCATTTATTTTCTTCATAATTTAATATTTTATTGTTTTATCTTTCTGATTAAAAGTTTTTGATTTTTGACCAATTCTTTGTTTTGGGCTTTCAGGCTCATCCTCTTTTTGACAGTGGTCACAGGGTAGGCTTCAATATTTGTCTCAAGTGGTGACACTGGATGGTTCACCGATCAACTTTGAGGAACTTCGAGAGCAGTATCACTTGCCGGTCTCGGACTGGTACGCTCACAGACAGTTGCATCACTATTTGACTGAGTTGACCCCGTCAGTATTATCGGAGGAAGTTCAGGAAAAGTTGACAGAGGCGGTCTGCCTAACAGCACAAGTCCCTATACCATTGAAATTTCACCATAAGTTTCTTCAGGAGCTATCAGGTGACTTGGACATAAATGGACTTTGGACTAGAGAGTTGCACGGGGACAGAAATCCCACCCGTCCCCACCAAAGTCCCACCCGTCCCCCACCCATCCCCGTGAGGACTCCCACCCGTCCCCGTGAGGAATCCCCTCCGTCCCTATCCGTCCCCGTGAGGAATCCCCTCCGTCCCCGTGAGGAATCCCCTCCGTCCCCGCCCATCCCTATAAACTTCAGAAATAGTTATTTCATTTAATTATGCTACTGAATTAAAGGCTCTGGTAGAAACCCATTTACAAATAAGCAAAAAGACTGTAAGAAGGTAATTTAGATTCGCGGCTACAGGGCAGGGAGGATTGTCGGACCGGGGCTGTTGTCGGTCGGTCGGTCGGGGAAGCGCCACAAAAGTAAGGGGACCTGGCCGGCTGTGCTGCATCCGGGGCGGACCGCCCCCTCCCTTGGTAGCCACTCGAACCGCGAGGCTACTCTCCGTCTCCTTACCTGCCCTGCCTGCAGCACAGAGCCGAACGGAAGTCTTCCCGCTGTGCTGCAAGCAGAGCAGGTAGAGAGAAGAAGAGTCGCGCGACTGAGTATATCCAGCCCCGCAGGAACCCCGCGACCCTCGGAGGCGTCCCCATGGGATCCCCGCGACCCTAGGGGGTGTACCCACGAGATTCCCATGACCCTAGGGGGCGTCCCCACGGAATCCCCGTGACCCGAAGGGGGAACCCGCGGGATGCCCGCGGGATTCCCGTCGTCCCCGTTCCGCTCTCTACTTTGGACTTAAATGTTACTATCACAGATGACATGATCAAGAAAGGTATCTCCCTTGGCAATAAATTCATCTCTCAAGCCGTAGAGAAAGAAAGGAATTACAAATTTTTCCTGCATGCATTTTGCGCACCAAATAGGGCTTACAAAATGGGTGTTTGTGCAGGACATTGTTGTGCCAAGTGTGCTCATCCTCAGGCCAGTCTTGGCCATATATTTTGGTCATGTCCCCATATCTCTTGTTTTTGGACGCGCCTCATGTCATATGTTGCGCATTTATGGGGCTGTTCTTGGCGACTCCATCCAAATTTTTTATTCACACTGCAAGTCCGATTTCATCCTGCTCGTCCTGGCTGTTCAGCATTTCTTCGGAAAACTATACTGATGGGCCAGAAAAGCATTTTGTCGCAATGGCTCTCACCACAGCCTCCTACCATTGCTCACTGGAGATCCCTCAAGTATTACTGGAGCGACAGGACATTGCTGATTTGAACTCTCGTGCGGGACATTTATTTCAACTATGTTGGACACCCTTCAGCACCACACTCACACCATACGTTAAACGACAACTTTGGGGCTTCTAATTTTTTTTTTTTTTAATTTGTGCTCTTGCTTATACTCCTACAGATTTCCTTTATTTAGTTATCTGCTGCTGCTGCTCCCAGGTAGGGTGGCTGGGTTGCAGGGGTTGGGAGGGGTTTGGGGATGGTTTTGAATTTGTGTATTGTTGAGAAGTGGATTATTTTCTTGCATTGTGTTGTTGTATTTTACTCCATGTACAAATTTCAATAAAAATGATTTAAACATAACATGTGACAGCGTAGAACCATGAGAAGTGACTGTAAAGAGTAGATTTAGGAGCAACTTAAAAGAATCAGCACTTCACAAAGAGAGTGATGGGTGCAAAATCACTAAGATACCAGCACAGATCTGCAACTTTCTAGGAGTATGTCAAATGGGCATCCTAAATGAGCCATGCAAGAACAATAATGACAAAACAGCTTGCTTTATACTGTACAGTTTTGGAAGATTTTTCTATATAATCCTGTTTTATATCCTCATTGGCCTCTTCAAAACCAGCCTTCCACAAATTCAATCCTCTCCCCCGATGACCGGCACTATTTTTCAACACAAGCCCTTCTTCCCTGATGACTGGCGCTGCTGTCTTCAACTGCCCAGCTGGTATTACACGTTCCTTTCTGGTGCTCAAAGAAACTGACACCAAGGTTCCAGGCTGGTGCAGGACCTTGAACTTCTTTGCATGCTCAAGCTTGCCGGCATCTGCTCTCTTGAGATTCTCTGAGAGGGCGGGAGCTGGCAGGCCTTGAGCATACATAGAAGCTCAAGGCCCCGCACCGGCCCGGAACCTTAATGTCAGCTTCTTTGAATGCAAGAGTGATATGTGTGATGCCGACTGGGGATGGGGGGGCGACAGCTGTGCTGGTCATCAGAGGAGAAGGATTTGTGGATGAAATTAGCATCTGTCATTGGGAAAGGGTTGAGTTTGTTGAGAATGGTAGTGTTAGTCATCGGGGGAGAGGGGGGTGTTGAGGATAGAAATGCCAGGCAATGGGGACAGCAGCATTGCTGATCATTGAGTCAGGTCAGGTGGACAAAAGTGATGGTTATCAATTGGGGACTCAAATATAAACAGAGACTCCCATTTTTGGGCCTTTATTTTGGTCCAAAAATCTCAGTTTATATTTGAGTACCTGTATATACGGTCGTTTCAGTGAGATTTGCAGTTAAGAACTTAATTCAGAAGCAATGGAATAACCAAATCATTGCAGAGAATATAAATGGAAAGGAATCTAATTTTCCAGGACTATTGATCACACTGTGCTGGATGGAGAGAGAGTGTTGATATTTTATGTAGTTATTTCTACATTGATTATGATCATGTTTGTCTTAAGTGGTGGTTGTGACCAAGTTTTGTGGTCTGGCCCTAAGATTTCATGATTCTCAGAACAGTTTTTTAAAAAAAATTCATGGCTCTAAAATATGTTGATTAATAATATTGTTTTGTTATTATATTTCAATTTTATAGAAGTTATTTCTGGAAAACCTCAGAAAGGCATTAGCTGTGCATGGTGGTAGCCGACAGTTGACTGACAGTGCTGTTATAGCTTGTGTTAAGCTCTGCAAAGCATCTACCTACATAAACTGGGAAGATCACTCTGTCATTTTCCACCTTGTACAATCCATGGTGATAGATCTAAAGGTAGGTACACAGATCATCAATAGTTTTTAAGTACTACTTTTTCTCTCCAAGTGTATATGTGAGGTGCCAGGTAGCAGTCATTTATTTTTCTGCTTCATTTCATGTAGAAAAAAGTTCATTTTGGTTACAGACAGTGATGTCATTTTGTGATCTGCTCTAGGGCTTCATGTAAGGAAGTAAATGAAAAGAGGTTGGTTCTTGCTCTCTGCTACTCATTTGTAGCTCAGGTATTTAATTCCCCAGTGCTATAGCAGCTGCATTAAAACTTTGACCTCTGAAGACCCTGAGAGCAGGTATCACTTCCTTGGCTGTATATTGCTCTTGTATGAGGCTTACTAAGTACACTAATTTGTCTCACAAAGCGTTGTTCCAAGATTAATTTTTAAAACCAATAGGAAAAAATATTTTTTCACTCAGAGAATAGTTAAGCTCTGGAACACATTGACAGAGGATGTGGTAAGAGAACATAAGAACATAATCAGTGCCTCTGCTGGGTCAGACCAGAGGTCCATCATGTCCAGCAGTCCGCTCACATGGCGGCCCATCTAATCCTTTCTTAAAACCCAATACCGTACTCTGTCCTACCACGCTCTCTGGAAGCACATTCCAGGTGTCCACCACCCTCTGGATGAAGAAGAACCTCCTAGCATTGGTTCTGAATCTGCCTCCTCTTAATTTATCCAAATGCCCTCTCGTTCTTGTAGTTTTTGAAAGTTTGAAGAATCTGTCCCTCTCCACTTTCTCTATCCCCTTCATGATCTTGTAAGTCTCTATCATGTCCCCTCTAAGCCTCTGCTTTTCCAGGGAAAAAAGCCCCAGTTTCTCCAATCTTTCAGCATATGAAAGGTTTTCCATACCTTTTATCAATCTCGTCGCTCTTTTCTGAACCCTCTTGAGTATCGCTGGCGCACCATCACCCGATACAGCGGCAGAATAACTTCTTTAGTTCTGGCTGTAATACCTTTCTTGATAATACATAACATTCTATTCGCCTTCTTAGAAGCCGCTGCGCACTGTGCCGACGGTTTCATTGTCTTGTCTACCAGTACCCCCAAGTCCTTCTCTAGGCTACTTTCTCCCATTACCAGCCCTCCCATCATGTAGTTGTACTTCGGATTTCTGTTTCCTACATGCAGGACTTTACATTTCTCTACATTGAACTTCATCTGCCCTCTCGTCGCCCACTCCCCTAGTTTGTTCAGGTCCCTTTGTAAATCTTCGCAGTCCTCTTTAGTCCTAGCCCCATTAAATAGTTTGGTGTCGTCTGTGAATTTTATTACTTCGCACTTCGTCCCTGTTTCTAGATCATTTATAAATACAGTGGTACCTTGGATTACGAGCATAATCCGTTCCAGGAGCATGCTTGTTATCAAAGCGAGTTTCCCCATAGAAAATAATTGAAACTCGCTTTGATACGTTTCCCCCCCCCCCGATAACCGGCATCGCTTCCCACCCCGCTCGCAAAAGCCCCCTCGCTCCAACTGGCACCCCCCCTCCGTGCGAACCGACCTCCTCGCCTGAACAACTTAAACTTACCCCCCCCCCCCTGTCTAGTGCAGGCACAGATCGTGTGCTTAGAAGATCTTCTGGCTTCCGGCTTCTGCCTGCCTGCCTGCCTTGAGCATGCATCTGTGCATGCTCAAGGACTTCTAATTCTCCCTCTCGCCGAGAATTAGAAGTCCTTGAGCATGCGCAGATGCATGCTCAAGGCAGGCAGTCAGGCAGAAGCCGGAAGATCTTCTAGGCACACGATCTGTACCTGCGCTAGACAGGGGGAGGGAGGGGGGGTGTAAGTTTAAGTTGTTCGGGCAGTGGGGCTGGTTCGCGCGGGGGGGGGGGCAGTTGGAGCGAGGGGGAGCGATGCCGGTTATTGGGGGGGTGGTGCTCGCAAATCGAGTCAACACTCGATTTTCGAGTCAAAAGTTTGCTGAGTGTTTTGCTCGTCTTGCAAAACACTTGCAAAACGGGTTACTCGCAAACCGAGGTTTGACTGTACATTGAATAGCAGCGGTCCAAGCACCCGACCCCTGCGGAACACCACTCATGATCCTCCTCCAGTCCGAGTAATGGCCCTTCACTCCTACCCTCTGCTTCCTTCCCGCCAACCAATTCCTGATCCATCTGTTTAAGTCTCCTTCCACCCCATGGTTCTTCAGTTTCTGAAGTAGGCATTCATGGGGTACCTTATCAAAGGTTTTTTGGAAGTCTAAGTATACGATGTCTAAGGGGACCCCTTTGTCCATCCATTTGTTAATTCCTTCGAAGAAGTGCAAAAAGTTCGTCAGGCACGATCTTCCCTTGCAGAAGCCATGTTGGCTTGTTGTCATAAGTTTATTCCTTTCTAGATGCTCCTTGATGCTATCTTTTATCAGTGCTTCTGCCATTTTCCCTGGAACCAAGGTCAGACTTACCGGTCTCTAGTTCCCCGGGTCACCTCTTGATCCCTTTTTAAAGATGGGCGTAACATTGGCTATCTTCCTATCCTCCGGGATCACGCAGAGCAGTTAATGTAGCTGGTTTTAAAAAAGGTTTGGACATTCTTGTTAACTTATTTGATTTATTTCGCTCTACTCTTTAAAATCTTGGATCCAATTATTGAGGACTAGTGTGCGACCAAATTAGTTTATTTACTTTATGTATTTTTAATTTAAATTTAACTGTGTATTTCAAGTTTGGGAACTCAGTTTATTTGTTTTTGACCGCACTTTGCTGTAGAAGATGTTTATGCTTGGTAAATATTAAAAATTTTATTTAAAAAAAAAAAAAGGTTTGGACAAGTTCCTGGAGGAGAAGTCCATAGTTTGCTGTTGAGACAGACAAGGGATGGTAGCATGGAGCGCTGCTACTATTTGGGTCTTTGCCAGGTACTTGTGACTTGGATTGGCCTCTGGAAAGACAGGATACTGGGCTAGATGGATCATTGGTCTGACCTAGTAAGGCTGTTCTTATGGTTCTTATGTTCATCATTAATAGCCACACCAAATGATATTCATAGACTAATACTGTCAGAAACCAAGTGCTATACACTTTTTAGTCTGTGAAAACGGTAAAGACCTCAGTGTTTCCCAGGATAAAACCTGTGAAACTGACTATGCCAATAATGCTATTGACATAGAGAAATACATCCTTGGTCTTATATTCTACCGTTGCACATTCTCTTATTTATCTTTTTAACTTTTATATCAAATCTGATCAAATCATATAGAAATCATATAGAAATATCCCATATTTCTATATGATTTCTATATGATTTGATCAGATTTGAAATTGTTCAAGAGCGGCATATTGATACCGCTAAAACTGCAGCTGCGGTGGTTTTGCGCTGTCAGAAGGAAACAAGATAAGTGCTCACTTTCTTATAAAACTATAAAAGCCAGTAAAAAGTTAAAAAGTAAATGACAGCAAAAAAGTTAAAAAGATAAATAAGAGAATGTGTAACGGTAGAATATAAGACCAAGGATGTATTTCTCTATGTCAATAGCATTATTAGCATAGTCAGTTTCACAGGTTTTATCCTGGGAAACACTGAGGTCTTTACCGTTTTCACAGACTAAAAAGTGTATAGCACTTGGTTTCTGACAGTATTAGTCTATGAATATCATTTGGTGTGGCTATTAATTTTGAAGATATTCTGCTTGTATCGTGAATATCTTATGTTCATCAAACAGGGGCTGTTGAACCTAAATAAAAGACAATTTTTAAAAAAATGTGAGGCTCTTAAACACTGCAGTAACATGGCATATCCAGCTAAGCTACTCCTCTGGTATTCATTTCTATTATTGTGTTTTGTTGACAGAATTTACTATTCAATCCAAGCAAACCTTTCTCTAAAGGTGCGGGCAACCAGAATGCAGATGTGGATCTAATGATCGACTGTTTAGTTTCATGTTTTCGCATCAACCCCCACAATAACCAGCACTTTAAGGTGAGTACATGGATCATCTCTTCCTTACACTCCACATAACATTTTATTTTCTTCCCAGTTACGAATATTTCCATACCTACCTACCTTTTTCTGTAGTGACAGGAGTATTTGTCTTTTGTGCACAGGTGCCTCCATTAAGGAGGTTTGGATATGAAGTGAGTGATCCAGTTGTGTTGGTTAGGCTTTGTTTCATTTCATCACAACCACAGAAACATTTAAAGAAAATATTCCATGGAGACAAAAAATCCTCATGTAATGACAAACATCATACCAAAAAATAAAATAAAATTTGTTATTGCCTTTAACATGGTTATGATCTTTTGTTGATTTATTTACAAATTTATTTTTTTTAACATATTAGGCAAGGTTGTTTAGACTAAGGAAACCATATGGGGTAATTTTATAACAGGGCACTGGGTGCTTATTTTATAAAGGCACATGGACGGCTATGTACCTTTATAAAATAGGCATCCAGAACTCTCTGTAACAGTATACAAATTCTCATGCACAAATTTGTTCCAATGAAAGAATAATAGATATATGTGCATGTATATTTTATAAATATGTAGGTACATCACAATCCCAACCAAATTCCATTTCTGGAATTGTCTGCATATACAGTGGTACCTTGGATTACGAGCATAATCCGTTCCAGGAGCATGCTCGTAATCCAAAATGCTCGTTTATCAAAGCGAGTTTCCCCATAGGAAATAATGGAAACTCGCTTTGATACGTTCCTACCCCCCCCCCCCCCGAGGCCAGCAGCACTGCTCCCCCCTCGCTCGCAAAGACCCCCCCGCCCGAACAACTTAAACTTACCCCCCCCCCCCGGTCTGGCACCGGCACACAGGCACAGATCATGCCGGTGCCTAGAAGATCTTCCGGCTTCTGCCTGCCTTGAGCATGCGCAGATGCATGCTCAAGGCAGGCAGAAGCCGGAAGATCTTCTAGGCAGTGCCGGTGCCAGACGGGGGGGGAGGGGGTTAAATTTAAGTTGTTCGGGCGGGGGGGGTGCCGGTTGGAGCGGGAGGGCCTTTGCGAGCGGGGGGGAGCGATGCCGATTATCGGGGGGGGGGGGGGGTGCTCGCAAATCCAGTCAATACTCGGTTTGCGAGTCAAAAGTTTGCTGAGTGTTTTGCTCGTCTTGCAAAACACTCACAAACTGGGTTACTCGCAAACCGAGGTTTGGCTGTAGTAAACTCCCTTGAGGTTGAGATGTGAGAAGGCACCTTGGCGCTTATCCTCAAGCCTGGATGTACCTTCAGTCAGCCAAGATAGAAATAATCTCAGAAGTCCCATCATGACTATTTTGATGAGTGTGACATGGACCAGTCATGGGAGTCTGAGGAAGATCCTAGGTATCGATCAGAGCAAGGGTTGTTTGGTGTACCATTTGACCCGTTGACACCTGAGCCTATTTCTTTCAGCTGTTTTTTTAAGGAAATGGCAGTGGCCCTTCCTTTAAGTTGAAAATTAAGGATGAACCTTGGGCCGAGTTAATTAAGGACCTGGAATTTGATGCTCTGCCTAGAGATGCTGTGACAGTTCTGTTGTGCAAGATACTCTGGAATTCACAGATGAAGAATTGGAAGACCCCTCTCTCTGTTTTACCAAAGAAGGTGGATACCATGTATTGAATCCAGAAAGCTCCCAGATTTGAGAAAGGCCCAGTTGCTGCACCACTCTCTGGTGGTCAAATCCACTCTTAAAAGAGCTAGGGGTTCCAGGTCTCATGCATTGGTGCCTCCAGGCAGAAAAGCTTGGACACTAGATTCTTTTGTGAGAAAGGTTTATCAGATCTCAATGCTGGTCTCCCATAGTATATTGGACTTTGCAGACACTCTCCCACAGGAGCAGGCTGTTGAGCATCACCAGCTGACCAAGAAGCAGGAGGAGTGTCAAATATTTGACAAGGGGTGCATATGTTTATTTATGTATTTATTACATTTTTTATTCCACCTGCATCCTAAGCAGATTTCAATATAAATGTATATATTGTGTCAAGACTTTCCAATTTAGGTGTGGAGATACACAGACTCTGATGGCTGGCAGACTATGAAAGGCTAGAGGGAGGAATAGACTTTGGTATTAACACCTGGTACAATGCTAATTATATTCTTTTGATAGAATACCAGTATTCTAAGAGTCCTGATTTGAATCAATTATATCAGTGAGCTAGCTTCATAGTAATTGCCTCGTTTTAAATCTGAGATCAGAGTGACCTGGATTACTGGTTGTTCCACTTGGCCTTCTCTTGCACCTCTGCACTTTGGTCATCCACTGCTTGAGTCCTTCAAGTATCTTGGTGTTACCCTTGATTGAAATTTGGATCACTATTATGGAACAGGCCTCAGAGGTGGTTTCCCCTGCTTTTGACAGTTTTGATATTTGTGGTATACTCGTATTCTGGATAGAGCTTCCCAAGTTAATATATTTTATGCACTTGTGATGTCTCCCCTTGATTATTGCAATTTAATTTATGAAGGCCTCCCTCTAAATTTAATCAGTTCAAAATATTTATTTAAGTTTTCTGTAAACGTAGACTGAAATTTTTTTTGCAAATCAGAACTATACGGCGCAGGATCTGGAGCCGGGACAAAATAATTTTTTTGCAAATCATAAAATTAAATCTAATTGGGTGCCTCCAGGCCCCATTGATCCGGTTATAGTTACATTTCAGCGTATGGTTCTATGTGAAGTGGAGGAAATAGAATCTAGGTCACATTCTAATATTATAATCTTTCTGCAGAACAATGTTTGGCCCTACATGAATTAAAATCTGATTTGTCCCTTGTGATTACACTTGCTGACAAAGGGGGAGCGGTTTTATTTTTGGATAAGGATGAATATGATAGGGAAGCCTTTCGACAGTTCTCTGATAGTGAATATTATTTAGAACAGTGGTTCTTAACCTGGGTTCGACCGAACCCCAGGGGTTCGGTGAGTCAGTCTCGCGGGTTTGGCGGAGGTCAAAACACACCTCCGACTCATATAGCGCTTCGGTCACGTACAATCATCTATCAGTTATTCAGTGATTTTGATCAAGACTGATCGTGTACTCGGTTTCTTGATCTATCAATCTGTAACTAACGTCTTATATACATCAATCAATTCCTGATCAAAATTTGTGATTTAACTGATAGATGATTGAACATGACCGAAGAGCTTATGATTCGTGATGATACGCCCCGCTTGTCCATAATTGGCTGCAGGTGATCACGCAACATTGCTTGGCCTATCTGTGCTGCAGGGGATTTGATGCGCACAGTAGTCGAATTGTAACTGTTGTGATGGTACGTCGTGTGATACCTATCTTAATATTTTAATCCCTTACTAACTATGTCGAGCAAAATACGAAAGTGGTCGGACGAATATTTACAATATGGATTCACATGTATAATGGAACGTGAAGGGAGTCAGCGTCCTAATTGCATGATTTGCAATGCCAAGTTGAGTAATTCTAGCTCCGGCAAAACTAAGGGAACACTTCCTTAAGCTGCACGGAGATGGAAAATACAAGAACACAACACTCGCTGAATTCAAGGTGAAGAGAGCAAGATTTGATGAAGAGGCTACTCTGCCTGTTCTCGGCTTTGTACCCATCAACAAACCGATCCTCACAGCATCGTACGAAGTTGCTTACCTGATCGCAAAGCAGGGCAAACCACACACCATTGGTGAAACACTCATAAAACCAGTTGAAGATGGCGAATATCATGCTGGGAAAAGCGGCTGAAGTTCAGTTATCTGAAATTCCTCTTTCAAATGACATCATCAGCAACAGAATAGAGGACATGAGCAAAGACATCTTGGCTCAAGTAGTTGCAGATCTGATTTCAAGCCCGGCAAAATTCAGCCTTCAACTCGACGAGACCACAGACGTTTCCAATCTAAGCCAGCTTGCAGTATTCGTGCGCTATGTGAAAGACGACGTGATAAAGGAAGATTTTTTATTTTGTAAGCCTCTAAGGCAACTGATGTGAAGAAACTTATGGATGACTTCTTCAAAGATAATAATCTTTCGTGGGATATGGTTTCTGCAGTTTGTTCGGACGGAGCTCCAGCCATGCTCGGAAGAAAGTCCGGTTTTGGTGCTCTAGTGAATGCCGATGCACCACACATCATTGTTACGCATTGCAAGTTTTAAAAATTGTTGTGGAATGCGTGAACTATGTGCGAAATAATGCTCTGAAGCACTGCATCTTCAAGGAGCTGTGTAAAGAAATGGGATCTGAATTCAAGGTAATTCTGTACCATTCTAACGTTCGGTGGTTATCCCGGGGAAAGGTGCTGAATCGTGTTTTGGCCATGCATGTGGAATTAGCTCTGTTTTTGCAAGAGCAGCAACATTGTCATGCAGATTGCTTCAAAAATTCTGAGTTCATTCTCATTTTAGCGTACATGGCTGATATCTTTGCAGCTCTCAATCATCTCAATAAGCAGATGCAGGGTGCTGGAGTCAACATCATCGAAGCGGAAGAAAACCTGAAAGCTTTTCAAAAAAAGCTACCATTATGGAAACGACGAACAGAAAACGATAACTTCGCAAACTTTCCCCTGCTAGACAACTGTGTAAGTAAGATCAAAGATGTATCTGGAATCGGAGACATTTCTGTACCCGCGGAACTGAAGCAAACTATTGCCACGCACTTAGATGAGCTTGCAAAGTCTCTCGACGGATACTTCCCTAGAAGAGAGTCATATCCAGCATGGGTGAGACAGCCGTTCACGTTTAGTGTTGAGACAACAGATGTCAATGATGAATACCTCGATGAAATCATTGAAATTTAGCAGAGCCAGGTTCAACAGCAACTCTTCAGAACAACAACGCTCTCAATGTTTTGGTGTCAACAATTGGTAACGTACCCTATTATTGCTAAGAAAGCTGTGGAAATTTTCATACCGTTTGTTACAACATATCTTTGCGAGCAATCCTTTTCGAGGATGCTGGACATAAAAACGAAGAAAAGGAACAGACTTTGTTGCGAAAATGACATGAGAGTGGCACTTGCCAAGGTAAAGTCGCGCATTTCTGAACTGGTCTCTGAGAAGCAACAGCAGAAGTCACACTGATTTGCAGTAAATTTCATTATTATGTTATTATTATTCAAAATATAGGAGAACTTTTTTGTTTTCAAAATTGATATTATTTTTTCCCTCACTGTATACCTATGTTTTGAATTTGTAAAAATCATATTTTATTTTTCCAATAAAGAAGGGTTCGGTGAACACGCATATGAAACTGGTGGGGTTCAGTACCTCCAACAAGGTTAAGAACCACTGATTTAGAAAGAGATAAATGGTTACTGTGGATGGGCAGACTAGATGGGCCATATAGCCTTTATCTGCCATCATGTTTCTATGTTTCTATTTAGGACCTGAAAATCCCACTAATCAGAATCAAGTGAAAATTCAGGAAATTTTGCAGGTTGCCTTAGATACAGGAGTTATTTCATCTAAGCTCTATAAACATCTTTATATACAATATCCCAATATACCGTTTATCTATTTTTTCCCAACATACATAAAACATTAATCCAACCCCTGAATGACCCATTGTTTCCGGCAGAGGATCTCTATTCCAACCATTGCCTCAATTTCTGGACTCATATTTACAAGGTGAAGTCCAGAAAACTCCAGCTTATGTAAGAGATTCTACTCATTTGATTCAAATTTTGAAACAATTTCATCTTTAGATTTGGTTCTCTTAGTTATGCTCTATGTGAATGCCCTATATACAAATATACCCCAGGATGCTGCTGTTCACATAGTGCAGAAATATTTGTCTTCCGCTTAAATGTCCACCCAGATGAGAGAACTACTGATTGAATTTGCTACTCTTGTCATCACTTGTAATTATTTTTCATTTCAGGATCATTTTTATCTTCAAACCAATGGTGTAGCTATGTGTGCTATAGTAGCCCCTTCTATAGCTTGCCTCTATATGGCTGATTTTGAATAAAAATACCTGGAATCATACCCAGAGAAATCCTGTATTAAATGTTGGAAACTTTGCATTGATGATGTTTTTCTCATATGGGAGGGAACTGAATGCGAGCTCAATAGGTTTTTGCAATATTTAAACCATTGTGACCTTAATATTACATTCAAATCTATATTCTTCCGCACCTCTATTAGTTTTCTTGATATTAACATCATTTTACGTAACGGTAGTTTTTCCACTTCTTTCTATCATAAAGAAAGAGATCAGAACACTATTCTACATTACCATAGTTATCATCCAAAAAATTTAAGAATAGTGTTCCAATTGGGCAGTTTCTTAGACTTAAACGTATATGTGATATGGGAGAGGACTTTAATAAGCACACTAATGTAATGACGACTCAGTTTTTACAGCGGGAATACCCCAGGTGAATAGGGCTTATAAAAGAGCTAAAAACTCACACAGGGATTGGTTGTTATATCCTCAAACAAAAGGAATCCGTAGTGACGTGTATTCTTCCTTATTCTCATCAAGCTTTATCTATATGGTAAGCAATACGTAAACATTGGAACATATTATACTTGCATGAAGAATTTAAAGACTTACCTAAGATTCCCTATACATGTCAAAAGAACCTTATGAAAATACTTTCAAAACGCAATCAACACTCAAAGAACCTTATGGAAATACTTTCAAAACACAACCAACACTCAGTTTCTGAGTTGCCCATATCACAGGGACACTTTAGGTACAATAAGTGTGTTTATTGCCCATATGCTTTAAACACTGAAGTGATCATTAACCTTCATATATAGGGCAGGAGTTTCATCATTGTTCCTTTTCAGACTATAATTCATCTCAAGTCATTTATGGGATCTCCTGCTCTTGTGATAATGGTATATTGGGCAAAACAAGCATAAAATTAAACTCCGCATTGCCAAATATTTATGTAATCTTAGGATGACCAGAGAAGAGGCTCCACTGGTTTCTCATTGGCGAGCCCAGAAACATGCCATCACCGATTGCATTCCATAAAGTTTGTGGTTCTGTTGCAAGTATCATCATACAGGGGAGATGGCATTTCTTTGATTTTGATTAAAAAAGAACAAAGGTTTATTTATACATGGAACACTATGGAGCCTCTAGAGTTAAATAAGGATATTGAATGGGGACTGATAGACAGCACCTGACTAACTGGGATTGGTGCATTCTTGCTGCTTTGGGATTTGAATATGGTGCCCGCAGTGAGTCCTTTAGTGGATTTAATTGTGTATGAAGAAGACGGTGGGTCAGGAGAAAATGGATTTTTCTACCCTGTTGGCTGTCGCTAAACTATATTCAGGTATTTGTTTATTAGATTTTGTTTCAGTTCATGCATTTTTTATTTGATTATGTTTTAATTCATTTTATTTTATATTAGATTTATGAATGTAGGTGCATATGCCCTGTTGTTTACTCCTCTGAAGTCTTGTCTCCTGAGGATGCAACTGGCGAAACACTATCGGGTGTAGAGCAAGGCTGTTTTGAAATAGTTCTGTATCCAAAAAGTCATTACAAGTGAATTTTAGAACTTTTTCTGTACACGGACGATCTATGAACAAAAAGAACTGCGGCAAAATTGCCTCTTCATGGAGCCATCTGTGAGGCTCTACAGAATAAGTAACACAGATTATTGACTTTTGCCTTATGATTTTTAAGATGTTTGCACTTTATTCCTCGTCTCTTTGGGGAGGTCACTTCGGGATTTTATGCATTTTATTATCTAATCATATATTGAATATACTTGAACGAAAATATTTATTTCAGTAATAATGATTCATAATAAAAAAAAATATTGAAGTGTGTATCCGCTATAATAATACCCTTAGCACACATGCGCACTTCAAACTTGGTGGGTCCGTGATCCGTGGTGCTGTGCCCCCGCATGCACAGTAGAGTAGAACTCTGCCTGCGGAGGTTTCACCAGCTTCCATGGCAGAAGGCAGCTTGGGAACTCAGAGTGGCATTAGTGAACCCAGAAGACAATGTGGATCCGAGGCAGGGCTTCGGTCCTGCACTCACTCACCGTGGCTCGGCCGATGGCTCCGTTCCCTGCTGCCGGCTCCGCTCCACGCAAGACACTGTCTGCCTCCTCTCCCGGCCACACTGCAAGAGCAGGAGCTCTGGCTGAGACTGTGTCCTCGGGCAACGCCTCCTCTCCCTGCCCCTCCCTGGGCTCTGCCTCCATTCAGCCCACCCGCGTGCTCACACTGCTCTGGACTACACTATGCGCCTCTTTTTGGGTGCTGCTGGACAGGGGGGAGGTAAAAGGAAGAGAGAAGGGCTACTGCTGGACAGGGGGATCAGAGAAGAGGTGCTGCTGGACAGGGGGGAGAGACAGGAAAAAAGAAAGACAGGGGGCCAGGGAGATAGAAAGAAAGGGGACAGAGAGAGAGAAAGAGACAGACATACAGAAAGAAAGAAATGCCTAAGTGTACACATCTATTCTAGCACCCATTAATGTAACGGGCTTAAAAACTAGTAAAGTATAAGAGTATTTAGCTTCATTTTTGTATGATTTGCTTAAATTTATATTCTTTGTCAATCTCTCCAGACGGGAACAGGCTTCACTGATGGGTAATAGTTCATCATGACCACCAGGTGGAGACTGAGACCAGACCTTTTGTTATAGTACTTAATAGCTGTCCCTCCCTATATCTAACAGTGTTCTTTCATTCTCCAAGCAAGTAGTCAGCAGGGCAGGATTAATTCTTTGAGGGCCCCTAGGCACCCAAGTACACTGGGCCCCCCTGGCCCTGCCCCGCCCCCATTTATCTGTTTTCTTCTTTACTTCTTTAGTTCCACTTAATTCAAAACAAACAAAGATTAGCATACCAGTGCACAGTTTTTCTTCTATGCAACCCCCAAATATCCCTGAACAAAGCCCCCTTCCTTCCCTTCCCGCCTACTATCCCAGGACTTTAACTCTGAACCCTTTCCATGCATATATAAAAGTGTTCAAATATTTGTAAAGCAGTAATACTATCCGAAATATAAGTCTATATTAATAATCAAGTTTATAACACCTCTCAAATGCCTCACTCTATATCAACCAACTGTAACCCATATGTTCAAAGAAGCGTGGGATGAACACAGAGGATCTAGAATCGGAAAATAATATTAAATATTGAACTAAGGCCAGTACTGGGCAGACTTGCACGGTCTGTATATGGCCGTTTGGGGGAGGATGGGCTGGAGAGGGCTTCAATGGCTGGGAGGGTGTAGATGGGCTGCAGGAGGTTTTGACAGAGATTTCGGCAGTTGGAACCTAAGCACAGTACTGGGTAGAGCTTGCCCAGAAATAGCTAAGAAGCTAAGAAGAAAAAATTTAAAAAAAATTTAAATTGAATCAGGTTGGGCAGACTGGATGGACCATTCGTGTCTTTATCTGCTGTCATCTACTATGTTACTATGATAAACAGCCAAATCTGTAACTCCTCTAGTACGTTCCACTCCATGTATCTTAACTTGAAATTAAACAACAAGGCAAGCAGTCCACCAAGAATCCAACATGAAACAAAAGAAGATTGGCAGAAAAATAAGGAGATTTAAACCAGGTTAATTCAAGGAGCTCCCAAGAACCATACCTGATGCATTTCACTAAACAGGGCTAGTCAACACTAACAAAAAAACCATGTCTTTCATACAAACAGAACACAGAAAACACCTTTGCCTAGTATGGAATATGTTATCACAAACTAACCTCTCCCCCTTTTAAAAAACTGTAGTATGGTTTTTAGCCACGGCCAGCGCTAAAAAATTCTCTACAGTTTTGTAAAAGGGGGGATAAAATAGAAATACGTAGACAAAGGTTAAATAAAACCACCAAGAAGCTGGACTCTGCATACAATGCAACACCACAGAAACAGCGATGCATGTCCCCTAAAGCAAAAAAATAAATAAATATAAATTTTTTTCCTACCTTTGTCTTCTCTGGTTTCTGGTTTCTGCTCTCCTCATCTTCTTGTCACTCTCTTCCTTTCATCTTTTGTCCTTCTGTGCCTTTTCCAGAAATTGTCTGCCTCTCCCTTCCATCTTTTCTTCCCCGCCCCCATTGGTGTAGCATCCATCATCTCTTCCCTTCTCCAATGGTCTGGCATCTCTCTCCTCTCCTTCCTTCTCCCACACCCCCATAGTCGGGCATTTCATTCTCTCCTCTCCCTTCCTCCCACTTCCATCAGCATCTGTCCCCTTTCTTTCCCTTCAACCCAATTCCATCTAGTATCCTTCCCCTTATATCTCTCCCCTTCCCCTGCACACCAATTCCATCAGCCCCTTTCTCTCCTTCCACATCACCCTGCCCCCTTTCTCTTCCTCCACCACCCTTCCATACCATCCTTCTCACAACCCTTCCATACCACCATGCTCCCTTTCTCTCCCTCCACCACCACAGCAACAGGGCCCCCCTGCAGCAATGGCAACAGCAACAGGCCCCCCTCTCACACACACCCCACAATCCCACCTGTCTTGCACCTCTCTCTCACACAAACCCCACAATCCCACCTGTCTTGCCCCCCTTCTCTCACACATACCCCACAATCCCACCTTCTCCCTCTCTCTCACACGCACTCCCCACCTGCTTTTCTCTCTCTCTCACCCCCCACCTTTCCCTTCTCTCTCACCCCCCCCACCTGTCCCTTCTGTCTCTCTCACACGCACCCCCCACCTGTCCCTTTTGTCTCTCTCACACGCACCCCCCACCTGTCCCTTCTCTCTCACACGCACCCCCCACCTGTCCCTTCTCTCTCTCTCACACGCACCCCCCACCTGTCCCTTCTCTCTCTCTCACACGCACCCCCCACCTGTCCCTTCTCTCTCTCTCACACGCACCCCCCACCTGTCCCTTCTCTCTCACACGCATCCCCCACCTGCCCCTTCTCTCTCTCTCACACGCACCCTCCACCTGTCCCTTCTCTTTCTCTCACACGCACCCCCCACCTGCCCCTTCTCTCTCTCTCTCTCTCTCTCTCACACACGCACCCCTCCACCTGCCCCTTCTCTCTCTCTCACATGTACCCCTCACCTGCCCCTTCTCTCTCTCTCAGCAATCTCCTCCACTGATTCACCACTCTGCTTCCGGCTCCAGTCACACATTCAGACTTCAAACTGCTTCATCTGACAAAGAAATCTTTGTTTTGCATCCTTGCTGCATCAGGGGTGACTCAAAAATCCACAAATCTGCTCCCGTTGAAAAACTCTCACCAGACTGCTTGCAAAACTTCCAAGGAACAGCGGTTAAGCTCCCAGAAGTCAGAGAACTTTGAATTATCATTCCAATGGTCCCATCGCTAAAGACTGCCTGTAACCAAGGTCTCTCACGAGCTGCAGCGTGGGAGAGGAGTACAGTTGTTCGATCCTGCGTGCACCCTCCCCCCCCTGGCAGCTTATGAACAACTCTAATGTGAGCACCTTAGCCCGACATATCAAGGTCTCCGAGCGTGAGCAAACCGCAGGAAGCAGGCACCCGATAACCAACTAACCCTTCCCTAGCTGGCTCCACATTTCTCACCCCCTTCCCAACCTACCTTCACAAAACATCTCTTTTATATTGCTGGTGTCAGCAATTCCTACAGGTCGCAAGTGAGCCGCTACGGACAGTTCCTTCTCGCATCCCGCCCCCCCCCCCCCTTTGACAGAACGACCAAATAAACGCGCGAAGTGCCGGCGGGCTGGATTAAAAAACTAAATGGGCCTAATATGACCCGTGGGCCGTAGTTTGCCCATATCTGGTGTAGACTACACCACCTCAATATGCTTTTTCTCAAGAACAGGTATATGAAATCCTGATTTATTCAACTTATGTCTTCAAATTTTCATTGGGGAGATCCTGAAAAAACATATGTCTGAGTGAGAACCACTGTGCTAGATTCCAGATGATTTATATTCTGTGGAGTTATTGATAAAGATTATTGTTTGAATTGTCATAGTATTTAATTTTCTTTTACAGATTTGCTTAGCGCAGAGCTCCCCTCCAGCATTTCATTATGTTCTTGTAAATTCTCTACATCGAATAATTACAAATGTAAGTATTGATAATAGTTGGTAAAAATTGCAATATGTTGTTTTCTATTAGAAAGATAATAAATATTCATATCACTAGGCCTCTTATTTTCGCCTCTAAGAAAATCTCTACATTTTATTTATCTGCAATAATAAAAAAATAAAAAGCAATGTATTTTTATTATTTTGTAGTTGGTCTCTCTTGCAGACAACAAGCAATGTTAGTGTCCTTTGGATCATATTGGTCAGTGTTGCTGTAACATCTCCTCTTCTGGTTTCCTGTGACACTGAGATACTAAATCCTGGAGGAAACTAGAAGGGATGCCATGCAGCATCGCAAAGTGCTTCCGTGATACTTTAACGGCAGTTTAGAAGATTGATTTACTGCTTAATTTTTAATAGAGCATGCAAAAAATCTTTTAATTACGGGGGAAATGAACCTTAGAGGAGCACTTTAGCTGAATTTTCAGTAGGTAGTTTGAAAGGCCGATTTTAAAAGAGAAATTTCAATAGAGCTAATTTAAAAAGATAACTAGGCTAAAATCCTAGCACTGAGCAAGCTTTCCATGAGAGGAGCTCCTTTCCAGCTGTATAGCACTATGCCTGTTTTGGTATTTGAGTTATCTTAGGTGCTGGAGCTAGGAGTTGTTCTTAATGTTAAGCGTGGCTCTAAAATTAAGAGAAGCTATGTAAATTAAAATACAGTAGTTTTTTTGGGAGGATTTGGTGATTTTTGTGTTTCATTCTTTATGCATGGAGTACTGCTTCCTCTCTGTGCCTTCCTAATTACAGTGGTACCTTGGTTTGCGAGTGTTTTGCAAGACGAGCAAAACATTTGCAAAATCGGTGCCTCGGAAACCGAGCATGGCTCGATTTACTAGCACCCCCCCCACACAATCCGGCACCCCCCCGCGATCCGGCACCCACCCTGCCTCGAACCGGCACCCCCCCCGCCACGATCCGACCCCGCCCGCCACGATTGGGCACCCCCCCGACACGATCCGACCCCCCCCCCGCCGCTTCTTACCTTCATCTGGGCACTCTTGAAAATCAGCCTTCTCGTCTGCTGGGCCTTGAGCATCTGAGCATGCTCAAGGCCTGCGAGTTCACGTTCTGAACGTGAACTCGCGGCCCAGCAGAGGAGGAAGCCGATTTTCAAGAGTGCCCAGATGAGGGTAAGAAGCGGCGGGGTGGGGGGGTGCCCAATTGTGTCGGGGGGGATGTCGGATCATGTCGGGGGGGGGGGTGCCCAATCGTGTCGGGGGGGTTGGATCGTGGCGGGGGGGGGTGCCCAATCATGTCGGGGGGGGGTCGGATCGTGGCGGGAGGGTGCCGGTTCGAGGCAGGGGGGGGTGCCGGATCACAGGGGGGAGGTGCCTGATCGCAGGGGGGGGGCCTTCGAGGGGAGCAATGCCAGTTCTCGGGGGGGGGGGGAAACGCATCAAAGCGAGTTTCCATTATTTCCTATGGGGAAACTCACTTTGATAAACGAGCATTTTGGATTATGAGCATGCTCCTAGAACGGATTATGCTCGTAATCCAAGGTACCACTGTAATTGGCTTTATGGAGCTAAGTCCCAAATTATCATTTAAAGCAGTTTGCTTCTTTGAAAGTTTCAGAGCATTTTAGTTTTTGAGTTGTCTGTTAACTCACCAGTATTGAAAAACACACTTGTTAAAATGTAAAATAAAAAAAAGTCTGCTTCATTTACAAAGCTGAATTCTGAACAGTGGTTGCCTCATAATCTTATGTAATTTTAGCCAAGAAATAGTTTAACCATTCAACCAAGAATGCATAGACTTCTGTTCTATCTTCAATAATTACATTGTCTGTCTGGCTTTCTTTTATATGCTGTTCACTTCATATTCTATTGCTGGAGTCTGACATTGATCTCAAAATGCTTCAGTGAATGAAAGAACAATTAAAAAAAGAGAAAGGAACGCAGTCTTGAATTTCATTCCTTTTTTAAAATGTTTTAAACAGATAGCGCATTCTGTCCACGACCCTCTGTTTTTGATTCCTGCTGTGGTTCCCATAGCAGTGTGGAAGGGGTGGGAATGGCCTCTCCATGAGAAGCTTTTATAATTGCTGAGCCAAGCAGGAAATGAAATAAGGGGGGGGAGGAGGAGGAGGACAGTTATCAAATCTGTTCAGCAGCTTAACCAGTCCCTCTGCTTTTAAGAACCACTGTTATAAAAAAAAACAAAAAAAACAGACCTTTGAGAATGTTTGTGAATGTAGGACTAAGTCATGCTGCTTTTCATTTTCCAGTTAACTGACTTGACTCCTAGTCATTGGTTTGCCTGATAACGTATGTCTAGAATGCATTTCACAGCAATAAGTTCTCGAGTTTGAAAAAAAAGGGCAGAAGTTAATTGCAGATATCAGAGATGATATTTATGCAATAAAGAAATAAAAATACTTTAGTATAAATCTTTTTTATTAAAAGATTTAAAGTACTGAAAACATAAATACAACCACCTTAAATACAAACAGCAAGCAATGTCTTAACTTAACTTTCGCCCTCTACTTATGAGGAATTTAGGAAACGTCTAAAAACACACCTGTTCCTAAAACATCTTTACAACTGATCCACTTATCTCTTTCCTCTCAATAGCGACCTATTGTCCTTTTGATCACTTTTCTCCTCAACAATGAATTTCCTGTCCAATTACTTCTCTTTCTTCTTCCCCTCTTGAAGTCAGTCAATTTGTACCTTTGCTTAATCTTTTGTAAACCGCATAGAACTTCACGGTATTGCGGTATATGAGCTGTTATTATTATTATTATTATTAACCAAACCTAGACTATAAGCAGGTTTAGCCATATTTACAAGCGTGCCCAAAACAATTAAAAAGTATGTACTGAGGTTTTTTTCTTTCTCCTTTCTACCCCAGCCATCTAGTCATTGGTCAAACTTTCTTAGCAATGAAATGTTCACGCTAACCCCCAACCTATTCCTCCTTAACCACAACCTAGCCATACTCCCTAAAAAAAGGATTTTTTTTTCCATTTGAAAGATTTAGCCTGTCTTTGCTCCACTAGCATAAGGGTGTGTAAACAATTGAGCCAACCCCAGCATGAAGGAGCTGCATCACTGGTCAACACACCAAGAATCACTTTTTTACCCAATACTTCTGCCTTCTTGAGTAAAAGACTATAATGATGGTTATGAAGCCAAAAATGCTTCATACTTATCCAGGATAAAACTTGCTTGTTCCATATAGGGCAACTTCGCACACTAAAAACTCTTTATTTTAGAACAGTTCCAAAAGACATGATAAAAATAATTGATTCCCTGAGTGCATTTCCTACATTTCCAGCCATTTGTGCACTTGCTCTTGTGTAAAATATGCCTATTGAATAAGTCAAAATTAATATTCTCACAGTTCAGAGCTTATGGAAGTCTTTGGAATTTTTGCAATTAGTTGATTTCAGGTCTAAGGCCTTCAAAGGAATACCCAGATCCGCACACCATTGGGCACATAGTGCATTGCAAGTCCCAGTGCTAGGAAATTGTTGAAATTCATATTGGAGTGCTGAGAAATAAAAAAGCATTCTTCTAGTATGGTCTTTATTTTAAATGTTTTTATATAATCTTGCCAAACTCTAAGAGGGGTCATTCAAAGTGGTATATAATATTCAAAAGAAATGCAAGAGACATCTTGTTAAAATGAGCAACTGATCTTGGATTGCTAACTCTTTTGTAAGATTATTTTAAATTTTCTTTAAAATAGTCCCCTATTGCCATCATACTGTTATTGCACCAAGGTGTTTGTATGTTCTTCCTAGTCTGCCTTGGACTGGTGGCCCAAGATTGATGCTGTCTATTGTCACTCAGGAGAGCTACGCAGCATGTTTGCAGAAACTCTTAAAAGTGCCATGCAAGTCTGTGGTACACATGCAACAATACGCCTGACTCAGGTAAGACTAATGGCACGTTTATGTGGGTTTTATCCCCCCCCATTACATTTGTTTGTGTCTCCATTCCATTCCTGCTGTTGTATTCATCAATATTAGTCTGGAAGATAGGAAAGGAAAGCCAGTTATTATTAAAGCAACAGATTACCCTTCTTGCTCTGCCCAGTGTTTAAGCATGTACAATAATGTTTAAAAAGTTTTTTACACACTGCTTCTCAAATACATATCAAAGTGGTTTACAGGTTATTCTGGAGCATGAAAGGAACTACAAATCCTTTAGAGAGGAGAGAATAAGGGGAAAATCAGAAAAAGAGACAGGAAAGGGGAACAAACTGTTAAGAGAGGCAAAACTTGGCTATCTGCATACTCGGCCCTCATCTGCTGAATGCCAAGGCAAACGGATGAGTTTTTAGAAAAGTTCTTAATTTGGGCTAAGAAAGCTCAGAACATAGATCCAGGGGGTGGGAATTCCAAAGTGAAGAGACAATGATGAAGAAAGCAGAATGACGTGTTGAACTTAATTTTGTCATAGTAACTGAGGTTAATAGACAGTTAATGGACTGTAGCAGAATGAAGGCTATGAGCAGGTTTGTGTGGAATGAGAAATGATGCTAAATAGGTATTCTGACTAAGCCAATTAAAATAGTTTATATTTATGTCTTATATACTGCCCTTTGCAATACCATCAAGGCGATTTTTATATTTAGGTACTCTAAGTAATTTTCCCTATCTGTCCCAGTGAGCTCACAATCTTCCTATGGTATCTGGGGCAATGGAGGCCTAAGTGACTTGCCCAGGGTCACAAGGATTGAACCCATAACCTCCGGGTGCTGAGGCAGCGGTTCTAACCACTAGACCACGCCTCTTAATTGTCTTTCAGATGTGTATTTGGGAAAATGATCTCTCTGATACTAAATGTATTAATCATTAAAGCAGGGATGATCTGCCAATTACAAATTTTCAGCATAGTTGAGTACTTTTAAATTAAAAGGAGAATAATTTGGGTCTAGCATCACATTTACGTTAAGTAATTTATAAAAAGTGACAAAAAGAGTGGGACATCGTTGACCTACTTTGGCACTCTAGAAGTGCAGCATGAGTTGCATTAAATAATAGTTGCAACCATGTAGTGTTTGAAGTTGAACAATGGTATTTCTTTTCTGAAGTAAAATGTTTCTTTGGAAGGACTTAGAATTCTGCATAACGTTTATGTTATGACAGTATTGCATTCTAAGCCATTCAGACATCACTGTCCCAAGTGTTGGTTTTTCACATTTAGGATTACTCTGGCTAGACAACTACTACATTTGGAAAACTGTTGCTTTCTAGCTTAAGACCTAACTCTATAGATATGTTGCTCAGCTTCTCCTGGTACAGCCTTCAACTGATTACAAAATTTAGTTTTTTAGAGGATTAGACCTTAATTTAAGAGACCTAGGATATTGCTTTCTGGTATTTGGGTTTTTTATAAGTCATCTGTTTGGGGGAAAGAAGCTAGGGCTTTGTACATGGCAACTCTTGACATTGATTGGTGGTGCTTTGTCTTCTGCTTCTTATTTTCTGTTCTTATTGGCTGCTGTCGCTCACATGATCAGATGCCAACCAGTCACTGTTTTGCATGGCAGTGGGCTTCTGTTGCTGTAAGTATGACCCATTGTAACTACCACAGAAAAGTTGCTGCTTTTCTTTGACTTTTCTGTGCATAGTTACCACTGTAGTTGCATCATTTCATTTCAGATGGAATATGTAGCATGTCTTCATGTACTGATTATAGAATAATTCATTTCCATAGAGTGAGTTAACTCAAATAACTTATTTTCTGCCATGTTTTTCTTCCACAGAAATCTTATCATTTTGAAAAGTGGCCCATATGTGCTACTGGCTCTGTCTTGTAGCTGGAACATTTTCTGTGCCACCTGCCTTTAACAACTGTTGTGCAACTTTCATAGATATATTATGTAAAATATTTCAAAACAAATTAAACAGCAGCAAATCTTGACATTTGACTATCTTTAGAGTATGTCAAGTATATAACAACCCTGTTGATTTTCCAGTAGCAAATAAAACTGTAAACCAGATCTCACTGTTACCATATGAAGTGAATTATTTACAGGGGAGTAAATTCGTTTTTCGCTTATTTTTCTCAAGTTGACGTTTCTTCACATTTTAAAACCATTTTGCCCTTTAAGAGGATCACCTTTCTTGGTGGTGACTGGGGCCTGCCTCAGTAAAATGACCAGATGCTGCAGAGTTGTGGACAATATTAGTTAGTTTTACATAGTCCTTACTCAGTGCTACACAGAAATATATGGGTCGATATTAGCCAAGGCAATCGCCATATTTTTTTTTTTTTTTAAACACTGGCCATCATAGCTGGATTATATCCTGGAATTCAGTGCTGGTATTGAGATTGTGACCAGCACTGAATATCCAGGTAACGCAGTTAGGCCCTGATTCTATAAAGTGCGCCTGAGCCTCACCTAACACTAAGCAGGACTTAGGCATCCAAACTAAGTGGTCAATAGCAATTTAAGGGTCTTAACAAGCGTTAATTGGCAGATGGGCATCCTACGAATGTAAGCGCGAGTTATCAGATGCTCCTACATTTATGTGAGCGCCTTTCGGGAACAACTGCACCTAACTATATAGACGTAGGCGTAACATGGGCGTAGCATTGGAGAGGCTTTGATGTGGACGTCTTTTCACTCATTAACATATATTTGGGCTCCATAATACATCCATGTAATGCCAAAATTATAGGCGAATAAAAACCAGGTTTACTTTTCAGTGTAATTTGTGCTTTAGATAGACGTGATTTCTTTGGATGGGACTTAGACGTGCTTTGGACGATGTTGATGCGATCTTGTAAATAGGATTTAAGGATTTATTTTTGCTTTATTAAGCTCAAAATACATTTAATAAGCCACCACATAAACAGGGAACATCAATACAAACATATTGCATGTCAAACCTACTAGTTTTCTGGCCAAACAGCAATGTTATTTGCTAATTACAGCACATGAAAAAACACAGCTTTAGGCTTCTTGCTAAAAAAACTACCCTTTTTTTCTCACTAAACAGTGCTCCAGTCAGCTGATTCTTTAAACAGGTACATTCAGCAAGTAAACCACTTGAAAAGAATTTATATATTGCATTGATAACTTCATTTGCAAAAAGTTAAAAAGAGAAATAAGAGATACAGACCTTAGCATGGCTTCTAGTTCATTGGAATGGAGGTATGCAGCTGCACAATGTTGATCTCATTGTGATATCATCGAGGTGCACATGCAAGGTAGAATGCCACAATTAAAATAGGAATGATGAATGTAAAGACAGCTTTTACTTTTTAGCTTTCTTCCAAACAACCCTTGTAGCAGTTTTCCAGATCCTCAGCGACACCACTTAGGGATCAATACATCTCATTGCCCTAGGCTTTATGTGTTTATTCGTCACTGGATCTGTGGTATAAACTTAGTTTAAGAGCATAATTTTACTATTATTTCCTGTTTGCATTCATTTACTTTACTTTTTGCTATAATTAAGTGCTTAACAAATACTTAGCTTATAGCTCAGTGGTCTCTGGCTAGGAATTCTGGTGCCGACATGTTTCGCATGAACAGCTTTTTCAAGGTTTGACCCTTAACAAGTGAACCGCCAATATCTGTGACCACTGTGTCCTCACATCTGTCTAAAGCCCAAACTATGCTCAAAGGTATACTTCCTTACAATGCCTATAAGACCTAGTTTTACAATTGCTATGCAGATTCTTAGCTTCCTCTGTAGCACACTGGTTAAAGCTAAAGCCTTCTACACTGATGTTCCTAAGTTCGAATCCAACTTAGTACCGTATTTGCCGGCGTATAAGACGACTGGGCGTATAAGACGACCCCCCAACTTTTACAGTTAAAATATAGAGTTTGTTATATACTCGCCGTATAAGACTACCCCTTCTTCCGCACACTTCTGCACAACCTTCTGCCTGCCTGTCCCCCCCTTGAAGGTCTGCACCCCCCGAAGGCCTGCACCCCCCCGAAGGCCTGTCCCCCCCCTTGTAGGCCTGTCCCCCCCTTATAGGCCTGTCTCCCCCTTGAAGGCCTGCCTGCCTGCCTTTCCCCCCTTGAAGGCCTGTCCCCCCTTGAAGGCCTGCCTGCCTGTCACCCCCTCCCCCTTGAAAGCCTGCCTGCCTGCCCGCCCGCCCCACCCTGAAGGCCTGATGCCCCGACCCACCCCGAAGGACCGCTCGCCCTCCTGGCCTCCCCGCACCACCTATGAAGCAGCCGCAGCAGGATCGCGAAGTCAGCGTCAGCGATCCCTGCGCTGCTTCCTGCGCCACGGTCCCGCCCCTCCTCTGACGTCAGAGGAGGGGCGGGATCGCTGACGCTGACTTCGCGATCCTGCTGCGGACTGCTTCACAGGTGGTGCAGGAAGGTCAGTGGGGCGAGCGGTCCTTCGGGGGTGGGGGGGGATTGAACGGCAAGGCCGGGAGCACCCCCTTAGGGCTGGCACCCGGGGCGCACCGCCCCCTCCGCCCCCCCCTTGGTACGCCACTGCATGTAAACAGTACCCGGCGTATAAGACGACCCCCGACTTTGGGGAGGATTTTAAGGTACTGAAAAGTCGTCTTATACGCCGGCAAATACGGTACTTCTAACAGAAAATAAATAAATAAAAACATTAAACTAAACAGATTTTAAAAAATGGTATGGTGCCAACATTTTACAATTATAATAAAAAAAATAGCATAAATTCGCCATTCTAATAACATCAGAATTATAACGTTAAGGACACTGATTGGACATCTAACTCTGCCTAAAAAAAAACCCAACCTGATTCTGTAAAGGACTTAAAAAATCCTGGACGTCCACCTGACTCTTAGTACTGCTCAGCATTCTTAAGCCCGATTCTGCAAAGTGCGTCTAGCGAGGCCGTCCAAACTACGCACTTTGCAGAATCAGGGCCTTAGTGTTTGTGCTGTCTGGATAGCTGAAGTATTCAGTCTGCTGTTCAGATAGCTAACCAGTTAGGACAGCCTTTTTTTTGCTGTCCTAACTTGATCGGGACAGTTATGTTAATGTACTAAATATTGCTGATAGGTAACTCTGGGGATGTCTGCACACCATTCTGGCACTATCTGGATAATGCAATAATTTTCAGTGGTATTATCCATATAATGCAGCTAAAATGCAAGGGATATTCCCAATTAGTGCCAGTTATCTGCTATCTAGATAATTGGCTTTGAATATTGACCTGATAGAATATGTTGACTGGTATGGACTGTAATGCCTATCTAGTCTGCCCAGTTCCATGCCTAACGTAACATATTTTATTTTGTGTGGTCTTCAATGCAAGTTATCCAAAATTGGCCTCAGGTTTTTTTGTTAGCTAAAGAAATGAAAGTGCTTGTCCATTGTTAAAAAACAAATAAACATTGACTTTGAGTTAGAGGTGTCTGTTTAAATTAATGCCTTTAATTTTTAGTCACAAGGAATCAGAAGACTTTTGTTCAAAGGATAGGCTAAAAGACTTTGGACCAAAAGGATGTTTATGATCGTCACAGGGAAATTATTTGGAAATGCCAACATTTGAAACTTTTTAAAAGTTGGTTTGGAGAATGAAAGCATATAGTGTGGCAGGACTGGAAAACTGAACTGCTGGCAGAATTAAGGGGCACTTCAAATTTTGAATATCTTGAAAAGGTTTTTAAGCTCTTTGTTCCCTTAGGAAGATTATAATAAGAGAAGAAAGGATGGATATCGGTGGCATTTTATATACCCATTAATTTTGTACCAGATACCTACCTTTATTCTTTTATTTGCTTTTTACTGTTTATATTAATTATGTAAACCATTTTGAAAAACGTTTTTCATGAAGGTGGTATATAAAAATCATAAACAGACTCTCCATCCCAGCATGGTAAAAATCAGATTGTTCTCTTACAATCTTGTGATATAACAGATGAGGGTAATGTTCCATAGCATGTATTATGTAGGAAGATACATGCTTTATAACTCATTTAGTGCAGAGCCGTATAGTGGAATAAGAGGAGAAGTGAAGGGGTGGTGGTGAAGAACTGAAATTAAAGATTTCTTTTTAAGTACAACTAGATTTAAGAATTATCTCAGTGGTCTGTCGTCAAAGGCTTACAAATTCAGACATGAAGATCCCCTGTTAGAAAACTTGACTACAGCATTGTGATGTGGAAATCTATAGTAGTGCTATTGGGGTTGTCTTTGTGAACTACTGTTCTGATTTCCACTCAGATGAGTGGAATCAGAACTGATCAGAATTAAAAACTTGATTCGTTTTGAATGAAGGAAAATTTTTTTCAGTTGGCACTTTCTCCCTGTTCCTTTGTGCTTCCAAAGTTAGTCAGTGTCAGGACTGGAATCTGGAACCAGTCTTTATCCTGACAGTCGTTGGTTGGGTGGCTATGCAGTAGGTCTCCTTTCACTACCCTCTAGTTGTGTCATCTACTAGTTGGACTTAGCCCACTATTGTTTGGTGACTGTTGTTCTGTCTTCTCACCTGAGGTGAGTGTAAGTGTCTCTACAGGATCCTGAGCTATGGGAATCAAACCCAGATTCTTAGTACGACAATACTCAACTCTGCCATTGGGTCAACCAGTTTTTGAGTTAAAAAAAATTGTGACATCAACTATTTACATGTCATCAGTATTTAGGGGCACTAAGCTCTAATGCAGGCTTACTGCAAGATATATTAGTGCATCCTGTAGTAGTTTCCCTGTTTGCTCATGCTAATCATACGCTATATATTTTTTGGAGGAGGCATGGCATGGAAACAGACTGGGTGTGGAAGCATTATCTAGTTAGTGTTCATATTAGAGCATGCCAACTGGATAATGTGGAAATAAGTTTTAAAACCAATAGAAGGGAATATTTTTTTCACTCAGAGAATAGTTAAGCTCTGGAACGCACTGCCAGAGGTTGTGGTAAGAGCAGATAGTGTAGCTGGTTTTAAGAAAGGTTCAAACAATTTCCTGGAGGAAAAGTCCATACTCTGTTATTGAGAAAGCATGGGGGAAGCCACTGCTTGCCCTGGATCAGTAGCATGGAATGTTGCTACTCTTTGGGTTTTGGCCAGGTACTAGTGACCTGGATTTACCACCGTGAGAACGGGCTACTGGGCTTGATGAACCATTGGTCTAACCCAGTATAGCTATTCTTATGTTCTTATGACTTAACTTGGGAACCCTTAATGCCTCATAATTTGGAGACAGTGAGACCCTGATTCTGCAAAGTGTGTCCCGATTTTAGGCAGCTGTAGGCGTCCTACAGCTGTCTAATCAGCCAATCGGGATGCACGTTTAAAAAAAAAATGCTCCCCAGGCAGGCCGCTATATTGAAGGCGTCTCCGGGAACCTAGGGAGGCCCGCAAGACCGCCTAAGCTCGCCTAAGGGTCTTAGGCGAATCTAGGCGGCCCTGCGCGTCTCCCTAGTAGAGGAAGAGAGCTTACAATGTAGGCCAGTAAAATGCTGGTCTACATTGTAAGTAGATGCGGCCCCTATACTTATCGCGGCAAGGGATCTCTCTGCCGCCATAAATATAGCGGCTGCAGCCGCCTGTCAAATCGCCGGCAGGAGGGTGCCCAACCCCTCCTGCTGGAAAGCTGCATCCCTTCCAGACCCCCTACGCTAACGACCAATCAGGCCTTAGACTTAGCAGGGATGGGCCGGGAAAGGGCAGGCCCGCCTCATTTCGACGAGGCAGGCCTGCCAGATGGATGGCAGCAAGACATGTCTGTCCGACCAACAATTTAGAGGTTAGTTGGGGGGGAGGTTAGTTGGGGGATGTTAAGGGGGTCATCGGGGGGTGGTAGCGTGGGGGGGGGTCAGCATGGGGAGTCTGGAGGAGTTGCGGCTTTCCGGCAGGAGGGCACCCTCCTCCCCGCGATCGGGAGTTTCGGGGGGGGGGGGGGGGGGCGTTCCGGCAGGAGGGGTTGGACACTTTCCTGGTGGTGATCAAGAGTTTCGGGGGGGGGGGGCGCGGCCTTCCAGCAGGAGGGGTTGGGCACCCTCCTGTCGGCAATCTGATAGGTGGCCGCTATACTTATTGCAGCAGGGAGATCCCTTGCCGCAGTAATTGTAGCGGCCGCATCTACTCTAAACCGATTCTGTAACTGGCGTCTGTAACATGGACGCCAGTTACAGAATCGGGGTTAGTGTAGGCCCAATTCTGTATAGAACACCCCTCCCAGGTGTCCTATACAGAATCGGGGCCTAAGTGCTCCCATGTAAATACTTGCTTTTTGTTTTTTTGTTTTGTTGTTTTGGGGGTTTTTTTTATTTTTTTTTTTGCAAGTCTTGTGAAGTAATTGAAAAATTAGCATTGGACCTGGAAAACTAAAAATAGAAAGAGCCTTATTTTATTTCCACTGTAAAAATGAGCTTAGTGCTCACAGGAAAGCCCTGCATTACGACGTTAAGCCCTTTTTTTTTCTTTTTTACTGTTGAAAGGGTCCCTTAATTAATTAAGAAGTTCTCAGTTTCATAGTTTTGGACTTTGTTATGAGCAGTCCTTGCTTCTTTCACAAATTTAAGTTGTAGTTTTGCAAACTGGCCAGGCACCTTAGGAAAAAAGGATTTTTGTTTTCAACTCACTGTAAATCAGGGATCTCAAAGTCTTTCCTTGAGGGCCGCAATCCAGTCGGGTTTTCAGGATTTCCCCAATGAATATGCATTGAAAGCAGTGCATGCACATAGATCTCATGCATATTCATTGGGGAAATCCTGAAAACCCGACTGGATTGTGGCGCTCAAGGAGGGACTTTGAGACCCGTGCTGTAAATGGAATAATTATTACTGTTCAATAATTATAAAGAAAGACATTTCCAACTTTGTTTATTAAATATAGTCTTATTTAAATGGAGGGGACACTAGCTAGTAAGCATATTGGTAACAATGCTCTAACACTATGCCCTTAATCAAGGTACTTGTTGAAGTCTCTGTCCCAGTATTTTACCACTGAGATAGGTAAGGACCTTTAAGGGAAACAAGTGCTCTAAAAATAACCAATTGGTCTGTGACTCCCAAAAAATATCAGTCCTTGGATTTTTTTTCGGTCCCAAATTGCAGAGGAATGAGCTGAATATTTTAGGCTTTTTTTTCCCTCCTCCAGTCCCACAACATTAGTAATACTCCATTATTTCCATTATAAATAGTGTTTGTGTCACTCAGACCCAGTTTTTAAAAATAATTAAAATTGCTGACCAGGAAAACTGAGGGGGGTCTTTTACTAAGGTGCGCTAGCTGATTTAGCACACGTTAATCTTTAGTGCACGCTAAATCGGCTAGCGCGCACTAGTAAAAGACCCCCGTGTGTCCTAAAATCCATATTTTTGGCACATAGAGGTGAAATTTGTTTCTTTGAGTTTTAACACAGTGCAATCTATTTTAAATCTTCGTAGTTATTCACTAATCAATATAATGTTCCTGTAATAAAATTGGGCAGCAAACTTGTAAAATCATAATGCAATTTTTTTATAAAACATACTAAATTATGGAACTTTTCTATGGATGGCATAGAAGGAATTTGTATGATCTTTGGACCTGAGCTACATATACCAATGCTTACATAGACTGTTTAGATGTTTTGATCATATTTACTCACTAAGTTACAATGGTTAAGTGTTCTTAAATGTGTTAATTTTGTGTAGTTCTTTGTATTGATGAAGTGCTGAAATTTTTCCTCAGAGTCTTACGTTCAAAGACAAAAGGACAAATCGTAAATTTAAAGACAAGCCTACAGACTTGGAAACTAGAAATTTTAAGTACCTGCTGCTTTCTATGGTAAAGCTGATTCATGGAGATCCAAAGCTTTTGCTTTATGTGAGTAAATCTTGTGTTTAAAAGCATAGTTATTAGCTACATGACAATTGTGAGGGCTGCAGGTAGGAAGATGATAAAATACAGTTCTGCAGTGCAGCTTTTACTACTGATGATAGAGGAAAGCATGGAGAGTCCAGCTGAAATTATGTAAAGACCTCCAAAACCTTATTCCCAAAGAGAGGATGAATGGACTATCAAAACAATTCTAGTCATGTACTCTTTGTTTTGTTTTTACACTTTCAGAATGGCTGAAAAAAAAGTGATGCTTGTTCGTACTTGAGAGCAGTTAGGGGACAATTATATGAGATAGGTGTGAACATTTACATTCTCCTTATATGCATAAATGTTCAGAATAATGACATTTGTGTGTGTATATGAATAATAGTGAAACACTAAATTTCCAGAAAAAGCTAGAAATCTCTCTGAATAAACATTCAAACCAAAAAAACAGGTTTCTATACCACAACTTAAAAGTTATGTCAATTTTGTAAATCCAGTGTTCATTCATTGAATGAAGCAGGATATCTGAGACCTTTCCTCTCAACATTGACATAACTTTTCAGTTGTGGTATAGAAACCTGGTTTTTTGGTTTGAATGTATATGAATAATGCCAAAATTCCTCCTAAGCACTATACTACAAGTACCTGCTTAACATGTACAAGGGGTGCTGAAATGCTCCCAGCCCAATCAAGAAGGGAATGACCTGGAGCTTTGAAACTTACAAGTTATTCCACATGTTTAGACAAAATGCGCCAATGGTGCTGAACTTAGGGGTAAAGTTTCTGTATCCCTTCCAAAAACTACTCTGATGTCTGGTCACTGAAATACTGCTCCGCTACTGCAATCACCTCTGAAGCACTTGAAAACTGTCATCCTTTCAAATTCTTTTTAAGGTTTGGAAACAGAAAATAGTCAGATGGAGCAAAATCTGGCGAGTAGGGTGGATGGTCTATGCACTGAAACCCCAGCTGTGTCAAAACATCTATCGTTTTGTCAGCCTTGTGAGCAGGTGCATTGTTTTGCAAAAAAAGAACTCTTTTCCACAGCTTCCCTCTCCTTTTTTCTTTCAATGCCTCCTTTAATTGGCACAGCAAGTTACAGTAGTATTCTGTACTAACTGTTTGGCCCTTTGGAAGTTGGTCATTACAACACCATCCGAATCCCAAAACACTGTGGCCATGACCTTTCCTGCTGACTTTAGGGTCTTTAATTTCCTTGGCCTTGGAGAACCTGAGTGCCACCATTGAATGGACTATTGTTTTCTCTCAGGATCATAGTGGTGTAACCAAGTTTCATCAATAGTAACTAGTCATTCCAAAACGTTGGCACCAACTTACTGAAAATGCTGTGAAATTAACTTGGAAGTGTCCGCTCAAAGCTGTTTCTCATCAGCTTTCAAACATTTGGGCACCCTCTTGACTGAAAACTTTTGCATACTCAGCTGCTCGTGGATTATACAGCCAATACATTCCCTGGATATCTGTAGTGTCTCAGCAATTGTTTTAGCTGATATTTGCCAATCTGCCAAAATCAGGTCATGGACATGGTCAACAATTTCAGGAGTTGACACTGTTTGAGGCCTCCCAGACCTTGCTGCATCTTTGGTCTTGAAATGTCCATACTGAAAGTTTGCACACCACTTCTTCTGTGGAGTATGATGGGCATTTTTCATTCAATGTTTGCATTATAAATACATGGATTTCCTTTGGTGTTTTCTTCTGCAGGAATAGGAACTTCATGACAGCTCAGAGTTCTACACTTATCAATTCCACACTTTTTGTTGATATGGTTCAATCAGTGATCAAGTTTCAAGTTTATTCAAGTTTTTGATAAAACGCTTATCCGAAGGTACAAAGCATTGTACAAAATTTTTTTTTAAATAACAAGGAGACAAACTGGAGACCAATTAGACATGCATGACTAATAATAATTCTTGGGCTGACTAACATGCTTAAGCTACAGAAAACAATAGGAAAGGGGGGAGAACTACAATATTTAAAGAAAAGGTACACAGAAGGGAAATACAAGAGGGAGTAGGGAAGCAGAAGAATTGCTAGGAAACTGAAAAAGAGAAAAATTTTAGATACTATTAAGGTAAATATATATCATATTGTCAGTTAAAGGCATCTTTAAAAAGAAAACACTTTAAACTGCTTTTGAACTTTTGCAGATTTTGTTCAGATCTTAAGTATAGAGGAAGGGAGTTCCAGGTCATTGGGGCGGTCACTGAAAAGATAAAGGTGCGACGAGTACCGATTATTTTCAAAGAGGGAACATTAAGAGTGTGCTGTGAAGTTGATCTGAGGGCTCTCGGAGAGTCGTACGGAATCAAGAGTCTGTCTATGAAAGCTGGGGCATTAGTTTGTATAGTTTTAAAAGTCAGAAGAGCAATTTTATATGTTATCCTATGTATAACAGGCAACCAGTGAGCTTTTCGCAACAGTGGGGTTACGTGATCAAATTTATTAGATCCTGAAATAATCTTAATAGCTGTGTTTTGGATAAGTTGAAGACGTTTTATATCTTTTAGGCATATCCCTTTTAATAAGGAATTGCAATAATCCATTTTGGATCTTACAAGAGAGTGGATTAACAGTGTCAAAACATAGCATTACAATTCTGCAAACTGGCACTTTGTAAAATATAAAATATTACTTTCTTCAGCTATAGTGACAAAATGCTCAGAATTTAGGAAATTGTTTGGGCTGAGAACATTTTAGCACCCCCTTGTATAACGCATATGTGTAAGGGAGAAGGTACAAATGGGCGGAGCACATGTAAATTATAGAATACTATAATTTATGCACATATCTGGTATTCAGGTGCTACCATCAGGAAATGTGAGACCACAGAAATAGGTCTTTGAAGCCAACTTATATTTTGTGGGTTATACACACCAAGATGAAGTTTATACGGTCAGAGTCTAAAATTAGATTGAATGTCACAAATTAATCTGAGATCCATTTACATTCAACATGGTATAAAACTGTTATGGCCCAGGGTCCTCTTTTATGGAATGTACTGCCTAGGCAACTTAGAATGATATCATCTTATAAGTTATTTAGACACCAATTGAAAATATGACTGTTCCAAAAATATTTAAGGTTAGATTAAATAATTGTGATTTAGCTGCTATTGATGATGATTTAGAGAACTGGTAATTGGAAGGTATAAAATTGATTGATTTTATGATGTTATATTATGCTGCTGTTATTATGTGGGCTGCCTTGAACTGAAAGGTAAAGCAGAATAGAAATGCATATGTCAATGCTTTTTTTCAGGAAGGAGGTGTGTGAAGATGTAAATGAGAAATGAGTTTATTTTAAAAATAAAAAAGGCCTGTTAACGTAAAAAAACAACAACAACATAAAAGCCTTGGCTTAAACAATGAACTTTTTTTTAAAGTATATGAGTTGCTATTAACCTATGAAATAATTGTGACACCCATTACACCTGTAACACTAGAAGGAAAAAAGAGACACGTTTTTACTTAGGTGGCAATGTCATGTGGTGTCCCATTCATTGTTTATAAAGCAGTTCAGATAAAAGGCCCCTACCCACCCCTCCTAAAACAGTATGTGAACATTATAGGAGTTATTTACTTCTTCAGGAGCAACTTAACAATATCATGAGTGCTGTTAGGAGAGTTGCTGTTAGGTAGGAAAGGAAAGGCTCTATGGGATGCTTACTGCTGATTTTTAATGCATGTTGTTTGATAGTATTTTGTGATACTGTTTTTGTTGTAATCTGTTTTATAGCACACAGAAGGCTGAATATAATTTCTAAGAAAATTAATATATTAAATCAGTCAAATTGCATACTGTACTCTCTAATACTTTTATTATTTTTTGTTTTGACACTCAGAACCCAGGCAAAGTAGGACATGATACTCAAAGCAGCACTTCTGAATTAATTACAGGTCTTACACAGCTTGTACCACAGTCCACCATGCCAGAAATAGCGCAGGAAGCCATGGAGGTAAGGGGCACTTTTCTAAACAAAATTTTTTTGATAGAAGAAAATATGTGGTCCATAACTTCTGTAATTTTTCAGTTTTATGAAGAGGAAAAATTTTGTTCATATTAAAGACAGTGCTTTTTGCTTTGCCTTTTTTTCGTTTGTTTGTTTACATTCCTGTATGGTAGTGCTGCCCGATTCAGAAAAAAAAATTCCGATTCGATTCAGCCTATTGAATCGATTTTTCGATTCGATTTGATTTTCCTGCCCAATTGGGTATTTTTAAAAAATCATCCTGGTGGGTTTATTTTATAGCCTCTTCACCCCCTTTGCCTTCTCCTAACCATACTGGTGCCATGGTGTAAACAAAATAAACAAAAAAGACTTTTCCTCTCTCTGTTAAATCCTAGCTCACGTTTGCGGTCTAACACCAGCTCTGGCAGGATATACTTTTCAAATATGACATATTGTAATCACAAAACAGAAAATAAAATTATTTTTTCTACCTTTTGTTGTCTGGTCATTATTCAAATCTTGTTGGTCCCAGGCTCTGGTTGTCTATTGATAACTTGCTTGCCAGGGTCTCCTTCTTTCTCTCTGCTAACCATCAATCTTCTATCTCTGTCCTCTCCTTCCGTTTCCCTTCTCTCCCCTGGAGGTCTGGCATCTTTCCTTTTTTTCATCTCCATCCACAGATCCACCTTTTCTCAACTACCCTTTCATTCAGCATCTCTCCCTCCTTCCCCACCACCCCAGGGTCCACCATCTTTCCCTTTCTGTTCCTTTCATCCCTAAATCCCATTGTCCACCATCTCTCTCCCTCTCCTCCGTTTTTAGACCCATTATTTCTTCCCCCCAAAGTCTGGCATATGCATGTCTCTTTGAACTCCCCCACCTTCCCTCCCTCCCTCTATGTACTTCTACACGAGGGCATCCTCCCCTGAAGGCCCACACCTCACCCCTGAAGGCCTGCCTATCCCCCCTGAAGACCTACACCCCACACCTGAAGGCCTGCATGTCCCCCCTGAAGGCCTACATGTCCCCCCTGAAGGCCTAAACCCCACCCCTGAAGGTCTGCCTGTCTCCCCCCCCCCCCGAAGGCCTACGTGTTCCCCCTGGCCTACCAACATCTATTTACCTAATTTCAGCAGCCTGCAATGTTGTAGCTGGCGGGAGCGATCTTTTCAACATTCAGCCTCAATGCTTGCCTTCAGCTTTCGCTTTCTGTTCCCCTCTGGCTTCCTTCAGGCTGCAGTGGAAAGCGTTGAACTGTCTGTCTTTCACAGTACCTTGCGCCACTCTCCTGGTGAGGTTGCCCTGGCCACCATCACCCATCTGACCCTTGCTCTTCTGCAGGTACATGACAAATGAGTTGGGCCACAGTTGTTTCTTGGAGCTACTACGTCTCGCGAAGCTCGGGTGTGCTGGGAGGTGGATGTGTGTGGGGGGGGGGAGGCTATTGCCGCTGCTGCTTTCTGACATCAAGCCCCTGGCGGTGGTCACTGTCTCTCCACTCCACGGCGCTCACCTTCGTCTGAGCCGTGCCTTCCAGCTGTCTGCATAGGTAGTTGGGCCCGTAGTTCAGCACTCGCACCACCGGTGATGGCTGTAAGCCGGACAGCGCCTGCATCCTCATGGCATGCCCAATTTCTACAGGCATAACAACAAAAATAAAAAAAAACAAGAGGGAAAAATGTTTCCCATTCCCTATCACAGGCTCTCGGGGGCCATGGAGTCTCCGTCATAGCAGCAGGCTGTTGCTGACAAACATACCCCTTTCTAGTCTGCCGCTTTCCACTCCCAGCACATTCAAGTCACCTTGCGCCTAAGCCATGCCCCATCACCTCAAAGCAGCTGATTTTTTGTTGTGGTAAATCGATTCAAATCGATTTAACCGAAGTGAATCGAATCGTGAATCGGGCAGCACTACTGTATGGTCAACTGATTTAGGCAGTTGCTTGACCATACAAAAAAAGATTTTTTAAAGATATTTAATGGGATTAATATATTGTTTCATAAACTCTTTATCACTGACATCACTGGTATAAGAAGTGGTGCAGCCTGGAACTTGTCAGTAGTTCTCTGCCTCTAGAAGATAGTGACCATCTCGAGGCTCTAAATTTTAGCCTCTGAACTTTTGATTGGTATGGCTTCCTTTCAGTGGTCCCATGGGGCCTCTGCTAGCTGGAGTGAGTACTTTTATTCTCTTAGTCTTCATCCTTCACTTTCTCTTCCATTCCATCTTTAGGGCCTTTACAAGACCCTCCACCCACCTCCCAAGAAAAGAAAAACATTTAGCCCTTTGCTTAGTACTAGGTTTTACAGGCCCATGTAGCCAGTAAAGCTGTTCAGTGGAGGAACAAAAAAGAGTAGAGGCACAGAACAACCCTGGGAGAGGCATTGGGGATATTCAAGCCTGGTGAGTACAGGTTGGTATCCTATGAGGGAGAATGAACATAAGAATTGCTGCTGCTGGGTCAGACCAGTGGTCCATCGTACCCAGCAGTCCGCTCACGCGGTGGCCCTTAGGTCAAAGACCACTGCCCTAACTGAGACTAGCCTTACCTGCATACGTTTTGGTTCAGCAGGAACTTGTCTAACTTTGTCTTGAATCCCTGGAGGGTGTTTTCCCCTATAACAGCCTCCGGAAGAGTGTTCCAGTTTTCTACCACTCTGTGGGTGAAGAAGAACTTCCTTACATTTGTACGGAATCTATCCTCTTTTAACTTTAGAGAGTGCCCTCTCGTTCTCTCTACCTTGGAGAGGGTAAACAACCTGTCTTTATCTATTAAGTCTATTCCCTTCATTATCTTGAATGTTTCGATCATGTCCCTTCTCGGTCTCCTCTTTTCAAGGGAGAAGAAGCCCAGTTTCTCTAATCTCTCACTGTACAGGAACTCCTCTAGCCCCTTAACCATTTTAGTCGCTCTTCTGTGGACTCTTTCGAGTAGTACTGTGGCCTTCTTCATGTACGGCGACCAGTGCTGTACGCAGTATTCCAGGTGAGGGCGTACCATGGCCCGGTACAGCGGCTTCAACTTTTTAATATGGGCACTGCACAATCTTTATGCTGAGTGGCAGGTGCTACGGGGCTTGTGGGAGCCAATGTATTAGCATCATTGTTTCCTACTGTTCTATTTCCGATTGTGGTGGGGAGTGGGGATTTTTTTTTTTTTTTAGTACAGCGGAGGGATTTTAGAACCCTCTGGTGCCAGGTATCAAAGGCTCTTCTGTTTCTTAAGCCTCCCCTGTTTCAGTGGTGCTGCGTTTAGGAGCAGTGTGTTTGGTGAGAAAAGTGGCCATTTTTACTACATTCCACAAAATTCTTGCAGGCTCATCTTTGGGGGTTGGAGAATAAGTAGAAGAGTGCTTCCTCGGCCCCTGTAGGAGAGCGTGGTCCCTATATTGTAATCTGAGCCTCATTGTTACCAGGCCCTTATGGAATGCCTTTGGAGGTGCACTCTGATTTTCCATGATCTGACCCGCCAGGGATCCATCTTTGGTTCAAGGGCCACAGTATGAGCTTGGAGGCACCTGGGCCTTGGAGTTGTGTTGCCTGAGTAGCTAAGCATCTAAAATTTCCCAGAAGTGGCTCAGGGGACAAAAGAGCTTTGATCTCTCTTGTATCTGCCCTGGAGGACACCTGGGCAGAGGACAGAGGAGATAGTGGGAGTTCTCTCCAGAAGGGAACTCCTTGGAGCCCAAAGAGTTCTCCCCATGGTGAGGCTCTTCAGATGTGCTGAAATATCCTTCATTAAGTATCTGGGAGGAGATAGAACCTCAGAGACTTCTGGAGGACAAGGCAAAGTTTTTAGCAAGAGGCTTTGGAAACAAGTCTCGGGCCAATACTGCATGAGCATAAGGTCTTCGTCTGACCCTTTTAGTCAAGAAGTGTAAGGATGTTGAGAGGGGGTGATAGATCTTCTTCGTCCTCCAAACTTGTGATGGTCAGTGGGTTTTCAGAGGTTCAGGTAAGGGGCAGACTCCATCTGTTCCCCCAGAAATTGGCCTTGTAGGTTGGCCAAAGAGGCTGTGTTCTGGAGTTAGCAGAGTCTTAGATGTCTTAATGATGTCCCTTTATGACTCATTTTTTTTCAAGAAGCAGGCTGTTGCAGAGCAGCTGTTGATTCATTTGGGAGCTGTAAAACTCTTGCCCATCCAGAAGCAGGGGCAGTGGTGATACTCTATTTACTTTGAGTTTCCCCAAGAAAGAAGACATGATTCATCCCATTCTGAATTTAAAAGTGGTCAGTGCCTCTCTGATGGATCCACACCTTCATATGGAGACATAGAAATTTCTTTCAAAAACTAAACTAAATTAAACTCTAGACAGTTTCTAGTTCCAAGCTTCATTTTGGACCAATAAACAGAACAAACGCCTTAATTTTATCATCCAAGAAAGGCTAGTGCCAGATATAGTAGTTAGCAAGAGATGTTCATTAGTGGACTTTGGATGGATCCATAGTGGATGTGAAAAAGAATAGATTTCAATATTTTCAAAAAGAGAAGTAAGATGTTCCCTCAAAGAAGTCATGAAGTATGGAATCCCAAAGGCTGGGATCCGCATATGAGAAGTTGCTTAATGTTTTATTTCTCTTGGACCTGGGATTTCGAATTGGTCATGAAATGATGATCTTAGACTTGTACTGGGTTGATATTTGGCTAGTTTTTTTTAATGTAGATAATCAAGAAATAGAAGATACCAGGTTCTGAAAACTAGGCAAAGTAGTTTGAATTCAATTTGCTTAGCTATTGGCAGCCAGTACAGCTTGAACAGAATCAGAGTAATATGATCTTAAGATATCCAAAAAGGTAGGAACGGTGATGGCCAAAGCCAGAAAGATGCTTGGGTGCATAGGGAGAGAAATGGCCAGCAAGAAAAAGTAAATGATAGTGCCTCTGTATAAATCTTTGATGAGGCCCTTTTGAGAGGACTATGTACAATTTTGGAGACCATACCTTCAGAAAGATATTAATAAGATGGAGTCAGTTCAAAGGGTAGCTACTAAAGTGGTCTGGGGTCTCCATCATAAAGAATATGGGGGACAGACTTACTGACTTCAATATATATACTCTGGAAGAAAGAAGGGGAGAGAGGAGACACTCCTAATTCCCTCTTGCTTGTAAAGTACCCATATGATCAAGAACAGGATTGTAATTTAGATATTTAATATTCAGATAAAATTTATTTTTGCCTTGCTCTTTCTGTTCTTTGAAAGCTTGCTGTTTGAGCTAAAAGCTGTCTTCTGATTTTAGGCCTTGTTAGTTCTTCATCAGCCGGAAAGCATTGAACTGTGGAATCCAGATGCCCCAGTGGAAACCTTTTGGGAAATTAGGTGGGTGACTAAAAAGTTGATGTTGCTGCTGAGCAACTGTGTGTTGCTAGTCTGAAAAGCCTTTTCATGACATTGAAGACACATTTAAAACTGCAATGGTGTAGTAAGGCTTTCTATTTTATTTTTAGTTTCACTTCATTTTATGCAACTATACAGCTTTTGCCCACAAATCATGGTCAAAATGTCCAAAATCCCATCTGTACCAGACATACCTCAAACTGACCCATACATAGACCACCTCCTTTTCCACCCCATTCCCCTCCTTTTCTAAACAGATATATAGAAACATTATTATCATCCAGGATCCAACCTTTCTCCTCCCCTTCCTTTCTAGCTCCTGAAGGGAATGGGAGTGACTTTCATAGTGACCGACTTCTTAATTTTTCTGAAATACATTTGTTCTTTTCCTCACTGTGAATCCCCACCCTCTTGTACACAGAAAACCCAATATGAATGCAGAATTCAGCTGAACAAGCTAATTAGAGGTGCAGGTGTGTGTATTCTAGGCCTCGGGATTGACCTTGAAAGAAAGAGGTCATAAGATTAGACCTGAAGAATGGTACTATAAACAGGCATTTCTATGCTTTTCTGAACACTTTTTCTAATGTAACTTTAACAATCCTATACTCTTTATATAGCTGCAATAAATAACTACCTTGAGCCCCTCTTCCCAACTCCCTCTTAGGCTCCCATTAGTTTCTCTCATGTCTGTTCCTTGTTCTGTTTTTTTCCTACTAATAGTCATGATGGGTCATGAGAAGTGCAAATGAGCTATCTGTGTCCTGAAGAGAGATATGCATAGTTATCCACTGCCTACTCCTCTGCCCATGAATCAGTACTCTCCAATTAAAAGTTTTGTTAGTAACATTAGAACTGGCCCAATCCAGAGTTTGACTAAGCATATGAAGGAGATAAGAAAAACAAAGGAAGGTTTATGGTTTCACCGTAGCTACTTAAAAAGGTATCTGAGCTAATGAATATGCATTTTCCTACTCTGTACACGTTACTCAGAAACCTATAAAAACTGAGTTCCTAGTCTCAACAAAGGGGGAGGGGGTCTTGCACTCTTTGATACACGTTTCTGTGTTGAGAGGGCAGTGCTTCCCCAGGAAAATTTTTGTTCTCTTGCCTCAAAATATATTTCTGGGAGTACAAATCCCAAATCTGTCTTTGTATGTTTGACTCTTTTGTCTGATATTGTGAGCTGCTTATATGTAAAGCTTGTCTTGAGAAAACTTTGTATGCTATATGATTAGTGTTCATTTTCTAGTTTGTACAACCTTTCTGCCTATCAAGGTGTATGAGACCATAAGCTACCCAGAATAAAAAAGAGAAATAACAGAAGAGAATTGTAGTGAATTGTATCTGTGCACAGATGTTATATGAGTGTATATATTAGGTACCGATTATGACTGAGATAATTGCGTAGGACCCTTACACTCAGAGTTCACTGCTCTCATCTAATCTTTAATAATTTTGCATAACTCTCCAAACTCCCAACCCCCCACTGACAAACTTAACAGAACCACACAATGTAGAGCTATGCATGACCTGTGATTTCTTTTCCCTCCTCACATACCAGACAAGTACTAGAGTCGGGCCAGGAGTCATTCCTCAAGTAGGCCTGAAAGGATGTCTTCTTCTGAAACATATCCCTCTTATTCTTCAGGGCATGTGTAATCTGGTCAAATATCATCATCTTCCGAACCTTACAGATCCATTCCCCATATGCACAGTGTCCAAAAGGCTTCCAGTTTTGAGCAGTTGTGAATTTTGCAGCAAAGAGCAGCTGTAGAATCAACTTCTTAAATTCTCCCTACTTCTTTGCTTCCTCTTCCATTCCTAACAAAAAGCCTTAGGGAACAATCTAATAACTAGCCCAAATTTTTTCTCAATATCCCTCTTATCTCCTCCCAAAAGGCCCTATCACACCACATCCTACCATAAATGATCAAAGAAAAAATCATCTTCAAACCCTTTCCAGCAAGTTATGCTTGCTAGTCTCATAGGAAATGTATGTTACCAAACCAAAATCCTACATCAGAATTGTTTTTCCAGTTTGATTTTTATGGTTGTCTGCATCTTGCTGCATTTGAGTAAGTGGATTCACATTCCAACCATTGTACTGTGGATTCAGGGTATGCTTTGAGGCCTGTTTGCCTTTATATGGCAAATTCTAAAACTTGATTGTTTGGGGTTTGAAGTGAGTCGCTTCCTCAGCAAGGTGGGAAAGTCTGTTGGTCACAAATTTGAATTTTGGCAGGCAAGTTTATTGGTCTCAATTTTAAATTCTGCTGAGAAGGAAGCTGAAATTTAATTGGAACAGTTCTGACTCTGGAAGGGGGAGGGATTTTTCAAGGTTATACTCTGAAACTCTGGAAGGGAAGAGAAGGATGTTTGTACTCCTGCTTCCCTCCTCCAAGAGTTTCAGAATATGACCTACAAAAATTCTTTACCCCTTCAGAGTCAGAACAGTTCCAACAAAAATTGTCTCATTTCCTGCCAGAATATAAAATTGTGACCAATAAACTTTCTTGATGCATGCAACAGATTCCATTGCATTGGGTTTGTATCTAGGAATCTCGGTGTTGAGTGAGGATGCAAACAAAATCCCCAGTCCTTTCTATGCATCATACTGAGAGTAAAGAGATTGAGACAACTGCCATCCTGCCTATCAACTAGCACCAAAAAAAGAATGGCTCATGATTGAGTAGATTGGGGGGACAATATCAGAATACAGCCATCGAGACACTTCAAGTTGTTCAACAGAATATCCCCATTCCTCCTGTATACCAAACGTTGTTGGTTTTGGCAGAAAGGTCCACTCCAGACAATGCTAATTAACCATCTAACAATTATTGCCACATTGATGCTGACTGCATAGACCCCAGTGTTGATGGCATTTCATGCTATCCTGGAGACTATGGTGATACCTGGAGGTATGGAATCTGCTGAGGCGTCAAAGGGAGTCATCATCAATGTCAGCCTCTCTACTGCCCATATCCAGCACATTGCTGGAAGAAGCTTCACTTGAACATTAGCTTACATTATTGTCTAGGCTCCAAAAGTTGAGAAGAGCCCTCACAGAGGCCTATTTATCTAACCAGGTTTATATTTAGTCTTCTCCAACAGAATATTTTTTCAGAAACAGAGTCTTAAGAGTACTCTGATCAGAAGACTGGGACCTCTCATTCACAGATTTTTGTAAAGGAGATTGCAGAGACCATTTCATTTAAGCAGAGCTTGGGGGAGAAACACCTCTAATTTCTCAAATTATCTCCCCCCCTTAAAAAAAAGAGGTATGACATTGTCTCTGTTCAAAAGATTCTTATAAGAATGAATAGATGAGAATAATTCTCAAGATGACTGACTACAGGATCCAGAAGGTTTCTGAATTTGCAAAACAGCAACTGATTCAGCCAATTTTTCCTGCTATCTATCAGGTACAGCAAAATATCTTTTTGGCTGGAGGAGCAACACAAATCAATCTCCAGGTCTACACTGAAGTTCTTTAGTTGCTGATGCTATACTGAGCAAAATATTGGTGAAACCCTAGAAGTGTACTAATGAACTTCAACATACCAGTCATCTAATACTTGGAACCACAGTATACTTGGCAACTCTTTAATCCTGCATAGCCTCAAAATTGTCCCATTACTGATGAACAACCAAAGAGCCAAGTAGAAATGTGTATATCAACAAACAGAGATAAACTTGTTTCTGTATGGAAATCTTCCAGGAATCTAGAATGTTCTTGCAAAAAATAAATAATTAAAATCTATCTATATCTATATACATTTTTAGGGGACATTTTACTCCATGCAAAGGATCATGCTATCATGGTATCTTTTGGAAATGGAGTAGAGATTGAGCATCTTCAAGTTGGGCTGTTTTCACTTCTGCTTTAAGAGACCTACAGATGTTGGCATAGCCCAGATGCCTTGGCTATTTACTGGACCGAGGCAGTCCATTGCTTTTTCACCTGCCCATTTAATAGCCAGGGCTAATAACTTAAAAAATAAAGAGAGGGAAGATTGCTCAGAAGCAAAGTTTGGTATTTGTCCTCATAAAATCAACCTAGAAGGTAGTTTCTCCCAAACATAACTTTATATGGAACTGAGGTGTGACAGTACTGATTGAGAAGTCTCACGTGTGTTATATACTGATCTAGACAGCTATTAGAGCTTTGTTTACATTTTCTCTGGCCCATTTGCCATCTGATGATTTCATCATCTTATGAGCATTGTGCATTTTGCTATCCTTGGAGGTCACCTGTTAAAAGTAAGCAACTTTGCTTTAACTGTAGATGTTGTATAAATCTTCATTTCACCAATATTTGATAAATATTAAGCATATCTGTCCATACATGCCAAGGTTACTGTTAAAAAAAAAAAAAAAATTGATGTTTGATAAGTTTTATCCTTAAATTTATTAGTTCTTTCCAAATGCTTTAGAAAACCTAAAGGTAGAATTTCCTTGTCAGCTGTAGAACAGAAATTAGATGGTTATGTTTGTTATTCCAGGACAAGCAAGCAGCATCCGTCGGTGATATCACCGACGGAGCCCCGATACGGACCACTTTAAAAGTGCATTGCCACTTTAAGTCTTTAGAAAGTTTGCGCGAGTGCCTTCCTGCCCAACATAGACGCACGGTCCCTCAGTTTTTTAGTTTCCGCAGAGCTAAGAAGACGCGTTTCAACGACTGTTGAAATTTTTTCTCTCTCGCTGCCTTCCTGCTCTCATGGATTTTTGACTTTTTAGTCATTTCTTTCTTGTTTTCTTTTATTTTGTTGAAATGTGTAAAAAAAAAAAAAAAATTTTTGTTTTTTCCCTCTCGCGGGTTTGGCCTGGCGGGGCCTGTTCGACCACCTTGGCCTCAGATTTTGATCTTGCCAGGGCCGTTTTTCCATCGATGTCCCGCCCGCAGATAGGTTTAAAAAACTGCGGACATTGTGCTCGGCCCTTCTCACTAACTGACCTGCATCGCTGGTGTCTCTAGTGCTGGGGCCTGAGCATCATCCGAAGACTTGTTCCCGCTGTTCTTCTCTACAAAAAGGGACATTGAAGAATAGCCTGATCCAACTGAAACTTCTCTTTGGTATTGTGATGGAAGGAGACTCAACACCGCTACTGACATTGAGGGTGCCATCCAAGTCGACACCGCAGCATTCAGCACTGACAGAAACAACTCCGATGTCGCAACCTTCTGTATGTAAGCCAGCTAAGAAGCCTTCCCCTGCCCCATCTGGCCTCAGGTCAAAGTAGCAGTGAGCCAAGTCCTGCCGACCTCGAGAAAGCCCAGAAAGCGCTCTGCTCCGATATCAGTAAGTGCCTCGTCATTGGCCTCCTCATCGCCGGAGCATAAAGCTGCACCGAAGGTACCTGCAAAAAAGCCAGTGGTATCGGTGCTCTCCCTCAAGCAAAAAAATGATAACTTGCTTAGGGAGGAACTGGGTGAGCATTTCCAAATGCTGGTGCCGACCCAACTTATGCTCATGTCGACACTGACTATCTCGGTGCCAGTCTGGTCTGAGTCCATGACACTGGCTGCACTTTCCTTTGATGCTCTACCAGTGTGGAGCCATTCAACATGGGAGTCGATTCCCCCAGCTCCCCAGTGCCAGTCATCCTCGACACAGACATCTCCAGAGGCAACTCCGGAGTGGTCCCAAAAGGTGTTGCAAAAGCGGAAGCATATTGAGTCTTTGACACCGAGTCTTCAACACCATCCACATTCCGTTCAGGATTCTGACTTGTGGGGAGACTCTGAACAGGATCCTCTTCTCTCTGAAGATGTAGGTTCTTCTGATGACTCACCTCAAAGTTCCTCTCAGGAGTCTTCTGTTTTTTCTGAAAAATCAACTTTTTCCAGGTTTCTTTGTCAAATGTCAGAAACTCTGTCCATTCCACTTGAAGCTGTCTCTAAACATTCTAAACAGCTCCTGGAGGCTTTGGATTATGATCAACCGCCTAAGGAACTACTCAAGGTTCCCCTTCATGACATTTTACAGGAAACTTTCTATAAAAATCTGGACACACCACTTTCCATTCCTGTGGCTCCTCGCAAATAAGATTCTCTGTACAGAGTAGTTCCTATTCCTGGTTTTGACAAACCCCAGCTTCCACGTGAGTCCCTCCTAGTGGAGTCCACCTTAAAGAAGTCTACGGGGCTAGTGTTTACGCATCTGTACCTCTTGGCAGAGAGGGTAAAGCCATGTATTGATTTGGCAAAAGCCTTTATCAAAATGCCATATTGGCCAACTGCTCTGGCAACTATAATTTTCATTTTTCTTTTTACCTCAAGCACTCGATTAAACAGATTTTACTTTTCCAGATGTGCCAATGTAGTATTTAAGAGTCTTTATGGGGTCTTTTCTCCATTATTTCCCCTTTCTTTCAACTCTCATTGACCTCTTTCTACTAGAGGCATACATAAATTTAAACTAGTATTCCCTTCTACTATAGGGATTCAAATTTTAGGTAGACTCCCATTCTCTGACATTTACCATGGTGAAAATCTGGAATGATCTCCCTTCAGAAATCGGACTTCTTTCCTCTTTGACATGTTTTAGAAAATCCCTGAAAACATATCTGTTCAATAAAATTTTAGATGACAAATAAGAGATGGTAATAGATGAACTTTCCTGTCTAACTATTGTTCCCTAATATTACTTTGAGTAAACTTTTGTTAAGCGGTTTGAGTCCCTCTGGGGAATGACCCGGTATATAAGAGTAAGGATTGGATTGGATTCCAGAACACAAACTTCCTGCTTTTCAACACCACATTTCTGATCTGTTTCAGCTGAGGAAATATATGGTACATTTGAACTTACCTCCCATGCTGCAGCCATGTCTGTGGCCATGAAATGTCTGGTTTGGCTTTGTGTTTCTGAACTTGACGTGAACCATCAAGATAAGCTGGCAAATGCTCCCTGTCTTGGAGATGAGCTTTTTGGTCCCTCCATGGTCACAGCTACTCAGAAGTTGTCCGCTCATGAAACCAGATGGGACACTCTGCTTAAACCTAAAAAGAAGCCTCCACCTCCTCGTCCCTTCTTCTTACCAATGATGGTTTGCTGCTAAGCTTGCAGCTCCTGCACAATCTCAACCTAGAAGGCAGAAACAGCAGACTTGTCAACAACCGAAACAGGCTGTTCCCCAAAAACCTACACAGCCTTTTTGATGTGTTTCTTCAGGGCATAGCCACAGTCAGCATTTTACAGCCTTTAACTCAGCCCATCGGAGGCCATCTCCAACTCGTTGGGAACTCATCACCTCAGACCTTTTGGTTTTAAACATCATTCATCGGGGTTGCTCTCTTCATTTTCACACTCTACCTCCAGATCACCTGCCAAGAGAGTCTGTTTTGGACCCTGCACAGCCCTCTCTTCTTCTTCAGGAGGTTCAATCCCTTCTCCTGCTGAATGCCATCGAGGAAGTTCCTCCGTCTCAGCAGAACCAGGGATTCTACTCCCGTTACTTCTTAGTTCCAAAGAAGATGGGAGGACTGTGACCCATTCTGGATATCAGAGATCTCAACAAATTTCTAGTCAGGGAGAAATTTTGAATGCTTTTCCTTGCCCTGCTTTATCTACTTCTAAATCAGTATGACTGGCTATGCTCCCTGGATCTCAAGGAAGCCTACACACATATTTCCAGTTCATCCGGCTTCCAGGAAATATAATAATAATAACAGTTTATATACCACAATACCGTTAAGTTCTATGCGGTTTACAGAAGATTAGTGGGGTACAAGTTGAGTTGACGTACAATTTGAGTCAACTTAAGGGATGTGGGAACAATGGGGAGAAAGGGCAAGAGAGGGGAAGGAGGGAAGTGGGTCAGCTGTCTAGGTATTTCAGGAATAGGTGAGTTTTGAGGCGTTTCCTGAATACCTCATAAGTGGTGGGCAATGGTAGTTGTTCTAGGTCTTTACCCCATAGGGCAGCCTATCTCCGTTTTCAAATACATCAATGTCACTACCAGTACAAAGTCCTTCCTAGAGAATGACACAGTGGCTGTTAGCCGCTGCTAGCCCCGGGTAATCCGTTGAAACGGTGGAAGAAAAAGTCGTCGTCGCCATGGGTACAGGAACAAGGCCATTCACCACCCCATGGAGCGGTGAATGGCCTTTTCTCCGCAGTTAAGGTTGGGAACGTGCACGGTCACTGATTGGGCATCTCCCTCCTTCCCTCCCCTTACCATGGCGATTTTGTGTGTGTGTGTGTGGGGGGGTGATTTTGTGTTGGATTATTTGCTTCATCTATCTGACTCTGGGCTAAAATCTACATCTGTCAGAGTCCATCTGAGCACTATTACACGTACCAGTTGAGGGAAAGCCTCTCACTGCTCATCTGTTGGTTTCCAGATTCATGAAAGGAGTTTTCAGTGTCAAAGTACCTCTCAAATCTCCTCCTGTAGTCTGGGACTTGAATGCTGTTCTTTTCAGGTTGATGAAGCCACCATTTGAACCAATAGTCACCACTCATCTCAAATTTCTCACCTGGAAAGTTGTCTTTCTTATTGCTCTCACCTCTGCCAGGAGGGTCAGTGAGTTACAAGTGTTGGTGGCAGATCCACCCTTCACAGTTTTTCACAATGATAAAGTGATTCCACGCATGCATCCAAAGTTTCTACTGAAAGTGGTCACGGAGTTTTATCTCAATCAGTCAATTGTTCTGCCAGTGTTTTTTCCTAAGCCTCATTCTCATGTAGGAGAAACTGCTTTGCACACTCTGGACTGTAAGAATGCTTTGGCCTATTACATCGACAGGACAAAGCTTCATCATACTTCTCCCCAACTCTTCATCTCATTTGATCCAAACAAGTTGGGGCATCCTGTTTCCAAGAGAACGATTTCCAACTGGCTGGCTCCCTGTATCTCGCTCTGTTATGCTCAGACTGGATTGACACTATAGAGTCACGTCACTGCCCACAAAATCAGAGCTATGGCAGCGTCTGTTGCTTTCCTTAGATCTATTCCCATTGAGGAAATCTGTAAAGCTGCCTCCGGGTCCTCAGTTCATACATTCACTTCTCACTATTGTCTGGAGTCTTTCTGCAGACGGGATGGGCACTTTGGCCAATCTGTATTACAAAATTTATTTTTCTTAGGCCAACACTCCCACCATCCCATTCTTGTTAGTTTGGAGTTCACCCATCAGTGAGAATATGCTGCCTGCTTGTCCTGGGATAAAGCACAGTTATTTACCGTAGCAGATGTTATCCAGGGACAGCAGGCAAATATTCTCACAACCCACCCACCTCCCCGGGTTAGCTCTTAGCTGGCTTATCTTAACTGAGAGACCACGCGCCTATGTTGGGCGGGAAGGCACTCACGCATGCGCGGTGTGGGCTATCGTGAATTTTCTAAAGACTTAAAGTGGCAATGCACTTTTAAAGTGGTACATACCGGGGGTCCGTTGGTGGCGTCACCCATCAGTGAGGAATATCTGCCTGCTGTCCCTGGATAATACCTGTTATAGTAAGTAACTGTGCTTTTGGGAATGAAGTTGCTGAAGAACACAATGAATCCAAGAGACATTAAATAGAGTGAGGTTAAGTTGCTTCTTGGAAGACTATAAGGGGTGTCAGGTGAAAAGCGCGCCGGGACAAAGGCGCGAGTAGACAACTGAGCACAGCGCGGAGGTGCGCACCGAAGAAAAAGACTGTTTTTAGGGGCTACGATGGGGTGTGTGGGGGGAATCCCCCACTTTATTTTATACAGATCGCGCCGCGTTGTGGGGAGGTTTGAGGGGTTGTAACCCCCCACATTTTACTGAAAACTTAACTTTTTCCCTGTTTTTAGGGAAAAGGTTACGTTTTCACTAAAATATGGGGGGTTACAACCCCCCAAACCCCCCACAACGCCGCCGCGATCTGTATTAAGTAAAGTGGGGGGGGCTCCCCAACAAAACCCCCCGTCGCAGCCCCTAAAAACAGTCTTTTTCTTCGGCGCACGCCTCCATCTTGCGCTCAGTTGTCGGCGCGCGCCTTTGTCTTCCGCATTACTGTCTATGAACCCTATAAGGGTAGGAGGAAGAGCTTGAGTTGATTCATCATGGAAATGAGAAAAGTGATAGCATACTTCATAAAGGAGGTTCTACTCTGAGAGACAATGTCTCCAGATGGGTTTGTTTTGTGGATACTGTGATAGCAATGAAACTCACTCTTAAGTTAGGATATATAAAGAATGATCTCAGTCTCTCAAATTTATTGCTGACATCATAGTACTTATATTGTTCCAGAGAGAGCTTACTTTTGGAGTTCATAGTGTATAATATGTATAAGCAACTTATCATGATATGCTTAGGAGTGGTGGTGTGGCGTTAACTCTCTCCTTTGAGGAAAAGAGCAAAAGTATTGAACTTAAATTACATCAGAGAGATAATCTGTAATTGTAAATCTGAGATTCATGTGTAATGATTGCTGGTTGTAAACAGGATTGTAGACTGGGTGAATTCTACAGCTTCCTGCTGGTTCTAGTGTCAGGACCTGTTTAGTAGCATGCAGAGAAGGTAATGACAAGCATTTTGACTCTGATTTCTAGATTTCATGCCTCTGCTTTGGTACTCTGCTGCTTGCTTTTGAGGGAAGCAAGGAAAATGGATATCATCAATGAATATAACTAAAGAATTTTCCATCTTCTACCCTTTCCATTCCCTTTTGCAACTGAAAATAATAGTTCACCAAACTTATTTAGAATTTGTACTAATACAGATTTTTATGTCACTGCAGTTCACAAATGCTTTATTATATATGCAAGAAATTAATTGGCCCCAATATGCAGAACAGTACAGAAATTCTCAAGTGGCTACGAGAAATTTTAATCTGCAGGAACAAATTTTTGCTCAAGAACAAGGTAGGTAGAGGTGAATGTTCCTTTTTAGTATCTATATTAAGGCCTCCTTATTCTGGTTTTAATGAGAAAACTAGCTGAACAGATAGCATGGCGATTTTGCTTTTAAATTTGCTTACAAAATTTGAAATAAGGCTTTATGGGACAGGTATATTGAGGTCTATGAAGGGTTGAGAACTTCAAAATCAGTAGCCTCCTTATAATGATTTGATTTTGGCAAAGGAGGGTTAAAAGTATATAGTGGGAGTCTTAACACTGGACCATTCCTCCCTTCCACAGATTTCTAAAACTTCTTATTACAATATATTTCCTCTACTCTTAAAAATGTTAATGGTGGAGGGATGGAGGAAGTGTTAGGGCTAGTCCTTCTGGGAACATCAATAACAGGAGACTACATTGAGAAGTACCCTTATAGCTACCTATAGAGAGAAAGAATTGATAAATTTATTCAGGAAAGATTGGCTCATTTTTATGGTTCTCCTATGTATGTTTATCCTGATGTTTCTTGTAGAACTCAATTGGTTTGGCGAGAATTTCTTAAATTGAGACTCAGGGCTTTGTCCCTGGGGATGACTTTCTTCCTGAAATTTCCCAGGTAGTCCCAGGTGAAATTCCAGGAAAAGGACTATATTTTTCTGGATCCTTCTCAGCTAGAGAATTTCATGCAAGCTCAAGAGTTAGCTAAGGCTGCTTTTTCTGAAGTAGGAGAGAGGGATTATGTAGCAAGGATTGTTTTTATTTAGGGTTTAATTAGTTATGCAGGGATTAGCAAGGCTAAGAGTGTGAAATTTTTGTCTTTATTCTTACCATTTATTTTTCTTTATTGTAGTTTTGTTTAAAGCCATAATTTATAATTGCCTTATTAGAACTTCTCCTCCCAATTTCTTCATTTCTGTAGTAATCTTTAGTGTTAGAATTATAACCAGGATATCTCTTTATAGTGGCTTTTTTTTTTCCTTTGTAGAAGATTATGTTTATAATTCTGTTAATGTGTGCAAACTTCTGAATAAAAAAAATCAGTAGCCTCACTTAAATGGCAGCTGAGAATCAATACATTGCTCTCTAAAGATGCTTGTCCTCTGGAAATATTTTATATATGGTACTGAAGATAATGATAGCAAGTTTTGTTCTTGTTGTTTTTTTTAAAACAAATTGTTCTAATGGGATAGCTGGGCCATTACCATTGTTTTTCTAAAGCAACACCTGCCATCCTTAACACTTGGTTCTATGTGGCCTTGTTTTTGTATAGAAATGGAATAGAGATTGCACCACTGTACAGAACTATACAGATGTGTCATTGCATTCATATAATTGTTTTGTGTCTCCTTCCCTCCCCCTTCAGTTGGGCTGCATGGATCACCAAACTTTTTATCTTTTCCCCTTCTGGCCCCCGTATTCTTGATGATAAAGGTGCAAAAATTAAATTTAAACTCGTGTATATGAATTTTTATAGGTTTGTTTTGTGTCCCTCTGTAAAGTATTCAAGACTATACTTTATGTAACCCTTATTCAGGTGCAATGTGTCTAGGAGTCCTGATGATAGGAAATGTCGAACTTCCTGTGAGTTGTGTTGCAGAAGAATGAAATTCTTCAACTCCGCCTCCTTCACCAGTGGCTGCAGTGCCACCTTAAATTTTTCCTTTTGCAAGCGAGTTGAGAACATAATAACCTTACTGGGTCAGACCAATAGTCCATCTAGCTCACTGGGTCAGACCAATAGTCCGTCTTCACTGTGACCAATCCAGGTCACTAGTACCTGTCAAAAACCCAAATAGTAGCAACATTCCATGCTACCGATCCAGGGCAAGCAGTGGCATCCCACATATCTTTCTCAATAACAGACTGTGGATTTTTGCTCCAGGAAATTGTCCAAACTCTCTTAAAAATAGCTATGTTAACCACAACTATTCTCTGAGTTTAACTATTCCCTGAGTGAAAAAATATTTCATTTTATTGGTTTTAAAAGTATTTCCCTGCAACTGCATAGAGTGTCCCCTAATCTTTGTAATTTTTGAGGGAGTAAAAAAATAATCCACTTGTACCCATTCTACACCACTCAGGATTTTGTAGAGTTCAATCATATCTCCCCTCAGCCGTTTATTTTCCAAGCTGAAGAGCCATAACTTTTTTAGTCTTTCCTTATACAAGAGAAGTTCCATCCCCTTTATTATCTTCGTCGCTCTTTTTTTGAACCTTTTCTAGTTCCGCTATATCTTTCTTGAGTTAAGGCGATCAGAACTTAATGCAAAATTCAAGGTGAGGTCGCACCATGGAGCAGTACAGAGGCATTATAACGTTCTTAGTCTTGTTAACCATCCCTTTTTTAATAAATCCTAGCATTTTGTTTGCTTTTTTGGCTGCTGCCACACATTAGATGCAAGGTTTCATCATATTGTCTACAATGACACACAGATCTTTTTCTTAGGCACTAACCCCCAGGGTGGACCCAAGCATCTGGTACCTGTGATTTGGGTTATTCTTCCCAATGTGCACCACTTTGTATTTGTCCACATTAAGTTTAATCTGCTCTGATCTTAGTTACAATTTTTTTTCAGGTTTTTATCTGAAGTGCAAGGCTTTATGGTGCTAAGAGAGGGTTCCGGTGGCCCTGGGATAGCTCTGCTTGGGAGATGATGCAGACTGTGTGTTAGAAGTCTGCAGCTGGCAGGGTCACTCTCATGGTACCTGTCCGGCTGGCCTGAATTAGCAAGCAACCTGATTTATCAGATGATTGAGCTCAAGCTGTTTGGTCCCTGCGTCGGTCTGTATGGCCTTACCGGGTGCTGGCTGTGTTCCTCACCCCCACCCCTTCCCGCTGTTGTGTGGATCTGCGAGGTTTGAGGTCTGTTTGACTTCGGTCTAAGTGGTAGCCCAATGATTGCGCTGCTGTACCGAAGTTGATGTTTGAGGCAATGCCTTTTCTATATTCCAGCTAGGAAGAAAGCTGAAGCAGGCATAGCACCAGCACTAACTGTGAGTACAGCCCACTGATGTCTATGCGAAAATAGGGCTGTTGGGGTCTGAATTGGACAGTTTTGAGTATTTCTGGGGCCAGAGTTAGGGTTCCCCTCACTCCAAAAACCCTTTCCCACAATTTTAGGATTTTTGATTTGGATTCCCTGAGCTGTTTTTGGCACATCCACACTGTCACGGTGACCATTTTGAATTTCTCAATTTTGTTTTAAAAGCCTCTATCTGCCTCAGTACCCCTCAATTTTGTTTTAAATCGGTTCTGATGGACTCCCCAGGCCAGCATACCCCTATATCATGCCATATTTGCAGTGGCTAGTTGGCTGTGGAGCGTTCTGTACTGCAGGGCATGTTGGGGGAGAATGGGAGCCTTGGACTTAGCCTCACCTGGTACCTCTAGGGCTGGGTAGAAACCCCCTCTGGAGCCAGCACAGATGTGTGGACGCCATAGAGCCCAGGAAGAGACTAAAAGAGTACCAGAAGGGGTCCTTAGGGGCTTCTGGTGAGGGCTTTACCCCAGATTTTGTAAGTCTAATGTGGAAAGCCTATAAAATTGTTGGTGTTCTTCTGCACCATCCAAGGAGACGCTGATAGTAGCACAAGCGGATTTACCTGCGTTAAGCTAAACCCCCACCACCAGAATCCCCAATCCTTTGCCAGAAGACTAGTCAGACAAAGATTAGGGGGACTGGAGGTCAGATTCTCTACCTCTGCTGTTCCAGAGTGAGTCTTCCCTTGTGGGAGATTTGGGGACCCGGACAAGAGTCAAGAGGCTGTGGTAGATTGCACTGATAGCATTCTACTTGTTTAAGTTGGCAGCTCTTCTTGAGCTTATCACGGAATCACTGTGGGAACTGAAATTGGAATCTCTGCAGTCTTTGGCTACCTAGTGCTCCATAATGAGTGCTTTTCAGGATAAGACCACATTTTTGCCCAAGAAGAAAGCCAAAGCTCACATCCTGATCTCATTGGATTAGTCATGGAGCATTGGAAGGCCTCGGAGAGCTCCTTATGGGGTGCCAGGACAATGACAAAACTTTATTCCAGAGCTCCTGACTTTCATCATCTGTTTGTTCATCTTATGATGGATTCGGATTCGCTGGTAGCCCAAGTTATCAAGCCTACTTCCCTGTCTAGTAAAGGGGGGGGGAATTTTGAAGGATGTGCAGGACCACAGGATGGTTCTGGTGCTTAACCATCAGTTTGAATTATTATCCTTAGGAATTAAAGTGGCGTCAGCAGCTTCCTTTGCAGCATGAGCCTGTCATACCAGAGTCCGTCAGATTCCCAGCAAGGATGATGACATTTATCCCCAGCTGGTAATGGCGGGGGTTGATTATGTAGCTAATGCTCTATATGATATTGTCAGAGTATTCGACAGTTTCTGCTTACGCCATCTCTGCCTGGAAGATGCTATGGATTAAACAATGGATGGGAGATTCAGCTTCTAAGCCATGGCCAATAAGCAGGATCCCTTTTAAGGAAGAAATGCTGTTTGGGAAAGGTTTGGACAACCTTATGGCCAGTGTGATGGACTGTCGTCTAAAAGCACTACCAGACAGCAGACTATAGGCCCCTCAGGGTCTGGTTGGAGAAATTTTCATGGCTCAAGGCGTTTTTCGCTTATACACCAAAGGAACGGTTACCCAGAGAGCGTATTAAGGCTCTCATCAGCAATATGGAAGAACCAGACGTCCTTAGTCCTCCAGACTGCACATCACCTCAGCCTCCAAGAAATCCCAGTGACGCCAGGTCAGGAGTCATACCTCCACAGATAGGAGGGAGGTTGACAGCTTATTGGGGGCGTGGGCGCGGATCAGCTTGGACTGAAGGGTGCTATAGATTATCCAAGAAGGATACAAGCTGGAGTTCAACTGCCCCCTAGAGGGACCATTTTATGGATTCGCTGGCCAGGCAACAAGAAAAGGCAATCAAAGTCAAGGCGAAAGTGCAAAGACACTGTCATTTGAGCCATAGAACCCGTACCACACACAGAATCGGGCTTGGGCAGATATTCAGCATACTTTGTAATATCAAAGAAATGATTGGAGGCCGATTCTGGATCTCAAGTCGGTCAAGGCAGTGTTAAAAGTGCTGTGGTTCCGCATGTAGACTGTTCATTCAGTCATAGCGGTGTTAGCACCAGGGGAATTCCTGGCCTCCTTGGATTTGTCTGTCTTGACTAGATTGTAAGCTCTTTTGAGCAGGGACTGTCTCTTCTATGTTTTGATGTACAGCGCTGTGTATGTATAGTAGGGCTGTAGAAATGATTAGTAGTAGTTAACAGAGAGGGCTATTTCCATATTCCCATGTTTCTGGTTCACAGAAAGTTCTTGAGATTTCCTGTGTGGGGAAGGCATTTCCAATTCTCCGCACTCCCCTTTGGGTTGGCAACAGCACCATGCATGTTCACCAAGCTGATGGTTGTAGTGGCAGCTCACCTCCAGAAGGCAGAGTTCTAGGTATATCCCTATTTGGATGATGGTCTTATCAGAGCCTCATCCAAAGTGGAGGGGGAGAGAGCGGTATCTCCATTGATTCAGCTGTTGCAGGATCTGGGTTGGATTGTCAATTTCCCAAAAAGTCATCTGGAGCAGGGCCAACTCTTGGAGAACCTGGGAACCTGTTTCAACACTGTGGAAGGCCGTGTCTTTCTTCCCGAGTCAAGCAAGCAGAAGCTTACAAGCCAAATTGTGGAATTCTTGAATATGCCTGCTCTTATGACTTGGCACTGTCTAGGATCCATGACAACAACCATAGAGATGGTTCCATGAGTGAAGGTCCATATGTGTATGCTACAGGACACTCTTATCCTGCTGGTCTTCATGATCTGATTTGTTCCAGAAGCTGTGGGCCTGGAGGGTAGAAGCGAGGCAAAGCTTGCTCTGGAGGCTTTGTTTGGAGTCACTTGCAAAGGACATGCCGGTCTCTATGGCTAAGAAGGGGGGGGGTGTCATTGCCTGGGTCACCCAGTTCAAGGCTGATGGATGCCATCGCAGAGGAAATGGTCTATAAATTGGCTGAAGCTGTCAGCCATTCAGCTCCTATTATGGTCTCTGGAAAAATCCTTGGAGGGCAAAGCGATCAGGGTTTTCTCTGACAATGTCACAGTGATGACTTATGTCAATCAACAAGGAGACACCAGAAGTGCTCCGCTGTGTTTGGAGGCCCAGTTATTGTTCCATTGGGCAGAGCTTCATCTGTTGGTTTTGTATGGGGAGGATGAATTTTAAGAAAATGCTGAAAACTCAATTATTTGCCAATGCCTTCTTATGCTAAGATGTATTTCAGTTGATAATCACCTTCTAGAATTTTTCTGACATCAATTTATGATTTAAAGCTTGTTTGTACTTCTGAATTGATTGAATTTGTGCTCTATACCCTATTATAAAAGGGACGACTAATGATGTTATCTTGACATGTCTATGTTATATGTGATAATTGGAGGGAAACAAGATTTTATGTATGTGATATGGAAACCGCATAGTTGTATGTGGTATATAAATTTTTAAATAAATAAATGTAGTGGGAGTGGACGACATACAGGCTGAATTTCTCAGCTGACAGACCTTGATCTTGGGGGAGTGGTCATTGTCCCAGCAGGCATTCGACTGCATTGTGGGTTGATGGGGACAGCCGATGTTCGGCCTGATGGCCTTGGTGACAAACAAGAACGTGGATCGCTTCTTCAGCCAAAGATTCGAGTTAGGAAGTGCCAGTCTGGTCCTGGTGGCTTCAAATTGGCCATGGAGGCTGTGGTATGTGAATCTAGTGCACCCCCAGAGAGGCAAAGGTCTTAGGATTCCAATGCTGCCAGATCTCTTGTCACAGGGTCCAGTTCTTATGACATGGCTCTTGAACGTGCAGCCTTAGCACAGAAAGGTTATTCGGAGGTCATCATAGCTACCCTCCTTAGAGCTAAAAGGACAGCAACAGTTGTGGCCTATAGGAAGACCTGGAAGTTATTTCAGCCCTTCAGTGCTGTAGTGTCAATTGTGCTGGAATTCCTGCAGGCTGGCCTGGAGAATCAGTCTACACCCACCAGTGAGACAGTCCTTTCCAACATGGAATCTTAGCATCATTTTGCAGGGGCTTGGCAAGGCTCCTTTTGAACTGTTGCAACAGGCATTCCTGATGGACCTGACAGGAAAGATGGTGTCCCTGGGGGTTGTAGTCTCTACTAGGAGAGTCTTGGAGCTGCAGGCACTTTTCTGCAGGAGTCTCCCTGCATACAGTTCCGTAATTTTTGCCAAAAGTGGTGTCGGTCTTCCTTGTCAATCAGGAAGTATGATTAACTGCGTTTCATGCCATGGATTCCAAGAAGAAGGCAATGTGCTAGAGTGGCTGGATGTATAGAGTTCTTCTCCGTTAACTCAAAGTTACCAGTGACTTTCAGTTTTCAGATCATCTGTTCTTCCTAACCAATTCTGCTAAGTGAGGCAAGCCAGTATCTAAGGCGTCCATTTCCAGATGGATTTCATCGGTGTACATTGGCAGGATTTCATCAGTGTACATTGGCAGTGGGAAACAGCGGTCAATTTCCTTGAGAGCACACTCCACTAGAGGTGTGTCTACTTCATGAGCAGAATCGCAGGCAATCCCTCCCGAAGAGATTTGTAGGGCAGCTTTATGGTCTACTCTCCAACCATTTATGTAGTTTCACAGAGTGGATGTGGCTACACGAGAGGATACCACTTTGGGTCCTCAATTTTAAGGGCATCCTATACTCAGGAGTTTGCTTAAGTACATCACCTATCCTTGACACATTGCACCAGAAAAGATTAGATTCTTATCTCAATTATCTTCTTTCTAATAGATGTGTCAAGGGGTCCTGATGCCCTGCCCTGTCAGTTAGATTTCACCTGCTTACTGTCTCAGACAGAGTGCTGGAGGTACAGTATTCTCCTGCCAGTCTGATGTGAAGAGTAAAATACTGAATGCAAAATAAATAAATAAAAGAGAATCTCTCAGAGCTTGATAAGTGTTAGTGCTGGTTGCACTTTGACAGATGGTTTGTTCATTCCACCTGGGTTTAAGCTATGAGTTGATTAACTTCGTTCAAGTTTGTCTTACAGAGCAGAACAGCAGTGTAGTATCGGGAATGTTCCCCATACCCTTCTTTCCTTTTCTTATGTTGTAGTGATGATCGATTGATTTGGTACAAACTGAAGGGGACATTACTACCATTGGTGAAGGAGTTGGAGTTAAAGAATGTAAATTTCTTTCTTCTGCAATACAACTCGTGGGAAGGGGGACATTTATTACCTATCATCAGAACTCCTAGACACGTCTACCAGAAAGAAGATTATTGAGGTAAGAACATAATCTTCCGTAATGCTTTTTAAGAATTGCCAAAATGGTTTCAGTTGTATGGGAAAAAACTGGATTCAAATAAAAGTAGTTTTCTATTGTTGTTGAATGAAGATTACATCAGAGTATAATAAGAAAAATGCATTGCCCTCTTCAGTAATTAACAAATAGGTAAAGTTTGCTTTTCTTTGGGCAAGGAGAGCGCCACAGCGGGCAGCAGTATTCCAATATGTCGCCAAGCCCAGGCCAAGTTAGAGGTTGCTCTATACATGTTCCTGTGGAGTCCTGACATTGAAGCTGTCCTTGTTGCCATGTCCTGTTTCCGACATCTGTGTGAAGAAGCTGATATTCGGTGCGGTGTAGATGAAGTGTCTGTACATAATTTCTTGCCAAACTATAACACCTTCATGGAGTTTGCATCAGTCAGCAACATGATGTCTACAGGTACAGTGGGGAAGGGGGAAGGGCATGAGTTGCGAATATTGCTTTTGAAGTCTGATCTATATTGTGAATGTGTAGTTTGTATTAGACTATATTTTTATTTACCTTCGTGTATTTTACTGATAATTTTATGTAACATAGATTACAAGCTCTTTTGAGCAGTGACTGTCTTTTGATGTACAGCGCTGTCTATGTCTTGTAGCGCTTTAGAAATGATTATTATTAGTAGTAGTATATGACAGCATGTAAAGACCAGCAATGTCCATCTAGTCTGTCTAATTATAATTTTGTGATCATTACATTCATTATAAATATTTGATTAAGCCAGCAATCCAAAAATGTTGCAAACTAATGACATTTTCTTGCCATCAACCTTTAGGTGAATGTGACACAAAAAATTCACCCTTGTTCTTAATTTGTCACTGCTAACCTCGGGTCACGGACCATTAAGGTCTGTCTGGCTCTGGTCTTGTTTCCCCATTGCTGGACTTACTGTCAAAGATTTCACCTCCTCATCTATAATAAGGACACAGACCTTAATGTACTGTAATGTGATACTGCTTTCTGCTTCACGCTGAACCTGGCTGTCCTGGGAAAAGGCAGACTGTAAATCTTTAAATTTAATTAAACAAGAGAGACAGATTTTTCAGTGGCTTGCCTCCTGTCCCTTTTAGCATTTTTTTATGCTGATCCTTCAGTAATGAGAGCTGAATCCCTTTACCCTGCCTGACCTATTTTTAGTATTCTGATGGAAAGGGAGGTAAATGTACATATTTTATTCCACCTCAGGGCGAGCAGCTCTTCAGAAGAGAGTGATGGCGTTACTGAGACGCATAGAACATTCAACAGCTGGAAACACAGAGGTTAGCTTTATACAAATTATGAAACTGCTTTAATGACACAGGTGGAGATAGTTGCATGAAACAAGGTGGAATTTGTGTAATAAAATTTCATGAATAAATGCTCAGAAATTATTCATTTTTTAGGCTTGGGAAGATACATATACAAAATGGGAGGTGGCTACTAAACACATTCTTAATTACCCCAAAACGAAATTGGAGGATGGCCAGGTAAGACTGAATTTCAGATTTTATTGTGTTTTTTGGTATCTTTATAATACACAGAGGCTGATGTTGCCTCAATTGTCATGTTTCCCACCTGCAGATGCTAAATGGACCAACAAGAAGACATTTAGGTGATCATTTTCAAAGCACTTTGCACACAAAGTACTATAGTAACCTATGGTATTTTGTGTGTCTAAGGCCTAGATTCACTAACCTCATTTTTTGGGGCGATCCGCGTGCGATCTGTGGCCGAGTCTTGCTGGGCGGCCGATTCACGACAGTTCTTGCATTCAAAAGATCTGGTCGGAAGCACGCCCATGGAGCGATTGCGACACATGCGCCTTCCTCTTCTAGCCGTCTCCCCTCACCCTGCATGTCAGCCTGTCACTCCCGGAGCATAAGAAGTTCAGGGAACCTGCCTAAGCAGCCCAGCCCCAGCCTGGCCTTATGCGCCTTCACCTCTGCCTTCCTTCCTCTTCTTGCCTCCGGTGTTTTAACCCATGGGAAAGCAGGGCTGCATTGCGATGTGTTGAGGTGACACTTTTGTCTCTCTTCGGTTCAGCTGTTGTAAGCAACAGATACAGCGTTGTTGTATTATTAACTGTGTGAATTTCAAATACTGAAACAACTCTCTTTACCAAGGATTTGAAAGCCTGGACATTTTCCAAGTTGAGCAGAGTTGGTTTCTCTCTGCTCAGCTTCCATTTTTCAAGCTGCTAGTGGGAAGCTCAATCTCGGAGAGGTGAAATGGCCAACGATGGCCGAGCTGGGAGCTTGTACTGCCACACCACTGCTTTTTTTTTTCCCTTGTAACTGTGTTTTCACACAAATCAGGAGGAGGAAGGGAGAAACTGCAGCACTGGGTATTTTGTAGAGAATGAGGCGGATGGAGAGGCAGGCTTGCTGCTTGAACACACAGGCGGGCAGGGTGGCAGAGAGCAGTTTTTTTCAGGGCTGCAGGGCTGGGATTTCAATGAGCACCTGGTCCTCAGCAGTCGCTTGGTTTTCAATCAGCCAGCCCAGTCGGTGTGCCTTAAATTGTTTAGTGAATCAAGGCCCTTCCTACTTTGTATGCCGTTTACCCTCATTTGCATGCGAGAATTGGTTCGGGTGCGGAGCAGATGGGGAGTGAGGTTAGTAAATCGGGTCATAGGGAAATTGGGTGGCAAAGAGCTCGCAAACCGATTGGTACACGATCAGTTTGCTTAGTGAATCTAGCCCTAAGTGCTTTGAAAATGAGCCTCTTAATATCTCTAAAATTTTTAAGCTCAAAATGCAGTGTGACACTTTCTTTGCCTTGTTACAAAATAGTTAAAACTGTACTGCATAATATGGATATCAGCAGTGCCAGTTTTACCTATAAGCTAAATAAAGTACAGTTTAGGACCTCAGAAGATTTTTTTTTTTGGGGGGAGGGGGGCTCTGAAAATTTTATGTGGCTTTTTATAAAACATTTAAATGTTTGAGAGGTAGATTTACTTTCATCTGTAACATAGTAAATGACAACAGATAAAGACCTGAATGGTCCATCCAGTCTGGACCATAGAAGTCTGCCTGGTGCTGTCCTTAGGTTCCAACCACCAGAGTTGCCATCGAAGCTCTCCCCATCCCATCCCAAAATGAGTAACCATATTTGGGATACACCATGCAAATCTGCCCTGTTCCAGCCCTAGTTCTTCAGTTTTTAGCCTTTATTTTCTGATTGGAGATCCTTGGTGTTCGTCACTGTTTTGCATTCCATCACCTCTCTTGGGAGGGCATTCCAGGCATCCACCACCCTCTCTATGAAATTTTCCCTAACATTACCTCTAGTTTTACCATTTTCCCTTCTCTAGAAAAGATTTGGTTCTGTATTAATACCTTTTAAGTATTTAAACATATGTATCTTATCTCCCCTATCCTCTAGAGCAGGGGTGCCCACACTTTATGGGCTTGTGAGCTACTTTTATAATGACTAAGTCAAAATGATCTACCAACAATAAAATTAAAAAAAAAAACACAAAGCACTCTGAAAGGCAGAGAAAATGTTAATTATTCATATTATCCCAGGACAAGCAGGCAGCATATTCTTAACGCATGGGTGACGTCACCGACGGAGCCCTCGGTACGGACCTTTTTAACTAGAAGTTTCTAGTTGGCCGCACCGCGCGTGCGCGAGTGCCTTCCCGCCCGACGGAGGAGTGCGTGGTCCCCAGTTTCTTCGTTTCCGCGGAGCGAAGAAGACGCGTGTGTTTTTCAACGGCCGTTGAACTCACTTTTTTGCCTTCCCGCTCGCGAATTTTTTCTTATTTTATTTGTATTCACCTTCGGGTTTCTTTTCTTTTAGTTGCAAAAAAAAAAAAAAAAAAAACTTTGATTTTTTTCTATCTTTTTTCGTTTTGCCCCGGCGGGGCCTGTTGCCATTATCCAGGCCTCGGGATTCGATTTTGCGGAGGCTGTTTTCCCCTTCATGCCCCCGCAGGTCGGTTTCAAGAAGTGCCAGCGGTGTGCACGCCCGATCTCCCTCACTGACCCACACAATTGGTGTTTACAGTGTTTGGGGCCAGAGCATCGGGCGGACTCCTGCACCCGCTGTGCCACTCTTAAAAAGCGGACGCTTAAAAACCGAAAAATACAACAAGATCTGTTGTTCGGCACCGGGTCGACCATGGAATCCTCGACTTCGACAGCGGTACCACAGAAATCGGCACCGTCGGCTTTGACGACGCCCGACCCCACATCGGCGCCGCTGGCGCAAGGTAAGCCGGCTAAGAAGCCTACCCCTTCCCTTGAGCGCCCACCGGCCACAGTGGCGACACCGACCCTGCCGGCCTCGAGCCGAGCCCGAAAGCGCTCCGTCCCGATTTCGGTGAGTGCCTCATCATCGGCCTCCTCATCGCCGGGACGTAGAGCGGCACCTAAGGAACCGAAGAAAAAGAAAGCGGTTCCGGTGCCTCCCCTGGATGACCGAATTGCGGCCATCCTCCAGGGTCAACTGCAAGACCAGCTGAAACGTCAGCTCGAGCAACTGTTGCCTACTATCCTGGCACCGCTCCTTCCGGTACCAGACCGGCCCGAGCCCCGTACCGAGCCACCGGTGTCCACCCCATCGGTACCTATTAATACCTCCATGCCGATTCTCTCGGCCCAACTTACCACTGCGGATCCTCCTCGGGACCGAGCGGAGCACCATTCTTCCCGGGACCGGGACCGACGCCGGTCCTCTTCCCCCGGTACCGTTTCGGTACGCTCTGGGAAATCTTTGTCCAAGACTCACCATACCGACCCTTCCACCCCGGTGTCGCGTCATGCACACCCGGAGGTCCGGGACCCAGACTTGTGGGAAGAGTCTCCCCCCGGTACCGAGGAAGATCTCTCCTCCTCTGATGAGGATCCCTCAGCTCCTGATGCCACCTCCAGGCCTGAGCAATCCTCCTTCTCAAAGTTTCTCAGGGAGATGTCTGCCGCCCTATCCCTCCCTCTGGAATCAGACTCCAAGAAATCCCAAGCCTTTCTAGAGGCTCTGGATTTTGAGCAACCTCCCAAGGAGTTTCTTAAACTACCCGTGCATGACATCCTACGGGAGACTTTCTATAAAAATTGGGAAAACCCCCTTACAGTACCTGGGGCCCCACGCAAGTTAGATAACCTTTATAGGGTTATCCCTATTCCAGGATTCGATAAGTCACAACTTCCCCATGAGTCCCTCCTGGTTGAATCCACCTTAAAGAAGACTCAGGGCTCCAGTGTCTATGCCTCCACCCCTCCTGGCAGAGAGGGTAAAACCATGGACAAGTTTGGCAAGAGGCTCTATCAGAATGCCATGTTGGCCAACAGGGCGAACAACTATTCCTTCCATTTTTCATTCTACATGAAACACTTGGTCCAGCAGTTGTCAGCCCTCCAGAAGTATCTCCCAGAGAGGAAGATCCCACTTTTTCAGCAACAAATCTCTGGTCTCCTCCAATTGAGAAAGTTCCTGGTCCGCTCGATATATGATTCCTTCGAGCTTACCTCCCGTGCCTCTGCCATGGCTGTAGCCATGCGCCGCCTGGCCTGGCTGAGAGTCTCAGACTTGGACATTAATCACCAAGATCGTCTAGCCAACGCCCCTTGTCTTGGGGATGAACTGTTTGGAGAGTCCCTGGATTCCACCACCCAAAAACTCTCCGCGCATGAAACTAGGTGGGACACCCTGATTAAACCAAAAAAGAAGGCTCCGCCTACACGTCCTTACAGGCCTCAAACCTCATACCAGCGCAGATTCTCAGCCAGACCACTCAACCCGCCTTCCCAACAGTCTCGGCGGCCACGGCAGCAACATCACCAGGCGCAGGCACGTTCTCAATCCACTCAACCTAACAAGCCTCTGCCTTCTGCTAAGCCGTCTCAGCCCTTTTGACTCTTCTCTCCAGGGCATAGCCAGTCTTCCACCTTCGCTACCTCTTCCACAACCAATCGGAGGTCGTCTCACCATTTTCTCCAGTCGTTGGGAGGTCATCACATCGGACCAGTGGGTCCTCAACATCATCCACCACGGCTACTCTCTCAACTTCCAGACTCTTCCACCGGACAACCCTCCCGTAGAGTCTGCTTCTCATTCATCTCAAATCCCCCTCCTCCTGAGGGAGGTTCAATCCCTCCTTCTTCTCAATGCCATCGAAGAGGTCCCTCCAGAACAAAGGGGTCAGGGATTCTACTCCCGCTACTTCCTGGTACCCAAAAAGACAGGAGACCTCCGTCCCATTCTCGATCTCAGGAACCTCAACAAACATCTCGTCAAAGAGAAGTTCAGAATGCTTTCCCTTGCCACGCTCTATCCTCTTCTCTCTCAACACGACTGGCTATGTTCCCTGGACCTCAAGGAGGCCTACACTCACATCTCCATCAATCAGACTTCTCGCCGCTACCTGCGTTTCCAGGTACACCACCATCACTATCAGTACAAGGTGCTTCCCTTTGGCCTCGCCTCATCTCCCAGGGTATTCACCAAGTGCCTGATAGTGGTAGCGGCCTTCCTCAGGTCCCACAACCTCCAAGTGTTCCCCTACTTGGACGATTGGTTGGTGAAAGCACCGTCGCCTCAGCTTGTGCTACAGGCCACTCATCACACCATCTCTCTCCTCCATCTCTTGGGGTTCGAGATCAACTACCCCAAGTCGCATCTGCTTCCTACCCAGCGACTTCAATTCATCGGAGCTGTTCTGGACACCACTCTAATGAGGGCTTTTCTTCCCTCCGATCGTCAGTGGACCCTGCTCCATCTCTGTCGTCAGGTCCTCATGCATCCCACCATTCCTGCCCGACAAATGATGGTCCTCCTGGGCCACATGGCATCGACAGTTCATGTCCTTCCTCTGGCACGCCTCCATCTCCGGACACCTCAATGGACTCTCGCCAACCAATGGTCACAAACGACGGATCTTCTTTCTCATCCCATCTCTGTGACATCATCTCTTCAGCAATCTCTCCAATGGTGGTTGAACTCCTCAAATCTTTCCAGGGGTCTACTCTTTCATCTGCCCCCTCACTCTATGACCATCACCACAGATGCCTCCCCCTATGCGTGGGGAGCCCATCTAGGGGATTTACGCACCCAGGGTCTTTGGACCCCACAAGAACGTCAGCATCACATCAATTTCCTGGAACTCAGAGCCATGTTCTACGCTCTCAAAGCGTTCCAGCATCTTCTCTACCCCCAGGTTCTTCTCCTGTGCACAGACAATCAAGTCGCCATGTACTACATAAACAAACAAGGCGGCACCGGATCTCGCCTCCTTTGCCTCGAGGCCCTACGCATCTGGACCTGGGCCACGGCCCGCAATCTTTTCCTCAAGGCGGTCTATATCCAGGGCGAACAGAACTCCCTGGCCGACAATCTCAGCCGCATGCTTCAGCCTCACGAGTGGACACTGGATCCTCCAACACTCCACTCCATCTTTGCTCGATGGGGCACTCCGCAGGTGGACCTCTTTGCAGCACCTCACAATCATCAGCTGCCCCAATTCTGTTCAAGACTCTTCTCTCCTCATCGTCTGGCACCAGATGCATTCCTGCTCGATTGGAAGGATCGGTTCCTGTATGCCTTCCCTCCACTTCCTCTGATGTTGCGGACCTTGTTCAAGCTCCGCAGGGACAGGGCCACCATGATTCTCATCGCCCCTCGATGGCCACGACAACACTGGTTCTCCCTCCTGCTCCAACTCAGCTCCAGGGAGCCCATTCCTCTTCCTGTGTTTCCTACTCTACTTACACAGCAGCATCAATCTCTACTACATCCCAATCTGTCTTCGCTCCACCTGACAGCTTGGTTTCTCTCGGGCTGACCTCTCCAGAGAATCTATCTCAGCCTGTCCGTCTCATTTTGGACGCCTCCAGGAAACCGGCCACCCTCCAATGTTACCATCAGAAGTGGACCAGGTTCTCCTCCTGGTGTCTGCGGCATCATCAGGATCCCACCTCTTTGGCGGTGGAATCTGTACTGGACTATTTGCTCTCTCTGTCCAATGCTGGTCTCAAATCTACCTCCATCAGAGTCCACCTCAGTGCCATCACTGCATTTCACGAGCCTATCCTCGGAAAACCCCTCACGGCTCATCCTCTGGTTTCCCGGTTCATGAGAGGTCTCTTCAATGTCAAACCACCTCTAAAGCCTCCTCCTGTCGTCTGGGACCTAAATGTGGTTTTATCAGCTCTCATGAAACCTCCTTTTGAGCCTCTTGCCTCAACTTCGCTCAAATTCCTTTCCTGGAAGGTGCTTTTCCTGATTGCCATCACCTCTGCCAGGAGGGTTAGTGAGCTGCATGCACTGGTCGCTGATCCACCTTTCACTGTTTTTCACCATGACAAGGTGGTCCTGCGCACCCATCCTAAATTTCTTCCTAAGGTGGTCTCAGCTTTTCACCTCAACCAGTCCATTGTGTTGCCTGTCTTTTTCCCTAAACCCCATTCCCATCCTGGGGAACAGGCGCTGCACACGCTGGATTGTAAGCGTGCCCTAGCCTACTATCTTGACCGTACCAGGGCTCACCGATCCTCTCCTCAGCTTTTTTTGTCATTCGACCCTAACCGTATGGGTCATCCTGTCTCCAAACGAACGCTTTCCAATTGGCTTGCTGCCTGTATTGCGTTCTGCTATGCTCGGGCCGGTCTGTCACTGGAAGGTGCTGTCACGGCACACAGAGTCCGAGCTATGGCTGCTTCTGTGGCTTTCCTCCGCTCCACGCCCATCGAGGAAATCTGCAAGGCGGCCACTTGGTCCTCAGTTCACACGTTCACTACTCACTACTGTCTGGATGCCTTCTCCAGACGGGATGGACACTTCGGCCAATCTGTGTTACAAAATTTATTTTCCTAATGGCCAACCATCCCTCCTCCCTCTTTGTTAGCTTGGAGGTCACCCATGCGTTAAGAATATGCTGCCTGCTTGTCCTGGGATAAAGCACAGTTACTTACCGTAACAGGTGTTATCCAGGGACAGCAGGCAGATATTCTTACGTCCCACCCACCTCCCCGGGTTGGCTTCTTAGCTGGCTTATCCTAACTGGGGACCACGCACTCCTCCGTCGGGCGGGAAGGCACTCGCGCACGCGCGGTGCGGCCAACTAGAAACTTCTAGTTAAAAAGGTCCGTACCGAGGGCTCCGTCGGTGACGTCACCCATGCGTTAAGAATATCTGCCTGCTGTCCCTGGATAACACCTGTTACGGTAAGTAACTGTGCTTTCCGGGTTTTTTCAAAGAGGTCACGGCAGATGACTCTATGCAATGTCACCTCAGTAACAAAATACAAAAATAGACAAATACACCCCCTCCCTTTTTACTAAACCACAATAGTAGGTTTTATCACAGGGAGTTACGCTGAATGCCTCGCGCTGCCCTCAATGCTTATAGGCTCCCTGCGCTAAAAAACGCTATTGCGGTTTAGTAAAAGGGAGCCATAGTGCAAAATATAGACAGCAGATATAAATTCTCAAAACCGACACATTTTGATCACTAAATTGAAAATAAAATCATTTTTCCTACCTTTGCTGTTTGGTGATTTCATGAGTCTCTGGTTGCACTTTCTTCTTCTGACTGTGCATCCAATCTTTCTTCCTTTCTTTCAGCCTCCTGTATGTTTCCTCTCCTCCAGACCTCATTCTCTCCCCCAACTTTTTCTTTCTGTCTCCCTGTTCCCCCTTCTTTCTGTCTCCCTGTCTGCCCCCTTTCTTTCTTTCTCCGTGCCCTCCCCCAAGCCACTCGGTTTGCTGCCACCGCCATCGGGGAACAGCCCCCAAGCCACCGCCGTCCCAAGCTTTCCCTGCAGAAGCGTTGCGCTGACCAGCATTCCGCTCCCTGATGTCAATTCTGACGTAGGAGAGGAAGTTCCGGGCCAACAAGGCATTTCTCCTTATTCCATCCAGCCTGAGCCCCATCTCTCCTTGATCCAGCATTTCCCTTCTGTGTCTGTCAGAATTACCATTCCACCTATTTTCCAGCATCACCCTTCTTTGTGTCCATCTCACCTATATCCCTATCTCATCACTTTTTCAGAATCTTCATTTGTCTCTGTCCTTGTCTTTACCCCATGTTCACCATTTGCCCTTTCAATGTCTTTATCTCCCCCCCCCACACTTTTTCAGCATTACTTCTATGTCTCTATTTCACCTCCTCTTCATGTCCCCTCTGTATCTCTATCCTTATTCAGTAGGTCCTGCTTACTCTTTCTCTTCTTTGTGTCACTATCTCCATTTTCAGCTTTCCCTTCTTTTCCTTTGTTAATGCACCCTGTAGCCAGAATCATTCCACCCTCCCTCCACTCCGGCCCAGCCCAGTATGAAATATTTCCTTTTGTTTCCCTCCCCTCTCTCTTTCTCTCTCTCTTCTGCTCCCTCACCCACGAGTCCTGCATCTGGCCCTCTCCCTTCTACCTGCACCTGGCAAAACCCCCCTGCTCCGCGGCTCTCTTAAGCAACTCGTCAGCAGCGGTGATCAAGACAAGCTGCCGACATCGAGGCCTTCCCTCTACGAGTCCCGCCTTTGTGGAAAAAGGAAGTTGAAACAAGCGGGACTCGCAGAGGGTAGGCCCCGACGTCAGAAGCTTGTGTCGATCACTGCTGCTGAGTTGCCGAAGAGAGCCGCGGAGCAGGGGGTGTGGCAGGAAGCAGGTAGAAGGGAGAGGGCTGCTGGAAGAGGTAGAAGTTCCGGAGTATGACACCGACCCGGGCCAGGATGATTTCTTTTTCAGGCTGTTGCTGTTGCTGCTGCTGCCGCCACCACGCCACCCCCCCCCCCCCGGAAATGACAAAAACAGCCTAATGCCCGGCGTCGGCATCTTTTGACGTCGGGGAGAGGAAGGCTGATAGGCCCAGTAGATCGGGACGGCAACACGAGTCTATCACAGAGCCCGGGATGGGCTCTGCGATCGACTCACGTTGCCTTCCTGAGCTACTGGTCGATCGCGATCGACGCGTTGGGCACCCCTGCTCTAGAGTATACATATTCAGAAATTCCAGTGTCTTCTTGTATGTCTTTTGGCTCAAACCCCTACCATTTTCGTTGCCTTTCTTTGGACAGCTTCAAGTTTTCTCATTTCTTTTTTTTTTTTAAATCAAATTTTCATCATTATCATTTTTACAGATGATAATAAAGAAAGGAAAAGTTACAGAAAAATAAAATATTTCAAGTATTATTCACTATCTCCTCTAGTCTATATAATGGGAGAATATATCCTGATATTAACTAAGCAATGCATTCAAACATAATCATGATCAAAAAATCAAATATTTATGATGCATCATAAATCTGAACTCCAAACTATTATTAATTCAGATGGCGGCCTTACAAGTTTCATGAAGTTGTAAAAATTGTTCCAATTGAATAGAGTCCCAGTATACCTATTCACTTTCTTTAAATTTCACTAAACATTTGCATGGGAACTTTAGATAAAATGTGGCTGATTTAAAAGCTAAAAAAGCTTTTCTTCTCAATTGTGTAGCTTAGGCCACATCTGGAAAAATCAATACATTATCTCCACAAAATTTAAGAAGCTTATCCTGAAAATAGGCTTTCATAATTAAAGATTTATCTATCTTTCTTGCACAAGTTATCAATAGGGTAGATCTAGTTTGGATTGTATCCTGTGAGTCTTCCAGGAAACCAGTTAGATCAAACTCTATCTTTTCCAACTGATCTACACCCAAGTCTGCCGGACTTTTCTTTTTCTGTGGGATATAGTATAGATTTGTTATGGCAATTTCTTTGCGTCAGCCAGCCCCAATACTTCCTTAAAATATTTCCGAATTAAAATTTCTGGGGACAATAAATGAGTTTTTGGGAAATTGACCATTCGTAGGTTTTTTGCCATTAAGATATTTTCCATTTTCTCAAATTTTGTGTGAGTAATGTGAAAATCCTTAACAGCTGATGAAGATACCGCTTGCAATGTAACTACATGAGACTCTTGTTGTAATACATTTTTCCATAATCTTCAAATTTGAATCAACATTTTGCAACTTATTAACTACTTCCTTTGAAAATTTTACATTTTGACTCACCACTGACGTTAATAACCCCTCCACTCTAGTGTTAATATGCCATAAATCTTTAAGGGAAACTTCCTGTGACTCATCCTGGGTTTCTCTTACAACTAAAGCCTCCTCCTGGAAGGATAAGGCTTTGGGCATCTCCCCATAAACTAATAAGGAAGATACCTGTTGGTCTGATAGTCCCACAGGTTGAGAGCTGGAACCATTCTTGGGTTCCAAACCAATAGTGATATTTGGTGGAGGAGGGGGAGTTCTTTCTGGGGGACTAAGAGACACCCCTGATAGTGAATCGGCACCCTGGCTGTGGCTTAAGGCACTGGTGGGCATGATGGACCTATGGTCTGACTCGGCAGAGGCAATGCTTATGTGCTTATGTGGTGGACACTAGATGTCTATCTTTGGGGCCAGCTATAATAGGAGTAGATACTTTTGCCTTCTCTTTTCTTTTCCCCATAATGTATCAAAAAAACTCCATACATACAAATCATAAATGTCTCCCAGTGTCTCCAAGGGACTCCCAAGGGGCCTGGCGTGCCCCTTAGGGCACGCCCCTTTGGCCATGCCCTGTGGCTGCGTGCCGCAGTCGCGGTGTCCTTTTCACTCGCAGGTGCAGGTCCCGAGTGACGTCAGGGCGTCTGTCTCCGCTGAGATTCAGCACCCAAAGTCTCCTGCTCAGCTGTTAATGAGCACTGCTATCCAGGCGCAGAAAACAGTTCCCTCAAATTGCACCTCACAATCAAGGTATTCTCCGGGAATAGGCAGTCGCAGCGTCCTTTTCACTCGATGGTGCAGGACCCGAGTGACGTCAGGGCGTCTGTCTCTGCGGGTGCCCGCCAAGATTCGGCATCCAAAGTCTCCTGCTCATCTGTTAATGAGCACTGCTATCCAGGTGCAGCAAACAGTTCCCTCAAATTGCATCTCATAATCAAGGTATTCTCCCGTTTTCTCATTTCTTTCGTCATAAGCAGTCTCCAAAATTGAACACAATACTCCAAGTGGGACCTCACCAATGACTTGTACAGGGGCATCAGCAACTCTTTTTTTCTACAGGTTATGTCTCTTTCTATACAGTTTAGCGTCCTTCTTGCTATAGCTACTGCTTTGTCACACTGTTTCTTTGCGTTTAGATTCTCAGACATTATCACCCCACGGTCCCTCTCCTTATCTGTGCATATCAGCCTCTCACCTCCCAGTACATATGACTCCCTTGGATTTCTACTTCCCAAATGCATTACTTCTTTGCATTGAATTTTAGTTGCTAGACATTAGACCATTCTACCTTTTGAAGATCCTTTTCTATCCATATTTTCTTTTAAAATGTGTTTTTAAAATGGCTTCAAACGTAATGAATTTAGGTAATATTTTAAGCATAAATTTTCTTTTTTCAGGCTGATCAGTTTTCTGATTTTGCAAATAAGTTCATTATTTATATTAATAAAAGTGATCCAAATGACTAATTTTATCAGCATTAGAGAATTTTATCAGCATTAGAGAATGACACGATGACAGAATTCATCACTGTTCCCGTCCCTGCGGGAAACCATCCCCATGTCATCCTTTAAGGAGAGAGGGATGAATCAGAGTATGAATGGCCCAGCCATTGACCCTCAAGCCTTGCATTAAATAATGCTGTTGCAGAAGGACTGAGATTGAGATAGACACTAGAGCAGTGTTTTTCAACCTTTTTACACCCGTGGACCGGCAGAAATAAAATAATTATTTTGTGGACCGGCAAACTACTAGGACTAAAATTTAAAAACCCTGTATCCGCCCCATCTCCGCGAGCTCAGTCACCTCAGTAACTATAGAAAAATAGACAAATATAGTGCAAAATATAGACAGCAGATATAAATTCTCAAAACTGACACATTTTGATTACTAAATTGAAAATAAAATCATTTTTCCTTCTTTTGTTGTCTGGTGATTTCATGAGTCTCTGGTTGCGTTTCCTTCTGTCTGTGTATCCTTTCTTTCATTTCTTTCTTTCTGCACTCAGGCCCAAGAATTGTCCCTTTTCTATTCACTCCCTCTTTCTTTGCTGTGTCCTTAGTGCCCTTGGTGCCTCCTTCCCATGTCCTTAGTGCCCCCAGTGCCTCATTCACATGTCCTTAGTGCCCCCAGTGCTCCTTCCCATGTCTTTATTTCCCCCAGTGCCTCCTTCCCATATTTTTAGTGCCCCTTCCTGTCTTTAGTGTCCCCAGTGCCTCCTTCCCATGTCCTTAGTGCCCCTTCCTGTCTTTAGTGCCCCAGTGCCTCCTTCCCATGTCCTTAGTGCCCCTTCCTGCATTTAGTGCCCCCAGTGCCTCCTTCCCATGTCCTTAGTGCCCCTTCCTGTCTTTAGTGTCCCCAGCAGGGCTGTGGAGTCGGAGTCGAGGAGTCAGAGGAAATTTCGGGCACCTGGAGTCGGAATCAGAAGTACAAAAAACTGAGGAGTCGGAGTCGGAACATTTATCTACCGACTCCATTTTTGAACTTGGCATACCAATCACGGGCGATTCTTTCAGCTATAGCACCTACTATATACACAGCACAAATGTTGCGAGCAGCTTCTGCGGCCTTAGAACCTTGATTAAAAACAAAAAGAAGGTGGTGTTGAAAATGCTCATTTCTCTCAACTTGACATTCCATTTTAACGATCTGAAAATTAACCAGTGCTGTGGAGTCGGAGTCGGAGGATTCGTGGATCAGAGCTGGAGCTAGAGGGAAAGGAGAGAGCTGTTGATCCCATGGGGGGAGGGGCTAGAGGGAAGGGAGAGAGGTGCTGGATCTTTGGGGAGTGTTGAGAGAAGGGGAGAGAGGTACTGGACACAGGGCGGGGGCTAGAGTGCTGGAGGGAATGGGCCTGGAGAAGTGCTGAGGGAAAGGAGAGAGGTGCTGGACTCGCAGGAAGGGAAAGAGATACTGAACCAAGGGGATGAAGGGAGTGAAATATTTGACACAGTGGATAACCTATTTTTATGTGGATGAAATTATTTTATGTGGATGATTTTGGTGTAACTTTGGAACTTTGACTCTTTCAAATAAAGTCCATTTAGGAACATCGTCACTCCACAGAATTTTTTTTGGTTTTCAACAGCAGCCAATCCAGGTCACAAGTACCTAGAATGATTCCAAAAAACCAAACAGAATTTATACTTCTTATCCTAGGAATAAGCAGTGGATTTTCCCAAGTACATTTAAATAACGGCTAATGTACTTTTCCTTTAGGAAATTATCCAAACATTCACTGCTTTCACCACATTCTCGGGCAATGAATTCCAGAGTTTAATTATGTGTGGCTATTGTAAGGCATTTCTTATGTTTATTCCCAAAAAAGGGTTATTCTGCCTACCATTTGTTTTATGAAATCAGTTGACTGCTACTCATCACATTTCCTTCTCTTATTATGACTCAACTTGTGACATTCTCTGAGAAATATTATGCAATTTTTTGGAAACAAATAAAAATGTGGCTGTCCACAAAATATTTTGGAGAGAAGTTCATGATGATTTTTAGCTTTTATGATTATTTTTATTTTTATGCTGTATTTGATTTTTTTGTGTTAAACTTTTTATATTAATTTTATGTTTTATAGATTGCATTGTACATAGTGCTTTTTGGTCCTCACAATGGTATATCAGTGAATAAATGGAATGGAAAAAGAATTTAAGCTATGAAAACAAAAAGATTTCACTGCTTTTGCGAGATAGTTAATACTTGCCATAAGATTTTTTTTGAATTATGTAAACCATGATTGTGTTTTATGTTCATGAACATTTCTGATTTATTGTGAAAGAGAAGAAAGATAAACCTATATTTCCTGTAAACTTTATTTTATTTAGGGTACTGAAAGTCTTCATAAGACCATTGTGAAAAGGAGAATGTCTCATGTTAGCGGAGGAGGGTCAATAGATTTGTCTGACACAGACTCTCTGCAAGAATGGATCAACATGACAGGCTTTCTGTGTGCCCTAGGAGGTGTGTGCCTGCAACATCGCAGCAATGCAGGGTTGGCAACCTATAGTCCACCCATGGGGCCCATTAGCGAACGCAAGGGCTCCATGATATCCATGGTGTCTACTGAAGGCAATGCTGAGACGCCTGTCAGCAAGTTTTTAGATAGGCTGCTTTCCCTGATGGTGTGCAACCATGAAAAGCTGGGAATTCAGATACGATCGAACATTAAAGATCTGGTGGGTTTGGAACTGAGCCCTGCATTGTATCCTATGCTATTTAACAAAATGAAGAATAACATCAGCAAATTTTTTGACTTGCAAGGTCAGGTAAGTTGCACAGATTTTTCTTTTACTTCTTGTTAATGTTTTTTATGGAGTTGCCCTTAAACAGTTGGCCATTGGCATGGAGCTTTCATTTTGCAGCACCTCTTTGAAGTAGCTACAGAAATAAGTGACTAAAATATGCAGAGGGCTATCAAAATAAAAGCCTTCTGTGTACCTTTTCTTCTATGCAACTTGATGCCACTTTTTAGTATCAGTGGGTAATTTTTCCTTGAAGATTGGGAACAGCTTGTAGTGTAGCTTTTTACACAGATTTTTTAAAAAACTGATTACCTACATAAAAAGCTAAAAAACTTCCCTTTATGTGACATAGACAGTATTTCTACAACCCAAAAAGAAAGGGATCATAAAAGTGGAAAAAAAAACAATGCAAGCTAACAAAATAGCACAAGTAGCCTGCAGAATAGGGACAAAAATAAATGTAATACATATGACCCTACACGGCCCGTGATTCAACATAAAGCCTGCATCAGTGGTCGTGAAAACACAGTCCCTTCTTACTTTGAAAGCTTTGTAAGGAGCAAAGGCTCTCAGAACTGATTGTTCACTTACAGCCAAAAACAATGGCCAATCAGGGACTTCCTTGGACTCCTCCCTAAGGAAGTCCCTGATTGGCTGAGGGAGGGGCCCGAGGCACCTCAGCCAATCAGGGCCTTAGGCCCCACCCCGTGCATCACACGAAGTGCCGGAGCGAGGCCTAAGGCCACACTCGTCATCGGAGGAGGCCTGGAGCAGGAGGGACTGAGCACCCCTCCTGCTCCCAAATGTAAAGGTACAGGAAGGGGGGTGGAATCGGCTGGGAACTGGGAGGGGGCAGGAGGGCATAGGCAACCCTCCTGCCATTTGATTTTGGGGGTGGAGGATAAGGCAGGATGGAGTGGGAACCCTCCTGCCATAATTTTAAGAGCGGCGGTTTAAGGTATGAAGAGGGGTGGGCCGGGTATTGCCGAGCCAATGGCGGGTTTGCGATGGCAGGAGGGAATTGGCATCCCTCCTGCCATATTCATTCATTTATGTGCAGGGACGGGGTGGGCAGCGTTGGGCCCGATGGTAGCTGCGGCGGCAGATTTTGTGTTAAAACCATGGGCTTGCAAAGTTTTGCAGAATATATAAAAATGTCCTTTTTTATGTATTCTGGTAAAAAGCATTGCGAGCCCGTGGTTTTAGAGGGCAGGAGAGTCAGCAAGGATAGAAGCGACTGGTCTTCACCAGTCGCTTCTTTTTTGATCGGCAAGCCCAATCGGTGTTACAAAAATTGTTTAGTGAATCGCTGCCTTTCAAAATTTGCATGCCATTTCCCTCATTTGCATGCATGGATCGGGATGGGATTGCTACACACATTAGTGAATCGGGTTGGAGGGAAATCTGGTCGCAAAGGGCTCGTAAACCTATTGGTATAGGATCGGTTTGCTTTTTGAATCTAGCCCTTTGTGTTTTCAAGACCCCTGATGCAGGCTTTATGCAGAAACACAGGCCATGTCGAGTCATATGTATTAAATTTATTTTTGTCCCTATTCTGCAGTGTACTTGTGCTGTTTTGTTTATAGACAGTACTCGTATTTCCAACACCAGTGAGTAATTGTGGTTAAATACAGAGATGCATAACTTCTATAATCATTTCTAGTAAGTGCAGTATTTTGAGGACCTTGTAATAGTCGATTTGTAATTTGCAATTAAAATTTGTAAATGGTGATGCTGTCCTTACCTGTATGATATGACTCTGATTTGTAGAATGGTTGACACACTTGCTAAATTTCTATCTACTTTTGCTTTCATTATCTGCATAATTTTACAAATGGTTAAATCTTTGTGCTTTATCCAGGTTTTGCTGACTGATACAAATACACAGTTTGTGGAGCAGACCATTGCTATATTGAAGAATTTACTTGATAATCCCACAGAGGGCAGCTCTGAGCACCTGGGTCAAGCTAGCATTGAGACCATGATGCTGAACCTAGTTCGGTAAGTTCCTGTGGCTGGGGTCCTTGCCGTCAGCACAAGACGAAGCACTTGTATGGTATCATTATCAAAGAACCGTTTCCAAAATTGGTCCTTAACTTTTAATGATGAACAAGTTGTAAAAATGAGAGGTGAACTGTGGTGGTGGCATGATGGCAGTGCTGTGCACTACTATGTGGATTATCATGCTGGTTCAATTCATTAGCAGGGGATGATGCAGAGATATTAGGCACAACTCCTAGGAGGTGGTGGAGTCATAGTCAGTAATGTTGACACTTGGTTGCTGGCCCTAAAGCCTATGATGCTTACAATCCGGAGTATTGGAAGGAGTCTTTATAACATGGTTCCCAGCCTTAAAACAAGCATTGCAATGCCAAACTAGAAACTGTGTGAGGGTGGGCCTATTAAAAGAGAGAAAAATACTACTGGGTAACTGTGAATGAAGGCTCGTAGAGCCTGGACCTCACCACTGGTTCCAGTTTAAGCTAGAAGTAGAAGGGAGAAATGAGGAACTGATGGGCCAAAAAAGACACAGGAGACGAGAATTCATTGAAACTAAAGTAATCTGAGATCTGTTGAGTCTTTGTTTTGGTTGCCTCTTTCCTATTCCACAGATATGTTCGTGTGCTTGGAAATTTAGTGCATGCCATCCAAATAAAGACAAAACTTTGTCAGCTGGTGGAAGTGATGATGGAAAGGCGGGATGATCTTTCCTTTTGCCAAGAGATGAAATTTCGGTAAGCATGCATTAGTCTGTGCTGTTTCATCATACTTTCTGAGCCAAGGAGTATTTTGGTTGTTTTAGTGATATTTTGAGAGGGTGAGGCCATTGAAATCTCTGTAGATATTTTGAGAGAAGGAGGGCGTTGAAATCCCTGTAGATCTGTTTTCCTTTGTAGTTACTACACTTTTATCATGAGAGCAGATTAAAAGATTTTTTTTTAGTAGAAACTATTGTATATAATCTTGAGATCTGCCTTTAATTTCTGTAGAAAAGTATGCTAGCACAAAGATACACTTATTTACTTCTTTATTTCCACTTGTATTTCTTTTTTTCTTTTATTTTAAAATTCAAAACAAACAACTAAGATTACCATACCAGTGCCAGTGTATTTTTAGTTCTATGCAAGCCCCTAACATCTCTGAACAAATCCCCCTTTCCTTCCCTTCCCACCTACTTGCTCAGGATTTTAACTCTGAACCCTTTCCATACATATATAAAAATGTTCAAATGCATTATAAAGCAGTAATACTATTCGAAACATAAGTCTATATTAATAACCAAGTTTGCAACTCCTCTCAACTGCCTCACTCTGTCGTCCAACTTTAACCCATATGTATATATGTATAAACAACCAAATCTGTAACTCCTCTGGTACGTTCCACTCCCATGTATGTTAATTTGTTATAAAACAACAAGGCAAGCGGTCCACCAAAGAATCCAGTGTGGAAGAAAAGAAGATCGGCAGACAATGAGGAGATTCAAATCAGGTTTATTTAAGGTGCTCCCAGGAACCATGTCTGATGCATTTCGCCAAACAAGGTTGGTCAATGCTAGCAGAAAACTATGTCTTACATACACACAGGACACAGAACCACTCTCACCCAGTATGGAATAAGTAATCACAAACTAACGCCCCCCCCCCCTTTTTTTACAAAAGCACAGAAGAAGTTTTTAGCACTGGCTGGCGGGCTGAATGTTCTGCGCTGTTCTGACGATCATCGGAGCAGGATCTAACTGCATAGTCACAAAGAAACTTCCTCAAATAAACACAGAAGACGAAGGTGCTTTAGTTTAGGGAATACAGTTCACTACTGCATTCAGAATTAATGTTGTCTACAGGCGAGAAACTAACAATAGATAAAATGTCGAAGTTGCTAGGCATTGACCTCGATTCTGGACTTACTGTGGGAATGCCTCACTGGTCAAAAAATGTTTCTTCAGACTGAGGCCGCTTTAGAATAGTAGTTAAGGCAATCTTACTTCCGTATCTGGATTATTGCAACTCTCTATATGCTAACATTGCAATGAAAGGTCATAAGAGATTGCAGTTGCTTCAGAACATAGTTGCTAAACTGATCTTTCGCAAGATCAGGTTTGAGAGGGCCAGTCCGCTACTGGCGGAGCTGCACTGGTTGCTAGTTAAGAGCATAATCCAATTTAAAAGTTGCATGTAAGGTCTACAAGGCTATATATTGGGAAAATTCAATTGGACTAACATCGGCCATTCAGATCACACATTCCTTCTACAACTCAAGAATGACCCAGTGCTTCAAACTGCCTCTTCCCTCTCCACATCAAATCCAGAAGAAATCATTCTTCGAGTCTACCTTCGAGTTCCAAGGTTCCACGATTTGGAATTTCCTTCCTGCCTGCTTTCAACAGATCCTTCCTACCTTCAATTCAGGAAATCATTAAAGACATATCTATTCTCACTGTAATCTAAGACATGAACTCTACATTAACTGATCCTTGATGCTACTGTAATGAATCCTTATTAATCTTATGTAAGCTGCAATGATTCCTTACTGATAACTGCGGGTATAAGAAACAGTATGGTATGGTAAGGAAGTCAGCATTCTTTGGTTTTTAAATTATCTCAACTATGGAATGAACTTCCTATTATCTTAATGGGCCCTGGTCCTTTTCAACTTTTTCGCAAATCTCTAAAAACTATTTTATTTGCTAAATACTCATTAATATTTTCTGACTCTGTTATTTTTTCTATTTTTTTTGTATTTCTTTTAATTACTGTTAACCAAGTCGAGTTCCGTTTTGGTTGAAGACTGGTATACAAAGCTAAGTTTTAGTTTAGTTTAGTTCTCAGACAGCACAGTATTGTACCTCACATGGGAAGAACTGAATATTCAGGAACCATCGCATAATCCTGCCATTAAATTCCTTATCACAGGCCAGCCACTTGATAGGTTGATGGTCCTTAACCAGGATGAATGGTTGCCCTAGTAAATAAAACTGGAGCGTTTCCAGTGCCCATTTGACAGCTAGGGCCTCCTTCTCAATTATGGCATAGTTCCTTTTACAAGAGAGCATCTTCTGACAGATGTAAGCTAAGGGATGTTCTTTCTCATAAAAGTTTTGGGCAAAGACTGCACTGAGGCCCACACTAGACACATCAGTTTGCACACAGCTGGTTGACTGAAGTCAGGACTAAAAAGACTTGTTTGGAGTTGAGAATTTCTTTCAAGTTTTAAAAAGTGTGGCCATCTCAGAAGACCAGCAAACCTTTTCTGGCGCTGTCTTCTGTAGAAAGTGAGTCAGTGGCACTACCTTATCTGTGAACCCTAGAGTAAACCACCAGTTATAACCAACTAGACCCAGGAGGTCATAAACTTGCTTCCTAGACCGAGGTGTGTGTGGGTAATTGCCTCCATCTTCTGGATCTGAGGCCTCACTTGTCCTTTTCCAATGGAATACTCTAGGTATTGGACTTCTGTTTTGGGTTGATTGTCAATCCAGCTGCTTTCAGACTGACCTGGAAGGCTTCTACCTGGATCAAATTGCTCTTCTACTCTTTACTTTAGATGACCATATCATCCAGGTATACAGCTGCATAACCACCATAGGGTCTAAGCAGGTAGTTGTCCAGATGCTAAAATGTATCGGGGACCCCATGAATTCCAAAGGGCAGTACTGTGATCTGGAACAACCTGTGAGGTATCTTTGACAGCTGGAGTAAGGTGTACCTTCCGATATCGTTTGGTCACATCCAGTGTCAAAATAAACTGGGTTCTTCCAGTCTTTCAATCAATTTATCCATTGTAGAACATTGTTTCCGCCACTTCTTTCTCCTCCTATCTAAACTATCCAAAATTACTGGAATTTCCAAAGCCCTCCCCAGCCCATCCCAAACCAACTAGCCAGATACAGGCACAGACCGCATTAATCTGCCTAGTTCATCAATTTATACCCTTCACTTTCTGATTAGAGATATTCTGCTTGCAAAAAACAGTCAGTCATATTTTCCAACTCCACCTCCTTCTCAGGGAGCTGCTCCTGCCCTCTCAGTTTGTTTTCTGCAGGCAAGCTGCTCAGAAGTGTTTTTTTGATCTGCTCTGCGGTGCCTGGAAGTTCCCACTTGGTAGAACCTTTGCCTGAGAGGAGATGCAGATTCGTACAGTAGAAATCTGCTGCTAGCAGGGTCAGGCGCTTGGGGACACATAGCAAGCCAGCCAGCTGTCCCCTGCATAGCTGCTTACATCCCTGATTCAGTCAGGAGCTTGAGCGCAGGCTGTTTGGGCTTCTTCCTGGCTCAGCTGGGACTAACAGTGGGCTGGTTGCATGGTCTTCCCCCCCCCCCCACCTTTCGCGGTGCGGTATTCCGGGGGTTGAAGTTCAGTCTGACCTTGGACTGACTGGCAGCCAGAAGACCAGGTTCATCCAGTGAATCTGTGAGGCAGGTTTCTTCTCCCTTGATTCCTGCTGAAATCCTATGCTGAAGCAGGCAGGCATAATGTATAAGACTATTGAAGTCTTTGGGGAAAATCAGGGAGAGATCTCTAAAAGTAGAATTTGAGAGTTTCTGACCCCAGAGCCCAGGTCCTTTTCCTCTAAAACTCCTTTCCCTGTGACATTTTTTTTCCTTCAGGGAGGTCTCCATGGGCCATCTTTTGCCTCTATCTGCCTCAAAATCCATTGATTTTGCTCAAAATCGACTGGGTTAGACTCCTCAGACCTTGCAAATGGGCCTCTGGCTCAGCCTCTGAGTCCTCCAGGGCTGGGGACCAGCAGGAGGTGCATTCCCAGAGAAAGAGGTGCATTCCAAGGGAAAGAGACCATTCTCAGGAACCTCCAAATCTGTATTGGCAAAGCGCAGTCACGTGGAGGCTGCGGTGCCCAGAAGGATTGGCAGAGGGGTCCCTGCTGGGGTCAGAGAGACCCCCCAGTACAAGGCTTCACCCCAGAGTTTGTGAGCCTTTTGTGGAATGCTCATTTAAACTGCTGAGGGTCTTCAGCATCTGTTAGCAGCACACCAATGGTAGCAGTGCAGGGGTTTTCCCCTCAACAGGTATCCTGACCAGATGAGGATGCAGTCTTGGACTAGGAGGTTCAGTCTGTCATGGACTGGGAGGAGGAGAGTGAGGTGTCAGCACCCTGAGGTTGTGGGTTCAAACCCTGCACTGCTCCTTGTGACCCTTGGTAAGTCATTTAATCCTCCACTGGCCCAGGTACATTAGACAGATTGTGAGCTCAACGAGACAGATAATGAAAATGCTTGAACTACTTGTATGTAAACCACTTTGAATGTGGTTGTAAAACTACAAAATGGCAGTATACAAGTCCCAGTCCTTTCCCATAGCATGTCTAGTTCCATACCATGTTTATCCCAGTATGAAGTCTCCCTTGCAGAGTCTGCTTCTGTGCAGGATGACAGCAGACAAGAGGTGGTGGTGACTGGATCAAGGAGAAGACCCCACAGTATGCCAGCTGTTCAAGGCATCTACACTTTCAAATGTTATTTTCATGTCACTTCAAGAATTAAAGCTGCTTTGGCACAAACTGAAAGGGGCTGCAGAACCCTCTGGAGAAGGAGGAGGAGTTGAAAACCTGAATGGATTCCTTCTGCATGGCTTGTGAGCATGGAGAGAATACCCTACTGTCCAGAATGACACACCTATCTACTAGAATAGTTTCATTAGGTTTTTATATACCGCCTAACAAGGTTATCTAAGCGGTTTTACAATCAGGTACTCAAGCATTTTCCCTATCTGTCCTGATGGGCTCACAATCTATCTGACGTACCTGGAGCTATGGAAGACTGAGTGATTTGCCCAGGGTCACAAGGAGCAGTGTGGGTTTGAACCCACAACTCCAGGGTGCTGAGGCTGTAGCTCCAATCACTGAGCCACACAAGGTAAGAACCTAATCTCTTTGTCTTGCTTTCCTTGTGGGATTGAATATTAACAACACAAACTTCTACAGCTGTTCCTTCTTCCTTGTGGGATCTAGGATTAATTAAGGTGCAGACTCTGCCTTCAGTATCTGTACTGGTTCTTTCCATTCTGCCATCTGATTATACTTCTCCCTCCAAATTCACGGGTTTAGAATTCACAACTTCGGTTATTCGCAAGTTTCTAAACCCTTACCCACTCCTGCCTACTGGACCTCTCCACACCTTACCTGATTGTCTAGTGGTGAAGTGGAGCAGGAGCAATCTTCCTACGCTCCTGCCCCATGCAGAGCCGTCAACAAAAGTGGCTGCTATGAGTTCCCGTGGTCTCATGAGACTACAGCGGGAACTCGCGGCAGCCATTTTTGTTGCCTGCTTTGCATGGGGCAGGAGCGTAGGAAGATTGCTCCTGCCCTGCTTCACCGCTAGACCACCAGGTAAGGTGTGGAGAGGTCCAGGAGGCGGGGATGGGTCAGAGTCGGCCCTAAAAGTTATTTGCTATTTTTCCATATTTGTGGGTTGGCTCTGCTCCCTAACCCCCATGAATATGGAGGGAGAAGTGTACTATGCCAGCATTTAGAATGTAGAATTTCACAGTTGTTGGTTGTATGTGGCAGTTTTTTGAATGAGTATATTGAAAATGAACAAGGGAGTAAGTGACCTGAAGTATCTCACTCCAAGAATATATATTCAGTAATTGTTTCAAAAGTACCTGCATTTATTTGTAAGCAAGTTCTATACCATTAATTTGTCTGAAAAATAAAAAGCATTTACTTTTGTATAATTGTGCATAATTCTGAATCTTTGACCTCACACATTTGAAATTTTTGGTGTAATATTCCTCAGGGTGTAATTAGCAGAAGATTGCAGGAATGCCTTTACAGATATTGAAAATACCATGCTGTGTGAATAAGAGAGAATTCAATGTTTCAGTAATAAACTAGAACCTTTTTAATCATCATGAAAATTTTTAAGAAGGGGGGTCATTTTTAGATGTAGCAATAATATTTTACTACTTATATTTATTTATCCATTTCTATCAAATCTATTACCTAAGCAGGGTACGATAAAATGCACACAAATTTAAAAGCCACATAAAGCCATGCAAAATAAACAAAACAGAGATGCTTCCAAATGCCAGCTCAGATGATAATGCTATTCCACATAGATGTCAAATAAAATTCAGTCAGTGCAGTCACCTTAGAAACTTGCTTTATGTCTGTGCTTATGTGCCAAAGACCACAGTGCAGCAGTAATAAACAGACTAGTTTTGGTCAGCTGGTGACCCCTAAGCCAGTTTTCTGTAGTCCTCTGCTAACCAGTTGGTAATCACTGTCTACAGGAAGTGTGGGCTCTGTAGTAGTAGGAGAGGGGATGTGATGGAAGGATATACGGTTGCAGCCTGGCATTTTGTTTTACTGGGAGACCAAAGAGGTTTAGGTTGACCTAGAACTTATTCTCCTGCATTGCTTATGGCTGTGATAATCTGAATTGTATTGAGGATATGACGAGGGCATATACTTCCTACAGGAGTGGCTGCTCCTTCCCCCTTGTATGTTTCCCGTTTAGGAAGGAATTGGGCATTAATATGATTACTGAGAATTTTAAGACTTGGCCATATCAAAGGTCTTTTTAGTTTAGCATATTTTGGGAGCAAAGTTAAACTAAACTAAACCTTAGGCTTATATACCGCATCTTCTCTATAACAGTAGAGCTCGGCACGGTTTACAAGAAATTGGAAAGGAGAGACAAGATGGTGCTGCGATCGGACGTGCAGAAGGAAGTTCCGCTTGAGTAGCGACTTCGCTTTTAGCGATGGTGAAGCGGAAAGGCAAGCCGTGAACTTACCCAGCTGAGGCGGCTGCCTCTCCGGCTCTGGGTCAACAAATGCTACAAGAATTCCTTCTGCCAAAGGAACAGAATCTTCGGGAGCCAGAGCAGGCAGTGGAGGAAGAAACTGCTCGCGATTTCGATACCTCGCTAAGCCCCGAACAACGCGAGACTCTCAATCAGCCTAGAGGTAGAGCGCAGTTGCAGTCGGGGAGTGAAGTCCCTAATTCAGAAGAGGTTAATGTCAGATCTTACAGAATTCCAAGACAGGGGAATTAAAGGAGGAAGGATGCCATGCAAGATCTTAAATGTTAAGCAGGCACATTTAAAATAAACCCTGGAAATTATAGGAAGCCAATGAAGTTTTTGCAGGAACGGAGAGACGTGATCAACTTTACTTTTTGCAAAGATCAGCCTAGCAGCAGTATTCTGGATCAGTTGAAATCATTGAAAGCTTTTCTTGGTCAAGCTTAAATAGACCGAATTACAATAATCCAGCCTCGAAAGGGTGATTGATTGAACAAGGACAGCAAAGTGTTGATGATGGAAACAGGATCCCACTTTCCTCAACACCATTAATTTACTAGTAGCTTATTTTATAACTGTTGTTGAGAGAGGTGTACACTTAATTTATTTAACTGACTGGGCTAGGAACTTTGAGGACAAAGAAGCCTGAATAGCTTTTATTTATTAGTGGGTTGATTGATCTGTCATGTTCAGTTGTATTTTGTGATTGAACTGTATAAAGAAAAGAATGTAGAGAAAATAAAAATTAGCAACTTGTATATGTGTTTTTTGTTTTTGACAGGAATAAGATGGTAGAATATTTAACAGACTGGGTTATGGGAACATCTAACCAAGCAGCAGATGAGGATGTAAAGTGCTTAACTCGGTAAAGTACAAGTTGGTATTTATTTTAGCTATTCGTTTCTGGCAATATATAGCTTGAAAGAGAATGAGACAACATGGAAAAACATGAAGGAACTAAATGGCTAAGCTTTTATTCTATTGAGAAAAGAACAAGAGGAAATTTAATTGGGCCTTAAAGGATCAGCAGCTGGCCAAATTTCAGTAAATTTACACCAGCTGTGTGAGGAAAATATATTTACATTAATATGAGCTGTTCTCTGCAAAGTGTGAGCCATGGTTATATAATGAGACCTTGATCTGTTGGGGAGCATAGTTCATGCTCTCTTGTGTTTTCCTTTGTGCAGAGACTTGGATCAAGCCAGCATGGAAGCTGTAGTCTCTCTTCTTGCTGGTTTGCCTCTACAACCTGAAGAAGGTGATGGGGTGGAACTAATGGAAGCCAAATCCCAGCTATTTCTTAAGTATGTTTCTTGTCATTTTTGGAATTATCTTCTAAAGGAAGGGGAAACAAAGAAAAATGGGAAATAGTTTGTTTTTGTAACCAATTTACTGTAGAAATGTATGTGTAGCATAAATTAATTATAAAATTATTTGCGAAGAAAAGGTATTTATTTTAGAGCAGCTGATGGACAAAAGACCCAGGTTCTCTATATGGTGTCGATATTGGTGGCCGCCTAAAAAGCAGCCACCGATCACATGTCAATCATGTGATGGCACCATATAAAGAATCGTGCCTCCAGGAAAGATAGGTGCCAAAAATGTAGGCACCTATCTAGGCATTTCATGGCGCCTAATGCTACTTCTTGGATTAGCCATGCCCATAGTGGCGTTAAGTACTGGTAGGTGACTCTAGAGGTGCGATTCTGGCACCTTTTCTTAGGTGCTGGTAAGCGCTTTAAATTTAAAATTATTTGACATGGCATTTCCTTATTAACTTAGGTATCAGTGGGGCATCTACCTGTGCTTAAGGCGCTGTGTGTTGAATTTCCCCCAAAGTGCCCAGGACTAGGATTGCTTTTAGTGTCCTTTTGGGCTATGTGATGGACTCAAAATTGTAGCATGGTGTTCTGACAGTCCTGCTTATCCACCCCTTATCCACAGCTCTGACTTTAGCTGTTTCCAAAACAGTATAGGCCACATGGCTGACGTACCTAGGTCCATGAGATTGATAGATTAAAATAAGAGTTTGAGTTAGAGAAGCGCTTCTACTTAACTGTCTCGGTGATCCAGACTTAAGTTTTGAGCAAAACTCCTTTAAGTCACTTCTAATTAAAAGTACCAAACAATAGGCATCTCCACTATAACTGTCCCTGTTGCCTTCGAACATGCAGTTGTCACAAAACCCTCACTGCACCCCACGTGTCCTTCCAACTTTCACCTCATCTCCCTCCTCCCCTTTTTACCCAAGTTACTTGAACGTGCTGTTTACCGCCGTTGCCTGGATTTCCTCTCAACCCATGCTAGTCTGGATCTGCTTTAGTCAGGCTTTCACGTGCTACATTCCACGAAAACTGCCCTTACTAAAGTTTCCAATGACCTGTTCTTGGCCATATCTAAAGGCCTCTACTCTGTCCTCATCCTTCTCAATCTATCTGTTGCTCATCGCCTAGATATGCTGTCCTTGTTGAGATTCCAGTGTTTCTGCCCTCTCCTGGTTTTCTTTCTATCTCTCCCATTGCACCTTTAGTGTATGCAATGGTTGTTCCTCCTCCACAGCATTCCTGCTATCAATTGGTGTACCTCAAGGCTCTGTCCTGGAACCACTCTTTTTCTCAATCTACACTTGTTCACTTGGAGCGCTGATCTCCTCCCATGGCTTCCAGAATTACCTCAATGTTGACAACTCCCAGATCTACCTCTCTGCACCAAATATCTCTACTGAAACCCAGACCAGAGTTGCAGCTTGCCTGTCCGACATTGCCACCTGGATGTCTCGCTGCCATCTAAAATTGAATATGGCTAAAACAGAGCTGCTCATCTTCCCTCCTAAACCCACCTCTTCACTTCCCTCATTCTCAGACTCTGTGGACAACACTCTCATCCTTCCTGTTTTGTCTGCTCATAATCTTGGGATCATCTGTAACTCCTCTCTCTCTCTTTCACTGCCCAGCTACAACATATCGCTAAAAACTGCTGTGTCTTTCTGTATAATATTACCAAAATCTGACCCTTCCTCTCTGAGCACACTACCAACACATTTATCGATGCCCTCATCACCTCGCACTTAAGAGTACTGCAACTCGCTACTCTCAGGCCTTCGCTTAGCCACCTCGCTCCCCTCCAATCCATCCAGAATTCGGCTGCATGACTCATATTCCCAGAGAGCTGCTATGCAACCTATGTTACCCCTGTCCTAAAGTAACTTCATTGGCTTCCCATGCGTTTCAGACTACAATTCAAACTCCTCTTACTAACCTACAAATGTGCTCAGCTGCCCCTCACTATCTCTCTTCACTTATCTCCCCCTTTGATTCCTCTCCCCCCCCCACACACGAGCTCCGCTTAGCTGGTAAGTTCCTCCTATCTGTATCCTTCTTTCATCTTGGGTTCTACATCCCCAACCCTCTATGTCGTGTCTGTGCAAGTTAGATTGTAAGCTCTTCCGAGCAGGGACTCAGGCTGCCTGTATCAATTCGTCGTGCTCTATCCCTAGCAGTATTCAAATTCAAGCTAAAAGCCCGCTTTCAACTCTTAACTCCCACTTACCGCGGTCAGATACCTCGACCCACTGTATCATTTCTTCTACCATAATCTCCCCAACCCTGAAATGTCCTGTCTAAATTAGATTGTAAGCTCTTCTGACCTGGGACTGTCTATTGTATGTGAAAATGTACAGCACTGCATACGCCTTTGGCCCTACCTGCGTATTAGTCTCAGTTAGGGCGCTGGTCTTTGACCAGAGGGCCGCCGCGTGAGCGGACTGCTGGGCCCGATGGACCACTGGTCGGACCCAGCAGCGGCAATTCTTATGTTCTTATTAATAAGTTTCAATTTACTGATTATGACTTTACCTCTTTCACATTTGGTCTTTTTACTACTGTTATGCTGTTAACAAAATTGTTGGTTTTATGTTGAAATATACCTGAATAAACTGCTTTGGGTGAATCTCTTCAAAAAGGCGGTTAATAAACTTGTGAGCAGCAATGCCAGTTGGCAAGGCTTCAACTCCTGGCTACTGCTCTTTTAGTCATCTTATTGTGCAGTATATTTAAGATGCATAAATTGACAGAAGCTGCATCAATGATTTGTGCAACCAATTCAGCACCTTTTCTTTTGACTAAAGTCGTACTTAGAAATTTAATATTTTTACCTTACCTTTGGCCCAGACTTGAACATGGTGCAAGACCAAAGTTGAAATACTCAATACTCTTTTTTTTTTTTTTAATTTAACCCTTTCAGGACCATAAGGATCGTAGGCCAATTTTTGTGGTTTTGACGACATTTTTATGGTAAAAAGGGCTTGCAGATGCCAAAAAATTGATTTTTTTTGTGAAATATCATTATTTTTTTTTAAAAAAAATCAAACTTCTGGCTTATGGACAGTGTGGCAAGTGAATCTTCTCGTCAATCTGGCAACGACGCTAATGAATGAATGTCGGAACCAGTTTGTTTACATAAAGGCAGTATCATATGGAATCCGTACATATCAAATTTAGAACTGTAGACTATCCCAATCAAAATTTATAGGATTTTAAAGTTATGGGACAAATATGTCCCTTGGTCCTGAAAGGGCTACCAGTGGCTGTCCATTACATAGGTTGAGATTTTGTGGTAAAAAACAAACAAACAACAAAACAACTCATACTGTTTGGTTTCAACATAATCTTGAATAAAGAATTTTGTATTTGCTTGAGCTAGTTTTCTGCTAACTTTTCTTTGTTCCTCAGGTATTTTACTCTCTTTATGAATCTTCTAAATGACTGCAGTGAAGCTGAAGATGATGGTACTCAAACGGGTGGCAGGAAACGAGGGATGTCTCGGAGACTGGCTTCCCTGCGACACTGTACTGTTCTTGCTATGTCAAATTTGCTCAATGCCAATGTAGATAGTGGTCTCATGCACTCAATAGGTGAGTAAAGTAAATCATTCTTTTCGTTAAGTTAAAATTTTGTTTTTAAATTGTTTGTGGTACTGACAACTTGAGATGTAACTTGCAATAATTCCTATGTCAAGAATGCACAAATAAGAACGGATATTGGCAGATGATTTTTACCAGATTGATTGTTTAGCATGATGCTCTTCATAATTGGAATGTGTGGCACCTAAAAATATGTTACTTCTTACTCAGGAGAACTGAAAAAAGAGTAGATAGCTGTATTAATATAGAAGCACCTTGAAATAATTCAACATGGACTGACCGTAGAATTACACTCCGCCCTCCATATTTGCGGGTTTAGGATTTACGAATTTGGTTATTCACGAGTCCCTACCAACCCGCCTCCCTCCCAAACCTCTCCACACCTTACTTTAAAGCCTGTTCTCACATTGACCTTAACTTTCACCATTTCATTAGATGGTGTTTTATGAACACATTATTTATCTCAGGACAAGCAAGCAGGTATTCTCACTAATGGGTGACGTGATCCAACGGAGCCCCGATGCGGACGCTTCTTTGAAGAAAACTCGAAGTTTCGAGTCGCCCGCATCACGCATGCGTGAGTGCCTTCCCGCCCGATGCACCGGGCGTGTCTCCTCAGTTCTTAATTTTCCGCGGAGCTGAGAAGTCTGTCTTCGACTCTCTGTGCAAAGTTCCTTCGCTTGTGCCTTCTAAGTCCGCGGTTTTGATTTTAATTGATCGTAATCGCTGATTTTCAGCATGTTTTATTGTTTAAAAAAAATAAATAAAAAATTTCTTTGTACCATTCGATCGGGCAGGCCATGTGGCCGCAGCCCCGTGGCTTCGATCTTGCGGCGGAGCTTTTTCGGCCTATGACAAGTGCCAGCGTGCGATTTCGCTAACGGACCCTCATCGACGCTGTGTTCGGTGTCTAGGGCCTGAACACATCCCGAAATCGTGCCTGCCTTGCTCCACACTCACCGCAACCCTCCCCTCAAACCGCCTCCAGTGGTTTGGGACCTCAATGTTGTTCTTTCACAACTTATGAAGCCTCCATTTGAACCTCTTCACAAGGCTCACCTGAAGTATCTCACTTGGAAAGTGGTGTTTCTCATTGGCCACACCTTGGCCCTGAAGAGTCAGTGAGCTACAAGCCTTGGTTGCGGACCCGCCTTTTACAGTATTCCATCATGACAAGGTGGTTCTCTTCACGCACCCGAAATTCCTTCCTAAAGTTGTCTCAGAATTTCATCTCAACCAATCCATTGTGCTTCCAGTGTTCTTTCCAAAGCCACATTCTCTCCCTGGAGAATCTGCCCTGCATACTCTGGACTGCAAGCATGCGTTAGCCTTCTACCTAGAACGCACCAAACCTCGCAGAACTGCTCCTCAACTTTTCATCTCCTTTGATCTAAACAAGTTGGGACGTCCTATTTCTAAGCGCACCATCTCCAACTGGATGGCGGCTTGCATCTCATTCTAATATGCTCAGGCTGGATTGCCCCTTGACAGAAAAATCACAGCCCATAAGGTCAGAGCGATGGCAGCTTCTGTAGCTTTCCTCAGATCAACGCCGATTGAGGAGATTTGTAAAGCTGACACTTGATCCTCGGTTCATACCTTCACGTCACACTATTGTCTGAATACTTTCTCCAGATGGGATGGACAGTTTGGCCAAACAGTATTGCAAAATTTATTCTCCTAAGTCGCCAACTCTCCCACCATCCCATTCTGGATAGCTTGGAGGTCACCCATTAGTGAGAATACCTGCCTGCTTGTCCTGGGATAAAGCAATGTTACTTACCATAACAGTTGTTATCCAGGGACAGCAGGCAGCTATTCTCATGTCCCACCCACCTCCCCTGGGTTGGCTTCTCTGTTAGCTAGCTGAATTGAGGAGACACGCCCGGTGCATCGGGCGGGAAGGCACTCGCGCATGCACGGTGCGGGCGACTCAAAACTTCGAGTTTTCTTCAAAGAAGCGTCTGCATCGGGGCTCCGTTGGATCACGTCACCCATTAGTGAGAATAGCTGCCTGCTGTCCCTGAATAACAACTGTTATGGTAAGTAATATTGCTATTCTGTCATTACATACATTACACTATTAATTATAGGACCCCTGAGGAAGACATTCTTGTCGAAACACGAACTGTGTTGGATCCAGGGTCCAAGGCTCTCAGTGGACTGAGTCCTAGAGGTTTTTATGTGGTTTGTCATATTAATAAAGTCCATCTCAGGAACATCACTTCTCCACAGTAGTTTTTTGTTTATGTAGTGGTGAAGCAGGGCAGGAGCAATCTTTCTGCACTCCTGCCCCATGCAGATCTGCTATAAAAAAAAATGGCTGCCTTAAGTTCTTGCGTCAGTCTTGTGAGTTCCTGTGGTCTCTTGAGACCGACGTGGGAATTTGAGGCGGCCATTTTTTATAGCAGATCTGTATGGGGCATTTGCTTAGGAAGATCACTCCTGCCCTGCTTCACCGCTAGACCACCAGAGCTTTAAAGGTAAGCTGTGAAGGGGTCAGGGAAGCAGGAGGAAGCAAGGATGGGAGCCCTAAAGTTATTTGTAACTTTTTAATATTCGTGAGATGCTGTGCCCCTAAGCCTTGTAAATATGAAGGGAGACATGTAATTCTATTCATAGAATCTGCAAAAACCAAATCCTGTTGGTAAATGGTCATCCAATGAAATAATTGTTGTGGTTGTGTATCATCCCACTAGACAGTTAGATCAAAGGCATGCTCTGAATATAATAATAATAATAATAATTTTATTTTTATATACCGCCAAAGCCATAGTAGTTCGAGGCGGTTTACAACAAGAAGAGCTGGACAGTCAGCGAAAAACATAGCAATGAAGACTTTGGTTACATAAAGTCACAATGTAGGGAAATCAAGAATATGTAATAGGAGTACAGTGAAAGGTTTAAGAGTTCTTGGATACAAATCGGTTGAACAGGTCGGTTTTAACTAGTTTTCTGAAGTTAAGGTAGGATGAGGAGCGTTTGATGATGTTGCCTAGCCAGCTGTTTTGTTGACTTGCTTGGAAGGCTAGCATTCTGTTAAGGAATCTTTTGTATTGGCAGGTTTTTATTGATGGGTGGCTGAATATATGTTTCCTACGTGTAGGTCTGGTGGAGCAATCCAATTTAAAATGGGAGACCAGGTATAGGGGGGGCCATGCCAAAAATAGATTTGAAACAAAGGCAGGCAAATTTGAACAGCACTCTTGCTTCTAGCAGCAGCCAATGGAGTTTTTGGTAGTAGGGGGTTATGTGGTCCCATTTTTTTATGCCAAAAATCAGTCGCAGTGCAGAATTTTTTATGATTCGGAGTCTTTGAATGGTTTTCTTGAGGGACCCCAGATAGATGATATTACAGTAGTCGAGCAGGCTCAAGATGGAGGATTGTACCAGTAGGCGAAAGGATGCTGCGTCAAAATACTTTCTGATGGTTCTAAATTTCCATAGTGTCGAGAAGCCTTTTTTGATCAGTGACTCTGTGAATATCTAGAGTGAGGTAACGGTCTAGCGTCACACTCAGGATTTTTATGGAATCGACGATAGGGAAGGTTTGTCCGTTCAGGGAAATTGTAGTGTCTTTGATTTTGTCATTCGGACTTGCCAGGAAGAATTTGGTGTTTTCAGAGTTGAGTTTCAGTTTGAACTCGGTCATCCATGACTCAATATGCTTCAATGTTGATGCTAGTTGGTTCTTCGTTTCGGGAGTCAGGTTTGTTAGAGGATGGACTATGGTGATGTCATCAGCATAGATGTAAAATTTGATTTTTAATTTTTGTAGTAGGGCCGCCAATGAGGCAAGGTAAATTTTGAACAGGGTGGGTGATGGGGGGAGCCCTGTGGGACTCCGCATGGGTTTACCCAACAGGAGGATTGATTGTTATCGATATGGACTTGGTACGATCAGGAAACCTTGGAACCACATTGCCGGTGAGTCCAATTGACTCCTAGCAGTCAGTTAGGATGGCATGATCGACTAAATATATATATATATATACACATATATATATACTCGACTAAGTTGAGAAATTTAGGGTGAAAAATTTAGGGTGAAAAAAAAAACCCCTTAACTCCAGGGTCGACTTATGCATAAAACGAATGTTATGAAGTTCTTCTTTACCCAAAGTGTGGTGGATACCTGGAATGTGCTTCCAGAGAGCGCAATAGGGCAGAGTACGGTACTGGGGTTCAAGAAAGGTTTGGACAATTTCCTGCTGGAAAAGGGGATAGAGGGGTATAGATAGAGGATTACTGCACAGGTCCTGGACCTGTTGAGCCGCCGTGTGAGCAGACTGCTGGGCATGATGGACCTTAGGTCTGACCCAGCAGAGGCATTGCTTATGTTCTTATGACCCACTGCTGATCTTGTGTCCCTCTCTTTCCTTCAATACCCAACAGCAGCCAGGAATCCTCTCTCTTCTTCCCTCCCTTCCTCTCTGCAGTCAGCTTTCCCTGACTGTACCTTAACTAGCTTTGGCTGCAAGCAACCAAGGATGCACGCAGCCTGTCCCGGACTCATTGTCGTTCTCTCTCTCTCTCTCTCTCTCTCTCTCTCTCTGCCTGCTGCTAGTGTCCTCTCTCTCTCTCTCTCTCTGCCTGCTGCTGGTGTCCTCTCTCTCTCTCTGCCTGCTGTTGGTGTCCTCTCTCTCTCTCTCTCTCTGCCTGCTGCTGGTGTCCTCTCTCTCTCTCTCTCTCTCTCTGCCTGCTGCTGGTGTCCTCTCTCTCTCTGCCTGCTGCTGGTGTCCTCTCTCTATCCCTCTCTGCCTGCTTGCTGTCCTTCCCTGGTGTCCTTGGGTGTAGTGACTTGGCCCTTCTTGAGATCCTTCGCAAAGGTGCTCTCGCTAAGGCGAATGCCTTTTCCGCGTGCCGTTGGCTCCTCCCCTTTTAAGGGAGAGCTTCGAGTCTGCTTCAGGTGATGTCAGGGAGTGGGCGGAGCTACCTCACCTCAGCCCCTCACCCTCTGCCTTCTCTCTGCTCCCTCGTGCCTTCTTCAGTGGATTTTCTCCTCTCTCCCTCCTCTGCTCAACTTCACCTGCCTGCCCTGAACTCAGGCAAGCTGGCAAGCTGACTCCTCTCTGTTTTTTAGCGGCCTGTCCCAGAGCCATCTCTATGATTTCTAAACCATAGAGATTGGTCCGGGACAGGCCACAAGCAGCCTCAGAAGAACACTGGCTGCTTATAGCTGAAGCTAGTGAAGTACAGGTAGGGGGCATTGACTGCATGGAGGAGGGGAAAGAGGATTGCTGCCCTGGGGTGTTGGAGGGAGTGGAAGGAAAGAGAAAATTGGTGGCTGCTGTGGGTGTTGGAGGGAAGGGATGGAGAGAGTAATACTGGCCCAGGTGAGGGCTGGAGGGGAGGGTTCAACCTAAGCATGGGTTGAAAGATTGTAGACATTTTTAGGTCTAAAATTGTTCTTTGACCCTTATATGAAGTCGACTTATACCTCGATTTCAGCTAAGCTTTTTGATACGTCTTGCATAGAGGTTCACAGATAGGTGCCATGGTATTGAACTGCATTAGAAATTAGTTGTTAGGTGGCATCATAACACCATCTTGCTGCCACACATAAGAAAAATATGTACAGTGCTCACAGGGCCTAAACGGGACATACTGGGGAGACAAATTTTCCTGAGGAACGCAGGTGTAGAGGGATCTCACATCCAATATGGCCAAATAGGAGATGTTTTTTGCCAGTGAGGTTAACACCTAACCACCTTTAACCACCTTTTGTTGCGGAGGGAGGTTCTTGGTCTGAGGCTTTTTCCTCTGTTTTCTCAAATTGCATATTGTGATTAAGCCTCAACGGCGGCGCTGTGGGTATCCACCAGACAGGTAGTGTGTCGTGGGGAGGATTGCATGGAGGAGACATGGGTATCCTGGGACTATCAACCAAATCTCTTACCTGAAGAAGTCCTTTTTCTGGGAACGTCATCGTTCCTCCAAAACTTACTTGCTCCACTTCATCATTGAAGCTGAAACCGTGGATTGAAGACAATGTTTTATTTTTCTTTTTTTTCCAGTTTATGAATTATTTTTAATCTTATTCATTGTTTTGCCACTTGTTTTTGTTTTGTTCTATTTCTATCATTTAAATTTCTCCAGAATTCTTTTGTTCAACGGTTCCTCCTTCTGCATCTATTCCTTTCTCTCCTCTCTTCTACCTTCCAAAGTACTTAGTTCAATACAGTCTTGTTAGAATGTTTATTTTCTTATTTTTCCTCTATCTCTACTTTTCACTTCTTTATTACTCTCTAGGTACTTTAGTTAGATTGTGAGCCTTCGGGACAGTAAGGGAATTTCTAAGTACCTTTCTTACTTATAATTTTAATGTATATTTTCTGTAAACCGCTTAGAACCTAACGGATGTAGCGGTATATAAGAAATAAATTACATTACATTACAAATTCCCCTCCCATCTCTCAGGGTGCTTCAACATCTGCCCTAAATTCCTGCCTCGCCTAAAGGCAAATTTTGGAAATTGCATAAATTGCATGCATACCCAAAATTGGCCAGTGTTTTCTGATGATGTTACATAATTTATGCCTTAAAGGGGAGTAAGAGAAAATGCATACTAGTGGATTTTCAGACATTTGAAGGGTGGATTTCAAAAGCCATGCTCTTTGGCAAAACCTGGCTCCTTTCCAAGCCTTTTTCAATATCATACTGGGGTAACCCCGCTGTATAAATTTGTTATATAGAATGCTAGCTTGGTGATGAAATTCCGCATCATCTGAACAAGCAGAATTGTATTTTGATCTGATGATTTACTATAAAGCGTTGTTGTATCTTATTAGCATTGTATATATCAAGTTAAATTGATAACACTTTATCCACCCCCTGGAACAGGGAATATGGTGTCCCCCAGGGCTCTGTGTTATCTCCCCTGTGTGAGTAAAGTTTTTAAAAGCTCTGTTAAAGCCCCTGTTTAATGCTGTTGGTTTGCTAGGTTTAGGTTATCACAAAGATCTTCAAACAAGAGCCACATTTATGGAAGTCCTTACAAAAATCCTTCAACAAGGAACAGAGTTTGACACATTGGCAGAAACTGTACTGGCAGATCGTTTTGAGAGATTGGTAGAATTAGTCACAATGATGGGTGACCAAGGAGAATTGCCAATTGCCATGGCTCTAGCCAACGTGGTACCTTGTTCACAGTGGGTAAGTGCTATGCTAGTTTATTTATCTCTACATATTAATCACATCTTCAATGCAAATTACTCAGCACCGTGTAAAAATAGAAAAAAAATAAAACAATATAGTACTATTGTCATCTCAAGTTATGAGTTTGAGGATTGGATTTGGTTTTCAGTACCTGAAATGGTTGGTTGATAATGTAGAATAGTATCTTAATTTGGAGTAAATCTATTTAGGTGTTTATTTTTGAAGCAATTACCATATTTTTCACTCTATAAGACGCACCCACCTGTAGAGGAGGAAAACTCAAGAAAAAAAAAATTCTGAACCAAATGGCATATCCTGTCCCCCCCTCTGGTGGATTAATGGTAGGCTGAGACATCCTGGTGGCCATTTGCTGAACCGACTCAACTCTCTGCACATCTTTTTGATAATGCAGCCTCCAGAATTGTACACAGTATTCCAGATGGGGTCTCACCATGGATCTGTACAACGGCATTATGACCTCGGGCTTACGGCTGACGAAACTTCTACGGATACAGCCCATGATTTGTCTAGCCCTGGATGAAACTTTCTTCACTTGATTGGCAGTCTTCATGTCTTCGCTAATGATCACCCCAAGTCACGTTCTGCTACAGTCCTTGCTAGGATCTCACCATTTAGGGTGTAAGTCCTGCATGGAATTTTGCCGCCAAGGTGCATGACCTTGCATTTTTTGGCATTGAAACTTAGTTGCCAAGTCTTTGACCAATGCTCCAGCAGGAGTAGGTCCTGCGTCATACTGTCGGGCATTGAGCTTTTGTCAGGCACTGTGCTTTCATCTGTTGTGCGGTTGCCTACTATGTTGCATAGTTTGGTGTCATCGGCGAATAATGTAATTTTACCTCGAAGCCCCTCAGCCAAGTCTCTTACGAAGATGTTAAATAGGATCGGGCCCTGCGGCACTCCGCTGATCACCTCCGACATCGGCAGAAACAACTCCGGTGTCGCAACCTTCTGTGGGTAAACCAGCTAAGAAGCCTTCCCCTACTCCATCTGAGCCTCAGGTCAAAGTAGCAGTGAGCCAAGTCCTGCCGACCTCGAAAAAGGCCAGAAAACGCTCCGCTCCGATATTAGTGAGTGCCTCGTCATCGGCCTCCTCATGTAGTAGCTAGTTGTATCTTAAGAGCAGCTCAGAGCCAGTAGAGCCAAGGATTGAATTGTACTGTCAGAGCTGCGTGAGCTAACATGTACTTCAAAAGGACTTGGTAGACAAAATAAGTGTGTGAAGAATTTACAATAGGAACACAATATTTTCTGTTGGGTTACTGGCCTACAAACTTTTTTTTTTGTAGTGCAGCAAATTTTGTTTCTCACAAATTTGACATGTTCACAAGACACTGTGAAATGGTGGTACATATTTAAGGCACTGACATATTTAAGGTGTCAGATATTTAACACACATTTAAATTCCACTGATGCCTCTTGGGTAAGTCACTTAACCTTCCATTACTTCAGGTACAAACTTAGATTGTTAGCCCTCTAGGGCTAGGAAGATACTAGTATGCCTGAATGTGACACTTGAGCTACTACTAAAGCTAGATCCTAAATGAAAATTTTAAATTGACACCACACACAATTTAAAGCTGAAAATTCTTGGCTGTTGATCTTTTGAGATCTGCAACCAAGATTTGCCAGCACCTGGCCCATGAACTCCCAAATTCCCACTGTTGAAGAATGAGATGACTAATCCCTCCAGTTGTCAAAGGAGAAGTCCACCAACTGCCTAATGTTTGTAATGGTAAGTTCTTCTCATGGTCACTGTCTCTCCATACCCTAACATTAGCAGCTAGTCTGGCAGGAAGTTTGAGAGAGAAGAGGAGAATTGAGAGGCAGGAAAATGGTCATACCTCTTCCTTCTGACCTGATAGCTTTGTCATAACATTATTGTTTATTGTACAGGGTGCACACAAAAACACTCCTTGTTTTTAAATTGTTACAAAACCAAAATTTATTGGAATATTCTTTCACCTTTGAGGCTATAGTTTCATCAACTCATAAAGTTTCATATGGTATCTGTTGATTACATACACTCGATGTGCACCCCACCTGTTATTCGGTAAACATCGATGTGATAATTGAGTTTGGTCCAGACTCTCCGAAGCATATCCAGCGTGATCGTGTTTATAGCTTCAGTGATTCATTCCTGCAGAACATCCTTAGTTGCAGGTAGTGGAGGTACGTACCCCCCAAAAGAAAAAGTCACAAATAGTAATATCTGGTGATCTCAGGGGCCACTTGAGGAAAACCTGGTCATTTTGTCGCATTGCATTGTCTGAAGATTATAACTTCTGCACCAATTGCAGCTTATAAGGTTGAAAGTGCAAGCGATTGTGTAAGATCTTGCTTACCATGCTTTTTGGCGCTTGTATTTGCTGTCATCTTATTTATAAACATATTTCAATAAGTTTTGATTTTGTAACCATTTAAAATCAAGAACTGCTTTTGTGGGCACCCTGTATATCAGGTACTTACCATACTGTTGTTGGAATTGAGTATAGCAAAGCAATATACAAATTTAAATACCCCCCAGAAAGGAATGTCATATCCAGACAAAACACAAAACCATCCAAATCAAAATAGTGCTAAAGAACAGCAAATAATGACTCTCTTAGAGCCAGAAGGGAAGAAAGCAGAGAAGGAATACTGATCCAGTGCAGCCAGTGAAGCTTCAAAATGATTCTGAGCCTAACAGATTGATTTTGCCAGCTCTCTTTCCTCTCCAGCAGATCTCGGGGCAAGAGCAGTTGTCTCCTATTGTCCTCCTCCTGATGGGAAACAACTAATGCTGGCTCTTCACTGTTTTGCAGGAAGAGAAGCAAGAGTCATTGCTGCCATCTTTGGGCAGAAATTTAAGTGGGGATACAGGAGAAATATCAGGTGCTCATGCTCTCTCTCTACTGCCTCTGTTGATGTTGGTGGTTTCCCATGAATGTAGTGGTAGGACTGGGCAGAGAGGTGCCCAGAAGGAAATTCACCTCTATGTGCTTGAAGTTGACAATTTTCTACTCGTTTGAAATAGGTGTTCTCTCTATTGCAGGATGAACTAGCCCGAGTTCTTGTGACTCTCTTTGATTCCAGACATCTTCTTTATCAGCTTCTCTGGAACATGTTTTCGAAGGAGGTTGAATTAGCTGATTCTATGCAGACACTTTTCCGGGGAAACAGTTTGGCCAGTAAAATAATGACTTTCTGTTTTAAGGTTTGTATCAACATCACACATTTCATTTTTAGGTGTAGATGCCAAGGACAAACTATTGGCGGTCTTGTGTGAAACAAATATATTTCCTTTTCTTTTAAGATTTTGGATTTGGGTTGTATTTTTAGATTTGATTGCAAATTTCATTTGACCCAGCTTTTTCTTCCTACTCCTTTATATATCATGTTCAGTTGGAATTTGGTACCATGAGTTTTCATTCACAATTGCCTAAGGTTTTTTCTGCCCCCTTCCCCCATTCCATTTTATATCCCTCCAACCTGAATATACCTTGTCTCACCATTGCAGCAATAAGTCTGGGCCAAAGGGCTGTGCACTAGTGATCCCTTCAGACTCCTGTAATCAAGGGTCTTGAATCTTACCAGCAGGTCACTGTTGAAAAATTATTATGACTCCCCTCCACTAGAGACTGTGAATGTCTCCTCCATCAAATAATAAAGCAAACATATTTCTGTTAACATAAAATACCAGTATAGAGGATGCCAAAACCTAGGAGAAACAGTAATGTCATGTACGTATATTTCATAATGACCAAGACTGTTAAACTGCTCTATTCTGAAGCTTGAAGCACAGTTTTCTCCTAGTCCTTACCCATAAATACGGCATATTTGTGATACATGCGTGAAGTGGTCATACAGTGAGGTATTCTGCTTATCTTCTAACTGAATGTGTCATTAAAAAAATCACTCAGAATATGAAATTGGAAGGGGTCTGGGCAGAGCTGTTTCTTGCCTGCATCTTGATGCTCTGACAAGACTTGTTTCTCTCCCTTCTCCAGGTGTATGGTGCTACATATTTGCAGAAGTTGCTGGAGCCTCTACTCAAGACAGTTATCACATCACCTGAGTGGCAGCATATCAGCTTTGAAGTGGATTCCACAAGGTTTGAATGATTTACCTATTCATATTTGTAATTTTAATTAAAAAAAAAAATCATCATCCAAAATAATCTGATGACAGCTGATTTAGTTTTAGGTTTCATTTTTTTTTCTAAGAGATTCTCTCCTAGATAGGTTTATGGCTAATGTTATGATTCCAGCTGTCGGGAACTCACTTCCCCTAGCTATTCAAATGGAGCCATCTTGTCTAAGATTTAAAGTCCAGCAAAAAACCCGCTATTTCACTCAAGCCATCCCCTCCCTGGTGACAAGATCCTAACCCTTTTAGCTAATATTGTCTTGGTTGCCTTGCTGCAGCAATTTCCCTGTCTCACTATGATATGTCATATTCTTCACTCCCTCCCCCCCTACTGTACCTTATTGTTATAAGAACATAAGAATTGCTGCTGCTGGGTCAGACCAGTGGTCCATCGTGCCCAGCAGTCCGCTCCCCTAGGTCAAAGACCAGTGCCCTAACTGAGACCAGCCCTACCTGTGTATGTTCCGGTTCAGCAGGAACTTGTCTAACTTTGTCTCGAATCCCTGGAGGATGTTTTCCTCTATAACAGACTCCGGAAGAGCGTTCCAGTTTTCCACCACTCTCTGGGTGAAGAAGAACTTCCTTAGGTTTGTACGGAATCTATCTCCTTTTAACTTTAGAGAGTGCCCTCTCGTTCTCTCTACCTTGGAGTGAGTGAACAACCTCTCTTTATCTACTAAGTCTATTCCCTTCAGTATCTTGAATGTTTCGATCATGTCCCCTCTCAGTCTCCTCTTTTCAAGGGAGAAGAGGCCCAGTTTCTCTAATCTCTCACTGTACAGCAACTACTCCAGCCCCTTAACCATTTTAGTTGCTCTTCTTTGGACCCTTTCGAATAGTACTGTGTCCTCCTTCATACACGGCGACCAGTGCTGTACGAGGGGGTGATGAAAAATGCTCAGCTCAACCAAGAAAGTATTGATGTGGAACCATGAAACATACAAGTTATTCCACGTATTAACCCCTAAGTTCAACACACTTGGCACATTGTGTCTTAAGTTTCTGTAACCCTTCCAAAAAATATTCTTGATGTCTGGTCACTGAAATAATGCTCTGCTGCTGTAATCGCCTCTGAATCACTCGAAATTTGTCGCCCTTTCAAACTCTTTTTAAGGTTTAGAAGCAGAAAATAGTCAAATGGAAAAAGATCTAGTGAGTAGGGTGGATGGTCTATGCACTGAAACCACAACTGCATCAAAAAATCCATCGTTTGCCAGCCTTGTAAGCATGTGCATTGTCTTGCAAGAATTACTACTACTCTTTATTACTTATTTAGCACTGAAAGACATATGCAGCGCTGTACTCCTTTTTGCGGATTCCCTCTCCTTTTTTCTTTCAGTTCTTCCATTAATCAGCACAGAAAGTTACAGTAGTATTCTGCATTAACTGTTTGGCCCCTGGGAAGATAGTCATTACAACACCTTCCTGATCCCAAAAACACTATGGCCATGACCTTTTCAGTTGACTTTTGGGTCTTGAATTTTCTTGGCCTTGGAGAACATGAGTGAAGCCATTGCATGGATTGTTGGTTTGTCTCAGGATCATAGTGGTGTGTCCATGTTTGGTCAACAGTAACTAGTCGTTCCAAAACGTTGGCACCAGCTTCATGAAAATGCTGCAAAGTCATCTTGGAAGTGTTCACTCAATGTTGTTTCTCATCAGCATTCAAACATTTGGACACCCACTTGGCTGACAACAATTACATACCCAGCTGCTTGTGGATTATACATTCAACACATTCCCTGGATATCTGTGTGTCTCAGCAATCGTTTTAGCCAATATTCGCTGATCTGCCAAAATCAGGTCTTAGACATGGTCATCAATTTTAGGAGTTCAAACTATTTGAGGCCTCCAAGACCTTGCTGCATCTTCTGTCTCAAAATCTCCATGCTGAAAGTTTGTTCACCACTTCTTTACTGTAGAGCAGGGGTGTCCAACTTTTTCACTTCCCTGGGCCGCACTGGCCGAAAAAAATGTTTCTGAGGCTGCGCAAATGTTTCAGCAAGACAGAGGAGGGAGCCGGCAAGACGGTAAACACCCAGGGGCAGCAGAGGAAAACACTGCATCGCCCTTGACTGGACAAAATACTTCACAGGGCCACTTGCGGCCCTTGGGCTGCAGGTTGGACACCTGTGCTGTAGAGCATGATGGGCATTTTTCACTCAATGTTTGCATCATGCATTCATGGATTTTCTTTGAAATTTTCTTCTGCAGGAATAGAAACTTCATGATGGCTTAGAGTTCCACATTTAAAAATTTCACACTTTTCGTTGACATGGTTCAGTGAATTAACTGAAACAATGTCAGAACATAGCATTATGATTCTGCAAATTGGTACTTTACAAAATAAAATAACATTCTTTTCAGCTACAGTGGCAAAATAACACTCAGGATGTAGGAAGTTGGTTGGACTGAGAACTTTTCAGCACCCTCTCGTAATAGTTTTATTTGCTTGTAATTTTAAGATTTTACTTTTCTGTCTCCTGCCTTCTTTTGAAAAACACAGTGGAGTTGACCTGATGGTGCAAAATAGCTTTATTCCAAACAGGACTCAACACGATCATGTTTTGGCCTTATGGCCTGCATCAAGAGCCTTTGCTGTGATAAAGGAAAATTTCCAAGAATGTTAAAATTAAAAATACTGCAGCATGCTACACAGTAGGCATGAAAAGTGTTGCGGTCTTGAGTGCCGCTGAAAAGTAATTGTCTCACTGTAAGAAACTTTTGTCACATTTATATGAATTAACATTTTAGACTAATTTTTTATTATGTTTTATTTCTTATTTTTAAGACTTAATTGTAAAGTGCTTAGATTGTTTGATGGGTGTTAGATCAAATTTTTAATAAACTTGGAAGCTTTATCAGTTGTTTTGTGACCCTCGTTGCAGGCATATGTATGCTGAAACACAGCTGTGTCGGGTCTCATTTTATATGCCACCTGATGCTGAAATGAATAAGTTCTTTAGTGATACTTCTGTGGCCACCACCTTGCTTTGTGTTACTGATAAAAAGCATTAACTTTTGTCTCCGCGCAGACACCGTGCGGTAGACCCTTTTGTCTTGTGCTTTGGTTAGTTTCTGGTTGTTTCTGTTTCCAGATTGTGGTATACTTCTTTGTATTTTCATATTCCTAATAAATTTTTGAAACAAAACAAAACAAAAAAAGCATTAACTCCACGATAGAACCATAGAAACATGACAGCAAATAAAGGCCAAATGGCCCATCCAGTCTGCCCATCCACAGCATCTACCATCTCATCCTCTCCTAAGAGAGCCTACTTGCCTGTCTCTCACTATCTTGAATTCAGATACAGTCTTTGTCTTCACCACCTCTGCTGGGAGACCAATCCACGCATCTACCACTCTGAATAAGTATAGTAAGAGCTCAAAAAAATGTTAAAAAACAGTGGAGTTAATACCAACTCCTGTGGATTATAACAGGAAAGAGAATGGTTCTGTGACCCAGCAATTTTCTCCTCCTGCTTTGTTTCCATCTCAGTTGGCCCCAGGACTGTGATCTCACATCATAAGGAATCATTTACAGCTATCGTGGGATTTTTACTCTTATTTGTACTCCTTTCCATATTGATTTTATTTTAATGATTTATATCTCATATTTCCAATAGTTGTCAAAGATGGATCACAGTACAATAATCCTTAAAAAAAACATGTGAAGCAAATTGCAGAAGAGTAGTACTACATGCCAGAGCTCCATCCAGACCCCTGCAATCATGGATCCTAATTCTAGCCACTGAATGTCTCTGCCCTACAACATCTTAGTCATGGTTGAGCAGGAAACTTGAGCCAGGATTCGAATCCAGCCACTCAGTGAGCCTTTCCTGTCTTTTTCAAAGTTGTTGACTAATTAAGAAAACCATATTTTGATTTCTGAGAATTTTGCAATACCCTGAAAAACTCTAAGTCGATTTAATAAACAGCACATTTTTTCACATGCCATTGAAGAGAGTTTGCTTTATGATGGATGTGCGATTACAGTAAAGCAGATTATGATTTTATCTTTCTTATATAACCTGTTGTGTTATGGCCCATATGATAGTTCACCTCCTAAGAATTTACTTGACTTTTAGGCAACGATGGTAATTTATCCTCATAATGATGACTGTCCAGGAAAGAATCTAATAGAAGAATGGGAAAACAACTAAATCAGCTGCTATCCAATTATTCACTACGTAACAAAATTTTATTTTATTTTTTTGCTCCTGGATAATAAGTGCTCTTAATTGCCCATGTCACAAAAGTATAGAAAATAACTATCATTCCCCTCAAGCTTATCTTTTGTGACCAGGGATATTTTGAAATTTACCTTTTTTTTGCAGAACATTCCAGATTGATTCCAAGGTAAGTAAACTTAGGGGCCCTTTTACTAAGGTGCAAACATCAGGCAGATGCATTTTACTATGTATGCAGCCAATTTATCAAGACAAGAGGGAAAAAGTACTCCATAGAAGCATCTAGTAAGATGTGTGATGCCTACAAGGCATATTTTGGACAGAGAATCTAATTTAGTAGTTAAAGTTACCACAGATAAAGAAAATTCTGGAGTGCAAGTAATTTCCCAAGAAGCTAACTAGGATGAAAAAAAGCAAAAAACAAATTGCCAAAACCTGTACAATATCACTAAAATTAGACCCTTTCTTTCTGAATGCACGGCCAAGACCGTCATCCATTCCCTCATCACTTCTTGAGTAGACTACTGCAACCTGCTTCACTGATCTGCTAAACCATCTCTCTCCCCTTCAGTCTGTTCAAAACTCTGCTGCATACCTCATATTCTGCCATTGTCACTATGCCCACATTACCCCTCTTCTCAAGTCACTTCATTGGCTCCCTATCCGTTTCCACATACAGTTCAAACTCCTCTTACTGACCTATAAGTGTATTCGTTCCACAGCTCCTCAGTATCTCTCCTCTCTCTTCCATCCCTACCCTCCTCCTCGGGCACTACGCTCATTGAATAAGTCTTCTCTTCTAAGGCCAATTCCAAACTCTGTCCTGTCTACCTTGCTGCACTATATGCCTAGAACAAACTGCCTGACTCGGTACATCAGGCTCTGTCTCTGGCAGTGTTCAAATTCAGACTCAAAGCCCACTTTGAAGATGCTTTCAATTCCAAACACCAATCCACCTTCTAAGCACTAAGTCTTATCATTCCCTCTGCAATTCTCTCACCTGAGCAATGTGCATTGATGCACTTTCTTGTCCAGTTTGTCTGTCTTGACTAGATTGTAAACTCTTTTGAGCAGAGTCTGTCTCCTATGTTTTGATGTCTAGTAGTGCTTTAGAAATGATTAGTAGTAGTAGAGAAAGCGGCTTGGACCAGCTTTGTTGCAATGGTTTGGGGCTTCCTGGGCAATCACAAGGTCAAAAACTACATGGAGTTGGTTGAGAATCTGTGATGAATTACAGTAAAATGGGCTGTAGGATGTCTCTCAAAATCCATGTCCTTAATACTCATCTTGAAACATTGAAGAAGAATATGGGAGCATACTCAGAGGAGCAAGGTAAGCGCTTCGACCAGGATATACTGGACTTCAAACACTGGTACCAGGTCCGATGTAATGAGAACATGATGGGAGACTACATCTGGGGGCTGATTTTTTTAAAAAGTGATTTACCTTCAAGATCATGAGGGGCATAGAGAGGGTGGATAGGGACAGATTCTTCAGGCTGAAGGGGTCAACAGGCACGAGGGGGCATTCGGAGAAACTGAAGGGAGATAGGTTCAGAACAAATGCAAGGAAGTTTTTTTTCACCCAAAGGGTCGTGGACACTTGGAATGCGCTACCGGAGGAAGTGATCAGGCAGAGTACGGTACAAGGATTCAAACAGGGATTGGACGGATTCCTGAGGGATAGGGGGATCGTGGGATACTGAGAGAGGTGCTGAGATGTAACACAGGTATAGAAAGCTAACCAGGTAATAAGTATAGAAATCCAACCAGGTCGTGCATGTGCAAGACCGGAGGGTTAGGACTTCGATGGGAAGATAGGACTCAATGGGAAATCAAGGTGGCAAGGGGGCCCCTTCTGGTGACTCAGACAGGCCGTGACCTGTTCGGGCCGCCGCGGGAGCGGACTGCTGGGCGGGATGGACCTATGGTCTGACCCGGCGGAGGCACTGCTTATGTTCTTATGTTCTTACTTGCTTCTAAATCATCTGTGGTCATCTATGTTTATTTTTTTTTATTATTTATGAATTTAATAGTTAACAAGGAAAAAAGGTTTCTAACATCAAATTTAACAATAATATACAACACAAAAAATCCTTTTCAAGTCCACAACAATGGGGAGACATGCTACTTTACAAACTAACAGAATAAGGAAAACTAAGAGATTGTTCTTGATTCATATGAATCTTGACCATTCCCAACTATTTGGAACTCTGACATCCTACCATCTTTGTTTAACTTCAATATTAAATACATGTTAATAATGATTCTTATGTTGCTTTTTATGGTTTTTTAAGAAATAAAAGATGAAAAATTGGCATTTTCACATTTTAAGTAGGTAAATTGTAAAATTGTCTATCCTTGTCACTAAAGCAAAGTTTTATGGAATAATAGTCGTTTGGTCTCCATACTTTTTAGGCATGAGCTTTCAAAAAATTACACTTAGTGCCCAGGAATAAAAATCTTGTTACATAGTGTTTTGGATGATGACAATGAAAATGATTATTGCCCAAGGACAGATTTAAAGGTGTGAAAATAGTAAAAACTAAACTTTCGGGTGATCCAATTGTAATTCTATCATCATTTTTTTGCAGTTGCTAAATACCAAATTATAGGGATAGTAATATTACTCTTCTGAAGCTATTTGATACTTTTGTGCAGCAGAAGAATAAGGCAGTCTTTCAGCATTCAGAAGTCAAATGATAAATTGAGGTAGTGTTGCCCTATACTCCAATTAGAACTGTAAATATTTTATAAAGAATGAGAAAAGCTAGAGTGAAAAACCACTATGCTTATTCCTTAAGCAGCAATATCAACATGCTATTTTTTTCTTCCATAATCTTTTTAGTGACATTTTTATAATTTGCATCTCAGAGAAGATTCAGTGTTATGGTTTAGTAATGTTAATGTTAAATAGACTATATAAAATCAACTTTCCTATTCATATTATCAAACTTGTCTGTGTAAGTCAGGGGTGTCCAATGTCGGTCCTCGAGGGCCGCAATCCAGTCGGGTTTTCAGGATTTCCCCAATGAATATGCATGAGATCTATTAGCATACAATGAAAGCAGTGCATGCAAATAGACCTCATGTATATTCATTGGGGAAATCCTGAAAATCCGACTGGACTGCGGCCCTCGAGGACCGACATTGGACACCCCTGGTGTAAGTGATTCAGATCCTTGTGATTCTCTCATATCTAGATGTTCAGCCTCTTGTTATCAAGTTTTACCATTTTGATGGGAAAAATCACACTAGTATATCTTGCCTAACAGCTTATAGGCCAGGGGTTCTTAACCCTTTCAAGACCATAAGGATCGTAGGCCAATTTTTGTGGTTTTGACGACATTTTTATGGTAAAAAGGGCTTGCAGATGCCAAAAAAATTGATTTTTTTTGTGAAATATCATTATTTTTAAAAAAAAAAATCACACTTCAGGCTTATGGACAGTGTGGCAAGTGAATCTTCTCGTCAATCTGGCAACGACGCTAATGAATGAATGTCGGAACCAGTTTGTTTACATAAAGGCAGTATCATATGGAATCCGTACATATCAAATTTAGAACTGTAGACTATCCCAATCAAAATTTATAAGATTTTAAAGTTATGGGACAAATATGTCCCTTGGTCCTGAAAGGGTTAACCAGTGATTTCTAAGGGGCATGAGAAGAGGTCATACAGGGTGCAGAGAAGGGTCTTGAAATCCAAGGCAATTTATTGAAACTTCCTAGATAGAGTGAAGGCAGTTATTAGGACAGTTATTGGTAGGATTAACTGGGTTCTACTGTAGTTGTAGCAATTTGTTAGCAGCAACATATGTAGCTGTCAGTAATTACTAGTGGGCAAATGGTTTCGGAAGGGGGTGCATGAGTTTCATTGATCAATTAAAGGGATGCAGAAACCAAACAAACTTTCATATTGGTGGTTCTTTTCATTCCTGAGAATAACACTTGAAATGCACTACAAAAGGTGTAGCGATCCAATTTTCCATCTCCTCTAGGCTGGAAGGGATGGAAAGTCTGGATGAAAATCAACGCTGGCTGCGGCAGATGACAGAGAAATTCTTCCATGCAATTATTACTTCCTCGTCAGAATTTCCTCCCCAGCTGCGCAGTGTCTGCCACTGTCTGTACCAGGTATGCTTGGGTAAAGCATTTGTACATAGTTTAGGAAACAATCTTTTATTTATTCTTTACTTTAAAGTGTTTTTCTCTTAACTGTTTAGTCCATAAATATCTGTTTTCTTTTCAGGTTTTACTCCTTGTTCAACTTGCCTTGCAAGTGCCATTTCTGCTTCTTTTCAATTTTGCTTATAATTTTTTGTGGGCTTGCAGACTTCCGAATTATGTTAAAGTTGCTGCATATTTAATGTTAATATTTTCAATTTGTCTAATAATGAAGAAATGTTAAACGTTCTGCAGCATGTTGCTTATAAACTGGGTTAAGAAGAGGTTGTTCCCAAGAGTGTGCTTAGTTTGGACAAGTAAAACAACATATATTCATGAAAATTTCAAATGTATATGTGCTATGTTGTTTCCTCACTGCCCATACAAATAGAGACCATATATGTTGGCACTTTTAGCCCATATAGTTCACACTGCTCAAGTGGTAGTTAGGAAAACTAACCCACCTACTTTGCTACAATGTGGGCTACTCAAAATTGCTTGCAGAACATTTCAGCTTATTTGCTCAAGCTGTCTAATTTCTTAAAAGGCACAGATTTTATGTAAGCTTCATGTCTGAAAATACATCAAGCTGATAGCAAAAGGAGCTTTATAAATAAGTTAATCTTTCACAATATCTTTAAAGAAATAGTATAGTTGCATTGAAATGACCTTGGAAAAATTAAAACATGGTTTGGTGTACAGAATCACTATGTACCAAACCTGTGTGTATATATGTTTTGCCATAACTCTACTGTTTAGACTGAACACATGACAGTGGTCCTTTGACTTATAGGAAGTCATCAGTTAGCTACTAAACAAGATTCGTCTGTACACCAGTAAGCAAATGCATGCTACCCAAAAGTGCCAAGTACTTGGAAAACTGCTTTGGGAGTTCTCTTATATTTCAAGCCAGTTGGGTTTTACAAGTGATTATATTTTATTTCTTTAAAAGCTGGGGTTGAGAACTTCAGAGAAATGTTAAATTTGTTGATTTATGTTGAAGGTACCTCTGTTATAGTGACACATTGTTAGGGAAAATAATTATGAGCAAACTTCATGTGAATGGGTTGGCAGGTACATTCAAGCTGGCCCTTAGGATGTGTCCTTGCTCATCTCTACAGATAGGAGGGAGCATGTAAACTGAATGTCACATACCTTCTTTAAAAGTATCTGTGTTGGTAGCATAGAAATGTAATGAGCATTACATCAGCCCACCCTTCCATTTTTCTTTAAGGGGTCCTTTCACTAAACCACTAGATACCAATACAGAAAAAAAAAAAAAATGGACTATGTGTCGGGTGAAGAGGAGGCTTTCCTGCTATAACCAGTATCTACATTACCTTGCTCTAACTGATTTATTTATTGGGATTTATTATTTGTGGGGGATTCTGATTGGCTTTAGCCTGGACAAGAGGAGAGAGTGGTCGATGGTGTCGAAGGCGGCACTGAGGTCTAATAGTACCAGCAACGCATCATTTCTGTCGTCTAGGATTTCCAGCAGTCATCTAGGATGTCCAAAAGCACTGTTTCTATGATGTGGTGTTTCCTGAAGCCCGATTGGAAGTTGGAGAGGGTGACATTTGTCTCCATGAAGTCTTGCAATTGCGCGAGTACTGTCTTTTTCAATATTTTTGAGATGAATGGGAGGTTTGAGACAGGTCGGAAGCTACTTGGGTTGTCTGGGTCCATGGTTTGTTTTTTCAGGAGTGGTTTTACTATGGCAGATTTCCAGCTCCGTGGAACTACACCTGTCGTAAGGGATTCATTTATTAAGGTAGGATGGATTCTAGGAATACCTCGTTTGTATCCAGGAGTGTAGTGGAGGGACATGAGTCCAGGATCGAGGTCGCGGGCGTACAGAGTTGATTATGGTTTTGATGTCATTGTGGTAGATCGGTTTTGAAACTGTTCAAGGTTTCCGTCTTGAGCGGATTGTCATCTTGGGTGGTCTCTGGGATGTATGGGAGTGCTTTGGCCTCTAAGTCCAGATTTGCATGTATCTTTGATATTTTGTCATGGAAGAAGGTGGAGAGGGATTCGCAGTCTAGGTTCGTTTGCTGGGAATGCATTGGACCTTTAAGTTTTTCGTTACCGAGAAGATGGCCTTTGATCTGCTTGGGACCTTGGATAGTAGAGCGGTATATATTTCTTCTAGTCATGTCTAGTCATGAGCCCCAAATCCAGCTGCTGAACATCACTCTTATTGACCTTGACTAGCTCCTTCTGGCTTCCTTCTGTAATGGTACACCCTAGACAAAAGTGTTGATGAAGGAGCTAGACTAAGGGCATGGTTAAGCAAGGCAGAGACCAAGCAGGATTAGGAATCAAGATGTGGAACAAGAAGCATACATGTAGAGCAGGAACCAAATGTGGAGTTGAGTGGAGAAAAGCACTTGCACTGACAGGCTTACCAAAAACTGTTGAACTTGCAAAGATTGTTCTGGCTATGCTTCCTTATGTATGACCACTAATAAGATATGTCTCCTTCTGGTCTGGTGGGCTGCTCTTGCTACTCATGAACATGTTTCCTCGAACTTGGGTCGCGGCTTATGCAGTCTCCGTGGCTCAGCCACAAGTCTCCAGTCATTAATCAACAAGACTGCAGGTTCAGTTCTTGTGAACAATGGATATGCTACATGCCAGTGTGCCATCTGGCCAGTCCCATTAACACATTTTCAAGGAATAAATTGTTTTCCTGATTTAAATTGTTTTTAATATTTAATCCTGTAAGTGGTGTTTCCTAATGAGTCTAAAATTATTTTGAACTCTATTAGTTTATGAAGATACTATGAGACAACTCTTAGAATGTTCCATTATGACAAGAGTCAAGGGTGTAGGATCATGGATTTTGTATACTGTCTTTCTGTGGGTACAACTAAAGCAGTTTACATAAACTGTATTATATGCAAGTATTAATCTTTGGATGCCACAGCCCTGGCAGAAATATACATGAATTGTGTCAGAATGGATCTTGGTTCAATCTCATTGCTGTGAATGTCTTTTTCCTTTTATTAGAGAGTCTTGATTAGTTAGCTTTTTTACTAGCTTTCAAAAGCTGCTATTTGAATTATGGTGGGGCTTTTTTCCCATTCTTTGGGAATAAAAGTTGTGAAAACAATGCTGTACAGTATCTGGGAGTTCTGTTAAATAGCTGATTTGTGTGTTTTAGTATTCTTGTCAGTATGAAGCAGTTGGATTGATCCACTGCAAAGTGTATGGTGGAAGAAATTTTTTGGTAAGAAATATTTTTGAACGTATAAAACATGGATATGAATGTGTAAGAGTGTTGCAATATGTACATATTGCATATAGAACCTCTTGGCTCACTTTTGTCTTGGTCCTTTGCCTTATAAAAGTCTTCACAATTATGTATTTTCACATTTTGTTGTCTAAAAAATACAATTCAAAATGTATTAAAGTAAGAGTTTGTTTCAGTGACTTACACAACAAACTACACTTTTAACATGAAAGGACAATTTATAAGAATGGTCAAAACCTGATTAAACCAATCAGTCTTTATTGCATAATTCTTCATACCCTTTATCATATTTTGTTTCTAAAAATTGTCCTAACAAGGCCTACAGGAAATTTAAATAGAGTCCATCAATGTCCATTGACAATATTGAAGTTGATTTGAATATTCCTAGATAAAGGATCAAACTATTTCTTTTGTATGAATGGAATTTGAAACAAAGGTCTAAAGATGATGAAAGAACTTTTGGATAAAATTATTCAAAGGTACAGTTTGGGGGAAAGTATAAGAAAAATTCAGTGTAGTGATGTGGCCCTTTGGCTCAAATGAGCCTGGGGGTGGCAGCCTATTAAAAATGGACAGGTAAGTGGTGGAATGGTTAAGCATGAAATAAAATAATAGCCACTACACTTTCTTACCATGGCTTAGGATTTACTAGTTAGGGATTGATTGATAAGATAAGGACTTAATCCAAGAGCTGAGGAGGTTTTATGAGTGGCTATATAAAATCACAATTGGATAAACCAGAACACAAACCAGGTAGACAAATATGGGATAACATATTGATCTGGAAAAAATATGTGTTTTGTGCTGTGGTAACTGGAAACAGGAGAAGAGTAGGCATTCTCTCAGGGCACTAGAATTAATTGATAAGCTCTGTTGAAGGCCAGAGAAGATAAACCCGGGGCTGTAGTTTAGCTTTATGAAGTTCTATTGTTTCATTGTGTGCCCAGTCTGGTCTTGGGGTATTACTCCAGAGACCTGTGAAAGATAAGGTTTGGCCTTTGACCTGGTTACTGTAAAGATGGACTTTTTCTTCTTATTACAGAGATTACATTCCAGGGGGCCCTCCACTTTTTGCAGAGTAAAGTTAGAAAACATTAATTGGATATACAAAATGCATAAACGATTAATTAAATCTTAGTAAACTATTAAAATACAATAGTACTCATAAATGTAGGAACATTTATTTTAAAGGTCTTAGATTAGAATATAATTACCTCAAAAATGTACTGGAGGATTTATATAGGAAAAAGTAGATTTTGTGGGAGTGGGTTGGCCACTCCCCTTCTCTTACACTGGGACAAAGCATCTCTGTGCATGCTGCAGAATCACTCAGTAACATGGGAGCAGCAGCTTGACTTTTAAGGGAATGATTTCAAGCTGTGTGTATGGATAATTTTTCTTTGTAAGTATATTGCAATACTTTATCTTTATTTCTTCTGTATTTTTATAAATGATGTAAGCTAGTATTAGAATGTAACTTTAAGAAATCCTTGTGTGAGGGGGAAAGACACTCCCCCGATATGCATGCAAGCACCTTATATGGTATCAAGTATTCTTGACCAATTATATGCAGACAGTAAAATGTCGTCATATATTAGGTATATATAAGTAAATATAGGATAGAATTTTGAGGACATTAAGTCAGAGAAGCTGTAGTTACACTACCTGACTAAATGTGCTTCCATTGTACAAATGCCTTTTGAAACAAGATTATTCTGTTAAATTTTAATAAACAATATTTGATTGGAAATATTTGTACAATTATCATTATTCCAGTGCATCTTTGAGCAGGGTAGAAACATAACTAGTAGTCAAATGCCCTTTGGGATACTATTAAGCTTATCATTGTAAAGTGGAAACAGTTTGATATTATAGTTAGGACACTCTTAATTTGGCCATCCCTCTAAAGTCAGTAGCCATGGTTTGGGGAAACTGCTGAGAGAGGTTGTTGGCCAAGACACAGGGAAATATTGAGTGCTAAAGAAAAACCACATGATGTGCTACATAGTGTTTATAAAGAAATACTTAGGAGGCACTTGGAGGAGATCTTGTGGTCTGATAAGATCAGATTGGAACTTTTCTAGTTTTAATGCTAAGCAATATGTGCATCATTTAAAAAAGAAAAAAAAACAACACCACCTTATCACAATGTCACCATTAAAGCAAATTGGTGACAGCATTATGTTATGAAGATACTGTGAACCAATGGAGATAGGCGAGGCTTGTGAAGATGAAGGAAAAGATAGATGATGCAACATATAAGCAGATCCTAGTGAAAAACCTGTTTCATTCTGCCAGGGGAAAAGATTCACTTTCCAGCACAATAATGATACTAAGCCAGCATAAATCTAAGCCAACAGTGATTTGGCTTAGTAAGAAGAAAGTATGTGTTCTTATTCCAGTCAAGGCTAAGTGAAAATATATAGCAAGACTTGAAGACTACAGTCCACAGGTGTTCACTAGACCAGTGGTTCCCAACCTTGTCCTGGAGGACCACCAGGCCAGTTGGGTTTTCAGGATAGCCCTAATGAATATGCATGGAGCAGATTTGCATGCCTGGCACCTCCATTATATGCAGATCTCTCTCATGCATATTCATTAGGGCTATCTTGAAAACCCGACTGTCCTGGTGGTCCTCCAGGACAGGGTTGGGAACCACTGCACTAGACTACTTGAAAGAGATTGAGCAGTTCTGCCAGGAAGAATTTTCAGACACTATACTAATCTCTTATACAAAGTTGATGGGCTGTTATTGCTGCAAAAGTGGTTGCTACAGTCCAAGATTTTTTTGGTTTCATATTTTTATTTACTGTGTGAATATTTCTTCAGTTGTTTCACTGATCCACTCAGCATACTCTACACTTTTAACATGAAAGAACAAGTTTCTACATCATTGCATTTTGAATTGTATTCTTTTAGATGACAAGACTATGAAAAAAGTACAAAGAGATGCCCACATTGTAGCTGTTAGCACACTATTCATTAAATTGCAATATCTTTCGTAACTGGAAAACTCAACACAGATTTTTGCTATTGGGTAAATTTAGTCTCTTGCCTGTGTGTTTCTTGGTTGCATGTTGTGTTCTTTTTCGAACGTAATATGTTACTATTCCATTTCTTTACACTTTCTCTCAAAGAAGTTTGTTTCTGCTTCTTTTCTTTGTTCATTATTTGTCTTTCCTAATGTCAGGCAATGGCATTGATCTGTGTTAGAGAACTGTTTGCAAATTAGGTATGTTGAATGATCTGTAACATAAAAATCTTTTTCACCATAGTAAAATGTGGAGTATTCAGACTGCTAAGTATAGCAAAAATGACTTTTACTGAGCATATTAGGCTCATGAGTGAAGGCTATTCGTGATAAAGAATAAAAAATAACTCCTTTAATTTTGCATGAGAGAGAAGATATCTGACATCCAAAGAATTGATTTATGGTACAAATTCATGTTATAAAGTCTTTTATTGTGACTTACTAAAAGGATCCTAACTTAAAATGCCAGTATTTAACTGGTGAAGAGAGACTCCTTGACCACAACTAGTCCAAAATTAATAACAGATCTTGACTAATTATCTTTAGGGCAGGTGGGTTTTTTATATCAAATCTGTTTTTTTTAAACTATGTATTTATCAAACCTCTGTGACCCTTTATTATTATTTTTCTGAACAAACTAAACTGTGTTCAGTTTTTTTATGGATGAGGTTTTCAAAAAAATTAAGCACGGAAATCCTTAACAGAAATTGCATATGCTCATAAAATGTAAAGCTGTTTAGTGTCTGAAATAGCAGAAATGATTTCAACCCAAAGTTTGCTTCCTGTGTTAATAAAGCATCACAAATGATGTTTTGACAGATCTCTCTATCTTCATCATGTGGTTGCTTTAGTGGATATGTTTAAATTTTTTTTTATTTTGATTTTTTTATGCTGTAATTTTTGTGTAAAAGTCAACATTGTGGGTTTTTTTTTTTTTTTTGTTGCTATATGTATAGCTGGTGCTGTGACTTGTTTGTGCTCATCTCTGTTCTATAGGCAACTTGCCACTCTCTTCTGAGTAAAGCTTCCGTAAAAGAAAAAAAGGAAAACAAAAAATCAGTAAGTTTGGTATTTTTTTTTTTTTTTGGAGAAATTTTTATTAGCCATCTTACAAATTAGCAAACTATCCTTTCCCCAGCTACAAATAAAAAACAACTTTACAGAACAAAACTAGACTTCTGCTATTTATTCTAAGTCTTTTCACCTCAACCTGTTTGACCTTATTCTATTAAATCATTCTACTAATTCTGGCACCAAATAGCTTTCATTTCAATTAACCCACTGGAACTACATTATGTTACATAATCTTATGTGGCTAGCAGATTCAAAAGAAAAAAATAATTTTTTGTTTTCTTTTTTAAGCCTGCCTTCTCAAGCGATCCTTTTCTCTTCTAATCAGCTGCAGTAGTGAGAAGTTGGAATTCTTTTTATTCAGAAGTTCACAGAATGCTAGATTTGCTTATTTATGGGTTCTTTGGGACAAGGATTTCTTCCTGGAAGGGACTCTAGCTTTATAAGACCTGCACTGTAAAGAATTAATGCTTTATTCCAGGCTTCTTTGGTTTGATGTTTAGCCCTTGAGTCTCCTTTTGCTTTGCATAGTCATTCTCTAGTGCTCTTACTAATACTACCACAAGCCTGTCTGACCAGGTAAGCTAAGCTACCCTTTTAGTTTCTTCATCAGCTTTACCATTCTTGCTCTAGGGATTCTTTGGCATTGAAATTTCATGACAGAATTGACAGATCACTGGTGAATACTAAAGTTTAATGTTTTAAGCTTTGTGTAATTGTAAAATTATCCCTTGGTATAAGGCATTTGGGAGTGAAGTTAGCAACATGAGCTACCTCTAAGACATGTTATTTTACTGTTAACTCCAGATTAACAGTAGGTCTCAGTCTCGCTGCATAAATGGGACCTATGTTAACATAGCAAAAGTTTGTAGTAAAATAACACTTGTTAACAAAAGCTCACATTGATAATTATGCCTATTGTTTTAGAGACCTCATAGAATGTTTGGATCACATGTACCATATTTGTGCTGCATGACAAGAGCACATATGAGTAAAATACATAAGCTTTTGGGCCACCACTGATCTTGTTGACAGGTTTCTTCTTAACTTTTAATTTTACAAACCGCTCCCTTGAAAATTCTTCCCCTCACCCTTTTTGTATGTATTCTGAAATTTACCAGCCTGAAATTTTGTGATTCCTGTGTTTTGCTTTACAGATTCAATAAAGACATATTGAAACTTACCAGCTGAACATGTTTTCATGATGACAAACTTTTAAATGGACTGTAAAGTTGCACAAACATTTAACTAAATTAACAACATTATTGTTGCCATTGTGTATTAATAAAATACAGACTACATTTGGTTACCTGGGAAAAAAGAAGAAGCTGTATTAGGATTATAACAGATATATATTTTGTTTAGATGACTGAATACAAGCCAGATTGGGCCAGCTGTGCATTTTGGTCCATATTCTATACTGGCACCTAAGTTAAGTGCAAAATACCATTTAAAAGGGGTTTTTGTACAAAAATTCAAGGCTCCTTCCGGCACTTTAAAAAGCAACACTTACATCATGCCTACAGAGGCGCTTTGCAATGCCTAACGCCACTGTAGGCATTGTAAAGTGCCTTCGTAGTTGCAATTCACATGAAAGGTAGGCACCAGAAATATAAGCCTTGAAAACCCTGGCCTACATTTCCAGCACCTACCTTCCCCGAAGGCATGATTCTATAAATGGCACCGTCGCGTGATTAACACACGATCGGTGGCTGTTTTTAAGGTGGGCGCTAGTGCAGTTTATAGAATCAGGGCCTTTGTGCTTGTAGGAAAATTGCCTAGTACATCTGATCTAAAATGACTTGCAACAGTATTAAACTTATTGTTTAGCATGTTTACTGCCAGTCTTTTAAGCACTTCTTTAGTTTTTCATGTATCATTTTCTTTGTTTTGGTTCACGTTTCAGTAACTGAGTTCCTTATCAGAGCAACAGTTTATGAAGGGCATGAAGACGATGAACCTATATGTATGCCAGTGCTGTCCTGTACTTTACTGTGTGTAGGTAGAAGGGGAGACTCCTTAGCCTGTCATTCCCTACCGGTATCTCATTTATGATTGTATGACATGAAATGTTTCCTTGTACCGTATTCTGTCTCTCTGATATTAGTATTCCAGAAGTCTCTGTTTATATTTATAATGGTGGGAGGTGATCCTTGGTGTAATACAATATAAAATTGCACCAGAATTTCCTGAAGTGAATTCTGTTTCTGGCATCAACTCATCCTCAAACCATTTAAATGAATCCAGTACCAAAGGGTGAAAGCAAGTCTTTTTGTTAATTTGATTGATAAGAGGCTTCTCTAGACTTAAAGAGAAAAGGAAACGGAATTCCTATGAGGAGATCCTTGCTTTAACAATGGTCTCTTATTTTAATTTAAGTAAATTGTTGGTTAAAACTATTTTTTATTGTCTCAAATTTTTCAAGAAATTTGCTAGAGCAATATGGGAGATGTTATATCATTGTTCCACACCAAAGTGGCCCCAATTCTGGTTGTCACATCATTGGATTGTCTAATTTGAAATAAGCAGGTTATATGATATCTGCATTGTACAGATAAACTTTTTGCCATGGATAAACTGGATTGAATCAGGCACACAAGTGGGTGATGTCATCAGAGATAGCTAGCTGTTCTAGAGCTCAAACCTACTATAAAGTTCTGAGCATGCACAACCATTTCCTCATGCAAAGATCACCTCAGTCCCTCAGTTTTGTTTTTGTCTGCTCTGCTACTACTGCTGCTACTTATAATTTCTGTGGTGCCGCTACATGTATGCAGCGCTATATACAAATGTGTAAGAGAGAATTCCTGCTCAGCTGAACTTGCAATCTTTTCTGAACAGATAAACAGGACAAAATAAGAGATTAGGGAGTTTTGTTTATGATGGGAATGATAAGATCAAAAAGCAGTCTCCAAAAATTGGGAATTGATGTATCAACCCAGGAAAGCTATTCCAGACATAGCAAAATGGGTAAGGGGAGGAGGGGATTGTCACTTGTATATTGCCTTTTTGTAGTTTTACACCTACACTCAAAAGTGTTCATATACAAGTACTTCAAGCATTTTCCCTATCTGTCTCGGTGGGCTAACAATCTATCTAATGTACCAGGGGCGGTGGAGGATTAAGTGATTTGCCCAGGGTCACAAGGAGCAGCGCAGGGTTTAAACCCACACCACATGGAACAGAGTCAGAGTTATCATTTTTTAAAATAAAATATGAATATAAATGAAAGAGATAGAAGAAAAGCCCTGAAATCTAAGTGAGGGCAACATATCAAGAAATGGGTGGTATTCAACCATATGAAAAGCAGTTGAGAGGTCAGGAAAGATGACGCTTACTACTACTGCTAATTATCACTTATATAGTGCTGAAAAACATACTCAGCACTGTACATTTTGACATTTATAGATGGTTCCTACTCGGACAAACATACATGACATATAGGATAGGGGATGCAGAATCCAAGGTAAGATGAGTTAGGAGTTGAAAACACTCTCGAAGAGGTGGGCTTTTAACTGGGCCTTGAACACTGCCAGAGATTGAGCCTACTATGCAGTGATTAAGTAAAGGCCCTTGGATAAATTATTTATAATCTTGCCAGAAATAGGTCACTGAAGACTTTGGCAAGGGCTGTTTCTGTAGAATATCAAGTATAAATGCCAGACTGGAGTGGATCAAGAATAGCTTGAGATAAAAGAAAATCAACATAATTGTGGTGTACAGCATGTCGAGTAACTTGGATGCAAAATGGAGGATGGAGCTGGAGTGATAGTCGGAGAAGCAGGTACCGGTAGGGTTCAAATAAGTTTTTTATAGGCATGATATGGCATGTTTAACAGGATCAGGAACAGTTGCAGTAGAAAGTGATAGGTTAAAGAGATGACAGTAGGGGTTTTGGTGGTGTGCTCAGAGAGAAGAGGATAGATTTTGGTAATATTATAGAGGAGGAAGCAACAAACTGCCAAATCTGCTTCCTCCTCTATAATATTACCAAAATCCGTCCTCTTCTCTCTGAACACACTACCAAAACTCTTGTCCACGCTCTTGGCACCTCGCGCTTAGACTACTGCAGCTTACTTCTCTCGGGTCTCCCGCACACCCACATTCTCACATTACCCCTCTCCTCAAGTCGCTTCATTGGCTCCCTGTCCATTTCATAATACAGTTTAAACGTCTCTTACTGACTTACAAGTGCATTCGCTTTGAAGCCCCCGATATCTCTCCTCACTTATCTCCCCCTATGCTCCCCTCCCCCGTAATCTCCGCTCATTGGGCAAATCCCTCTTATCTGTACCCTTCTCTTCCACTGCCAAGTCCAGACTCCGTCCCTTCTTTCTTGCAGCGCCGTATACCTGGAACAGGATGCCTGAATCAATACGTCATGCTCCATCCCTGGCAGTGTTCAAATCCAAGCTAAAGGCCCACTTTTTTGAAACTGCTTTCAACTCTTATGTCCCACTCACTGCTGTCAGATACCTATACCCACTATAATCTCCCCAACACTGAAATGTCCTTTCTAAATTAGATTGTAAGCTCTTCTGAGCAGGGACTGTCTATTGTATGTTAAAATGTACAGCGCTGTGTATGCCTTTCAGCGCTATAGAAATAATAAATAGTAGTAGTAGACAGAGCCGAGCAGATTAGATGACTGGGAAAGAGATGAGAGGAACATAGTGAGTTTGAAGAAGGAGAAATGATATCAAGTTTCCTCCTTTGTGATTTTAGAAAAGGAAGAAAAGATGTTAGGGTTTGAAGGAATGATGTGAGAATGATTGCAGGAGTAGGGGAGATGGAGGTGACCTAATGGAGTGCTCAAAATTAACCTTGTCTTGGAAGTACTCAGCTATAGTCTGAGAAAAAGTAATGGAGTCGGAGGTGGGAGCAGTTAAGGGAGTTCAGTGTGTCAAAATTACAGTGAGGGTTGGAAGCAAAAGAGTTTGTTAAATGAATGTAGTACACTTTATTAGTAAGTGCAGTAGCAGATTGGTAGGTGGTCAGCAGGAATCTGAAATGTATTAGGTCAAAATGGGCATGATTTTAACTAAAGGCACTCCACCGTGTGAGCAAAGGAATACTTAAGTAGCACCTTATGGGAGTCAATCAAGACGGGTTTGATATGCTTTATATCAGGGGTGTCCAACCTGCTTCCTGCGGGCCGCATGCAGCCCCGTGAGGTATTTTGTGTGACCCTGCTCAAAGGTGATGCAACGTTTTCCTCTGCCGCCCCCGGGTGTTTACATTCTTTCCGGCTAACCTCCTCCATCTTGCTGCAGTGTTCGCTCAAAGCTGTGGGCAGCGGCTCCTTCGCGCCTCCCAAGGCTGACCCGGAAGCGTTCCCTCTGACATTGCGACATCAGAAAGAAGGCTTCCAGATCAGCCGCAGGAGGTGCGTAGGAACCTCTGCCCGCGGCTTTGAGCGAACACTGCAGCAAGACAGAGGAGGGAGCTGGCAAGAAGGTAAACACCCATAACAATACAACATATACTCTACAAAAACTGTCCTAAATCCTCCATTACTACTACTCATTTCATTCACATGAATGCATTAATAAATAACTGTCTTTAAGATTTTTTTTAGATATACCCCTGGGTTTACATAATGGTAGCTGACCTGTCAGTGAGTTCCAGAATTTCACTCCTGCTATTGAAAACAGAGAATTCACAACCCTCACATGTTTCACATTTCACTCTCATACCATGTTCAGATCTTAATTCCCTTCTTAGACAATATAACTTCAACAAATCTTGAAAACATCCTGGGGATTTGTGATACAAATCCAGAGTATTATTGACATTTATATTGCACTCTTTGCTGTACAGGAAGCCAATGTAGCTGTTTAAATATAGGCATAATGTGGCATAATATAGTTTGAGATAGGGAATAAGATTGAAATTAGCTAGTATCAGGAAAGAAAAGTGTAGTGCCTTGAAGTCAACCTGGAAAAAGTGCAAGAGTCCCAAACTACATTGGGGAAAATATGCAGATGGACTATAAACCTCTCCAGTAACTGGATGGTACACAGGAAGCAAGAGCAGAGGTCCAAATGATTTGGGGTAGACTTGGGAGTCACCTAAGAGGATCCTGGGAAGAATATGCAGATAGGTTGCACATCCTCCTACCAGAAACAGTTATTCTAGATTCAAGATCTTTCACCCCTACAAATGTCAGTTTGTTTGTTTTTTGTTTTGTTTGAATTGTCCCAGATGAAGTTGGGGTTTCAACTTATGCCTGTAGTCGAGAGAGACCTAGAACTTCAACCCTCATTCCAGATGTCTAATTTATCAGACCATAATCAAGCTGACTGAAGAATTATGGAAGAATATATCTGAGCCTAGAATAACTTCCTCCACCACCTTTGCAATCACTATGAAGCAGATAAGATATGCTTGCAGCCCCGCTTTAAAACCACGGGCTTGCACTGCGGGGAAGGGCGGCAGAGAGCAGGAGAGATCAGGGCAGACAGGCAGGCTCGTTCGGGGCTGCAGGAGATGGGGCTGACAGGTTAGAAAGCAGGGCAGCAGAAGGCATGGTAGTTTCAAAGGGTTTCAGGCCAGTGGGATCGAAAAAAAGTTTAGTGAATCGCGTCCTTACCTACTTTGCAAGCAGTTCCCCTCATTTGCATATGCGCACCGAAAGCGGATCGCTACACAGGTTAGTGAATACTGTAGGAGGGAAATCTGGTCGCTAAGGGCTCGTAAACCAATCTGTACACCAGGGGTGTCAAAGTCCCTCCTCGAGGGCCATAATCCAGTCGGGTTTTCAGGATTTCTCCAATGAATATGTATTGAAAGCAGTGCATGCACATAGATCTCATGCATATTCATTGGGGAAATCCTGAAAACCCGACTGGATTCCGGCCCTCGAGGACCGACTTTGACACCTGTGCTGTACACGATCGGTTTGCTTAGTGAATAGAGCCCTTTAGTTTTCCTATAGCTTTGCAGAATGGAGTTTGCTGCTCCAGGTCTACAGACTTACAGGGAAAAATATTGGGGGTGCTCAAGCACCCCCAGAGCTGGTGCCTATTGTGCCCTAAACCCTATAAGAATGTGTATGAGAATCCCCCTTCACACTCTGGAATGTAAATGGGCTCTTATTTAAAAGAACTGTAGCCTTCAGAAAGTCTGTGTAGCTATACATCTCTTTCCAGCCCCATAGATTTGGTATTCCAATAGTTAGGTGAACTTTGATGTATTGGCTTTATCTAATTCTGTTATAAGTTGGTACTCCTTTAACTAATGAAATAAAACCTCATCAAATCAGAGCCATTCTAGCCCTTCTGTAATCTGCTTTGCTGAATATCATATGCAAAGCAGTAGTGTGATCCTTGCTTCATACTTCTGTTTCATATTACTATTTGGCCCAATCCATATTTGGAGATGGCACATTTGGTTGAGCTGTGCTAGTAAACCTGTCTTTGCAACACTGACAACTCTCACATCTTTCTTTAAGAACAGGTTGCTCCTGGACAATAGACAAAAGCTTGGAGTTGATCATTTAGCTATAATTTAAGTTACACACTTCTGTAGCTGAATCAGTCCTGATTGTTGATAAAAAAGCATTGTTTTCCATCTATGATATGTGCTTTATAGACAGTTGGAGAAATCAAGCACTCAGTCTCATCTTCCTGAGAGCTAGATTCCTTATGAAGCTATGGAACTAATTGAGAGACTTAGGAAAGCCATGCTAAGTTCTGGGAAAGCTGTTCCATCCTGGTGTCATAGGATGATGTCACCTACTTGTGTGCCTGATTAATCCTGCTATTTATGGAAAATACCTGTTACAGGTGAGAAAAAATGATTTGGTTTCTTTTCGTTTTAAAAATATAAGAGAGCTATATTAAACCATGATCAGCATGGACAAGGTATTATTTTGTATTGGAGAGTGCTAAATTAGCACTATTTTTTTCTGATGACTTAATCCAGCCCTTTAAACAGGGTTATTTTGTAGCTCTTTCTAAATCCTGAATCCTAAAATTATTTCTGTTAAACATACAAGTCCTGACAGGTGGGTTGAATTCTCCAAATCACAACCTGGTGCAGAAGGAATCAATAATTTTTCTTCAGCTCTGCCTCTTTCCTCAGTGGGTTATCCTGCCTCTATTCAGTTTTCTTTCTGCAAGTGAGCTGGAAGGTATCTTTCTGATTTGCTATGAGAACTTTTTTTATTTTCAGTTTTTTTAATCCAATTTTGAGGCTTGTGCCCTGGGGCAGCTCTATCTGGGAGAGGATGCAGATCCTCTGATGATCTGTCTTCTGCTGGCAGGGCAACCATAAATGTACCTGACTAGCCAGCCTGACTAGACAGTTAAGGAGCTCGGGGATTCTCTGAGAGCAAGGCTCAACCCTGATTTATGGCTGTATGGCTTTGATGGGTGCCAGCTGTGTTTCCTTCCCCATTGTGGCATGCAAGTTTGTGAGGGTCTGAAGTCTCAGTCCAGTGTTGGTCCAACTGGTAGCCTGAAAATTAAAGGCTCTTGAACTTAGGTCTTCTCCATTATCCAGCTGCAGTGAGAAGTAGAGCAGCAGGCCACAGCACCAGTACAGCACAGTGAGTAAGGCCATTATAGCCTATGGGAAAATTTTTTTTTTTTGAGGGGGGTGTTTCTCTATAAGTCAGTTTTGGTGGTTTCTGGGACTAGATATAGAGTCTACCACCTCTTAAAAAAAAACCCTCTCTGATTTTTGTTGTTTTTTTTTAATAGCTTGCTGTAGCTCTCTCAGGCTGTTTTTTTGGCACCAAAATGCTGGTGTGGTGACAATCTTTGAAATTATGATTAAGAACATAATAATAGCCTTACTGGGTCAGACCAATGGTCCATCAAGCTCAGTAGCCCATTCTCATGGTGGCCAATCCAGGTCACTAATACCTGGCCAAAACCCAAAGAGTAGCAACATTCCATGCTACCGATCCAGGGCAAACAGTGGCTTGCTCCTTGTCTTTCTCAATAACAGACTATGGACTTTCCCTCTAGGAAATTGTCCAAACACTTCTTAAAACCAGCTATGCTATCCTCTGTCTACCTCAAAACACCTCAGATTTGCTTAAAATAGATTATTATGGACCCTCCAGACTTTCTACCTCGCTATCATGCCAGGTTTGCACTGGATGGTAGGCTGAGAAGCATCCATGTGCCACGTGCTGTAGTGCAGGTGGGGACGCAGGACCCTGGGCTTAGCCCCCTGTAGTACCTCTAGGGCTAGGGAGTTGCAAGGAGTTCATTTGCCAGGAAGGAATTCCTTCCTAGAGCCCTGTGTCTGAATTCAAGAGGGCCTGGGATAGGCACATGGGATCTCTCAGAGAAAGAGATAATGGTTGCTGTGGATGGGCAGACTAGATGGGCCATTTGGCCTTTATCTGCCATCATGTTTTTATGATTTGGTGAAACAAAGATGCATGGACTTCAGAGAGCCCAAGAGATGGCAAGGTGCATCCCAGAAGGGGTCTTCTGGGCTTCCTACCAAGGCTTTACCCCTGATTTAGGGAGTCTTATGTGGACAGCTTATTTAAATTGTAGTAGTACGTCTGCACCCACGGAAGATGCTCCTGTAACTGCACAGAGGATCTGGCCTCTCATAGCGCATTTCCCCAGAGCAGGTTTCTAATTTGGAACCAGAAGACCAGTGAGAGAAGGGAGTTGGAGTCCTTCCCTTTACTGCCCCAGAGTGAATCTTCACATTTAGGAAATTCAGGGTCTCAAGCAGAGGCTGCTTATCAAGAGACAGTGGTAGTCCTTGATCAAGTGGAGGACCCGTCAGTGCACCGCCTCTTTAAGCCAGCAGCATTGCTGGAAGTTATTAGGATTTCCTAAGGGAATTAAATTTGGAACATCATCAATCCTCGGCTACACAGTGCTCTGTTATGAGCAGCTCTAAGACTCAGTCTACATTTTTTTCTTTGCATACTGATAATACGTTGCTAGTTATAGAGCATTGTGAGACCCCAGAAGGCTTCTTATGGGTTGCTGGGATAATATCCATGCTGTATCCCTTGGCTTCTTAATTTTAGCAGCTGTTTATTCAGATTAAAGTGGATTCCTTACTAGCACAGGTCACAATGGAGGAGGTGTGATTTTAAATGAGGCACAGGATTTACAGGGCAGATGTCCTCAAAAGACCTTGGCCTTTGGCCTTGGGAATCAAGACGGCTGCGGCGGCCTCATTCATGACACACACTTGCCACACCAGAATGTGTTGGACTCCCTCGTCAAATGACGATGTTTACCCCCAGCTAGTGAATGCGGGGATTAACTATGTATTTTATTCTCTATATGATATAATTAGAGTCGTGAGCAAAGTTTCTGCTTATGTCATCTCTGCTCGTAGAATGTTCTGGCAATGGGCAGGAGATTCAGCTTCTAAAGCAACATTGAGCAGGCTCCCTTTTAAAGGGCAAATGCTCTTTGGTAAAGGATTAGATGATCTTATGGCCAGTGTGTCAGATTGTCACCTTAAAGTGTTGCCTGACAGCAGACCAGAAACCCCTAGAGGGTCTGGACAAGCTAATTTTCGAGGCTCTTGTCAATTTTGTCAATATTTGGGAAGAGTCTCTACCCAGAGTTCATATCAAGAATCTAGACAGAGTTACAGAAGCACTAGGCAACCGCATCCTCTGATTCTTGCACCACAGCAGCCTCCAAGAAGTCCCATTAACGCCAGGTCAGTTGCCCTACTTCCTACGTCAGCTTATGGGGAGGCTTGGAAGATGATTTGCGTGGATTGTTGGGTGCTGGACATCATTCAAGAGATTTACAAGCTCAAATTATGCCACCCACTCCTGGATCTACATGTGACTTCTGACCTCTATAGCCAGGAGGCCATAGAAAGCAGTCATATTCTGGGCAAAACGGTGACAAGATTTTTAGACATTCAAGCCATAGAATTGGTGCCTTCTGAAGTATCAAGCTTAGGCAGATACTTTATATACATCATGGCATCCAAGAAAGACAACTGGAGACCAATCTTGGATCTGAAATCTGTCAATGCAACAACTACTGTGTTCTTCATGGAGACCATTTGGTTGGTCCTTGCAGCAGTGGCTCCAGGGAAGTTTTAGCCTCCCTGGATATAATGGAGACCTATCTGCAATTCCTATTTTTCTGGAGCACAGAAAGTATCTGAGGTTCCATGTTTTGGGGTGACATTTCCAGTTCTGTGTGTTCCCCTTTGGTCTAGCATAATCGCCACATACATTCATCATGGTGGTGGTAGCGGTGCATCTCCAGAAGGCAAGAATACAGGTGCTTCTGTATTTAGACAATTGGTTGATCAGAACCCCATCCAATTCAGAGAGGGAGAAAAGGCAGTGGCAAAAGTGGTCCAACTGCTGCAAAGCCTTGGTTGGATAGTCATCTTCTGGAAGAGCCACTTAGTGCCATTCCAATTACTAGAGTATTTGGGAATTTGGTTCAGTATGGCAAAAAGCTATGCTTTTCTTCTAGAGCAGGGGTGGGCAATTCCGGTCCTCGAGGGCCGGAATCCAGTCAGGATTTCCCCAATGAATATGCATTGAAAACAGTGCATGCAAATAGATCTCATGCATATTCATAGAGGAAATCCTGAAAACCTGACTGGATTCTGGCCCTTGAGGACCGGAGTTGCCCACCCCTGTTCTAGAGTCACACAAACAGAAGATCGAGACAAATTACAGACCTCTTGACAATGTTAGCACCTACAAAATGACACTGTCCACAAGTGTTGGGGGGTCCATGGCAGCAATTATAGAGGTGGTTCCTTGGGTGAAGGCTCATATGCATCTACTAAACGACACCCTATTGTCATGCTGGTCCCCAAAAACAGATCCCCTTCAGATGCAGCTAGCCTGAATGGAGAAAGCATGGCACGACTTTCATTGGTGGCTTCAGCCAGAGTCTGTGACGAAGGGTATGCCCTTCAGAAAGCATTGTGGGTAATAACCACAGATGCCAGTCTTTTTGGTTGGGGGGCCCATTATAATAGCCATCTGATTCAAGACTGATGGATTCCCTCTCAAAGGAAATAGTTAAGAACATAAGAATTGCTGCTGCTGCGTCAGACCAGTGGTCCATTGGCCCAATAGTCCGCTCATGCGGCTGCCCTTAGGTCAAAGACCAGTGCCCTAACTGAGACTAGACTTACCTGCATACGTTCTGGTTCAGCAGGAACTTGTCTAACTTTGTCTTGAATCCCTGGAGGGTGTTTTCCCCTATAACAGACTCCGGAAGAGCGTTCCGGCTTTATACCACTCTCTGGGTGAAGAAGAACTTCCTTATGTTTGTAAGGAATCTATACCCTTTTAGCTTTAGAGAGTGCCCTCTCGTTCTCTCTACCTTGGAGAGGGTGAAGAACAACCTGTCTTTATCTACGAAGTCTATTCCCTTCATTATCTTGAATGTTTCGATCATGTCCTCTCTGTCTCCTCTTTTCAAGGGAGAAGAGGCCCAGTTTCTCTAATCTCTCACTATACGGCAACTCCTCCAGCCCCTTACCATTTTAGTTGCTCTTCTCTGCACCCTTTCAAGTAGTACTATGTCCTTCATGTACGGCGACCAGTGCTGGACGCAGTATTCCAGGTGGCCCAGTACAGCAGCATGATAACCTTCTCTGATCTGTTCATGATCCCCTTCTTAATCATTCCTAGCATTCTGTTCGCCCTTTTCGCCGCCACTGCGCTTTGCACGGACAACTTCATTGACTTGTCGACCAGTACTCCCAAGTCTCTTTCCTGGGGGGTCTCTCCAATAATAATAATAATAACTTTATTTTTGTATACCGCCATACCCAAGGAGTTCTAGGCGGTTTACATTTGATTAACAAAAAAATTACAAGTATTTTAAAAACAATTGAACACTATTAGAAGCAAGCAATAAATTACAAGTGGTTCGAAACAATTGAAACAATATTAGGAGCAAGGAGGTAGTTGAAGTTAGAGAGATAGGGGGGAGTGTAGGTCAGGGGGGGGTTGGAGGTGGGTAGGTTGGGAAAAGAGAGGTGGAAGAGGGCAGGAGGAGATTGTTGTTCATTGGAGAGGGGTGTTAGGTGTTTTGTCCATGGAATAGGTGAGTTTTGAGAGATTTTCTAAACTCGAGGTAGGTGGTCTCTCCAAGTACTGTACCGAACATCCTGTAATCATGTATAAGATTTTTGTTACCGACATGCATCACCTTACACTTATCCTTGTTAAACCTCATTTGCCATGTCGCAGCCCATTTCTCGAGCATGTTTATGTCACATTGCAGGTCTTCGCAATCCTCCTGCGTCTTCACTACTCTGAATAACTTTGTATTGTCTGTAAATTTAATCACCTCACTCGTACCAATTTCCAGGTCGTTTATAAATATGTTGAGCACGGGTCTAAACACCAAACCCTGCGGCACTCCACTCGTGACGCTTTTCCAGTCCGAGTATTGTCCATTTACCCCCACTCTCTGTTTCCTATCCACCAGAATGTTTTTAATCCATGTGAGTATTTCACCCTCGATTCATGGCTCGTAATTTTTCAAAATAGTCATGCGGAACCTTGTCGCACGCCTTCTGAAAATCCAGATAATCAATGTCGACCGGGTCACCCTTGTCTATCTGCCTGTTTACTCCCTCGAAGAAGTGCAGCAAGTTTGTCAAGCGAGATCTTCCTTTGCTGAAGCCTTGCTGGCTGGTCCTCATCAGATTGTGTCCATCAGGGTGATCAATGATGCGGTTCTTTATCAACGCCTCTACCATCTTTCCCGGTACTGAGGTCAGACTCACCGGTCTGTAGTTTCCCAGATCTCCCTTTGAACCTTTCTTGAAGATCGGCGTAACATTCGCCACTTTCCAGTCTTCCAGAATCCTTCCTGATTTGATCGACAGATTGGTTATTAGTTGAAGCTATAGCCCCTTTCAGTTCCTTGATTACCCTTGGATGGGTCCCGCAGATTTATTGTTTTTAAGCCTATCAATCTGTCTGCAAATCTCTTCTAGACTGACCGTCAACCCTGTCAGTTTCCCATCTTCGTTTCCTGCGTATAGCCTGTCGGCTTCCGGTATGTTGTGTATATTCTCTTCGGTAAATACAGACACAAAAAATGTGTTCAGTTTGTCAGTGATGGCTTTGTCCTCCTTTAGCACTCCCTTATTCCATGGTCATCCAACGGCCCCACTGCTTCCTTCGCAGGTCGTTTCTACTTAATATATTGAAAGAATGGCTTGAAGTTTTTTGCCTCCTTGGCTATTTTTTCCTCCTAGTCTCTTTTAGCCCCTCTTACTGCTTTATGGTTGATAAACATACTAGAACTGAGAGCCATACAGTTGGCATTACATACTTTGGGGAGATCCCTGGAAGGCAAAGCTGTCAGGTTGTTTTCAGATAATACCACAGTAGTGACATATGTCAACCAGCAGGGATGCACCCAAGAGTGCTCCTGTAACCTTTTCCTAGCGTAATAAATTTTACGTTATGCTGGTTCCAGTTGTAATTATTTTAGCAAAATTTTGTATTCACCGTTATCATTTATGGATATTGTAAATACAATGGCCCAATAGATGGGGCAAATGATAGGTAGAAGGTGTACTGTATGTCCCATGTCATGGGACATACGATGGTAACAACATTTTTTGGAATGTCCCATCATCCGGGACACACGATAGGAAAAGGTTAAGACGGGAGGCCCAGTTTTTGTTCCATTGGGCAGAAATCCAACTGCTGGCTATCTCTGCAGCTCATGTACCAAGGGTGGAGAATGCACAAACTGACTATCTCAGCCAGCAGACTTTGGACCCAGGGGAGCGGTTATTGTCCCAGAAAGCCTTTTGTTGCATTGTGCAGCATTGGAGACAACTGACGGTCGATATGATGGCTTCGACTGTGAACAAGAAAGCAAACTGTTCCTTCAGCCAAAGATCTGAGTCCAGAAGTGCTGGACTGGATGCTATAGTGAAACCCTGGCCAGAGAAAGAGCTGCTACATATTCCCCCATGGTCTCTGATAGACCGGGTTCACCACAGAATAGCTGTCTACCTAGGTTGGTAATTCTAGTACCTCCAAATTGGCCGCAGTTGCCTTAGTGCTTGGTTCTGGTATGTTTGCAGTGAGATAAAGGTCTCAAATTATCAGCACATTCAGACTTACTGTTACAGGGTCCGTTACCAATGGAAAATCCAGAATACTTTGAGCGTACAACTTTAGCCCAGAAAGAGTATTTGAAGGTGATTATTGCTACTCTTCCTAGAGCTAAGAAGCTGGTGACAGTCACAACATATGCTAAGGTCTGGAAGACATTTCAGCTTTGTTGTGCTAAGGACAATGTAGGGCTCTGATTTCAGTGGTCCTATCATTTTTGCAGGCTGGACTCAAAAAGGGTGTAACAGTCAGGTCTCTCAAGTTCAGGTAGCAAGTTTGTCGTGTTTAGAGCCAAATTGGAAAAGAGTACACTGGCTTCTCATCCAGATATAGCCAGATTCTTGAACAGAGCGTTCAGACTGCATCCTCTGGTATGCCAACCTTTTCCATTATGTTATAGGGGCTCAGTAGCACTCTATATGAGCCTTTATAGGACTCATCTCTGATGGATCAGACATTCAAAAGAGTCTTTCTAGTGGTTATAGCTTCAGCAAAGCGAGTTTCCGAATTGCAGGTGCTTAAGATGACAGAAACTGGGGTTTCCCTGTGCACAGTTCCTTCCTTCTTGCCAGAGGTAGTTTTGACTTTTCATGTCAATCAAGAGGGTCTGCCTGCCAGCATTTCAGTCCACAGGTTCAAAGAAACAAGACAAACTGTTGAAGGTATTGGATGTGAAGGATTCTCCATTATCTCAAAGTGACAAATGAATTTTGTCTCTCCAACTATCTTTTTGTTCTAACTAGGAAGTCCAGGCTGGGCAAGCCAGTGTCTAAGGCATCTATTTCTAGATAGATTCACGTGGCAATATTGTAAGTACATGTTGGCTGTGGTAAGCCATCCCACTTGTCAGAACTTGTATGCTTTGTGTAACAGAAGAGAAGATTAGGTACTTACCTTGATAATCTTCTTTCTGTTAATACAGCATATAATTCCTGATACCCCACTCTGTCAGTTTAATTATTTGCCTGCTTAATGGCTCGGACAAGTATGTCTGTCCAGAACTGGAGATCTTCTTATTCCAGTCAATACCTTATTACTGTTACAAATGCAATTGAGAGTATGCAAGCTCCATAAATGTTAATGCTAGTTACACTTTGTTTTATATGATATGTTTTGATTAACATTGTTCAATATACTTATTACAGAGCAGAACAGAAGTGTCTTATCGGTGAAGTTCCCCTTACCCCTCCTTCTTATGTTTCCTATTGTAGCTTTGGTACAAACTGAAGAGAAGCAGGACAGCCACTGAGGAAAAAGTATTGATTGATTCCTTCTGCAACAGCTCGCAATTTGGGGGAGTTCAACTCACTTGTCAGGAAGCATGTTAACAGAAAGAATATTATTGAGGTAAGTACCTAATTTTCCCATATACAGACATGATCGTGTTGCTTTTGTAGATCTGAGACCATGTTTAAAATTTCTGATATCCATATATGTGGACTTTGGACAAATTTTAAAAATATGTTATTCAAAACAATATATTCAAACATGTGCTTTGATTTCAGCACTTCTGTTGCGTATGTTCACATAATGCTTTGGCCAACAATTCAACTAGATTATTTATCAGCTTGTGCTCTCTCAAGGTTAATTCTAGTCATTTTAAGATTTCTTAGCTCTTTACCTGGACTAAGACTTGTCTCCATGACACTGCTTTGTTTTGCAGGTTGTCAGTCAGAGATTCCCCCAGAACAGCATTGGTGCAGTTGGCAGCGCCATGTTCCTCAGATTCATTAATCCTGCAATCGTCTCTCCATATGAAGCAGGAATCTTGGATAAAAAGCCACCACCTAGAATTGAACGGGGCCTAAAGCTGATGTCGAAGGTGTGATGATACTTTTCCAGTGTGGATGAAAGTTCTGCAACCTGTGTGGTTAAGTTAAGCTGGCTCTGTGAGAACAGTTTTAGAGACGACCATTCTGTTGCTTGTTTTTGACTATTCAACCAAATTTTTGTGTGGAGTTTGGTTTTGTTTTTTTGAAGAATATAAAATACTATTGATGCCCAAGAGAGTTAAGAATTAATTCCAATAGCTGTAAGGCAGTTATTGTATCAGTTGTCGGGCTTCCCCTGAATTGGTGGCACTAGTCTTAGCCTCAAAAGCCCATGCCTCAATAAATCAGTCTATAATGTGCCACTTGCCTCTTTGTCATTTCGCTGCCAGAGACAAACATGGCTACCCCTCTATAAAGGTAAAGGGTCAAGGATTTGATAGACTGCTTTTCTGTGAGTAAGTTTTCATAGTTGTTGATTTATTTGTTTGTTTTGTTTTTTAATATTAGGTTCAGAAATTATTTTATTTTGTCTCAAAATATGCAATTGTTGCCTTACCCCCACCCCCTTTTTTACAAAACAGCAATAGTGGTTTTTAGCGCAGGCCTTCATGCTGAACGCTCTGCGCTGCTCCCGACACTCATACAGTTCCTATGAGCGTTGGGAACAGTGCAGAGCATTCAGCAAGCCGGCCTGCACTAAAACCGCTATCGTAGTTTTGTAAAAAGGGGTGGGGGGTATCATTAACAATTACCAGAAGGAACTGAATTACTGCAGCCCTTCAGCTGACAGAACATGCTAAATACTATTGTTCTGTGACTGCTGTTGGCACTTCTAGAAATTAGTCAATATTACTTTTGACAAAACAAATAAATGGTACACTAAAGTTGGGTAAAACATGATGCTTATGAAAACGAGCACGGAAACTAGATGAATCTGTGATGGGAGACTGGCTTCACATCTCTTGAAGCACTGTACCATTCCAATGGAACATTTGATGTGCTAACAACCAGTATTCTAAGGATTGGCACTGACTCTCCTATTTGAGGCATGTATGTCAGGTTCCACTTTCAAGAGAAAATCTCTTTTCTGCCTGTACTCCAGCTTAAAATAATGAACAACTGCTCATGGAAGAGCTTCAAGGTACTTTTAAGCTTAATATTTGCCAGCGGATTGCACTGGTGGGAATGGAAGGAAATTTCCAGTTTTGTTCAAGATTTTTGTTTTTCTTTTTTTGTAAATAAGAATAGTTTCTGGGGATTAGTTATTTGTGCCACAGCTAGAAATATGAATTCTTGTTCTTCTAGATCCTGCAAAGTATTGCAAATCATGTTCTCTTTACAAAAGAAGAGCATATGCGCCCTTTTAACGATTTTGTGAAAAGCAACTTTGATGCAGCACGAAGGTAAGCAAGATAACAATTTACCCAGTGTTGTACTTGTAGAAGGTCTCTTTTAGGAGTTTTATGACAAGTTGTAAAATCACAAAGTAAGAGAATTCCTAATGATAAGTCTGACTTTATATCAACTCCTAAACCAGGCAGGCTGCTGTCATGAAGTATCTGCCATCTTACATATTAGTGATCCCACAGTGGGAGCATTGAAGTGGACAGAACATCCCAGGTGAGGGTTGCCTTCAACCTCCCCCTTCCCTTTTGAGCTTGTAGAGTGGCTCAGAAGAGCAGTGGACTCCCCTGTCCCTGCCGAGTGGTTCGTTATTCAAGATAGTTGCACTTCTTGCCATCTCTTGTGATAGCATTGTCACTGTTGACTAAGATAAGTTTAGAAGGTCCACTTTGTATTGACTAGAATAAGCAGTAAAACAAAAAGTACAGCAGGAGAAAAATCCCTGCCTTATGGCGAAGAAGACAGAGTTATGGAGAGGTTAGAATGTCATTCCCATATCTTTATAAACTGTGCTTAGTTTAGGTAAATGGGCCTTTGACTTTTTTGCTTAGTTTGGGTAAATGGGCCTTGGCTTTTCATCTAAACTTTTTGGGTGTGCTTATGGAACAAATGATTTGAGCCAAGGGGATGAAGAATGTGCAGAAAAAATGACTGTCTTGTTTAAGAAGAATTTATGGGTTAGGAAATTCTCCTGGTTCATTAGTGTGACCTTGATAAAGGACACTATCCAAGCAATTATGCTTAAAGGGATAGTGTTGAGGCATGTTTCTGAAAGTTATTTCTCACTCTGCTTTACAACTTTTTCATGTTATCTATAGCTGAGAGCTTGGATTGATCTAAATTATCCCCTTTTATTGTTTCATGACTACCGTATTTTTTGCTCCATAAGTAGCACCTGACCATAAGACGCACCTATCGCTAGAGGAGGAAAAACCAAGAAAAAAAATTCTGAACCAAATGGTGTGCCATGTACCCTGCCCCCCCTCTGGTGGTTTAGTGATAGGCTGGGACAGGGTACAGGGCATATCTAGTGGTGGGCATGTCTAATGGTAGACAGCCCCAAGCCAGCCCCCCCTCCCATACCTTTTTAAATCCTGCCCACTCATCCCCTGGTCGTGGGTCCATCGGCTCCAGCCCATCCCACTTGCTCGTGGGCCCAGCAGCTCCAGCCAGCTTCCCTCCCTGCCGCGGCATCTACCTTGCAGACGGTGCTTGCAGCCTTCGCTCTGCTGGGCTCCTCCTTATTTCCCAGCCAGTGGTGCACAAATCAGCAGCGCGGATGTCAGGAGCAAGCTTTATGCTCTCCTGCTCGGCCTCGCGCTGCTTTCTGAATGGCTGCCTTATGTTTTCGTAAGTCCCTGTGGCTTACTTTAGTTAGATTGTGAGCCTTCGGGACAGTAAGGGAATTTTTTAAGTACCTTCTTCTCATTTATAATCTTAATGTATATTTTCTTCAAACCGCTTAGAACCTAACGGATGTAGCGGTATATAAGAAATAAATTACATTACATTACATTACATATATTGTAGGCGAATGAAAACCAGGGCTACTTTTGAGCACAGTTTGGGCTTCAGATAGACCTAAGCTCTATGGACGGAACTTAGGCACAGTTTGGATGTCCTTAATTCAATCTGCTAATTAGCTCTCTGGGTTTTTATTTTTGCTTTATTAAGCTCAAAATATATTTAATAAGGCACCACATAAACAGGGCACATCAAAACAGATATATTGCATGCAAAACCTTCTATTTTTGTGGACAAACAGCAATGCTATTTGCTAATTAGAGGAAAAGATCCATTAACTGAAGCACAGCACATGAAAAATATAGCTTTAGTTTTCTTGCTAAAAAGCTAGCCTTTTTTTCTGACTAAACAGTGCTCCAATCAGCTCATTCTAGAAAGCAAAGAAAGCACATGACAAAAATATATAAATTGCATATATAACTTCATTTGTAAAAGCTTAAAAACAGAAAAAAACAGATACAGACCTTAGCATGGCTTCTACTTCATTGCAAATGGAGGTTTGCAGCTGCACAATGGTGACCTCATTGTGAGATCATCAAGGTGCACCTACAAGGTAGAATGCCACAATTAAAATATGTGCTGGGGAGCTGGTTGCGATTTGGACTTATGACCTCTGGAAGAGGAGCACAGGGCTTTTACTTATTGAGCTATAGCAGCTTCCAGGCAGGTGTCTCTGACTGCCCTGTGATATGATAGCTTAGCAGATCCCTAAGCTATCATATCACAGGGCAGTAAGAGACACTTGCCTGGAAACTGCTATAGCTCAATAAGTAAAAGCTATGTTTTTCATGTGTTGAGCTTCATGTGCCTCTGATAATTGTAAATGATGGCTTTTTTCTAACTGTATTAAAAGCCCAAAGGATTAGGTATAAATGGCAGGACTAGAAATAGCTTAAAAAATCTTTTCTTTATTTAGGTTTTTCTTTGACATTGCTTCGGATTGTCCAGCCAGTGACACAGTCAATCACAGCTTGTCTTTCATCAGTGATGGCAACGTGCTGGCTTTACATAGGTTGCTTTGGAATAATCAGGAAAAGATTGGCCAGTATCTCTCTAGCAACAGGTAAGAAAATTAAACCCTCTTTACAGTTCAGTGCTAGCAGAGTGAGAGAAGCTTCAAGTTCTGTTCTGTTTTGTATTATTCTACAATTTTCATTGCTTGGCTGACTAATATTTAGTATTTCTCCGGTCTGTTTTATATCTGCATAGCTGAGATGCAACTTGCTTTAACTGCTTCTGTGGTAGCTGAGTATTAAAACCAACAAAAACCAAGGAAAAACAGGCTTGTCTATTTTGCTCGTTACCAAAAAAATCTATGTAGATTGCACATTATTCAGAATGCTGCTGTTCGCCTAATCATTAATCTGAAACAGTTTGATCATGTCGCCCCTTTTTTCCATGAATTGCATTGGTTGCCAGTCGAGACTTGTGTGAAATTTAAATTTGGTTGCATTTGTTATAAGGTATTGTTCAGCCTTGCATCTAATTATCTTGTGGATTCATTCACATTTGTAAATTTAAAGCACTCTTGCTTTGGTAAATACTCATGCTGCATTTGCCTTTCCTTTAGTCAAAGGTTGTCAATATAAAAAATATCATTAATGTCTTCTGTTGTTTCAAGCTGCAAAATGGGATAAAGATTTGAATTTTCTAATAGCGACCTCATGCTCATATCAGCATTTTAGGAGACAATTTTATTTTTAGGAAATTAATATATTCAACTGTATATGTACAGTTTTTTAAATTCTATTTTGTACTTAATGGTATTGCGGTATAGAAATACATTTTTATGTTTGTTATGTTTGTTTTTTCCCTCTGATACAGACTGATAACTTTTTTGGTTGTTTTTTCAGGCTAGCTAATCATTCTATATTAGTCTCTTGATATACTGTGTGTATAGGTAGTGGCTCATAGCTTTAGAAATTCATATTACTACATTTATATTCCCTCCCTCCCTTACACCCACCTATCCCATCGTTTGTAGTAGTAAGTAGCAATATTTTTTCCATCGTAGTATGTGATTTGCTAATTCATTTTGATCATAGAACACCTGTTAATACTCACTTTAACCAATCTCCATAGCTTTCATTCAGTGTAATAACTGTGGCTCATTTGTCTTAAGAATAGCTATTTGGTCATTTAAGGCTTGCCCCATCTGTCTCTAACTCTCTTCTATGAGGGAGAAGATCAGCAGGCTCAGACAAGAATTGGCCTCAATTAAAAATTCTTCCAGAACTGCTTTATCTGAAGCCAACCTATCACCACTGCCACAGAGGATAAAATAGCCTAGGAATAGATGGATAACTGTAGGCATCCTCCCTACCAATTATTCTCACTCACTGTACAAACAATGCAAATCAAAAGGCGCCCACAAATCACTGACAAAACTGTAGAATGCAAAAAAAAACAACTCTTGTACGAAGACTCCACTGTCAGAGGCATTAATTTAGGGACTTAGTCCATGGGCCTAAACAAAGTTAAATGCCTTCCAGGATCCTGTGCCAGCAGAGATACAAACCAAATAATGACTGTAATCAAAGAAGAAAGTAAAGATTCTAAAACCAACATTGTAATCCACTTGGAGACGAATGATCTGGCCAATAGATATCTTATATATAATCTTATATCCCACCAAATCTTTGCAAAGCGGAGTTCGAGGCAGGTTACAAATAGCATTATCACTACACGAAAATAAATATACAATACAAAATCAAAATCAGACTAATCTAACAAATATTTCTCAAACAGTGGGTTATAAACAACATTTTCAACTACACACCAATAAACTTTCAAAATTAAGTCAAACTAAACCCCTGACAAAGACTTCTGAAAAGCCATGTTTTCAGATTTTTGCCAAACATAGTGGTAACGTGAATCTGTATAGGAAGTAAAGTCCAAATTTTTGCAGTTTTGGTAGTTAATTTGCAGTGAGTCATCTTGTATTTTACCTCTTCAGATTTACAATATTCATTATTCAGTAAATCTGGAGAAACTATCAGGAGCATCTCCTTATAAGATTTTAAATGCCAAACAGCATAACTTAACTTCAACCTGTTTTTCTACCAGGAGCCGGTGTAAAGTGATCAACATAAGTCTTGCAGCAGTGTTCTGTATCAGCTGAAGTTTTTTCATTAATTTCACCAGAATTCCTGAAAGCAGTGCATTGCAAAAATCCAGTAGCAACATAATAGTCAACTTGACCAGTATTGTGTAATATTGTTGTAAAAAATAGGATTTCACCCTTCTTAACTGTTGTACATTACATTACATTACATTACATTACGGATTTCTGTTCCGCTTGTACCTTGCGGTTCTAAGCGGATTACATTGGAAGATAACTGGGCATTTCCAGGAAGTTACATTACATTGGGAGATAGCTGGACATTTCCAGGAAGATACATTGGAAGAAAGTTGGACATTTCCATGAAATTACATTACATTAGAAGGTAGTTGGTTTCAAGTTACAAAGTGAGGTTTCAGGTTATTTTGTGACATAGAGAAGAAGATTCTAGCATGATGGGATTCATGTTAGGTTAGTTAACCGAATATGTCTTTATTGAAAGCATATATCTACCTTTGAACTGTTGGCATCTTAAAAAACACTTTATTCTATTCCTTTTTTTAATATATAAGGACTATTGGGCATATAATAGAAACTGTATGAATACAACTCTCAACCTGACAAAGTGAGTTCTTGATAAGTGATTCTAAAGGTTTTTGAATAATGAACTTTATGTATAAAGAAGTTTTTATTGAGCTTTGCACAGGAATACACAAGAATAAAACACAAGTGGTATCTACAAAAAGAACTAAAGACACCCATAAAGAGGACATGCATTTACTTAAACACAAAATTATTCCCTCCTACTCAGCCTCCCAGTCACCTTATCCAAACAAGATGTCTCAAATGCTTAACCATTTAAAATTCTACTTTGAGCCACTGGAGTAAGGGTATTCCAAAAGGTTCCCAAATAGCTTGCAAAAGTACTCCTTTCTGAGATTTTAAATCTTGGAACTTACAACGTTTAAAAACTAAAATCATAATCATTTGAGGGTTCCACAAATGCTCAGAAGGCACGTCTGAAGATAACCAATGCATCAAATTCACTTTTAATTCTAGCAGAATTGACCATTTAAAAAAGGCAAAAACACCTTTCCCAAAGATGATTGTGAACTTTATCTGAGGCAGTGCAGTTTCTTTTGCAGCATTCTCTCCTTTTTCTAGAGAGATGCCTTAATATATTAAATATTCCCATCCCTGAAGAAGAATGTTAGAGATGAATCATTTTTCTTATTTATTATTATGTTTTTGTGATGTAAGCAATGTGTTGCGCTCCAAATAAACCTGCCCTTCAGAGAAGTTGTGTATGTTTTTAAATGTAGAGAACTTAAAGAAAAGCAGAGGGTAAGCTATCTCAAACTTTAGACTTCTGCTCCACTGAGATGGGAAAGCCTGGAGGAGTTAACATTCCTTTGTAGATTTTAAAATATGCTGCTCTTATGTAAAGCAGACCTTTTTAATATAACCTTCCGTCCATAACCCTACTCCCCACTGCCCTACAACCCAATCCCCTCAACTGTATCCATGACATCCTGTTTGTGTCTTTTTAGATTGTAAGCTCTTTCAAGCAGGGACTGTCTTCTTTGTGACTCTGTTCAGTGCTGCATACATGTGGTAGCGCTATAGAAATAATTAATAGTAATAGTAGTAGTAGATTTTGAGTTCTCAGAAAAAAGTATCAAAATCTCATACAGCCTCAAATGAAGCAGAGGAAAGCTTGAAGGGAGAGAAACTGTGTTCTGCTTTCTGTATAATGTTTCTGTGCATTCATATTGAATTAAGAATATTTGGTTGAAAAGAACAGTATGATCCTTTCAGGGACCATAAAGCAGTGGGCAGGAGACCCTTTGACAAGATGGCAACTCTACTTGCGTATCTGGGGCCCCCAGAGCACAAACCTGTGGCAGACACACATTGGTCCAGCTTAAATCTCACCAGTTCCAAATTTGAGGAATTCATGACCAGGTAAGAAGAGTTATAAAATGTTTAAATGTTTATGGTTATATGTTTGTTTGGGTTTTTTTCTTTATAAATTTCACAATACAAATACAAGAATTAATGTACTATTTAATTACTAGAGAAAATCAGTGACATTAAGTTGTAATGTGCAAAAGCAAGATATATAAATAATACCATAAGTTTAAAAAAAAACCCTTTTGATTAAATTATTAAAGTAGCTTTCACAAATGTGTTAACTTCCTAGATACTGCTGACCTCGAGCTGTTTCAATATTTTTAATGTTTGTGGTCCATTTTATTAAAGTTAGGTGTTTATAATTATTTATTTGAAGTTGATTTTGCTTTTAATTCTCAATTTTCAGGCACCAGGTACATGAAAAGGAGGAATTTAAAGCATTAAAAACTCTTAATATCTTCTATCAAGCAGGGACATCAAAAACTGGAAATCCGGTATTCTATTATATTGCTAGGCGGTAAGAAAAATCTTATATTCCTCATCTTCAAAGCTCTAATTCTGAGTAGGACCACTGCAACATGGAACTGTTAGACTTCCACATCTGTACACTCCTCTTCTCCCTAATTGTTACATTTTCTTTTGTTAACTGACCATCTTATTTGAGCTCTCCAGAACCAAAGCAGGCTATGTCCACTTTTTGTATTATTTCTGCTATGCACCGAGATTCATAGCCTCTGTGGCCTAAAGACCTAGATGAAAAATCAGGTCATATCCATATCTAACTAATTCTGCCATTAGATAGCTGAAGCAAACACGACCCTTAATATTCCATTCACCCCACACAACACTTGCCCCACCCCTGCCCCCTTCCTCCTTCACTAGACCCTCCCTTCCCCACTCTCTACTTCCCTTATCTAGTTCGATCAAACCTGCAATTTCTGTTATATTGTTGTAAATCTTCCCCTCATTGCAGACAGTTGTAAATCGCTGTAATTTCACTGCTGACTGCTGTAAATCGTTGTAATTTATCGTAAATCTGCTTGTAATTTTGTTGTAAATCTGCTTGTCAATGCAGATCATTTGCTAATTGATGTAAACCGCCTAGAACTCACTGGGTATGGCGGTATATAAGAATAAAGAATAATAATAATAATAATAATGCAGAAACAGGCCATGGCCCGCTTTAGTTCTGAAGAGCTCATTTTATCCTACAAAATTATTCATCTTTCTCTGGAAGCACAACTGCAATGCAATTATTCTTCACTGAATTTTCTATGAAATGAAGACAAATATAAATTATAAGACAAAGTAATACTAAAATGCATCTCCTGATATAAGCCAAAATATGAGATAAAGATAATGGCAATGGGAAGTTCAAGAATCAGAAAAAAAAGGAAGGAAGAAAGAAAGAATTACAGAATCAAAATAAAGGAAAGTAATAGAATACAGAGGCTATATCCACATGAACATGCAATTTACCCTAATATCAATGTGATGCACCTGAATGTCTACATTATTTGGACAAGATTTAGCATTAAGAAAATGATCAGAATAAAAATATTTGTAGAAATTATTCTGGAAAGTGAACACACATTTACAAGAAAATTTCAAATAGAAAGCTAATGCCAAGGACACCAGCTTTCTTTTACAATAATAAACCCTTTATTGTGTCACTTTACATATTTCTGGAAAAAACACATTTTTTAAGCATTCTTAAGATGGAAATATAACATCTGTCATGTTGCAATATAAAGATCACCAAAGTAGAATGAGAAGTCTCCAACTCTGAGACTATCAAACTCAAGGGAATCAGTTTATTCAAGTTGGCTGCAGACACAGATTAGTCTCCCCACCCTCCTCCATAGATTGTCTTTATCATTTTTTTCTTCCTGCTTGACACATAGAAAGATCACACAGTGAGAGGTGCATTCTCTGTTGGTATTACAAGGTCTCCCAAAAATATCTCAGAAGCATATTTTCTGGTTTATCAAATGACTCATTGGGAAGTTCAGAAAGCATAAATTAAATTTCCTAGTCCACTTGAAGAATATTTCCATTTTCTTCTGGCTAGCCATCTGATCCCTTATAAGAACTGCTGTATGTACAGTATATGCTGAAAAAAAATATTTCAGCTCTCAAAATGTCTATTCAGGACTCCTGAGCTATACTCTACTGCTTCTGCTATTCACATCTATTTCTCATCTGAGTGGTGTAGAACAGGTAAAAGTGAATTGATTTTTTTTTTTTTACTCTTTAGGGGACACTCATGGAATTACCTTAAAACAAATGGGAGGAAATATTTTTTTTACTCAATAAATAGTTAAGTTCTGGAACTCGTTACTAGAGGATGTGATAACAGCAGTTAAAGTGTCTGGATTTAAAAAAGATTTGGGCAAGTTCCAGAATGACCCCATGATCCAATCCTTGCGTTGTGGCACCTGATACAGAACTCAGCATTGTGTACCTTTAGTTTTAAAATTTTCTCCCCTATATACATCACTGCTGCAATTTTCTACATTAAATTTCATCTGCCGTTTAGATGCTCAGTCCACAGTCTTGCCAGATCTTCATGAAATTTCTCACAATTAACTGCTTTGAATAATTTTGTCCTATCGGCAGATTTGATCATTTCACTCACCACATCATTTTCCAGATCATATATAAATACTGTATATTTAAAAGTACTACTGCTAGAATAGATTCTAGTACAGTCCCAGTATGACTGGCATGTTTAAATGCACTAATGAAGGAGAAACTCACTCTGCATAGTTTGGGTTTAAAGGATTAAGTTTAGACAAGTTTTTAGAGGCCCCTTCAGCATCAGTTTTAGCTGTTTAATTTTATCAAACGATGGAGATAATTAATAATCAAGTAACAACATGAATGCATCATTGTCTTTTTCTGAGTGCTTGAAAGTTGTCATGCTACTGCAAGATTATTTGCTCAGGTCCTGTTATGCTGCCATATATAAATGGACTTACCAGTTGTGAAATCTTCTGAAATTGCATGGGGTGGGGGGAGGGTGATAAGCTCCACTCTTCTGGGTGATGTTATCCATGTGTGATACCCAGTACCTTTAAATGTACTTCATGTGCAGGGTCCACTTCTGGGTTGTTGGGTTAGGATTCTCTAATTGTCATTGTCATTTGATTGTGAATAGGAACTTGTGAATTATGAGTGAACATAAGAATTGCCGCTGCTGGGTCAGACCGGTGGTCCATCATGCCCAGCAGTCCGCTCACGCGGCGGCCCCCTGGTCAAAGACCAGCGCCCCAACTGAGGCCAGCCTTACCTGCGTACATTCCGATTCAGCATAAACCTGTTTAACTTTGTCTTGAATCCCTGGAGAGTATTTCCCCCCATGATAGACTCCAGAAGAGCATTCCAGCCCTCTATCACACTCTGGGTGAAAAAGAACTTCCTTACGTTTGTATGGAATCTATCCCCTTTCAATTTTAGAGAGTGCCCTCTCGTTCTCCCTACCTTGGAGAGGTTGAACAACCTGTTCTTATCTACCAAGTCTGTTCCCTTCAGTATCTTGAATGTTTCGATCATGTCCCCTCACAATCTCCTCTGTTCGAGGGAAAGAGGCCCAGTTTCTCTAATCTTTCGCTGTACAGCAACTCCTCCAGTCCCTTAACCATCTTAGTCGCTCTTCTCTGGACCCTTTCAAGTAGTACCGTGTCCTTCTTCATGTACGGCGACCAATGCTGGACACAGTACTCTAGGTGAGGGCGCACCATAGCCCGCTAGAACGGCATGATAACCTTCTCTGATCTGTTCGTGATCCCCTTCTTTATCATTCCTAGCAGTCTATTCGCCCTTTTCACCGCCGCTGCACATTGCGCGGATGGCTTCATCGGCTTGTCGATCAGAACTCCCAAGTCTCGTTCCTGGGATGTCTCTCCAAGTCCCGCTATGGACATCCTGTATTCGTGCATGAGATTTCTGTTACCTAAATGCAGTGTTCTCCCAAGAAATGTTTTCCAGCCGGGTGGCATGAAAAAGTAGCCGGGTGGGGCGGGACGGGGAAATTTGGTGATGGGGAAAATTAAGGACTCCTTTTACTAAGCTGCAATAGCGTTTTTAGTGCATGCAGAATTGCCGCTCTACACAGCTAGAACTAATGCCAGCTCAATGCTGGCGTTAGCGTCTTGCATGTGCAGCAATTCTGCGTGAGCTAAGCGCGCAGTAAAACCGCTATCGCAGCTTAGTAAAAGGAGCCCTAAATATGTACTATTTGTATTAGTTAATTATTATTAGTTATTTTCCAATGCTCAATATGACTGCCTTTCTTAAGGTTTGACACTTGTTCCATGATTTTTTATTAAATTTAAGAAGTATCCAATTCTAGAAGTGAATAATTAGATATTTGCCCTCTTTCAAATGGTATAGAGCAACGTCTCTCAAACTTTTTTAAACTCTAGCACACTAAACGGAATAAATGTTTTTTGTGGCACACTAAATGCAGCAAATGTTTTTCATGGCTGGAAAATATTTCTGGGGAGAACACTGTTGCCGTTAGTTTTCAAGGTCCAATCACGTCAAAGACTGATGCTTATCTGGGCAGTTGTATAATAAAAAGAATGGATAAGATAACATGAGAAGTGAAATTGTCATGAATCAGAGGGATACATACCCTGTAGGTCCTAAAAGCAGGCTTGTGGATTAGATATAAACTATGAAGGCAGTGGTGTACCTAGCATATGTGACACCCGAGGGCCATCATTTTTTGACACACCCCCCATCTGTTTGAAAAACATGATTTTTAGTAACAATCCACACATCACACAAGAGTGTACCTAGGAAAAGGCAGCATCTTACATACTGCAGTGAGCAGTACATCAATACACCCATTGTAAAACTAAACAAGCCAGACTAGTACAGATCAATCCTACAGAGTCAATCCTAACTGAAAACCATGTCTTTCGAACACACAGAACACAGAAACCACCTTCGCCTAGTATGCAATATGTAATCACAAACTAACCCCTCTCCCTTTTACAAAACTATAATGTGGTTTTTAGCCATGGTGGTAACAGCTCAGACTCTCATAGAATTCTGAGCAATTACCACCATGGCCAGTGCTAAAAAAAATGCTCTACAGTTTTGTAAAAGGGGGGATAAAATAGACATGCGTAGACAAAGGTTAAATTGAATCACCAAGAAACTGGACTCTGCATACAATGCAACACCACAGAAACAGCGATGCATTTCCCCTAAAGCAAAAAAAATAAATAAATAGAATTTTTTTCTACATTGTTTTCTCTGGTTTCTGCTTTCCTCATAGTCTTGTCACTCTCTTCCTTTCATCCACTGTCTACCCTCTGTCTGCCCCTTCTATATGGCATCTTCTCTCCTTGTATTCCCCTTCCATCTCTCCCTTCACCCCTATTATTCTGGCATCCATCTTTTTTCCTTCCCTCCTCCAATGGTCTGGCATCTCTCTCCTCTTCTTCCCTTCCCTCTCCCACACCCCCATGGTCTGGCATTTCACTCTCTCCTCTCCCTTCCCCCACTTCCATCAGCATCTGCCCCCTTTCTTTCCCTCCAACCCAATTCCATCCAGTATCCTTCCCCCTTATGTCTCTCTCTCTTTTCCCTGCACACCAATTCCATCAGCATCTGCCCCCTTTCTCTCCCTCCACCACCCTTCCATACCACCCTGACCCCCTTTTTCTCTCTCCACCACGCTTCTATGCTCCTCTCTCCCTCCAAACCAGCAAGATCCTATGATGACTGCTTCTGTTGCCTCTGGAAGATGTAAGTGATGTTGGAGGGGGTGAGCCGGCAGACACAGGGAGTTGCGGCAAGGTTCTGCAATGACTGCAGCTGCCAGTCCACCCCATCTGACGTCACTTACGTCTTCCGGAGGCAGAGGCGGCAAATGCAGTCATTGCGGGACCTTCCTGCCCTTCAGTGCGGCTGCCGACTCTGCTTCGGAATAAGTACAGCAGCTGCGCTGAGGTGCAGGTGCCATTTAGAGCAGCTCGGAAGGTTCTGGATCCAGCCGGCTGTGTACCCCCCCTAGGGCTGGCACCCAGGGCGGTCTGCCACTGTATGAGGGGACAAAAAATGGTAAAAATAATGGATAACTTGACCAATTTAGACATGTCATACAATTATAACCACAAAAATGTCATAAAATGTAATTCTAAACTCAAAAGACTTCAGACGAAAAGCAGACTATCGAAAGGAAACCAGAAAAGACCAAACCCATAGTACTAAGATCCAAATGCTAAAATCAGACATGTCCATTATGAAGAGATGTGTGGATCACTACTAGTTATAATGAGTGAGTCTTTAAAATAAAAGAGACGGTAACGGATAGCCAGACCTAGTAGATGGAAGTGACAAATACTGGAGCCAAAACCAGAGCACCGTGATGAAACTTGAATGAAAATATGGATACCTATTTATACTTTTGAGTAAAATTGCGATGCCAACATGTCATAGAAAAAAATAAATAATGTGTAAACTAAAAACCAAGAACAACGTATTGTAACACCGAACTCAGAATTAATGAAATAACATGCTAAAAGAACTTAACAACCCCCCCCTAAAATAGGGCATATACATACTTAAAATGATGGCTGGTTACAAACAGTATGCCTAGACTATATAGACCTAAACAGGGCAAAAGTAAACGTATGGGAAATGAACAGCTGATACTACAGATTGTATCTTGAAAACATAAGCCTATAGTAGCTCAAAGACAAGCCGACCGGGTAGATGAAAAGTGAAACCTGGGAAAGATCTAAATTATTGTTCAAATGAGCTTCTATTAAAACCAAAGAATAAAACCACAGCACTCAGGAAAGTAAAAAAGAGAGAGTAAGATGGACTTACCAAAAAGGTCTCTACACTGATGAGATAAACTCGTACACAAAATATTTGTGAACACACGACAGTGGGGCTATGATATTTGATCTGTTGAAAGAGGCACCAAAAAAGTTTTGGCAGTGGATTGGATGCACACTGATAGGGGAGGGGCATCGGGCTGTTAAAAAAGGCTGCTTTAATAAATAAATGAAAATACTGGTGAAAAACTAAATAAAAAACCAAAATCATGCTAAAATGCCGAACCTGATTGCAAGTGGTAGTGAAAGTAGCATAAGGCACCCGTAGTACTGTTAGTGCCAGAGCTGCTTAGAATAAAGAACCGTGCTGTACATGAGGAGAAAAAAGAAAGAATGAGGTGATAAGATGTAAAGTGCTGGCCCCTCACTGCACCACTTGATAAAACTAAGGAGCGATGTTCTAGAGCAGGGGTGCCCGCACTTTTTGGGTTTGCGAGCTACTTTTAAAATGACCAACTCAAAATGATCTACCAACAATAAAATTTAAAAAAAACACAAAGCACACTGTACGCATTGAAAATGTTAATTATCCAGGGTTTTTTTCAAAGAGGTCAAAGCAGATGACTCTATGCACTGTCACCTCAATAACAACCATAGAAAAATAGACAAATATATCCCCTCCCTTTTTACTAAACCACGATAGCAGTTTTTAGCGCAGGGAGCTGCGCTGAATGTCCAGTGCTGCTCTCGACGCTCATAGGCTCCCTGCGCTAAAAACCACTATTGCAGTTTAGTAAAAGGGGACCATAGTGTAAAATATAGACAGCAGATATAAATTCAGACACATTTTGATCAATAATAGGTTGTTTTAGATCGTTTTAAAACCTTGTTGGCTGTGACTATTAGGTTAATGAACACTGAGGTGTTCCATGTCCCTATTTCTTTGATATAAATATTGGAACCACTCGAGTTCAGGGTACTATGATATATATATATATTTTTAGATTCTTTATTCATTTTATAACTTACATCAAGTACATCAATATTAATATTAACATTGTAACATAGATAATTCACTTGAGATTTTACAATTGATCTTTTCAAATTAAATTTATCCCCCTCCCTTCATTTTATATTTCATAAAATCATTTTCTTCAATAATAAAATCCCCCCTCCCCCTGCCCTATTTTTCATTTGTTCTAAATAGGGAAGAAAAATATATACTTATTCTTTATATAATAGTCTGATAATGGCCTCCACACATCCTGAAATTTATTAAAATTCCCTTTTTGAATGGCTAATGTTCTTTCCATTTTATAAATATGGCATACTGAATTCCACCAAAAACTAAAGTTCAGTCTATTCCAACTTTTCCAATTATGTGTTATTTGTTGTATGGCAATGTTTGAAGAAAAACACTTTTCAATATTACTCTAATCTTTAGTCCTTTCTATAGCAGTCTTCTGTAATGATCTTTATTGCTTCGTTTCTTCTAATTTGATTTCCAGATTACAAATTATTCAAAATACTTCCACTAAGGTGATTTTTGTGTTTAAAATAATCAGACCGTGTTACATCTACTTCAATGAGGCTTCATTGGTTGCCAACCAAGGCCCAACTTATTTTTAAGGTGTCATGCTGGATTTATAAGTTGTTTGCAGGAATTTATTCAGAATATCTACTAGGTAAAATCACAGATATACAACAAGAAGATCTTTCTTTTAGTGGCATCCTGTTTCTAGGCATATTACACCAGTCCTGTGGTAATAGTAATGATGCTTATATTCCATCAGCTCCCTAGTAACATAGTAGATGAAGGCAGATAAAGACCCGAATGGTCCATCCAGTCTGCCCAACCTGATTCAATTTAAATTTTTATTTAAATTTATTTTTTTTTAATTTTTCTTCTTAGCTATTTCTGGGCAAGAATCCAAAGCTTTACCCGGTACTGTGCTTGGGTTCCAACTGCCAAAATCTCTGTTAAGACTTACTCTAGCCCATCTACACCCTCCCAGCCATTGAAGCCCTCCCCTGCCCATCCTCCACCAAACGGCCATACACAGACACAGACCGTGCAAGTCTGCCCAGTAACTGGCCTAGTTCAATATTTAATATTATTTTCTGATTCTAAATCTTCTGTGTTCATCCCACGCTTCTTTGAACTCGTTCCACATCCCAAAATACCCCCCAAGGCTACTGGCGTGCTTCCACCCCACCACATCACATCCCAGAAAGACACCCCCCTCCCCCGAGGCCACTGGCGCTTCCACCTCATCCAAAAAAGACCCACCCCCAAGGCCAGTGGCACGCTTCCACCCCACCCCCAGGAACCGGCTTCACCACCTCAACCCCAAGAACCAGCATCGACCTCCCCCGCCTGCCTGCCAAACTCTTACTGCAATCAGGCACTGGCAAGCAGCACCAACCCACAGGACATGCCGGTGCCGAAAGAGCCTGCTGCTGATCTCTGCTGGGCCTTGAGCATCTGTGCATACTCAAGGCCCAGCAGAGATCAGCGGCAGGTTCTTTCGGCACCGGCATGTCCTGTGAGTTGGTGCTGCATGCCGGTGCCCAATTGCGGTAAGGGTTTGGGTGGGTGGACGGGCAGGGGGGGCAAAGCCAGTTCTAGGGGGTGGGGGCTCGCATATCGAGTCAATGCTTGGTTTGTGAGGCAAGATTTGCAAGAGTGTTTTGCTCATCTTGCAAAACACTCACAAACCGCGTTACTCACAAACTGAGGTTTGACTGTATACGTATTTTTGTATAATACTATAAACCTCTGTTAATCTTTGTTGCTTTCCCCATCGTTTCCTCACAACTAGGAATAATCTTGACTTGTCCGAGGTGCTCTTGAATACTGTTACTATTTTGGCTTTCCACTTTTCTTCTGGGAATGCATCCCATGCATTTACCATACTTCCTATGAAAAAATATTTTCTAGTGTTACTCTGAGTCTTCCCCTTTTAGCACTGATAAAATGTTTGCTTCTTGTGCATTATATATACCTTTGAGGTACTTGAATGACTCTCAGGGTGTGTTGGAAATGTACCTCTGATTTGAGTCTCCTGGTACCCCCAAACCATTAATCCAAACAATTAGGCCATCACTTTGTATTTGAACAACAGTTGACAAAAACACATCACTGCTGTCAATGTTAAATAGCATAGCTAAGTTTACCGTAGAAGCCCAAAATGAAAGTTGGTGCTTCTGATGAAAAGTCCTAATCTAGGAACTTTAATTTCTTTCTTTTTTAAACTTAGCATTTGCCTTCTTGATGGATGCAGTCAGTTGGATGGTGGTAATAAGCCTGGTTATTGTGGAGTATTTTAATTCAACAGCAAAAAAGGCTTCATGTACTGGCTTACTGATCATGAAAAATGCATCTGTTGTTCATTAGGGCAAATATTTAATAAGATTTCAAAGGTCATTTATTGAAGATTTTAATACAGTTGACTGTTTATAATCATGGAAATTCAGAGTAAAGGAAATTCAGAGGGAAAATTAAAACATTTGTCAGAAAACATTGCTATTACATGCATGTTACATTTTTATATAGAAAATTGGCTATTGAAAGACCAAATCAGCAGTATTTATAACATTTTACTCTGTTATAAAGGCCAGTCAAAAAATGATATGGTGCATAGCTGCCTTTGGCTTACCCAGTTTCCCTGAAACATCCCACTTCTCCAACAAAACCATTGTTCCTCCTCACCACCTGGCTGATTTGGAAAATTCCTGGTCCTTCATGACCTCTGGTTTGCATCCCCATCTCTCCCTTTCCTAGGTTAAGCTGAGGTCTTAGGAGACAAGAATAATTCTCAGTTGTTCCCATTCAAGGTGAACTCAATAGGTAAATGCAGGTTACAAAAGTCCAACTCCACCTTATATAGCATGGCTGCTACTACTCTGGCTCTATTTGCATGTGCTGGAGAGAAATAGTGCATATTGATTACAGGTTGTATGTGGACAAATAGATGACCACAAATCAGTACTTTTATGTACAGGTATATAAAACACAACTCTAGAGGCTATAGAAATAATTTTAATAACTGCTGTGTCTGTTGTATTCTGCATTCACTGTTGTGAGAGATGTTGTGTTCATAGTATGGACCTCAGTGAGCCATACATTGCACAGCAAATCAAACACAGTACATATCTGCACAGACAATTTCATTTTCAAATATTTTGTTGTAAACCTGATAACTTCCATATATTCAAATCTAAACTAAGCTAAACTAAACCTTAAGTTTATATACCGCATCATCTCCACAGATGTTGTGGAGCTCGGCACGGTTTACAAGAACTTAAAATATAGGAAGAGAAGGAAAAAAAAAGGTTTACATGAACTTATATATAGAAGAGAAGAGTAAGGGGGGACAGAATTACATTTTAGTGAAAAGCCAGGTTTTCAGTTGCTTGCGGAATAATTGGAGGGAGCCCAGATTCCGCAGCGGGGTAGTAAGGTCGTTCCAAAGACCTTGAGTCTGAAGAGAAGGGATTTTCCCAATTTGCCTGCATAGCGAATACCGTGTAGAGAGGGGAAAGATAATTTATACCTTATAAATCTGAGTGCTTTATTCAATAAATGTCAGTGTGACACTAAATAAGTCATTTAACACCCTCACCACAATTTTTATAAATCTAAACCTATATCAGAACATGAAAAATCTGCCCTTAACAAAGCAATTCTTAAGCCAATAACAGTGCCAAGATATTAAATAGTATGAGACCACAGGCAAACACTTTACACATACTTCCAGAAGAAGGTTTGTGATGGTCAGACATGCTAGTGGTAGTTTCATCTTTCATTGACAAAATAATTGTGCTTTGTTGAACCTGCTCAGGTAAATATGTTGAGATTATATTACCAGTGACTTGGTTTACTGGAGTATTTGATGGTCTTGTCTCCTTAGCATTCTCAGAGCTTTTAGAAAGGGAATCTTTGATGAAGGTGTGATCTGCTGCTGGGGATAGGTAAGAATTGATGTTTTCAGCAGCGGAGCCTTCTTCATTAGTTACAAAAGGGTCATTTGTGCTTGCACTTTTTACACTAGCATTACTCAGAGTAGCCATGAGCAAGTTTTCTTCAGCTGGCAGTTGTTTATACAGTTTTGTCACCTTCACTGATTCCGCTGGCAAAAGAGGAAGTAGTGTTGCTGTTGCCTCTGGAATTGCGTTAATTAATGTGTTTGCTACTTTTTCTGTTGAAGGTGGCATGTGTAATGTGGCATTCTCTCCAAATATGCTTTGATTGGAACATGGATACCCAATCACATGTGCAGTTGTCTTCAGGATCCATGTTAGCAGATAAGCAATGCTTTGTTTTGCATCGCATTGCCAGGGATTATCATAAAATGTGATCATTTGCAATTGAAAGAGTTGCTCAAAGGATTTGTTGGGTATGTGTGTGAACCCATTGCCATGAAGATAGAGGTTTTTGAGGTGTGGCAGTCTCATGAGTGTACCAGGAAGGATTTGGGTCAGGAAATTGTTTGATAAATCTGCAGTCTCCAGGTAGTATGGCATGTTTGTTGGAACTGTCCAGAGTTTGTTGGTACTCAGATTGAGAAATTTTAGACTGGTCAAAGTATTGTTGATGAGCACAGCCCTCTGTAGCTTATTCTTAGAGACATCAAGAAATTTTAGATTCCACTGATAAGCTGTATCAGACTTAAGGAGAGTTTTAATATTGTTGTTCTTGGCAGATAGTTCCCATAAGGATCTAGGTAAATTAGAAGGCAAGCTTAGAAACAAGTTCTGTGATATATCCAGTGTCCTCAAATTGGTAAACCGAGTCAACTGATTGTCAAGGTTAACAAATTGATTGTGAGACAGATTTAAGAATGTAATGTTGTCCTGAAGACTGTATGGCAACGCAGTCAAGTTCCTGCCTGAGCAGTCCACATTCCTGCTGCTTCCCAAGCACAGACACTCGGAGGGACAGAGACTCAGAACAGTGGGTAGTACGAGTAGGAGGATCGACAGGCAGGGAGATGCTTTCATTTTCCCAGGTTCCACTGGTGACTGAAAATAAACAAAAATGGCAGTTCATGCTATTTATAATAAGCAGTGTCTGCTCTGCTGTCATTTTAATTCTTTTCTTTGAGGAAACAGTGTTGTTCCACTCTTACCTCCTCACACATAGATCCAGTTGATACTTTCTTCTCACCTGCTTAGTATGTGAAACGCTTACTGAATGACCTGTTTTCATGTCAAGCTACATATACTGTGGATGATTTTATTTCATTTGACTAAAGAAAAATGGTTCAGAGCAGTAGTTCTTAAACCTGTCCTAGGGGACCCCCAGCCAGTCGGGTTTTCAAGATATCCCGAACAAATATGCATGAGGTGACAGGCATGCAAATCTGCTTCATGCATATTCATTAGGATGCTTGAAAACCCGACTGGTTGGGGGTCCCCCAGGACAGGTTTAAGAACCACTGGTTCAAAGTATTGATGATGCTTAGAAAGAAACAAGCTGTGTAAATATGCTTCAGTCTTTACCATTTGGGGTTGTTATTTCAAATTGAAATGTGTTAAAATGCTGAAAATGTTAAAAAATAATGTATAAACTACTACTGTAAAGACAATCCATTTCATTCTGGATCTATAATTTGAAATCTGTATCTTTGAAAGTGCAGTGATTCACCATCTTAAAAAAGAATTCAGGTATATAAGATGAATGGCATCTTTAACAGATATATATATATATATGAAAGAAGTCTAAATTGAAATTCAGTTTTAAATGAAGTGACGCCTTGAATCTTATCAGTCTGCATGTTAAACAAAGAAATAAGACTTACCTTGATGCTAACCTCCAGGATCAATGCATGTTTTCTCTGAAAAGCTGATTTAAGCTTGCATGCTGCTTTATTCCATACAGAAGCTGCTACAGTGTTGTTTTCTAGACTGTGCTTGGCTCTTTCAGCTGCATTCTGCTGCGATTTAGTGGGTGGTGGAATGAGGGAAGGGGCTGGGGGTGTCTACAGCCAGTTGATCAGCAGTGTTTCCTAGGACTGCAGAGCTGTCATTGGTGCTGACTCTAAATTTTGGAGAAAATGCATGCTCAACTAAAACAGATAGTGTTTGAGCAGTTAAACTTACTGTATCTAGATTCATGTTTTTGTTGGCAAGAGTAGAGCTGTATGTTCATCCATTCTAAAACTTCCACATGTCACCCAAGGATTGTTATTCATCTGAAGCATGTTGTTTTGATTTCCAGTTAAGATAAAAATATCTGATTTTTTAAAATGTTTCAAAAAGTCAGTATTCTGTATTAAACATGGCCATGCTACAGAGACTCCTGATCTTTCCCACACTTGTGTTCTCTGAAACTCATATTGCGTATAGACACAAATGGGTTTATACCTTAATATAAAGCAGTGTTGGTAGCTAGATTCAAAACATTTTGTATTTGCTTGCTTCTTGATTCTGTTGGTGTTATTTTTTCCTAATATGTAGCTTATTTTAGTGATAAATCTTATGTTTAAAATAGTGTATACTTTCTCCCAATTTTGAGTATTGTCCTGGTTACTTGAGAGTTGTTCCTCTGATTCATACTCTTTCATGCTTGAGATTCTGCTAAGTAAATCAGGTTGCTCAAATTGAGAATTCTGTGTAAAGGTGCTTTCTCCGAGGACATACAAGGATAGTAAGTCCTCACAGCATTGGTGACTACCAATGCTCCCTCTAAGCTGTGCGAGATTCCTCCATCCACATTGCTCCAAGTAGGGGATGGTGTTTCAATATTGTGTTTTCAATCACTAGGAACAGAAGATAGGGCCTCTGGAGTCCTGCACAGCTTACCTGTTCCTTGCTATTGAAAATGTGATATTGAAACTGTACTATCACTGGCACGAATGTGGGTGGAAGACTCCTATATAGCTCAGAGTAATGGTCTTCATTGCAAGGCCCATCAGAGGCTCCTGTGAAAATTAAAGAGTCATGGGAAAGGTGGCAATGTTCAGTTGTGGATTAGGAATTGGTTATCGGATAGAAAACAGAGAGTAGGGTTAAATAGTTATGTTTCTCAATGGAAGAGAGTAAACAGTGGAGTGCCGCAGGGATCTGTACTGGGACTGGTGCTATTTAACTTATTTATAAATATTCTGGAAATTGGAACGACGAGTGCGGTGCTTAAATTTGCAGATGACACTAAACTGTTCAAAGACGTTAAAAGGCATGCAGATTGTGAAAAAATTGCAGGCAGACCTTAGGAAATTGGAAGACTGGGCGTCCAAGTGAGAAATAAAATTTAATGTGGACAAATGCAAAGTTTTACACATTAGGAAAAATAACCCAAATAACAGTTACCGGATGCTAGGGTCCGCCTTGGGGGTTAGCACCCAAGAAAAGGATCTGGGTGTCATTGTAGACAATATAATGAAACTTTCCGCCCAATGTGTGGGGGCGGACAAAAAAGCAAACAAGATGCTTGTAATTATTAAAAAAGGGGTTGTTAGCCAGACTAAGAATTTTATAATGCCTCTATAACTACATGGGTGCGACCTCACCTGGAGTATTGCATTCAGTTCTGGTCTCCTTATCTCAAGAAAGATATAGCGGCACTAGAAAAGGTTCAAAGAAGAGTGACCAAGATGATAAAGGGGATGGAATACCTCTCGTATGAGGAAAGACTAAAAAGGTTAGGGCTCTTCAGCTTGGGAAAGAGACGGCTGAGAGGAGATATGGTTAAAGTCTACAAAATCCTGAGTGAAGTAGAACGGGCACAAGTGGATTGATTTTTCACTCAGTCAAAAATTATAAAGACTAGGGGACACTCTATGAAGGTACAGGGAAATACTTTTCAAACCAATAGGAGGAAATATTTTTTCACTCAGAGAATAGTTAAACTCTGGAACACATTTCCAGAGGTTGTGGTAAGAGTGGATAGCATAGCTCAGGGGTGCCCAAAAGGTCAATCGCAATTGACCATAGATCGCAAGAGCAACACGAGTTGATCGCGGAGCACATACCGGGCTCTGCAATAGACTAACATTGCCTTTGTGTTCTCCCTGCTTTCCCGACGCTGCAAAAGCCAGGCAAGTGCATCCACTGCACAAGTGCTGGGCCCACAAGCCTTCCCCCTCCCCCCCTCCCCGATGTCAATTCTGACATCAGACAGGAAGTTCCGGGCCAGCCAATCGCTGCCTGGCTGGCCCGGAACTTTCTCTCTGATGTCAGAATTGACATCGGGGAGGAGGGGGGAGAAGGCTTGTGGGCCCAACGCACGATTGGGAGTGAAGCGCAGGTTGGGAGTGAAGTCATGGGAAGGAATAGAGGGGGGGGACTATGAAGGGATGAAGTGAATTGAAAGGTTTAATAGCTGGGACAGAGAATGTTGCTATGAAGAGCCAAAAGTGTCTGAAAGTTCTAAAGGGAAGAGTGACAGACTGATGGAGACAGAAATCTGGAGTGGAGCTGTGGCAGTGGAGAAGAAATAGGCTGTGAGGGTGATAGGAACTCAAAGAGGGAGCAGGCGCTGTAATGGGGGAAGGGAACTGAGAGAAAAATACATAATTTGGGAAATAAGAGTAAGAGCAGACAGGAGGAAGTGTCTCTTCTCTCCAACCCCATCTAGCTTCTTTCCATCTTCCCCCCCACTTCCAGCATCTGGCTCACCTGCCTGTCTTTCCCTTTTTTTCCTGCCTGTGGGATTAATATTTCTCTCCTTCTTCATCCCATTGGCCAAGCATCTTTATTTCCCTTTCACTCCTTCCTTCCTAATGTGAGAGAACATGCGCGATCCACCTCACCTTAGGTGCCGAGTCCGACTTTAATTCTTCTTCTCCCAGCCGCACGCTTTCGATAAGCTGCGCGCTCAGCTGCTTGAGCTGTTGAATCTTCTCCTCTGACCCAATTTCCTGTTTCCGGTTGCGTCAGAGGAGAAGATTCAACAATTCAAGCAGCCGCACACATGCGGCTTATTGAAAGCGTGCGGCTGGGAGAAGAAGAATTAAAATCAGACTCGGCACCTAAGGTGAGGTGGAGGGAGGGAGATGGCAGGATGTGGGATGCAGCGATCGGGTGGGGATCCAGGACCGCGCGATGCATGCTGGCTTCACTGCGGAGACAAGACCATTCACCACTCCACGTGGCGGTGAATGGCCTTGTCCCTATCCCCGCAGTGACCACTAATTTTTCTCTCCCCGTTTCGGCAGGTTACCCGCAGCTAGCCACAGGTAACAACCACCGTGTCATTCTCTAATGAGAATCCCATCCCCCTGTTCAGCATCTTTCTTCTACTCCTCTCCCTCCCAAGCGACCAATCATACCTGAATTCCCCTTCCACGCCTCCATACATTTTCAAGCACTGGGCCCACAAGCCTTCCCCTCCCCCACCTTACTGCTCACAAGGGCCCAGAGCCTTCCCCCTGACATAACTGCCTGTTTCCTCACAACTGGTACCAGGTCAGAGGGAAGGCTCTGGGCCCTTGTAAGTTCCTGCTTGCTCTTGACAAAGCACTGCAGAGTTGAAAAAGTATGGAGGAGTTAGGGGTGGAACTGAGAGATGCCGGAATGCCTGCAGGGGAAGGGAGAAAGAGATATCAGGAGTCTTCAGCTGTCTCCGCCATCCACATCAGAGATGTGCCATGTATTAGGGCGCCTGTGCCCGCCCATGGCTACACCACAGATGCAGCCACTACAGTCACACAGGGCACAAAGGGAGGTAGTGGCAAAACTATTCCCCATCCATTGACCTCCCTTGTTTGGCTATAATCCAGGGGCAGATGGGAGTATGCCATACAGGTCCATGCTTCTGGGTCACTATGCTCTTGTCTTAGGGTTTTGTTTGTCTGTATTAGCACTTTTAGTTTGTGGTCACTTATTCTGTCTTTAAAGAGGAGCTAGCTGTGTTCTAGGGCAGGTGCTCTGGAAGAATTAGATGTCTATATGTATTGGTCAATGTCATGGTCCCATGTAGGAAGATATATGCTGGCTCTACTTCTGGACCCAAAACAGCCCCCACTTAAAAATAAGCGAAGACCACTGACTTAGAAGGAACATTGGTGACAACATTGATGGAATCTGTGCAGGAAAATTTCTCCAGATTAGTATGCACTAGAAGCCTTTGAGTAGTTTTTCATGCCACTTTCTGCCTGCCTTAGCCTGGTAGTCAGAAGCAGATCACCTGAGTACATCTCAAGATGCCATTTCTTGATCGCAGTTATGTTTGCTGTATGCTTTTCTTGTGTCCTGCTGCTATGTGCTACTTCCTGATTAGTGTTTTAGGTTTTAAAGTCATTTTCAAGGTTACTTTCTTTTCTTTTTTGCTTTGTCCAGTGTAGGTTTCAGTGAAGTTCTCAAGGTCCCAGTTGAAAACTAATCTTTTTTGGCAGCTGCTATTTTTCCAGATAAAGATATCCTGGGCAAACATCCTCAGCAGCTTTAAGATGTGCACCCGGTGCAGTAGGACCATATAGTAACATAGTAAATGACAGCAGATAAAGACAATGGTCCAGTCTGCACACAAAAGTGACTAGGGTTGCTGTCATTTCATGTAATTTACCCCACTCTGCTCTCTCTTTCTCCTTTTTATTCTTTTACTGTATTTCTGTCATATTTTATTTCAAGTGAAAATATACTATTCTTTTATTCCATCCTCTTCCCGTATAGGGATCTTCTGTGTTTATATAAAAATATATATATACAGGAAATAAGAGAGAAGAGAAAAACTTTCCAAAATACCTCTTCTAAATTCTTTAAATAGACTTTATCTTGGAGAAATGGTGGTGAACAGTCTTCTTCTCTGATATCTTCTTCTTCTTCTATCTTCTTCTATATATATAAAATCGGAGGTATGTATGTGTGTATGTATGTATGTGTGTGTGTATGTGCTGCGATCACGCAAAAACGGCTTGACCGATTTGAACGAAACTTGGTCTGCAGATCCCTCACTACCTGGGGTGATATGTTCTGGGGGTCTCGCGGCCCACCTGCACACGTGGGCGGAGCTACAAACAGAACATCAGATTTCACCCATTCATGTCAATGGAAAAAATGTAAAAAGCTGACATTCTCACAGTAATTCAAAAACGGCTTCACCGATTTGAACGAAACTTGGTATGCAGATCTCTCACTACTTGGGGTGATATGTTCTGGGGGTCTCGCGGCCCACCTGCACATGTGGGCGGAGCTACAAACAGAAAATCAGATTTCACCCATTCATGTCAATGGAAAAAATGTAAAAAGCTGCCATTCTCACAGTAATTAAAAAACGGCTTGACCGATTTGAACGAAACTTGGTCTGCAGATCCCTCACTACCTGGGGTGATATGTTCTGGGGGTCTCGCGGCCCACAACTCTATGTTGCTTGCTCAAGGGTGGGTTCACCCAAGAATTTATATGTTCTTGCTCCTGGAGGTGAAACTAAAAATGTTGTTTATAATCAAGTTTTGCGTTAGTTATATTGTATTCATTTTGTCAAATATTTCACATTATAAGTTGAATATATGTGTGTGTGTGTATGTATGTATGTTCCAGCATAACTCTTCAATGCATGGACAGATTTCAACCAAACTTGACATACACATTACTTACTATCTGAGGACAAACACTGTGGGGGTGGGAAGGGGGGGATATGTAAAAATGATTGAAAATGACAGATTTTAGTATCTACTCCAGAGTGTTTTCGGGCTCACAGATGAATACTCAGCATAACTCTGAAACGCATGGAGAGATTTCAACCAAACTTGGTACACATATGACTTACTATCTGGGGAAAAATATTGTGCAGGTGGGACGGGGTAAAATACTGTGGGGGTGGGAAGGGGGTGATATGTTAAAATTATCAAATGCGACAGATATTAATGTCCAACCCATAGTTTTCGGGCTCGCAGAGATGAATACCGATACTCCCGATGCCGTTTAAGTCTAAGTTCAGCCCCATAGAGAGGGACATTCCTTTGAGACATGTGGAGGGTAGGGGGTTGGGACATGGGGGTGGGGCATATGGGACATGTGGGGGGGTAACGTGGGGGGTGGGACATGTGGGACATAGTGGGGTGGGACATGTAGGGGGTTGGACATTTTGGGATAAATAAATATCCGGGCAACGCCGGGTAATCAGCTAGTATTTTCTAAAGTAAAAAGGGGAAGGAGCCTCGGATCCCCGTGCGTTGTGTAGTATGTTAACTGGACAACCACACTAGAAAAGGAAAAACTTCTCACTGGCTCCAACCCCCTCCTACCTAATATCGTTGTTTTGTGCTAACTCTTTAGTATGTCAGGCTGTTTTAAAACTTGGGCAGTAAAGGTGATACAAAAATCTTAGCTTGGCTTAGGCCATACCTTTTTGAAATGTTTCACCGTGCAGCTGCCCTCCCGCTTTGGCTGATCCCTCTGCGGTCCGCTAGCACCTCCAGGCTCCTGATTCAAGCCGGCCGCCATCCTGTACAAGCATGCACACGACCTCTCAGCTCTCAAGCCAAGTCGGCCGCCGCATGACGTTGTCGGGGCGGCGGGCGGCTTCGCTCAGGAGCTGAGAGGTCATGTGTATGCTTGTTCAGATGGCGGCCGGCTTGAATCTGGAGGCGCTGGCAGACACCTGAGGCATCGGCCGAAGCGGGAGGGCAGCCGCACGGGGACCCCGTCCCAAGCCAGCCGCCATCCTGAAGGAAGCCACCTCACTGAAGGGGCTGCAGCACCCACAAGCAGGTACCCATCCCTGAGCCACCATAGCTAACCGTGGTTGTGGAACGAATCGTCTGAGTTTGCATTATGGCCTATGGGGAACTTTGCTTTGATATACGAGTGCTTTGGCTTACAAACATGCTTCTGGAACGAATTATGCTCATAAACCAAGGTACCACTGTATTAATAACATTTCAAAAAAGGGAGCATACTTAGTCTAACACGTATAACCAGTATCAATCTAAACAAACCCCCCCCCCCCAAGCCTTTATTCCTGAAGAGTCAGGCCTATTTTTACCATTGAAATACTGTAATTCCAAGAACAAGGCAGAAGTCACTGTTCCAAAATCTCACCCCTCAGGAGCATATGGCATCAAGAAGACCCCACAGCTTCTCCCACTTAGTCAGGGCCTTAAAACACTCTGCCTGAATAGAAAAAGACTCAGGTCATTTCCAATATTTTGCATTGTTTTCATATAACTCTGTACTATTTTGATTGCTTTCCTCTGAGTCACTTCAAGTCTTCTATGTTTTTGGCAAAATGTGTCCTTCAAAACTGATCTCGGTACACCAAGTGCATCTCACCAATTACCTATACAGTAGCATTATCACTACCTCCTTTCTGCTGGTTATGGCTTTGGCTACCACCATATCACATTATTTTGCCACCTTCAAATCCTTGGATACTGTTATCCTGAGGCCCCTGTCCTGGTCCATGCACGTTACTGTCATCTCCTATTGTAAACAATTCCTTTGGATTTCCATATCCTAAATGCATTACTCTATATTTCTTCACATTAAAGCTTTTGCCTACATTTCTCATTTTTGTAAGTCATTTCTTACATTTTCTACACCTTCTGAGGTATCCACTCTGTTTCTAATCTTCATGTCATTCAGAAGAAGGCATTCTTTTCCTTGTAACCCTTCAGCAATAAGGCTCACAAGAATACTGAACAAAATCAGACCTAGGATTGATCCCAGAGGTACACCACTATTCGCCTTTCTTTCTTTTTAGCAAATTCTTTACCACAACCCTGTGTTGCCTGTGAGTCAACCAATTTCTGATCAAGTTAATCACTTTGGATCTCCTCAAGCTGCTCAGTTCATTCATGAACCTCCTATGAGGAGTTATATGAAAAGCTTCACAACCAGGCCTTTGGAGAATCTTCTGACACTCCAGGTCAGAGAAGAACTTGGCACTCTCAGTAGATAGGTGGTGGACACATGGAATGTGCTTCCAGAGGATGTGATAGGACAGAGTACATTACGGGGTTTTAAGGAGGGATTGGATAAATTCCTGAAGAACTCGGGGATTGAGGGATACAGATAGGGATAGGACTAAGAAGGTTAATAGATAGAAGGAAAAAGGGGAATGAAGGGTTTCAGACAAAAATCATTTTACAGGTCATGGACCTGATGGACCGCCGTGGGAGCGGGCTGCTGGTCTGACCCAGCGGAGGCAACTTCTTATGTTCTTATATGAAGTCTGACACCTAGCCCTTCCTCTGGAGAAACACTTAGGGAGCCCAGATTATGCAACCTAGGAAGATTGCAACCTTCTGATCAGGTTCAAGATCTAAGTAGTCAGTAGAACTCAGGTCCCAGAGCAGACAACTCTGTATCTATCTCCAATACCATTTTAACTTTTTCCAAACTTTTATTATTTTCTTATTTCTTATAAAAGGGCATTTTGTTTCCTGTTTTGATGCTGCAGAACTATGGCACAAAGCTAGAGTTCTGGTTCTACCCAGCCTTTTGAAATGAAGATGGACAACAATGACACTTGGGGCCAGCTTACCAATCAGAGGATTATTTATACCCCCTTTTACTAAACTGCGCTAGTGGTTTTTAGCACTGAATGCTGTGTGCTGCTCCCGACGCTTCACAGTATCTCTGTACTGAAGAGTTTAGAAAGCTTTATAAAGAAGCCACTGATCTAAACTCCAGCTTTGATTACAATGGCAAATGAGTCTGTTATCAATTTCTATGCTTCCAGCAGAACAGCATTACTTATTTTTGCACAAAATGTTCGAGTTTGTCAAAGGCTGTTGCAAGGATATTCCAGGAAAGGCATACTGAGAATGTGCTGTACCACATGGTTCTTAATTCACGGAAGTTACTCCTGCACAAAGAGAGCTACAATTTACTCAAGATCTAGTAGTTTCTCTTTTTTTTATTATCGAATTCCTAGTCGTTACCACCTCCTCCTCTTCAAAACTTTACTAGACTTCTAGAAAACAGGGAACTGCAGAATATCCCTTGTGATTCCTCTCCTGTTAAGGAGAAATTTTCCACAGAAATTTCTTCAGTTCTGTTATTGCCTCCTATCAGAAATTCATTTTAACCTCATATATGAATAGAAGATTTCAAATAAAGTTCCTTTTCCACTCTTGCATGAGGTGGAACCTAGATCTGATGTCTTTAAATTGCCAACATTTATAGAACACCAAAAGGCTACAGTAGCAAGGAGAGCAACTTGGCATATATACAGCCAGACTCGCAAGATACAGCTTTCCCCTATCTCTGTAATAGTTGAATTAGCAATGAAGAAAGCAACAACTTGCAGATATTTTACAGAGATGCTGCTGGGGAAAGACAGCAGACTCTCTACAAGTTTTGTTTCCCATCAATTATACATGGTATAGTGTTGCATACCTTACGTTAAAAGATTCAAAGATTTCCTGGGTTGGCCAATGTTGGAAGCAGGATGTTGGGCTTGATGGACCTTTGGTTTGTCCCAGTATAGCAGTTCTTATGTTATGTCCTTAGCCATGTTCAGGAATTCTTCCCCTAGCTTAGCTCTAACTACAGAAGTGAACTAAAAGTTATTCATGCGGAACTGTCTCATTTCTGTTTTATCCATGGAGCAACAGGATGCATTCTATTTAGCAGCTCACAAGTTTTTGTCAGGTTTGTTAAAATGTCTTACATTTCTTCACATATGGAAAAATCTCTGTGTGTGTCTCTCGCTCCTCTTTAGCTCCTTAGTGAGATCTTTCATTCTTTTTTTTTCTTCACATTGTGCCTCTTCCTTGCATTATGGTGTTCTTGCAGACCCAGATGGGCTTTTTTTTAAATATCTTTATTCATTTTAAAGCCAAAAATAAATGCAACATATTATATAGACATTTTACACTTTAACAGCACTTAAATTCTATCAAATTATATTTTATGACAAATACTTATATCATCCCCCCCTTTCTACATATCCAACAATTGCACTCAAATTAAAAGTATTTCCCCACCCTGGACGTGTATGGTCAAAGGGTAAAATCAACAATCACTCCTTACAGAATTTTGTCAATGGCTCCCAAACATCCATAAATTTCCTATAATGTCCCTCTTGTACGGCTATAATACTTTCTATTTTAAAAGTGTGGCATAGAGATTCCCACCAGAAAGTATAAGTTAACCGATCCCAGTTCCTCAAAATAAGTTGTATGGCAACCCCTATCATAATAAAGAGAAGTTTATTATTATGGGAAGATATTTGGCTTTTAGCCCTCATTAACGTGCCAAGTAGCATGGTATTGTACGTCAGTGCCACTGGATTTTCCAAGAATTTATTCACTTGACCCCCAAATGGATCTCTAAAATTTAAGTATCAAGGGACAATAGAACAGTAAATGATCCAATGTCCCTCCTAGATGGGCTTTTTTTTATTCAAAATTGAATCATTTGATTTCACTTCAGCTACAGTATATTATTTTCAGCAACATAAGACAGAATAGCTCCCAGCAAGTGCAAAGCAGTGTGGTAAGATCATATCCAGGCTGAATATGAATCACTGGTGCCTTTACTACCTGGGCACAGATCATGAAGCCTCCAAAGTGTCATCTGTGTTTACTGATGAGCCAGAGAGAGCTTCAAGGCCATGAAGAGCAGATAGAAGCTCCTTTATCATTATAACTGTTTCATAAAAGTTATTTTTAGCCTCCCTGATTTTCTGTTTCTAGCTAATAAGATGATCACATCATCTATGTTTATCTTCTGACAAACCTAAATGCAGCTTTTGCCTCTCAAGCTTGCAATCCTCTCTTCAAATACTCTAAATCCTCTAAAAATTGTAAGGGTGTGGAGGGGAATAATCAAAAGAAACGTCTAAGTCGCCCAAAGTCGGACACGGGAACAGGTCCATTTTCGAAAAATACGTCCAACATATTTTTTTTTCCAAAAATCGTCCAACTGTACGTCTACCGTCTGATCGCCCAGACCACTAACTCGTCCATGTTTATACCCCATTTTCAACCAAAAATTCATCCAAGTCACAAACGCCTAGAAAAATACCTTTTAGGCACGGTAGGGGCCAGAAAAGTAATTGACTGGACACCTAGACATGGCACCAGTGTAATGGGGTGCCTTACAGGGCACTGCTGTAAACCTCACAAAAAGGGTCCCACATAAGCATGTCACTACAGCTCCCTTATAGGTTATGGTGAGCCACCCTAAACACCCCCAGAATCTACTAGACCCACCTATCTACCATCCCAATAGTCCTTATGGCTGCAGGAACCACTTATATGGCAGTACAAAAGGGTTAGGGTTTTTTTGGGGGGTGCACCTTTTTCACCATGAATGCAGTGATTAGAGTGGCTTATGGGCCTGGGTCCTCCTCTCCATGGTTCACTAACCTACCCCCAAGACCACTTAAGCCACCTCTGTGCAGCTCTACTAGGCTTTCCTATGCCAGGCTGCCATGTGCTGATGTTCTGGAGGCAGATATGTAAAGTTGTTGTTATGATTTTTGTGGGGGTGGGGGTAGGAGGTCAGTGATCACTGTGTGGGGGTCTGTACTTTGTGTCTGCAGTGCTTATGTGGTCACTTTGGATACCTTCTTGTGACTTAGACCTGGTTTTAGATGGCCTAAGTCACAATGTCCACGTTTCGACTAGGCAGTGTTGTAAAAATTTTGGTTATTCATGTAGTACAACAAAGTCTAGGATGGCCCACGTCCTGCCCAAATCCCGCCCTCGACATTCCTCCTGACACTCCCCTTTTAGCTCTAGTCATTCAGCAGCACTGTGAAGGCCTAGGCTGTTTTTAAATACGTCTAAAACCCGGTTTGATTATTGGCACTTGGACAACTTGCCTTTTAGATCGTCTTAAGTGCTGATTTAGGCCGGTTTTTAGACGTTTTTCTGTTTCATTTATGAGCCCCATATTGTATTGTATTTGATATACTGCTTGTGCATGAGTATTAAGCAGTTTACAAAACTAATTCATTAGGCACATATAGAACTGCTCTCTCTGTCCCAAATGGGCTCACAATCCAAGCTAAAGTGTCAAGGATAAATTAACACTTATATAAAAATAAATTGTAAAGAAGAAAGAAGTAGAAATCCCAGAGAAAACAACAGGATATTAGCATCAAGCACCCAAGGAGTGAAATAACGGTTATATTGTAAAATTGGAGTAGCAGATTCAAGCACAAAATAAAGAAACGAAAATAAGAGATAAAACCAGAAAAAGAGGGAGTAAGCAATCCCTGAAAAAAGATGAAATAAGTTATGGTTGAAAATTGAGTTAAAATTTTTTTTATAAATTCCAGTGTGCATATGTTCTGGCAGTCCTGTTAGAACAGTAAGCGGGTCTCTGGAGTAGCCTTTCATTAATCCGGTCCAGATCTTCTTGAGGAAAAGGAGTTGTTGGCTGCGACTTGATGCAGTTGAAAACAAGCACCTTACCCAGCGGGTCAAAATAGGAGGAAACAGACTAGACAAACAGTCGCTGAGGCAGGAGAGAGCCAAAGCCTGAAGAGAGTTCTAAGAGCCAATGACAGCAGGTTCTGGAAGAAAAAGGCATGCCAAGAAAAGTCCTCCGATGCCAGCACCACCTGGCTGCATAACACTCAGGCGGGCTGAACTGAAGAAGGCAGCGAAGGGCGCTTCCTGCTGATGGCACTATAAGCTCCGTGATGGCTGATGCAGTTCAACTGCATGCTTACTGGAGAGCGGCACAACATCCACCCCAGCTGGCAACAAGATGTGGCTCTGGAGGGAGGAAGTCTTCAACCACCTAAAATACAATCTAATGACTTTCTAAACTTCTTAGTCTGGTCCAGCACCATATATTCAATAACTTGAATTACCATACTTCCCCTAGATTCCACAAATGCATAGTTTTCAATCTTAATTCTTGCTCATTTATCAGCCCAAATTGACATCTTCCTGCTAGGCCCCTCTATATTGGATGAAAATTCTGTGCCATCAGATATCCTTCCTCGTACTCCAAGGCTTGCTTCTTTGGGTTGTGGTATCGGCAGTGACTCTCACATGCTGCCTGCCGCTGACTCCGAAATTTTTGTAGCAGAGGGGAGACTTCCGGATTAGCGGCAGGTAGCATGTGAGAGTCACTGCCGATACCACAACCCAAAGAAGCAAGCCTTTGGAGTACGAGGAAGGATATCTGATGGCACAGGGGGAAGAAAGAGGTAAGAGGAAGAAAATCTGGTAGCAAAGAGGGAGGGAGGGAGGGTGAGAAGAAGGAAGGATGGGGAGAGTGAGAAGAAGGAAGGATGAGAGAGTTGAGGAAGACATTAATGGTGAGGGGATAAGAAATTGCAAATAATGGAAGAGAGGAAGGAAAGATTGTGTATGGAGGAGGATAGAGAGATTTGACATGGCACAAGGTGTTGGGCATGGGGGTAGATGAGAGGGAGAGAGATACACAGAAGGAGAGAGATGTTAGATCCAGGAGCAGAATAAAGTGATGGAGAGATGCACAGAATTCTACCAGGAGTAAACAAAGAGGTAGAAAGAGGTGAAAGGGAGAAATGTTGGATATGGTGGTGGAGAGGGACAGATTGAAGGGGATGCAAGGGAGAGGAATGTTGGACATACTGATGGAGGGAAAGATGGGGCATGGGATGATAGAAAGAGAAATGGGCATGGGGCTGGTGGGTATGGGGCTCTAGAGTAGTGTTTCTCAACTTTTTCAAGCCAAGTACCCCTTAAGCCTAACACATACCAACTGAGTACCCCTGCCCAAGCTCCACCCAGACCCACCCAAGCTCCACCCCAGACCCACCCAAGCTTCGCCCATAATAATAGAACTAATTGTAACGCAATTTCTTCCAACCATTTTTCATATACACACAATATAATCTTATTAATACACAAAGCATACTGTATGCACTGAAAATGTTAATTATCATTTATATTCGGGGGGGGGGGGTTCAAAGAGGTCAAGCCAGATGACTTTAAAATATGCAATCAGTAACAACTATAGAAAAATAGACAAATGTAGAGCATAAGAACATAAGAATTGCCGCTGCTGGGTCAGACCAGTGGTCCATCCTGCCCAGCAGTCCGCTCACGTGGCAGCCCTTAGGTCAAAGACCAGTGCTATAAATGCTCTAAATGAGCAAAATATGCTCTAAATGAGCAAAATATAGACAGCTGATATAAATATAGACACTCATGCCCATCAATTCTTCTTTTCTATTCCCTCCCTTCTGTGTCACATGTTCATGCCCCTTCCCTTTCTTATGTGCCCCCTTCCTGCCTAACAACTTTGTCCAAAAATTATGTTCCATACCGGGGATCCCTGCCTGCCCCACCCACCCACACCCCCTTCCCCCAACCAGTCCATAGAAGCCACAGGCACCGCCGGGGATCCCTGCCCACCCGCCCCCTGCTGAAGCCACTGCTGGGGATCCCTCGCTGACTGCCTGCCTGCCCACCGCACCACCTCCACCCCCGAAGTTGGCCCTGTTACTTTGTTGGAGCCATACTCGCTCCATCCTCCCCCAGCAGCAACTCCATGCAGGGACAGCACATGCAGCAATTCACACACTGCACATGGCTGGCCCATAAGCCTTCCCTTTGACATAAATTCTGACATCAGAGAGAAGGTTCTGGGTCAACTAAGCAGCATGTGAGTCACTGCCTTCGTCCCTGCATGGAGTGCTGCTGGGGGAGAAGGGAGCCAGTCCAATTCCAATGAAATAATAGGGTCGGCTTCTAGGGTGGGGGTGGTGCAGCAGGGAGGGATCCCCGGCAGCAGCTTCAGCAGGGGGCGGGAGGGCAGGAAGGGATCCCCGGCGATGCCAGGCCACATACCGTCCAACAAGCAGCCCGTATCGCGTGTTGAGAAACACTCCTTTAGAACTCTGAAATATAGGTATTGCGTAGTAGTATATCAGGTCTTAAGTTTAGTCTTGTTTTCTACTCACCCAAGGTATATTTTTTTAATTTATAGTCAATTAGCTCAATTAAGAGAACAAGGGAAATTTGTCACCAGAAGGTATTTTTATCAGTAAGTGATTCATCCTAAACAATGATTAGTGAGAAATCATGGGTGTATGTACACTTGTTATAAAGAGCTCCCTGCTCTCAGAGAATAAGTTTGATCTCTTGTTCGTACAGCATTTTTGGAGACATTGAGGCAGAAGTATATAGAGGAGACCTATAAGAAAATAGTAGAAATGTTCTATCTCCACTCTGGAATCCTTTGTACTGCCTTGGAGAAGAGAGGACACCTGACAGAACAGCCTCACCTTGATGAAGCAGGAAGTGATCTTGTAGCCAAGACCTGCCCTCCAGGGCATGTGATGTCCTTTCATACTTAGACTGACTGTGGAGACTTCTGCCTAGAAGGAAAGGGTTAGGATAACCATTGTACTGTAGTTGTAGATTTGATTACCGTATTAGGCATATAAATATCTGAATGGCTGCTGGGCATAAGGATGGCTTGGTTATGTGCCTGTGTAATGCAAAAGTGGTGAAGCTCGCACATCATCTAGATAAGATTTTAGACAGTGCTGTGGAGGAGCTGCCTTTCTTGGTACCAATAGAAAAGTGTGGGAGAGATGTATGGAAGCCAAATTTAGGTCTCTATCTGCCTTCATTTTTCTCTCTTTTCTATGTTACTAGTAGTCTGTAACATATTCAAAATGGGAAAAAAGTCCACCCAAGTTGGATGCCTAAATCAAAAACACTAATCAAAAAAAATTCAAAAACCAAAAATGTATATAGTGATATAGGGACTATCAATCAACAACCAGAATTGATGGAGAAAGAATTAACCTAACTTCAAAACAAGTTTTGAAGTAGAAGGCGCATCCTTAGTCAGAAAAAATCCATACTCAATCTTATGTCATAAATCCAAACTAATATTTTAACAGCATATAACCAGTGTCTGTATAATAAATACAAGTTAAAAAAAACACCTTATCTTAGATGGATAGTCCATTTGACCCTCAGCATATAGCAAGGACAGCAGGCTGGTACATTTCCAAATGCTTCTTTGTGGTCCAAATGCCGCTATATCCACATAAAAGAAATCCAGACATCAAAACTATCTGATTCCCAAGTAAACAATGGCCATGATTCCTGAGGACTGGAGATTACCCAGTGTTAATACCAGTTTTTAAAATGGGCCCCAGGTTGATCTGGGAAACTATGAACCAGAGAGCCTGATGGGGCTGCACAAAATGGTTGAAGCTACAGTATATTGAAAAACAAAGGGGTTGATATTCAGCCCTTGCCACTTAGTGTTTTTTGACCACCAATGGCATTATACCCATAAATTCAATGCCAGGCCATGTCTGGGCTCTGGAATTGAATTTCTGAGTTTTTGGAGCTGACGAAACCATAGCTGGTTAAGTATGATAGTCAACCCTTAAGCAGCTGTAGAGAACTGCATAAAGATAGGACTAACTTGTATGTGGTCACTACAGGTGATTAAGTGCTGATTCCGCTCCTGGAACACCCCAAAATAGTGATTTAACCAGCCAGGAGCTGTTTCTGGCAAGTTAAGTCACATTGAATATTGACCCCAAAATGACTATATACGAGTAGAAGTACAAGGCTTAATGAGACTAAATCAACATGGGTTCAGCAAAGGAAAGTCTTACTCTTCCCAATTGATTAGATTTTTGTGAAGGTGTAAACAAACAAATAGATAATGGTGACTCATAGGATATTGGATTTTGAGAAGGTATTTGATACAGTACCTCATGAGCCACTTATTAGGAGAGCCATGAGAAATGAAGACATGTCTTTTTGTGAATTACAAACTGGCTAAAAGTCAGAACAGAGTAAGGTTAAATGGTCACTTAGGGCCCCGAAGCCCATAGATATTTAAAGGGTTTTGTGGCTGTTTGCTGCGCAGAAGCCGCTAGTGCAGCTTTGTAAAACCGGCCCTTAGTTATCCACATGAAAAGGTTCAATAATGGAGTGCCCCAAGGGGGATCAGTATTGGAACTTGTACTGTTTAACATGTTTGTAAATGATCTAGATGTAAGAATGATACATGTGGGGTGATCAAACAGTTAAAATTTAAAATGGTATACATATCAGTTGGATGTTACATGTAGCATATCCAAAATCAAAACGTGAAAGTCTCAGGCTGTTTAACCACTTAACTTTAATTTCTAAGAAATCATGATTGAACAGAAAAATTTGAATATCTAGGGAGTATTTGATTATTGAAGCATTAAATATTGTGAAATATTTAATTATAGTGTAACTTTGCTAGTGCCTGCTATTCAGGTGATATTTTTTATGCAGACTCTGTTTTTCAGTTAGCAAAACCCAGAAGAGCTATGAAATAGTTGCACAGCTACAATAATGCATCACACTAGGTTATATCAGAGCATCGTCTTCCCATAAATATTAAATCTAAACATCTTTAAAGTTAACAAGCAAGTAATGTTGAAGCTAATGAAGCTTTCATAGAACTAAGTTCATCTGTTAATCTGGCTCTTCAAACTGACTGTCTGGATTTCAGAAAAAGCTTCCAGCACATGTATTTTTTATATTCATATAGCCAAATGTTCTGTTTTCTATAATAAAAATCTACAGGTTCAATATTTTTTTTTATTTGCTGATGTAGCACTTTGTCTCTTCCCTTTTGTCCTTTCTTATACATACACACCAATAAAAATATTTCATACATTTTATATCTTGGTGAAAGGTGTGGCAAAAGTTGCAAAAATCAAAGTTCAACAGGTTTGTCAAACTGAAGTGGAGGTTTTGTGTTCAGTTCCCATCTTTAATGCTGAATGCTTTAAAAGTGTCATATTTTGCACTTGTTAATACCATATTGTATAGAATTGATTGGATTTCTGTTTAATTAGAATAATAGTAGAGATTTACATTCATCTGAGAGAGTTTAGAAGAATTCAGGTGGTGGTGATGGAAGTAATTCGGTTTGATTTTCATCTTGACATAGGGCATGAGGAAGCAATTCTGAATTGCTAAGAGACTGTAGATCTGATATAATTGGAGACATATAATTGCTAATGGGCTCATTTGCAGAAAGTAGCTTTTGTTGGTCAAGTAAGTTGGGTGTGTTGTGGAGGGAATCTGTTGAAGAAGCTGAGTCAAGTGAGTCTGGTGGAGGTAGAGGAAGTGGTAGAATAGAAAGGTCAAATGAGTCAATCAGAGAATCTTGTCGGTTGGATACATGAAATGAGTTAAGCGGGGGAGACACTGTACTAGATAAATCTAATGGATCTGATGGTGGAGGTATTGAATTAACTGTTTCTGTTGGGTGAGAGTGGTCATTGGGACTAACTGTAACAGGTGAACATGGAGGCACATGAATACTTTTAATTGTTTTAGCTATGTTTTCAGCTTCTGTTTCTAGGTTCCTCTGATAGATCCCATTCTCTGTATTGTAACTTTGCTTCTGATTCATATTCTCTTGTGACTCATCTTGGATACCAAAGCCATCCAGTAAACACTGACTTTTTTTAAACATGAAGGGTAAGGAACCAATATAGGAAAGTGATGTACGGTTTTTGGCTTGTATTGGTTCCTTGTCATCCATTGCAATTTCCACAGGATTCTCGCCATCTGCAAATGGGGACCGACCTGCCCAGTTTGGATCAACTGAAACTGGCTTGTTCACACATTTCCATATTACAATTATGATGATAACTACAAGCATGAGAACCAAAATTCCACCAATAAATAATGCAGCTATCCAGCTTGCTGTCATGTCTTTACTTTCAATTTTATCACTTTGTGCCTTACACAATGGGGCTATTTGCAGGATTTTAGCTATATTCCTATTAAATTCTGTAGTCTGAAATGAAACTGTGATTGATGAAGTTTCTTCTGTATTTTTAGCATTAGCAGAACTTTGTATGATTGAAGATAGGGAATGATTTAGGTTTGTTGTTGCCTCTGTGTGTTTAGTATCAGCAGAGCTTTGTATAGTTGAAGAAAGGGCCCGAGTTGGGTTTGTGGTTGCCTCTGTGTTTTTAGCATTAGCAGAACTTTGTTTAGTTGAAGAAAGGGCCCGAGTTGGGTTTGTGGTTGCCTCTGTGTTTTTAGCATTAGCAGAACTTTGTTTAGTTGAAGAAAGGTTTTGAGGTGGATATGGTGTTGCCTCTGCATTTTTAGCATCTGCAGAACTTTGTATGATTGAAGAAAGGGCCCAAGGTAGATGTGGTGTTACATCTACATTTTTAGCATCAGCAGAACTTTGTGTGGTTGAAGAAAGGACGTGAGGTGGATTTCTTGTCTGTGTATTTTTAGTATCAGCAGAACTTTTTATGGTTGAAAAGAGGACATGAGGTGGGTTTGCTGTTACGTCTGTATGAACTGACTTACACAGGTTTCCACAAATAAAAATCAGAAGTAGATAGATTATATCCATTTTACTGGTGATAAATGAACTCTTCTCCAAAATATGACATAATTATTTGTTCAAAACCTGCAAAGAAAATATAAAATTATGAGCAATTCTTTTAAACTGTTGGGTTTTTTTTTCCATTTTATGGTGGTTATAATCTTTATTTGTTTTTTATGTAGGCTTTGCAGAAAAGCCCTATAGCATTTAATACTTACAAAAGCAGGAAGCTGGTGTGAACAAACAGATTTCTTGACTGATATTTTATTTTAAACCCAAAAACCTGATCTGCTTCCTCCAAGGAGCAGCATGACCATTACAAGAAAAGATTTATAAACTAGCACTTCAAGTATAACAAATGTGCTTGATGGCAGTTCTACTCTGCTAAAAGGAAATGCTGCACAGCTTAAACATCTTCAGTCAGACTTCTTCTCTATGTGGTCTGTTAATATTTGAAAAGTGTTTTCTGCATATGAAGCAAACTTCTCAAGTGGCAAATTGCTCATAGAATTGTGGGAAAACTGTGCCAGCTTTTACATGGTCCTTGCATTGGTATTCTAAGGGGCATAAATCGGGTGGAAGGTGAGCAAAATTGGTATGTAGGTTCATATTTTAATAAATATGTATGCAGGTGTACATAGAATGCACACACAAATTTATACCTTTGCAGCAGGTATGAATTTGTGTACTAATGTGGTTAGTTCTGGGTGTCTGTTTTATAAAGGCACATACACACCTATATTGCCTCTATAGAATAAATATCCAAATAATTCTACTCTCAAACTCTATATACCAAACTATTGAACTTCATATATAAATCAAAAAGTTATCTCAGCATTATTGCTTCTTCAGCCTAATCAATCCAATTTTTCTATATAGTTTGGCATTAATTAATTAAATTCATTTTCTATCCCATTTTCCCCAAGGAGCTCAGAACAGGTTACAGGTTAAACATACATAAAATACAGTTAACAGGTTATATATATGACATTTACAGTACAATTTTACGATACAAGGTTGTGTCCTAATCTATACATACTAGGGGTCTAATACCAATAAACATAAAATAGAGGTCAGAGATTAAAATTTGCCCTAGTTATCCTCAACAGTGTAAGTTTTTCAATATAAGTTTTTATCCTAACTAGACACACATTAGGGATCTAATACCAATATACTTAATGTACAGTTACAGGTTAAATTTGCCATAGTTACAGTGGAAGATGTTTCAATATCAGTTGGTTTTTTTTCTAACGTGATACATACTGGGATCTAGTACCAATATACATTTCTTTGTAATCCATCGATCATGAGCAGGGGAGTTAGGTGAAGAGGTATGTTTTTATTGCTTTCCTAAAGCTGAGGAGTTCTTCAAGGGATCTGATCTGCAAGGGATATTGGTTCCAGTGGCTTGGTATGAAGTGGGAGTAGGACTGTCATTTGGCGGTTTGCAGTTGAAAGGCACGACCAGGAGGCATTTTGAGGCATATTTTATCGTGGGAGCGGAGGGACCTGTTCGGCATGTACGGAGGAAGCTTTGCCATCATGTAGTCTGGCGCCATGTCATGCAAGGATTTGAACGCTAGCATCAAGACCTTGAAGACAACATTTGGCCACGGGCAGCCAGTGAGCCAACGCTAAAGCCTGGGAGACAGGGTCATGAGCTCGGAAGTTTTTTAGAAGTCTGATTGCTGCGTTTTGTACACACTGGAGACATTATATGTTCTTCATTGTGAGACCGTTGAATAGTCCATGTGGGAAAGGACTAAGGCATAGAGTAGTTGGGTGAAGTCAGATTCAGAGAAGCAGTTCCTTATTTTTTGGAGTTGATGTAGGTAGTAAAAAGAGGGAGATGTGGTTGGAAAGCGACAGGTTAGAGTCAAGGAGTATTGCTAGGCTGCATGCTTGATTCTTTGCAGTTAAGGTAGTTGAATCCCAGCATAGTGAGGGACGGGCTCGGTTGCAGTGTTCTTTGTGGATCCAAAGGAGTTCCAATTTGGAGATGTTTAGTTGCAATTTCTTGATGATCATCCAGTTTTTGATTTCCGAGAGGCATTTTAGGAGTTTCACGATCTAGGCCAGGGGTGTCCAACCTTTTGGCTTCCCTGGGCCGCATTGGCCAAAAAAAATGTTTCTGGGGCCACACAAATGCGCAAATGCTGCAGCAAGACAGAGGAGGGAGCCGGCAAAACGGTAAACACCCAGGGACAGCAGAGGAAAACATTGCATCACCCTTGACTGGGGCCGCACAAAATACTTCATGGGGCCGCATGCGGCCCTCGGGCCACAGGTTGGACACCCCTGATCTAGGCATTGCGGTTTTCTCTTAGCGGTAGGTATAGTTGGATGTCATCTGCAAAGGAATGAATCTATATTTGATATTTGTAGGCTATGTCTAAGACTGGCCTAATGTAGAGATTGAATAATAGGGGGCATAGCAGAGCAACCCTGTGGAACACCGTATTTGATAGGTTTTGGTTTTGATAGCACATCATTGAGCAGTACACTTTGGATCTATTATTCAGAAAGGAGGTGAACCATCGTAACATAGTGTCTCGGATTCCGATTTCAGAAAGCTGTGCAATAAAGAGAGGATGGTCAATAGTGTTGAATGCCGCACTGAGATCCAGCAGCACTAGAAGGGACATCATTACCCTTAGTTTCCAGCAGTCATCAATGATGTCGAGAAAGATGGTTTCAGTAGTATGGAATTTCCTGAATCCCGATTGGAAGGGGGATAGAGCTCTTTGTTAATCGATGAAGGAGTGTAATTGGTTCAACATTGTTTTTTCTAGGATCTTGGAGATGAAGGGTAGGTTGGAGACAGGTCTAAAGTTGCTGTGTACGTTAGTCAAGCATGAGTTTTTTCAAGATCGGTCTGATGACCGCTGACTTCCAGTTTGCGGGCACTACACCTGTTTTCAGAGAGGTGTCGATGAGAGGAAGAATGGAGTCTACAAAGGCATCTTTCACAGCCACCATGAGGTTGGAGCCAGAAGGGGGTATAGTATCTAGTATCTTGGCGATGTCTTCATGGGAAACGGTTTCAAAGTGAGTTAGGTTTCCAGTTGTAGTTTTAATTATCTTGTCTGAGTCATAGGGAGGTGATGGCTGTAGTGCAGTAGAGTCGAGGTGAGATCGTATTTTGTCTACTTTGTCAGCAAAGTAGTCAGAGCATTTCACTGTTGAGTTTGGTGTTGGGCATTGGTTGTCTCCTTGCAGTGTTATAAGTATTTTTTTTTGTTAGTTGAAAAAGGCTTTTTGATCTATTGGGGATCTTTAATAGTTGTTAGGAGTAGTATATCTTTCTAGCCTCCAGGGTGGCTTTTTTATATTCTTCATGCAAAGGTACTTAATGTATAATTGTCCATATACTATTCACAAGTAACATAATCAAAAAGTAAACAAGTCAAACACATATTGGTTTACTTGATACAGTTTTCAGTGGACCACAAATTTCTCCAATCTCCAACATACTTCCTAGCCATCTTCCCAAGTCTTCACTTCACATTTACTGAGCAGCTACCCGAGATGACCATCTTTCGAGTGGCAACTTGGCATCAGAGGCACAAGTATTATAAATGCCAAACATAAAAAATAAAGGTATTGTGCAATACTTCATACTCAATAGCATGAATTTTCTGATATTTGGCATTTAGAGTAATTTGCATTTAGAGTACTTGTGCCTCTGATGCCAAGTTGCCAATTTTATCTACTTTTATGTGCTGAGTGGAATGAGATTATCTTTAAATTTGGTGAAGTTATAGACTTTTTAGCATGACCACCCAGCGATTTTTCCAATTTCAAAAATGTTTGTACTATAAAACTACCATTATTTTGAAGAAAAAAAGGGGGTACCAGCTTACTGTTAATGATGCCACAGGATAGTAGACCTTTGTCTGTGGAGCAATATTGGAGACCTATCACAAGCTCCACTCAAAGCTGCAAACAATTGCTGAACTCAATCTGGAACAGCCTGTCATAGGGACTGATTAGCAAGGCTATTAAGAACTTCCCAAAGTAACCGAAGACCTGTGTTAAAGCTTGGAGGGGACACTTTGAGCGTTCACAAAGACTACAAAATTCTGATCCAGTGTTAACTGAAAATTTCTAGTTCTGATTGGGAAGTGCTAGAAAGAATATTGTGGCTGCTCTAGCACCCACAGAGCTGATGCCTGTGTCTGTGGCCCTCACAGAACTATGAGGTTGTTTTTAGAAAATGACATGGGGAAAAAATTTGTCCTGCCTCCGCCCTGTCCCCACAAGCTCGGTCCCCGTCTTTGCCCTGTCCCCGCAAACCGTCTGATTCCATCCGCACAAGTCTCGAATAGTTATGATTTTATATTGAACTTATTTTATTAAAGTATAAAAGAAACTCTTTTGTACAATAGTCATTTTATAAACACAAATAATACAGACCAAGGATCAACAAAACCCCTGTCTCCCCTCCCCTTCACAAATATTACCTCCACTATCCCAAATTCATGCCCCTCCATGTCCCAACGTGCTCCTTCCCCCCTCTTTTCTCCCACTTTGATATCCCCTCTCCCTTACTTGTTCCCTTCAGGGCTGGTCATGCCCCTTCCACCAAAGCCGACCCAGAAGGCTTCCCTCTGATGTCAGAGCTGACATCAGAGAGAAGCCTTCTGTGTCAGCCGGGGATCCCAGTTACCTCACTCAACAGTCCTCCTTCCAGCTGGGCTGCACCTTCCTGCTTTCAGCCATACTTGTTTGCAGGGATGCACGATGGGCAGCGACTCTTGCACACTGCACGTGGCTGACCCAGAAATGATAAAGTACAGAAGGAAGGAGCAGCCCAGCTGGAAGGAGGACTGTTGAGTGAGGTTACTGGGATCCCCGGCTGACCCGGAAGGCTTCCCTCTGACATCATCTCTGACATCGGAGGAAAGCCTTCCGGTTTGGCTTCGATGGAGGGGGACATGCAGCTGGAGGGCTGGAAGGAGGCCTGTTTATAAATGGGATCCCCGGTGAGTGCATTAGGTGTGAGGGTGGGGGACTGTTTGACCTGTGATAGGGAGAGAAGGCGGTGGCTGGACTTGTGAGGGGAGGTGTGGGAAGAGATGTAACTCGCAACAGATCTTTTACTGCGGGGCAGTCCCCATACCTGTGGCAAGCAGTTTATTTTTTTCCCCCCCATTCTGGTGGGTTACCTGCACGGCTAGCCGTGGGTAACAGTCACCGTGTCATTCTCTAGTTGTTTCCTTCCTGCCCAGAGTCATCAAAAGAGTTCATACAGTAACTCCTCCTAGTAGTCACTCTACAGCTCCTCTCTTATCTCTCCCTATACTTACCCCTGTCCTCTACTGCCAACTCCTTATTCTGTCCCTTCTGCCTTGTTCAGTATGCCTGGAACAACCTGCGTGTCTTGGTACATCAGGCTCCGTTTCTAGCGTTATTCAAATCCAGGCTGCAAATCCACTTTTTTTGAATCTGCGTTTGTCCTAACCCTAGCAACTGGCAAAGCACCATATTTGTTTCTCATTCCCTCTAGTCCTCTACCCTCTCTACCCCTTCATCCCTTTGTATTTCCCTACATGAGCAGCTTATATTGATTCACCATTGTGACTTTCGATCAGGGACCGTCTCATGTGTGTTTAATGTACAGTGCTGTGTGCGCTAGAGAAATAATAAATAGTAGCAGTAAATTTTATCATTTGAATGACGTTATTTTACGGTTTTCTAGCTTGAACATTTTTAACTTGCAAAACCACTAGGTTGTAATGCTAAAATGCAAGTAGCATCAACATATCTTAAGGTAATTAAATGTTGTTTAATAATGCTACTGAGTTTAATGTTGCAATATCCTCATTTTAAAATGGTAATGGCCACAACAATAAACAGATATTGCAATAATAACATATATACGCTGGTGAAAATATTTAACATTCAAGTTTTTATTAAACAATATAAGCTAAAACAATACCACAGAATTAGATTAAAACGTCAGATGTTACACAGTACTCTTAACACCTTTGGTGTAAATGTCCCGTGGGTACTTATATTTTCAAATAATATACATAATAAATCTCTTTAGTCTCACTCCCCAACTTGTAGGAAAGGAGAATATGAGACAAAAATACCCTCAATGCAAAAAAACCCCTCAAAGCATGAAAATTGTGTCCCACTCATTAGATCCCCTTTGCTCTCTTTTTTAAATTATCTTTATTCATTTTAAAACCACAAGTAAGTGCAGCATATAATACAATCATATTACACTATGAAAGATCTTAAATATATTAAAATTGTAATCTATAACAAATATATATATCACCCCCTAACTATATTCAATAAGTACACTCTAATTAAGAAATTAAAAATATGTTCCAACCCACTTTACTCTCATGAAAGTATTTAAAACCAGAAACTGAACAAGTGATTGATAGGAAAACAAGTTTTGTATCAAGCATGGTGCAGATATTAATTTTTGAAGACATTTAAATGATTGGAGAGATAATGGGAAGTCCAGAAAAAAATGTGAAATATACAGAGAGATAGCAATACTTTGACTTCTTACCATCTGGAAATCCACTTCAGTATGTAACATGGCCTGCAGTTTCTTCTACTTCAACATCTTTGTGCTTGTTGACCGGAAAAGTGAAAATCTGAGTTCTGTGATGCTGGGTAGTTTAACGGATGGAGGAGGAACTAACGGGAGAGATATGAGCTTAGAATTGAGTTTCCTGAAACTGGCTTGATGAGTGTAGGCTGTGATAGATTATGTTTCTGCTTTCCTCTTTTCTAATACAAAAGTAGTAGAGTTTCAATAATTGGTACTATGCATTTCACTAATAATGCAGTAATATAAGGTAGAAAATTTTCTTTGGACTATGTAGCACACAGGCAGTTAAGGAAGACTCTTTTCTTCCCTTTATCTACAGCCAATACCCAGTAAAACCACATTTAGTTTTGCCACCACCCTTCTCCGCTCCACCCCTTCCCCTTTTTCTCATACATGCCAGCATTAACACACACTTAAGCTTGCTTGTAATTCTTATGCCGTTACAATGAAAAACAAGTACAATAACACAATATTACACTTTTGTTTCATTCCCCTTAAAAGCCAGTGATGCATGCATTATTGCATTTCCCTCTGCTGATTATGGAGCAGTAGCAATGTCACTGCCCACCAGGTTTAAGCACTTGTAATTCAATACAATTTGAGTAGTTACGAGGCCCCTTCTGCATAAGAGATACCCCGTTGTTCCCAATATTGAGATAATCTAGATCTGTCTGAAAGTCTGTAGGCCACATTTACCATGATTTCTTCTGTTTTGTCTGTCCGTTCAGAATCTTGCATAGTTAAGGCTCTTTAAATTGATATTAAAAGAAAAGAATTGAAAAACTGAATAGTGTTTAATAGACAATGTTAGGGCATAAAATGTGATTCATATTTTTACACTTGAATATGTTTTTTTCTTTAAAAAAAAAAAAGATGATATCTCAAAGGAAACAGCAGTTCACACATAGCATTAGCAGTAAATTTAAGAGATGGAGATCATACTCCACCTCCCCCCCCCCATATTTCTGATGGTAATATTTAGAAACAAAAACAAAGGAAATAATACATTTTTTATTGAACTAACTCAATACGTTTTATGATTAGCTTTCGAAAATAACCCCTTCATATCTGAAATAAGCAAATGGTTGACAATCAGTAACATAGTAACATAGTAGACGACGGCAGATAAAGACCCGAATGGTCCATCCAGTCTGCCCAACCTGATTCAATTTATTTATTTATTTTTTCTTCTTAGCTATTTCTGGGCAAGAATCCAAAGCGCTATCCAGTACTGTGCTTGGGTTCCAACTGCTGAAATCTCCGTTAAAACCTACTCCAGCCCATCTACACCCTCCCAGCCATTGAAGCCCTCCCCAGCCCATCCTCCACCAAATGGCCATATACAGACACAGACCGTGCAAGTCTGCCCAGTACTGGCCTTAATTCAATATTTAATATTATTTTCTGATTCTAGATCCTCTGTGTTCATCCCACGCTTCTTTGAACTCAGTCACAGTTTTACTCTCCACCACCTCTCTCAGGAGCGCATTCCAGGCATCCACCACCCTCTCCGTAAAGTAGAATTTCCTAACATTGTATATACAAGAGAAACATAAAAGCATTTCAGTGATAGTTTCTGATGTGTGCGATTTCCCCGCGTTTGAAATTTCTCACTAAACTTTGCAGCATACAACAAATATTCATGCTTAGAATGGCAAATCTGCTAATATCTTAAATATTGTGATATAGATAATCGGGCTCGAGAAATGGGCATCGACATGGCAAATGAGGTTCAACTTGAATAAGTGTAAAGTGATGTATATCGGTAACAAAAATCTTATGCACGAATACAGGATGTCCAGGGCGGTACTTGGAGAGACCTCCCAGGAAAAGAGACTGAGGAGTTCTGATCGACAAGTTGATGAAGCTGTCCGCGCAATGTGTGGCGGCGGCGAAAAGGGCAAACAGAATGCTAGGAATGATTAAACTGAAAAAACACCATGAACACCTTCTTTCACATCAAGCAGCATTGTGGGGTAAAGACCTAGATCAACTGCTTTCGCCCACTTATAAGGAATTCAGAAAACGTCTAAAAACTCAACTGTTCCTAAAGTATCTAGACAACTGACCCACTCATCTTCTTTCTCCTCCATAGTGATTCCTCTGACCTATTAATCTCTTTCTCCTCAACAATGCATTTCCGGTCCTATTAACTCACCTCTTCCCCTCTCTTAAATTCAATCAATTTGTACCTCACTTAATCTATTGTAAACCGCATAGAACTTAACAGTATTGCGGTATATAAACTGTTATTATTATTATTATTATTAAGAAGGAGATCACGAACAGATCGGAGAAGGTTATCATGCCGCTATACTGGGCCATGGTGCACCCTCACCTGGAATACTGCGTCTAGCACTGGTCGCCATAAATGAAGAAGAACACGGTACTACTCGAAAGGGTCCAGAGAAGAGCGACTAAAATGGTTAAGGGGCTAGAGGAGTTGCCGTACAGTGAAAGATTGGAGAAACTGGGCCTCTTCTCCCTTGAAAAGAGGAGACAGAGAGAGGACATGATCGAAACATTCAAAATATTGAAGGGAATAGACTTAGCAGATAAAGACAGATTGTTCACCCTTTCCAAGGTAGGGAGAACGAGAGGGCACACTCTAAAGTTGAAAGAGGATAGATTCCGTACAAACATAAAGAAGTTCTTCTTCACCCAGAGAGAGGTAGAAAACTGGAACGCTCTTCCGGAGTCTGTTATAGGGGAAAACAACCTCCAGGGATTCAAGACAAAGTTGGACAAGTTCCTGCTAAACTGGAACATACACAGATGAGGCTGGACTCATTTAGAGCACTGGTCTTTGACCTGTAGGCCCCGCCACGTGAGCGAACTGCTGGGCATTATGGACCACTGGTCTGACCCAGCAGCGGCAATTCTTATGTTCTTATGACTGTTCATCAAATGAGGGGGATGCACACTAGTGTAGCATAAAAATGTATTGCAGTCAGCTTTCTTGGTATGCACTGATGTGGAAAAACAATGATCTTCTCTATGGGCTCCTTTTACAAAGCCGCGCTAGCGGTTTAACATAGAAACATAGAAATAGAGAGCAGATAAGGGCCAAGGCCCATCTAGTGTGCCCACCCTAATGTCCCTCCCCTACCTTTGCCCTATGAATAGATCCCATGTGCCGATCCCATTTGGCCTTAAAATCAGGCACGCTACTAGCCTCAATCACCTGCAGTGGAAGACTATTCCAGCGATCAACCACTCTTTCAGTGAAAAAGAATTTCCTGGTATCACCTCGTAGTTTCCCGCCCCTGATTTTCCACGGATGCCCTCTTGTTGTCATGGGACCCTTGAAAAAGAAGATATCTTCCTCCGCCTCGATGCAGCCCGTAAGATACTTGAACGTCTCGATCATGTCTCCCCTCTCTCTGCGCTATTTTACTGAGTAAACAGAGTATTAGTGGCTTAAATCAGCTGTCTTTAGATACATAGGCTATTTCCCAGAGTGTGTATAAGCTGGGGGAGCAAAAAGTATGCTGAGAAAGAACACTTTATTAAATTCTAACCTGGTTTTCTCCTGCCTGCTGCCCAGAATCTCTCCAGCCCTTCCACGCACTGCAAGCCTGTGGTTTTAACCCACGGGTTTAAGCGGGTTAAAACCACGGGCTTGCTGGGCTAAAAAGTAAAAAATAAAGTTGCAGCTCGGATGCATTGGGATCGCACACCAGCGATCCATGCCGGCAGATGAGGGCATTTCTCCAATCACCCCCATTTGCATATTAGACTTTGAAGAATCCATCGGACCTGCCCGGATCGGGCACGGGTCAGTCCCGATCGGGCAGGTTCATGAATCTAGCCCTTACACTTTTCAGTTAGGGTACCTAGAGTGTTTTTAAATCCTGTATCTTTAAGTTTTCCCATACTCTTGATTTCAGAAATCATAGTCTCATATACTTCTACTTTTTAATCAGTTTCCTGAATATTTGTGGACACATTTTGAAAATGAATAGTCATAAATGCATAATACTAGCCTAGTATCCTGCTTCCAACAGTGGCCAATTCAGGTCACAGTACCTGGCAGAAACCCAAATAATAGCAACCTTTCATGCTACTAGTCCCAGGACAAGCAGTGATTTTTCCCAAGTCTATCTCAATAGGAGACTATGGACATTTCCTTCAGGAACTTGTCCAAACCTTTTTTAAACCCAGATAGACTAACCACTGTTACCATATCATCTGGAAACAAGTTCCAGAGTTTAGCTATTCAATGAGTGAAAAAATATTTCCTAAACATTTCTTAAGTCATCTTCCCAACATTGTGCCTAGGCCACATTGCCACAGAGGTAGACAAGTCTTGGAAAGTTTGAATGCAAAAGAGCTCTCCCTCTTCCCCTGTGCCTCTCGTCTCTAACCTGTCTTAATTTTGTCCTTGTCCTGGCCTCAATCCCCCCTATTTTTATTTTTTTTAAGCCATTTTAAATATTTTAATTTTTATTATTGTAAACCGGCCAGATACTTGTGATGGTCAGTATATCAAGCTATAAATAAACTTGAAACTTTCACTGAAGACCATAGAAAGTTCATTCAATCTTTTATTTCTTATGACTCCAGTAGACCTGGTATTACTATAGCTAAATACACACTGTCTAATTATATTACAGATTGCATCTTTTTCAGTTCTGCCCAGGCAAGCTTGTTTCTGTAAGGACATGCTAAAGTTCATAGTGCCAGAGCCATGGCAGCATCTGTGGTCCCATCTAAGGGAAGGTTCCATGGAAAAGATTTTCAAGATACCAACATGAAGTTTCATCCACATATTTGCTTCCCATTACTGTTTGAATAAAGAACCTGATGACAATTGGTTTAGTCAACCTATTTCATAAGGTCTTTCAGAAGCCCATCCTTCTTAGGGCCCAATTTTCATTTGAAAGAAGGTTTAAAAATGTAAAATTGGTTTGTTGTCAACAACAACAACAAAAAATCTTTTGTCATTGTTTGGGAGTATTTTTTTAAATTTTTTTTTTTGTTTGATTGAAAGCATTCTATAGCAATTGTAGGTATTCCCACCTCTGAGGGCTGCATATCCTGCTTGTTCTCAGAGAAAGCAAAATTACTTATAACAAGCATTTTCTGAGAATAGTAAATTATCAGTCTGTCATAAACCATCTTGCTTCTGCAAGGCAGAATTGATTGAAGGCTGTACATGACCCAGCACATGCTCAGTAGAGCCTGAAAACTCTAGAAATGATAGACATTGGTCAGGTCTGGGATCCATTCAAAGATAGCATCCACATGTGAGAGAACCAATAATAGGAGGGCAGCTGTTATAGGTAAGCAATTTTGCCAAAATTATTCAAATATGAACTGTAAAAAATATAGGAAATGATTTTATTATGAAAGGAATGGGGCAATTTTGCAATGTCTTTCACAATCAAATCTTTATTTCTTCAGCCCAGGTTTGACACAATTGACATAAGTAGAGCTTTAAACTAGCTGAACAATGAAGAGAAATCAGATTAAGGATTTTTCCAAAGCTACATATTGGATGTGTAATTAATTCTGATTATAAGTGCTTGTATCAGCTGCTTTCATGTGGGCTAGTCCACATGAGTGGCGTAGTAATTAGAGATGCCGCATCAGCACCCTGAGGTTGTGGGTTCAAACCCCGCTCTGTTCCTTGTGACCCTGGGCAATTCACTTAATCCTTCACTTCCCCAGGTACATTAGATAGACTGTGAGCTTGCTGGCACAGATAGGGAAAATGCTTTGAGCACTTGATTGTAACCCGCTTAATACACCTTATCCAAGCGGTATATCAAATCCTAATTCCTTTTGTGTTGCACCAATTTGAAACATGTAAATAAATGTATCAGTTCCTGGAGGATAAGGGGATTGAGGGGTACAGATAGAACTTGAGGTAGGTTATAGAAGTGGTCAGAAACCACTTCACAGGTCACAGACCTGATGGGCCGCCGCGGGAGCGGACCGCTGGGCGAGATAGACCTCTTGTCTGACCCAGTGGAGGCAACTTCTTATGTTCTTATAGCCAGTGTCTGTGATTGTTTCAGAAGGACAATCTCCAAGGTGGATTATTCAGAAGACATCAGGTACATATTTTGCCTTTATTCATTTGGAGAACATTGGATTTGCTGCTCTTTGATTCCCATGGCATGCTAAGCCAAGATATATAGGTGCTAAGTGGCCTGTAGTTTGAACTGTGCATAAGATACTTTATTTAGATTTCTGCACTTAGTATTATGTTGTATAGTATACTATAGTATTTCTTGAGAACAGTTTGATTTTCATTTCCTATTACAGAATGACTGGAGCTGTCTTAGTTTTCTGCACCTAGTACTATAATGTATATTATAATATTTAAGGACAGTTTGATTTTCTGGGGGAAACATATTTTTTTCACATTACTTATTACAAAATGACTTTGAGCTGCCATTATTATATCTTTTCAAATTGTGGGGGGGAAGGATTATTATTTCTAAACTTTTCAGAAATCTTAATTTATAATTGTTCTCTAATTGTAGTTCCCTCCAAAATGAAGATTTTTGGGTATTTTCTTAGGTATAGTTTGGCTGCAGAATCTATTTTTCCCCCTCAAGTCTTTCTGGATTTATTCATTCTGTATGTTGTCGGGAGCATCATCTTGTCCTCTGCTACTGGTGTTCAACTCTGGGGCCCAATGTAACAGCACCACTTCTTTACTACTACCCTTCCTTTTCATCTTCTCTTCCTCATTTTCTGTTTAGTTGACCACAGTTTCCTATGTTTCTGATCCTGGTGTATTTCTTTGCTTATTTCTTTATTTTTTTTATCATTTTATTCATATTTCAATAAGATACATATTGAACAAAAGCAAGAGTCTTACACATTAAAATAAAAAAAAATTATAAACAAATAAATCAATAATTTCTTTCACTATATTAGTACTCTTGTATAGTCCTCATTATGGAGAGAGATAAATTCACAATCAGAAGGAATGATACTATAAGCAAACAGCTTTTAAGAAAGGTAGTGACACATCCCCATTTATGAAGCCGCGTTAGCGGTTTAACATGTGCTAAACTGCCGGCCGCGCTAGACGCTAATGCCAGCATTGAGCTGGCGTTAGTTCTAGCCGCATAGCGTGGGTTTAGCAGGCGCTAAAAAGCTGCATGCGCTATAACCGCTAAAGCGGCTTCGTGAAAGGAGCCCTAAGGCTCACTCTTGACAATCTTCGAAGTTACCCCTTTCCCCTCTAGAAAGAATTGTAATTTGGAGGGCTCATAAAATACATAAGAGTTCTAATCCAAATAGATCATACTTTTACAAGGATATCATAATTGAAATTTTGCTTTCACGCTATCTTTCATTTCCAGGAATCTTTTTCTTCTTGTCTGTGTAGTTCTTGATACATCTGCAAACACTGAAATTTTACTGTTCAGAAAAATAACTTCCTTCAACCTAAAAAAAAAAAAAAAAAAAGGCGAAGAAGTGCTTCTTTATCTTGATGAAATACAAATGTTACAAGCGTTGAATACAAAATGACTTCCTCTTGAGAATTCTCCAATATATTCAATATATCTAATGGAGCTGCTGTCGTTGCCTGAGGAATAACCTCAGGGTCAAAAGAGGAAGGTTTGTTTTTTGGTTTTTTTTGAGTAGCTGGCAAAAAATAAATTTTATGTAGAGGAGGCAGTCCATTATCGGGATATTTAAAAACTTCTTTCAGAAACTTATAAAAAGTTTCTTTAGGTGTCATAGTCAGTGTCTTAGGGAAATTTAGCAATCTTAAATTCAATTTTTTTGTATAATTCTCAAGATTTTTTTATTTTTTACATCAGAAGTTTGTCCTGTAGAATAGTTCCAGTAGTAGATTTTATTCCCTGCACCGACTGTTCTAGGATATTGACTTTTTCTCCCTGGGACTTCAAGTCCTCTTCAAATTTTTCTAACCTCAAGGATTGAGCCTGAACAAGAGGAAAGATTCCCAGACATACCTTGTTAAGGGAGTTTAAAGTAGTCCAAATGGTGTCCAAAATAACCTCAGCGGGTCTAACAAGGGGCTATAATGTTGGTAATTCCTCTCTCTCCGCTGGAACTCCGTTGATTATAGTTCTTCCAGCCATGAGTTCCGGTGAAGCCGGCGAGCCTGATAGATCCGGGGGCAGTGAGGAATCCACTGCCGACATTGCTGCCGAAGTTCTCTTCTCTCGCAGCTGCAAGGGAGGCGCAGGTGTCAAGGGACTAAGCAAAATCTCACTTCCTAATGCCGACGCTTCCTTCGCATCTGGCTCAGCAGGATCGCCCCAAGGTGAGGATGTGAAGAAACTCGTGAGTACTCCTTGTCTCGTTAAGGCAGGTTCCGGGTGTCAGGCTGAAGCAGCCACCCTGCCTCGTCTCTTGGCATACCAAATTTTTCGCTCAAAGAGCTATACCACAAAGAAAAAGCTTTTCTGGCAGGAGGAGAGCGTCCTTCCACTACGACGCCATCTTGTCTCTCCCCTGCTCATTTATTTCTCATGATTTCCATAGTGAATATGCATGAGAGAAATTTGCATGCACCATCTCCATTGCATAAAGTTCTGTTGCATGCATATTCTTTATGAGTCTCCTAAAAATTAGATTTGTAGCAGGTACTGCAAGACCAGTTTGAGAAACACTGAATTTGACTAATACCTTGACAAAATTGCCACAGGTTAATTATCCCATTTTTATAAGCGGATTATGCATTAGGTAGTGAGATAGATAGATAGATAAGAGAGAGAGAGACAATATTAATATTTGTAATTAAGTTTTTATATAGTTTCTTAGTGAGCCACTTTGAAATAGTATCCTATATTAGATTTCTATTAGAAAACTAGTAGCAGGCAAACTCATGTTTTGATTTCCTGCTTCATCTTTGAGCAAATTATGGTTGCCCTTACTCATCTCTTCTGCTTTGTTAGATTTCTCAGCTTCATCCTTAGTTTCTGCTTGTATTTCAGATGGTAAATCTTCCATCGTCAAGCTGACCTCTCTCAATGTTTGTGATCTTTTCTGCATTAAGTCTAACCCAAGTGGCCATACACTGTTTGTAGTAATCAGAAAATCCCCATTACTTCTAGCTTGGTGCTTGCTTTGCATAGATTTTTTGAGGTTTGAAAGTTGGTTTGCCAGAACTACAGTAGATATCAACAGAGCTGTACAAATAAGAACAAGCACTCCTATGATAATCACACAGGTCATTGTGCTTTTTTTGTTGTTTTGTTCTTTGCTGAAGTTTTCTGCACATGCAGTATTTCCTTTACTTGTAATCACTGAAGTTTGAGCATTGGGAGTTACATTTGCTGTTGGGGTTGATACCAAATGTTTGTATTCAGTTGATAAATGTTGGAAGATAGCTACTGTTTTTACTTCTGAAGCTGGCAAAGATTTATTTCCAAAGAGGTCTCTGTATTGTGGCGTTTCTGATGCATACACTAAGGAAGTACTGAGATTTCTGTTGACTTCAGTGATATTCCAGTTTCCATTGGTTGCATCTGTACTACTGGAGTTCCACTGTCTGAGAATTGAAGTTGAGGAGTAATTGGTGTAGTTTGCTTGCACTTGAATGAACAGCAAAAATATGATCCTAATCAGGAACATGAGACCCTGATAATGTGGCTTCATCAATTTCATCTTCATGATTTGTTACCTAAGGGAGTATAAATAGGTTTAATTAATTGTAAGATATATATTAGAGATTTTTGTAAATAGCTCTGAAAAAAATAATGTCATAAATCCATTTACAGCTACTTTGAAGTACATCTAAAATAAATGCATTTAGACTAGGGCTTCCTAAATCTCACCTGAGGAACCACAGAGGAACCCAAGATAGGTTTTGGAAACCCTGATTTGCACTTCAGCATTTACTGTTTGGTATCTAAACTATTATAAAATTGTTTACAACAAGAAGTAAGAGATGTTTACAACGAGATACATACAATGAGTGTATGAGATGTAAGGGGAACAGAAAAAGTACTTTCAGATGGGCAGACTAGATGGGCCATTTGGCCTTTATCTGCCATCATGTTTCTATGTTTCTATATTATTACTCCCAGAATATGGAATGTAGTTGAAATCATCTTATTTTAGAGAGGGTTATACCATTTTTAGTTGCACTTAAAACTTCCTTCTAAAAAAACAGACGTGTAATGATTATATAATTATTTCTGAAATATTACTTGAAATTGTTTAAATTGCTAAATCTATAGATTTTCTTTTCAACTCCTTAATTGTGGCACTCACTGTTATCACATCCTATGAATTGCATGTTCAGTTTCAATAATTGGAAGATTAATTATAATACTACCTCTGTTAACCAGATTCCCCATCTTGGTTCAGTTTCCATTGGCAACCAAACATCTCACTTGAAATCTGTAAAGTATCACAACTCCTTTGCAAACCTATATATAGGGCACAATATCAGAGCATGATTCTTGAGCACCAGTGTGTCTTTTCTGTAGAATCTCTCTTCTCTCTCTCTCTCTCATCCCCTCAAACATAAGTAAATAGTCAGATTTTTGAAAGTTCAGCTAAATGTAAGTATAGCTTACAAGGGAAATAATTGACAGTATGATCATGGAAGTAGATGACTCACTGGAAAAGCTTTTACAAATGATGATCCCTGGACTGGATGTGGTTCTTGAAAAAAGATTTTCTGGCCTTCTATGCTTTTCCTATCACAAGATCAATTTTGACTCCTGGAGCAAGGGGATGGGGTTTGCCCATCCTGTCTTTATCCATCTTGTCTTTATTTCCCTTCCTTTCTCCTACAGCTTGAAGATTTCAACCAAGATCCCAGCCTCAATTTGAGAAGTCTTCCTCTCTCTATCCCTCCTTTCTGAGTTTTTTCACTGCTCAGATCATCCTCCTTCCCTCTTCATAACTCAGGAGTAAGGTGACACAGGAATGGGGCCAGGAATAGGCAATGTTTCCAGAGTCTGGAACAGCTGTACTTGTCAAAATGAATTGACCTCCAGTCCCTACAATTACAATGTAGGGTTGCCAACAAACCAGTATTAAGCTAGCTTGGCCAGTTTTCATAAAGAGAGGCCAGCTACTAAGAGAACAGAACACCAGCCAATGTAAGCGCTAGTTTCTGCAGGCTATTGGAATTAGGGGTGGTTTTGTCCCTAAAACCACAATCTCTCCCAACTATTTCTCTCCATAGCTGTCCCTGTAACTGCCACCAGATCACCCCTTGACATCTGTAGTAATGAGAAGAAGGCAAGAAGGAAATTCCTGTGCATGTTGACAGCTTTGCAGCATCCCACCTTCTCCAACACAAGCTTTCTGTTTCTGCAGGGATGGCATATTGCAGAGCCATCAGTTCAGGCAAAGGTAGAGGGCCCCACTATTCTTTCCTGTCATCTTATTGCTGCTTCAGGTCTCTGAGTGAGCAGTCCTAGAGAAAGGAACTGTTGAGGGAAATAAGAGGGTTAAAAGGGAGATATTATTGTGGAGGTGTTAAGAACCCAAATGAGATATGGGGGGGGGAGAGAGATTATTTTAGACATGCTGGGAAGTAAGCCACAGAGGAAGCATTCTGGAACACCATAAGAGGGGGAATAAGACACAGAGATAAAGGGGAGATGCTGGATGGCTGGGAGAAGGGAGATAGAAGATGCTGGATAAAGAGGGAAAGGGATGCAGAGTGGAGAAGCTGGACTGTGGTGAATGCTGGAAATGAAGGAAGGAATAGAGAGAGAGAAGGAAGATATGCTGGACATAGGGGAGAGGTAAGGACACAGGGGAAGCACTGGACTATGGAGAATTCTGGTTGTCCTAGGGCATGCACATATTCTCATATATGGGTAACATCATCCACAGAGCCTGGCACAGACAGTGCAGAAGTTTACTGTAACTTTAAAAGATTGAAAAGTCTCGAGACCACCTGTACCATGCATGTGATGGTGCTTTCCTGTCCAACATAAGTTCGTGGGACCATCAGTTCTCAGTTTTCCATGGAGCTGAGAAGCTGTGTTTTTTTCCAGCTCATCAAATTATTCCTTCAAGTTCCTTTCCGTTAGTTTTTTGTCTTAGTTTTCTTCTCTTTTTCCTTAACTTTAGTAAAAAAAAAAAAAAAAAAATTTGTCTTTTTACCAATTTTTTTATTTTGGGGCCTTCAGGCTCAACTCAGCCTGTTTTTCAGGCCGGGGGCATCAACCTTTTTTCAATATTACATCTACTCGACCATCCTGAACAACTGAGTCCTTTGATTTTGCATCAATAGTTTTTCCTTTGATGTCCAAACCTTCTAGTGGCTTCAAGTGGTGCAACTGGACCATTTCAGTTACTGACCCACATAATTGGTGTGCCCAGTTCTTAGGTCTTCAGCACTGGCATGATTCTTGCCTGTGCTGCCATAAACTACAGAAGAGGTCACTTAAGGCTCGTCAGCTCCAATTTGAAAAACTTTTTGAAGAACCTTTAGGAACATCAAACATTTCTGCTAACGCCAACATCCATAGACCATCTTCAGCATTGGTACCTGTACAAGCATCAGCACCACATTCAACAGCTGTACATCGGTGTTGCCTTCATTGAGGGAATCAGTTAAAAAGGCTAAGAAACATAAATTCTCTTCCCCATCCATGTACACTTCGGTGTTGTCTCAAGCGTCTACACCATTGGCACATCTCAAATGTCAATGCACCAAGGCAAGATCACCTTCTCTTCAAGTGGTGTCACTTTGAGGCATGCATCATCATCGAGGTCACCAACACCTGACGCATCCTGCATCATCTGTACCAATGACTACCACAATACTGTTGCCATCCTTACATGACCAAATACGAAAGTTGGTTTAGAGGGAGATAGAAACATGATGTCAAATAAAGACCAATCCTATCTGCCCTTCCGCATTAGCCATTATCTCTTCCTCTCTTTAAGAGATCCCATGTGTCTATCCCACACTTTCTTGAATTCAGACACTGTCTTTGTCTCCACCACCTCTTCCAAGAGACTGTTTCATGCATCTACCACCCTTTCTGGAAAAATTTTTTTGTTTAGATTACTCCTGAGCCTATCACCTCTTAATTTCATCCTATGCCCTCTCATTTCAGAGCTTCCTTTTCAAATAAAGAGACACAACTCATGCATATTTATGCCACATTTAAACATCTCTATCATATCTCCCCTCTCCCTCCTTTCCTCTGAAATATACATATTGAGTTTTTCAGTGTAGTGGGGGGTCCCCCCCAATGGGAGCGCGAGGACTTGTACATGTAGTGGTGGGGGGGGAGCGCTGACGTAACGGGTTTAAAGCGGCGGGACCAGCGGCACGCATAAGTCCTGCGCGCAATTGTCGGCGCATCTTTGTTGGAGCGTTTTTCTCCTGCGCTCAATTGATGGGTCACCGGCTACTGGTATCTGACCTAGATGCTAATGTCCAAAAGCATTTAGCCAATATACTATGTCTAGGAGATTAATTATTTAGGGATAAGATTGAAGAAACCACCCTAAAAATAAAGAGGCATTGGAACTCAATGACTACATTATCATCTTCAAAGTCACCTTCCAAACATTTTTATAATCTTAAGCATTCTTCTTCTTATCCCAAATGCAGGTATGTACCAACATCTAAATCCTCTAGAGATCCTCTACAGAGACATTCAAAACAACAAAGGACTCAGAAATCCCAGACTGAAACTCAATAAAAATCTCAGCAGTCTTTTTGACTTCATCCAAGAGAGCCTATTCAGCGTCATACAGCCTATTCCTCAAATTCTCCCTATAGGAGGTTGTCTTACTCACTTTCTACCAGTATTGGGCCCTTATTTATTTATTAAATCATTTATTTAGCCCGTCCTCCCAAAATGAGCCCAGAACAGGTTACAAGAGTAAACTCATAATATAAGTAGAACAAACCTTAGTGAGAAATACAGACTTGGCAGACATAGTGGGGTTTAGATTACACCATTTACAGTATAGACATACCATGTTTCCCCGAAAATAAGACAGTGTCTTATATTAATTTTAGGCCCAAAAATGCACTAGGTCTTATTTTGGGGGTATGTACATGATCATCTCTCCCTTCCTCTCCTTCTAGAACATAAGCAATGCCTCCACTGGATCAGACCTGAAGTCCATCATGCCCAGCAGTCTACTCACGTGGCGGCCCAACAGATCCAGGACCTATGCAGTATCCTCTATCTATACCCCTCTATCCCCTTTTCCAGCAGGAAATTGTCCAATCCTTTCTTGAACCTCAGTACTGTACTCTGCCCTGTTACTCCCTCTGGAAGCGCATTCCAGGTGTCCACCACACGTTGGGTAAAGAAGAACTGCCTGGCATTCGTTTTGAATCAGTCCCCTTTCAACTTTTCTAATGCCCTCTTGTTCTTTTATTTTTCAAAAGTTTGAAGAATCTGTCCCTCTCCACTCTCTCTATGCCCTTCATGATCTTGTAAGTCTCTATCATATCCCCTCTAAGTCTCCTCTTCTCCAGGGAAAAGAGTCCCAGTTTCTCCAGTCTCTCAGTGTATGAAAGGTTTTCCATACCTTTTATCAGACGTGTCGCTCTCCTCTGAACCCTCTCGAGTAATACCATATCCTTCTTAAGATACGGCGACCAATATTGGACGCAGTACTCCAGATGCGGATGCACCATCGCCGAATAAAACGGCAGGATAACTTCTTTCGTTCTGGTAGTAATACCCTTCTTGATTATACCTAGCATTCTATTCACTCTCTTAGCGGCCGCTGCGCACTGTGCCTTCAGCTTCATTGTCATGTCCACCATTACCCCTAAGTCCCTTTCTTGGGTACTCTCCTTCAATAACATCCCTCCCATCGTATAGCTGTATCTCGGGTTTCTGCTTCCCACATGTAGTACTTTACATTTCTCAACGTTGAACTAGAGAATGACACGGGGAAAAATTATGTCACCGCCCTGTCCCCGTCTCTGCCATCCCCTTCACCGCCCCGTCACCGCCCTGTTGTCTCTTTCACCACCCCAGCCCCATCCCCGTCTTCAGCGTCTTCTCCTCTCCATCCCCCCACCCTCAGCACCCTTCAAGCAGTCCAGCAGCTCCCTCCCACCGGCCAGCTGTGCATTTCCCTCCCTCCCTTCTTTTCCCTTACCTTTTCTTGTTAAAACGTGCGTTTTCTATAAGGCTAGGAGCTGTATTACAGCCGGAGCCTTGAAGTCGCGTCGGGTTGCCGGCTAGAAAAGTCTCCTCCGATGCAACCGGAAACAGGAAGTTGTGTCAGAGGAGACTTTTTCCAGTGTGCAACGCGACTTGACTTCAAGGCTCTGGCTGTAATACAGCTCCTAGCCTTATAGAAAACGCGTGTTTTAACAAGAAAAGGTAAGGGAAAAGAAGGGAGGGAGGGAGATGCATGGTCGGCCGGCCGGCGGGAGAGAGTGGGCTGCCGCTTGTTCACCGCGCGTTCCAGATGGTTCACCGCCCCGTGCTACGAATGGCCTTGTCCCCGAACTTGCGGTGACCATTTTTTTGGGTCACCCTTTTGGCGGGTTACCGCGGCTAAACGCAGCTAGCCACGGGTAACCGCCACCGTGTCATTCTCTACGTTGAACTTCATCTGCCATCTCGTCACCCATTCCCCTAGTTTGTTCTCCCCAATTCTTCCTCTTTTCTTTCACTCCCCCACATGTGCAGCATCTTTCCTCCCCTCCCTCTCTTCCCTCGTGCAGCAGAACCCTTGCCCAGCTTCCCTTCTCTCCCATCCCTTGTGCAGCAGGACCCTTGCCCAGCTTCCCTTCCCTCCCTCCCTCCCATCCCTTGTGCAGTAGAACCCTTAAGCGAGCACCACCACCACGAGCGAGCCCTACATGCCTCCCTAAGCAGCGTTGGGCCAGCAGCACTCTAAACAGACTGCTTCGGCCTTGTCCATCCGTGAATTCACTCTGCCGCGTTACTGATGATGTCATCAGTAAAGCGGCAAAGTGAATTCACGGATGCCAAGGCCGAAGCAGCCTGTTTAGAGTGCTGCCGGCCCGACGCTGCTTAGGGAGGTATGTAGGGCTCGCTTGTGGTCAGCGGGGTTCAGATGGGAGGGAGGGAAGGATAGGGGGTTTGGCGGCATGGCAGGTGCGGGTGCTCGGGGGGGTGGTGCTCGCTCAAGGATTCTGCTTCACGAGGAAGGGAGGGAAGGGAAACTGCCAGCGAATTCTGGAACTAGGGCTTATTTTTAGGGTAGGGCTTATATTAAGACTTACCCTGAAAAACCTGCTAGGGCTTATTTTCGGGGTAGGTCTTATTTTCAGGGAAACATGGTAACATACAGACTTAAATTTGAAATTAAACAGGTTAAATTACCCAATTAATTCTACTACTTGGAGTCATCCTGGACCGATGCCTGACCTTTGAAGACCATACTAATGCCAGGTTAAAAAATGCTTTTGCACCCTTTGGAAACGTCGCACCATTAAACACTATTTTGACTTCCTCTCTTTTCGACTGCTGGTTCAATCATTAATCTTAAGCATCTTAGATTACTGCAATATCATATACTTGGGATCCTTCAAGAAAACCATCAAACGATTGAGAGTCATTCAGAATGCTGCTATCTGTCTCATTTTTGGTCTCAAAAAGTCAGACCATGTAAGCCCGTATTACAGAAAACTGCATTGGCTGCCGATGGAGGCAAGGATCATCTTCAAGTTTGCCTGCCTCTGCTTCAAAACCTTAACAGGTTCATCCGCAATCTACCTATCGCAACATTTTGAATTTCCAGGCACCACATGCACACGTAGTGCCTATCTATTTGCCATCCCATCCTTGAAGAGCTGTATCTACAAGAGATTCCTTGATAGATCTCTGTCTTTCCAAGCAGGCAAATAGAATAAATGTCTAACCACTCTCATTTCAAATGCACCCTCCTACCAAACCTTCAGGAAATCAATTAAAATCTATCTCTTTGATAAATTTCTCTGACTCCCTTCCTGCCTTCTTGTATCTCTGAAATGCCTCCAGATATACTTGACTACTCTTGACTTGCTAATGTAATTTGAAAGTCTTTTTCTGTAACATCGCTGTCTATGTACAATTTCTTCCTCTGTAAACCGCTCTGAACTGCTGTGGTATTGCGGTACACAAAATAAAGTTGTTATTATTATTATATTATTATTAAAAATACAGACTTAATGGACATAGGGTGGTTTAAATTGCAGCATTTTCAGTATAGATATAGCATAACATAGAGGTAAAATAGCATTTTCTTTGCAGGTGAATGCATTGTTGTTGTCCTCAAAGTAGTGAGACAAGGTTATTCTTTTCACCTACAGAGGCCATTCTTCTTTCAATCCCCATCAGACTACCCTCCTTCGCCAAGAGCTCTCAATCCTCCTCTAGCTCAGTGCTATTGAACAAGTACCTCTGCACAAGAGGGACCGAGTGTTCTTTTAAGTATTTCCATCCAGTGCAGCAGGAACCACTTTCAAAAAATGTCATCTTCTACTGTCACAGATTAGCGGCATCAGGAGATGTTTTAGGAAGGTGTCTCCTACTGCTACTAGATAAAGAAACCACTCAGTGGGAGTGCGGGAGAAAACCCAGAAAAGCAGGCGACTTGGCAGGTCTGGGTAAGATGTGTACTGATATACCCTACAAGATGAATATGTATGTTGATGCTTCCTGCTCTCAGTGATAATGAGACTAGATGTGTGTCTCTGTGTGTAGTTGTACCCTATTGTAAGACTGAGGGTTAGGGGATAGAATAGAGTAAGAAGTGATTAAGAAAGGGGAGGGTTGAAAGAGGGGAAGTGTGAGATAGGAGGAAAAAAGGAGAGGAGAACATATGGAGGTGATGACATACCATATACAATATACTGTACCTCATTCCCACACACTCCCTCTGAGAGATAGAACTATCCACTACACCGTTGAAAATCCTACCTTCTTCCTTGTTCCTTCCTTATCATTGGGAAATCGCAAAAAAAAACCCAACCAATTCCTGTTCCCTTGGCTTCTTCCTTCCCCCATTCTCAGAAAAGTTTTCTCCAATGGGGATGCTAACCCTGTACAATTCTTCAATCTTTGCTATATGGATTTAACAGAATAAAGTCCCTCTTGCATGTAGCATGCATCAAAAGACTGAACACTTACTAGTCCGTTTGCTGCCTGATCGTGTGTGTCATGTAGGCTTATTTGTAAGCTTTTCTGCCTTAAACCTTCAAAAATGCAATTTGCTTTATGATTTTAAGAATGTCTTTTGTCTACTTTCAGGTGAAATAATAATCATCATAAAGATTTTCATTTAAATATAAAAATATTAAAAATAAACATTAAAAACATGCATTGAGGCAGAAGTGAAGCAGAATGGTGACCTACCTTAAAAAGCATTGAATTCCATCAGACTAATTTGTGACAGTAGCTTTCATCTTTTCTTGTGTGTAGATGCCACTACTAATAGATAATTACAGAATAATAGTGTACTCTGACTCTTGCTCTGATTTTCTGCCTGTGATATGAATTGCCTCTGCTGCTTCTCCCTCTCCCCCTCCAATCGTTTATTATTTTAAAGTTAAACCACAGAGATGACACATTTCCTTGCTGCTCACAGAGCAGTTCAACAAACCAGAAATGCTGTCTCGTTTTAGTTTGTCATTATCAGAACAGGAAGTGGCAAAGAAAAAAAAATCCCCAGTTTGATTTTAAACTTTTCTTGCTAATTTGCTGTTCAGACTAAGGGCTCTTTTTACTAAAGCTGCGATAGCATTTTTAGCGCACACAGGATTTTAGTGTGCGCTAAACCCGTGCTACGCAGGTAGAACTAATGCCAGCTCAATGCTGACGTTAAGGTCTAGGGCGCGCTAAGCTCATGCTTAGTAAAAGGAGCCCTAAATCTACAAATATCTGATGTCCAACAAATAGATCACCAGATATCGAAAGGATGTTTTTTTTCTCACACAAGCTATGGATGAAATTTTTTTGCAGATCATTTCATCATAATTATACAAAAAAAATAGAACCATTTTAAAAGTGAAAAATATCCAAAAGAAGTTACTTGCTTGGTTCACATTATTAAAGTATATAGCTCTAAGGTATGACAGTCCGTGAGTAATGTCGGATATTCAATAGCTATATATATTTTCAACCTTTGTTTCCCTATGGGCTTCCAGCTTAACTGGAACCAGCTTCTATTGGGCTGGAACGAGCCTTCACAGTATGTATGTACATCTGAAACAAAAATTTTACTTGCTCCTACTGGAACCTAACCCTTCTCTTTCCACCACCACTGGAATCTAACCCTTCCCCATCTGTCCTTGCTGGAATTTCCTCCATCCCCTCCTATACCCATAAGTAAAAGAAATAACTACATCAGGGGGCATGCTTGAAGTTGCACTCACCAATCGCCAGTCACCACACCCATGTGCCTGGGGATTGGTGGGTATAACCTCCCAGTCCCTTCCCCTGATCAGCGAGGACATGGCAACCATGGCATAAAGAAAACATAGGTAGGCTTGCCTAGTACTAAACTTTCAAGGGAACCCCTCATGGCCTGTATCCATCCCTGTAGGATTCCTGTGGACCTGGAAGGGATTCCCACTAACCCAGTTACCATACAGCCCTCAACTCTTGATCCACTTCTACTTTCATGCCAACCTTTTCCCCAAAGGTATGTTACCTTTACATCCTTTCCGGCCATGGGCTTAATTGAAAGAGGATCAAAAATTAGGGTTTAGAAATGTTACCTAAGTTTTTAAATTAGCCAAGCCAATACACAACACTGCTTGGCCATGTTTGGTGTTGAGGCATAAATAGCTACTGGCCCAAGTCTCTTAAGAGATGCGCTTTCTCAAGCTAAATACCTTTTTGGATATGGATTATTGCGAACGATTTTTCAAAAATGTTGTTTCATGAGTTTTTAACTAAACAATATTTGAAGCCTTTGAAGAGTTAGGTGAATCACAGAGTGGCTTGTGTAAAACTAGTCACCACTGAGGCTTCTAAAGATTATATCCTGCATGAAGATTGTAGATATGCTCTTTGTAAAGGTGTAACTGTGCTGTTCATAATTATACATTGAGCATGAAATATAAATTAATAAAAGGATTTGAAATACCTTGAGATATAGCTCACAGTTTTCTCCTATATCTAGTGGTCTGGTCAAACTCAAGAAGTGAGAGAAGTGAATTGAAGAATTTGACTTGTTAGAAGGAAACTGTTGACCCTTTCCCTCCCCCCTTCCATTTTCTTGAAGCAAATAAGGAAATGAAATCATTCTTCCTTAGCTTATATATTACTTAAACCAAGGCATTATAAGTTGGTGATGGTTGCAGTGCAGCAGTAATTTTAAAGGAGGTTGCCTATTATAAGATGAATGTCCTTTTTTCATCCAAACAAGATTCTGATGTATATGGCCTAAAAGATTCTTAACATACAAAGGAAGAGTTATCACTACCTGCCTCATTCATTCAACCCTCTCTCGTTTCCCATGTTGGCAATGGTAGTTGTAAGTTGGGGAAGGTTTGTGGTGCAGCTAGACTTTCATTTTTTTCAGTTTTATAATGCTAAATACCTTTCCCAGTAGTAATCAAAAACATGCAGGTGATACGATTTAACAAAAAAGGAAATAGAGACGGGAGGTCCTTGCTGATAGAATATGTGATTATGCTCAGTGAGTTCTGATATAGTGATAAGTGCTTACAGTGATGTCACTTTTTGCCCATTTGCTTACATATTTGTGCTATTCCATTTGGTTTTACAGCTCAAAATCAACATATGGTCAAGAATAATCTTTCAGATATCTGTATATGAACCACCTTTACAATTTATTATTCAAGTACTGTACTAGCATGTTATTTAAAGATAAGACTGAGAGCCCCTTAACATCATTTTTAATTTTTTTTCCTTTATTATTTTGAAAAAGATTCAAGACTGGCCAGATAAATGGAGATCTGTTAATATACCATGTGTTGTTGACTTTGAAGCCATACTATGCCAAGCCATATGAGATTGTAGTGGACCTCACCCATGCTGGGCCCAGCAATCGCTTTAAGACTGATTTCCTCTCCAAGTGGTTTGTCGTTTTCCCTGGGTTTGCATACGAAAATGTGACAGCAGTGTACATCTACAACTGTAACTCCTGGGTCCGGGAATATACTAAATATCATGAAAGACTGCTTACTGGCCTAAAAGGTAGCAAGAGGCTTATTTTCATTGATCCCTCGGGAAAGTTGGCAGAGCACATTGAACATGAACAACAGAAGCTACCAGCTGCCACCCTAGCTTTGGAGGAGGACTTGAAGGTGTTCCATAATGCTCTCAAACTGGCCCACAAAGACACCAAAGTTTCTATTAAGGTTTGTAATGTTTTATTGTTTCTGTTGATATAATGGTATAAAAAGTGTTCCTGTGAAGGTGAAGTCTATATTCAGCCAGAAGTGATCAGTCATTTTATAACCACTTACTGTCTCCAGCTAAATTAGATTGAGATATTCAATGCCAGGCCATGGCCTGGCATTGAATATCATTGAATATCCAGATTTGGCCCGGCATGAGCTGGTCACTGGCATTTATGCAGGGCTCATCTGATACTCAGCTGGGGAGGAAGGACATAAGATACTTATGCAAATCCTAGCTGAATATTGGCCAGGATCCACATTAGGAGATCTGTCAAATTACCCTTAGATGAAGAGCTGACCCTCCCCTAAGACTACTACTGAAGGTCAGCACTACTGTTTTGAACCCAGAGCTAGATTGGTGGGAGCAGAAGGGGATCGCTTTTGCTCCAGCTCCTAGACTACCAGGGCTTACATCTGGGTAAGCCAGGGGGCAGGGGGAAGGGATCATGGGGATTGGAATGAAGGGAGAGGGATTAGAAAGGGGGATATAAAGAGGAGATTGAACCTGGGAGGTGGTTTGGGAGATCAAGGAGGAGGATCGGGTCAGCGACTCGGAGGCCACAGTTTAGAAATTATGTGGGTGCCAGCTGATTGATATTTAGTGCTAGCACCTGCATATCTGGATCAGCGTTTGTTTTTTGCTGTCCTGTCTGGCCACTTAGGTATGCAGGCACTGGCACTGAATATGACCCATGCCCAGATAAGTCCCGCTGAATATCAGTGGCCATCCTCCGTAGCATAGTTTGCAAGCAAGATCCTCTCCTGCCCACTTAGCGCAGGGTTAAAGGATCATCTTTCCACTGTTTTTCTTCTCTTTTAGGTTTGTTTTGTTTTTTTAGTTCAATCTTTATTAAGTTTTAACATTTTACAAAGAAATGCAACACAAATATATTATAAACATATGTAAACATGTAGCAAGAAATTTTAACAGTCGTGTCATTATCTATCTATCCATCCCTCCCTTACCCAAACCCTCTCCCTACCCCCCTTTCCATATTTGTCTGTCTTTTAGGTTTGTTATAATTTTAAAATGATGATTTGTTTAATGTCACAGCACATTTCAGTTTCCTCTAATTGTAAGATCTGTATAGCTAGATGTGAAGAAGTTGGAGGTTTTTATGTACTAATAGTTGATAATTCTTTTTTGCTTCTATAATAACATTTATTTTAATTCTCAGCATGAAATTGAATAGCAGTGCCAGTGTAACTTTTTGCAAAATCTTGAGTTTCCTAGGCTCCCCTTCCTTTACTTCCTTTGCTCCAAAGCCATGAGAACGTATTTGCTTTCATCTCTAGGTATTACAAATTACATCTGTTTTCTCTTGTTAGGTTGGTTCTACGGCAGTTCAGGTGACATCTGCAGAACGAACGAGAGTCCTAGGTCAGTCGGTGTTTCTGAATGATATTTATTATGCCTCCGAGATTGAGGAGATCTGTCTTGTGGATGAAAATCAGTTCACACTAACTATTGCCAACCAGGGAACACCTCTGACTTTCATGCATCAGGAGTGTGAAGCCATTGTCCAGTCTATCATTCACATAAGGACTCGATGGGAGTTGTCACAGCCAGATTCCATTCCACAACATACTAAAATCCGTCCAAAGGATGTGCCTGGAACATTGCTCAACATTGCGTTGCTTAACTTGGGGAGCTCAGATCCAAGTTTAAGGTAATAGTTTTTGTACCGATCAGGTTTTTTAGTACCCGATAAAGGGAATTTTTAGCCAGTGGCTGTACCTTGCACTGTTGCTCTGATATATTGTGTAGTATTGCTGCTCATGAACATGTCATCTGTAGCATCTGAGGTTTATTTTACTCATCAGGAATTCTACTCACAATTCAACACTTGCAGGCACTAGCATCAGCAGTAGAGAATGACACAGTGACTGTTACCCATGGCTAACCATGGGTAACCCACCGAAACTGAAAGTGAAACAAACTGGTTACTGTGGGTACGGGGACAAGGCCATTCACTGCCCCGTGGAATGGTCTTGTCCCCACAATTAAGTATTTTGCGCGCGTTGCCTCACTTATCACCCCTCGCGATCGTGTGGTCCAACAGCCCCTTCCCTCCTTCCTCCCTCTCAATCACTGCAATCCGGGCATTTCCCTCCTTCCCTTCCCCTCACCTTCATTGGAGATTTTCATTTTTTTGTCTCTGAGCGGCACGAGCCTTTTCACAAGTTGCATTCGGCTTCCTGAAACTTCTCCTCTGATGCAACCAGAAACAGGAAGTTGCGTCAGATGAGAAGTTTCAGACAGCCGCACGTGACTTGAGAAAAAGCTTGGGCTACTCATAGACAGAAAAATGAAAATCGTCAGCGAAGGTAAGGGGAAGGAGGGAGGGAGATGCACGGACTGCGGCAATCGGGAGGGGGCTGCTGGACTGTGTGATTGCAAGGGTGATAAGTGTGGCAACGTGCAAGGAAGTGGGTAGGAGAGAAAGAGGGGAACACGCTGGAAGGAAGTGGAGAGAGAGGGGGAAGGGAGGGAGGAGCAGACGCTGCATGTTAATGGGTAGAAGAGAGAAGGGAGAAGATGCTGAAGGAAAATGGGGAGAAGAGAGAGGGGAGCACATACTGGATGGAAGGAGGGGGATTTAAAAAAAAAAAAAGCACATGCTGGATTAGGGAGACAGATACCAGATCTGAGAGGAGGAAAGGAGAAAGATAGATGGTAAAAATCACCTGGGGGAGGGAAGGAAAGATGGAATAGAAGAAGACAGAGATGCAAGACTGTGGAGGGAGGGGAAAGAAAAAGATGGGTGCCAGACCAATGGGGGATGGAGGGAGAAATGGAAGAGAGAGACAAACAGTTTCTGGTAGAGGCATAGAAACAGAGCAGATGCCATATGGAAGAGCCAGAGAGAAGGCAGACAGTGGCTGGAAGGAATAGAATGATGAGAAGACGAGGAAAGAAGAAACCAGACAAGAAAAGTAGAAAAAAAAATGTCTATGGGGGGGGGGGGGTTTGCTTTAGGATAAAGTGGTGTTGTAGTTGTGTTGATAAATATTTATAAACAAAGCCCTGCCAGCTGAAGATCTCTTCTTCTAGTTCAGGAGCCAGAACTTTTATTTATAAAATGACAATTGTACAGAATACTGTTTCTTTTTATACTTTAATAAAATAAAACTATTAGAGGCTTGTGCAGATGGGATCAGATGGTTTGTGGGGACCGAGCTTGCGGGGACAGGAACAAATTTTTTCCCTGTGTCATTCTCTAATCAGCAGCTCTTGATATCTTTCCCCCTCTGCCAGCCTAAACCCAACTGTTCATTTGAACTGCAGGACTGTATGGAGGCCCATAGTATTCACATGAACAGTCGGGCCTAGGGCAAAACAGAAGGAGGAGGAGACATTCAGTCATGCTGCTCCGTTTCTTGCAGAATAGTCAAAGGTTCAAGGGAGGGGTCGCTCAGAAGAATTGTAATCCCCTACCGCTCTAAACAGCAAAATATTTTGTAAATATAGGGAGCCCTCAGTGTGAACGAGCAGCCATAGGAGACCAGCTCCAACGCTTCACAGACAGGCAGAGGTCATAAACCCCCATCCGCACACCATCACTGGGCCCCCCCAGTAGGATTCATACTACTACTCTTTCTGCGCTGCTGGTTCCTCATTGTGCTGAATCTGGGCACAAGTTTACAGATTTACACTGATTCGTTCTTGAACAGCTACCTGGGGATTTCAGGGGCGATAAGCAGGCCCATCTGAATTTCCGAGAACAATTTTGGATCACCCTTTGGGACTGAATGATGGTGTGGATTGGCACACCATCATTTAGCCCGGTGGAGGTCTGGACCTTTAATTTCTGTGGTTTCCTCTGATTGTTTGTGTGTTTATTATGAATGACGTGTTTCTGTGTGATTGGTGTATGTGTGGGTGACGTTACTCCTGGTCTGCTTTTTAGCTGGCGTGCGTGCTTCTCTGTTAGCTCCACCCCTTTCCAGCCGACTCGGATCGTTACAACTTCCAGTATGGGTTCCTGAAGAAGGGCTTGTCTCCGAAACCAGGCTGGTTGAACCTGGTGTTCTGTTGCGTTTGATTTTGGTGCTTATTTCATTCAGTTAAGTTTGGGTTTTTTCATTGATTTCATTTTTGGCTGGGGAACTGGCTGGTTAGGTTCGGCTAGGGGCCGCTCAGAGGTTTTTCATTGTGTTTTTCACTTTCATGTGTGATTATAGTTTATTGAGTTGTGAGTGTTTCCACTTCATGTAATTTATTTAAATCATTGCACACAACGGGGGCCCAGTGATGGTGTGCGGATGGGGGTTTATGACCTCTGCCTGTCTGTGAAGCGTTGGAGCTGGTCTCCTATGGCTGCTCGTTCACACTGAGGGCTCCCTATATTTACAAAATATTTTGCTGTTTAGAGCGGTAGGGGATTACAATTCCTCTGAGCGACCCCTCCCTTGAATCTTTGACTATTCTGCCTTTTTGTAGTATCTTGTTGAGGTTGTGGCAGTTTTTGTGTGGAGTAGTTTTTGTTTGAGCTCCGTTTCTTGCTGCATGTTCGGGCAAGGAGGGAAGGGAAAGAAAGGCAGACCAAGCTCAAGTGGGCTGAGTACCACAAAGGAGTGAGGATCACTGGGGCAAGCTAGGAAGGGATGCCACAGGAGGAAAGAGAGAGCAAGGTTGAGTGTGTGCTGTGAGAGTCAGGGAAAGCAGGGGTGAGTGTATACTATGAGGATTGGGGAGAAAGAGTGAGGTAAGAGTGTGCCATGGGAACTAGGAAGGAGCAGAGAAAGCTGAGAGTATGCCATGGAAACAGGAGGGGACAGAAAAAGCTGGGAGTGTGTCATGGAGGAGGAGAGGTCATAGAGAGTGTGGAATGGAAATGAAGGAGTGAGAGTAGAGAAAGCTGAGAATGTGCTATTGGGTTGGGAAGGGGGCAGAGAAAACTAAGTGTGTGCCACGGGGATGGGAGAGGTAACAGCAAAATTAGAGATTGTGCTGTGGAGGTGAGGTAGAGCAAACTGAGAATATGCCACTGGTGTGGGGAGAATTGAGGTTGAGACTGAGTGCGCCATGGGAAAGGTTGGGGGAGAGAAGCAATGAAAACTGGGAAGGGGAGGAGAAAGAATGGGGGGAAGAAGAATGAGGACTGGGGAGGTGTGCCTAGGGGAGGAAGTATGAAGGTTTGGGCGTGTGCCTGTGGAGGGCGAATAGGAAGTTTGAGGTATAGAGGAGTTAGAGGGAGCAAGAACTGCAGTTGAAGTGAGAGGGGAACTGGAGTGAGATGCTGGAACCTGAGGAAGTAAAAGATAGAAGGGGATTTCATGCCTTATGATGGGAGAATTCTATGAGAAAAAAATAGCAGCACTATAAATAAACTGCAAAAATTTGCAAAATTTTAAAATATTGTGTGCAGAATTAAAAAAAAAATTTTTTGCACAGAATTCTCCCCCCCCCCCAAATAATTGACATCATATGATCTCTTTGTGTCAATATATTAATCTTGTAAGAATTAGTAGGAATGACATTCTGCCATGTTGACATTATTTTTATGCTGTGTGTGTTGGATGTTATTTATTATGTATGTTTATTTGTGCACCGCTTTGATTTAAAGTGGTTTATACATTTTTTTTAAAATAAATAAATAAATAACAGAATGACTGGGAGATTTTGTAAGACTAATCTTAATAGGAAACTGTGACAAGGATTGTAAAAGTAAGGCTTGCTTAATGGTTTATCAGCAGCAATGTGTTAAACATTGGTTGGCAGGCAGGAAGCAGCGGGTGGCAGTGAAGGGCACAACTCAGGCTGGAGAAAGGTCACAAGTGGTGTCCCACAGGGGTCGGTACTTGGGCCGCTGCTGTTCAATGTATTTATTAATGACCTGGAAACAGGAACAAAGTGCGAAGTTATAAAATTTGCGGATGACACCAAACTCTGTAGTAGGGGAATGTGAAGAACTGCAAAGGGATCGACCAAACCGGAGGAGTGGGCGAATAAATGGCAGATGAACTTCAATGTGGAGAAATGCAAGGTCATGCATATAGGGAAAAAGAATCCGATGTTCAGCTACACAATGGGGGGGTTGGTACTGGGGGAAAGCAACCTTGAAAAGGACTTGGGAGTGTTGGTGGATACAACAATGAAACCAATGCGCAGCGGCCTCTAAGAAAGCGAACAGAATGTTGGGTATTATCAAGAAGGGTATTACATCCAGAACAAAGGAAGTTATCTTGCCACTGTATCGGACGATGGTGCACCCGCATCTGGAGTACTGTGTCCAATATTGGTCACCGTACCTTAAGAAGGACATGGCGATACTTGAGAGGGTCCAGAGAAGAGCCACACGAATGATAAAGGGTATGGAAAATATTTCTTATGCTGAGAGGTTAGAGAAACTTGGGCTCTTCTCCCTGGAGAAACGGAGACTCAGAGGAGACATGATAGAGACGTACAAGATTATGAAAGGCATAGAGAGGATGGAGAGGGACAGGTTCTTTAGCGTACTGGGAACTACAAGAACAAGAGGACATCCGGAGAAATTGAAAGGGGACAGGTTTAGAACCAATGCTAGGAAATACTTCTTCACACAGAGGGTGGTGGATATCTGGAATGCGCTTCCAGAGGGTGTAATAGGTCAGACTACATTATGGGGTTTCAAAGAGGGACTAGATAAATTCCTGAAGGATAAGGGGATTGAAGGTTACAGATAAAGGATAAAGAAAGGGTATAGATAAAAAGAAAAGGGGTTTGAAGGATATAAAGGATTAGGGAAGAACAGGTTCTAGACAAAAGATCACTTTACAAGTCATGGACCTGATGGGTCGCCGCTGGAGCGGGCCACTGGGCGCGATGGACCACTGGTCTGACCCAACTGAGGCAAATTCTTATGTTCTCTCTAAAAAAACTGCCAAATGTAGGATGGTTCTCTCATTCCCAATCGGACCTTAAATATGACATCTCTGGTCCCAGATTTGTGCTGGAGGCCCCTTCTGAATATGCTGTTCCATTGCCCTCAGCTGTCAGAGCCTATGGGGGTAATTTTATAAAACATTTGCCACATGTAAAGCATATTTTACATGTGTTAAATAGCTATTATAAAATTGTGCAGGTAAGTACAGGTATAGATGCCTAAAAGGGCATGCCCATTTTTGTTTCTTCTCTTGGGTGGCACTGCAAGATATGCACATATTTTTATCAAAACGTGTCGGTACACAGAGTACACACACATAACTGATTGCTTCTCGGAGCAGGGGTAAATTTTGGTAAGAACATTTGTGCACTACTGTGCATAGGTTTAAACATAGAGTATGACGGCAGAAAAGGGCCGTCGGCCCAACAAGTCTGCCCACTCGAAGTACCCTCCCTCAATAAGAACCCTCCCTCTAAGAATTTCCTGGAGCGAACCCACTCCAAGAACGCTTCCTCAACAAGAACCCTCTTTTTAAGCATTTCCCCAGAGCGAACCTACATGTTTATCCCATCGTCCCTTGAAGTCGAGTGCATTACTGGCCTCAACTATCTGACGTGGAAGACCATTCCATCAATCAACCACTCTTTCGGTGAAGAAATATTTCCTGATGTCACCATGAAATCTCCCTCCCTTGAGTATGAGCGGATGCCCTCTGGTTGCCGTGGGACCTGTAAGGAAGAAGATATCTTCCTCCACCTCAATACGGCCCGTAAGATATTTGACTGTCTCTATCATGTACTCCTTTCTCTGCATTCTTCGAGAGAATATAACTGCAGCCTGCTTAGACGTTCTTCATATGGGAGATCCTTAAGTCCTGAGACCATCTTAGTGGCTATACGCTGAACCGACTCCATTCTCTTCACATCCTTTTGATAATGTGGCCTCCAAAACTGAACACAGTACTCCAGATGAGGTCTCGCCATTGACCTGTACAACGGCATTATGACTTCAGGCTTACGGCTGATAAAACTTCTCCGGATGCAACCTAGCATTTGTCTAGCCTTGGCTGAAGCTTTCTCCACCTGATTGACAGTTTTCATATCTTCACTAATGATTATACCCAGGTCTCGTTCTGCGATGGTTCTTGTTAAGTTTTCACCATTCAGGGTGTGTGTTCTGCAGGGGTTATTGCTACCAAGGTGCATCACCTTACATGTTTTTGTGAATTTTTATAGGTTTCTCATTAGAAAATTATCCCCACAAGATGACACCAAAGTGTAGGCATGCAAAAAATGTAATATATTGACTTAAATGTATGTTTTCAATTATTATTTCAGTTTTTTTAGCATCATTTAAGAAGTACCTTTTCTAGAACTAATTGTTGAAATTGATATCTTCAGCCCTCTGCATCAGTTGTACTTTAGAGCAGGCCTCAAGAAATTTTCTTTGAATTTAGGAGCCAGCTCTAAAATTTCGAAGCCACCAGCTAAGACCTTCCCTTCCCCCATCTCCACCAAAATTGAAAGAGAGAGAGATCCCCTTTGAGGTCTATCACAGCTCTTTTAGAACCTGTTTTACTAAGGCTGTTGTTATCCCATTCCATGTCTAAGGGAAAAGAAAATGTAGTAAATCTGGATTTAATGAAAATCCATTTTTATTAAAACAGATCTCAGTGCATCATAATACTCGGCCAAAATTATTTTCAAAACTACTACTAAACCTGGTTTTTAATTCAGTGCTGCAGGCCACCATCCAGTCTCTGTCTCATATATTCCCCTACCTCAAGTCGCAAGATTGTGGCGGTATATAAGAATAAAGTTATTATTATTATTATTTTTCACTCTCTTGTCTCTCTCATTCTCACATATTTCCTTACTAGGTCATCACCCAGGAAGCTAGTCAAACCCCCCTCCCCAAAGCTCCTTTACCCCACTAGCTAACTATTTCCTCATCCCCCAAGCTAGCCCTCACTACCTAGGAAGCCAATTGGGTCTAGAACAGGGGTGTCCAACCTGCAGGCCGAGGGCCACATGCGGCCCCGTGAAGTATTTTGTGCGGCCCCGGTCGAGGGCGATGCAGTATTTTCCTCTGCTGCCCCCTGGTGTTTACTGTCTTGTTGGCTCCCTCCTCTGTCTTGCTGCAGCGTTTGCGTGTTTGTGTGGCCCAGAAACATTTTTTTCAGCCAATGCGGCCCAGGGAAGCCAAAAGGTTGGACACCCCTGGTCTAGAACCTAGAAGACATTTGTTTCATGCTTTCTATGATAGTAAAGATATTGGCTTTAGGTTTACTTAGTTTGTTAATACTGCCTGTGATACTGCATTTGGAAATCCTCTGGAACAAATCTAATGACTATGATGAGGAAAGGTGATGCATTAAATCACATCACTTATGTTTTTATTTCAGGTCTGCTGCCTATAATCTTCTGTGTGCCTTAACATGTACCTTTAATTTAAAGATTGAAGGCCAGTTACTGGAAACTTCAGGTCTGTGTATCCCTGCCAACAACACCCTTTTCATTGTCTCCATAAGTAAGACTTTGGCAGCTAATGAGCCCCATCTAACACTAGAGTTTTTGGAAGAGTGCATTTCTGGATTCAGCAAATCTAGTAAGTAAAGCTCCGTTTTGTCAACGGTGAGAATTACATGTTTGAAACTGACAAACTACATCACTGAAATGTTGTGTGGCCATATTATACAATCTATATTATAAAATGTAAGATTTGACAGGAGATTAAATTCTCAGTGTATTCAGTTTGTAATGGAATTTTTATATGGCTAGTGGTTCCATGGAGTAGTGTGTGGGGCTCAATGTCACTAATTCAATGGCTGTATTTGTATTTCTAAAGTAGGAGCTGGCAGTTCTTTGTAGTTTTATTTTGTTATGTGGTGTTATGTTGCCTGTTTTCGGGTTTTGTTTAGGTTCTCTGTTTCTATTTTATTTAGTTCATATATCGACTTTTAAATTATTGCACACCACTTTGGAGTGGTGTCTATTGTTGGGTCTGGAACATAACAGTTTATAAATATTTTAAATATATTTCTTCAGTGCAAGAATTTATAGTAAATACAGGTACAAAGTGATTGCCTGGGATCAGATTGATGTTTCAGTGGCAATGCTGTGCATTACCATATAGAACAGTGGCCTCAAACTCGCGGCCCACCCAGGTGCTATTTTGCGGCCTGCAATCTTGTACCCGATCTCATACTTTGGGAAAGAAGAGAGGCGCTGGCATCAGTTGACTTGCAACTTCCTGCTGCCATTGCATATGCCGGGACTCCTGTCGTCACGTATCTGCCGGAAATGCGATAGCAGGAGTTCCGGCATACGCAGCGGCAGCAGGAAGTTGCAAGTCAACTGACGCCGGCACGATCTCACACACTGGGCAGGAAGAGAGGCTCCGGCGTCGGCATCAGCAGACTTGCAATTTCCTGCTGCCGTCGCGTATGCCGGGACTCCTGCCTTCGAGTATCTGCCGGAAATGCGATAGCAGGAGTCCCGGCATACGCAATGGCAGCAGGAAGGTGCAAGTCAGCTGACGCCAGAACCTCTCTTCCTGCCCAGTGTGCAAGATCGCTTACAAGACCACGGCTGCAAAATACAGGTATTGCTGGACAGGGGAGGAGGGGAGGAAGGAAGGGAGAAGGGGTACTGCTAGACAAGGGGAGGATGGAGAAGGGGTACTTCTGGACAAGGGGGGCAGGGAACGGAGAAGGCGTACTGCTGGACAGGGGGGAGTTAAAAGGAAGGGAGAAGAGGTGCTGCTGGACCTGGCAGAAAGGGAGGGAAAGGAAAGGTGCTACACACTGGAGGGGAGGGTGAGATGGTGCATGGGGAGAGAGCATGTTGGCTTGGGCGGTGGGAAGGAGGGATGCCATTGAGGAAAGAGGCAAGAACAGAGAGAGAAAGTGGCAGAAAGGCAGAAAGTGCAGGAGGCAGAAAGTGTTGGACTCATGGAGAGGGTGAGATGGATGGGGAGGACAGAAAGGAGGGAAGGAGAAATGTTACACTCTGGGGAAGGGGGAGATGGCAGAGAGTGAAAAGTTGGACTCAGAGGGAGAGAGAGAGATGTTGGTTGGGGGAGGGAAGGAAGGAGGATCAGAGGAGAAGCATGCAGGAGTAAGAGAGGAAAAATGTAGGATTGGTGGAAAGGAGGGAGAAATGTTGGACTGGGAAGAAGGCCAGAAAGGAGGAAGGGAAGGGAGATGGACTGCGGGGGGGTGGGGGGGCAGAAAGGAGGAATGGAAAGATAAATGTTACACTGGGGGGGAAGGAAGGAGGGAAGGAGAGAGAGATAAGATGGGAAGATGAGAAAGATAGGAAGGGAAGGTAAGACATGGAAATGTAGATTTTGAGAAGAAAGCAGAAAAATGGAAAAATTGAATGTTAAGTTAATGCCAAGGCAGAAAGTGAAGACGGAGAGAAAAACAGTCAGTGGACAAGAAGGCCCTGGAAACATAGTTAAAAGCACAGAAAAATAAAGTCACCAGACAACAAAAGTAGGGAAAATTATTTTATTTTCAATATAGTGATTGAAATGTGTCAGTTCTGAGAAAGGAAAGATGTTAAACTTTAACAGTGAGGGCCGCAGAAGAAATAGGGTACTTGGAGGGCCGCAGTAAAAATAAAGAGTTTTACCTCATGCAAAATTGTCATTTCTTTAATAAAACATTAATTATTTTTTCTGCGGCCCTCCAAGAACCTACAAATCCAAAATGTGGCCCTGCAAAGGGTTTGAGTTTGAGACCACTGATATAGAGGTCTCCGGTTTATATCCTAGATTGGACCTGCAGAGCCAGTATTCCAGAAGGAGCCTTTCTACATGGCTCCTGGCTTCAGGACCTTCACTGCATTGTCCAAGTTAATAACAGTCAAAGGGTAGGCCCACTGAAAGGGGGAATAAATCTCTTGCTAATTTGTGAATGCAGATTTATGATGCTCAGATCCCAGCAGTGATTTCAGTTTAAGCTGGAAGAAATTATCATTTTCCTCCCCCCCCCCCAAAAAAAAAAAAGGTCTGCTTTTCTCCTCTTATTTCCATGTTTTTGCCTTGAACAGGTATTGAACTAAAGCACCTTTGCCTGGAATATATGACTCCTTGGTTACTAAATCTGGTGCGTTTCTGTAAACTCACTGATGATGCCAAGCGACAGCGAGTCAGTGCTATCCTGGATAAGCTGATAACTATGACAATCAATGAAAAGCAGATGTATCCTTCCATTCAGGCGAAGATATGGGGAAGTCTTGGACAGGTACTGAACTTTCCAAATGTGCATTCTATTGTGTTTGGCTGCAGGATATATTTAACATCTCTTTTTCATCAGAAACATAATAGCTCAGAATAGAGTATCTGTAGCCACAGTAGATTTGGATAAGCATGATTTTGTTTCTTTATGTATATGTAACAGTTATATAGAATGTGACCTCTCCAATTATTTCAGTTTTTATTTTCAACAATTTGTATTGGTGGTCAATTAAGAAGAAGAATAATTTAAAAAATACAAATTATTAATGCAAAGATAAAACCAACCAGTTTAAGCCATAAGAAACCAGGCTGAAGGTGATAGTAGATTGACAGTGCTTCCCTGAAAGGTTAGGTGTGATCTTGATTGGGAAGAGGAGGGATGATTTATTGTTTATCATCAGATTGTATTGTTTCTGGTATCTGTTGTAAGTTTTGGATATAAAAACTAATAAAAATGTTTTACAGTAAAAACAAATAGTTGTTATAACAAAGGTATTATATATTGCACTAGTATGAATATATCACCATTTTATATCAGCTTAAGAAACTAGTATCCCAGCTAGTAAAATCCAGTCTCGCCTTATTCCATTTAGTATTGTGGAGCTGGAAGTTAACATTTCCTTCTCCAATTCCTTGTGCTATCCATCTGTGTTTAGTAGTTATAAGTCAAATCTTATCAAACATTCCCAATTCAACCTCAGAGTCCAAATCCATGCCATCACAAGGAAAGCTTGGACAGTCATAATCTAATAGTAGGGATACAGCGTTGTCCTATGGAATAAAATAATACTCACTCTTCCCACATCCCTCCACCTCTCCTGTATAAGTATTATAAACCACAAATACATTATAAATGGGCAAAATAGCAGACACAAACTCAAGAACCCCCCCTCAAATGCACCATGTTGGGGAAGACTTATAGTCCACCCCAAAACCAAATAGCATAGACTGGAATTGTCCAAAGATGTATCACCACCTTACCAACATATACCCCTGTTAACTATCTGTCCCTTCTAATGTAATTAAATATTATATTACAGAGGTTTTAAAACATATTTCTGATACCTAAGTAAACCAGAGAAGCCCTGATTCAAATCCCAATTTTGCCACTGACACTCCTGTGACTTTACTGAAGTCACTTAACTCTAAATTGTCTCAGACGCAAATTAGATTGTAAGCCATCTTGTACAGGGAAATGTCTACTATACCTGTGTGTAACATGTCTTGAGCTTAGAACTGGAAGGCCAAGAATTTAAACTTAAAATCTATATCCTAAAGCTGATGAACACACTGCTGTCATACACCGTTGGCAGCCTACATTCTTGTCTGCATCATAACAGGAAGATTTTATTGTATTCATGAGGACATAATAGAGCAAATGGACAAATTCCTGTGACGTTTAAAAAAAGAGAACTTTTGGGTTGTTATTTGAAGCCTCATCTGCTACTCGTATAACTAGTGCTCACCAGGCCCAGACAGTGATATTCAGCAGCATTATCTGGATAATGCCGCTGAATAACATGTCTAACTTTCTTTGCACTCTCTGAGTAGTGCCAGGGCAATCGGAGAGTGATGCTAAAACAGAGCCAGAAGTTATCCAAGTGCTGCCGATATTTAGCATCCGTACCCAGATAATTATCCAGACAGGTTAGGTCAGAGCTGTTCTAGCTTATTCAGATAATACCTAGATTTTTAACACTGTAGTCCATGTATAGTTGGCTTCAATAATCCAATAGCAGCTGGCATTTAAAAAAACACTGACTGCTGTGGGATTAATATTGCCCCCTTTGTTTTAACAGTAGCTCAGTACTTCTTGTCATGGATCGTCCCATCTTATCTTGTAAGGGCCACTTATTTCTTTCCCCATGCTCAAGGCTATTACAGTTCATATGCACACTTTTTAGTCAAGTAGAAATGCAAAAAGTCATTTTGGAAAATGATGACTCTGTATCAAACCAAATAGTGTAGTTTATTCAGTGCAATTAATCATAACTGTGTGGGAGAGAATGTTGTTGCTTGGTGATCAAGATCATTAGTTGAGGGGATTTAAAAAAAACAGAACACACACTCAATATTTTTTCTTTATTTTTTTCCCTTTCATAGATCACAGATCTACTAGATGTGGTTCTGGACAGCTTTATTAAAACTAGTGCCACAGGTGGCTTAGGATCCATAAAAGCTGAAGTTATGGCAGACACAGCTGTAGCTCTGGCTTCTGGCAATGTGAAGTTAGTCTCAAGCAAGGTAGAGTCTCTCCCTATCACACTTCTGTCATCTTAATGTCACTTAGATATTCTTGTCACACACTGAATGTAAACAATGCGTAAATATATTAAAATAAACTGAAACCCGTAAAGAGGTTGAAGATGATGTGAATATTATTGCTGGCTTTATGTTCTTTCTCTCTTTCCTCGTTCCTACACTCTTAGACCTCTTTCTTACCCACCTCATTCCAGGTTTTTCTTCACCAGTCTTTGCATGCTGTGAACCACCGACCAATTTATTATTGTTATTTTCCATGGCTCACAGCAAAGGTCTATAGAGTCCCTGATGGTCATTATGTCTGATGACAGAAGCCTACATGGTAGCTGGGCTGATGGACATCAAGGCCTTCCTTCTGTTTCCAGAGCTCTAAATGAGATCTGCCTCTGCTGCAGTCTCTGGGTTTGGCCACACAGGCACTAATCATTCTTTCTGCCAAATCAATTGTTGCAGCCATGAAGGTCAATTTACTGCATATGGGACCTAAATCCATTTGCTTTATCTCTGTTTACAGTGCAAAAGAGACGTTTGTCTTGACCAGTGGTTTTCTTCCCTTCACCCACGAGGATTGTAAAAGGCATAATATACATTTTTCTACTCCACCTCCTTATGTCGTTAGGCAGTACCTCAGCTCCTTAGATTTTCCTTTTGTAAATGAGTTGAGAAGGTGTCTCTTCTTCTGCTCTGCACCTGATTTGTTATTTTTGAGTTTTTATCTGAATTTTGAGGCTTCCTGGTTCTATAGAGGTTCCCAAATGTCCCAGAGGGTTGTTGCTGGGTGGGCCTAAAGAGAACTTACCTAGCCATCTTGCAATAAATTTTAAGGCAGCTTGGGGAAAGTTCCCCTGATTTATCAGGCACGAGTGCAGGTTCCGTGTGGGTCCAGAGGATGTGAGTGTGTGAGCCCCAAAGACATAAGAGCTTAGAGGGGTTAGGGGTTTCAAACACTCAGGGTCTGAATAAAATTCAGCCCAAATTGGAATTTACAGACTTGTCTGAAGCAGAAGTCTTCTCCATAGTCCAGCTGCATTGGGAGCTGATACAAGCACATCACCTTTCAGTTCTGTGAGTACAGTGTATGACTGACTATGGGAGAAATTGGAGTGGTATTAAAAATCAAATTTTTGAGGGTCTCTGGGGCTTCCTTTAGGGTCCCCCACCTCCAAAACCCCTTTTTCTGAATTTTTTTTTATTATTACAGCTCTCCCAGGCTATTTTGTGCCAAAATGCTGTTGTGGCGACCATCTTGGATTTCCCAGTTTTATTTTAATAGACTCCATTTGCCTAAAAACCCCTTGATTTTACTAAAGATCAGTTAAAATGGACTCCTCAAGCTGTTTGACCCCTGTTTTATGCCAGATTTGCTCTGCGTGGCCAACTGAGGAGCATCCATGTGCCACGTGCTGCAGAGCACATGAGGGGGAGGGGGAGCAGAAGCAATGAGCTTAGCCCTCTCTGTTCCCTCCAGAGTCTCAGAGTTACAGGAAGTTCATTGGTCAGAGCATTTATCCCCTTAAAGTCCTCAAATGGCGACTCGGCATTGTTGGCAAAACGCAAATGCGCAGATGCCTCTGAACCCATGACGAGTCAAGAAGTTTTTCTGCAGAGATCCTCAGGAGATCCAGCTCAGGGATTTGACTCTGATTTTGTAAGTTTGGTGTTTGAAATTTATGTGAAATATAAAGAATCTGCACAGTCTGGAGTGTTGCTAGTGGTTGCACATGGGGGGGGGGGGTTACTTTCTCAGAGTACAGATCCCCAGTGGAGAGCTTTGCCACAGGAACCAGAGGTCCAGTCGGAAAAGGACTAGGATGACTGGGGGTCGGGGTCAATGCCTTTATTCCCTCAAAGTGAATCCTCAGGTTTAGAGGATTCTGGATCTCAGGTGATTATACCAGCCAAGAGTCTGTAGCAGCCCTGGACTGTGGAGAGGACCCAACGGTGTGTGCACTGTTTAAATTGGCATATTTAATGGAGGTTATAATAGTATCTTTGCTAGACTCTGGATCTAGGGGGATGGAGTCTGGCCCAGAAAGCTTTCAACAGCATTGTAAAGTACAGGGAGAGGCTGATAATTGACCTGATGGTGTCAGCAGACAACAAGCCAGTCTCTTGCTACTTCATTCAGTAATTAGAGCTGAGACGCACCGGCATGTACAACTTAGTCCAGCTCTGGCCAACAGAAAAGCTGTTGTACATCTTTACCAAGACCCATCACAGGTTGGTTATTCTAGTGGTGCCAGATTGGCCACATCCATGGTACGTGGATCTAGTGCCAGCTACAAAGGAACAGATGACTCAGGCTGCCGCTTCTTCCAACACTTCTTTCACAGGGACCAATTGTCCTGGAAAATCTGGAAAGTTTTGATGACTCTTGAGCGCGCAGTCCTAGTGCAGAAAGGATATTCAAAGGTGATCATAGCTACTCTTCTACAATTCAAGAAGCCAGTAACTGTCACGCCTTATGCTAAGTCTTGGAAGCCTTTTCAGCATTACATTACATTAGGGACTTCTATTCCGCCTATACCTTGCAGTTCAAGGCAGATTACAAAAGAGCTAACTGGACATTTCCAGTGAAGCATTAATGTGTTGGAGACCTATAAGGCTCCGATATCTGCAATTCTGTCGTTCCTTCAGCATGGTCTTGTAAAGGGCCTGGCAGTTGGTTCTCTCAAGGTACAGGTGGTGAGTCTTTCGTACTTTAGACCTCAAGTGGTTAAAGTGTCCTTAGCTTCCCATCTTGATATTAGCCAGATTCCTGAAGAGTGCATTGCAACAGCATTCTTCCGTGTGACAACCATTTCCTATTTGGAATATTAATATTGTTCTATGGGCCCTCTGTAAAGCCCTTATGAATCCTTACAGAATGTGTCACTGATGGATCTGACAGTAAAGATGGTTGTTCTAGTGGCTATCGCCTCAACTATCATGAAGAGAGCCTTTCCTCAGATTTATGGAGGTGGGCGTGTTTCTACGCTTTTTGCTAAAAGTTGTCTTGGCATTCCATGTAAATCAGGAAGTCCAGCTTCCGGCGTTCCATGTCACAGGCATGAAGAAAGAGTACAAAGATTTGGTGTTCCTGGATGTGAGGAGAGTTCTCCTTTATGTTGAGGTGACAAATAATTTTCGTCTTTTAGATCTTTTTTTTTTGTGTGTGTGTATGTGTTAATCAACCTTAGCAGAAAGGGAAAGCCTGCCTCAAAGATTTCCATTTCCAAATGGATTTGCATGGCTATTTCAACTGCATACATTGGCTGTGATAAACAGCCACCAATTTCTCTGAAGGCAAATTCCATCAGCAGTGTGGCTTCCTCATGGGCAGAATCCTGCCAGAGATTTATAAGGCAGCTACAAGGCACAAATGGACACAACATTTGAGTCCTCGGTGCTAGCAGCAGGCTCATCTGCCCCACCCTAGACTCAGGGGACAGCTTTGGTATGTCCCATTGGTCAAGACTCATGTTTTTGTGCACTGGAAGGAAATATTAGATTCTTACTGTGATAATCTTCTTTCCAGTATAAAGAGATTTGAGTCTTGACGGCCTGCCCTGTCAGATTGTTGCTTAGCCGGCTTTCTGTCTTGGACATATGTGTGTGTATCCAGATGCTGGCCTGTGAACTACCAAGAGAATAAGAAGATGATTACTGTTCTTTGGTTTAACAAGTACAAAGAACTAACAGTTAGCTCTATAGACAAACATTTAGGGGAGACTAGGAGTTGCATAAATATTAGTGCTGGTTGCACTCAGGTAAGTGGCTTGTGTGGTTCCACCATGTTTAGGTTACATGTCTAATTGTTTAATTAAATGTCATTGTTGCAGAACAGAAAAGACTTGATTTGTCAGTAAGTTCCCCATGCCCTCTTTGTTTTTTCTCCTCCTTAAGGGTTATCCATTGCTTTGGTACAAACTGAGGAGCTGAAGCACTGCCCAGTGACACAAAGAGGCAGAGTTGAAAAATGTGGATGACGCCTTCTGCATTCCTCATGGGTGAAGGGAAAAACCCACTGGTCAAGACTCACATCTCTTTATACTGGAAAGAAGATTATAGAGATAAGAACCTAATCTTCCCTTCTGGTAGCATGACACCTATATACTGTCATTCCTGTGTCCTGGAACCTCTGATGTAGACTCCTCCTGGTTCCAGTTCATATCATCTGAGCATTAGTCATGCAGTTCAGCCATTCCCACATCACAACTTAACATATGCAAGTACTGCAGGCCACTTTTACATATGCATACTCCGAGCTATTTGCATTTCCTGTATAGCCCAACAAAATAAATCTTATTGTTATATAGTGTCAAATGGCAGCTCATTCAATCAAAATGGAGAAAAAAGCCTCAAAACCTTTCTGACAGCATCATACACACAGTACTTCATAGCTATCTTTTCTCATCAGTATAAAAAACTCCACAAGAAATTGTTAACTCAGTCTCAGAACAATAAATCAAAGCCATCCATATGCACAATCAAGAGAACTTATCTGATGACAAAAATCCACTGTGGATCATTTCTTCATCATCAACTGCAACCCGAATTTGGGACCCTGGGTGGTGGTGGCAGTTGTTGATGAAGATTGAAGTATAAGAAATGAGCCACAGTGGATTTTCGTCATCAGATAAGTTCCCTTGATTGTTCATATGGATGGCTTTGATTTATTGTTCTGAGACTGAGTTAACAATTTGTTGTGGAGTTTTTATATGTTGATGAGAAGAATAGACAACTTTGAAGTACTGTGTGTATGGCGCTGTCAAAAAGGTTTTGAGGCTTTTTTCTCCTCTTTGTTTGTGTGTATTACTGAGTGTCACATGAGTTGCCTTCTATTTGACACTATATAAACAATAAGTTTTATTTTGTTTATTTTTTAGTATATTATTACCTTTATAATTTTATGTGTATAGACAAAATGTTATCTTTGATTGAAGCTTTTTTATTTGCATGCAGGTGATTGGAAGAATGTGCAAAATAATTGATAAAACCTGCTTGTCTCCTACACCTACATTGGAGCAGCATCTGATGTGGGATGATATTGCTATCCTTGCTCGATATATGCTAATGCTGTCTTTTAACAATTCCCTGGATGTGGCAGCACACCTTCCCTATCTTTTCCACGTAGTCACTTTATTAGTGGCCACAGGTCCACTGTCTTTGAGAGCTTCCACCCATGGCCTAGTCATCAATATAATTCATTCATTGTGTACCTGCTCACAACTTAACTTCACTGGTAAGTTCAAGTAAGGCATTATGCTGTTCCTAGGTTAATCATTTTTGTTTCCTTGGATTATGCAGACTGTACATCATAAATGAACCTATTGAACCTTTTACACATAGATGAGTGAAATCTTGTGTGAAATTTCATTGTATATTTGTACCATGTTGCACATACCATAAGCATTACATAAAATCAACATGATAAACTTCCATGGATTATCTACTGGTAATTGGGAGGGTCTGGGTACTAATTTTCAAAATCAAGTCATTTGATTTCAGACATATTCCAGTAAAAACCCTGCAGGACCATATACGCTGCAGATACCATAACTGGTGCCAACAATGTCTTGGCTCTGACCATGATCCCTCTTGCAGATGTCCAAAGAAGGACTCAAGTATCTTTGGCACAGATAAGTCCAGTCCATCGAATTCAGTATCGGAGGCATCAGTCTTCATGGGTCCTGGAGCTGTATCAAATGCTAGGGATGCATTGGCAACAAGAATGTATCATTCACTCTTGACATTGATACCATTAAGACCAATAATCATATAAGTCTTGCGCAAAGAAGATAAGGGATTCATTTTTGAATTTTGACATCAAGGGATTGTGATGCCGAATGCTAGGCAGAGACTGAGGTACATGGACATTGCACCTCATCAGAGCCTGGTGTCAAGAGAACCAAGGTTGCTGGTGTCCTCAAAGAACCCTCAATGTTAGGATCATTCATACTCCTCAGTATTGTATGGGATGCAGCAGTCTGCTAGACTCTAAGACTTGGCGACCAGTATTGCCCGGGTGACTCAGAAGATGGCCATTCCTACCTCTTTCCCTACACCTATGTTGATAACAGCCTCTGAGGAGCAGATGGAACACATCTTTACTTAGCACCATTCCTCAGCTTCAACACAGATGATGTTGATGAAGAGAGACATCCAGCCAGTCCTCAAGACCCACATACTGCCTGCAGGAGAGATATCTATGCCAAAAGCTTAAAGGATCTCAGAATGTTCCACTACTATCGATCTCCAGGGCATCAAGGGAAAAACTTTACTGAGGTATTAGTGTCTCAATGCCAAGTGCTTGATACTAATATCAGTAGGTCAAGATAGACAAAAATCCAGACTCTGGAGTAATATTTCTGGGTCTGACACTGAACATTCCAGGGATTCTGACATTCCAGGGATTCTGATTATGAGCCAGATGTTTTCTTTGAAGAGGGTTCAAGTAGATTGCCATCAGGCCTATTTCCTCAACAGTTATCTTTCATTTATTGAATGTGTGAGAAGAAGTTGATGTCACTCCATTTAATGTAGAAGGTCGAGGCTGTGTATAGAATCTAGAGGCTCCTGGATTTGAGAAACAGCAGCTTCCTCACCATTCTGAGGTAGTTGATTCCATTTTCAAAAAAGCCAAAAGTTCCAAGATTTACTCCTCTGTTGACCCAGGGAGTGAAACTTAGTTCACTTTCTGCATAGCTTTTTATCAGCTGTTCATGTTTGCGGAATATTATGCACAGTGTTAAGAAGTTTGCATACACTCCTTTGGGAGAAGGCCTAGCAGCTCAGTTCACCAATGGGAAAAAGGAAGGAATGCGAAAAATACATGTCTGAGTGACCTGTGATATTTTTGATATGTGAGTTTTGTATGATTGAGTTGATATTTTTGATATGGCATCAAGGGCTTCTGCAAATAGATATTCGTTCCTAGAGACTTGCTTGTCTCCGGGCTTCAGACCTTAGGAAAAATCTACTGACATGCTGTTTCTTAGAATCTTTTCAGAGCTAATTTGCAGGAGGTTTCTACCCTGATCAAGCAACACAGCACTCTTAAGACGCTCTCCAGGCCCACTTCTGACCTGTCTTCCTTTTCTATGAGTAAGGGAAAAAGAGATCTTACTGCTTTCAAAGGCATAGGTATCCTATTCCCTTCTGCTCTTCCATTTATAGACAGGGACCTTGCTGTCAAGCCAGACAGCAGAGGACTCAAAAAATCCAACCAGCAATACAGCCAAAACCAGAGGCAGACTGCCTCCACTTAAACATAATATCTCAGTATTCTTACTGGACAACACACTGGTAATAGGGAGTCTGTTGTTTTTTATGCAAACTGCTGACCCCTTACCTCTGATTGGTGGGTTCTGAAAATCATCCATCTAGTATCTATTGAAAACTCTGTAATATTGTCCAAGTTCTCAGTATCGGAAAAGACAGAGGAACTCTTCCCTTTTAGATGAAAACGTGTTCAAACCCATTCCATCAGCGGAAAAGGGAAAAGATGTCATGAAAAAGATTTGAGTCCATGTCATCCTAGTCCTAAAGACTATGAACAATTTTTTGGTAAGGGAGAAGTTTAGGATGAATACCTAGGGTACCCTGTAACAACGTGAGCGGAGTAGGATCTGGGCCAGTACCCAAACAGCCAAACACAAGCAGAGAAGGTTAAAGGAAAATTCTTTATTAACTCAAAAAATGAAAATCCTACTCCCTGTTACTTCACAAGGCCAGGCATACAATGAGCTGTTTTTTGGTTCAAAAGTCCTGAGGGGTAGGCCTGTGGCTGACAGGACCCAAGATCTGGACCATGGTATGTAACAGTCTTCCTTCAGCCAGGTAACAAGGGCTAGTCCCAGCCATAAGAGTCAAGTTTCCAAGTGTTCAACAAGAAAAGGTTTGGCTTATCTCAGCCAAGCAAAACGTCTAGTAGTTGTAGTTAAGGCATATACTGGGGCCACTTCTTCCTCCTGTTCCCTCTGGGCCTCTCTAATCTAGTTCTGGCCGTGTCTCTTATATTTTCTGGTAGCTGCTTCCCTGACTCCTCCTTCCCGTGTCACTTCGCCCTAAGGAGGAGCCACCTGTGTTAAGGTGGTTCTGACATTGTGAGGGAGTATCCAGCAGAGTGGTAGTGTTCTGTAGATTTCCTCACACACCCTAATTCCCTTTTTCCCAAGAAACAGACTAGTTATTTTCTCTGGACTTAAAAGAACGCCTACACTCACATAGAGATACATGTACATCCCAGTCATAGGGCAGTATCTCAGATTCATCATAGGAAAACACCACTACCAGTAACCCATGCTGCCATTTGATGTCATCTCAGTACCTTGGATATTCACAAAATGCCTGCAATCGTAGTAGCGTATCTGGGCAGATTGGAAGTGGATGTGTTTCCCTATGATAAAGAATATGTCTTGAGAAGAATCGGAAGGATTAGTATGTACAATCATCCGGGTGCTGGATTTACTAGGATTCTTTAAAAACTACCCCAAGTTCCAAATAAGTCCGTCACTATAATTGGGATTCATTGAAGTCTTGCTAGATAGTACTCAGGATTTAGGAAAAGGCATTCCCTTTCAAATTCCACAGTATAAAAAAAAATGCTCACAACAAGATGTGCCAAGACAGGGCTGGGAAGTTCATGTAGAAGGGTTCCAGTTTCCTGGAATTAGAGCAATATGAAATGCTCTAAAGCCAGGGTGCCCAAAAGGCCGATCATGAAGGCAAGGTGAGTCGATCGCAGAGCCCATACCGGGCTCCGTGATAGACTCGCGTTGCCTTCACGTTCTACCTGCACCCTGATGCAGAAGCTCAAGGCCGATCAACCTTCCTCTCCCCGACATCAATTCTGACATCGGAAAGGAATGCTGGTCGGCCCGACGCTTCTGTGTCGGGAAGCAGGGAGAACTTGGGGCAGTGGTGGCTTGGGGGCCTGTTCCCCGATGGCGGCGGCAGTAGCTTGGGGGAGGGCATGGAGACAGAAAGAAAGAAAGAGGGCAGGGAGACAGAAAGAAAGAAGGGGGGCAGGGAGAAAGAAAGAAAGGGGAGGGGGCATGGAGAGAGGAAGAAAAAGTTTGGGGAGGGAATGAGGTCTGGAAGAGAGGAAGCATACAGGAGGCTGAAAGGGAAGAAATATTGGATGCACAGTCAGAAGAAGAAAGTGCAACCAGAGACTCATGAAATCACCAGACAACAAAGGTAGGAAAAATGATTTTATTTTCAATTTAGTGATCAAAATGTGTCCGTTTTGAGAATTTATATCTGCTGTCTATATTTTGCACTATGGCCCCCTTTTTCTAAACCGCAATAGCGGTTTTTAGCACAGGGAGCCTATGAGTGTCAAGAGCAGCGTAGGGCATTCAGCGCAGCTCTCTGCGCTAAAAACTGCTATCGCGGTTTAGTAAAAAGGAGGGGGGTATATTTGTCTATTTTTGTATAGTTGTTACTGAGGTGACATTGCATAGAGTCATCTGCCTTGACCTCTGAAAAAATCCCGGAATATAAATGATAATTCACATTTTATCTGCGTACAGTGTGTTTTGTGGTTTTTAAAAAAATTTTATTGTTGGTAGATCATTTTGACTTGGTCATTTTAAAAGTAGCTCGCAAGCCAAAAAAGTGTGGGCACCCCCTGCTCTAAAGGCTTTCAGAGATCAACAAGCAAAGAAGAACAGGGTCATAATTCCTATGTTGGGAAGCTGTCAGAATATGAAGCTGGACCATTTCTCACAGAATGACCCTCTCAGCTACTTACTTGGCAGAAAAGAGCAACTCCCTGCAGACAAGCTGATTATTCCCTATGCCTAAATCAGAGGCCTTTGGAAGAGAATATGACTCAAATGATATTTCAAGAGTGAGGTATGCCCTTGATAGATGTTTTTGCCACTCCTCACAACAAGAAAATGTGTTATTCATGCTCCAAGACAGACACACATAACAGACTAGCATCAAAATCTTTCCCATTGGGAGGAAGGTTTTTGTCCTCATCCAATTCCCTTGATAGTGAAAATTCTTCTGAAACTCTGACAGGAAAACAATTCTCATCATGCCACATTTACCAAGGCAACTGTGGTTCTTTCCTCTTCTGGAACTTTTCATGAGAAGACCCATAAAACAGGGGAATTCCCTATGACTGATCATGCCAGTTCAAGGGAAACCAATCTTTGTGCTGCCTTTAGCTGTTCAGTTCATGCAGGGCTTACCTCTGTTGAAGTTTCCCCGAGTATCATGTGATCTTGACATGGGGTATTAAGCAGGCTTTAGAAGTTTTCTTTTTTTGTGATAGTGACTTAAGTGCACAGAATGAATGAGCTCCAGGGATGCCCACACTTTTTTGACTTGCGAGCTACTTTTAAAATGACCAAGTCAAAATGATCTACCAACAATAAAATTTAGAAAAAACACAACGCACACTGTACGCATAGAATTGTTAATTATCATTCCTATTCCGGGGTTTTTTCAAAGAGGTCAAAGCAGATGACTCTATGCACTGTCACCTCAGTAACAACCATACAAAAATAGACAAATACCCACCCCCCTCCCTTTTTACTAAACCACAATAATAGTTTTTAGCGCAGGGAGCTACGCTGAATACCCAGCGCTGCTCTCGATGCTCATAGGCTCCCTGCGCTAAAAACCACTATTGCGGTTTAGTAAAAGGGGACCATATTGTAAAATATAGACAGCAGATATAAATTCAGACACATTTTGATCACTAAATTTAAAATAAAATCATTTTTCCTACCTTGTCTGGTGATTTCATGATTCGCTGGTTGCACTTTCTTCTTCTGACTGCATCCAATCTTTCTTTCAGCCTGTATGCTTCCTCTCTTCCACACCTCATTTCCTCCCCCAACTTTTTCTTCCTCTCTCCCTGACCTTTCTTTCTTTCTCTCTTCATGCCCCCTTTCTTTTTTTCTGTTTCTCTTCTTTCCTTCTGTCTCCCTGCCTGCCCCCTTTCTTTCTTTCTCCCTGCCCTTCCCCAAGCCAATGCCACTGCCGCTGCCATCAGGGAACAGGACCCAAACCGCCACCAATGAATAACAGGCCCCAAAGCCGCCGCTGCCCCATGCTCTCCCTGCTTCGGGCCGACCAGCATTCCTCTCCCCAACATCAATTCTGCCTTTGGAGAGGAAGTTCCGCCCAGCCAGGCAGCGATAGGCTGGCCCGAACTTCCTCTCCGACAGCAGAATTGACATCGGAGAGAGGAAGATTGATCGGCCTGATAGATCGCCAAGGCAAAATGAGTCCTGGGTGATCGACTCACTTTGCCTTGGCGAGCTACCCGTCGATCGCGATTGACCTATTGGGCACCCCTGCTTTAAGCAATAGGGTAGTTTTTTGCACTCGTCTCAAGTTCTCTTTAAGGTTATGTCAGATTTCTTTTTTATTTCTTTCTTTATTTATTCAATTTTAATAGAACATACAGCATATTCAGATTTCTATATCAGTCTTTTGTTCTGCAAAACTTTTACCATGCTTCAGGCACATTACAGTGAAAGTGCTCTGCACACACTGAATTACAAGAGAGCCTTGGTCTTCTATTTAGAAAGGACTAAAGCCCTTAGAAAGTCCACCTAACTTTCATAAGGCATCCTCACCCAATTAATTAGATTTTGCATGAAAAATATTCTGTAAGCTTGCTCTTTCAGTTGTAATTGATGTACCTCAGTTGTGTGTACTAAAACACTTCAGATATTAAATGTGTGCTATATTTTCCTTAACAGAGGAGACCAAGCAAGTTTTAAGACTCAGTCTAACAGAGTTTTCATTGCCCAAATTCTACTTGCTGTTTGGAATTAGTAAAGTGAAGTCAGCAGCAGTCATAGCCTTCCGTTCCAGCTACAGGGACAGATCGTTCTCACCTGGGTCCTATGAGAGAGAAACATTTGCTTTGACATCACTGGAGACGGTCACAGAAGCTTTGCTGGAGATAATGGAGGTACAGTTGAAAGAATGACCAAATAAATTGTATGGCAGTTTTATAAAGCTAGCCAGAGCCCATGTCTACTTTGGAGTTCCCTGCACCAGCTGCTTTGTCTAGACTTTTTCATTCACCTCACAGATAGGCCCAGCTTGTGAAGTTTAAACCAGTTAATGGCACCATTATCAAGTGCAACCTGAATTTGATTTCATGCAGCTCAGATCTAAACTGTTGTATATAACTACATTACATGCCTGTTTGTTTCCTCTTACTTCATGCTCATGATTTAACTTAGCTGCATTCATGCAGCCTCTCTTGTTGTAAACCGTCTTGAACTGAAAGGTAAGACGGGATATGAATAAAGCTATTATTATTATTATTATTCATATAATAAGTAAAGATTAGAGAGCTGCACGGGAATGGGGATTGCAACGATGGAATAAGTTACTTCAGGATTCCTGCAGTATAGTCAAAATCTCTAGTGATGCTAAAATGAGACTTGGAATGCACTTAGTAAGGCAATTGGTGTACCAAAATAAGGCTTTGAACGTACCAAGAGAGGCCACTGGTGTGTGTACCAGAATGAGGCTTAGATTATTCAGTAGTTAAATAGTGAATACTGTTCAAAAAATCATGAGAGGCTATTGGGACCAGGAGGAAATGGAGGGCTGCGAACAAGTAAATGATAGCATCGACTCCTGCAGGTATGGGTGGGGATGGAGGAGATTCCATTAGGGATAGGCAGAGATGGGTGAAATTTTTGTTTGCAACTCCACTAAATATACAGACAGATAGTAAACAAGAACATTTACCAAAAATGAGGGCTGTCCTTGTGGCCACACACTCATACTTACTGACAATCCCTCAGAGGAAATATGCCCCCTCAATGTTTGCATTTTTGTCAACACCTACCTTTTCACAGTATATTTACCCACTTTAATAGAATTTGTGAATTCTGTACAATCTGTGTGCTTAAACACAAACTATTATGAAAGCTAAAATTGTATGTTTAATGAGGTATTATAAAAGGATATTAAACTTTAGTAGTTTGGGGTTTTTTCCAGTGTATCCTTATAATTTGTTGGCACCATACATATATTCAGATTACATTTTTGCTTTTTAGGCTTGTATGAGAGACATTCCAGCATGCAAATGGCTAGATCAATGGACAGAACTAGCACAAAAGTAAGTTGGGTTGTTGGGGGGGGGGGGGGGGGGGGGTTAATCATTGAAGTGGGATAGGCCTACTGTACCTAGATTTGGTTCCAGTGGCTAGGCTTACTGTTGAGGTGGATGCTATCAGGCGTGGGGAAGAGGGCAAGAAGGATGGCAGTCTCTTCTTACCAGTGAGCATCAAGGAGGGTGAACTTGATAGAGAGTCCTACCAGCAAGATTCTCCAGAGCCCCAGCTATGCATTCAGAGGTGGGGTATGGACTTGAAAAAGGAAGCAAGGCAAAAAAAAAAAAAACAAACCCTGATAATAATCAAAATAATTTTTTTTAAATTTAACTGTTTCAGAGTAGATATTCTGTTCACAGTGAGGGTAATTTATAGCAGGGTGCCTATGCAAAAAAATGCACATAGGTGCAAAAATTGCTCCTATCTTATAAAGAAAACATATTGGTCTGTATACTTTTATAAAAGTGTCTCTTCAAAAGTTGCCACACACCTGTTCTGAAACAGGAGGAATCTTGTGCTGTATGTGCAGATAGAGGTCAGCGCATATGCATGTATTTTATAAAATATATGTGTAAGTACTGACCTTAATCCACCCATTCTTTGTCCCTCAGAACACTTACATGTATATTGCATAAAAGTAAAGGGTTTATGTTCTCAATGTCTATCTTCACCCCTGGGATAATTATAGGTGACTACTTGAGCACATAAAATATTGTACTATACCCAAGTTGCTTATAAAATTACCACCAAAGTTGTCATGTATATATATTGGTAAAAATATTCATTCTTATTTTAACAATTTCTTTCTCCTGTCAGGTTTGCATTTCAGTATAATCCATCCTTGCAACCAAGGGCTCTTGTAGTTTTTGGCTGTATAAGTAAACGAGTATCACACGGGCAGATAAAACAGATCATCCGTATCCTTAGTAAGGTATGCATCTACCCTCCATTCGTTTTGCTATTGCACACATAGTTTGCTGAAGAGTACATTCTTCATATGCCCTGGATTTTGTATTTGGAGTAAATCGAGATTAAGAAAAGTCCAATCATTCAAATGTATTTGTACTAACGTTATTATAATGGCCCAGCTTTGATGGTGATCTTTCTAGGAGACAAAAATTGCATACGTTTATTGCATCATAAAACCAAACACTTTCTTTGTGCTCTAGCCTTGTAGACTCTAGATTCAGAAAATTTGTTTGTGTGGTGTTAGCGTTCACTTCTGCACTCAAACCATGTGGACAGCTAAAACTGACTGTATAAGTGATGCAGGTTTTCACTTTTCAACCACAATCAGTATGCTACACCCTTTGGTTGTGGTAAGCATTTGGAGATCCATCATCCTGATTAATAGATATCGCTTAAACAGAATTCTGTTGTTGTAAATGTTAGCAGAGCTGGCAAAAGGGTGGGCAATTGGGCACTGGTTAGGAGGAAGAAAGGATACAAGCATGCCCTCTCACCACTGTTACTACAGCTGTGGAAATAAGCTTCCATGTGGATGTGTCATTGAAAGGACATTCCTCCCCTTGCTAGTTGCCTTGAGCACCATTTTACTTCTTCAAAGGCTGACTGAAAATCATGCTTGCTTTGAAAAACAAATGCTTTGGATTTTATATGGCATATGTGAAGCATTTAATTGATTTTGTTTCCACTGAAGGGACTGGAGAGCTGCCTTAAAGGACCTGACAATTATAACAGCCAAGTTTTAATAGAAGCTACAGTTATAGCATTAACCAAACTCCAGCCACTTTTGAATAAGGTTGGTGCATCATTAATCTTGGTTGTCTTGAAAAATAATGCATTCAGAGTTTGATTTTAATCATAAAAATATGTCTAAGCAATATCAATAAAACTTCTGGATACTTTTCCTGACTTACAATCTTTCTGTTCATATGAAAACATTCATGCTTTTTACTCTTACCGGCGTCCCATGTGAATGAGTTTTATTTATAGCAACAGAAACTATAATCTTTCAACTGAATTATGTATTTTATTTTTGAACTAGAATTATTCCTGAGGTTTTTAAACACTTAAGGACTGAATTTTTATTTATTCATTTATTTCGATTTCTATCCCATCCTCCCAGTAGCTCGGAACGGGTTACAAGCCAACATTCACAATGGAAAACATTTTGGACAGTACAAGACTATACAGCAACTTAAGTACAGGAGAGTGCAGAAAGAAGGGGGTCAAGGGGTAGTTTACAGTTAGAATTTCAGTTGAAGAGGAGGGTCTTTACTGCTTTCTGGAAGGTCATCAGAGAGTTCTATAGTCTGATTTGTGGGGAGAGTTGGTTCTAGAGATGGGGGATGAAGTGGCTGTAGGAGCGTTTGCGGGCGGTTTCTGACAGGAGAGACCTTCCTGGGGGGATACATAGGCATTTCTCTGTTTCAGAGCAGAGGAGGCGGGTGGGGGTGTACAGGGTTAGCTTGGATCCTATGTATGCTGGGGTGGTGGCATAGATTCTTTTATGTGCTATCACCAGGGCCTTGAAAGCACAACGTTGGTTGATCGGGAGCCAGTGCTCTGCGTGGAGGGCTGAGGAGATAGGGTCATGGTAGTTGAGGTTGTGTAAGAGGTGGATTGCTGCATTTTGTACATGCTGGAGGCATTTGAGATCTTTTTTGGTCATTCCATTAAATAGGGAGTTACAGTAAACCATCCTGGAGAGAACATAGGGGTAGAGGAGTTGGGCTAGGTTCAGGTTTGGAGATGTAAGGTTTGATTCTTCTCAGTTGGCGGAGGTAGTAGAAGGAGGTGGAGGCTATTTGAGATATGTGGGTGGACAGGGACAGGTGGCCGTCTAATGTTATTCCTAGGCTGCGTACCTAATCTGCTGCTGTTATTGAGGTGGAGGCCCATGATAGAGTTGGGCAGGTGTATTTGGTACTTTTTTCCCTAATCCATAAGAGTTCGGTTTTGGAGGCGTTCAGCTGTAGTTTGTTGTTTGACATACCAGGTTTCATGTCAGAGAGGCAGAGTTGGAGGTTATCAATTTGGGATGATCAGTTTTCGCCTAGTGGGAGAAGCAGCTGGATGTCATCAGCATAAGAGTGAAGTTTGATGTTGTACTTCTGAGCTATATCTAGGACAGGTCTGATGTAGAGGTTAAAAAGGAGGGGGGAGGGGGTAGAAGGGCGCTTTGGGGAACACCATATTTGATAGGTTTGGGGTCAGATTTGGTCGGCCCTAGTAGGACTGTTTGTGTTCTTTGGTGAAGGAAGGAGGTGAACCACTGGAGGGCTGAGTCCTTGATTCCGAGGGCACAGAGTCTGGATAAGAAGAGGTGATGGTCGACAATGTCAAAGGCAGCGAGCGCTGAGGTCAAGTAGGACCAGTAGGGCATCGCTGCCTTTGTTGAGTATTGACCAACTGTCATCTATGATATCCAGGAGTAGCCTTTTTGGAAGCCAGATTGTGAAGGAGATAGGGTCGCTTGTTCTTCTATGAAAGGATATAAGCGGCGGAGCACTATTCATTCTAGGAGTTTGGAGCCAAATGGGAGTTTGGAGATTGGTCGGTAGTTGCCAGGTTCGTTGGGGTCGAGGGTGGGTTTCTTGAGTGTGGGTTGGATAATAGCCGACTTCCAGCTGAGTGGTACTGTCCCCAAGGAGAGGGAGGAGTTAATGATAGGGAGGATAAATTCTGCCATGGCATCTTCTGTGGATAGTAGGAGGCTGAATGGGCAGGGGTCGAGGATGGTGCTGGAGGGCTTTAATTCTCTCAGGGTTTCGAGCACATCAGCATGGGTGGCCATGTGAAATTGGGATAGGGTGGTAGAGGATGGAGTATTGGGGTTAGGTTGGGGGTATGCTGATGGGGGGGTTTGTGCTGTTGATGGTGTCGGGATTATTGCTGATGGTTTATACCTTGGACTGGAAGAAATCCGAGAGAGCCTAACTATCAAGTTCAGTTAGATTGTTTTTTTTTTTTTTCCTTGGGTGTTGGTGAAGAGTTGTTTGGACCTAGATGGGACTTTCTGTAGGATGTGAGAGTAGTAGGCTTTCTTTGCTTCTAGGATGGCGGCTTTGTAAGTAGTGGCTATGTTTTCCCAGTGAGTTTTGGATTCTGAATTTGAATGTTTGATCCAGGTTTTTTGCTTTCCTCAGTGATCTCTTTATGGATTGGAGGTGGCAGGGGGGCAGGTGTTTTGTTGGTGGTTATTCGCGTTGTTTTTGTTTGAGCGAGGCTGTTACAGAGAGACTGGATGTTGGAGTGCCAAGTGATGGCTGCTAGGTCAATGGAGTGTGGGTGTTTGGTGCAGGTTTTATTTAGATTGTGAATGCCTGCGGCCATGACTGTAGGGTTGACTGAGCTGGGAATTCGATGTTGGTTGGGTGGGATAGAGCCTTTCAGCGGGGCTGGGGTAGTTTCATTTGGGAGTTGGAACTCAATGAGGTGGTGGTCTGACCATGGGACAGATATAATGATGCAGATTGTTTGTTGAGGCTCTGCAGTCAGGTCCCCATGGGTGAAGATTAAGTCTAAAGTATTGCCTGCTGAGTGTGTGAGGGTTGTTACAGCTTGGTGTATTCTCAGGTCAGTGAGGGAGGAGAGGAAGCTGTCATTCATTCCTGAGGTGTTGGGGTAGTCTGGGAAGTTGAAGTCTCTCAGGATGGTCACATGTTTGTGTGAGATGGATAGCTCGGTGATGAATTTGAGGAGGGACTCTAGGGCTTCTGCTGGGAAGTGTGGGGCACTGTAGAGTAGAATGAAAGCAATTTTATGTTTGTGGCCCATGGTAAAGGCAAGAGCCTCTAGGGTGGGAGTGTTGATAGTGTTTATCAGTTTTGGTATGGTGGCCACTCCGCCTCCTCTCCCTATGGTGCGTGAGTAGGCTAGGGCCTGGTAATCTGGAGGACACAGTTCGCCTAGTGCTATCCCATCGTTGTCTTGGAGCCAGGTTTCAGTTACCCAAGTGTTGTCACAGATGAGGTCATGGAGAATGAAGGTTTTGTTATTAACTGATCTTGCATTGATGAGTGCGAACTTGAGTGTGTTGCTGGCGGGGGCTGGTGGGGAGGGTAGGATGGGGATGAGGTTGGCAGGGTTCCTGGTACGGCTGTTTTTGTATTGGGAGGCAAGGTCACCGTGTTTCCCTTGGCCTGTGATGAATGGGGATGGTGAAGTATAGTGTTGTGAGAAGGGTTAGGGTTGTGGTGGGAGGGCGGGGTAAGGAGGGGGTGGTTTGGGGTGTCGGAGGCATGTTACGTGTAATAGTGGTGTATGTGAGGATAGAGATAGTTTGAGGGAGAGTTAGAGCTTGTGTTGGCCGGGTGGAGCTTCAAGCAGTGATCAGCGGGGGAAGGGAGGAGTAAGAGACGTTCTCTTTCCTTCTCCTGCCTGGAATCTAGTCGCGGTCGGCAGTCTAAGCTGGTCTGCTTGCTGCTGTGGGAGCTGGGGCGATTTGCCGCTGTTGCTCTGTGCTGGCCGGTGGAACCTCAGGCGATGATCGGCGGGGGAAGGAGGGAACAAGATGGCGTTCTTTTTCCTTCCCCTGCCTGGATATATATTGCCAGGCATAAACATTGAATTATCTGGGTTACAGTGGTCACTTGAAAGCTAACTACATAGTAACCAAAATTCAGACTGCAGATGGTTAGCTTGGCTGATAAGTTAGTACAGTCTTTTATGTGCTAACTTTGTCTGCATACTTCACTGTTTATTTTTCTCATTACCTAAAATAAAAAGCAAGAACGTTGAATCTGAGTCTGGCTTCCAGATTTGCAGCAGGATAATGTTAAGGCTCCTAAACTTTTTTTTATCTATCATTTATTTATACTTCAACAAAATACAATTATTGAACAAAAAAAGAGTCTATAAAACAAGTATTTACATTTACATTTCTCTCAAAGCAGCTAATACAAGAAGACTAATCAACCCCATTCTAAAGAGTCTATAAAACAAGTATTTACATTTACATTTCTCTCAAAGCAGCTAATACAAGAAGACTAATCAACCCCATTCTACCTCTATTTTAAATGTAATAAGAATCAAACACCTACAACTTGCCATCTCTTTTCCTCACTCTGGCTCTCCTATTTCACTTCCTCTTATTTCACAGTCTCTCACTAACTCTATCCTCTTTCTTCTTCCTGATCCAGCATTTGACTCTGTCTCCCACTTCCATCTAGTATCTGTCCCTCCTTTCTCTTCCCCTTCCATCCAGTGTCTGCTTCCTCTCCTCTTCTCCCCCTTCTTCCCAGCATCTGCCCTACCTCCCTTCCCCTCTCTCTCTCTCCCACCTTTCATCCAGCATCTGACCTCTCTCCCCCTTGTATCCAGCGTCTGCCTGTGTCTATCTCCGTTCCATCTAGTGTCTGCACCCTTACCCTTTCTCTCACTCTCTTCCCTTCCATACAACAACTGACCCATTTTGAGAAGAGATAATGGATGCTGTAGATGGGCAGACTGGATGGGCCATTTGGTCTTTATCTGCCAACATGTTTTTATGTTTCTCCCCCTTTCCATCCAGCACCTGACCCCCTCTCTCCCCCTTTCTATCCAGCACCTGAACCCCTCTCTCCCCCTTTCTATCCAGCACCTGACCCCCCTTTCTATCCAGCACCTGCCCCCCCCTGCCCCCTTTCTATCCAGCACCTGACCCCCCGCCCCCTTTCTATCCAGCACCTGACCTCCTCCCACCCCTTCCATCCAGCGTGTCCCTACCCTTCTCTCCAATGGCAGCAAATCAAAGGCATCATGGAACTGCTCCATTCTTTCTCATAGCTGCTGGCCCCTCCCCCTTTGACATCACTTTCAGTTCTGTGGCAAAACTGGCAGCCGCTAGAATTAATAGAGTGGCTCCATAATGTGTCTATCTTTGTTTTGCTGCTTCTGAAATAGCAGCAGTGGTAGCAGGGTGTAGGGAGATTTTTGGGGGTGCGGGTGCTATGGCACCTGTGGCTTCCTCCATTCTGACGCCTATAGTGGAGTTACTACTCCTTCTTTTCTCCTCCCTTCTTAAAATGCTGCACAGATTCTCAATTTCAGCCAGACCATCCAAAAAGGATCATCCGTAGCTGAAAAATTAGAACTTATATTTGATCATAGCCAAAATGAGTCTGATAATCAATGCACAGGATCAAATCAAATTGGGACCATTTCTTTTCTCTAAAGTCATAACAGTCTGTTTCAGCGTTCCTGTAACAGTGCCTTTCAAAGGAAAGGCATTAAGAACATCATCTGAGTCTTCCAAAAATTATTATCTGGAATAATAGAATAACTAAAAACATAGTAATACTTGTTTACCTTGTAATTGTTAACAACTCCAGTTTTACCTTAATATAGATCTGATAGAAAATAAATTTCACTTGCTGCAGCATGAAATGAGAATTATTTATTTCATATTTGTATAAACTGCCTTCCTGAACACTAGGGTCATCCAAAAGCAATATACACATTTTAAAAACATTAAAATACAATACATAAAATTAATAATGACATACAAACAATGTAATTGAACACCTACTGATATAACTTCAAATATGTACCTCATTTTGTTCAAATTTGAAGTAGTTTCCCTTTTTTTTTTTTTTTTTTTTTTTATATCATGTTTATTGAGATCAACCAAAGCAACAAAGGGCATACAAGAAATACATATGCAACTAGAAAATACAGATGCATACAAAGACAAGCGACTAGGAATTATGCAAAAACAAGACATGACAATCAGCCGCACCATCAGGGAGCTCAGGATTGGCATAAAGGGTACATGGTGTACATTCGAGAAACTAAATAACAGGGTTTTGGTTTTTTATGGCATTTTTATTGTTGTGTTTTCCCTTCTTGTCAGTCCCTATGCTAGGAATGATTTTTTTTTTTGTATGTTGTTCAGTTGATATTAAAACATAGGTTTGAAAACTTTATGTGGCGAAAATATATAATCTTATTAAATGTAACAAAATGATAATAATTAAGGGAAAATGAATGCTTACTTCTGCCAGTGTGGTATAAATAAGATTAGAAGTGACTTATTTCTTTACTTTCATCAGGATTCCTCTATGCACAAAGCCCTCTTCTGGGTGTCTGTGGCAGTGCTACAGCTGGATGAAGTGAATTTATATTCTGCAGGCACAGCTCTTCTTGAGCAAAACCTGCACACATTGGATAGCCTTCACGTATTCAATGACAAGGTAAAGCAATCCAGCTCCTGATGAACAAATCCCAGTGCTGCATCTGAGCTTCAAAAAACCTGTTATAGAGTACGGCTTTATTTAATGAGTTAAACTAATATATCATCTCCTACTTGCACTATAATTAAACTTGACTGAGAGTATCAGAATAGTGCGCCCCTGTAGAAAGAGTATAGAATAAATCCCTGTTTATTCTGTGAAGCCTCATTTTCTTTTTATGAAAGAAGGCTATTTAAGGATAATTAATTTTGGTGATTCTATACCTTCAGTATAGTAAGGAATGATTTACTTACAGCAGATTTTTTTGTTGTTGATAGCATCTAGAAAGCCAGGAGGGAGGTAATTTAATTTTGAACTCTTAAGAGATTAGTAGGGCAGCAGGCCATAGGACTCCCCATTCCCCTCCTTGCTCATTATCATCGACAAAGCCCCCAAATTAAACATTTTAAGCAGCACTTAGCTAGTGGAGAAGTAATATTTATTTCCCCTTTCTACCATGCTCATAGTTTTGGCAATAATATTCTGCTATAAATTGGAAATGTAGTTTTTAAAGAAAATTAAGTGTTAGGGGCAAAAGATGCTGCTAAGACAGTGTTCCATTTACTACTTGCTAACACTTAGGGCTCCTTTTACAAAGGTGCACTAGCGTTTTTAGTGCACACACCGGATTAGCGCATGCTACCTGAAAAACTACCTGCTCAGGTAGGTGGTAGCGGCTAGCGTGCGTGGCATTTTTGCACACGCTATTCCGCGTGTTAAGGCCCTAATGCGCCTTCGTAAAAGGAGCCCTTAGCTGACTGAAGAATACACAGATTTCAGAGAGAGCAGAGGTCCTTATCTCTCACCAAGTTGCTCTAGGTTGGATAAGGAAATAGAGAGGGAATTAAAATAGGGTTAAACCCCAGGTAACTGCAGAGAAAGGCAATTGGGCAGGTTGAGCTTGAGCTTGGAAACTCAAAGAAACAAGAGAAGGATGACTTGCAGGGGAAACCCCCCCCCCCCCCCCAATATGTTTTTGCATCTGTCTTTTTTTTTGTGTACCAGAGCCCAGAAGAAGTGTTTATGGAAATCAGGAGACCACTGGAATGGCACTGCAAACAAATGGACCATTTTGTTGGGCTCAATTTTAACTCCAACTTTAACTTTGCACTAGTAGGACACCTTCTGAAAGGTAGGCACACCTAGTTGCTTTTCACTAGGCCAAACTGTCTGAACTGATATTATTAGAAACATTGCAGATATCTGGGGATTTATGTTTTAGTTGAAGTGGTGGTGGTGGGGGTGGGTTATGGGGGTTTTCTTTTCTGGTGGGTTTTTTTTTTTTTTAACTAACTGTTTATATTTTAATTTTGGTTTTATTTATTATACTGTATTTTCTTTTTGCTTTTATTTTGTACACTACCTTGAGAGATCTTCATGACCAGATGATTTAAATAAATCTATAAATATATAAGCTACCAAATTTTTTTTATAAATTCTTTATTCATTTTTCAAACTTACAATAAGTGTATCAACAAGTACAATCATTTAAACTTATATAAAACACTTAATGATCAGCAATAATCAAATTATAGAGTTTACCTTCCTCCCTCCCACCCTTTTCATATTATGTAATAAACATTTATATCATTTAATGAATACTTTCCTATCTTTCTTCCCATTTATAAACAACTTTTAAATTATCACTGTCCCCCTATCTTGAGCTTATACCATTCAGGGAAAAATGAAATCTATTCATTGCAGTAATTTGTTAATGGCCCCCACACATCTTGAAATTTTTTGAAATTCCCTTTCTGTATAGATATTGATTTTTCCATTTTATATATGTGACCCAACGAATTCCACCAAAAAAGTCTCTTCCAATTTTTCCAGTTACTCGTGTTGTATGGCGACTCCTGTCAAAATGATACCTGTCTTAGAAAATGCATTTCAGCAATATCATTGGCAATAACTTCCCCCTCTTTTTTCAAGCGCAGGCTGGCTCATGCTAAAAACCTCTAGTGTAGCTTGAAAAAAGAGGCCCTTTATTATTAGGTATTTATTTAGTTAAACTTATTTGTCTTCAGTGTATAGTATTTCATGACTGTAAAACAATAGTCTGATTCCTACTTACTGCAAATAGTGATAAATGAGATTCCTGAGGTATTTTATGTGCATCAATAGTGTACTAGCAAGCAACTTGGTTTATTTTTCATGTTTTAGGCTACAGGCATCCTTCTGCTACTATTGTAGCAAGGACAGTCCGCATTTTGCACACATTATTGGCGCTGGTTCACAAACATAGGAATTGTGATAAATTTGAGGTGAATACGCAGAGTGTGGCTTATCTGGCAGGTAAGGAGTATATTGATGCTATCTGAAAACTTTGACCCTTCAGTTGGATGTTTGTATCTTTAATTTTTTCATTGGGACTTGCCAGAAAATCCTAGTTTTTTCAGGATTAAGCTTCAGCTTGACCTGTAGCATCCATAATTCTACCTTTTCCAAGATATTAGAAATTTGGGTAATTAATTCATTGGAAATGTTCTTACAAGGAAGCAATATTGAGATGTCATCAGCATAAATATAAAACACCACTTGTAAACTTTGAAGTAGCTGTGCCAAGGACACTAAATAAATGTTAAACAATGTAGGAGATAAAGGAGAACCCAGTGGTACTCCACATGAATTCATCCAAGAGGAAGAATATTTATCATCCGGAAACACTTTGTATGTTCTTTGTTCTAGGAACCCCCTAAACCAGTTTTTTACATTACCACTGATCCCGATTGAATCTAAGCAGTTTAACAATAGGCCGTGATCCACCAAATCAAAAGCACTGCTTAGATCCAATTGCAGGATCAAGACACTACTAGTGCCAGTACTGTGTCCCAGTCAGAATCCAAATTGAAAATCATCTAAACAACTTTGAGAGAGAACAAAACCCTCTAATTGCTGTAACACAACTTTCTCCAAAACTTCAGACATAAATCTAAGATTCAGAATAGGGCAAAAGTGTTCCATCCTTGCAATATCAAGAGATGGACCTTTAAGAAGAGGACAAACTGCAGCCTGCTTTAATATATCGGGCACAAAACATGTAGCCAAAGACTGGGTAATCTCAGTCTTTAACGATTTCAGCGCCACCAGCGAACACATTCAAAAGCTATTGGAAGTACTCACGGACTCAATGGCTTAAACCACATTTACAGTACTGATTGGCAAAAACTTGGTCCACACTTCAACAATATTCATGTTATCTTTCTGAACCAATTATTCAACTCAGTTGACTTTGCCAGGAAATAATCTGCAAACTGGTCACAAGTTGGAAATCTATTCCTATTTATGGCAGGAATTACCAAAAAGTTGTAAACAACTCCTTAGACCCTGAAGGAGCTGCAGCAATCTTATCAATCTTATCTTATCTTATCAAAAAAAAATTTTTGTGGTCTTAGTGATCACTAACAGATTTTTATGTCCTGCCAAAGCCAATACATAATCTTCTTGGGTAAACACATCAGAACATTTCCTCCACTGTCTCATTTATGAAGATCTCTTTTAATCTGTCTTAGTATCCAGTAAATTAAAGGAATGGACTCTAAAACTTGTGATAAAATAAAGCATTCCTTTTGGTACATGCCTGGCCCATTCAGTCAAATGGCTTATGTCCTCTGCCAGCAGATAGAAGCAGAGAAAAAAGCTCAAACCTGCAGCATTCAAGTAGACTAGTGCAGCAGCTATTTTATTATTTTCTAGATTTCTATTCTCTGTATAATTCTAGGTAGATTACAACAAAATCACATAAAATGTAAGAAAAGTAAAACAAATATACAAAATTTTATACAGCAAAGTTCAGGAGGGGAGGGGGCTTCCTTTATGAGGCAACAATCAGTTTGATTGATTTTTCTTTTTCCTCACTGTGACCTACTCCTTGGAACTGTGGGTTCCCTTGCTAATGGTTAGAGTACATTCAGCAAATGCCACTTCTTACCACCTGGCTGACCTTTAGATTTGGAGCAGAATGTTTGGGAGGCTCTGTGAATTGGTAAGGCCCTGGTTTAGTAGCCTTAACTGGATTAAGTTTAAAAACAAAAAAACTACTCCTGCTTAAGTGGTTGAGCAGCATACCATCTATTCAGAGGTAGCCAGCCCTTCTAGAGATGTTGGCAGTGACATTCTCAGTTCTTCACTTGCACAATGACAGGGCTCCTTCTTGGCAAAGCCGCATGGATGTAAAACATGGGAGCCAGTGCTACTCTGAGGAATCTGTTCTATAGTAAAATCATGATAAACCAGGTCAGTCTTCTCAATGTCTTCAATTAATTTCTAAGAGGATAAACCTGTACCTAGCTCTGTCCTCCTGAATATAGAATCCCAGTGATAAAAGTGTCAGGCCTTCCCTCTTCCTTTAGTAAGGATGGAATTCAATGTTAGCTAAGGCAGAGATGACCAATAGGCTACCTTTGAGAAGTTTCTAGATACTTAGTTCCAGTGTTATATAGTAACTAAGTAAATGTACCTAATTACTGTACTTAAGTAAAAGTTTTGATACTTTACTTGTAAAGAAATACAGAATAACATTTTTTACTTTTACTGAAGTAATAATTTTGCCAGTTTATTATTTTTACCTAGTTACATTTGATGCTTGCAGTTAAAAATAAAAAATGGAAGGGAGATGTAGATGACAGTTCCTCAGTAAATCAAATGAAAAAGCAAAACTGGGAACAGGATTTTGTTATTGCAACCTTGTCATGCAAACAGCGGATCATTTCATCTTAAATTTTTCTCTTCAGTGAATATAGCCTATAAGAACAGTGGTGTTGCCTGTGTTTGAACTGGTTAGATGAGTTGGGTCACTTTAAAGTGGAGATGAAGCTAAAGCTGGTAGCAATTCTTGATGAACAAACATTGTGGTTGCGATATTTTTACTTTTTACTCAAAAAGTATTATTTTAGGCACTTTTTACTTGAGTAAATTTTTAACTGGTTTTCATTATACTTTTACTCTAGTATCAAAATATGCATTTACCTTTACTTTTTGTGCTAGTACTTTAAACAACCCTGTTTAGTTCCTTCTACATCTTGAATATTGTTTAGTTGATGTGTCCCAAAAGGCAAAATGGTATTTCAAGACATGTTAAGCCAACAATTACCTTGGCTCATTCTAGCAAGATTTGCAAGTTTAAGAGGGCCAGTGAACTCACTCAAGGGCACAGGAGTTCACGTAAACAAAATCAGAATCTTTTTTTCCAAAAAATGGGTTCATTTTGGTGGTGGTTTGGAAGGCCAAAACCAAACTAAAACAATTGCCTTTGATTGTCTTAGTTGTGACATAAGTTACTAAAGAGCTGAATGCTGCAGCAAACTTTCCATAAAGGGAGTGAGGTCAACTTTTGAGCTTTTTTATTCTCTGTTTCCATCAGCTGGCAGGCTAATATAATACACTTCTCTAGATTAGTCTGTTAAGAATTTTTCACAAGTGGAAAATGGGAGAATTTTTGGAAATTAAAATCAATTCAGAGCCAAAGAGAAAATCTGTATCAATGATAAATCTGCTATTTGTATATGGATTTGGATGGAATTTGGGGCCTTATTGGGTAAAATTAGGAAATGATGGTGGTAGTGGTAAAATTCCTTTGTGAATTTGGTTTGCATTGGAATATAGTGAAGAGGTATCCTTTGCATTGCTGTTCTATACATATTACAAAGTGTGATTCATATTTGAGTGTGTAATATCAAAGACCTAAATGGAATATTTTATACAGAAACCTATCAGGCAGAAAATTGGTTTTGTATGTTTAGCTTTACTTACAGTGTCTGAAGAGGTCAGAAGTCGCTGCAGCCTAAAGCACAGGAAATCTCTCTTGCTGACAGATATTTCACTGGAAAATGTTCCTATGGATACATATCCCATGCATCACAGTGACATGAGCTACAGGTAAGTTTCTATTTGAATATCTTTATTGTCATTGCTAAACATATTAATATGAAACAGCATTAATAATAATAATAATAATAATAATTTTATTCTTATATACCGCCATACCCAGCGAGTTCTAGGCGGTTTACATTAAATTAGATTAGGATCCGCATAGACTTGTAGATTTACAACAAATTTATAGGATTTACAACAACTGTAGCCAAAACTTGGCAGATGAAAAGGGAAATTTACAACAAGTTTAGCCAACTTCGTAGATGAAGAGGGCAGAATTACAGCAAATTAATCGGATTTACAACAGATTTGGTCAGACTTGAAGGAAGTGGGAAGGAGAAGCAGGGGGAGATAGGAGCTATCGTGAAGGAGAAGAGTCGGGTAGGGGGCCTTGAGATTATCTGAAGGGTCAGTTAAGGGTTTTGTTTGCTGAAAAGGTGGGTTTTGAGTGATTTTCTGAAGTCGAGGTAGGTGGGGGCCTCGAGTATCATTTGGGCTAGCCATGGGTTCATCTTGGCTGCTTGGAAGGCGAGGGTTTTATCAAGGAATCTTTTGAGTTGACAAAGCTTTGGCGAAGGGTATGCGAACAGCTGAATTCTGCGGGATTTCTTGTTGGTGCAGTGAAGATTTAAGTGGGGAGTGATGTATCTTGGCGAAAGACCATTTATCGATTTGTAGCATATGCATGCGAATTTGAAAAGAACTCTGGATTCGAATTGCAGCCAGTGAAGTTGGTTGTAGTATGGGGAGATGTGTTCCCATTTCTTCAGGCCATAGATGAGGCGAATGGCGGTGTTTTGGATCGTTTTTAGTCTCCTGGTGGTTTTCTTTGTGGCGCTCAGATAGATAATGTTGCAGTAGTCCAGAATGCTGAGAATGGAGGATTGTACTAGTAGGCGGAAGGAGGTGTCATTGAAGAATTTTTTTATGGTACGAAGTTTCCAAAGTACCATGAAACATTTCCTGACAATGAGGTCTGTGTTGTTTTCTAAGGATAGGTTTTTGTCTAGGATGACTCCCAGTATTTTTAAGGTGGGTTCTAGGGGGAAGGTCATTCCTTTCAGATGAATTGTGGTGTTTTTGATTTTTTCCTTGGGGGTGGCTAGAAAAAATTTTGTTTTGTCCGGGTTTAGTTTCAGCCTGAACGATAACATCCAACGTTCAATCTGGTTGAAAATGTTAGTAATGTAGTCAAAAACAACCCAAAACTTCAGGGAATGTACAAGGTGCAGGAGATTTTATTCAATTAAAAATATGTCAATAAATTTTAAAATCAACATTAATAACATTAAGAATATAAAAATAAAATTAATCCAAAGATAGGTTTTTGATGTAAAGCGTATCGGACCCGACACAGTCCGTGTTTCGAAGAAGACTTTCTTCATCAGAGGTCCTAAGAAAGAATGTAATGTTGTGAAATATAAAGCATGAAATATGAAGAATGTGCTATACTAATGGTGAATTGGCGTGTGTGAAGAATACCACGCAGGTGGGAAAATATAATGCTGAGGTGTCTGGCCAAAAGTGTGCAGATGAAAAAACGTAGTGAAGAAGCATGAAGTGATGAAAATGTGGTAAAAGATAAGTATCCATAATAAAGATAGAATATGAATGGAAATAAAAAGACCAATGAAGTTGCAAGAAAGGGCAGAAAAATAAAAATTAGAAAATAAAAAACCGTGTGAGCAGTAAACCTGATTATAAGTGGCTAATAGTCCTTATGTGATAAAAAGGTGCACTGCTAGAAACAACATACATACCAGAATACAGTGGTACCTCGGTTTACGAGTACACCAGTTTGCGAGTGTTTTGCAAGACGAGCAAAACATTCGCAAACTTGGTGCCTCGTAAACCGAGCTTGCCTCGCAGTACGAGCGCCCCCCCCCTGGCGATCCGGCATCCCCCAGTGATCCGGCATCCCCCCCCACTTGCATTGCCCCACCTCCACCGCGATCCTACTTCCCCCCCCCTTGCATTGCTCCCCCTCCACCGCGATCCTACTTCCCCCCCCACCCCCGAGCAGTCAATGACACCCTTTACCCGACTTGGCACCAGTGCCGGTGCCCGAAGATCCTCCCTCTTCTGGCGCGGCCTGGGCTGGGCGGTGCGTTGGAGATCCTCCTCCTTCTGGTCTGGGCTGGGCTGGACTGGCTTTGAGCATTTGCGCTTGCTCAAAGCCTTCTGGTCTCGCTCTCAATCTCGGAGAGAGCGAGACCAGAAGGCTTTGAGCGTGCGCAAATGCTCAAAGCCAGCCCAGCCCAGAAGAAGGAGGATCTCCGACGCACCGCCCAGCCGTGCCAGAAGAGGGAGGATCTTCGGGCACCGGCACTGGTGCCAAGTTGGGTAAAGGGTATCATTGACTGCTCGGGAGGGGGGAAAGTAGGATCGCGATGGAGGGGGGGGCAACGCGAGCGGGGGGGGATGCCGGTTCGCAGGGGGGGGAAGCTGGATCGCGGGGAGGGGTTTGGAACACCGTCGGATTCCTCAAGGGGGGGGGGAGGAGGAGGTGGAACCAATCAAAGCAGTTTCCCTTACTTCCTATGGGGAAACTTGCTTTGATATACGAGCAATTTGGTTTACGAGCATGCTTCTGGAATGAATTATGCTCGTAAACCAAACCGAAACAGACTAATGGCATGAAACAAAAAACCTGAGATGCCTTAAGGGCAGACAACAGCGGGATATAGAGTATTAATTTATTTAAAATATTGCGTAGGAGACCTGACTGTAGCTAACTCCGCAAACATAAAACAAAAGAGAGGGCCAACAGCACGAGACAAAATGCGCTGAGGTGCCCAGGGGAGAACCATAGCAAAAAATTAAAATATTAAAACTGCTCTGAGGAAACCTAACTATAGCTGATAGCTGACACTGATATGGATATCATGGCGATGCGGGCATAAAAACCAAGCATTGTAGGAGACAGAGAGTGGAAGGCTGTGACTGAGGTCGCTATGCAGAGCAGGCTAAAATATACTGTAACTCGCAGCTGAACATCGGAGCAAGCATAACGTCGATAGAATTAAAAAGCATATATGACATAAGCCGGAGAGCTAGAAATGAAAAAGCTTACCTTGGCGCACAGGCGAAAAAACTCTCTCCTGTTAATAAGGCTGCTCAGTGAAATGCTCGTAGCAATAATGAAAAGACGCCGCAGGAAAAGACAGTTTATGATTAAACAATGTGATGACGTCATGTGTCGGCAGTGGGGTGCCTGATAATGTAAATGGATAGTGCAGACAAAATGAAAGTAAACGTGGTGCCATTATGAGAAAAGAATAGACTGGCACGTAAAAAGAGGTGTGAGTGTGAATATACAAAATATGTACGAGTAAAAATTGGAGGAATTCTGTCATGAAGAAAATGTGACATTGTAAATTGAGGAAGCTGGGATGACTAGTGTATAACATGTGATAAATGTGTATGTACTAGTGCTGCCTGATTCAGTGAAAAATATTTCGATTCGATTCGATTTTCAATGACACAGCTTTTTAAGTTTAAACATTTTATTTAAATAAGGCAATATCAAGGAAATTGGGCAGCACTACCATATTCCCCCTCCCCAGCCCTCCCGCCCCGATTCTCAGCTTCCTCAGAACATCCCCAAAGAAAGAGTCCCCATATTCCCCTTCCCTATCCCCCCGATTCTCAGCTTCCCCAGGTCCAAAGAAATAGGCCCCATATTCCCCCTCCCTGGTTCTCAGCTTTCCCAGAGCATCCCCAAAGAAAGAGTCCCCCATATTCCCCCTTCCCAGATCCCCTGATTCTCAGCTTCCCCAGGCCCAGAGCATCCCCAAAGAAATAGGCCCCATATTCTCCTTTCCCAGCCCCCCTCAATTCTCAGCTTGCCTAAAGAAAGGGCCTTAGCTTCCCCCTCAGGAAAAGAAGAGCGCAATGCAGCAGAGAGATCCTTTACTTACACTGAAAGTTAGATGCAGGGACTCGGGAGGAGAGGAGAAATGCTTTCAGGAACGAGCCAACCACTATTAAAAAATCAATGTGCTTGCAAGTTGCCGCCGCCACCGCTGATCACACACTCACACAGGCGCATGGCAACGTCCTTTCTTCTGATGTAACTTCCGGTTTCGCAAAACCAGAAGTTACATTAGATGAAGGACTCCGGCGACTGCAGCAGAGGGAAAGCCCTAATGCGAGCAGGTCTCAAGGGGGCCGACTTTGGATCAGTGAGTTTGATGATTTTTTGTGCAAATGAATCAATTTGAACTGATTCATTTGAAGTGAATCGGTGAATCGATTTGAATCGGGCAGCACTAGTAGGTACAATAAATTCTATTTGATGAGGACCTATCAGTTTGGGCAAAATATCTAGCATTCTGTGTGCCAAAAGCATTGCATAAATTTTAACATCTACATTCAACAAAGCTAATCGTGCATAAGAATCAATTAATTGTAGGTCTCTTCCTGGTTTTATGATAGGTATCACCATGGCCCCTCTCATGGGGTCTAGAAATGGCCCTTTCATTAAAGCCTCTGGGTAAACCACCATTAAGGTCGGAGTAAGGTGGCAATCTAAAATGCGATAAAACTCTATGGGCAGGTTTTTCATTGTCACTATACAAGTATATGAGATTGCATGTTCAATTTCTTTGGAGTGGATGAGCACATTTAATAAATCCAGATGCTCCTCTGTCAGAGTAGGTACCTGTAAATCCTGAAAAAGTTTTGGGTAGACAAAAAAGCATCACCTGCTGCATATATTTATAATTATTGTGTATCATTGTATCAATGAAGGTGTTTTTGGTATCTTATTCCCTCCTGGGTCTCTTATAAGAGGAATAAAGTGAGGTCCTTGATCTGTTCTGACCAAATGTGCCAAACATGTGCCCATCCTATTTCCAAATTTAAAAAAGCAACGACTTCCAAAATTCAGGAAGTTTTGAGTTTGTTGATGAATTGACATATTCAAAGAATTTTGCAATTGATAATATTATTTATTTACTGATGTTAAATTACAGGACAACTGCTGTGCTTTATTTAACTGCTCTGTAAGCTATAAAATCTGTCTATTTAATTTCAGTGCTGTGCTAGTTACTGTAAACAAGTAAGTAATTACCATTACTAGTTACATGAGATATAAAGTAACTAGTTACTGATTTCAGTTACTCTTCATTAAGGGCTCCTTTTACTAAGCTGCGATAGCGTTTTTAGCGCGCACAGAATTTTAGCGCATGCTACGCGGCTAGAACTAACGCCAGCTCAATGCTGGCGTTAGCGTCTAGTGTGCGTGGCAATTCTGCGCGCACTAAGCGCATGCTAAAACCACTATTGCAGCTTAGTAAAAGAAGCCCTAAATGTAGTTACTATCAATAATCAACTAGGTAGTTAATAGTTACTTTGTTTATTATAACTATATGAACATTACAACAAGTACTTTATTTTCAAATGAGTTTCTTATTGGCTCTGAACATTAAAAGCATTTCAAAATGCTCTTTGGTCTAACTATTCCTGCATGTTGTAAGAATCTGTCCACCGATGCTGAAGAGTCTCTCCACTAGTGCGCTTGATGGAAGGCTTGCATTCTTCAGAATAAACACTTCATTGGGACCTGGGTTGGCCACTGTTGGAAACAGGGTACTGGGCTTGATGGACCTGTAGTCTGTTCCAGTATGGCAATTCTTTTTTTTTTTTCTTTTTAATATTTGGATTGCGCGGTAGACTGGATATATCACATGCAGCATCATTCAAGAAGAGGTCTAGTTTTTATTGCACACAGAAGCAAGCATAGAAGTAGAAGAAGCTGGTGTCTTCACTGGAAGATGGTGCTGCATTAGGAGTTGTGTTTGCAGCATCAGCCTGAGCCTGCATTGTTTGCATCAGCAAGTATTTGGCATGAGCTCTGGCAGCATCTGACTGGATCCAGCGCAGCTTGAATTGTGGATGTGAAATACTTGCTACTATCAAATCATCCTTAGCTTCAAGTGGACAAAAGCGCTTAATGATTCCATTCATTAGAGCATCAACAAATGGGCTGGCAAATTAGAGTGAAGCAAAAAACAAAAGGAATTGACCCCAAAATATCCACAAAGAAGAAAATCCAGAGTAAACCAAAAAAACTCTGTGGAGTGACGACCCAACACGGTCCGCGTTTCGACAAAAAGTCTTCTTCAGGGGTCCCTGGGGGTCCTATAAAGGTGTGTACGTGGGAAACAATTGTGTGGTGAACCGGAAGTGAGACACTGCTTGTTGGGTCCTGTATCCCTAGCGGACTAGGTCCTTTAAGGCTCTTATGTGGATGATTTACTTTTATGTGGATGGAATTATTTTATGTGGATGATTTTAGTGTACCTTTGGAACTTTGATACTTTCAAATAAAGTCCATTTGGGAACATCGTCACTCCACAGAGAAATTAGAGTGAAGGCCTGAACTAAACTACTTATATTTAACTTACTGTTCTTAATTTGCTGTATAGTCCCTATATCTAAACTGCTGCACAGTCTCGTATGTCCAAGTATTTAAATCTACTGTATAATCTTGTATGTCCAATTCACTCCATTGTGAATGTTTACTTGTAAACCGTTCTGAGCTACTGGGAGGACGGGTTAAAAATCTAAATAAAATAAATAAAAGATGTGCGCACAGGGAAGAAATCGGCAGAACTCATCCCATGAAACACTAGTCTTCAGCCTGCAGCGTATCCTGTGACATAGCAATCGGTTTCATCACCAATATACTCTGCCATGAAAGCAATTTCATTTGAGCGGAAATCTGTTAGGGAAAGCTTCTCACAGATGTCATTGAGCATAGTTTCAGACTTCTTCTCCACAATAGAATACACTTTGCCAACAGCATAACAGAATGAATTCCATCTAGTGACATTTGGTACAGCAAGTGTAGTTTCAGAAGTTTTGTACACTATTTCAGCTGCCTATGGACTTTTACTGCACTTGTTCCAGAGGGTATTGCATTTTGCCAAGGTTTTACAGCTTAACTTCTTATAATTTGCATCTTCATTTGCCCCTTCTGAATCAAACATAGCATTCAAGTTCATTGTGTGGGTACTACAATGATGATGAGATGGAAGTGCATCTGTTTGGTTGTCTTGGATGTCTGCAATGTTTGTGAAGTTCACCTCTCCATTGTCAATTTGTGAGGGCCCAACTTGTGTTGGTTCTACGACCGTTGTTTCTATCTCTGAGAATGCCTTGAACGCCTTAACAAAGTTTGATTCATTGTTAGTAATTGTGCAGAGAACTTTGCCAGTGATAACAAAATTTGGGATGGATCTTCTCGAGTGTGGATGCAATCAGGTTGAAAGTATGCCATCCTCGCAAGCGTGAACATGCCAATGCTGCAGTCTTTTGTTCTAATGTGCTGATCTCGATCCAGTGTACGGTAACTAAAAAAAAGTTTCTGTTGTAAGAGGTCCATATGTCGGCTGTTGTGCAGACTTCAGTCACAAGCGACAGCTTATTCTGAAGGTCATCTATTATCTTATGATTCTGGTCCTTAATGTGTCCAGTATGAGCCTTGCGAGTCAATACGGGTTTGCCTGGATGAAGACCAGTGACCAGCTGAATGAATTCTGGTGACTCGACCACTGAGAAGACTTGCATGCCATAATAAAATTTGTGATGAGCTCATTGACACTTTTCTGTGATACAATGATGCCCCTGTTACTGTTTGATGAAGCAGCCAAAGTTTGCTGTTTCTTTGGCAGGGATTCTGATCCATCTGGCAAGGCAAGAGAAACGAGTTGAATTGGAGGCTTAATGAGTAAAATAGCATGAATGGAAATTTGTCATCAATTGTTCTGCATGTTATGTAAACAGTAATGTAAAAGTAACTTGCAAATTTTGTTAGTAGTTGCTAAAATAAAGTAACTAGTTACATTGATACCTAAAATGTAACTAATTACAGTAACTAGTTACTACCCAGCACTGATTTTCTGTTTTTTGGCTTTGTAAATAAGTTATTATTTCACCCCCATAATACTGCTTTCCAGGTGTTTTATTATTGATTTTAATTTGTTGTATTCTTCCCATTTCATATTAAAAGTGTTTGGCACAGTGGTTAGAGCTACAGCCTCAGCACCCTTAGGTGGTGGGTTCAAATCCCACACTGCTCCTTGTGACCCTAGGCAAGTCACTTAGGGCTAAATTCACTAAAGATAGTGACTCAATCGCTGTTGGCCGATTCTCTGGCCGATTTTCCAAGAGCGATTGATTCACTATCAAGTTTGCATTCACAGAAGTGCAAATCATTTGCATGCAAACGATTCAATCGCTCAGTGAGTGACTGACACATGCGTGGAGCCCTAACAGCACTGACAGGGAAAGCAGCCTCCTCTCACTGCTGTTAGGGCTTCTGTTTTTTTTAATGGCACAGATGTGCATGTGTTAAAAAAAGCTTCCCCCACGCTAGCACCCCCAAGCCACCATCCCCCCCTGAACCCCATAAAGATGGCAGGAGGGATTCCTACACCCTCCTGCCATGAAGGTGCCCACTCCCTCCCCCCTCTTCCGAAAAAAGGCAGGAGGGATGCTACTCCCTCCTGCCACGAAGATGCCCATTCCCCCCTCCTCCCTCCCCCCTGAAAAAAGATCCCCCTCCAGGCCCCTGTGCCCTGTACCTTAAAAGTTGGGAGCAGGAGAAACTGAAAACACCTCCTGCTCCTCTCTCGCTGACAACACTGGGGCCCTCATCATGAAATACACGAGGAGGGGCCTTAGGCTCTGATTGGCTCAGATGCCTTGGGCTCCTCTTTTGGGAGGGGCCTAAGGCATCTGAGCCAATCAGGGCCTTAGGCACCTCCCTGGTGCATCATGTGAGGGGAGGGGCCTATGGCCCAGTGTCATTGGCAAGAGAGGAGAAGCCAGAGGTATTTTCAGCACCACCTGCTCCTAACTTTTAAGGTACGGGGAGGGGGCCTCCAGTGGCAGGAGGGAGTGGGCATCCCTCGTACCATTTGTTTTAGGTTTGGGTGGGTTGCCGTGTTTGTTGGGGGGGGGCAATTGTCAGGGGTCGTTGGGACAGATATTTTGTGTGTGTGAAAAAAAGCCAAGGCAGACCTGTCAGTAACACAGTAATTGGGTTTTAGGATTGGTAAAACCTGATGCTAAATAGCCAAGCGATGTAAGTGAATCAATTGCTCTTCTATTTTGCATGGGGTTTTACTAATTTGTATGGGTTAGATCCAGGGCTGTGGAGTTGGTAGATAAATCCTTCGACTCCGACTCCTCAGTTTCTGGTACCCACGACTCCGACTCCAGTACCCAAAATTGTCTCCGACTCCTCGATTCCAACTCCACAGCCCTGGTTGGATCGGATCGAAAAATAGGCGATTGTGTGGAAATACACGCGGTGGGTCTTTTAGTGAATTGGGTCGGTTAGTAGCGATTGTCGCTAAACCTGTGAAAATAGATTTAGCGACAATCACTGACTTTAGTGAATCTAGCCCTTAATCCCTCATTGTCCCAGGTATATTAGGTAGAGTATGAGCCCACCAGGACAGATAGGGAAAAATGCTTGATTGCTAAAGTGTAATCCACTGATGCTATAAGTGGTATATAAATCTATATATATAAAATCGGAGGTATGTATGTATGTATGTGTGTGTGTGTGTATGTGCCGCGATCACGCAAAAACGGCTTGACCGCTTTGAACGAAACTTGGTATGCCGATCCCTCACTACCTGGGGTGATATGTTCTGGGGGTCTCGCGGCCCACCTGCACACGTGGGCGGAGCTACAAACATAAAATCAGATTTCACCCATTCATGTCAATGGAAAAAATGTAAACAGCTGCCATTCTCACAGTAAATCAAAAACGGCTTGACTGATTTGAACGAAACTTTGTATGCAGATCCCTCACTACCTGGGGTGATATGTTCTGGGGGTCTCGCGGCCCACCTGCACACGTGGGCGGAGCTACAAACAGAACATCAGATTTCACCCATTTATGTCAATGGAAAAAAAGTAAAAAGCTGCCATTCTCACAGTAATTCAAAAACGGCTTGACCGATTTGAACAAAACTTGGTATGCAGATCCCTCACTACCTGGGGTGATATGTTCTGGGGGTCTCGCGGCCCACCTGCACACGTGGGCGGAGCTACAAACAGAAAATCAGATTTCAACCATTCATGTCAATGGAAAAAATGTAAAAAGCTGCCATTCTCACAGTAATTCAAAAACGGCTTGACCGATTTGAACGAAACTTGGTATGCAGATCCCTCACTACCTGGGGTGATATGTTCTGGGGGTCTCTTCACCCAAGAATTTATATGTTCTTGCTCCTGGAGGTGAAACTAAAAATGTTGTTTCTAATCAAGTTTTGTGTTAGTTGTATTGTATTCATTTTGTCAAATATTTCACATTATAATTTGAATATTGTACTTTTTATAAAGCTGTAAAAAAATAATTTCATTCACCACTATAAAGTATCTTTATTTGAATCCATTTACAGTGTTATTGCTATAATTAAATACCCGTGCAACGCCGGGCCATCAGCTAGTAATAAAATAAAATTCTCATCTTTCTTAAAATGTAAGGGCATATGCCATAAAGCTTTGGGTTCCTTTTGAGCAAATGATAGCACCATGCTTTGTCTACCATGCTTTGTCTTAGTTGACTCCACCCTTGAGACCATTGCTTCAGAGAGCAAAAGGTATTCTAACCAACTATCCTACTACTACTACTTATCTATAGCACTGCTAGACATACACGGCGTTGTACATTAAACATGTAAGAGACAATCCCTGCTTAATAGAGCTTACAATCTAATTAAAACAGACATAAGGGTTAGGGGATTTCTCACAGAGGAAACGATAAAACAGACATGGGTACTTTACAAGTGAGTAGGAGTTAGGAGTTCAAAAAAGTGTGGGATGAACACAGAGTATCTAGAATCAGAAAATAATAGTAAATATTGAAGAACTAAGGCCAGTACTGGGCAGACTTGCATGGTATTTGTCTGTATATGGCCTTTTGGATGAGGATAGGTGGGGCTAAAGAGTAGCATGCTACCGATCCAGAACAATTTCCTATCCCAAGCTAAATCTGCTCCTGCATTAAAATTCTTTCCTATAATGAATGAACATTTTGGAAAATCTAGTTGCTTTTTCAATAAAATGGGAAAGAATGAACTATCATAAATATTAGATAGCATATAATGAGACTAACAGAAAAGGTTGTCCATATAAAGAGCACTAACCACTGGAAATCAATGAACTGTATTCCGCTTAGTCAGAGGCGAGGTAGTGTATGAAGCAACAGACTCATCCGATTCTTGTCAAGTTGGCTGATCATTTGCAACACTTGGTAACATATTGGAATCCAGTGTTCCTTGTTGTCCTCCCTACATCCTCTCAACCTGGTATCTGAAAATGCTGTTTTATTTCACTGGGGAGGCATCGTGGGGAGGGTCAACCACCAGATCTCAGAGTTACGTTTTCAAAGTAAATGCAAGGGTGTTGAGGGGAGCTGTGAAAATGACACCTTAATTTGTGGTATAAAAAAAAACAAAGATCCCTACAAAGTGATGAAGTAATGAAGAGAAGTTGACAACAAACTTGAACCTCTTAATTGTTCCATCCAGTAATATATAGATTTCTTGTAAATAATTTATTAAAAATTTTTTTTGTGTAAGTGTACCCTCAGTGTGGTGGTACAAGCTATCGAGATGCTGGGAAACCCTGAGTTCCAGGCTTAAACACTGTGTCACCTTTGAATGTGTTGCACTTTATAATTTAAAGCACAGATTGTACGCCTATGATGGTGCATAGTAGGTCTTGAAATAGAGCCTACTCAAGTGTTTAAGCCTGGAACTCTGGGTTTCCCAGCATCCCGATAGCTTGCACCACCTCACTGAGGGTACACTTACACAAAAATTATTTACAAGAAATCTATATATTACTGGATGGAACAATTAAGAGGTTCCAGTTTGTTGTCAACTTCTCTTCATAACTTCATCACTTTGTAGGAATCTTTGTTTGTTAGACTGTTGTTTGAATTCCCTTAAGGGTTTATTGCATAGAGTGACTTTAATTCGCGGGGCACAAATGGAGCTTCAGGCTGTTGCTGCCATCTTGCCGATGATGTCAGTGGAAGCCCTCTTCAGGTAATTTTAAATTAGCAGTTTATCATACAAATGCTGTTAAGGTTTTTTTCTGACCTCCAGTTGCTTGCATACTGCTTTTTTTGAATATACTCTATAAACCGGCAAAATGTGTTATGGCTTTTACAACCAAATGGCAAATGAGAATGAAGGGAGCTCTTCATTAGCGAAGAATTTTCAGCATTTATGCTTTCATTAACCTACTCATATATTGATTTATTTGCTGCACTTTGCAGGACATTGAAGGAAAATCAGCCATGGTCTTCCCCAAAGGGTTCAGGCATCCATCTTGCTGCAAATTACCCAACAGTGGGACAGATTAGTCCCCGAACCCGAAAATCTATGAGTCTGGATATGGGGCAGCCATCACAGGCTAACACTAAAAAGCTTTTAGGTAAATGCACACATTTTTACTATTACTGCAAGTGTACAGTAATAAAGATGTCTGTGGCAAAGGTAAGTACTTTCATTTTGTGTTCCTTTGAATGAAAATTAGTTCTTTCCTTATCCTAATGTTCTAAAATACTTATAATTGTATCCTTTAAATACTGCAGTCTAGAGAACAATTTTAATACGTTTGCAATGCCAGAAGCTATTGAACTTGGCTGATAATGCAATATATTCACCCACCCCCTGGTGTAGGTAATACTTAAATTCTTTGGTCTTAAAACAAATTCAGAGCTTTGTGGAATGGTTGCTTTCTCGCAGCTCAGTCACTTGAGGTGAGCACATAGGCCTTTCCTCTACATCTTCTGTAGCTGTTTTGTTACTTCATCACATCTACTTAAGTCTATTTATGGACCAATAGAGGATTCCAAGCAACAGAGGCTTTGACTGCCTTTAGACATAGACATCTGAAGTTTAGCAATCCAATGGAAATGATCACTTAGAAATTTGACCTCTGAATTGTAAAATCTTCTGGATCACATTAAACATGAATGCGATTTGTTTTATCAGCAATTTAAAAACATATATGTATGTTAATGCATCTGTGTTTCCCACTGCAAACATGAGAGGAATTTTATGTTGTTGTATGTTTTCAATAGACTGCTGCTGTAACTCTGTTAAGTTTTGGCTAGGCGTGGCTGAAAACGGGATATTTGTTCCAGTCCACTTTCCTGGTAAACAAATGAATAAATAAATTACTAATTTATACCCAAGTTAACACATTTAGTAATTACTGCATGTAAAACAGTCCTTCCTTCAACCTTTGCCCTTTGCTTGGGGATGGCCCCAGCACTGCACTGCATTCTGCTTTTAACTAGCTCCATCTAATGGTAGCTTTTAGACAAACTAAATCTATTTATGTATTTATAAGATTTATTTACCACCTTTTTCAAGAAATTCGCCCACAGTGGTGTACAGCAAGTGCAAATTTTTCACATAATAGGATTTCCAGGCATCATTGCAAGCCAGGGATAGGTTGCTTTAAAGAAGAATACCAATGGCATCAACTGCTGGGTTTTTATGGCCTGTGAGCTTTTTAAAGTGGTAACAATGTTCATAGAGTGCCTGGAGAAAAAAATTTAGACTTGGAAATAGGCTGGAGCTTCAGATGACAATAAAGCTTCAGTTCTGTACAAAATATGGGACAAACCATAAGTTTTCAGCTTCATGGAATTCTGCTAAGTCCTATATATTGCTGAATGGTTCATATATTTGCACCTTTTATTTGGAGACTGAAACTTTATAGAAAACATTTTTTCAGGCCTTTTTAAACTGTCTGCTTGTCAGTCCCTGATATCCCTTTTCCTTGCTCACCAGTCTGATTAAGGAACAGCTCTTGCTTAGAGTTGTGTCTGAGGAGTAAGGAGAAATCCAGAGCAACCAGGCAAGTAGACATAGTAATATACAGTGGACAGTATATCTGTGTATGTGTAGATATATATAGAGAAAGCAGTGTCCCACAAACTTTCTCGAGCCATGGCTCGAGGCACCTGGAAGTGCGCGGATATCGCTGTGATGACATCACGCGCATGCATGACATCATCATGTCGATGTCCGCGTGTGTGTGAAAGCCCTCCAGGCAGGCCCTGAAATGCCAGTGGGAAGGGGGGCGCAGAAGGAAAGATGGCCAGAGAGAAGGATAGGTGCTGGCGCCCACTGATTGCCTACAGGATGTGCCTCTCACCACAAGAGGCATATCCTGTAGGCAGTCAGCTGGTGCCTCTCCTCCTCCCCGGTGTACCGTGGCACACCTGAAATCTCAGGAGGATAAACTGAGATACACCGATATATATAGAGAGAGAGATTGTTGTACAATTTTACATTACAAAAGCACATGGCTTTATTTGGCACTATTGAGATTCTCTGCAGGATTTAAATAAATTGGAAACAATGTTGGTGGATCTGCTATTAATGGAGCTTTGGCTGAATCAGGAACTAGCTTATAAAGTCTACATATGCATCCAAACATAGACTGCTGTTGCAAGCTTAAACCACACTCAGACCACCAGAAAGTCCACTGAAAAAAAATCAACTCTTTAAACAGAATTTATTTTAAATAATGCAGTCTATTGAAACAGAAAAGTGCCCGCCCACAAGGTATAGAAGAGCTCTACCATGTTTCACAGAGAATGTTTTCTTGAACCTGTGGTGGTCTCAGTGTGGGTGTAACCAACTGTCTTGCCTTACTGAGTCTGGGCTTTTTCTAGCTGCAGAGGCACCACATAGCTCCCAGATGCTTATGTGGCTTGCAATCTTATTAAAAATAGGCAGCCAGCACAATTTGCAAAGCATGCAATCTCTTCTGAAATTGAATGAGCTGGTTTGAGACTCATAGTTCAGGCATATAAATGTATGTTTTCATTGGAGGGGGGTATAGATCAGGTTGAATTTAACAGCCACTAGCCATTCTGAATGTGGTTTGAGAACCACATGAACCATTGCTGAGTAAGTTTTGTAGATGCATGTAAGCATTACAAAAGAATGAAAATATAGCCAGTTTTAACTATATTTAGAAAAGTCATTTTCTAGAATCCGTCGTTCTTACCTTAAATTAAAGCTTGAGTGCATGTAGAAAAGGCTTCAAAAGTCAGTTGGAGTTCAGTGTAAAACCATAGAATAGAAAATATTGGTATGGCTTGTGTCTGTTCTAATTAAATCAGTGTGGAAAATGATAACAAACAAGAAAAGCTTGAAAATGTGGGCCTACATCAATTGATGAGTGTACATACAAAGAATGAGAGAAGAAAACTGTGAACTTGAGCGAGAGGGGTAAATATACACACAAACAGATGTACATATCTGTTTTCCTGGCCAAAGACTTTACTAAATTACAGAGAAGGAGGCAGTGATATTTGCTGTATTTTCTGCCTCATGCTGCCTTTGCATCTGATGCTGGTTGTCTGCATGCGAGGAAGTTCTTTTTTCATGATGAAGTTTTTAAACATTTCTTCTCTCTGATAAGCTTATAGCAATGGCAGTTCATTTAGAACAAGAGACCAATAGGACAGATGTTGAGGGCCCTAAAATTATCTCTTAGATTTGTAAAATAACAGCTCAAACTATATGGGACAAATCTATAAATACTACTATTACTATTTATCATTTCTATAGCACTGAAAGGAGTATTAAGTGTCTGAACAGCCTTTTCTTTATTCATTATGTTCAAGTACTAATAGGAACTTTTGTAAAGTAGTATTCCAGTACCACAGAGCATAGATTTATTATTTCTTAAATGGTGCAACCAAAAAAATATCATCTTCAGAGCTGGACACTTTGGTGAGCCCAGTGATGAGTTGATATTTTAACATTTGTACTCTCTCTCCTCTGAGCTATTTACTTAAGAATAGATGAGATCTACTTAAGACATTGGTAGATCCGGAGCAAAGTTTATGTTAAGCGACAATGTCATTACATAAAAGAGCAGTTAGATAAAGCTACTGAAAAAAAGTCATCCTGACAGGATGGTTTATAAGAGCAATGGTTCTTTTGCACTATAGAGTCTGCATAATTTGGACAGTAAAACAGCAGATAGAGCCAGCATATGAAAAGTAATGCTCTTCCTAGTTGTGAAGGTTATTATACATATGTTTTGTTCTTGTTTTTCCACAAGAGGAAAGCTTAATGACTATGTGTTAACTTAAATTCCCTCTCCATATTATCTGCTTTCTAGGTACAAGGAAAAGTTTTGATCATTTAATATCAGATACAAAGGCACCCAAAAGACAAGAAATGGAATCTGGAATCACTACACCTCCCAAAATGAGAAGAGTCGCAGAGAATGATTATGAAATGGGTAAGTAACAAGAATGTGACATGAGGACAGCTGCAATAATAGAATCAGTGTGCTTACCTGATTAGTATTCTTTTAGGTAAAAAAAAACAGATGATGTCAGTTTGGTTCATGTGCTGATCCAAATAAATGAGAGAGAGACATACTCGTATATCATGGATACAAAAATATGAGCCCAATTCTAATTGGCTGATATTTTATCTCGAAAAAGGAGATCTAGGACTTGGAATATGTGAAATCAGCCAGTCAGCTTTATTAGTTTTTATACTGCATATTTGCCTCCTGTAATAACATCCACCTGTTTAGGTTTAAACTTGTGTCTGAAATGAACATGGATGGCTTGTTTATTTATTTCTCAGTAGTGTACAATTTCATGGTAAGCCATAATCATAAAACATATCAACTATATATCAACTAAAAGACCTACCTCCCAACCTAAAAATAGTAACCTCAGATTCAATATTACTAGGGCGATTAATGCACTAAATCGAGGGTGTCAAATATCGATCCTCAAGGGCGGCAATCCAGTCGGGTTTTCAGGATTTCCCCAATGAATATGTATGAGATCTATTTGCATGCATTGCTTTCATTGTATGCTAATAGATCTCATGCATATTCATTGGGGCAATCCTGAAAACCTGACTGGATTGCGGCCCTCAAAGACCGACATTTGACACCCCTACACTAAATCTAACACTGATTAATACAATTGCAATTGACATGATTACCTTGTCTGTGGGGGTGCTTTGGTCCTTTCCCCATGCTGTCACCGGCAATCTTCAGGCCGCCAGCAGCATCAGCTCAACATGCTGCCTTCAGTGGCCCCAGAAACTTTCCTTCTGTAGGACAAGAAGTTAAAGCAGAGGGAAAGCTTCCAGCCAGGCGTGTTCAGCTGAATGACACTGTCGATGGCCCAAAGATTACAAGTGAAAGCCTGGATGAAAATAAGAGAGAGAGGTACCCATCCAAAGGGGGGGGGGGGGCTAGGAGGAAAGAAGCGCTGGACTCGGGGTGGCATAGAGGGCAAGAGGTGCTGCATTGGGGGGTCAAGGAGGGAGAGAGATGCTGAACTCGGGGAATTGGGGAGGAAAGAGAGATCCATTGAGGGGATTGAGGACGATAAGGGGGAAATTGGATGCACAGAGCTAGGGAGAAAGATATTGGATATGAGGGATGAATGGGGAAAAGAAAAGGACATCAGCCTGGAATCAAGAGAAAGGAGAGTGAGTACAGAGAAGGGAAATGGGGAACTAGGTAGTAGATAAAAGATAAGAGAGGAATTACAGATAAACAAATGGTTTATACTTGATTTCAGGAATTTGTGTTGTATTTTCTTTAACAATATCTTACATATTAATTGCCAACACATAATATGATTAATCACAATTAAAAATTTTAATCTTCCTGCAGTCCTAAATATTACCCTAGTATTCTGAAGCCTCGGTTTCCACCTCAACAACCAAATAGTTTGCTCAAAGAAATAAAGGGTCAGCCTGGTGGTTCATGTGATGAACATTATTCACAGCAAAACGTTCTTGATTTAGGCCTCAGGATGGCTGGACATGTTGTGAAGACAGCATTCACAGCTTCCAAGGAGGGAGGGAGTCATGTCACTGCTTAAGGGTAAAATCACAAAAAGACATATATATATCAATATCTAATTCATGTCCATATAGAAATCTTTTTGAAGCAAATTGAAAATTATGGTAGATAGTGAAAATGACTGTAGATGAAGACCATGGTGCTCATAATCAAAACATCCAGACATCCAAAAACCTGCTTAAGTCGGCACATGGCCATCCTAAACAATAGGACATACAAACCAACTTTATGGACATCCAGCAGGACTTCTAAGCCATTGTGCATCCAGAGCTCAAAGGGGCATGTTGGGAGGAGTATTATGGGTGGCATTTGGGAGGGCTCTGGGCAGACTTAGATGTCTTGCAGGGATAATTGAATGTTTTGACAGACATCCTGGACAGAACTTATACGTTTTGAGTTAGACCTGTTTTAAGAGGGTATAAATGTTAAAAACATACATTCCAACCAAGCAATGTAGTCCCAGCAAGCAACATTTATTGGAATAGCTCCGTTTAAATTAAGCAAAACTGAAAATATCTCTGACCAATGAATAAAATAAAGGAACTTGTGCAGAAAAGTGTACATACATAAATCTCTAGAAACAGAGGAAAGAGCAGAAATCTAATTTAAACTACTGAGAGAAGAGATTAGTACAGAATATTATTTCCACGACAAGGTTATCAAGTTTAACCGTGAGTTCGCGACTGAATCTCCTCTGCCTCTCCTTCCTCCTGTCTGCCCTGCTGTCCCTCCGCTGATCTGCGCTGCCTTTTCTTCCTTCACAGATATCACGGAGGAGGACTCTGCACATTTTTTCTCCTCTAAACTCACCACCTGTTTCTCTGATCCCATTCCCTCCTGTCTACTAACCATCATCTCTCCTACTATCATCCCTGCTATCTGCCATATCCTCAACCTATCCCTCTCTACTGCAACTGTACCCAACACCTTCAAACACGCTGTAGTTATGCCACTCCTGTCACAACCCGGGGTCTCTGATGAGCGCAGCAGACCACCTGGGCTGCGACAAAATACTGACCCAGCGTGTCCCCTTTAGCTTGGAGTACCATTCAGGCCTGGCAGTGGCTATGCTGTGGTCAAACCCCAGTATTTTGGGTAAGTGTTTCTCTTTCCAGCAAAAGAAGGAAATTTCCACCAAGGTTCAAGGTCTTTGAAAGATTTCTTATTCTTGGCCACTGGCCCGACTTTGTGTTTGGGTTCAAAGCACCCTGTTTCCCACAGAACAATTCAACTGTTTCAAAACTAACAAAAGACAGAGAATTTCAACAGTAAACAAAATACAGCTTTTTCTCCAGCAACTGACCAACAGCCACCTCAGCTGTTGCAGTTAAGTAAATTTCCAACAATCTTAACTTCTTTGTCAGCACTGTGCCAGGTAAAGACATTGGATACAAAGAGGTGCAGTATAACAGTACTTCCAAGCAGGTTCTTAAAGTAGCTAATAGCAATGCTTAATTTTAGCAAGGTATTTTGCTGAGCAGGTTCTTTGCATTCAGGCCGCTTTTTGCCCAAAGAGTTCTTAAATAACTGCCTCTGGTTATAAGTGAAGCAAAAGGTGCAAATATCAGCTTTTCCTCCTTTATAGTTCACAAACTAGCAGACATGAAAAAGACAGTTCTTAAACACAAGCTGTTCCAACATTCAGAACAGCTTCCAGGCACAGCTGTTGCACTGCACTGCTGCTAATTAGCTGCCTCTGTTCAAACCTACCTCAGTAAAACAAAAATAGAAAAAAAACAAACGTTTTCTCTGAGCTAGTTTTTAACAGGAAAGAAAAATCACTAGCTCAGAAATGTTACAGTTCATAAGCAGGTCTGCTCTTGCCAGCACAAGTCACTTTCTTTCAGGCAAAAATACACAAAAACAAAAACACAGTTTAAGCTTATGTCCTCCTTAGAGAGTTAATAGCACAACTCAGCACACTCACTTTTACAGCAGTTGATGTTCATCAGTTCCACACTAGGTTCTGGTTCATTCCCTGCTGCTTGCAAATCCATAGCTTCCATGTTACTCAGCTGTTCCAGGACCGGAGGAGAATCAACTTTCTGCATCTCCCAGTCTTCCAGCCTCTCACTGTCTGGCTTGGCACTTCTCAGCTCCTCCCTCACCCACTTCCATTTAGGGAGCTCAAAATCATGCCCCCCCCCCCTCTCCCTGGCTGGGGGGGAGGTGAATCAGTTCTCTAGCAAACTGCTTACGTCTGCCAGAGTTCAGATTTCCCTGCTCCTTTCTTAAAGGAACAGCAAGCATTTCAGGTGAAAATCTCCTGCTAGGATTTAAAGGCTCTATACAAGAGTGCAAGCTTTTCCTTGTCTCAGGCTGGCTATTCCATGGATAAAATCACCAAAACACGATAATTCCCAGTGATGTAAACATGCATTCATATATTCATACTGATTACAGGGGTATCAGAGAGACCACATGAGGTGAAAACACCGCAAAGGTCTTGTCTATCTTCATTTATCCCCTATAGCGTAATCATGGGTATATTTGTTGTTATTGACGTTAATATATGAATAATAACTTAGCTTTTTATCAGCATTGAAAAAATGCTGATAAAAAGCTAAGTTATTATTCATATATTAACGTCAATAACAACAAATATACCCATGATTACGCTATAGGGGATAAATGAAGATAGACAAGACCTTTGCGGTGTTTTCACCTCATGTGGTCTCTCTGATACCCCTGTAATCAGTATGAATATATGAATGCATGTTTACATCACTGGGAATTATCGTGTTTTGGTGATTTTGTACTCTTTTGTTTCACATTTTTAATCTGTAAGAATATTCCATGGATAGTCATCGCCTTCATGTTCCAGGGCACTGACCTGGTCAGTTCTTTTGCACTGGGGCTGTCTAACCTTCACACTCTTCATAGGAACAAAACCCCTGCTGGCAGTGGGTTTGTTACACTCCTAAAAAAACCCTTGTTGGGCCCTATCTACCCCTTCAATTATTGACCTGCCTCCCTCTTCCCCTTCTTATTCAAGCTACTTGAACATGCCATTGTCTTGACTTCTTTCATCTCAAGATATTATTGATCCTCTTCTCCGCTACCATTCTGCTATCAGTCAGTGTGCCTCAGGACTCTGTCCTAGGACCTCTTCTTTTCTCCATCTACACTTCTTCCCTTGGCACTCTTCTGGTACCATAACTATGCTGATGACTATTATATACAAGTATGGTGGACTAGTTTCTGCTCCTAGACACAAGGGTTAAAGGACCTAGGTTAAGGAGACAACATCCCATGTCCTTGAGAATTGGCACACCTAGAATCTCTGACACAAAGGTGTCCAAAATAATTGAGCTTTAGGACAATCCTACCAAATGTGTTGAAAAGTACCTCCCCTCCCCCAAGCTCTCCAGCAGAAATCGGAGCCACTGCCAAACATGGTGTGTAATACCATTGATAATACCATATTACTTGCTATGGAAATCAATAATAAGGATTGAAGGAGTTTTGCCCAGTCTTTACTTTCGAACTGCCTACATTTTGAGACTTCGCACATAGACTTAAATTTTGTGGATATACTTCCCTCTAAAGCAGTCCATTTTTTATGTGTCTCTGGGAGCTGTATTTCCCTCAGAGCTCTTTGCTTAAGAAAATCCACCACTTGTCTATAAGAAAAAATCTTGGTGTCCTAATCCATATTCTTCTAAGTCAGGGTATTCTATCAATACACCATCTTCAATTAACTGGCCCTGGGTGCTTAAGCCCTTCCCCTACCAAAGTTTGAATACTGGGTACAATACTCCTAGGGCAAAATTGGGAGCATACTGAATAGAGGTTACATAGAAACATGATGGCAGATAAAGGCCAAATGGCCCTTCTAGTCTGCCCATCCGCAGTAACCATTATCTTTCGCTCTCTGAGAGATCCCACATTCCTATCCCAGGCCTTCTTGAATTCAGATACAGTGTCTTGTCTCCACCACCTCTTCCTGGAGACTATTCCACGCATCTACCACTCTTTCTGTAAAAAAAGTATTTCCTTAGATTACTCTGGAGCCTATCACCTCTTAACTTCATCCTATGCCCTCTCCCTGCAAAGTTTCCTTTCAAATAAGAACATAACATAAGAATTGCCATTGCTGGATCAGACCAGTGGTCCATCGTGCCCAGCAGTCTGCTCCCGTGGCGGCCCTTAGGTCAAAGACCAGTACCCTAATTGAGTCTAGCCTTACCTGCGTACGTTTTGGTTCAGCAAGAACTTGTCTAACTTTGTCTTGAATCCCTGGATAGTGTTTTCCTCTATAACAGTCTCTGGAAGAGCATTCCAGTTTTCTACCACTCTCTGGGTGAAGAAGAACTTCCTTACGTTTGTACAGAATTTTTTCCCTTTTAACTTTAGAGAGTGCCCTCTCGTTCTCTCTACCTTGGAGAGGATAAACAACCTGTCTTTATCTACTAAGTCTATTCCCTTCATTATCTTGAATGTTTCAATCATGTCCCCTCTCAGTCTCCTCTTTTCAAGGGAGAAGAGGCCCAGTTTCTCTAATCTCTTGCTGTACAGCAACTCCTCCAGCCCCTTAACCATTTTAGTTGCTCTTTTCTGGACCCTTGAGTAGTACTATGTCCTTCTTCATGTATGGTGACCAGTGCTGGATGCGTTATTCCAGGTGGGGGCGTACCATGGCCCGGTACAGCGGCATGATAACCTTCTCCGATCTGTTCGTGATCCCCTTCTTTATCATTCCTAGCATTCTGTTCGCCCTTTTCGCCACCGCCGCACATTGTGCAGACGGCTTCATCAACTTGGCGATCAGAACTCCTAAGTCTCTTTCCTAGGAGGTCTCTCCAAGTACTGCCCCGGACATCCTATATTCTAATTATGAAAAATATAGTTTTATTCAAATTGGGAAAATTTTTTAAAAATAGCCTGGGGAAAGAAACAGGGATCCTTAAAAAAAATGGCAATTTGTGGGTTTTAGAGGTGGGGAGAGGTAGAGCATGCAAGGATACCACCCAAAAATCCTTTTTTAAGACCCCCCAAAATCGCTAAAGCAGGCTGTTGGTGTTAGTCACTGTTCCAAGTGCTGTCTGAGAGAAGCCTCACGAAGTTGGATTTCAAGTCTTCTGACGGCCCCACTGGACCGACCACCATGGCTGGTGACCTCCGCCACCCTTGGATACGTCGCACAACCACCTGGCGGAAGCACGCAGTCCAGCGCCTCCATGGAACCGATTAGCCTGCATTACACCCAGTAATGAAAAGAGGAGACTGAGAAGGGGACATGATCGAAACATTCAAATACTGAAGGGAATAGACTTAGCAGATAAAGACTGATTGTTCACCCTCTCCAAGGTAGGGAGAATAAGAGGGCACCCTCTAAAGTTGAAAGGGGATAGATTCCGTACAAACGTAAGGAAATTCTTCTTCACCCAGAGAGTGGTAGAAAACTGGAACACTCTTCCGGATTCAAGACAAAGTTGGACAAGTTCCTGCTAAACTGGAACATACGCAGGTGAGGCTGGACTCATTTAGAGCACTGGTCTTTGACCTGGGGGTCACAGCTTGGCACGATGGACCACTGGTCTGACCCAGTAGCGTTAATTCTTATGTTCGTAGATGACCTTCCCAAGACAGGATGGGATGGATTCATGCCTTGTTTGTGGCGGATGGCTGTTGGGTGCGCAGCTGTGTTCCACTTGCACTGCTGTTCGTGAGGGGGGCAAAGTTTGCACAGATGCAGTGCCTTCCACGTATAGGGAGACCCTGCTTGAACCTTCTGCCCCAATTTCTGCAAAAATCATGTCCGGGGGCCCTTGAGAGAGCGCTGGTGGCATATCAACAAAATGGAAGTGCGGTTCTGGAGAAAAGCCTCATAAGTCTTCCAAACATTCCAAATCTGAGTTGCACAGGGCGGTTCTCACTGTGTAAGACCTTTTTTTCTGGATTTTGTGAATATGCTCTATCAAGCATACTTAGTTAAGAAGTCCATGCCTGTGGTTACTCCATCGGCATCTGGGCTATCCGTAGGGACTACGCCTCTGCTGGACCCGGGTTTTCACTTTTTTCCATGGCAGGGACATGGTCGATGCCTACAATTGAGTCAGGCACTCTCTCGATCCCTCTGCTTTTGCAGGGAGGATCGGCAGCAACCGCAGATGTGATGAATGAGTTCCGTGATCAGGACCTGTGTGGGTCTCTAGACCTGGCTGACAATCCCACAGTGCGCAGGTTTTCAAACCTGCTCATTTTGAGGACTTTATTATGAATCTCTGCAGGAATTAAAGCTGTAATCAGATCAACTGGTCCAGGCGGAATGTTCTTTCATGAGTGATCAGAGGCTGCTCACTGCCTCCTTTCTTGATAATCCCGATGTGGTTGTATCCTGTTGGAGATTTGGGATAACCCGGAGGGTCCTTTGAAATGCACTCGGGCTATGGTGAGGCTTTACCCCATGGCGGTCAGATTTACCAAGTGCTTTGCTTCTCCAAAGGGGGATTCAGGACGGACGTGTGGATTTCATCCTTAAACGCCTGTTTGATTCGGCTGCGGCTAGTGTTAAAATGGCGACAGCCTCACTTTCATTGCTCGGGTGTGCCACTCCATCCTACACCATGACCCTGACACTGTGGTGCTGTGTGATTTGGATTTTCTCATCTCCGAGATGGAAAGTTTTCGCCAAGCTGGGTGCTTATTCGGTGTCTGCCCAGAGGATGCTGTGGATCAGGTAGTGATATGGGGACTCCTCCTCTAAGGCCACATTGAGCAGGTTGCCCATTGAGGGACAACTTCTGTTCGGCCAGGGTCTGGATGACTTTATGGCAGGTGTATAAGATCACAAATTTGAGGTTTTGCCCGGGAACGGGTTCTGTCCTTCAGGAGTTCGGGGCATTCTAATTTTCATCTGTTTTGATGTCCTCACAAGTACTCTGGTCCTGCCTCCTCAGGGCAGAGGTACTCTTTGTCTTCCAGGCCAGCTCCCCCTAAAAAACAATTCTGACGCCAGGCCTCCAGCCCCTCTTCCTTGCATCAGGGGTGGCTTTTGGCCTTCCTGTCAGAATGGGAGACAATCACTTCCGAGTGCTGGGTCTTGGAGGTACCCCGCTATGGGCTCAAATTGGAGTTTCTTTGTCCTCTCTCCGAGTATTTTCTGAATTCCCCTGCAGATCGCCTCAAGAAGGCACTTTGAGTGCAGGTCATGGTCTGCAGACTTTTAGGTCTTGCGGCAATCGAGCCCATTCCAGAGGTTGACTTGGGCTCAGGGAGATACTTGATATACATCATCGTTCCATAGCAAGGTTCCGAAGATTGGGTACCGATCCTGGATCTCAAAGTAATCAATACGGCACAGAAATGACCCCACTTCCGCATGGAGACAGTGCATTCCCTCATTGCTTTGGTGGTGCCAGGGAGTTTCTGGCCTCCCTGGACCTCAAGGAGACATGTTTCCATATCCCCATTTTTCTGGCACAGAAGAAGTTTCTGTGGTTTCACATCCTGGAGCAACACTTTCAGTTTGTGGCTCTTCCCTTCAGATTTGATGGCATCCAGGACTTTCATCAAAGTGATGGTGGTGGTAACAGCGCATCTCCTCTCTATGGGTGTCCTGGTCCATCCGTATCTGGATGACTGGTTGATCAGGGCTCCCTCTCTGGACGAGGAATCCAGGTGGTCCAGCAGGTGGTTCACTTGCTGCAGCGTCTGGACTGGGTGATCAAACTTCGGGAAAGTCACTTGGGGTCCACTTTCACATGGGGCAGATCAAAGTTTTCCTCCCTGTGTTCCGTCAAGAGACGATTTGGAAAGTCATCACAGACCTTCTGGCCACTCCGACCAGATGGCCTGGCAGTATCTCCAGATCCTGGGGCTCATGGTGGTGACAATCGAGGTTCTTCCGTGGGCCAGAGCCAGACTACGTCCTCTTTGTGAATGGACTTTGTGTGTGCTTTGTTTGAAGGATCCTGACTTCTCTTCTATGATGCAGGAAGACTAAAACCCCTGACACAGCAGAGCAAAACGGTGTCCAGGCTGCGGTGTCCAGGTTGTGATTAGAAACAGCTTAGACTGGGGGGTCATGTGATGAAGCCCAGCTGAGCGGAGGCTCCTTGCCTGAGCTCCGTCCCTTCCAAGCTTAACTGTGCTAATTTCGCAGTGCTTACCCTTTTTTTTTGGTTCTATTTTTGGCTCCACGGCAAGCTTAGTGATCGCAGCACAGGGCGGTGGGAACGACTTGTCCTCGGCACGGTGTCAGGTATTGTGCCATGCCCTCGAAGTCTTTGCGGCCAGCTAAACTGAGACAAACCACGCTCTCTCCTAAAATGGCGGCAGCCGGCGTCTCTCCTACTACTACTGTCACGCTGCAGGAGGAGGCCATCAAAGAACTCACTAGGCATCTGTCGGCATTAATTGATGATAAATTTGCCAGATTTCAGGCGGCAGTCGATGAGATGAAAGACTGCATTGAAAGGCAGGGTGCTCAAATCACTCACTTTGAACAACAGGTTTCTGCACGGGAGGACGCCGCTGGCCTGACTGGTGTGGGAGCTGGAAGCCACCTGTAAGCTCTTTCACTCTCGCTTGGAGGATCAGGAGAACCGCGGCTGCAGAAACAACTTGTGGCTGGTTGGTCTTCCAGAGTGTGTTAAGGATTCGGCGCTACGAGACATCATGGAGCGCTGGCTGCCTGACCATGTGGGTTTGCACCTTGATGCCGGAGATGGAACGGGTATATCGCATAGGCGCATCGCAAGCAGATGTTGCGCGCCCAAGACCGGTGGTTGCCCGTTATCTGAATGCAGCAGTGAAGGACCGAATCTTGGCAGTTCCATACGGCTGGCGGCTTGGACTATGAGGGCGCAAAACTCTTGCTCTTCAACGACTATTCCGCTGATGTCACCGGGAGATGAAAGGCGCTGGCCCCATATTGCACAGAACTGAGGAACAGGGGCCTGCGATTCACTGTTTTGCTCCCCGCTCGGGTCCGGATTCATACTGCCACGGGGGCCCGACTGTGTGAGACTAAGGAAGACCTGCAGGCCTTCTTGGCGGAGCGTCGAGAGGAGGCTGCACCTTGAGCAGCTTGGCGATGGTACATTTGGTATCAGATGAGGGGCTTCCTGTGGGTTCTTGACTACTTTCTTGTGAGCCGGGGACCGGGAATAGCATACTTCTGGCTTTTTTTTTTTTTTTTTACTGACTCTGCGGGACTTCCTTGGTCTGTGACTCTGGGGATCATGGCCGGCTCTGTGCCTTTTCTATCCTGGTTGTGTGTCCCCATTTGGGTATCAGCTGGACCCCAACTGTTTTGTGCTGTTTTGCTGTGTGTTTGCGTGCTGTCTTGCCCAGCCCTACACTGGATTGGGGGCCATAATAATAATACTATTATCACTTCCATACCATGTTCCTTGATGAGCCTTTGTTGTGGGCTTGCTTACCCCATCTGCTATGCTGGTGCCTTGTTTTTTGGGCTGGTTTGTATATTTGCCTACTTGAGTCTCTAGTCTTTTTGTCTTGCAGTTTCTGTTTTGCACTGTTTAGATTCTCTCTGTTATACTGGTTGGGTTGGGGGGGGAAGGGTGCTAGGCCTATGGGGATGTTTTTTATCCTTTGGTCTTGGGGGTATTGGGTTCTGGGGTGGTATGCTTCTCCTTTCGTTCAGGGGGAGGCAGTTTCTCTTGGGGTAGGAGGGTGGAGGGAGGGTAGAGCTTTGGGTGGGTTGCAGGGGGGTTCTGGGTGGGAGGGGGTGTACTCTGTAAGTGGATAGCTGCAGAACCTCCGGAGTTGGTGGGATGGCAGCGGGCACTTCGGGACGTGGCCCATTGGGAACTGTGGGGTCTTGCGGGGTGGCGGAAGGGGCCTCTTCAGCTTTATAGGTCTCTTTGGGAACAGGTCCTTGCTGCTGTTGCTGCTCCCCTCTGAGATTGCCTCGGTGTTCTTTTTCTTTTTTTTTCTTTCTCTTCTTTCTCTTTCTTTCTTTTTCCAGTCGCTGAGGGGATGGGGGGGTCGTCTTGGTTGGTCGTGGAGGGGGGGTTGTTTTGTTTGGGGGGATACAAACAATAACGGAAGTACGCTGACAGACTGTGTGGTTTTCACAGGTCTTCATGGGTGCTGCTGGGCCTCACTGCACATTGACTGGTTTATTGTGTGGGGGAAGGGGGGTTATATATATATAATTTTTATATATATTTTCTATATATTTCTATTTCTTTTGTATGTCTCTTTTATATTTCCTGATTGATTAGTACTCGTGTGCTAGTTCACACTGCCCTCTCCCAACCTGCGAGTTGGCCTATATGTTGTATTTGATCTGTTTTCTGGCTATTGCTTAGTTGTATTGGCATTCTCTGTCTGTTTGCTTCTCAATAAAATGTTTCAAACCAGTAAAGTACATAAGTGATTAATGTAAAATGTGAAGTAGATAACTCTTATGCATTTAATTAATGTTCTGCATCAAACATATGTATGTAATATTTTTGATATGGTACAGGGAGCAAAACAAGTTTCAGCACAAGGTATTCCATTAAAGTTGAGAGGACCAAGAGGAAGAGAGAAATATAGTTTGTGTTATAAAAATGTCATACAGTAGTCAATAAAGCAATAGATGTATGTCAGAAGAGCAGGAAAATATGAATTTATATAAGCTTAGTAATTCATTCTTCTCTTTCACAGAGACACAGAGAATAGCATCGCCCCAACAGCACCCTCACCTGCGCAAAGTCTCAGTGTCTGAATCTAACGTCCTTCTGGATGAAGAAGTCCTTACTGACCCCAAAATCCAAGCTCTGCTGCTTACTGTACTTGTAAGCAAACTCTTCCCTCTCCTTTGCCTGCTGTCCTACTGATCTTTGTTCAGAACTTGTGTGTGTATGTGTGTGTGCATTACACTGACATGGAATAAAAATCCTCTGTGAAATAATGAATGGAACTTGTTGGGAAGTTGAGTTACTCATTAATATCTTGTCTAATCTGAACCAACTTCTCACACTTTATTGCTGCATGGTAACAGGTGTGGTGCAGTAATTTAATCGCAAAGGTGGGTTTCAAAACTACACTTCTCCCTCTGTATTCGCGGTTTCCGTATCCATGGTTTCGCTTATTTGCGATTTTTTGTCGACTGACTCTGCCCCCCAAAACTCCTTCCCATCCTCCCGCCTTCTATGCAAGCAATCCCTCGGTTTCAAATCACTTTTGCTAAGGTCCCGAGGTTTTCTTATCCATAAGAGCAGCCTTTCACTTGACCTGACTGTGTAGCCTCTTTTCGTGCCTCAGGCACCTCAAGAGGTTCACTTTGTCTTGGGATCCCACTTGCACCCGAGCTGAGAGGCAGAGAGAAACTTCCCACTTACCCAAAATCATTGCTTCCCCAACAGCGTCAAAGCCAGTGCTTAAAAAAAAAAAAAAGCAACAATCCCCGTCTTCTTTCACAGGGGAGATCCCCTGTGAAAAAATCAATCCCCCCTTATGTTGGAAATCAAGAGCTCGCTGCAGCCGGCGGAGAGGAGGGCTTTGAACGCTCAGCTGTTCAGCTGGGGCTGAAGGCCCCGTGCCAGGAAGAAAGGCCAGGGAGGAGGAGGAGAGAGAGACAACCGCATATCACAAGTGGCAGCACTTCTTGGGGCTGAGGAAATCCTGTAGGCAGGTCTTTTCACACCCTGCCACTAGCTGCAGAAGAAACTGTGACATCCAATGAAAGGGGAACAGAAAGTGGTGCGCATACATACACGGGAAGAAGGGGAGGGGGGTGAGCGAGAGGTGCAGATGGAGGGGGCCTGGATCACGGGGAGCCGCTAATCGTGTCCAAGGTAAGCAAGGGACGGGGAAGCGATTGTTGGTTCCGGCCGCCAGGCACTCAACAGGAGTTCAGGAGCTCAGGAGCTCTTTTAAATTCACGTCGTACACTACTGCATTCGCAGTTTTAATGATAAAAACGCCGACTTTTACAGAAAACCGCGAATAACATATCGAAAAGTTATTTGTGGTTTTTCCATATTCGCGCCTATATCCGGAACGCATCCACCGTGAATATGAAGGGAGAAGTGTATATGGGTTCTAGCCCTGGCTGTTTCTTTTTGTATTTCCATATGTAGTTTGTTTATTTCCAATTTGTAGACTGCTTCTCCTAGTAAGGTTTTCTGCTCTTCCCTTGTACTAAAAGCTAGCATGTAATAAAAGTAGTCTCTGTACTTCAGGTTGACTATATGTGGCACTAGAACAAGCTCAAAGAAGAGCGGCCAAGATGATAAAGAGAATGGAACTCCTCTCATGAGGAAAAACTAAAAAGCTTAGGGCTTTTCAGCTTGAAAAAAAGACAGCTGAGCGGAGAAATGATTGAAGTCTACAAAATCCTGAGTAGTACAGAACAGGACAAGTGGATCACTTTTTTATTCCATCAAAAATTACAAAGACTAGGGGACACTCGATAAAGTTGCAGGGAAATACTTTTAAAACCAATAGGAGGAAATATTTTTTCACTCGGAGAATAGTTAGCTCTGGAATTTGTTGCCAGAGGATGTGATAAGAGCAGATAGTGTAGTTGGTTTTAAGAAAGGTTTGGACAATTTCCTGGAGGAAAAGTCCAATAGTCTATTATTGACACAGACATGGGGGAAGCCATTGCTTGCCCTGAATTGGTAGCATGAAATGTTGCTACTCTTTGGGTTTTAGCCAGGTACTAATGACCTGGATTGGCCACTGTGAGGTCAGGCTATTGGGCTAGATGGACCTTTGGTCTGACCCAGTAAGGCTGTTCTTATGTAGTGATTGTAGTCTGTGTTGGGTTCCTATTCTGATAACACTCCATAATGCCTAATTTCTGTGCTGTCTTGCTTTCATTTTGGCAGGCTACACTGGTAAAGTACACTACAGATGAATTTGATCAACGAATTCTTTACGAATATTTAGCAGAAGCCAGTGTTGTCTTCCCTAAAGTTTTTCCTGTTGTGTAAGTCCTATTCATTTATCATAAACTCTGCCTCTTACTTTATAGTAATATAGCCATGGTGGCTCTAGAATCAGTGTTTATAAAGAGAAGAAGATTGCTCATTCATTTTTTTTTAAATACTTTCATTATCTACAAAGTAATATGTAGAAATAAAACAAAAACATAAAGGACAAAAAAATACCTTTTTTATTGGATTAATTTAATGCAGTTTATGATTAACTTTCAAAGGTAACCCCTTCTTCCTCAGATCAGAAATAAGCAAATGTTGGCAAACTCAATACATAATGAAAACATGAAAGCATTTCAGTGGTAGTTGGAGACAAAGAGGTGACAAAGCAGTTTGAATTTCTTTGTAGTGGGAAAGAAAGCCTTTTTGTCTCCAACTACCACTGAAATGCTTTCATGTTTCCCTTATATTGATTTTGCCAATATTTGCTTATTTCTGATCTGAGGAAGAAAGGAATACCTTTGAAAGCTAATCATAAACTACATTAAGTTTGTCCAATAAAACATAATTTATTTTTTCCTTTGTTTTTGTTTTCTACATGTTACCTTGATGAGTGGACTAACACAACCACCACACCATTTCACTCATCTACAAAAGATGGACACAAGCAAGGTACTATGCCTCTCTGTTGATTTTGAAAACGTTTTCCAAGTTTTTGTATGGAGAACAAAGGGTATAATACAGTGGGAGCAATAACTGTAATTACATAAGGTTGACATGAGAGGGCCTGTTACTAATAAAATGTTGCTTCTGCTTGTTATATTCTTGCATTCAGGATTGCATGTAAGGAAAGTGTTTCTGAAAGCCAAATTATCACAGATGTCTTTATTTTGTAATTAGAAAATATTTTTTTTTCTCTTTAGGCACAATTTGTTGGACTCCAAGATTAACACCCTTTTGTCACTGTGTCAGGATCCAAATTTATTAAATCCGATTCATGGGATTGTACAGAGTGTGGTTTACCATGAAGAATCCCCGCCCCCATACCAGCCATCCTACTTACAAAGTAAAGGTCTTATCTTTTTGTGTTGCAGGATAATATAATTAGTAGCAGTCTTTATTCAGTGCACATGATGATTCTTTCACTATAGTATCTTAATACTCTCTTCTCAAAGGGATCACATCATGTTACAGTTTTATGGCTCTTCTATACCTTCATAGCAGACTCCTGCAAAACATTTACAGAAGGAAGGCACATTTGTAAGCCCCCATTCTGACCCCAGATAGAGGATTACTATACAGGTCCTGGACATGATGGGTTGCCGCTTGAGCGGACTGCTCTGGTCTGACCCAGCAGAGGCACTGCTTATCTTCTTATGTTCTACTATTGCTACCCCTTATGGACAAATATTGGCCAATTGGGCCATCACATCTGTTTGTTAGATCCAACCTGTATAAGCATGAGCCAAGGTGGAAATGGCAATGCAGGACTAGCCTAGTGCAGGGGTGTCAAAGTCCTTCTTCCAGGGCTGCAATCCAGTCGGATTATCAGGATTTCCCCAATGAATACGCATGAGATCTATTTGCATGCACTGCTTTCATTGTATGCTAATAGATCTCATGCATATTCATTGAGGAAATCCTGAAAACACAACTGGATTGTGGCCCTCGAGGAGGGACTTTGACACCCCTGGCCTAGTGATTAGTGCAGAAGTCTGAGAACCTGGGGAACTGGGTTTGATTTCCACTGCAGCTCTTTGTGACACATAACTCTCCATTGCATCAGGTACAAAATAAGCACCTGTATATAATATGTAAACCACTTTGATTGTAGCCACAGAAAGGCAATAATATCAAGTCCCTTTCCCCAAGGACAGATGACATCGCTTTCTAATTTTTTAAGAGGGTCATTTTATAACAGACCACCTCCACATATGTACATAGGTTACACCCATTTTCAAAGGTAAAAATTACCCCCACAGTTAAATTTGCTATTTAATATTGCACAGCTTTCCCATTTTATTTTATGGCTATATACACACAAATTTTATAAATTATGTGCATGTATGCCTATTCTTTCCAAACTTCACTTCTAGAAGTTCCTCTGCTCTTGAGAAACTTACACATAAAGCAGTTTGTAAAGTTTGTGCACATACCAGGAGGTTAATGCACTTGTCTAGGAACTGATCTTTGCGGTTGTTCTTTTGATGGGCACGTCACGTGATTTTCTGATGATTTTATATTAGTGTTTGTTTGATTTTATTTGTTTTATTGAATTATGTATGTAACGATATGTAAACCGTTTAGGTTTAAACGGTATATACATTTTTTAAAATAAATAAAAGCCTCTTTCTGTTCATAAAGCACATTTTACTGCAGAAATATCTTTTAAAATTATCCCTATGTATATTGAGGTTCATATTCAGTGGTGCAGCTGCAACTTAGTAGCTTTAAAATCCATGTACAACTTTAAATAATATAATTTATGCATTGCATAGCTTGTGTGTCTTGTGTATGCATAGTGAGGAGAATATTGAAAGGATTAATAAATGTTATGACATAATAAAAATGCAAACAAACCAAAACTGCAGACTTGTACACGGTGCAGGCAAATTTTATTTTGACAAATAAATAAATCTTAACTAAAAACCTTTTACCCGTCTGGTAAAAGGTTTTTAGTTAAGATTTATTTGTCAAAATAAAATTTGCCTGCACCGTGTACAAGTCTGCAGTTTTGGTTTGATTGCTCTGGTCTGTTTTTTTCACTGCAGACGAAGTTGGACCTCTGGTTCTTTTGTTGTTTTGTTGCTTTATAATAAAAATGCATCCTTTATAATCATAAATTTAATGTTTGGGGGATATCTTGTGATGATACAGTTGAATGACATACATGTTCTTTGCTTTGAGCTCATGGAAAAGGGGGCTACAAATCTGATGAACAAAGATCCATTTCATTTGTTGCCCACTTGCAAATGTAGGTTAATTTTAGCAGAACTCATTTTTGAAAATTTTGCATTTTATTTATTCTGTCCTACAAGAAATAATTATATTAGTAGCAATCTAATTTCAGATACAAATGTAAAAAAAAAATGTTACTAGCCTGTAATTTGAATTCACCCACTTGCTGATTCAGTTTCTAAATGTTTTGGAGAATGGTAATGGTTGTGAATTTCCTGTTTCAGGTTTTGGTTTTAATGGTTTATGGAGGTTTGCTGGCCCATTTTCAAAGGTATGTAAGGGGAGATTTCCTTATCTGTACTAGATGCTTACTACTGCTTATTTCTGTTGTACTGCTAGACATATGCAGCATTGTGACTGTCCCTATGCTCTAGAGCTTAGAATCTGTTTAAGACAAACAGGACAAGTAAAAGAATTTCATTTATTCTGAGAATGGTTAAAAACTACATGGGTATGGACAAGAGAATAAGGGAGCAGGCTCAAAAAGATGGAATTTTAGACTGAGTTGGAATGCACCAACTCAGCAAGTTTATTCCAAATTTGTTTCACTGTAAGCACACTTTTCCCCTACCCCAGCCCCCGACTCAGGGGAACAAATCTGATATCTATTTTATAATGAATAAAAATATGCATGACATCACACAGGTGTCAGACTAAAGGAGGATTGACACATACACACACACCAAGCAATATATCATAATTGTTCTTTTAGGAAACTAGTAAAGACCTACTTGTTTAAGAAATTCTTATCCAACTAAGAACTATGGCCCAGATTCTGTAACTGGCGCCTAATATTAGGCCCCTATTTTGGAGGCGCCCAACTAGATAGGCACCTATCTAAATTGATTAACAAGCTCAATTAAGCTTTATAATCAGCAATAATTGAAACTTAGGCACCTATCAAGAAAGCGCGATTCTGCAACAAAGATGCCTCTAAAAATTTAGGCAGCCTTAAAAAAAATAGGCGCTATGCACGTTAGGCGTGGGCGTGACTACGTGTTAAGGGTCTTGGTGCAGAATCGCTGCTCTTAAGCATGCTTAAGCGCTCACATAGGCGCCTAACTTTTAGTTGTGCCTAGAGCTGGCCTATTTATTGGGTGCCTCCAAAATAGGTGCCGCTCAGCGTGATTCATTAAACAGCACCCAATTTTACTTAAATCGCGCTGAACAGTGCCTATATCGGCGCCTAACTTTTGGCCGCTTCTTATAGAATTTGCCCTTATGTAACTATATCTGTGCCTGATGCTTACTTGTATTTGATCACTGATTCTCCAGTTCTTCTTGTCTGTAAACCGCCTAGAACTCTTTGGGTGTTGGCGGTATAGAAAATAAAGTTATTATTATTATTACTATATCGGTTGGATTTAAACAGTAGTTTTCTGGGCTTTGAGTTTTTATTGACTAAAAATTGTAAAAGGAGTTGAAAATGAAACAAATTGTGTGCCAGAACCGTTGGTCTCATGGAATCTTATGATGTGACCTTGCTTGTTAAAGAACTGTTCATCAAAATGAGGTATTCCTTGTCATCAGTAGCAAATGAATCCAGAGATGAGTGGGTTATGACCATCCACCAGCAGGTGAAGATAGAGAATACAAAAGCTGAGCTCTGTCATACATATAGAAAGGTAAGCCTCCTGGTAAGTCGGTATTCTCTGTTTCCCAGCAGGTGGATGGATGGTCTCTCTCACAAGCCCCTGGTCTTGGATACTTTGCTTATGTTCTGAGTTTCTCAGTTCAGTGAAGCTGGTGGTATTTAGGGTAAGAGGGCCAATTTTAGGGGGTACATCTGGTGGTGCCAGATCCCTACCCCACCTCATCCTCCCTCCATGCTGCTGCCCCATTCTCCCTCCTCACAAAAAAGGGCACTTTTTTGGCATCTTCTAAATGCTTGCAGCCACGGTTTGGAAAGAGCTGAATTAGTTCTCAAGTCAATGTAAACTGCTTCAGGTCTGTCAGCCCTTTGCAATGGTGAGTACACCCTTTAAGTTTCTTATTCTTTTCTATCTTGGCTGAGAGTATAAAGTGCTGTGCTCTAGCTAGGATATGAAGAGCAGCGGCAGAGCATGGTTTGGGATGACCCTCAGGGTCAGAGCCTTCAGATTTGGTGTTGATGGTGGCAGAGCCATTGGGTTACCACATAGACTTATAGCTCAGTCACTAGCACCGGCGGCCATTTTGAAACCCATGTTTTAGGCTCTGCAGCTAGCTATTTTCAGTGTTGGCATAACTTGTGAGCATCTTTCTCCTGTGGCTGATATTACTTCTCTTCTGAGTTTGTTTTCCTGCTTCAAGCTTATTCTTGGACATTCTACTCCTTTCCAGAGCTTTCTGAAGGGGCATTCTGTGATTCCTCTTGGTATTTGTCAGCTGGTGTTTCTGCATCTAATTAGGCTGCTTGATTGTAACTCTGGACCTTTATAATAATATGAAACACCCTAAAAGGGGGTGGTTTAATTGAGATATTGGGGAGAATGGTGAATGAGTTTTAAGTAGATTTGTGGAAAATAAGAGTGATTTCCGAGTTTAATTTCTGCCACTGCAGTAGAATTATATCAATTTGAACTGATTATATTCCTGAGATCAGTTATTGGCTCATCTGGTGAGCTGTACTGATCATTTCTAGGTCAGTTCTCATATACTTTGTGTTTGTGTCTTATTCTTCACTGCATAAGATCTCCTTTCTGTATGTCTGTGCTGCAAATTACAGTTTGTCTTGGCCTGGGACCTTGGCTACAGGAGCTATATTCTGTATTTGTTCAATTGACTCTCTCCCTCTGCATGCTTTACACGTCTGCTAATCCAAACAATCGAACTAGAAGCCATATTGTCTTAGTCTTCTGTACCCTGTATGTTGTATCTGAAAATGAGTATTTTTTATGAATAAAGGTCTTGATCATATGTCTCTTTAGCTATAAATTTTAATATTATTATTAAGACTTAGCCAAAAGGAAAGATTTATAAACTATAAAGAGTTTTACCTCATGCAAAATTGTCATTTCTTTAATAAGACATTAACTGTTTTTTTCTGAGGCCTTCCAAGTGCCTACAAATCCAAAATGTGGCCCTGCAAAGGGTTTGAGTTGAGACCACTGGTGTAACCCGTTCTGAGCTCTCTGGGGAGGACGGGATATAAATCGACATAAATAATAAATAGGTTCTGTGAGTACTTTTGTACCTTCAGTATTGAGCAAATTTCTTCACTTTATCCACATATGGATTAATATGATGGTTTTGACACCCTCAATCATGGTGAACTGTTGGCTCCTATCAAAGTTCCCTCTAATTTTTGCTAGCACATGTGCACAAGTTGCTCAACATGTGAGGCATAGCCTATTTTCACAATTAAAAATAATCATGCTCACAGTTGCTAGGTACATGCGCTTCCTTTCTGACTTGTGTGCGTGTTTTCACACACATGGCTTAGAGGGAACACTGGCTCCTATGACTTCTGCTGTATTTCATACAAGAATCCTTTGTATGATTCCTGCTATTATGTAGGTATCTAGTGTCTGAATTTTAGCTGTGAGTTAGATTTGTCAGGGCCAGTTTGCAAGTCCAGCCATTTGGATAAGTAGCTTCTAGCTTCCTTATGCAATGTTAGTAGTTGTAATGCTCACAGACAGTGTCCAGTGGGACATGGCATTGTTCTTATGCATTCATCTAGCTTTTGCGCTAACTTTCTCAGCCTTTACCAGGTTGAATTTAGGGGATTGGCTGACTTCCTAGAAAAGCCCAGCTTCTGGGTTTTAACCTTGCTTACTGTATCCTGTCACCAAAGCATTTTTCTTAAACCACATTATAAATATGCATTCAGACTCTAGAATTCAGTGCATAAGTTCCTTTTTGACTCTGTTACATATTGCATTTCGTCCAGCTGCCTGTGTTGGTTTGCAGATCCACTTCTCGGCCCTGTCATATTCTTTCTCTGAGGCGCATGGCATTTTCTATATGGCTCCTGCTTAGGTTGCCTGCACCCTAGTTTTTCTCTTCGGTTCTCTCGGGTAGATCCATTATTGGAAGTAGAGTGAACTTTCATCTGTGGTTTGGTCATAGCTTCAACTCTGGTATTTGGGCATTCCTCCTCTCAGCATCAGAGTGTCTCATTTCAGAGTGTGGCATTCTTCCTCATCTCTGATTCTTGATATTAGGTTAATCTCCAGGTTTACGGCACCATCTGGATGTCAGCTAGTGGAGCTATGAGGAGGAAGTTCTCGGCCAACTTGCTCTTCATGCTTGTCCTGCTGCTTTGTTATGAGGAATACTGGCTTAGCAGGAGGCTTACCATCCTATATATGACAGAACTCAGCTTTTATGTTCTCTATGTCCGTCTGCTGGTGGATGGTCATAACCCACTCATTTCTGGATTCACCTGCTGTGATTAAAGGAAAGAAAACTATCAGGTAAGACATTTTTCCTTTTGGGTACAAGTTTACCTTATAAATGTAATACTGGCTAGAAAGTCAATTTATAAGGCAATGAAGAATAATTGTGATTGTGCTCTTTGTGCCTTCATAGGAATGTATGCAGTAGTTGTAAAAATTGAAAACAAAGTTAAAAGAAAAAGTAGTACGTATGGTTAAGGGTTAGAGAGAGAGATTGGAGACTGATATTCATTACCATCTGAAAACTGTTGATTAGCCTTTTCAAATTAGTTGGTACATTCAAGTTTTTATTAAAATTTGATAAATCACCAATCCAAATCCTAAGCAATGTACAAGCAGTAAATGGGAATTAACAAATAATAAAAATGTTCAAACACATTAACACAATTTTAAAAAAAAAATCTAAACAATTTACATGATCCGAGAGGAAAGGGGGAAGAAATTCATTTTATAATAGGATATGAAGACAGTTAAGGAAAAATACAATATGGGAATAGAAGTGAATAATTTGAAGGAAAAGCTAGCAAACCTGTCTATTAATTAAGGTAGATTCATTTGTGTTTCAAGTAAAGTGGTATCCACAACAGTAAGAGTGCCATAGGAAGTGACACTAAGGGTCAGATGTTCAAAAGCTTACTATAGAAGCGAGACTGGTTGTAAACAGTCTAGCTTGAATGTTAGTTTAGCCTCTGATCCACTTATGTGGATGTTTCCAGTTTACCTCACTTCATCATGCTAATGGTGTCCTAGTTGATAAAGAGGGATCGTCCCCACTGAGATACAACAAACACACAACATGGAGGGCTATGTCCGTCAACGCCCACAGTCTGGGAAATAAGATCCTAGACTTGGAAACAGAAATGAGGAATGCCGACCTGGATGTAGTGGCAATATCTGAGACCTGGCTCACAGACTCCCACGTGTGGGACATGGTCATACCAGGTTACAACTTGCTTCGCCGGGACAGGGAGGGTAAAATGGGAGGTGGTGTAGCATTATATAATAAAGATGACATTAAGGTCACCAGAATCACGGATGTACAGTACACTGGGGAATCCCTTTGGGTAAATTTGGCCAGAGGGAAGGACAAATGCCTGTATCTTGGCGTAATATACAGACCCCCAAGACATCAAGATGACCTAGATATGGAATTAATCGGAGATATAGAGAATATCACCTTGCGGGGTGACACAGTATTGGTAGGTGACTTCAACATGCCTGATGTGGATTGAGTCACACTTTCCTCTGCTTCCGGCAGCAGCAGGAAGCTAATAAACTCTTTGAATGGAGCAAGACTCAGACAACTGGTATTTGAACCAACAAGAGATCAGGCAATACTGGACCTAGTACTTACCAATGGGGAAAGTATCACAGAGGTCTCGGTGGGTGAAACTTTGGCCTCCAGTGACCACAATATGATATGGTTCAATATCAGGAAAGGATTCACAAAATCTAACACAATGACCAAGGTTCTCAAATTCAAAGACACAAACTTCTAAGACATGGGAGACTTCGTTCACCAGGCGCTACAAATCCAAGCAGACACCGACAGCGTGGAAGAAATGTGGTCAACTTTGAAAGCCACCATACAGGAAGCAACAAACCGCTATGTTAAATCAGTAAGCAAACGGAGTAGGAACAACAAGCCACAGTGGTTCTCTACGGAGATCTCGGACCTCATCAAAGAGAAGAAAAAAGCATTCATCTCTTACAAACAATCAGGGACACAGAACTCTAGAGTAGAATATCTGGCCAAGTCAAGGGCCGTCAAAGCAGCAGTTAGGGAGGCCAAATTCCGCATGGAGGAGTCTCTAACAAAGAACATCCAGAAAGGAGATAAATCTTTCTTCAGGTACATCAGTGACAGAAATAAGAACTAGGGCGGGATAGTACGTCTCAGAAAACCAGACGGAGACTATGTAGAAACGGATTCGGAAAAAGCCCAACTGTTAAATAAATACTTCTGCTCAGTCTTCACCTGTGAGGCGCCGGGAATCGGCCCTCAGCCACAGACAAGGGTTAAATCAGTTGACCCGTTTAGTAATTTCAAGTTTACACCCAGCAGCGTCTACTGCGAGCTGTCAAAAATCAAGGTCAACAAGGCAATGGGGCCTGACAACCTACACCCTAGGGTGCTCAGGGAGTTGGGTGATGTCTAGCGGAACCGCTATCCGCGCTGTTCAGGTACCTTAGTACCGGTAACGTCCCGATGGATTGGAAGACAGCTAACGTCATTCCACTCCACAAGAAAGGCTCCAAGATGGAGATGGCAAATTACAGACCAGTGAATCTCACATCAATAGTGAGCAAACTAATGGAAACCCTAATCAAACACCAATTGGATAGGATCATGGACGAGGAGAATCTACGGGATCCCCGCCAACATGGATTTACTAAGGGGAGATCCTGCCAATCCAACCTGATCAGCTTCTTTGACTGGGTGACGAGGAAGCTGGATGTTGGTGAGTCCCTGGACATCGTCTACCTGGATTTCAGCAAAGCATTTGATAGCGTACCATACCGCAGGTGGATAAGCAAGATGAGGTTTGGGTTTGGGCACATTGACCAATTGGGTTGGGAACTGGCTTGGAGGTAGGATTCAGAGGGTAGTGGTGAATGGCACCCCCTCCGAAATGTCAGAGGTGATAAGTGGAGTGCCACAGGGCTCCGTCCTGGGCCCGATCTTATTCAACATCTACATAAGAGACTTGACAGAAGGGCTCCGAGGAAGAATAACATTATTCGCCGATGATGCCAAACTAAGCAATGTAGTGAACAAAAAGCACAACAGACAAAAATTCAATGGCAGACGATATGATGCATGACCTACTTCTACTGGAGCACTGGTCTAGGTCCTGGCAACTCAGTTTCAATGCCAAAAAATGCAAAGTCATGCACCTGGGAAGCCGAAATCCATGCAGGATTTACACCCTAAATGGCGAGATCTTGACAAAAACTGAAGCAGAAAGAGACTTAGGGGTGATTGTCAGGGAAGACATGAAGTCTGCAAATCAAGTAGAGCAAGCTTCATCCAAAGCAAGGCAAATCATAGGTTGCATACGCAGGAGTTTCGTCAGCCGTAAACCTGAAGTCATTATGCCACTGTATAGATCCATGGTGAGACCGCACCTGGAGTACTGTGTGCAATTTTGGAGGCCGCATTACCGCAAGGATGTGCTGAGACTGGAATTGGTCCAGAGAATGGCCACCAGGATGGTCTCGGGATTCAAGGAGCTCCCATACGAGGAGCGGTTAGGAAAGTTGCAGCTCTACTCACTCGAGGAACGTAGAGAGAGGGGAGATATGATCGAGACATTCAAGTACTTCACAGATCGCATCGAGGTGGAAGAGGATATCTTCTTTTTCAAGGGTCCCGCGGCAACAAGGGGGCATCAGTGGAAAATCAGGGGCGGGAAACTGCACGGTGACACTAGGAAGTTCTTCTTCACCGAAAGGGTGGTTGATCGCTGGAATAGTCTTCCACTTCAGGTTATTGAGGCTAGCAGCGTGCCAGATTTTAAGGCCAGATGGGACAGACATGTGGGATCTATCCGCAAAGATAGATAGGGAGGGTCATTGGAGTGGGCAGACTTGATGGGCCGTGGCCCTTATCTGCTGTCTATTTCTATGTTTCTATCTTCTGCATCTTGTTAGTGGTTCAGTTGAGCCCCCTACCCTTCCTCCCAAGCCCTAACTCATTATCTGTGGTGGTCCAATGGCTAGACCTTGCCTTGTTCCTCATCTCAACAATCCATAGTTGTATTCTTTCTGATTACACATGCAAATGCTTCGAGATAGGTATAAATGTGTATGTATAATCTTGTGTGTGCATGCTTATTTTGTAAAGAATATGTGTGCATTGTAGCTTTGCTTCTGTGAGTGCCTGTGCTGCAGTATGTAGACATGCAATTTTAAAAATGCCACTTTTTCTTATGTGAAAGACTCTTAATACACAGAAAACCAAATCTAAAATGGCCTTCTTAAAGTAGCAGTCTGAGTAGATAAATGGTGAATTAAATGAGGTTGGAAACTGAACTTTTTCACCCTAGATTAGAGGAGGGGTTGGGAGATAAGAGAGTTGCGCTGTCCTACATGCATTTAGGCTATGAATAGATGGAGGATTTCATATCCCAGTACTGTGAAATCAAAACTTGTCACAAGTCTAAACTGAATAGAGATTGCTAAGATGAAGGAGGAGTGTAGACCTAATGTTAAATGGGACATAACAAAAAATAAAATCTCTCTTCCAGCAAACACAAATTCCAGAAGATGCTGAGCTCATCGTGAAGTTTCTGGATGCCTTGATTGACATGTATTTACCTGGAATTGACGAGGAAGCCAATGAGGAATCCCTCCTGACTCCTACATCTCCTTATCCTCCCGCGGTACAAAGCCAGCTCAGTATTACTGCAAACCTTAACCTTTCTAATTCTATGACATCACTAGCAACATCTCAGCATTCCCCAGGTCAGTCAAAATATAAATATACATTTTCTTAAAACAATAGGCAATGGGACAGGGGGCAGAATACTAATTAAAATTAAACTGCATGCATCAAACAAACCAAATACAGATAGGGGGGGGGAAGAAGAATGGAAATAGTTGGTATATTTTTATAGTTTAGTTTTATGTGTACCTTAATTATATAAGTGCAATTATGCATCATGTTATTGATGATTGCTAAATGAATGTAAAGTTTATTCTTATGTGATATATATATTATGTGTAACAGTTTATTTCTCAGTATTGGGCAGAACTGCATAAAGTGGGTAAGAGACATGATCTCTGGAAATGCCTTCTACTACGAAGGAAGGCTTATATCTGTTTGATGCATTAAAACTAGTAATTGTGAAAGATTTCTGTGCAGAAAATAAGCTAGTCCAATCAATGTATAAAAATTGAGAGAATTCTGTCATTAGGGGGACAATTATTTATTTATTCAATTTCTATACTGTTCTCCCAGGGAATCTCAGAATGGTTTATGTGAATTTATTCATGTGCTCAAACATTTTTCCCTGTCTGTCCCGGCTGGCTCACAATCTGTCTAATGTACCCCTGTACCTGGGGCAAGTTCGCAATAGCCCATACCACGCATGTGCGAGTGTCTTCCCGCCCGATGTAGGCGCATTCAAAGGCTGTTGTCGCTTTGCCTTCCCCTCTCGCGGGTTTTCTTAACTTTTTTTTAGTCATCTTTATTTCTTTTCATTATTTTTCGTTTTATAACTAAACTAAAAATAAAATTTACTTCTTTTTTTCTTGTTTTTGCCATAGGCGGGTTTTGGCCTGGCAGGGCCTCCTTTTTCCCTCAGCCATTGATTTTGTTTTAGCTGAGGTGGTCTTCCCATCCATGTCATGCCCGCTGATGGGATTTAAGAAGTACAGTCGCTGTGCTCGAACAATCTTGCTTACAGACCCTCACAGCTGGTGCCTCCAGTGTCTGGGTCCTGAACACCGCGTTCTATTGTGTAAGCGCTGCTCTTTGCTGCAGAAACGAACTCTTAAAAACCGCATCATGCAGCAGGAAAAGCTGTTCGGTGTTGCAATGGAGAGTGAACCTGCATCGACTCTAGTGACGTTGACATCGAAGACCTCAACACCAAAATTATCAACACCGGTGGATGCACCATCGTTGACCCCGGTGTTGCAGTACAGTATTCCCCCGCAAATTTGTGGTTTGTGGACTCACTCATTTGCGGTCTGCTCCGACCATCTCTTCCTGTAGTAATGTCAAGCTATACCAATCAGGAGCTGCATGTCAAAGCAGCTCCTGATTGGCGTAGCCCGACTTTACTACAAGAGGAGGCGGTCGGAGCAGACCACTAGTGACTTTCTTCACCCACCGGCGCTCAACTGTCCTCTCCTGCCTCCCCTGCCTTTTGACAGGTGAAAAACCGTATTTGCGGTTTTTTGAAATTTGCTTTGGGGGGAGTATTGTACACCATCCCATTGGGTAAGCCAGCTAAGAAGCCTTCCCCTTCAGGGATGCAAGTCAAAAAGGCATTGAGCCAAATCATGCTGTCCTTGCACAAGTCCCGTAAGTGTACCATTCCTTTATCAAGGAGTGCCTCTACATCAGCATCATCCTGGCCGGAACATGTAGCTGCGCCCAAGGTACCAGTGACTAAGCCTTCCATACCGGTGCTTAGCCTGAAGCAAAAGTTGGAAGCTTTGCTTCGGCAGGAGCTCGGGGACCAGTTCCACCAATTGCGCCCGACACTGATTTCTCCAGTGCCGGTCCAGCCTGAGCATACCGAGGGTCATCCTTCCCGACATCGTCGATGCTTCTGTGGTGCATTCTGTTGAACCAGTACATTGCTCCGCTCCATATCCAGGTACCGCTCTCCTCAGCGTCAGTATGCTGAGGCACACTCTGCTTCCAAGCATCGCTCCACCTCTTGACGTTCTTCGTCCTCCAGACACTTGGACCGCAGTCACCCTAAAACTTGGAAGAGGAAGTGATCTGAGGCCTCGATACTGAAGGGATACCGGTCCGGCAAGGTGTCAAGCAAGACCAAGCATTCCTACACCCCGATGCCGAAGTCTCCAATGATTCTGATCAAGATCCTTCTCCATCGGCTACCAAGGTTGAATCTTCCTCAGCCTCAGACTTTCCTAGACGTTCTCCAGCCACGGAAACATTGCTGACAGAAACTCTATCTTTCTCTAAGTTTATCAGGCTGATGGGTAAAGATCTCTCCATTCCATTAGAGACAGATTCCAAACATAGCAAAGAATACTTGGAAACACTTAATTATGACCAGCCACCTAAGGTGCTGCTCAAACTACCGCTCTATGGTATCTTGAGAGAGACTTACAAAAACTTGGAGTCCCCTCTTTCTGTGCCGGTAGCTCCTAGAAAGTTGGAATCCCTCTATAAGGTCATTTCTCTTCCGGGATTCGATAAGCCCCAGCTTCTCCATCAATCCCTGGTGGTGGAATAAACTGAAAAATCTGCTTCAGCCAGTGTCTACGCTTCTGTACCTCCAGGAAGGGAGGGATGCACAATGGATAAGTTTGACAAGAGATTGTATCAAAGTTCCATGTTAGCCAACAGGGCGGTTAATTACAACTTCTATTTCTCCTGCTATTTGAAACATCTAGTATGTTTCTGCTCGCAAAGCTAAAGGTTTCCAGCAACTGGTTTCTTCTGTCCTTCAGCTACACAAATATTTAGGGTGCTTAGCTTATGACATTTTTGAACTCACCTCTAGGGCTACGTCCATGTCGGTGGCTATGCGGAGACTGGCCTGGTTACGTGTTTCAGATATGGACATTAATCACCAGGACCGGCTAGCTAATGTCCCTTGCTTGGGTGACAAGCATTTTAGAGATTCTGCAGACACCGCCACCCAAAAACTATCATCTCATGAAACTCGTTAGGACACGCTAGTCAAGCCCAAGAAGAAACCAGCTCCACAGTGATCTTTCAAGTCTGCTTCCTCTTACCAGAGGAGATTCTCAGCTAAAGCCTCTGCTCCACCTGGGCCGCAACAAAAGAAACAGAAGCAGCAGCAATGTCCTGCTAAGTCTCAGCTGGCTGCTCCACTCAAATTGCATTAATCTTTTTCACCTGTTACTGGAGAGCATAACCAAAATCACCATCTCTCATCCTCTTCCTCAGCCAACAGGGGGACGCCTTCAGCTTTACATCCATTGCTGGGAGCTCATCATATCGGACCTTTGGGTCTTGAAGATCATCTGGGAGGGTTACCATGGGTTATGTCAAATATGATCATGTTATGAGCACTGTTATCAAGTGGCCCCAGAACCATTACCTCCCACACCAATTCATGCACTCCACTAAGAACTAAGTCTAGAATTACTTTACCTCTTGTCTGTTCCTGAACCATCTGTTCCATAAAGCAGTCCTTTGTGGTAGAGAAAAGCAGCAAGTGTGTCCTGATAATCCTAAATATTCAACATCAATAGAGGCTATTGTTAGTAATATATAATTTATCTTTAAAATCAAGCATGATACCAGAAGATTGGAGGGTGGCAAATGTAACACCAATTTTTAGAAAGAGATCCAGAGGTGACCAGGGAAATTATAGACTGGTTAGCCTGACATTAGTGCTGGACAAAATGGTAAAGACTATTATAAAGTACAAAATTATTGATTTAGAATCAGAAAATAATATTAAATATTGAACTAAGGCAAGTACTGGGCAGACTAGCACGGTCTGTGTCTGTATATGGCTGTTTGGTGGAGGATGGGCTGGGGAGGGCTTCAATGGCTGGGAGGGTGTAGATGGGCTGGAGTAAGTCTTAACAAAGATTTCGGCAGTTGGAACCCAAGCACAGTACAGGGTAAAGCTTTGGATTCTTGCCCAGGAATAGCTAAGAAGAAAAAATTAAAAAAATTTAAATTGAATCAGGTTGGGCAGACTGGATGGACCATTCGGGTCTTTATCTGCCGTCATCTACTATGTTATGTTATGTAGAATAATGACATACAGGCATGCCATGGTTGACCCTAACCCCTGTTAGTCCTAAAGGGTTTTGATATAGAGGTGGATCTCATTGCTGCCCTCTGCCAGCTGGGAGAATCTTGTAATTCTTGGTATCAACCACTGGAGCAAAAACAAATGCAGACAGTGTCAAGATGGATCTCAGAAAGGGTTGTCTTCACATCTTCTAGTCATAAACATACAGATTGATTTAAGAGGTTATTAATTGTATATAAAGTTTAGCACAGTCTGGCTGATAAATGACAGTAAGTATGCTATACAGTGTCCAGCAGTTACTTCCTGAAGATTGGTACTCTGTAATGAGTATATCAGATGTTAGAAAAGTGTGCAGTAATTTGAAAATCTTTTCAGGAATAAGCATATATAACAGTTCATAGTGTAATGCCAACCCAGAAAAGCAGGGTTATTTTTTGTAGCAAAATGAAAGCAAGCTTTGAGACACAGATGAATTGTTTTCCTTATTGGTTCAACTCAAAAGGAACACATTAATTGATGCTGTGAAGTATCATACTTTGCTATAACTTGATATAGATATACAGCACGGTTGCAAACTCAAGTTATTTTTGCTTACAGTCATACTGACAACCTAACTTTTTGCTGACCCACATTTGACCATTGTTCTGTGTGCACCTGAGAGTCACATGGAGGCGGGCATATCCTTTTTTATGACTTGGCTATCCATTGTTAAATGTATGAAATCAGAGTTAATTCTAGAACCCAACTAATGCTGCAAATCTTTTTGATTTTATTATTTGTAGGCTTTTAATCATAGTTTTTCTTTTTTATTCATTGTTTCCATGGAAAGGAAAGGATTCATGCCTAAATAATTGGCCATGTTTTTACTGTTGCTTTTTCCTTCACCATAATATCTTCCATGCAAAATATAATATTACTGTCTTTATCATTTATGTAACATTTAAATGGCAGGTTCGGTATATTAAATGTAAATTGTATAAGACACTGAGCCATCTTAAAAGATAGTCTTTTAATTATGTTAGTAAAATGTAATGAAATTATTCATTTTTGTCTGTTATATTAATTTCTCCTTTCATGATCATTATTCACTTTTTGTTTTTTTGTTTTCTGTTTTGTTCTTTTCTTTTTCTCATTCTGTGTCTGTGAAGCTTCTCTTCCTTGCTCTAAATCAGCAATTTTCATGCAGCCACTCGTTCATCAAGGTACTCTTTACTTTCATCCTATTTGCACGAAATACTGCTTTAATCTGCACTAGATTTAGGTCCATGGCATGAGAAGCAATTTATGTAACAGGGGATCAGTAACCGAGAGCACAGCTGCTTGTATGTAGTGCAACACTGGCACATTTCATGTGACACCCCAAATAGCAAAATGGTGTTATCTTCTCCACTCTTAACACAGGGGAACAATATGAAGTCCGATACAGAGGGATAAGACTATTTTGATGGTACAAAGCTTTTGATTCTGCTGGGAACAGAAACTGGTTATTTTCTACATATCAAGCTACTGTGATTTTAACTAAATCAGGGGTCTCCAAACTTTTCGCCATGAGGGCCACATTGAGTACTTCAGCACTTTTCAGTGGGCTGTAGTAAAAAAAAACAAAAAAACCTCTAGATATATGAGTTTTATTGAAAGCAGAAAAATTTATAAACTAATTACAGAGTATGTGAGAGCTGCCTACAACGCCGCAAATTGACATGGTCAATCGAGGCCGAACAAGAATGAAAAAATACCGCAAAGTATACAATTACGATTCACTATTAAAGTTGTGAATAATATTAAAATAATATGGAATATCAATATATATTGAACACAATTTTAATTAATGCATTTGAAATCTGTCAACATCCTGTGGTTTTGTTTTGTTGGGGGGTTTTTTTGGGGTTTTTTTTTGCAGATTCTCATTGGAAAATTAGTCCAGTTAGCACATTTCTGCACAATTCTTCTGCAGGCCGGATAAAATCATAGCGTGGGCCAAATGTGGCCAGTGGGCCGTACTTTGGAGACCCCTGAACTAAATGATTCTAATGTTCAAATGTGTCAGTTACAAAAAAAAAAAAAAAAAAAGTGGCTTAGCATATGCTGTTTACTGTTCCAGTATGACTTCTGAGTTGGTGCACAATGCTTAAAGAAAAGGTTTTAATTAAAACAAGAATCGGACTGTCCCTGTTCTCTCCATTATCTTCCTCAAGAGATGCTCCTTTTCTTATCTTAATTATCAAACCTTAATTTAAATGATGGTTTGTCCTTCCTTAGTTATCGGCAACATTTCCTTCTTTATATTTCCTTTTTCATTCTGTGATTTGCTTGACCTGCTTCAAGGTTTGTAAATGCGAAGGGGTGAGGAGATAATAACTAACAGAGGCCTGAAAAATTAGGTAATTGCCGGAAGGCTATTGCATCAATGTTTTTCCTAACCTTGCTCCAGATAATATCTAAGGAAAAAGTGAATGCCAGAGGAAATGGTGCTTATTTGCTGAACAATCGTGAGAGCACTTTTTCACAGAAAAGGGAGCTTTGTCCTCCTTTCTGCATATGATACAGGTGTAGTCAAATGCTGTGTCTGTGAGACAGTAGGGAATAGCCTCTTACAATTTAAGGTTCTGAATAGGGCTGCTATAGGCAGACTAACGAGCCACAAATACAGTGAGCATCTAAGCCATATTCATATTAAATTCAGAAGAGTCTTTTAGAAAATAGGCTATCCCTTCTTCTGAGATACATTTTTAATCTAACCTATAAGTGGTTTTTATATTTCTACAATTAAAATGATTGCCCATTTTGTATTAGATGATGAACTTGAAAGGTTATATCCATATTCTAAGTAGCATTTTTATATTCAGAAGACTGTTTTATTACTTCTGGGGGAATGCTGCGCAAAAAAAATGGAAAAGTCTTTAAAATTCTGCACCCATTATTTGTTGTTTTCTTTTGCAGAATTCCCCAATTATAAGGGCTTTCATCTCCTCCAAGGCATGAAATACCCCCCTCCCCTCACCACCACCACTACCACAGCAATTTCCCTTGTACCTTCCTGTAAACTACCACCCCATTCCATTGACACATACACACCTCATGCACTTTTTCAAGGCCCCCCCCCCCCACTCTATCATAAGAACATAAGATTTGCTGCTGCTGGGTCAGACCAGTGGTCCATTGTGCCCAGCAGTCTGCTCACGCAGAGGCCCTTAGGTCAAAGACCAGTGCCCTATTTGAGTCTAGCTTTACCTGCGTATGTTCTGTTCCAGCAGGAACCTATCCAACCTTTTCCCCTTCTGCTCACACACTCCATCCATGTGGTGATCAGTGGATGCCAGATGATCACCCACTAAAACATTAGAAACACTCCCTATTTGTAAGCATTAAGTCCAGTATGACTCCATCCTGCGTGGGTTCCATTGCCAACTGCTGGAACAGTTCTCCTTGTAGAGAATCCTGGATTTCCCTACTTCTAAAAGATCCTGCAGTAGGAATAACCCAATCAACATCTGGCATGTTAAAATCACCTATTAGTAATATTTTCTCTTCCATAGCTATATTCTGAATGTTTATTATTAAATATCTATCCACTTCTTCTGTGAAGGAGGTCTGTATATTATACCAACTTAAATACATTTTCCATTCCCTCTTTCTTTAGCAACAGCAGCAGATGAATCCAGAGACCAGTGGGGATAGCACACATCTACCAGCAGGTGGAGATAGAGAAACTGATTAACAGGTGGTCTTATTAGCTGGCACACCTCCTGTGTCTTCAGTATGCTCTATCTCCCAGCAGGTGATGGTCGCTATTCAACTAGCTCCTGGATTCTGGCTGTGACTGGACGATTAATTTTCTTCTTTTGAGAATTTTTCTCTTCAGTAAGACAGGGGTGTCCGGCTGAACGGTGCCGGCTTTGGGAGTTACACCTGGGCCCCCCCAGGTCCCTGCTCCACCCTCCCCTCCGATGGATTGAGGGGTATTGATGATTCTCTCACTTTTTTCTTCTTTCCCATTTAAAAAAAAAAAAGAGAGAGAGAACTGGCGGATGTAGCTGGACTGTACTTCTCTGACAGTCTACAGTTTCCAGTGTTAACAACTTTCCTGTAGCCTTTGGTGAGAGGAATTTTACTTTTACCTTATTGTTTCTCCTGGTTTAAATAGCTTTACTGTTGCTGTGGGTGAGAGTAATGTTAGTGTCATAACTTTATTTATTTGCCGTTTTCTGCTGAAGTGTTTCCGTAGAAACATAGAATTTGACGGCAGAAGAGGGACGGCGACCCAACAAGTCTGCCCACTCAAGAATCCTCCCTCCTTGGTGTACCCATCTTTTATGCATAACTCTGTAGCACCCCCACCTATTTGTCCCATCGACTTTTGAAGTCGAGTACGCTACTAGCCTCGACCACCTGGCGTGGAAGTTTATTCCATCGATCAATCACCTGTTCGGTGAAGAAGTATTTCCTGGTGTCACCATGAAATCTTCCCCCCTTAAGTTTTAGCGGATGCCCTCTTGTTGCCGTGGGACCCGTAAGAAAAAATAATTCTTCCTCCACTTCAGTGCGACCGGTGATGTATTTGAATGTTTCTATCATGTCCTCTCTTTCTCTGCGCTCCTCAAGAGAATATAGGCGCAGTCTGGTCAGTCATCCTTCATATGTGATGTCTTTAAGTCCTGGATCATCCTAGTGGCCATTCTCTGGATCGACTCCATTCTCTTCACATCTTTTTGATAATGTGGCCTCCAAAACTGGACACAGTACTCCAGGTGAGGTCTCACCATGGATCTGTATAACGGTAGTATGACTTTAGGCTTTCGACTGATAAAGCTCCTTCTGATGCAACCCAGCATTTGTCTAGCCTTTGCTAAAGCTTTCTCCACCTGATTGGCAGCTTTCATATCTTCTCGGATGAGAACTCCCAAGTCCCTTTCTGCAGTGGTTCTCGCTAATTTTTCACCATTCAAGGTGTATGTTCTGCATGGGTTTCCGCTCCCAAAGTGCATTACTTTACATTTTTTGGCATTAAAGTTTAGTTGCCAAGTACTGGACCATTGTTCCAACAAAAGCAGGTCCTTCTCCATAGTGCTGGGCCCGGTTGCTCTGCCCACAATGTTGCATAGTTTTGCATCATCAGCAAATAATGTAATTTTGCCTCGAAGTCCCTGAGTTAAATCCCTAATAAAGATATTAAATAGCATCGGGCCCAAGACCGAGCCCTGTGGCACTCCGTTGGTCACCTTTGACGTTTTTGAGGGGATACCGTTCACCATTACTCTTTGAAGTCTGCCGCTAAGCCAGTCTTGTACCCATGCTGTCAGTGTTTTTCCTAGTCCTAACGAGTACATCTTATTCAATAACCTACGGTGTGGAACACTATCAAAAGCCTTGCTAAAGTCTAAATACACGATATCCAGGGACTCACCCTCATCCAGTTTTTTTGTTACCCAGTTAAAGAAGCTTATCAGGTTGGATTGACAAGATCTTCCCTTTATAAAGCCATGCTGGTGGGGATCCCTTAATCTTTCATCATCTAGAAATGTGTCCAATCTGTTTTTGAACAACTTCTCCATCAGTTTACTCACTATTGATGTGAGACTATTGATGTGACCTGCATCCCTTTTTGTGGAGTGGGATAACATTGGCAGTTTTCCAGTCCAGGGGAACTTTCCCCTCACTCAGGGAAAGATTGAAGAGCACAGCTAACGGCTCCGCCAGGACATCCCTCAGTTCTCGAAGTACTCTAGGGTGTAGATCGTCTGGGCCCATAGCTTTGTTTACTTTTAATTTCGATAATTCTTGGTAGACTTCGATAATTCTTGGTAGACTTCGCTCTAAGTAAACTCCATGTCCCGGAATGGGTCCTCCAAATTCCCCTTTGTCTGTAGCTGAGGACCGGATCCTGGAGCTTCACAGGTGAAGACTGAACAGAAGTACCGTAGTTGTTGAGTATTTCTGCCTTGTCTGCATCCAAATCTGTAAAGTTGCCGTCAGATTTCTTTAGGCGCCCAATACCGCCTGTGTTCTTCTTCCTATCGCTAACATATTTAAAAAAGGATTTCTCCCCTTCCTTTACTAGCTATGTTTTCTTCCATCCGTAGTTTGGCCTCTCTGACTGTCGTTTTAACTTTTCTGGCTTTAGCCAGATAGGTTTCTTTAGCTTCCGGTCGTTGTGATTGTTTGTAGTTTACAAAAGCTTTTTTTTTTTTGCCTTACTAATTCTGAGATCTCCGCGTAGAACCACTGTGGTCTAATTTTTCTGCGTCATTTGCTCTCGGTTTTGATGTATATGTTGGTTGCTCCTTGCAGGGTAGATTTTAGAGTCGACCATAGTTCCTCTACCTTGTCTGTTGTACTTTGGTTTTGCAGCACTTTGTAAACATAGTCCCCCATGTCCTGAAAGTTAGTTCCCTTAAAATTTAGGACCTTAGTCAATGTGTTTGGCCTAGTGGTTCCTTTCTTGAGGTGGAACCAAACCATGTTGTTGTTGCTGGATGCCAAGGTGTCTCCCACCGATACCTCTGTTACACTGTCACCGTTGGTGAGCAGCAGGTCCAAGATTGCCTGGTCCCTGGTGGGTTCTAATACCATCTGCTTGAGGTATGCTCCTTGCATGGAGGCAAGTAGCCTCTTACTGCCGCTGGTTGTAGCGCAAGATTTGTTCCAGTCCACATCGGGCATATTAAAGTCTCCCACCAGCACTGTATCTCCATGCAGTGTGATGGTCTCTATGTCATCCATTAGTTCATCGGCATCCTCCTTTTGTCTTGGTGGTCTGTATACAACACCAAGATATAGGCATTTGTTATTGCCCCTGGCAAGGTTCACCCAGAGGGATTCTCCCGTATACTTGATGTCTGTGATATTAGTTACTTTGATGTCATCTCTAATGTACAGAGCTACTCCTCCGCCTGATTTGCCCTCTCTATCTCGACTGAGTAAGTTATATCCTGGTATGACCGTATCCCATCCATGGGACTCCGAGAACCATGTTTCTGATATCGCCACTACATCGAGGTCGGCGTTTCTCATTTCCGTTTCAAGTTCCAGCATTTTGTTGCCCAAGCTACGGGCATTAACATACATTGCTGTCCATTCTATCTTTTTGCATGGAGTGATTTCTGACTGAGATAGTTTGTCCCCTTCATTCATGCCTTTATCCCCCTTAATCTTGCCTCCAGTTCTGCCTTTGTCACCTTCATTCTTGCCTTTGTCCCCTCCGTTCTTGCCTTTGCCCCCTTCCATCCTGCCTTCAATTTTGCCTTTGTCATCCTTGTTATTGCCTCTGTCTTCATCGGTGTCCCCTTCATTCTTGCCTTCAATTTTGCTTTTGTCATCCTTACTATTGCCTCTGTCTTCATCAGTATCCATGTGATTTCTCCCCTCTGTCCCCCTGTCCATACGATTTATTTTCTCCCCTGGCTCCAAGATGGAGTCACCATCTCTCCCTCTGTCTCCCATTCTGCCGACTTGATTTCTTACCTCAGATACTAAGCCTGTGGCTCTTGCTCCACCTCCCTCCTTCCCTCCCTCTGTCCCCTTCAGTGTTCGCGCGATTTCTTACCTCCGAGTTACTTACCCAACTTGAGTGAGAGTGGGTCCCCTCCCCCGGCTCACCTAGTTTAAAGCCTTCCATAGTAAGTGAGCCAGGCGTCGTCCCAGGACATTCTTCCATCTTCCGATTACGTGCAGCCCGTCTGGTCCCTGTAGTGCATCTCCGTGGTCCAGGAAGCCAAAGTTCATCTCCTTGCACCATCCACTAAGCCACACATTAGTCTTCCCTGGCTCTTCCTTTGTCTCTTACCAGTAGGATGGAGGAGAAGACCACCTGCGCTTCCAGCTGCTTCAGTTTTTCTCCTAGGGCTCTAAAGTCTTCCTGTATCTTCTCCGGTGAGTTCCTGGCAGTGTCGTTTGTCCCGATGTGGATGAGAAGCATTGGATAAGTGGTCTTGGGGCTTGATTATTTTTCCAATACAGGTAGTCATGTCTTTGATCTTGGCTCCTGGTAGACAGCAGATCTCTCTTGCTTGTAGATCTGGTCTGCATACCGGTCCCTCGGTACCCCTCAGCATGGAGTCCCCAATGACAACCACTCTGCGCTTCTTCTTGGGGGGGTACTGATTTGTTGCTTCTTGAGTTGGTGTCGTCTGCTGGGTTTTGAGGTTACACTCTTGGAAGTCCTTCTGAGTATCCTCCTGAGTTCCGCTGGTGGGTCTATCTTGTAGGAGCTGGAATCTGTTGCTTAGGGTGATCTGTGAAGTCGATGTGAGGTTGCTGTGCTTGCTTGAAGATACCCAAGTGGAGGACTGTCTTCTTTGTTTGCTTGCAGAGGTGACTAGTTGCCAGGTTCCGTCGTCCTGAGTCTCTTCTTGTTTGCTTGCAGAGGTGACTAGTTGCCAGGTTTCATCGTCTCGAGTCTCCTCTTGTACCCCAGCCATTACTTCCAATGCTGCATGCCCGGTTGGTTCGGGTGTCTTGAGAATGGACCTGTCTTCGTGCAATTGTTCAGAGACCTGAGACAGTTCTAGGAGGACTCCATCGATGAAAGCCTCGCTGCACTTCTTCCCTCAGACTCGTCAGTTCCTGCAGGATGCCTCCATTGAATTGTTGCTAGGTGTCTTCTTCTGTCTGTACAGAGACTGAAGTCCTCAGATGGGGCTCAACTTCGGTCTGTACAGAGATCTCCGCCTTTCATCGGGGGGGGGGGGGTCATCTTCAGTCTGCACAGAGACTGCCTTCATCTGGATTTCTTCAGCAGCCGGGGAGATGATCTTGATTGTATTCTTGGTGTTTCTCGTCTTCCCTGCCATTCCTGGTCCTGTCTTTTCACTTGGGTCTGTACTCTGGTTGTTGTTTGTAGTACGGTTGTATTCCGGTTGTAGGTCTGCCTTCCTGCCTGTTGTTAGTCTCCGGTTGTTAGTTTGGTAACTGTGTGTTGGTTTGCCTACTTATGTCGATTTGTCTGCTTGCTGTGTATGTGTTGGTAGCTGTGTGTTGGTTTGCCTGCTGTTAGTTATGTTGGTAGCTGTGTGTTAGTTTGCCTGCTGTTAATTGCAAGTGAGTTAAGTGGGTTTTTTTGTTTTGTTTTTTATACCTTGCTGACCCCAGGTGTTCTGTCGTTTGCGACTTGGCTCTTCTTAAGGCTCTTTGCAAAGGCGCTCTCGCTAAGGCGAGCGCCTTTGCCGCGCGCCGAACGCCGTTGGCTCGCCTCTCTGCTTCCTTCTCGTGCGGTGAGCTGTGAGCTGCGCCTGTTGGCTCGCCTCTTATGGAGGAGGAGCCCAATCGCTAGATGGTGACGTGATGTGGTGGGGTGGGTGGAGCTACTCTCACCACTACCCTGCTGTTGCCTGCTTCTACTCCGGCGCCTCGCCTCTCCTTCTAGCGCCTCGCCTGCTCCCCTGCCTCTCTGCTTCCTTCTCATGTGGTGAGCTGTGAGCTGCGCCCGTTGGCTCGCCTCCTTTTATGGAGGAGGAGCCCGGTCGCTAGCTGGTGACATGGTGGGGTGGCTGAAGCTACTCTCGCCGCTACCCCGCTGTTGCCTGCTTCTACTCTGGCGCCTCGCCTCTCCTTCTAGTGCCTTGCCTGCTCCCCTGCCTCTGCTTCCTTCTCCTCGTGCGGTGAGCTGTGTTCACTTTCTTTATTGTGTCTGCTGGTTGATTAAGTCTCTTAGGGGAGTTCATTGTTCATTTTGTCGACAGAGTGGTGGGGAACAGGTGTTTGCGTGTAGACAGCGCCGAAAACCATAGGGCCTGTGTTCGGCCGGCTGAACACACCCTGCGGGGGGAGGCAATAACCAGCCATTGCTATTTTTTCCTGCCCGCTCGAAGCGCAGCCCAGCTCTCCTTCTCTCGTGTGCGGGAGAGGTTGTTCACGGAGATTGAACTTAGGGCTCTGTGGGCGAGATTACAGTAGTATCATGCTGATGGAATTGTGCCGTTCCCGCGCACAGGAGGAACGCGCGGGTTTTCTTCTGCAAGCAACAGTGCTACTGCATTCGTTGTCCTTTTTTCCCGGGCCTCGTTTCCTTTCTTTGATTCTGCGGCAGCTGGGTTGTCTGAGTCAGCCGGGTCAGCAAGCATGAGACAGGCTCTGTTTTCTCCCAGGCCTCTGTTGATGCACAGCGCTTTCCTCTTGGATGGGGCCCATCCGGGTTTGCCTAGGGGCGCTTTGGAGGGAGCCTCAGTTCTATGCTCAACTGCCCAGTTTCGGTTGATATCTCGACTGGGGCAGCAGGAGGCAAATCGCCGCTGAGGGAGTTCAGCGGCAGGTGGATACCCGGAGCGAAGTAACGATTTTCCTTTTATATCCCGGGGTATCTGATAACAAATACACATGAAGGGATTTTCTTTCGTTGTGCCTCGGTGCAGCGCTGCATGTCTCTGTTTCTGCTATAGACATTTTTCCTAGTGGTAGTAGGAATTGATTTGGACTTCGGGAAGTCTGTGATGACAGAGCATGGGGGCCTGGTCGCTCTTCACTTTTTGGTGCGATCGGGACCGTCTTTTTTGTTTCTACAGTAGTAAAGCCTCCGTGTTGCACAGGTTGTCGCACAGGTTTCTGAACCTGCTATCCTCTCAGGGCGCCTGTTAGCCGGCCTCCCAAATTGTCAAGACTGGTTCCACACCTATTTGTGGCCCTGGCCAAGTCACTTAGTCCTCCAAGACTACCACTTTGCCAAAAAAAAAAAGAGGCAGTATACAAGTCCATATTTCCAACTTGATCCCTATCCACATTACTATGTGGGACCTCTTTTCAGCTTTGAGCCGCGACACAGGTGGGTCTCAGGGTGACGAAGCATATGTGTCCGTTGGAATCCTCCATAAGGTTCTCATTTGGGATTGCAGCCTGGGATGAGGTTGGCAGCTTCTAGTTTGTGTCTCGTGCGCCTTCCCTTTAAGGGCAGTTGATTTTTGGGAATCCGGATGATGGAGGTTAATGCAGGTTACTCCTAGGAGTTCTTTTAAGACCTCCCCGTCACAATGTTGTTTTTCATAATTCCATGATGTATCGCTGCATGGATGTTCTGTCTTCCGATGCAAGCCTGGAATTTTTGCAGAAGTATTCCTTTCGTTGGTCCAGAAATTGCAACTTGCGTCCTGCACGTACCCAGACCTCCCGCGCTTTACTTTGAAGGGGTCTTGTCTCCCTCTGCCAGCTCCTTAGGTATATGTCTGTCAGGCTTTCGGGCGGGGGAGGAGACGTGATGATGTCCGGTCTTCGGGCTTTGGATGTTATTCAGGGTAATTGCAACTTTGAATTCTCTGCCATTCCAGATTCATTCTTGAGGTCACCGTGTATTGAGCAGCCATAGGTGCCGATTGTGCGACTCCCTCTTCAAGTGTTAATGGAATTAGGGCAGTAGTTCCAGTTCCTCCGGAACAAGGGGCAAGGAAGGTTATTCAATTTACTTTATAGTGCTCAAGAAGGGGGGGATCAGTCAGCTCGGAGCTGGATCTCGTATGGATAAATTAGCTTCTCATAGTCAGTAATTTCTGCAGGGACGCGGTGCAAGTCGTTACAGCATTTCCTCCAGAGGAGTTCCTTCCAGAGCTCAATCTCAAGTAGATTGCTTCCATGTTTCTAAGTAGACACTGCATGGGTGGTATTTCCATTTACCTCCTAGGCTGCCACTTTCTGTTTCAACGGTTGCCATTTGTCCTAGCCATGGTTCCACAGACGTTTTCGAAGGTGATGATAGTTCTGGTGGAGTTTTCTCACGAAGATTCAGGTACATTTTTTCTTAAATGTATAGTTGATTCGGAGTCTTCCATATAGAACGGTTTGACAGTGGCACAAACGGGTCTTTTCTTTAACCCCGCCTTATTCATTGGAATATCTGGGGGGTGGGTGAGGAATGTGTTCTTCCCAGAGTTCGGAGCAACATGTTACTGTACCAGATTCCTTTCTTCAGTCACCAAGGCCGAGGGTATGGGATTATGTACCAGTTCTATTATCCATGTTGGCGACTCTAAAGGATGGTCTCGGGCTTGCTTTCATCTGAGACCGCTGCAGTAGTCACTTCTGTTCCGGTGCTTTGAGGCATTTCCAGCCTGCATTCATGTTCTCCAGTGGACTTCTCAAGAATCGCTCAGCGAGTTCTGTCGGTTCAAAGGCATGCCACGGTCATCACTGGACAGGCTCATTCTCACCAATCAGGCAAGTCTATTAAATTATGGGGCTCAGTGTCTTCAATCCTCAACACAAGAAGTCTGGTCTCTGGCGGACATTCAGTTTTCGTTCAGTCTTCTGGGGTTGTAGACTATTCAGGTTTGTGCTTTAGGCGTTTCAGGCCATGATTCCGGACTGGTCGATGAGAGTCTTTACTGCCAGTGTCACGCCGGTGGCATTTCTCATCAGTCAGGGAAGTTCACAACGTCCTCGGTTGTTGAGTGCGGCAAGGGTCTAGCGTCGGTCAGCGGTGGCTCATCTTTTATCGGCGGCTCCCGATTCCGGACAAGAGCAATGTTTATACTGAATTATTCACATAAATCTTCTACATCCCGAAAATTGGGTACTGTCAGTTCAGTTGTTACAGCTCATTGTTCAGCTGTTACAGCTCATTGCTGAGATTTCCTAGACCTTGGTCTCCTGGCCTAATCTCAACATACTGACTTCCTCAGTTCTTCATCAGTCGCAGAGAACAGTCTGTTGGTTTATCTTTTGCAAGTTTCTGAAGTTTTGTTATACTTGGTAGTTGTTTTCTGTTTATTGCCTGTTTTGTTACTGAATGTGGTTATGGGAAAGCAGTTTATGGGAAAGAAGATTTTTACATGATAAGCATATTACTAGTTCCGGATGCTTGGGCAAGGAGCAATACTGAAGGAGGTGTGCCAGCCAATAAGACCACCTGTTAATCAGTTTCTCTATCTCCACCTGCTGGTAGATGTGTGCTATCCCCACTGATCTCTGGATTCATCTTCTGTGTCTAAAGGAAAGAAAATTAACAGGTAAGAACATAATTTTTCCTTCCAGATTGTCCCAGAGTTCATTTTCTTTACCCTGCAATTGTGTTGCTTCAATATGATCTTTACTATAATACCACTTCCCCCTCATTTTCTTCCTATTCTGTCTTAATTTAGCCTTGTCCATAGCAACAGTTATTACTTGCAGTACACATAGCAACCAATAAGAAAACAGTACAAATCAGTCAGAAAGTTTCACATAAGCAATAGCAAATTGCCGTATATTCGAATATAAACTGTGATTTTGGGGCTGTAAAATTGGCCCAAAAATGGAAGTCCCGGTTTATATTTGGGCCAGCACCCTCCTCCCAGAATTATTGCAGTCTGCCTTCTCTCCCTGTCCTATCATCATACCTCCTCTGCTGATCCCTGGTGGTACAGATGTGCAGAGGGCAGGAGCAAGCTTTCCGTGCTCCTGCCCCGCTGCTAACCTGGTTGGTGGCGGCTGCCGTGAGATCAGGTTTCTTCAGCTGCTGAGAGGCACCGAGCAGGAGAGTGCTTTGATGCTGCTGCTCGATGCTGAGCGGCTTCCTGACTGACTGGGAGGGAGGGAAGAGGGCTGGGTTCAGTGCCTGGCAGGAAGGGGGCTGGGTGCAGGGGAAGGAGGGAAAGGGGCTGGGTGCAGTGCCTGGCAAGGAGGGGGCTGGGTACAGAGCCTGGCAGGGCAGGGCACTTGAATATTAAGCCGCCTGAGTTATATTTGAGTCAACCATTTTGTCTCCTTTTGGGGAGGAAAATGGGGGTCTTGACTTATATTCGAGTATATAAGGTAAATGAAAAATAATTCTGAATAGCTTAAAATGCAGTATATCACAGCTAGGGATTTATAATCCTTTTGTGTGTATGTGTATTTCTGTGGTGTGTTCTTTGCAAGAGGTGGTAGCTGGAGGTAATGCAGCAGATGATAGGGATAGTTGTGGAGGGAGGGACAGTTGAGAGGGTATTTTCTTTGGTGTAGGAGTAGTTAACGGAATGGTGAGGTAGTTTTAGATAGGGAAGTTATCATGAGGAGACAGTTGTGGAAAGTATTTTGAGGGAAAAGGAGTGTACAAGGCGATGGGACATTTGTGGGAAGTTATTGTGGGAGGTAGTCTTTGGGGGCATTTTGAGAGAGGTAGTACAGTTTTACCAAGTGGTGGGGGAAGTCACAAAAAATAAGTTTTTTGGATGGGGCAATTTGAGTGGTTGGGAGAATAGAGAACAAGAAGAGAGTTTGAAAGGAGTAGTCTCTTTTCGGAAGAGGTGTTTATTCCTCTGGAAATCCTGTTCTGATTTGGCTCATTTTCAAAGTTGATATGTCTTTTATTTGTTGTTTTGTTCTTCTCACATGCCAAATTTCATTCCATTCCATTAAACTTTCAGAGAACATAGTTGCCATACTGGGACAAGACCAAAGGTCCATCAAGCCCAGTATCCTGTTTCCAACAGTGGCCAACCCAGGTCACAAGTTTCTGGCAAGATCTCAAAGAATAAAACAGATTTTATGCTGCTTATTCTAGGAATAAGCAATGGATTTTTCCAAGTCCATCTAGATGCTAACTGCTTTCATCACATTCTCTGGCAACGAATTCCAGAGTTTAATTACATGTTGAATGAAGAAATATTTTCTCTGGTTTGTTTTAAATCTACTACCGTATTTTCACTCATATACCGCGCACCCGTGTAAAACGCGCACACGGGTATAGCGCGCGGGAAACTGTAATTTATGTAAAGAAACTTTTATATACCGCGCGCACCCATATACCGCGCATGCCGCCCTGACTCTCCTTTCGCCCGCCCCGACTCTCCTCTGGCCACCCCGACTCTCCTCTGGCCGCCCCGACTCTCCTCTCCCCCTTTAAGTCCTGTCCCCACCCTGAAAGCCTGATGCCCCCCCCCCCCCGACGTCCGATTCCCCCCGCAGGACCGCTCGCACCCCCCCCCCCGACGTCCGATTCACCCCCCCCCCCCCCCCGCAGGACTGCTCGCACCCCCACTCCGAAGGACCGCTCGCATCCCCACAGCCTCCCCACCCCCCCATCATCATGGAGAAGCTCCTACCGTTCTCCTGCTGCTTCCTCTGCCAGCGGTCCTGGGCCTTCTGTGAGCCCTGCTCTGAAATGCTTCCTCTTCCGACAGTCCCGGCCCTTCTGTGAGCCCTGCGTCTGTGCTGAAGCATTTCAGAGCAGGGCTCACAGAAGGCCCGGGTCCGCCGGCAGAGGAAGCAGCAGGAGAACGGTAGGAGCTTCTCCATGATGATGGGGGTGGGTGGGGAGGCTGTGGGGGTGCAAGCGGTCCTTCGGGGTGGGGGTGCGAGCGGTCCTGCGGGGGGGGGGATGAATCGGACATCTGGGGGGGGTGTGAGCGGTCCTGCGGGGTGAATCGGACGTCGAGGGAGGGGGGAACTATGTAAAAAAAACATTGTAAAACGCGCTCACGCGTATAACGCGTGCGTTATATGCGTGAAAATACGGTACTTAGTAGCTTCATTGCATGCTCATAGTCCTGATATTTTCTACTCCACTCACTATTTTATAGACCTCTATCATAGCTACTCTAAGCCATCTCTTCTCCAAGCTGAAGAGCCCTAACGTTTCTTAACAGAGAAATCATCCCATCCCTTTAATCATTTTAAGTGAAAACAATTTTTATTGAACAATCAGTAAAACAGGAAAAAATGCAACAGACGATACAGTAGATGTTCAAGAATGTTTCGTACCATATACAACAATACCCACCGCCCCTTTAATCATTTTTAGCGCCCCTCTCTATACCTCTTCTAATTCCCCTATATCTTTTTGAGATTTGGCAACCATAATTGCACACAGTATTTGTGGTGCAGTTGCACCATGGAGCAGTACAAAGGCATTATAACATTCACATCTTTGTTTTCCATTCCTTTCCTGATAATTCCTATCATTCTATTTACTTGTGTAGTCATTGCTGTACACTGAGATGAGGATTTCAACATATCCGCAACGATGACTTGTAGATCCTTTTCCTGAGCAAAGACTCGTACTGTGGAACCCAGCATCATGTAGCTTTAATATGGATTCCTCTTTCCCACATGTATCACTTTGCATTTGTTCACATTAAACTTCATTTGTCATTTTGATGACCTGACTCCCAGTCTCGCAAAGTCCTCTTGCAATTTAACAACTTTGATCAACTTTGTGTCATCAGTAAATTTAATTATCTCACTAGTTATTCCCATCTCTAGAACACTGATAAATATGTTAAAAAGCAGCAGTCCCAGCACAGACCCCTGAGGAACCCCACTATTTAACCTTCTCCATTGAGAATATTGACCATTTAACCTTACTTTCTGTTTTCTATCTTTTAACCACTTCTTAATCCATATTACCTCATATTCCATGACTTTTATTTTTAAAAACTTTATTAATTTTCAAATCAGTAAAAAGTGCAGACACTATACATACATACATTAACCATTGCACTTATTATCAATCAATAAAATTACATAAAGAATAACCCCCCTACTATTACTTATATATATATATATATATATATATATATATATATATATATATATATGAACAAGGAGGAGGTTATTGCGGAATTGACCGTCCTAGGATTCAAAAGCAAACTAGAGGTACATCTCCTTACGAGAGGCATAGAAGGATATGGGTGACTAAAATTACGCCAGGTGTACACCTGGCAGGGCCTCCGCATGTGTGGATCACCGAACTTGATGGACCGAAGGTCTGATCCAGAGATGGCGCTTCTTATGTTCTTATGAGTATAACAAAGAAATAACCCTCCCCACCCAACCTCCCACCCTACCCTGGATGTGTGTAGAAATTACAAAAAGTAAAGATAAGAGACAATTATGATGAAGTGATAAAAGACGTCACTGGGCCCCACACCAATTTAAATACATTACTATGCCCCAACATATCAGCATTTATCTTCTCATATCTATAGCATAAGCATAAATTTGCCCACCAGAAAGGAAAATTAAGGCGAACATAATTTTTCCAATTGTATGTGACCATCCCAGTCATAATAAGGAACCGTCTGCTTTTATATCGGTCCAAAGGGGGTTTAAGATTTAATAATGTCCCACATATGACTACATCATATGTCAGTGGAATCGAAGACTCCAATATGGTATTAATCTGTCCCCATATCGATTTCCAAAAATTAAGTATTAAATGACAATAGAACAAATGATCCAATGTCCCTATTTCAAGATGACAGTGGCAGCATCTGTTAGATTTAAAACTATCTTAACTTCTGCAATCGAACCGGGGTCCAAAAAGTCCTACGCAACAAGAAAAACCAAGTTTGTTTCATTGATGCTGACGCTGTACATCTCATTCTCCATAAAACACATTACCTCATATTCCATGACTTTCTAATTTCCTCAGAAGTCTTTCATGAGATACTTTGTCAAATACCTTTTGAAAATTCAGATACACAATATCAGCTGACTCATCTTTATTCACATGTTTATTTCACCCATTCAAAGAAATGTAGTGGATTGGTGAGGCAAGATTTCTGTTCACTAAATTCATTTTGGCTTTGTCTCATTAATCCATGCTTATGTATATGCTCTTAATTTTGTAAATTTGCCCCAGACAGACAAATGGATGGATGGAAAGTTGCTTCTCAACTCCTTTTGTATAATTATGCCTGACCTACATAGGCTCTAAGTTCTTACAGGATACTTGACAATTTTAGAGGAGCTAAGAAGGATTGTCTTAGTAATATCTTTCAGTTAAGCTGTTACCTTGGCTTCTGTATGACTAGTTGAGATGTTTATATTGTAAGTACAAATTTTTTAAATTTTATGCATTATTCTAAATAACAAATAAACAAAAACATTGCTACTGGTATTACTATGTCATTGGCTGTCTTACAGAATTAGGATGCCAACTCTGCTGTGTACCTTTTTAGAGATCTGAATTGATTCAATTCTCTTCATTATTCTTGGACAAGCAGGCAGCATATTCTCACGTGGGTGATGTCATCCACAGAGCCTGGTACAGACAGTGAAAAGTGTAGTGTTACTTTATGCTTCAAAGAAGCTTCACGATTGCCCACACCGTCTATGCACGAGTGCCTTCCCACCCGATATTGGCTTGTGGTACCTCAGTTCTTCCTTCTCCGTGGAGCGAAGAAGTTCTAGTTGGACTTCATCCAAGCATTTTTCCTAGCCTTCTGACGTGTTTCTTGCTACCTTCTGGTTTTATTGTTGGTTTTTCTTGATAACTTTGCTCTCTGCCCTTTATATGGCATTTTTTCCATCGAACTCCATTTCTTTATTTAATTTTTTAATTTTGCCTCAATGGCAGACATTGAGCCATTTCCTCTCATGTCCAAACCAGCATCAGGGTTTAAGAAGTGCACTCGGTGCAACCGACCCATTTCATTACTGACCCACACAAGTGGTGTCTCCAGTATCTTGGGCCAGAGAATTGGGTGGACTCATGCATCCATTGTTCCACTCTGCAGAAATGGTCTCTGAAAGCCCATCTTATCCAGAAACAAAAGTTATTCGAGACACCGTCAACTTCCATGGCATCAGAACATAAGTCATTGCCAGCAGTACTGGCATCATCAGCTCCATCAACGACAGAGTCGGTACCAGCATCGGGTAAGCCAGCTATGAAACCACATTCACAGCAGACGTCGCAGGCATCTCTTGCAATGAGCCCTCAATCAATCATGCCAAGCATTGACCCCATTGTTCCCCATTGTTGCATGAGGTGTCATCTGTGCACAGCACCTCATTGGGGTCACCATCGCCTCTACGTCCGAAGTACTTGTGCAACAAGCAGTACTGGTGCAATCGATACAGAGCCAGTTAAAGGAGCTGTTGCACTGAGAGCTTGGTGTGATTCCACAAATGCAAGCAGCACCAGTGCAGTTACAGTCTTCCTCGGTACTGGCCCAGCCTAAGCATAGCGCATCAAGGCCCCATGGTACCACATCTTGCTCTCCTCCTGCTAAAGCCAGTCCTCAGACAGCATCGAGGTCTATCAAATCCCAGACTCTTCGACATAAATTCTCAAAGCACTCACGATATTGATCCCCCATCTTCATCATCGGATTAGTACCGACACCAACATCAGAGTTCTTCTCGATGTAGAAGTCGATATCAGACTCCTGCCACGTCCAGTCATAAGCACACTTCTCCACCATCTTATAGAGCCTTGTAGATGACTGAATATGATACTGACCTTTCTCAGCATAATGACACTGAGCCAGAGCCTAACTTATCAGCTCCAGAGTCATATGGCATACCTTCTGACTCATCACCGCCTGAACCTAGGCGTCGTTCTCCTCCAGAAGGTGTGTCCTTCACCAGATATTTCCAACAAAAGGGGAAGGCTCTCCTTGTCCTCAAGAAAACAGATACAGAAGCAAGGGCGGAACTTTTAGAAGCCTTGGATTTTGTTAAGCCTTTTAATGACCACCTTAAGCTGCCTTTTCATCATTTCATGAAGGACACAATGCTTAAAAACTGGGGGATGCCTTTAACTTTACCAACAGCTCCCAGAAGAATAGATAATCTTTATAGAGTTAAATCCTGTCCTGGTTTTGACCGACCTCAGTTGCAACACCAGTCCCTACTAGTTGAATCTACATTGAAGAAGTCTTCTAGCACTCGAGTATATGCTAGTGTGCCTCAGGCAGGGAAGGCTGCACTCTTGTAATCTCCCCGGTGTCTGCAATACTGGACTATCTTTTATATCTCTCAGACTCTGGCCTCAAAACCTCTTCAGTCAGAGTTCATCTCAGTGCTATCAGCGCTTTTCATGCTCTCCTTGATAGTAAACCTCTTAACTACGCAACCTCTCATTTCCAGATTCATGAAAGGACTATTAAACTCAAAACCTCTGCTCAAACTGCCTCTGGTTGTTTGGGACTTGAATATGGTTCTCACCAGTCTCATGAAGCCTCCATTTGAACCTCTTGCATCTACTGAAATGGATGGGCCATTTGACCTTTATCTGCCATCATGTTTCTATTCTCAAACACCTTATTTGGAAAGTAGTCTTCCTCATTTGTATTACTTCAGCTCGTACTTCGGATGCTACAGGACGTAGGGGTTATGGTGACCCACATGAGGTGCTGTGCATGGTGCTACTTAAGCTCGACGAGTTAGTGAACACCAAGCATTAGTTTCTGACCCTCCATTTTTCACCATAATAAAGTTGTCCTTCAGACTCATCCGAAATGCCTCCCAAAAGTAGTCACAGAATTTCATCTTAATCAAACCATTGTGCTTCCTATGTTTTTCCCAAAGTCTCATTCTCATCCCGGAGAAACGGCTCTTCATTCTCTGGACTGTAAACGTGCCTTGGCATACTATTTACAATGCACAAAACCATACAGGACTGCTTCTCAACTGTTTATTTCTTTTGATCCTAACAGACTAGGAGTTCCTGTCGCCAAACATACTATTTCAACTTGGTTGTTGGCCTGCATTCCCTTTTGCTATGCTCAGGCTGTGTTGCTGCTAGAGGGACATGTAACAGCACACAAAGTCAGATCCATGGCAACCTCAGTAGCTTTTCTCAGATCTACTTCCATTGCTGATATATGCAAAGCTGCTACTTGGTCCTCATTTCATACCTTCACATCTCATTATTGTCTGGAAACATTTTCCAGACGAGATGGTAGATTCGGCCAAGCAGTACTTCACAACGTATTTGCTTCTTGAAGACCAACTCTCCCTTAATCCCGTTTTCAGTTAAGCTAGGGAGTCCCACATGTGAGAATATGCTGCCTGCTTGTCCTAGGATAAAGCACAGTTACTTACCATAACAGGTGTTATCTGGGGACAGCAGGCAGATATTCTCACGTACCCTCCCACCTCCCCTGGTTGGCTTCATAGTTTTCTTGCTGAACTGAGGTACCATAAGCTGACATCAGGCATGCACGGTGTGGACAATCACGAAGTTTCTTCAAAGCTTAAAGTATCACTACACTTTTCACTGTCTGTACCGGGCTTCGTGGATGACATCACCCACATATGAGAATATCTGCCTGCTGTCCCAGAATAACATTTATTACAGTAAGTAACTGCTTTCTGATTGTAATTATGTACAGTGGTACCTTGGATTACGAGCATAATCCGTTCCAGGAGCATGCTCGTAATCCAAAATGCTCGTTTATCAAAGCGAGTTTCCCCATAGGAAATAATGGAAACTCGCTTTGATACGTTCCCCCCCTCCCCCCCACCCGCAAAGGCCCCCTCGCCCCAACCGCCCCCCCCCCCCCCCGCCAGTACAACTTAAATTTACCCGTCTAGCACCAGCACCGGCACGCAGGCACAGCTCATGTGCCTAGAAGATCTTCCGGCTTCGGTTCCATAGACAAAGCGCGCCTTTGTCCCGGCGCGCTTTTGACCTGACACCTCCGGCTTCTGCCTGCCTTGAGCATGCATCTGCGCATGCTCAAGGACTTCTATTCACCCTCTCGCCGGTTCGCACGGTGGCAGGGGTGCCGGTTGGAGCGAGGGGCCTTTGCGAGCAGGGGGGAAGCGATGCCGGTTATGGGGGGGGTGGGGTGCTCGCAAATCGAGTCAACACTCGGTTTGCGAGTCAAAAGTTTGCTGAGTGTTTTGCTCGTCTTGCAAAACACTCGCAAACAGGGTTACTCGCAAACCGAGGTTTGACTGTACTTTGTATTGAAGACAGCATATTCAGGGTTACATTTAGTCAACAATGCTTGCAACTGAAGTCATGAAAAAAGAATTCAGTGAGTAGCCAGGTCAGATAAGTCAATAGCTAATGCAGATAAAGTTTTATTTACATAGAGGGGTTGTAATTCAGTAAGATACAGTAGATTACATGTTTAAAGTTCTAATAGGCTGGTTCTATTTTGGTATGGCAGGTTTGCTACAGTCTGAGTGATCTATTTGAAAAGTATTGTATTACTTTATAACAAGAATCTGTGAATTTGTGACCCCACCCTCCTTAATTTTAGAGCCCTAACTGCTACATTTCAATCAAATTTAGAAAGTCTTTCTAGTTCTGCATTTTATTTTACAAGCAAAGATATTTGCTATCATCAAGAGATTTGTGGATTGGCCATGACATCCATGAACTGCACTCCAAACTTTTAGAAGAAATGTAACTGTTTGCTGAATCCTAGCGCCCAATATTCAGAATTATTTAACTGGATAGGAGGGGCTTCTACTCCATTAAATGGCATACATTTAACACGCTGAATATTACCCTTTAGTGGAGAGGTTTTACTTTTGATTGTCCTGTTCTAAAATTTTTTATTATATCAGGAGTAATCCACTGTGTGAAAGGATAGCATAGCTTACTCCTCAGCACCTCTTTTCCCCTCTTGTTCTGTGGTTATTTTCAAGAAGGCAGTACTGTATTTTAAATTTTTTTGTCTTGTTCAAAAAGGATTCAACCCAGCTACAAAATAATAATAGAAGGGGGTTAACAGATAATTTGATATGATTCAGCAAAACATGGTATACAAAATGACAACATGTGACTGCTCCTTTGTTCAGAACTGTGAGAAATATAAGTAATTATCACTCTCAGAAGAAGTATGTAAAATTCAGCCATTCCTATTTTACTTAAGTTAAGAGTGAAAAATACCAGTTTTCTCTGAAGGTGATATAAACTTTGCATTAAGATTTACCTAGCTGGACACTTGAATTTTGCCTATATAAGCTGCCTCTGTTCAGTGCTGGTTATGTTTGTGCCATGGTTGCTTCTATAATCTTGGTTAGGCTACTTTTAACCTTACAGTTGTATGTTTACCCTTTTCAATGTAATGAAAGGAATATGTGGAAGGTAAGGCCTCAGAATTTTGCTGTGTTGCAGCCCATGATATTAGCTGAATACAAAACAAAACAGAATATGAAACATTTTAAAGGTTTAGTCTATTTAATCGTACGTACAAAACCCTGATGATGATTTGTGTTTGGCTGCAGGAATTGACAAAGAGAATGTGGAACTTTCTCCCACGACAGGACACAGTAACAGTGGGAGGACACGACACGGATCTGCAAGCCAGGTGCAGAAGCAGCGAAGTGCTGGCAGTTTCAAACGGCACATCATTAAAAAGATTGTATGAAGCTTTGGAAATCAAAAAAGTACAAAAGAGAAAGATTTCTTCTTGTGGACTTTACTAGTGACCCCTACCAGTCATGATGCTGCACTTAATTTTAAATATCATCATACAGTCAGCCATGTTGCCAAAAGAACAACTCTTCGATGTATCTGCCTGAATTTAATGCCACCTTCAGGTTTCTTCTGTTTCAATATCTTCTTGTTTTAAACCAGTGTTCCAGAACCATTGTTGAAAAATTAATTTGTAGATACTGAGGTTCCAGAATGAAAGAACTTTTGTAGCTAAAGAAAGCACTGAATCCACTTCAGTAACTAATATACAGTAGCCATTTTTTTATAAATGGTTCTCTGGTTTTGTCATCTTTGCCTTTTCGTTGTTTTGTAAAAAAAAAAAAAAAAAAAAAGAGAAAAAAGGAAAGTGTTAATGCTACATTTTTTGCACAGTTTTCAAAAGTGGTGGCTTTATGGGAGAGAAAAATAAGATGATTTTTGTCTTGTTTGTAATGAAACTCCTTTTAGATATTATAGCTATGGACCCTTTTATTTTTTTAACATGCAAAGTCAGTTCTGCAAAAGTTGCATTTTTGCAACTGAGGACCTAATCAGAAATGGTGCACCTTTTAAATAAAATAATGTAACTTCTTTATCACACTGAAGAATTCACGATAATCTCTAGCACTTTGGCATCAACAAATTCAGCATTTATTCTTTGATACCTATTACTTCCCCAGGTATTCATTTATATGAGGCACAATACTGTATTTCCCTGTTTTTAGTGTCTATCAAATTTTCTAATGGAGAAACTGCAGGGAAATTTTCCCATTTACATTCAGTCTTGCATGCTGAGCTGTTTCTTTTCCTGGGAATGCAAGTAATGGCAGTATTAATTCCAAACTCAAAGATAGCTGCTGCCAGAACGGATCAGGTGGTGGCAATGCAAGTGCAGAGAACCCGTCATTTGCAACAATCTATCTGTATTCTCACAGGGATGAAGGGTTCCAAAAATAAAAAAATAGCTACTTGGCAATTTTTGGAATAATTGAATTTGAAGATACCTAATCATGTTCTAATTTATTAGTTTTAATGTGTTTGAAAGTAAAATGCAAAAATATTGATTTTACCATGCCCAGGCTCATACGCTCTAAAATAGGCACACCTGCTTGATGAAATGCTGCACAGTTTATTTATATTATTTTTGTAAACGAGCAAATCTGTTTTAACCAATATATATCTGCAGTAAAACACTTCAGTAGGTGAGAACTGACATCTTTGTTGACACGTCAAATAGGAAAGACATTTTAAACTATTTGTGAATTCATTGTCATGACTTTTTTTCAGGTGCCCCTTAATTTCATGTGGGTTTTATTTTTTTAACATGTTTCTTTTCCTGTGGACACTGCGCGTTTCAAGGTGAAGGATTAAGCAGTGTGGGAGTTAGAAGTATTGCATCAGCACAGTTCAGCCCAACAGTTAGCACAAGTATTATCATGCCCACACAAATGCAAGATGGGACGGTACATAACTGGAGTGAGCTTAGCATTTGAATTGGTTTCATGATGTCAAGCTCTCACTTGGAAAAGCTCTGGTGGTGCAGTTTATCTGGCTTCAGGCTTTCATTTCAATGTCAACCTATGTTGTAAAATAAATATAGGTTTTAATACTCGCTTATGAAAAATCTGGGGGCTTATAAGTAATTTGAAAAACACGTGTTATCACTGTGAAAGATTATTACCCTAGCATAGGATAAGAGCAGTGGGGGAGTATCCTGGTTTGCTGCTGTTCAGGTTGATATGTAGTAGGTAGGTATAGTGTGAGTGGTATAAAATGCCAACATGGAGAAAAATGTTAACATTTTGTTCACGGTAGTAAATATGCATTTTTGACCACTATGAGTCAAGGGTATGTTATCTTAGGTGCTTATTTTTAGGGTGACTGTATTTACTGCTTAAAGACATCTATCCCAGGCCTCAGTATAGTCCTAAAACCACAAAAGGCTTTACAAAATATGTATAGTGTAAAAAAAAAATATATAGTATGATTAAGTGTATTTCAATAATCCAAAATCCACAGCTAAATTAGTAGAAAATGGTACAATAAAATATTCAGATTGCATCATTATAGCATATAACCCATACTTATTCAGACAGAATAATAATCAGTATAACATTAATGTAAATAAAATTACCTTTATTTTATTGATTCCCAAAAATAACTTAATTTCCTTTTAATTTGTTTACACTCCTGGAAAAAACTATGAACAGAAACCTAATATGCAAATATAGTTTGCCAAAATATGTTTTTTAAAAACAAAAAAAAAAACTCTTTATTAGTTGTGGCTATTTTGAAGTAGCTGTAACGTTGAAAAATATTGAAGGTTTGTGCAATTAACCAAACATTTTGTTTTATTATTATTACTATTTTTGGTAATGTAGAACCTACAGAATAGAAATAAGTAAAATGTTACAAACATATGAAGGGTATTAAAAGGTAAGTGAAGTTAGGAATAGAGCAACAACTCGGTGGCAGGTCCCATAATACTTATTCCTCATAATCCAAAGATTTCATATATTAAATGGGTACTGTACAGAAGAGATTTCTATTTTTAGTCAAAACTCACTAGTTGAAAACACGTATCAGTTGAGGTCCTAAGTGGTAGATTTTCTATACCAAGCTCAGATACTTGTTTTTCCTCTTTTTGTCTCTTAAAATGTCACTTGAAAACAAGCAAGAGGTGGGAAAACGTAATGAATGCTTTGAGCAGATTTTTCAGAACACTAAGATTTTCTGAAACTGTCACAGAATCAGGTCTGTTTGGTCATCTGATCAGACGAGCGACATTTCTGTTTTGATTCACCATGTTAAAGTTGTATGTTGCTTAACCACAGCCTGAATTGCACAATGGGCAGTGAATTTGGAATGTACCACCCACTTCCCCCATGAAATTTCAAAATCCATCAGCCACTAGGAATTGTTCCGCAGATGCTCACATCTGTTGGAACCCAAAAACATAACCAAGATATGTCTGTCTGCTCAAAACAAAATTCATAGAACTAATAGTTATACCAAAAAGAAAGGGTTATGTCCATTACTGGTATTCAAGATCTGATCTTGGAAATATGTTCTATGTATTAATATATTAATTCTTCAAGGTTAAGATCAATTTTGTTTTTATATGTATGTTCCCTGTCCTGAAAGGTACCTCGCTAGTGTTTCCGTTGTGCACATAACCTACTTTTTGATGATGGCAATGCTTTAGCTCTGCATGTTGTTTTCAGTAAGCAGGAAATGTTTTGTGAGACTTGGGAACCAAGCTTGTTGGATAATACCAGTGCTCTATTCCTAATTGGTCTGTAAGATTTCAACTTTTTTATTCTGTTTATTTTATTTTGTTTTTCTGATGTAATAAAGCATGTCTTACTCAATGTTATGCAACAGACTTTAACACAGAAAGTCGCTCTGTTGGCCACACAATTTTTTTTAATTCAGTACATTCACCTGTAAATAGGTTTTTTGTGTAAAATTTGACAGAAAAGTATATTTACTACATTGTAAATACATGTGACAATATATTGTATTATTTTGCTTTTTTGTAAAACAGTTGCTGTACATGTATAACATACAAATTTGATTATTCTAGTGTTAGTATTGTTAACTTTTCTCCTTCCTGCTGTTGGGTTATGTCATAAAACGTGTATTATAAACCTACACGGTATATGATAACTTGCTATTTACATTTGGGCCTACATTTTGGAACAGTTTTCTTTGATTTACAATCCTGTGAATATAGGAAACAGGAGACATAACTGCCACATCAGCTAGAATTTGGCATTGGAGGTGGAGCTGTAGAAAAATAATGATTACAGTTTGTTGTTAACTTTTACACATTTCCCCCATCATGTATGTATTCTCCTTTCTCTGTCCCTCCACATTTCCCCCATCATGTATGTATTCTCCTTTCTCTGTCCCTCTTTTGAAGTAAAATGTAAATTCAACCTGCTTTTGGAGTTAAAACTGTTTCATTTCTGTTTTAAAATATTTTTTTGTAATAATCTTTATAGAAACGAGAAAAATGAAGGCAAATAAAGACCATATGGCCTATCTAATCTGCCTAACCATTCCATCCGTTATCCCCTCCTCTCCCTTAGAGATCACCTCATACTTGTCTCAAGCTGTCTTGAAGTCAGATGCACTCTTTGTTTCCACCACCTCCAGCGGGAGCCATTCCAAGCATTCACCACCCTTTATGTGAAAAAGGTATTGTTGTTTTTAGGTTACTTCTGAATCTATCCCCCTTCACCTTTATCCTATGCCCCCTCATTCCAGAGCTTCCTGTCAATTGGAAGAGACTCATTTCATGCACTTTTATGCCATGTAGGTATTTTTTTTTTTTCAATTTCAAATTTTCTTTTTATTAAGAAAAAAAGTATACAAAGAAGTAAACCACAATCTGAATACAAAGAACCAGGAACAAAGCAAAACACCAGACTAGAGGGTCTACCGCGTGGTTTCTGCGCGGTGTAGGTATTTAAACATCTCTATCATGTCTCCCCTCTGCCCTTTCCTCCCAAGTATACATATTGAGATCTTTAAGTCTGTCTCCATATCTCTTATGCTGGTTGATGGCATACAAAGATGGACTTAAAGATTTCAATATGTATAAAAATCAAAACAACTAATCTAAACTGTGAGTGTCTATATAAAATACATAACAGATCCCAGTATCTTTTGGAGCATTTTTAGCCATGTTTCAATATAAATAGAGACTTATCAGATCATACATATTCAGAGACTTGGCTGTTACCAAACAAGAAGTGATTAGGAAGTTTTAGAGAAGGGCTTTGAATTGCTTTGGGTACTTTCTACTATTTATTATCGCCGTCAGTGTCTGAGAGAGAATGCTGAAGCTGTGAGTTTGCAAATCCTGCTGGTCCTGATCAAGATTTCAAGAGCCATTAAGTTTTGCACTTGCATATTAAGAACCTAAACCAGGCCTGCACAACTCCAGTCCTTGAGGGCCGAATCCAGTCGGGTTTTTGGGATTTCCCCAATGAATTTGCATGAGATCTATTTGCCTGCACTGCTTCCATTGTATGCATATTGATCTCATGCATATTCATTTGGGAAATCCTGAAAACCTGGCCTGGCGAGGGCCGAAGTTGTGCAGGCCTGACCTAAACTATTGCACGGAAAGTGCAAAGCTAGTGTAGTAAATGCAGGAGGGTACCCAGCAATACCCTGCACTTAATGCACATACCACTGAGGTACTGTATGGAAAGTGGGTGTGGGCCCAGTACCAAGATAAATAAGACCTTGGAGCACGTTTCCTGACATCTATTCTTTCTCATGGTATCTTTCATTGCTCTCAAGTTTCGTCCCTGGTGTACAATCCATAGCCCCCTCCCCAATTCCCACTAGCAATCACCTCTGAGTCTTTCCCTTATTTGGTAGTCTCTACCCAGACTTATCCCACTTGGTGCATCCCAAGATGGCAATGCTGGGACAAAAGTGAGTGGGCATTGCTACTGTCTCTTAAAGGTACATCTTGGGAGGAGGGGAGGTACCATTAGACACTAGGGGGATCTTTTATTTAATGGTGGGGTGGGGGGGTAAAAGGAGGAAGGGTGACGCTAGATTACCAGGGATTTTTGGTTTTATCAGGGCTGGGGTAAAGGGAGATGGTTATAATAGGAGGCAGGGGCTGATTCAGACAGCTACATGTTGGGGATAAGGGGCGGGGTCAGGTTAGGGGCCACTAGATTACAAAGCATTTTGCAGACCAGATGACATGTTTGGGGTTTTTTTTTAATGTCCCTGTTCCTGTCAGTGCATGAGCCAGTCAACACTCACGCACTGACAGAAGGGGGACGATTTGCAGTGAGCTGTAGATTACTTCCACAGTTTCAACATGGTAATATGTAGGCTTGCTGCATTGCAGCAGAAATAGTTGTGGGAACCTTGCATTAGAACTGTGCAGATAATGGCTCTAATGAGTGCCTTCCCCCCTTAGTTTGCACCCTTTTGGCCTACTGGGGTTGCAACTTATCAATCATATGAAGGCACGTTAAATCAGAACTCCACTCCAAAAATAAATCAGTTTCCATTCCAAAAATACTTGGAAGTACAATTTGGTGATCCATTCACACTTTTACCTCTTACTACTGTATAGTCAAAAAGACTGCATTTGGTCCTGAAATTTTAAATTAATTGTCAGCTACCCAGCAATATTCTCGTGCAGTTTGCTCCGAGGATCAGAAAAAAAACCAAAATCAGTTAACACAGTAGGGCAGCTTTCAGATATGATTCTCTACTTATGTGGTTGGTTGCTTACTTGTAATGGAGTTTCTTTGTAGACAAGAAGATTAATCCAGATACACATATCCACCCACTGACAGCTGATTCCTAAGTTCTGCGCTACATTAACCCTTAGATTCTAAAAAAGTTGCTCAAATTTGGGTGTGGATCCCAAATCCACATGCACATTATTGATTAGCAAAATACAATATAAAAATTAATATTCCGCTATATTGTCAAAAGAAATTAGAGCAAATTACCATAATGTTATAACTGAAGGAAGCAATCCTCATAAAAAGTAATACCTAATAATACAGTCTCAGCAAATAAAATTATGTCTTAAAGAGATTTTTACAGAGCCTTATATAAAAAGGTTCCATTCTTAGAACCACTGGGAGAACATTCCAGAGTTTTACAGCTTGATATGAAAAGGATGCCAACAAATATTGCTTAAAGCAAAATTTTCAAGCAGATAGAAATAAAAGTTGCAAATCTTTTTGAGAAATTTACTCTGACAATTCTAAAGCAGGCAAATAAGATGATGCCATCCCATGAAAGATTTGGAAGACAGTTGTACGCATTTTAAATTTATAGCGAGCATGAATTGGTAACCAATGGAGGTTTGTCAAATAAGGGGTAACCTTAACACATCTTTTAGCCCTCAAAATAAATTTAGTTGCCATATTCTGCAGTAATTGAAGGTTATAACACAACATCGTATCTCTATACCGCAAAAACATAAGTTCAATGTGGTTTACAAAAATTACATAATCTACAAAAAAGGGCCATAGATAGCTACTCAGATAAGTACTTAGAGAAAAGATAAGACTTCAATTGTTTCCTAAAGTGTTCATAAGAGTGAGAAGTAAGTAACAGTGAACGAAAGTCTTTATCATGAGAAGCTGCTTGAAATGAAAGCAGATGATCATGGTATTTCTTGCCTTTGCAGCCTTTAACAGAGGGAAATACAAACAGAGCATGTGATTTTCTAATATTCTTATGGGATGCAATTGAAAATCTGTCAGCTAAATAAAGTGGGGCTTGGCCATAGATGACTTTATAGCATATGCATCCCAGTTTAAAGATAATTCGTGCCTCCACAGGGAGCCAGTGCAACTTACGGTAGAAAGAGGTTACATAATCATATTTCTTTAGACCATAAATCAGTCTAACCGCAGTATTCTGGATCAATTGTAATCTGGTAATATTTTGCTTAGTCATAGTTAAATAAGCAATATTACAATAGTGATCTAAACACCCTTCAGGACAACCAACATAATCAGGACTTAAGGTGCGGATCTGCCTAAGTGCTGTTCTATAACACTGTGGACCTAAGTATATTTTATTTTATTTATTTCTTCCATTTGTGCATCGCACATACCTATACAAACTCTAGGTGACATTACAGAGGAAGGGGTTAGAAGAGGGTAGGGAAGACTATGGAGGGCAGGAAGGAGTGGAGAGGAGAGAAGCATGTAGAATTGTCATAGAAATTCCTAACTTTACAGATAGGAGCACCATCTTCGTAAATGATGTCTAAATGAATTAAAGTAATATGTAAAAAGGAATAGAAGGGAGGAACCGTTAAACAATAGAATTCAATTAATAAAATAAAAAAATAAGGATAAAAACAATGGAATAAAATTTAAAATAATTAATAAACTGAAAAAAAAAAATCTAATAAGACCAATTTCCTGAAGCAGCTCTGTTGCCTCAGCATATTTTAAATAATCCCAATGGCAAAAGTCCAGATGGGACAGATATCAGCTCGGGCTTTCCAGCTGCTGCAGCCCCGACTCATCACTTCCAGGCAGAAGATGCACAGAGATAGAACAATCCAGCGCCAGGCCACACCGCTCTTGGTTTCATATATATGGTTTCATGTGTAACTCAAAAGGGAGTATGGGCAGGTCAGGGGCATTCCCAGAATTTAAGCACATTGTTAAAGAATAGGGTCATTTATGCACCCAACTTCATTTAGTTGTACAGTGTCACAAAAAATAAACAGAGGATATTTCTTTAAGAAGAGAAAAATCAAGCATGCTCCCTTATAATAAAGCAAAGAATTCCATGTTTCTCACTGTATCATAATATGTGTGTATTATACATGTAAAAAATATATGCTCAGAGACCAAAGGGGACAAGCCCCAAATGTAACCTCACCACCCAATCATTACATATATCTTCATGAGTCTTGAATATTGAGAGTGCTTCATCTAATGAATATTTTCTTCAAATTGCAAAGCAAAAACAAAAAAAGTAAGCAGAACACTTATCTGCTTCAGGGTCCCAATGTGGGCTACGTTTTGATCCTGCTTCAGGAAACCCAAAGGTAACGGTAATAACACAATATCGCTTATCAGATTTCTACGAGTTCAGGTCTCTGTAATATTAAACCACTTTTTGCAGCCATGACACTAAACTAGGAGTTGCAGCTGGAGGGCATCTGGAAATGCATGGATATTGATGCAATGGCATCACGTCAACGTCCGCGCATGCGTGGAGGCCCTCCAGATGGGGCCCTGAGCCTGCAGCTACCACACTAGTGGGAGGTACTGGAGGCGGAGAGACACTGGCGCTGGCTGCCTGCCTACAGGAAGTGCCTTGCGCCATGAGGTACGTCCTATAAGCAGCCAGCGCTGGTGTCTCATGGCACACAGTTTGCGATACACTGTATTAGATGAATCTCAAAGGCTGAAATGCTCTACTTGCAACTTAGATGCACACCAGCATTTATACCAGGTTTCAGCAGGCATAAATCCTTGTGCCCAGAGTTGGGCACGGAAGTCTGCATTAAGGGGCTGATTCTATGAAGTGCGCCTAACTTCCCCCTTTTACAAAACTGTATCAGAGGTTTTTAGCACCATCTGGCGCGCTCAATGCTCTGCGCTGCTCATAGGAACTCTGGCAGCGCAGAGCAGTCATCATGCCGACTGGCATTAAAAATCTCTGGCATGGTTTTGTAAAAGGGGAGGGGGTTAATTGACAAAATACCCTTAGCCTTAATTATTGGTAAAAAATAAATAATTGGGCAACAGGTGCCTATCCAATTCTATAAAAGATAAGCGCCTATCAGTAGCGTACTAAGGGGGGAGATCCGCCCCGGGTGCACGCTCCAAGGGGGTGCACAGCCGGCTACCTTCCCTATTTTGCCGCTCACCACCGCATTCCGGCACCGGCTCCCCCGCTGTGTCATTCCTTAACCCGGCCGGCCGGCAACTGGTAGGTGAAGACAAAAGATGAGGCGGGCCGGTGGGCGGGGAAAAAGCATTGGGCCCACAAGGCTTTACCTCCGGCGTCAATTCTAACATCGGAGGGTAAGTTCTGGGCCAGCCAATCGCTGTCTGGCTGGCCAGCAACTTCCTCCCCATTAGAACTGACACCGGAAGTGAAATCCTGTGGGCCCGATGCTTGTACATGTCGGGCCTAGCTCGGGGAAGGAGCAGGGAGAAATCGGCTGCCGGCTTGGGGGGTGGGGGTAAGGAAAGAATCGTGGAAGTGGAGAAATCGGCATGATGGCTTTGTGGGGGCTAGGGGGAGAGAGAAAGAAAGGCAGAAATAAAGAGGGGGGCCAGGGGGAAAGAGAAAGAAAGGCAGAAATAAAGAGGGAGGCCAGGCTTTCTTTGCCGCCACTGCACATTAGGCGTCAGGTTTTCTTGAGTGCTAGACCCTAGTATCTGGTAACTAAGATTTGGATTATTCCACCCAATGTGCATCACTTTGCATTTGTCTCCATTAAATTTCATCTGCCATTTGGATGCCCAGTCTTCCAATTTCCTAAGATCTTCCTGCAGTTTTTCGCAGTCTGCATGCGTTTTAACAACTTTGAACAGTTTAGTGTCCTCTGAAAATTTAATCACCTCACTCATCATTCCAATTTCCAGATCATTTATAATAAGTTAAATAACACTGGTTCCAGAACAAATCCCTGCAGTATTTACCCTCCTCCACTGCAAAAAATAGCCATTTACCATATTTTTCGCTCCATAAGATGCACCCTAGATTTAGAGGAGGAAAACAAGAAAAAAAACATTATGAACCAAATTCTCCCTGCCAGGCTCTGCATCCAACCCCACACTCCTTGCCAAGCTCTGCACCCTGTCCCCCCTCTGGTGATCTAGTGGTAGGTAGGGGCAGGACACAGGGCAGGCCTCAACCCCTCCCAGGCAGCCCCCTCAGGCAGGCAGGAGCCCTCCTAGGTAGAACCCCCAGGGAGGCAGGCTTCCCCCCTCCCAGGCCTAACCCCCAGGCAGGCAGGCCTACCCCCTCCAGGCCTCCCCGCAGGCAGGCAGGTCCCCTCCCCCCCTACCTATTTTTAATTAGGCAGGGCAGCTCCTAGCCTCCCTCCCCCCCACCGTTACCTTTTTTAAATTCTGAGGCCCTCCCTCGCTGGATGCGGCTGCCTGGAGCACTGACAGCTGATGCTGTTCCTCAGAGTCCTCTTCCCTTGCGGCAGAGTGGCGTACAAAGCTGCCAGCCTGGTCCCGTGCCGCTTCCTGTGAGAACTCTCCTATTAAGAACTCTTGCGGGGGTAGAAAGGGAGAGGCACAGTAACAGAGCAAATGGAAGACGCAGAAAGAAGAGAGACAGTGGATGGAAGGAATTAAATGAGAACATGAGGAAAGCAGAAACCAGGCAACAAAGGTAGGAAAAAAATTCTTTTTTTTTTTTTTTGCTTCAGGATAAAGTAGTATATTAGTTGTGTTGATAAAAATTTATAAACATCAGAGGCTCTGGTAGAAACCCGTTTACAAAGTATGTATTCTTCCCAATTAATATTTCCAAATTAATAAAGTCTTTTTGATTATTTTTAAATGGGTTTCTACCAGAGCCTTTAATTCAGCAGCATAATTAAATGAAATAACTATTTTTGTAGTTTATAGGGACGGGCGGGGACGGAGGGATTCCTCACGGGGATGGGTGGGGACGGGTGGGAGTCCTCACGGGGACGGGTAGGAGTCCTCACGGGGACGGGTGGGATTTCTGTCCCCGCGCAATTTAAATATGCACCTTTCTTCCTCCATCCCATAACACACACAGCCTGGTGGTGATGATTATCAGATTGATTCATGAATATATAATGATGTTATGAGTGTGCACCTCTTCCTTCCCATCCTTCTTAGCATGTCACATACAGCATGTTACATTACACAAAGTCTGTGTAATGTAACATGCTGTATGTGACATGCTGAGGAGGATGGGAAGGAAGAGGTGCACACTCATAACATCATTATATATTCATCCATAGCTGCATGTTAATGATGTGCTCATATGCACTTATTTATCATCATAACATATACATCATCATTAACATGCAGCTGTGGATGTGTAAGGACAGGCTGAGGATGGATGGGAAGGAAGGAAGGTGCACATATCAGCATATTGTACATTTTTAACATGCATGATGCAGCTATAGGCAAGCTGAGGAGGATGGGATCATACAGATGTGTATGTTCAGATATGCGCTCAGATGTGTATGTTTAGATATGCATTCAGATGTGTAGTTTTTTCTGATATATTTATTAAGCTTACAGTATTTATAAAAACACATTTAATACTTGTTACAAAAAATAGTGTGCAATTGTGATCTACTTCTGGCCTACAAAGGTCAAAAGAAATCCTTAACTGAGATTTTACATTCAAAAGTGAATTATAGCTACTAGCACTATTATTTATCAGTTATTTATTATGCAGATGTTTGTTAGTTTGTTATTAGTTCAGTATTAGACATATGTTAGTTTAGAATAGATAGGTATAGATTAGGTTAGGTTAGGGCCCTGCTGAAAGAGTCTACCTTGACGTGGTTGCAGGCTTACAAATCTTTTGGTCAAAGAGTGCGGCGACAGGGAAAAGTATGTGTGTATTCGGCCCATGGAAGAAGGGGAGGGTCGGGGGGTAAGGGGCCCAGAAATTTCAGATGGCGGCCCTGCCTCTCCCCGAATATTTCGTATAGGTGCCACTGGTGCTGAAGGTTGTGTCTGTCGGGATCTATTATTCTTCTTTTCCTGGAGCTGCTCGTTTACTGCCTCTGTCGGCGAGACTATCAAGCGTTTGTAGTGCCAAGACAGAGTGCACGAATCGTTTGTTTTTATAGCAAACTACGCAATAACCAAAAGAGATTGACTGAGGCCTGGTACTGCACGTGACTCCCATTTATCATATCTACGCATTTCATCAAGGCTAACCCGGCACACAACTCTTCCCTAACTTTATTGAACATCATCCCGCGGAGAGTAGACGAAGGAGTGACGCGATTTTTCTGACGAATCAATCTCAAGCATGTCTTGGGGACGCTACTAAACACGTGGAATTACGAGACACCGTGTTCTTCCGGGATGCAAAAGAAGTAGGCGGAGTGTTCCTAAAGCGCGCGCGTGTAGGAGCCCGAATAAGGCCAGCTGTTTATTCCGCAAGGAAACAGCAGTGTCAAGGCGCACGCGCACTGAATTAAAGGGAAAAAAAAAAAACCCTTCCTTCCTCCGAGAAGCGTCTGTAATTCAGCGCACAGCTGTCAAGTCCGAGCCGAGTCTCGCGAGGCCGCCGCGCAAAGAACGGTTGGAGGAGGTGGCAACAAAAAGCTTAAGCTTTAATGTAGAGTGTTGGCTGGAGATTTCTCCGTGCGCGCGGAAGTCTGGCGCGCGCACCGTGTGGCAGCAGCTGTAGCATCCACCGCCGCACGTGGACAGTAGACTTGGTCTCGAGACGGGCGGCAAGTAATAGAAGCTTGGTGTCGTGTATGTAGGTGCACGCGCCCCCAGGTGGGGGAGAGAAGAAAGGAAGGTGAAAGGGCGACGCAGGTACTTAACTTAAGTCTTGACAGAACCTGACCGCATCAACCTGACCAGGGGAGCGAAGCTGTTGCACCTTTTGGGGATGGGGGTGGGGGCTCGTTCCCCTTTTACTTGCAGTTACCATAGTAAGCGGCTCACGGTGAGTGTCTGAGTAGAGCATGGACGTGGAGAGCTGTCAAGTATCTCTTTTCCCTACTCCGCTCGGGCCGTTGCTCCAGGGCCGGCTTGCGGCCTAGCTCGGCTGCCTGAGGAACTCGAGGAGATTCGAGGAGCGAGGCGTGTAACGGTTTCAGCTCGTGACCTCCAGCAGTGCTCCTTTTATGTTCCCAAATCACCCACCACCACCACCGGGAGGGTGTGGAGCAGGAGGAGGGCTTGTCTTCCAAATGACTTTCTTTTCCAGCGGGGGCCTCCCCCTCCTCCGGCGTGTAGTACAGCGGTGAGAGGCTCGCTGACATTGTCGTGGAGCTTCTCCCCGCTGCATTTTCAGCGTTTAATTCGTCTTGTCAGTCCTGAAACCTTCCTTCTGAGTTCCTGGCAAGAAGGCAGAAGGACGCCTGCAGTACCTGAGGAGGGGAGAGGAGGCTGTGTTAGCAAATGGGTCCATACAAGGGCAAGAGGGACTTGAAGTTATTCCACCAAGGTCGCCCAGCCTTATGGTAATTTTCGGTCTCGAAGGTCATCTCTAGCCGTTTGTTTATGCGCAGGTAAATCTGTTACATACACCACAGTGTCTCCCGTCTCTGAATTTTCTGCAAGGAGTAGGCGGACGTGTGCTGGAAGGGACTATGTTTGTGATTATTTTAAATGGCTGTAGGTCACTAGTATAAGGCGTGGTGCTAAATGGTAAATTTAGAAATGTCACTTGCCACCATGTGCTTACAGCGGTTGTTTTTACCGAGATCAGCCTTTACTCGTTTCTCTGGTTCTTTCAACCACGATTAATAATGAGCTTCATGATTTTGGTTAACTTTGTTGTGCATATTTGAGCTTCGCGCTTTAGAATAACGATAGCTATAGCTGTAAACGCTCACAACATATGTTTTAAAACGGCCTACCTAGCTTCTTTCTTTACAACTGTAAAGCAAAACGAAATTCTTTAATTTCTGAGAGGCACTTAACTTAGTCTTATTTTTGTTTAGGTAAAATGAGTCGAGCGACTTTGAGTAACATGGCATGCAGATACCATGTACTTATTAGCCCAGTGTCGTTGTTGTTGAGGAACTATTTCCATAGCCAGCTGTAAGGCTAAATACCAGGTGCTGCAAGTGACAAAAGTGAATTGCTTTATTGAAATGTATACATGAGTGCAGAGTGTGACTTATGTTAAGACTTGCTGTACTGCATTTACTGTTCTGAAAGGTGAGTTTTTGGTGGTTTTAATCTCAAGAAACTAGAAGAGGGTTTGCTTCTTATAACTGTAAAGCAGGAGAAGTGTGTTAGAATTTTAGAGCTATGTCTATTTTTTAACTTATGGAGTGTGGAGTGTTGAGGGTATTAAAATAACCAAAAGCAATGTTTGTTCTTTCCACTATGATTAAATTTAATATTAGGTGGTCACATTTTTTCTAGGGATTGGGGATCATGAATACAGTAGCATACTTGGTGTTTGCTTTGTTTACCTGTATAGCAATGGAAGTACAATAGGTAGATTTAGAGTCCTTTTTTAAAGACATTCATAAACTATAAAGAAGGTCAGCAGCACACCTGAGTGCAGCTGTTGAAGGAGATAGACCTGTAGATATCTATTTAGTTTTATCAGGCACGAGGGGTGGCCTTCAAAGTATTTCTCCATCTCATATTCTGATCTTTCTTACATAAACCCAGATTACAATTAGCAGTATCTTATTTTCAAACATGATTTTAACTTGGTTTTATAAGGGAAATACAGTATATAGGGGAGATACTGTGTGGTGGCTTTTAGCTAAGTCACAACTATTGCAGTTTGTCTGAACTTTTTTGCAGTGTGTGTTCATTTTGGTATATGGGTCATTTCATGTCAAGGGGGTTCAATATTGAAAATCATTCCCACTCAACTTCCTACAAATTGAATAACATTTTGTGTGGATGTTCCCTATAGCCTCAAATAAAAACCATGTAAAAATGTTTCGCTGGATCCCTATTGGTTTGAGACCTAAAGGCTGTGCTCTGCGTAACCCAAAATGGCACTTTGTCCAACCACAACAGCCCAACAAAGCCTTCAAGAGAATTGAGAAAATCTGCGGATTAATACAATCCCTAGCACCAACTTCATGTGCAAAGTTTGGAATGTAACATTAATTTACCTCCCCTTTTATGTTTAAATAATTTTTTATTTTGAGCAAAAATAAACAACAGATCCAATACTCCTTACAACAAAACAAAAGCTCAAGCCACTCTCGGCCATATGTTTTGGTCTTGCCCGGCTGTTCAGATCTTTTGGACCAGTTTATTTGCTTTTATTGGACATATCTGGAAGATGACAGTACGTCCCTCACCAGAGCTACTTTTCGGAGCTCCACCCTCTCATCACCCTAGACAACCCGGTGCTAGGGCCTTCCTGCGATGGTCAATTTTGTCTGCTCTTAAATGTATTTTATTGTTCTGGTTGGAGCCAGTAGTTCCCATGCTTTCTTTGTGGAGGGTCCAGATGATTACTTTGCTAGCTTGGGAACGTCGGAGTGTTCCGGACCTTTCCTCAGTATGTGGTCTTCATTTCACGGCTGTTTGGGAACCTTTCTGGAATACTATGACACCTGTGGCCAGAAGTCGGATTTTGAACTATTGAACATTTGCTTAAATTATGTGCTTTTAGATTAGTGCCAGTTGCTGTGGGACTTCAGATGGGGGGGAGCTTACATTTTTAAAATGGTTGAACTTTTGTTTTGTTGTACCTCCCCTTTTATAAGACAGCAAAGTAGGCAAAAAATGTTATAAAAGAAATGTAATGCCTATTTTGACTCCTCATTGCTCCTGACTTACAGTTCAAGTCATAACTACCAACAGTCATGGCAAATGGATGCACATAGGATTTGCATTAAGAAGCTTTGCAGCCAATTGGAAGCAAAGATAATTACACAAAGAAATGATGTTAGTGCTTTATACAAATGTTGGCTGTCTTTTGGGTGCAAATATCTCAACTGTACATCATCCAAATTTTTTTTTGTGTTATTGTTCATATTTGATCTGGCCTTGCTTTGGCCAGAAGTTAGATTTCAAATGCATGCATTATTTACACTCGTATACATGCAGTGGTAAAAAATGGCATGTTTGTATAATATGCAAATAAGCTAGAGGTGTGAAATTACATAGTTCAGCTAAGCTTGTTGGGTTTCCATGCTAACTCAGGTTATGGCATCCACTGCTTTCACATACTCTTGTAAATGGCCTATCAAAATGGACATTTAATGGTCCTTTTATTAAGGTGCGCTAATCGATTTAGTGTGCGCGAAATACTAAGATATCCATTATATTATATGGGCACCTTAGCTTTTAGTGCGTTCTAATCTTTAGCACACCTTAATAAAAGGACCCCTAAGTTGTTGATGATTCATTGCAAGTTCAATAAAGGTTTTTAACTATACATCTCCCATTTTTAATAAAATTTAGTGATGTAGGTTTTGGGCCTTTGGCTACTAACTAGCCAACTTATAATGTACTCTGGTTTACAAGTTAATTTTGAATCATATTATTTTGACTATAGTAACATTTCAAGTTCTAATAGTAACATTTCAAGTTCTAACTGCAACTTTTTCCACTCTTGCTTATGATGCAGGTTGTCGTGTTCATTTTCTTATGAAATTTCTGCTCACTAGAATCCTGGATAAATGAAGACCAGACAAAACCTTTTACTTCAACCTTCCCTTCATCTCTCGACTGACTAGTGATAGCTCATGATTTCCTTTTCCATGCCCACTTATTCCAGCTGTTTAAAAAGGATCTTGCTTAAACCAAAAATCGGGCATATTTGCAATACATTCACTACTTAGCCTTCTTTCAACTTTGTTATCTATTTATGTGTACTTGTGTTGTGTGGGTGGGTGTGTCTGTGTTATTGTATAATAATACAACTCTCCTACTGCTCATTTGCAGGTTAGTGCCTGAAAGACTTAACTTTGCTTGGGAAAGTGGGCTGAGTGATTATGATGGGGTGGTTGTTCAGGTTCTCTCCTGTAGCTATTTGACTGGGTTTGAAGTCTTCGATGTGGTCAGGGTAACTGGCATTGGTTTGTTTTCTAACTATGCCCTCCTAAATCTTGATTTTTTTTTATTTTTTTTTTCCCCTTCCTAGTCTCATCCTGCCTGCCACTTTCAGCATTTTCCTCACCCCTTAGTACTTCTTCCCTCCAGCCTGATTCTCTCTTCTCAGATCCGTTTTCTAAGGGATTACATTCCTTGGAGCTATACTCACTCGAGGAACGTAGAGAGAGGGGACACATGATTGAGACGTTTAAATATATCATGGGCCGTATCGAGGTGGAAGACGATTTCTTCCTTCTTAAAGGACCCTCGACCACAAGAAGGCATCCGCTGAAAATCAGGGGAAGGCAATTTCATGGTGACACCAGGAAGTATTTCTTCACCGAAAGAGTGGTCGATCATTAGAATGAACTTCCACTGCAGGTGATTAAGGCCAGCAGTGTGCAAGACTTTAAGAAAAAATGGGATACCCATGTGGGATCTCTAACTGAGTGAAGTTATGAGGGCGGGTCATTAGGGTGGGCAGATTTGATGGGCTGTGGCCCTTTTCTGTCGTCATTTTCTATGTTTCTATGTTTGGACATTTCAACAGCAGTCCGGTTACATGCTTTGACTGGAACTACTGTACCTTCAAACCTGGCAAAAACTGTGCCCTAGATGCAGGCAAGATATGATTTAAAAGGAACAGTTGACTGAAGAACCACCTGACTCATCAAATGAAGAGGAAGATGTATTGAAATTTTAAGACAAGGCTAATTCTAGTCTTGTACAGCTTGGCTTGTCACCACAAAAGTACCAAAAAGTCAGTAAAAAAGACTCAAAAGGCTTTGCAAAGTGTAAAGTCGATTGACATTACTTGAGGAACAGAAGGCAAAGCTACAAATTGCAACGTCATGCTCAAAAAGTCCAGATCCTTATATTAGCCCCACACAGTTGGACTATTGAGGAGACTATGCAGTATTTTAATCTTTATCTTTATTGGAAGCTTCTATACCGCTACTAATGACTGGAGGATCAATTCAGAGCGGTTTTCATAGGCATCTGTAATTAATTTTAAATACAGCTTCAGATGTTTGGTTAAGGTGTTATTATTGCGTTTGCATTATTACTCTATTATTACACTATTATATATGTATGCTATGTTTACACAGGATAACAGTTAAACTATGTATCCATTTACTATAGTCCTCATACCTATCTGGAAACAAAAATCTATTATGTGCAATGTTTCATGTCCTGTCCTTCTATAGTGTCCCTAGTGGGAGGGGGTAGCAAATTTTCTTCTATGTTTCTTCCTCCCTCCGTCGGCTCATAGTTTCAGTTGAAGTAGCCTGAGTAAAGGATAGTATCCCAAATGGTAGAGCCAGCCAGAGACCTTTAAAAGTGACAAAGGTGTGTAATGCTTGGAAAAAGACAGGGGACAATCCTTTCAATTGACTTTGAGCAAAGGGTCAAAAATTTCTATTGGGATGATGAATTTTCTCGATTATGCCCTGGCAAGAAAGATAAGTGGTGAATGGATGCAAAAGCAGAAACACCTGTTATTGTGCAACTTAAAATAACTTTGAGTAGCTTATCAACAACGCCATGGACTTGAAGATGGCTTCTCTAAATTTTGTGAGCTTTCTCCAAAATTGTGTTATAGCCAGCTCTGCTTGAACCCATTCTGTGTGCGTCTGCGCAGTTCATCAAAATATAAAACTTATTTTGGCAGCTACTTCCTTAAATGATCTACAGATTTCTAATGGGCAAAATTGTATGCAGTTTAGTTAGATTCAAAATATTGCATACTACATTGCTGTGAACTGTGTTCAGGCAAGGAGGCACTTGAGGATTATTTGTCTGAGATAGTCAAAGTAGTGTTGCCCGATTCACGATTCAAATCGGTTCACTGATTCACTTCGGGTGAACTGATTCGAATTGATTTAAAACAACAAAAAAAAAAATCAGCCTCCCAATTTGGTAACTGACCCTCCCCCCTCACCCCCTAAATCAGGAGCGGCAGTGCTGCCTCTTGCTGGCTGGCCGCTGCCGCAACTGCTTTAGAGGGGGAGGGTCAGTCAGGAAGTGCTGGTGTCCGGCTTCTCCCCAGCTTCTCATGTACCATTTACCTAATAGCAGTCTGCAGAGAAGATCGCTAGTGCTAGCGATCTTTGCAAGCTGCTATAGGTCTTCAGAGCTGTCCCGCCCCTCCTCTAACATCAGAGGCAGGATCGCGGCAGAGGAAACAGCTCTGAAGACCTATGGCAGCTTGCAAAGATCGCTAGCACCGGCAATACTTCTCTGCAGGCTGCTGATATTAGGTAAATGGTGTGCGGGAGGCCAGGGGGGAACACATAGGCCTTCAAAGGAGGGGGGACAGGCCTTCGGGGATGGTGGTGCAGGGCTTCAGGGGAGGGGGGCCCTGGTGTAAAAGTACAGGGAGGGATGGAAAGGGGGTGTTCATAGAGACATGCATATGCCAAACTTTGGGGGGGGGGAGAAGAAATAATGGGTCTAAAAACAGAGGAGAGGGAGAGAGATGGTGGACAATGGGATTTAGGGAGTGAAGTTGGACACAAGGGATGGTGTGGAAGGGGGGATATAGATACTGGATAGGAGGGTAGTTGGGGAAAGAAAGGGAGAGATGGTGGACCCTGGGGTGGTGGGGAAGGAGGGAGAGATGCTGGATGAAAGGGTAGTTGAGAAAAGGTGGATCTGGATGGAGATGAAAAAAAGGAAATATGCCAGACCTCCGGGGGAGGGAAGGAAAACGGAAGGGGAGGATAGAGATAGAAGATTGATGGTTAGCACAGAGAAAGAAGAAAGGAGGAGACTCTGGCAAGCAAGTTATCAGAAGACAACCAGAGCCTGGGACCAACAAGATTTGAATAATGACCAGACAACAAAACATAGAAAAAATAATTTTATTTTCTGTTTTGTGATTACAATATGTCAGATTTGAAATGTGTATCCTGCCAGAGCTGGTGTTAGACCGCAAACGTGAGCTAGGATTTAACAGAGAGGAAAAGTCTTTTTTGTTTGTTTATTTTGTTTATACCACAGTGCCAGTGTGGTTAGGAGAAGGCAAAGGGGTGAAGAGGCTATAAAATAAACCCACCAGGATGTTTGAAAAAAAACAAACCAATTGGGCAGGAAAATCGAATCAAAAAATCAAATTGAATCAAAAATTATTTTTCCCCTGAATCAGACAGCACTAGTTCAAAGATTCAGACCCTGATGACCCAATTATATTCAAGAAGTGATTCCCTAACGACCATGATACTTGAGATATCTGTCGAGCACTGAGAAATTTGTAGCAGAACTTGCAAAAAAGATATTCCAACTTACCAGCCACTACTTTATTTCCAAGCATCAAAGTTCCTACCTCGGAACTCTAAAAGAAAACTTAAGGGAAGACCATATCTTCCTTAGCGTCAGCAGCAGATGAATCCAGAGACTAGTGAGATTGTTAAAATCTACCAGTAGGTGGAGGTAGAGAGCACTGATTTGCAGGTCCTCTTCTTGGGTGGAACTCCCCCTTAGAGAATGGTATGGGGACAAATTTTTCCCTGTACCCGTGGGAACTCATTTTCCCGTTCCCATGAATTATTTTCCTGTCCCTGCCCTATTACTGCAAGCTCTGACCTCATCTGCACAAGCCTCAAACACTTTAAAATCATAAGTGTTCGAGGCTTGTGTGGTTAAGGCAAAACTGCTGTTAAGGAATGCTGAGGCTGTTGAAGATTCCATCATGGCACTGGAGGGTTCTTCGTTTTCTGACGCAGATGAAGCGTGTTGTTCCCTTTCAGCAGCTCCCTTAATTTCACAGGCCTCATCTCTGGTTGAGGAGCTCGCTGACTCTGCGGCTGTGTTTTCTAGGAGTTTAGATACGGCGGGGTGTATCTGGTACGGCTGTAACTCAGTCTGTGGACTTGGCTATGCTCTCTTCTCTGGGATTTGTGCTTTTGTTGCACAAGGCCTTTTACTTCAGGCCATAACATAAGAATTGCCACTGCTAGGACTCTAAGCCTACTCAGCCTGTGACAAGTGTATTAGGAGACTTTTTTCTCAGGCCACTGCTGACCAGCCTTCTTTTGGCTCCAGGCAGAATCAACAGGGGGCTAAATGCTGCAGGGTGGTCTCCACATCTGAGGGAGACCTGCTCTTAGGCACAGACTTCTGTCTCTCTCCCAACCTTTTCTGGGTCCTCGGATAATGTTAATTTGCAAGATTTGGATTTGGGGGAGGTCCTGGTGGGGGAGCAGGATGATCCCACAGCACTTATTTCTAAGGCATTACAAAGTCTTAATATTTCACAAGCTGAAACAGTTTTCTGTGGCTACTAACCCTCTCATGGCTGGCACAAGAAAACCTCCCAAGATATTCCCTGTCCATGATACCATGCAGGAGCTCATTTTTGCCCAATGGTCCACACCAGAGGCAAGTCTCCGGGTGGAGAAATCTATGAGGCAGTTATATTCTGTGGATCAGTTTGATCTGGATAAGTTTAAGCTTCCAAAAGTAGATGCTCTAGTGGCTGCAGTTGCCAAGTAAACCTTGCCTATTTAGGGAGGGGTGATGCTGAAAGATACCCAGGATAGAAAGTGGAGACCTCCATGAAGTTGTCATTTGAGGTTGTGACTTTAACTTTGCAGGCTGCTGTGTGTAGTTCTTATGTGGCACATGTTTGTCTTCAATGGATTCAACAGATTACAAATGGGATGGTGGAGTTCGGAGCTCATCTTCCTCCTGAATTTCCAGATGTTGAGACAGGTCTGGTGTATCTGGCAAATGCCTTCTATGACTCCGGTAAAAACCCACCACAAAGGTCACCATCTAGATCTAGTAACCTTTTCCTCCAAAGAACAATTCCATCCCAAGATTCTTTAGGAATAAGCTACCTGGACAGATTCCCTATGGTCAGACCACAGATTATATATGCACTATGAGATACATTTGAGTGCGTGGTGGCCCTCTGAGGACCCATAAAAATCAACATTACTAATGCTTGTAGAATGAAGTGGGGCAGACTTGCGAGGTAACGTCTTGCATGAACGGATTGATCTATGATAGTACTCTTCATTCAAAATATAGGTGAAGTAAGTGCCTAGGTTTTCATTAGATGATATCACTATAGTCATTCCCTTTACAACCCTGTCCTCTGAAACAAATAATCATCTGTCATTCATTTTAAAGCAAATTGAATTATGGATGACCGAATTCAAATTAAACTCAACTCAGACAAAACCAAATTTTTCTTGGCAAGCCCAAATGATAAAATTAAAGACTCAACGATTTTTGTGAATGGACAGGCCTTCCCTATTGACTATTCCATAAAAATTCTGGGAGTGACTCTGGACTGACACCTTACCTTAAATGTACACACGGATTTATTGGTTAGGAAATGCTTCTCTATTATGGAAACTCAAAACCATCAGAAAATATTTTGACGCAGTATCATTCCGCTTATTGGTTCAATCTTCCATTTTAAGCATACTTGACTACTGTAACATCATTTATTTGGGAACCTTCAAAAAACCCTCCAAAGACTCTGAGTTATTCAAAATTTGACAGTTTTACTGATTTTTGGGCTGAGAAAATGGGAACACATAAGTCCCTATTATCAAAAACCTCACTGGCTGCCCCTGGATGCACGAGTTTTGTTTAAATTTTTTTGCCTTTGTTATAAATCAATATTTGGCCTGGCCCTTATGTACTTGGTTTCTCAATTTAATTTGGACTGTTCTATTAGGCCCACTCGCAGAATTCACATGTTCACCTATCCAACATTAAAGGACTGCCGCTACAAAAGATTCATGCACAGAGCTCTTGCCTTCCAGGCAGGTAAATGGAATGACTGGCTGGGAAACATTATCATGCCTTCCTCATCCTACTTCATATTTAGAAAATCAATAAAAACAAATTTGTTTAATCGATTTGTAACCTAAGGATCTTATAGCGTTTCACTACTTCCATTCTGTAACCTTGTATTCGATGACTTTGTATTCCAAGTTTCCAAGTTTAATATATATTTGATTGATCGCTTTATCAATTTCAAAGCGATTAACACAAGTTTAAAATTACAATATATAAAATTTACAAAAAAAAACAAACAAACACGACAGAACAATTTCATTACAAGACAAATCGGAAACATTAGGGTAGGTAGGGGGAGAATTTACAATATATTTGAGCAGAATAAAAAACAAATAAGGGAAAACACATATGGGTGGGATAAAAGGGAAAAAGATTAAAAAAATTATTCTAGCATAAAATGAATCAATTCTGAAACTTGTAAAGATATAAAAGAAAAAACCGAATAAATTTAAATAATAAAAGCGTCGTTAAATAAAAAAGTTTTAAGATTGCTTTTGAATTTGTCCAAATTAGTTTCTTCACGTAAATAGATAGGGAGAGAATTCCAGGTTTGGGGCGCTGTAACTGAAAAGATGTATTGTTGACGTGTATTAATTATTTTTAATGAAGGAATTGTTAATAATCACTGTTTATCTGATCTTAAAGTTCTGTTAGAAGAATAAGGAATTAGTAATTTATAAATGAATGCCGGAGATTTAAAATGAAGGGATTTAAATGTAAGTAGGCAGAGCTTATAGATTATTCTATGGGCCACAGGGAGCCAATGGGCCTCCTTGAGGAGAGGAGTGATATGATCAAATTTTTTTGCTTTTGTGATAAGTCTGATAGCTGTATTTTGTATGATCTGCAAACGCTTGATCTCCTTATGGGCGATACCTTGAAACAGGGCATTGCAATAATCTTATTTGGATATAATGAAAGAATGAATCTGATTGTCCAGCACCTCTTGTTGTAAAGCGCCTCGAACTATCATGGCTTTGGCGGTATATAAAAATAAAATTATTATTATTATTTTTCTAAGGCTAGGGAGTCTCACATATGAGAATATGCTGCCTGCTTATCTTACTGTAACGGTGTTATCCTGGGACAGCAGGCAGATATTCTTACAACCTGCCCACCTCCCTTGTTGGCTTCTTCACTTGGGCATAGAACTGATGACCTTGTGAGCTATCGTCAGGCAGGAAGGCACTCATGCAGTGTGGACAGTCTAAAAAGCTTGCTGAAGCTTAAAGTGATGATACGCTTCTCACTGTCTGTACCGGGGCTCTGTGGATGTTGTCACCCACATGTGAGAATATCTGCCTTCTGGCCCACCCTGTATAGAATTACTGCTTATATGCTGTGATTGTTTTACAGATTTTAAAAACCAAAATTAAAATATTTGTGATTTTCTTTTTTATTTCTTTACTACAGTTTGTATTTGCAGTATGAACATTTAATATTTTTTCTTAAAACACATCTAGATGTAAATTCTAGTGCAATAGGGATGGTATGCTGAACCATAAGGTTATCTATCTGTGCTTGCGAGCATATTGCAGAAGATGTCAATCACAGCTTTTCAACTCCATCCTCCTCTATGGTTTCTACTGCCCCCTTCAGTTCTTCCTTTTGCAATCGAGCATTAAGATGTCTTTCTGATCAGTACTGTTATTTCTTTATTGTTTTGCGGTGTTTTCACTTTTTCGGCTGCTTCATGGATTTTTGTCATGGTGTCAAGTGATCTGGTTTGAAGGGACTGCTCTGTCTCCTTAGAAAGGAGCAGACATTTAAGTCCTGCAGTTGCAAGGTGTATCTTTCAGGGACTTGTACAGCCATCCTGCTGAAGATTTGTGGAGCTTGTGGACCCTCAGCACTTGCTCGCTTCCTTGACTTGGTCAGAAGCTGGAGCACAGGCTGTTAAGTATAAATAGTGGCCTTTCAGGATGCTCAGGGTGCTGGCTGCAACTTCACCTCTCCCTTTTTTCTGCATCGGATCACAGTTTGAGTGGGGGGAGGTAGAGGATTAGTCTAAGGTCCGACTGGCCAAAGATCTTGACATGGCAGTTGACCGGAGGCTTGAAACAGAGTACCCCTCCAGTTCTAGCTACACCTTAAGGGAACTGAAGCAGGTTGCAGCATTATTTCCCCAGCACATGATCTGTGAGTATAGGGTGTGGCAGGGGTGGGCAACTCTGGTTCTCGAGGGCCGGAATCCAGTCAGATTTTCAGGATTTCCCCAATGAATATGCATGCAATCTATTTGCATGCACTGCTTTCTATGTATATTCATTGGGGAAATCCTGAAAACCTGACTGGATTCCGGCCCTCGAGGACCGGAGTTGCCCACCCCTGGTCTATGGGGAAAATTTGGGGGATGGGGTTTATTGAAAAGTATTTTTTGACTATTACTGCAGTTAGGTCTTTGGTCCCACTTTTCTAAAATCCTTACCAGACAGCAGACCCCGAACAGCCAGAGGTCCTTTTGTGGATTACAGTGCTCTCACCAGTACTCCACAGGAGCCTCTAACCAGAGAGCCTTTCAAGGTTCTAGACAGAAATTCTCCAGGAACCAAGGTTCTAGTTACCGCTTTACAGACTTTCTTGAGACCTGGAAACAAATAATGATTGACCACTGGATCCTGGAGATTGACAGAGTTACAAGATAGTTTGTGTGCCCCCTCTCCAACTGGTTCGTGGATTTGCCTGTGGGTCAGCCACAGAGGGCAGTAAAAGTCTGGGCAATGTTATGAAGGTTGCTAGATATTCAAGCCATAGAACCAGTTCCTTCAGAAGACTCGGGCTTCGGCAGATATTCTATATACTTTGTCATGCCCCAGAAAGGCTGAGGAGTGGAGACCCATCCTGGATCTTAATCATATCGAAGGGAGTGTGTGGTGCAGTGATTGGAGCTACAGCCTTGGCACCCTGAGGTTGTGGGTTCAAATTCCGCACTGCTGCTTGTGACCCTGGGCAAGTCACTTAATCCCCAATTGACCCAGGTACATTAGATAGAGTGGGAGCCCGCCGGGACAGTTAGGGAAAAATTCATGAGTACTTAAATAATTTGTAATCCGCCTAGAATTGTAGGATATGCAGAATATAAATTTTTTTTTTTTTTAAATGCAGCTTTGAGAATTCCTTGATTCCAGCTATGAGAATTCCTTTGGTCCTTCATTGCAGTGGTAGAGCTAGGAGAATTTCTGGCCACTCTGGATTTGATGGAAGTTTACATTCACATACATTTTCCTGGAACACAAAGTTTTTGAGATTTCATGTGTTGGAGAATCACTGCCAATTCTTAGTGCTTCCCTTTGGGCTTGCAATGGCGCCCCGAACTTTCACCAAAGTTATGGTGGTAGTCACCACTTATGTCTGCAAAGTGGATTGGCACGTGCACCTGTACTTGGACGATTGACTCATTGGAGCACCATCCAGAAGGAGAAAAAGCGATAGAGGTAGTTGTGGAGATGTTGCAGAGTCTGGGCTGGATTGTGAACTTTTGAAAGAACCACCTAGTTCCAGTGCAATCGTTGGAATATCTGGGGATTTTATTCAACATAACAGAAGGCAGATTTTTTTTTTTTCAAGAAGCGCGCAAACAGAAACTTTGTAGTCAAATTACAGAAATGTTGGCCAAGCCAGCGTCGACTGCATGGCATTACCTTCAGGTCCTTGGGTCGATGTTGACCACAATAGAGGTGACCTCCAGGATACATCTCAGTGGTCACTTCAGAGACTCCCTGCAACTTCCACTCCCTTGGACAGCAGCAGCCAGAAGCAGCATGAGCTGGTGGCTCTGCCAACAGTCTTTAGTGAAGGGAGTCCTGCTCCGGATCGATTCCTGGGCCATCCTAACGACAGATGCCTGCTTGTTTGGCTAGGGAAGTAACTTATTGCAATGGTCACCCAGTTCAAGAACAATAGACTTTGTCTCTGGAAATGATCTATCAGCAGGCTGAAATTGTAAGCCGTTCATCTGGTGCTGCAACGACTGAAGCCTTTGCTGGAATACAAAGCAGTCAGTCTTCTCTGACAATTCCAATGTAGTGGCCTATGTTATCAGGCAGGGAGGCACCAGGAGTGCTTCGCTCCAACATTAGGCAAAAGTTGTTTTGTTGGACAGAAACACACTGGCAAGACTATTTCTGCAGTGCACATGTGTACAACATTAGACCAGGGAGAGTGGTCATTGCCCCTGAAAGTGTTCCAGGCCATTGTGAGACTGGGGTTGTCTGACATTTGACCTCATGGTTAGATAATTATACGGTGACCCATTACCGTGGCTAGCCACAATAAAAACCAAAAAATGTATAGAATTTATATCAGCTCACCGGCGGTTTGGGAACAAAGCTTTTTGCCACTCCATGGAGCGGTAAACGGCTTTGATTCTGCAGGGAACCTCACCCACCACAGCTCCCCAATATCCCACCATCCCTTCCTCCATGATGGATCCCATGACTCCAGGCCCCACCTCCGCTCGTGGGTCCAGCGGCTCAAAGCCCTCTCCCCCCCTCGCTTGTAGGTCCTGAAGCTCCAGCCCCCCCTCACTTGCTCATGGGTCCAGCTGGATTCCATCCCTCTCTGCTGCTGGCACACAACTTATAGAGCAATCCAATCTCTACACAGGCTTGCTCAATGATGCTGGTGGCCTTCCCTCTGCTGGGCTTCTCCTTATGGCACAACTTTCTTTTTACACAAAGACAGGAAGTTGAGTCATAAGGAGGAGCCCAGCAGAGGGAAGGCCGCCAGCATCATTGAGCAAGCCTATGTAAAGATTGGATCACTATGTAAGATGTGTGCCTACAGCAGGGAGGGAGGGGAGCCATCAGCCCCAATGAAGAGAGAGAGCAATGTAAGGCAAAGTAGATTGAGGAATTGGCCTAGGATGGGGTTGAGGTTGGATGAGAGGGCACAGAAGGGGGGCTGAAGCTAAAGGTAAGGGAGTGAGGGATGTGCTTGGCCTATGGAGGGGAGGGCTGGAGCTGAAGGGAAGGGAGAGAGCTATAGAATCTGCTGGAGGGAAGGGGGAGAGGTGCTGCACCTGTGGAAGGGAGGCTGCTAGATAGAAGATAAGGGAAAAGGAACATACTACTTGAATGAAGGAATAGGGAATGAAATACTGAATATAGCAGATATAGGGAGAGACACAGGGAGGTATCAGAAACAGAGGGAAAATAATGAGCATGGAGAGGAGAATAGGGACAGGAACACAAAGGGGAGATGCTGTATGGGAATGGTACATGGACAGAAAAGGGCATGGCAGACATGGGAGGGCGTATATGAACACAGAGGAAAAGTGCTAGATGTGGGAGAAAATAGGACATAGAAGGAGATGAGTAATGCAGGGCATAGAATAGTAATGATAAATACAGAGAGATGGACACAGGAGAGATGCTGGACAGGAAGGTATAGGGGACTTGGAAGGGAAAGACAGGTACACATAGATGGAAGATGAGCACAGAGAAGAAGAAATGTCAAATGAGCAGGAGACTGGCGAGTGAGTTAAGAGATGACAGAAACCAGAGCCTGGTAACAACATTGTCTGAAAAATAAAATGACCAGACGACAAAAGATAGAAAAATAATTTTATTTTTTATTTTGTGATTAGAATATATGAGAACTGAAACATTTATCCTGCCGGTGCTGGTGTTAGACTTGGGTCGGGCCAAGGGCAAAAATTTGGGAGGGGACCCAGAAGCCCACTACTAGCCTGTGCTATCTTCAGCTTCTATATGGCTTAGGGCTTTCTCTAGCCAGGGGCCAGTTGCCCTAATTGCACTCCTTGGCCTAACACTATCCCTGGCATGTGTGATCTTTATATTTTGCATAGTATAGGAGGAAATGAATCTTTTTATTTCTTTGGTGTTAGACTACATGGAAGGTGTGGCTTCTTGGAATTTTGGTTTAATTTATGTTTATCATTTTTGGTCAGTTATTATGTATTTGGCATTTGTGTTCTGTGTGTGACCAAGTTATTTTATGTAGCATTCTATGTAGCATTCAGTTTTCCTGATGGTGGACTTGTACGGATGGGATCAGACAAGAGTCTGCGGGGACAGGGCAGGTCCATGGACAGAGTCTGACGAGATCGGGACAAATTTTCCCCCCACATCATTCTCTCTATTCTTGGTGATTTTCAAAGAACAAAAAAGCGACTGTTCTTCAGCCGAAGATGTGAACCCAGAATTGCAAGGCTAGATGCCCTTGTTCAACCATGGCCAGAGACAAGGCTACTCTGTGTTCCATGATAGGCTGGGTGGTCCACCGAATAGCAGATCACCCAGGAACTTGTGGCACCAGATTAGTCCAGGCACTCGTGGCACACATCTCATGCCTGCAGAATGAGCAAAGTCTCAGACTCTAGGTGCACCCAGACTTGCTCTCGTAGGAGCTGATTGCCCTGGAGTCAACCATGATGGTTTGGTCTTATGACATGGCTGTTGTTTGAAAAGTGTATTCAGAAATAGTCATCGCTTCTCTCCTTGGAACCAAAAAGCCAACGATGGATTCGGTGTATGCTAAAGCACGAGAGATGTTTCAGCATTGTTGAGTAAAGAAAAATTGGAGCCAGACAAAGTCTCAATCTTGTTGGTACTGGCATTTCTCCAAGAGGTCCTTGACAAGGTGTTGTCCCTTAAAGTTCAAGTAGCAGGACTCTTATGCTTCCAGGCCTGAGAGAAGAGTGTTTTGCTAGCAACCCGTCTGGATGTAGGTTATTGAAAGGTTCCCTGAGACTAAGGCCGCTGATTTGAGACCTGTTTCTATCTTGGAATCTTAATATGGTCTTGGGACTCAGCAGGGTTCCATATGAGCCGTTGCAGGAAGCCTCCCTCATGGATCTGTTGGTCAAAGCAGTCATTTTGGTTACAGTTAATCTACAAGGAGAGTCCCAGAATTGCAGGCACTGTTGTGCAGAGAGCCGTTCCTCAAGATCACAGAAGTGAGTGACCTTGCGTATGGTTCCCTCCTTATCAAAAGTCATGTTGGCATTTCATGTCAACCAAAAGGTTAGACTGCCAGTTGCCAGCATTTTATCCCACAGGGTTCAAGAAGAAAGAAAAGGCCTTGAAGGTTTTGGACATCCAGAGAGTTCTCTTGCGTTACCTGAAATTACTGAATTTCGTGTCTCGGATCATCTTTTTGTGTTAACCAATTAGGCAGACCCGCTTCCAAGGCCACTATCTACATTTGTAGAGCTATATCCTCTGCATATATTGGTTGTGGCAAACAGCCACCTGTAAGGCACATTCAACAAGAGGAGTGACGTCTTCTTGGGTGGATACTCAGGCAATTTCACCCAAAGAGATTTTGTAGATCAACATCCTAGTCCTCCCTTCATACAGTCACCAAATTCTACAGGGTGGACATAGCAGCACAGGAAGGTGCCTTTTTCTGGTCCTTAATACTACGAGCAGGCTCATCTATCCCACCCTAGTTTGGAGACTACTTAGGTATAGTTCAGCATATTATCCCTATTGCACTGGAAAAAGATTAGATTCTTACCTTGATAATATTTTTTCCAGTAGATAGGGATGGTATTCTGAACCTCCTGCCCAGTAATTTGTCAGATGTGCCTCCTTTCTGGCTCAAGCTTAAAGGTCATCTCCATAGCTAAGATTTCACCGTCTGACTATTGGATTAGGAAGAAACTGTATATAGGATTACAAGGGAGGAATGGTTGAGCTCCATAAATATTCAGGCTCTTTATATTTCTTGCTTAACTTGTATTTTATTGAATTCATTTTTACTTTAGGAGGCTTGTTACATTACTGTTTCCCCATTGATTGTTTTAACTTCATCTGAACAGATCGGAATTCTGTTTTTCAGGGAATTCTCCATATCCCTTCTTCAGTCATCTTCTGTAGGGCTGTTGCCAGCTTTGGTATGAACTAAAGGATGCAGCAGAGGAGGAGGAGGAGTTGGTAAGCTGTGATTGACATCTTCTGCAATATGCTTGTGAGCACAGATGGATAACCCTATGGTTCAGCATACCATCCCTATCTACTGGAAAAGATATTATCAAGGTAAGAACCTAATTTCTTTATAGAACTTATTTTTTTGCAGTTTTCTAGATGCCTGCTTTGCTCATAAGATTGTAAAGCTCAATTTTTGTGTTTTCTTTTCAGATCTAATTGCTGAAGAACTTTTACAATGACTTTCCGGTTCCGTGCATTCTTTTCCTACACCTTACCTGGAGTGCTTGCGCTTATTGGTTGGTGGTGGTTCTTTGCTCGTAAAAAACAGCAGATTAATAGTCATGATGGACAAGCATCAACTAATGTATACAGTCAGCAAACAGAAACGACCAAAACTGAGCCTACAGACGACTTAAACTGTATGAAGGCACAACCTGTATTCAGAGACCAAGAAAAATGCCAGGGAAATGATGATTTGTGCACAAAGTCAACTGTGGAAGTAATACCACTATCTGAAATGCAGCAACCATTAAGGTCTTTAGTTGCAAACTTTTCTAGCCCAGCAGAGAGCACTGAAGCCAACATAAATGAACCCAATGATAAATATGAAGAAACATGGAAAATGGTTCATGGAACCTCTTCCACTATCCAAGAAAATAACTATCCTCTAGCAACTAGTATTAAACATCATTCTTTCAGTTTACCAAGACTTGAATCTCATTCCCAAGAAATCCAAGTGGCTGACATGCTAATCCCAGTTACTGAATCTGAAGAGAAATTGAATTGCTCTTCTAGTAAGGTAAAAACAAAATGTGAAGCAAAACAGGTCCCAAATAAAGTCTTGGTTAATAAAGCCATGACTATCAAATGTGCAAAAGAAACTTCTGTAGAAATTGATCATATGTCTGCTGTGTACCATAAGCCAGAGAAAGAAGCTGTTATCACATTGTCATTTCCTTGCAATCAACTGGTTCAGACTAATCAGTTCAATGAGACTGATATTGCTTCCATGCAGACAGGGACCCACACAACTACTTCTAAGATGGTAGTAAAACAACCTGCAATAGTAAATGAAATGCTGTTTATAGATAAAAGTTCACAGACAATAGAGGAAAAAATAGTAGGACGTCCAGAATTCAGTGAAATTGTAGAAAAAAATGTCCAGAGAAGTGCTGATGAAACTATGACTCTGCACACTGAATTCTGTAAAAATATCTCTCTAGAAAAAACTCATAAAATCAAGGCAATTGCTTTGATAGAGAAGGGTACCCAGGTAGCTACCATTAATAGATATATTCAGCATAATAAAGAAGTAGCCATGGAAAAAGATACCCATGTAGCTGCTGTTGAGAAAAAAGCATTTTGTCTCAAAGAGTCAAATGACATTTTATCTTTGGAAAAAGATGCACAAAGAGTATCTCTTGAAAAGGCACAATGCAATGAGACTGAAGAAACCGTTGCTGTGGAAAATGAGTCCATAGTAACTGGGAAGCTGCGTAATAGTTACATGGAATGCGATTACAGAGAAAATGATGGATCTGAGATTGGGAATCCTTTTTCTAACTATCAAGGCAAAGCAAATGAATATTGTGAAAAAATGAGATTTGTGGTAGGTAATTTGGGAAGAGAAACGGAAGATGAGGGTTTGGTAAAAGAAGAAGCTGAAAAAATTGAACAAGTAGCCGTAAATATTATATCTAAGGTCATTTTAGCAGCTACCAAGGAAATATTGTCTTGTGCTACAACTGATATGTCTGATAATGGCAAAGTCTTGGAACATGAGAGTGATTGCTTACTGGAACAAACAAATGACACTTTATCAGCCAGTCAGAAACTTGTATGGGAACAGAATGTAGTAAAAAGCAATAGGGAAAGTGAGATGGACATTAAACCAAATATTGTAATAAAACCAACTCTTTCAGAAGAAAAAAAACACGCAGAAGGCAAGGACTATGTAAGTATTTTAAAGAATATGAACTTATCAAGCCCAGTTCATGGGGATCCTGCTGAATGTAAACAAAAAAATTTGATTCAGAGTGAACACCGTGAAAAATTCCTCAGCTCTGTTCCTGGTCTTGGGGAGTTATTTGAAGAATTAAACATTGTGACAGAGGACTCTGGTTGTAGTGTTTGCACATCTGAAGATGGGATAGGTTCAGAAGATCTTTTACAGAGCACAGGCTTTTCTTGTATTGCTGCCAACCAACACTTTGATTTTTTGAACACATCCAGAATTGGTGGTGTTTCCATGGACCAGAGTACAGTACCATCAGAAGAACTACTTGCACTTGGATCGCAAGAAAATAATACAAATATACTGTGTAGCAATGAAATACAGAAAGAGAGTTCTCCAGAAGTGAGAAATGATGAGCATTGGTCAACAGAGACGGAAGCAGATCATTCAGGAGGTATGAGAATATTTGGCATAGCTTCCCTGGGGGGGGGGGGAAGTTTAAGGTAGAGAGTATTCAAACTGTATAATTTTGCTAATTCTCACTGTAAAGTGTGTTCTCCAAGGGCAAACAGGTACAAGTCCTTACATCATTGAAACATCAGTGGAGTTCAGGCTAGCATTTCTAGCTTGGCATGTACTTGAAACTTTTGAGTCACTTTACACCTATGTGTACCACTTTGTCTGCCACTGTCACGCAGATCTACCCTAGTCTTTATCTTTACACAGAGCTGGTGTGACGTCAACAGGAGCACTCACCTCAAAGTGTTTGTTGATCAGTTACACCTTAGGTTTTCAGTCATTTTCAAGTTTCCTATGGGTGTATTTTTGTGTGTGTGTGCCACTGTCATGGGGGGGGGGGTTGGCATCAACTGGCATACGCTCCTGGTCAGAATATCTGTTTGCAAAAAATTTATAGCAGCTGCCATTTTCCAGTTTAAGATGTCTTAGAATAAAGCTTCTAGTAGGTCTGAGTGCATTCTGTGCAATAGTGCAATATCAATTATGGACAACTGGTGTCTGCAATGCCTGGGACCCCACAATGATCTCTCTTGTAAGTTATGCCTACAGATATCCAAGAAAGGTCTTAGTGGTCAAGAAAAGCAGCACAAACATATTTTTTATGCTGAAACAATATAGTTTCAACTTGGTCTTAAATTCTTTCATATCTCTCACTGCATGTGTATCTGTAGAGAATGCATTCCAGGAATCGGACCTGCTTTATAAAATAGAGATGATCAATAATCATCATGGTAAATCACTTTGAAGGCACATCCATCAAAGTATCTGTTGCTGACTGTAATGCTCAGGGTCTGATGCAAATGTAAAGTGGCTATGATTACTGGAGATACCTTACTTATAGTGGTCTTAAACACCAGCATTATCACCTTTATAATGGATTCTAAAATCAAAAGGCAGCCAGTGCAAAGCTTGCAACTAGGTATAATGTGATCATATCTTGATTGACCTGAGATTGCTCATGCTAGAGTGTTCTGTGCAATGTGTAGTGTTCTCCCCAGAAATTTTTTCCAGCCGGGTGGCATGAAAAAGTAGCCGGGTGGGGGCGGGGAAATTTGGTAGTGGGGAAAATTAAATGTATACTATTTTTATTAGTTATTTATTATTATTTTCCAATGCTCGATATGACTTCCTTTTTTAAGGTTTGACACTTGTGCCATAATATTTTTACTAAATTTAAGAAGTATCCAATTGTAGAAGTGAATAATTAGATATTCACCCTCTTTCAAATAGTATAGAGGTTTAAAAAAGGGAAATGCGTTAATGAAGTCATTAGGTTCAATCTAACCATTTATTTCTGCATGAATTTAAACAACTAAAAAAAAAAAGATAAATATAGCTCATCCAGTCATACAAGAAATGGCTGTACAACACCTCTAATAATGTTTTGATCACTAGGTTCCTTCCTGAGGTCTCACTGAGGATATGAAATAGATGCTATCCCCACTTCCAGACCTCTTCCACATAATTTATGGAGAGGTGTTACTGAGCTTTGAAGGGCACCTGTGTGATTGATCTTTATCTGCTTCTTTTTTATTTTGCTATAGTGCAAAGTAAGAGCTAGGGCAAAACAGTATAGGTAAAGATGCAGGTAATAATTAGCAATGTATTAAAAATATTTTATTTTTATTTGCTTATAATGTCATTTGAAAGCTGCTTGATGATAATACAACTTTAATTTAATTCTTTATAATGTGTGTGTCTGTGTGTTGGGGGGGACAACACCTACATCAACAGTAAAGTTAGAATAGGGTCATTAAATCCAGTGGTGTACCTAGTATATATGACAGCCAGTGCTAATCATTTTTTTAACAACCCCCTCCTCTATATAAAAAAAGATATTTTTAGTAATAATCCATGAGTCACACAATAAGGGTGCATCTAGGAAAAGGCAGCATCTTAAACACTGCAGTGAGCACTAGAACACCAACACACGCATTGTAAAACAAAAAACAGATCCTACACAGTCAATTGATCCTGTAGTCGATGCTAACAGAAAGCCATGTCCTTTTCATACACACAGAACACAGATACACCCTTGCCCAATATGGAATAATCACAAACTAAAAATAGAAATATGTAGTCAAAAGTTAAACTGAACCAAGAAACCAGACTCTGCATACAATGCAACACCACAGAAACAGTAACACATGTCCCCTAATACTGTGCAAAATATAAAGACAGTAGATGTAAATTTGAAAAAAAACTTCTACATAAGTCACCACTTTACAAATTAACAAATAGAAATAAAATAATTAGAAATATGAAAATACCATTTTATTGGACTAATCCATTTTTCAATTAGCTTTCAGAGGCCAAATCTTTCATCAAGACAGTACAGATACAGCTGTTATGGTATCCTGTCCTGACCTGACCTGAGGAAAGGGGTTTATTCCCCCCCAAAATTGCCTTATTTCCATTTCCTATTGATAAATTTTAATCAATACAGTTACAATACTACTTGATTCTACGTAAAGCAACAAAAATATTTTTTTTTCTACCTTTTGTCGTTTCTGCTTTAGTCATCTTCTCTTCACTCTCTTCTTTCTATTCAGCATTTGTCCTCGCTCCCTTCCATGCAACATCTGTCCTCTCTCTTTGCCCTTTCCACCCAGCCTCTACCCTCTCTCTACCCCTTCCATCTACTGTCCACCCTATCTCTGCCCCTTGAATCCACTGTCCACCCTTTCTGCCTTTTCCATCCAGTGTCTGCCCTCTTTCTGTTCCATATGGTATCTTCCCTCTTTCTATGTCCCTTCAATAAACTCTATATCCTGTGCCCTTTCTCTCCTTTGTACATGATTTATTTCAGCTTCAACCCCTCTCCATTTTTTGTCTCCACCTCTCCTCTATGCTCTGGCATCTCTCGCTTCTCCTTTCCTTCCTTCCCACTCCACCCCATGGTCTGATGTCTCTATCTCCTTCCCTTCTCTCCTCCCTCTCCAGTATCTGCCTCCTGTCTTTCCCCTTTGGTCCAGGCCCCTCTCTTTCTCTCCATCTTTTTTCTGTGAGGAGATCATGTTGATCTTGAACACTGAATAATTCTTCCACATTCTCCATATCACTGTACTGTAGTCTGGTCCAGCAGACTGCTTTGACACTATTACATGGGTAATAGTAAATTCATTATGCATCAGCTTTCCACACAGAATGCCACAAGTCTCTATTTCTTGTGCTGTGTTTACATCTGCCAGCAGCAGAAACTTGTGAGACAGATCCCTTGGCAATACTACACTTCGGAGCCCTTTGACCATCTGGTTCTGTATGGCTGCAGGCTTTAAAGCTCTGTCTACTGGAGGAGACTGTCCAGCATACATAGTTGCATCACTCTTAAGGATCTGATCAGAGATTACATTAGACAAGGTGGTATTTTTAGGCATGGAAAAACAGGACATGTTTTCCTCAATCTGCTCAGATGCCTTCAAATGCCCTTTAATGTTCGTCTGATCTCGGGCTAAATCTTGCCTCCTGAGCTGATCTTCAAAGGAGAGCGGAGTGAGAGCCATATCGGCAGTGAGATCCGTTTTGGGCCGCATGTTTTGTACAGGGCTTGACTAAGGCAAGTTGTAAGCTTCCTTCCATCGCTGACATATCTTCCATAAGTCAGCAACGGAGGGAAGCTTACAACTCGCTGCTCTTGCTTGCTTCGGGCCTTCCTCGTTGCCGGGTCCTGCCTTCACTGAAACAGAAAGTAGGAAGGACCCGGCAACGAGAAAAGCCCGAAGCAAGCAAGTTGTAAGCTGACCTGTCTCATATAGCGAACCCATGCTCCGGGGCATGTGCATGCCTACTTCCCTTCTCTTCCCCCCTCGGGACGTGACTTCCAGTTTCGGAGGGAAGCGGCATGCACGTTAGAGCTCCGGAGCATGGGTTCAAGTCGCTTGCTGGTGTTAAAAACTAAAAAAAAAAAAAAGTCAGGATCCTGCAATTTAGGCTGTGCCGAGTCAGCTCGGTAAATCTCCAAGCCGGTGAGAAGGTTTTTTTTTTTAAAATGTTGAGCAGAAGGCGGCAGCAGCAGCAGGATTGTGATCGAGATTACAGCCTGGCGCTTATCTAAATTAGCTGGGCGGAGCGCCCAGCTGAAAGGCCCTGGGGAAAAAACTGAATGTGTAATGATTCACAACGCTTTTGAATGCCCAGTAGTAAAGCAAACAATGGTACAACTGAACTTTGTACTACCAGCCTGAAATTCTCTTTACTTTAAGTTGTCTTACAATTTTCACTTTATGAAATACCGATTTAATGATCTTGTTAACTTGATCATGCATGGTTTAAAGCTGTATCAAGTACACTTCTCCCTCCGTATTTGCGGTAGATGCGTTCTGGCATCAAGCGCGAATATGGAAAAACTGCAAATAACTTTTTAATATGTTATTTGCAGTTTGGGGAATGTGCCATTGTTTTTGCTATTGAAACCATGAATAACTGTTCAACTGATATTCGTGGTTTCAGGGCAGCCAGACAGCGATTGAAGGAGGAAAGACAACCCCCCTCCAGGGAATGAAGGAAGCAGAAATAAATAAGACAGAGGGAAATTCTGTCTACTTGGGGCACTCGGGCTCAGATACTGTGTTCTAAAGGAGTCCCTCACACCGAGTAGAATTAGAGAGATTAGCCAATTTTATTATGATGTGTCACTTCCTGGGGAAAGGTAAAATGTATTTTCTTCCATAGTGGGGGGAGAGGGAGTGAAGAATCTTACCTCTTTGGCTGATATTACAGGACTCCTTGAGTCACTACTTCCAAGGCCCTCAGATGTAAGACGGTTCCACAGGGTAAGAAGTTTTACCCCTACTCACTTGTTCCCACTGGAATCTAACCTGTACTTGTTAAAAACCATTCCATCTCCACCCATTCACACAATTAATCTTCTCCATCCTTACCCGTACGAGAGGGCACTATTACTTGCTTCTTCCTGACAAAAGTCTCCCACAGTTTTTTCAAGTGGTGTTCACTGTTCAACTAGTGAGTATTCAAGCTTCAGTCTGGTAGCATTCTGGCTGCCTCTCTGGGTATTCCAAGCCTCATTCTGGCACTCTAATTGTCTCTCTTACTGCTTTCTAAGCATCATGCTTGCATCACCAGAGATTTTGACTACAATCCCACAGGAATCCTGCAGCAACTTTCTTCCATCACTGTGGGAGTCCCACAATCCCTATTCCTGTGGAGCTTTAGTGCTGACGTTTTTTGGGGGGCGGAGACAGCGGCCGAAAACCCCCGAATAATAGAAACCGCAGATATGGAAACCGCGAATACGGAGGGAGAAGTGTATGTTTCCTGGAGTTTTAATACAGTGCGCAAACTAATTCCACTTCACCAATCATACAGGATTTAGGCAAGGCCAAAAGAGGACGGGTAGGTAAGAACATAATTTGGAACTTGCTCATATTTAATTTTAGACAATTGGATTTCATCCATTGATTCATCGCAGAAAGCAACAGTCAAAAAATTAAATGTCTTTGCATAATGCTGATCTATTTTAAAGAAAAATTGAATATAGTATTTATGCCAATCTCCAGAATACGCAAGGATTTCAAAATGTTAAACAAGGTAGCTGATAAAACAAACCTTGCAGAACCCTGAGTTTCACTCCACCAATGAAGAATGATCTTAGACAATTTTTTGTGATTAAAGGCCATTTGTAGATAAAAGGTAAACCATTGTAAAACGGTTCCTAAAACTTCAGTTACCTGAAGACGTTGCAAGAAAATAACATGATTAATAGTATCAAAAGCAGCAGAAATATCTAATGAAACTAATAAAAACCTTTATCAGAAGCAGCATGAAAGTTATCAAGGGTGTCTGTCATGTTCAGCCTGAAATCCAAATTAAAACTTTTTGGCTCGTGGGCCACAATGAGTTCTTAAATTTAATAGAGGGGCCAGACCAAGAGCATCTTTCTATCCCTCCCATCCCCCTTGCAGCAGAACCTTGCCCAGCTTCTATCCTTCCTTCCCATCCCTTGTGCAGCAGAACCCTTGCCCAGCTTCCATTCTTCCTTCCGTCCCTCCCTCCCAACCCCTTGTGCAGCAGAACCCTTGAGCATCCGCCCCTGCTGCCTAGCTGAACCCCTGCTGACCCTCCATCCTTCCCTTTCATCTGAACTCCGCTGACCGCAAGCCCTACATACCTTTCTCCAGAGCAGCATCAGACTGGCAGCACTCTAAACAGGCTGCTTCGTGGCCTTCTCTCATTGGAGCCTTCCGTGTGCCGCATTATTGATGACATCCACTACAGGTAAATGTTCCACTCCATGTTTACCTCTGTGGGCGTAAAAGCATGGAATGACCTACCAGAAGTGTTCAGAAAAGAAACTAGCCACACATCATTCTGGAAGAAGTTGAAAACATTCCTGTTTGAGAGCTGAACCAACACACCTCTCTTAGAAAAGAACCTAACAAACATCTTATTCTGGACGAAGCTGAAAATTCCTCCCTGACAACTGAGTTTATTGCTCCCTCCCTCTCCCCTCCCTCTATTAAGGCACTCCTTTCAAGATCCCCTTTGACCCCCTCTAACCCCTCTCTGTAAGTCACCTAGAGCCTGAATAGGTATGAATGACACACAAATGGAAGATTAGATTAGATATTGTTTAAAAGCTTACTGATACACTGTACCATGGAGAGAGTCTCTTCAAAGATAAAGTTCAGGAAGTTCCTTTCCTAATGAGGCAGCAAAAAAAGCAGGGGATGACTGGCCTCACAACAGCATCTTAAGTATTCACAAAATGCCTTGAGGTTGTAGCAATATGCCCTCAAAGATTGGAAGGACACTTGTTTCCCTGTTTGGATAATCAGTTGATTAAGAGCACATATTGAAGTGGCAGAAAGATTGGTGTGCATAACCATCCAAGTGCTGGATTACTAGGATTTGTAACAAATTACCCACAGCTAAGCCTCTTACTTCAATTGGAATTCATTGGAGTTCTGCTGGGCATAAGTTGGGCGAAAGCTTTTCTACCACAACAAAGAATCACCACTCATATATAGTGGTAGAAATGTAAATGTTATCAGATGTTGGCATAGAACAAATTGAGAATGATGGGTGATGAAGGAAGTTCCAAGATGGCATCTTAAGAGGTAGACGCTGACATTGGCTCCTTACTTTTACTAATGCTGACTAAAAAAGAAGAGGAAATGGTGGCCGAGTATTGCTTCTACTTCAACCATTTTGACTCCCGTGTTCAAGTATGGATGCTTTTGTGGTCAAACCATATGCAGCCTGGAATGGTTTGCTGGTGGTTGCTGAGGGTCATTCTCATTCCTTGGCACCTCTGGAACACCATATTTTGCTGACCCCAGAGGAGCGGATTCCACTGGCCAATCCAGCGTCAGTGAGAGACGTGACGCCTGAGGTGGAATTGAGGGAGGCTAAGTTCATTCCTTCTCCGAATGTGCCATGGGAAGCCCTGGATGAGGTTGCTCCTTTGGGCACACAAGAGTCACTTAGCTTGGGAGGGTCCAATGGTCAAATCTTTAGTCCAGGAAACTTTGGCAGATGTCTAGAGACTGCTTCTTTTGGTCATAGTAACGTAGTGAGTCCTTCTTTTTAATTTAATCCTATAATACCAGATATATTATCATTAGATGATAACTTATGGACATTGATTGTATGCTTGGGCCAGAACCTGACCAAGCGAGTAGCCCAAAGTAGAGTCCAGGTATCTAATTTGGATATTAAGATTGAGGACCATGAATCTCATTTAACAACTATGGAAAACCACTTATTGAATGCTGAAAGTAATTTAACCAAAATAGACTTTATACAGCAGTTGGAAAAAGATAATTCTAATTTACTTTAAAAAATGTGAGAACTTAGAAAACACAGTAAGACAGGAATTTGTGTTTGATCAATTTCCCAAAGAAACCATGAGTTTCACCCCAGGATATGTTCAGGAGGTTTATGATTGACCACTTACAAAATACCTTCACGATCTTTGCCTCCTATTGTTTCCTGATGTGGCCAAGGTCACGCAGAAAAGACAAAATCGGTTTTTATTGTTATGTCTGAAGGTGTTAGATATTGGAACTTTTTTGTGCTTAAATTTCCTTGTTAGGTGTATAGTAAAATATAATGCTAATACCTTTATATTCTTTGATCCATCTAAGTTTGTATTATTTTTGAGAAACAAAATTGTTGAAGCAGGCCATAAGCCGTTTTCTCAGTCAGAGAATGAGTGTTTTTGTCTATTGTAATCCACAGTTGGGTTATAGGAACTTTACCTCCTAAGTATAATTTCTTCATTGTTTGGATATAATTTAACATTTTTTTTCTTACTGTTTGAACTCTTGGAATCTCTTTCTTTGAGAACTTAAATAGTTGGAAGATATATTTATATTTCCTGTATTGGGGGGGGGTCCTCTGATATTCATGATTTGTGATCTTGATTTCCTAAAATGGATATGCTCCTATTTATAATTTGGAAATGCAAATTTTAAAAAAAGAGAATGATGGGTGATAGGCCTTGACAGTATATGTAATGCCCTTGGCATGTCTCAAATAAGACGAGCATGATGGAATGTACAAATGGATGAGGATGGATTTTGTGAAACACACTCTTGATAAGACATTTTACCACTTTTTAGACCAAGAAGGCACCTCTGTTCTGCTTCTGGATAGGGACTTGGTAGGCTAGCCTCTGATGAGGTCTGCAATACTGGGACAGACCAAAGGTCTATCTTAATAATGGTTTATGGACTTTTCTCTTAGGAAATGATCCAAACCTTTTAACCCTGTTAAGTAACTGCTCTCACCATATTCTCTAGCAATGAATTCCAGAGTTTAATTATACATTGAGTAAAGAAGTATTTTCTTTGTTTTAAATCAGGGATGTCAGATAGGGTATGATGCTTTGCAGAGTCGGATAAATGGGGAAATAGATTTGCTTACTGTCAGTTGAAACATTTTTGGGCTACTTTGGATCATGGGCAACTGGGCACACATATGGGCTCCAGATTGCGGGATTTCTTTGGCATGGAGTCTGAGGAGGAGCTTTCGGTATCCTTGATTTCCACACGTTTGGAGTGGGTGGAACCTTGTAAAGAGTTGGACAGTTATAGGAGGGGCTGGGAGACTGATTTACAAGTGCCTTTAAGAATTTGGGATATTTTGGCTCAACTTCAGGGAGTTCCCTCCTTGACCCGTAGTGCGGCCTTGCAGGAGTGCTACTATAGGGTGCTCTATCGTGCATATTTAACACCTAAACAATATTTTTATTGTGGGGGACCTCTCACTATGATGGGCCCTAAATGTGGGACGGGGGAAGGGACTTTTGGTCATATGTTTTGGGGTTTAGCTTTATTCAGTTGTATTGGCGGGATATCCTGCATTATATGCCTAATGTGCTTTTTCTTGCCCTGACTGGTTCCCCAGAACAATTGGTGTTGGATCTTCCTGGGGCCTTTGCGACGTTAGGAGGAGCGCGCCAACTTTTGTGTCAGAAGCTCAGTCTGGTGGCCAGAAAAGGCATTATGAAATGCTGGACTTCTGATGCACCTCCTGGGTTTTGGCTTTGGCGTGTGGATATGCATCAATTAGCCTGTTGGAAGCCAGGGATGCGAAAAGGTCTCAGAAAGGGGGGCAGAGATTTTTGTAAACTTGGGACCCTTATCTTCAGCAGTTGCATTCCAAGGGTTGCAGTCTTCTTCTGAATGACGTGGGAGTGGTGTGAGGAGGGAGGGGGCAGTCAGGATGGTGGGGATTTTTGGGGAGTTCAGGAGTAGGGGGGGAGGATACTCCTGGTGACTTGGGGGTGTAGTGGAATGGTGAGTCTTGGTGTCTGAGTGGTTTGTTCCCATCCCAAGAGGTGGTCTTTAGGATGGGAGATGTTTTTGGTTTGTTTGTTGGATGGGGGAGTTGGAGGGGGGGGGAGAGCAGTAATTGAGGATGGGGAGCAGCAGAGTTGTATTGGGGGTTGGGGGGGGCTTGGTCTTGGGCCTTTTTTCATTATAGAGTTTGGGAATTATCAGAGTACAGATTCCCAGTTTGCTTTGGTTTTGGTGGGCTTGTGGACACGGGGCTAGTCCTTCAAGTTTGGCAGTAGTTGGGGGTCTGGGGGGAGGGTACGGGACTCTATCCGTATTGTAATTTTTGTATGTGTATTTGTTTTGTTATATTTCAATAAAATTGTTTCAACACTAAATCAGGGGTGTCAAAGTCACTCCTCGAGGACTGCAATCCAGTCAGGTTTTCAGGATTTCCTCAATGAATATGCATGAGATCTATTTGCATGCACTGCTTTCATTGTATGCATCTCATGCATTCATTGTATGCAACTCATGCATACATTGCGGCCCTCGAGGAGGGACTTTGACACCCCTGTTTTAAATCTGCTACCGTATTTTTCGCTCCATAAGACACACCTGACCATAAGACACACCCTAGATTTAGAGGAGGAAAACAAGAAAAAAAACATTCTGAACCAAATTGTGCACCCAGCCTCCCTCACTCCCTGCCAGGCTCTGCACCCAACCCCACACTCAGGCTCTGCACCCTGTCCACCCCCCTCCCTGCCAGGCTCTGTACCCTGTCCCACTGCCTTGAAATGTAATCTGCCCCCCCCCCCTCACCTCTGGTGGTCTAGTGGTAGGCTGGGACAGGAGGAATCTGTCCCAGCCGACAAATTTTTCCACTGCCCCCCCCCCTTCCCAGTACCTTTAAAAAAAAACAAAAAAAACTGCCTGCTCTTTTAAAACACCCTCCCCCCGCGCCCATTCACCCTTCCTTTTAAAACACCTCCTGCCCCGCAGTACCTTTTTTTAATGCAAGATATCGGAGATGTTTATTTCCAAAAGCTAACATTTAAATTAATAAATGCAAAACACTTTTTTCTACCTTGGTTGTTTGAACACATTTTGGGTTTTTTTTTGGTAATTTACTTTGACTCCATGTTTCTCTTTCCTGTTTTTATCTGTTTCTTCTGTTTGTGCAGGGTCTCCTGTCCCTCTGACATTTCTTCTATTCCCAGGTACACCATCTTTGTTCCTTTTGCACCCCTATTTGCCCTACACAGCATCTTCCTTCTGTGTCCCTGTCCTTATCCTACCTCCATGTCCCCATCTGCCCTTTTTCCAGCATTGTCCCTCAGTGTCCTAATCTACATTTTCCAGCATTGCCTCTATGTTCCACTGTTCCTACCCTCTCCCTGTCTACCATTGACAGTCTGCATCCCTGACCCTGCTATCCCTCATCGCCCAGCATCTCTCTTCATCACAAAAGGAAACCCCCGACCCAAAGATTCAATACTGTATAGGGGCCTGGGGAAAATGCATTTGGTCAGACCATTATATTGGCAATTTCGACCTACGTTGGCAAAAGAAGCCATCCAAACCAAAATACAGAAGCAAAAACACAAAAACAATTACCAGTCATGGTATTGTAAACCCAACTGAATTCTGGGCTCATTACGAATTATATCCCAAAGCTGAGGAAATACAGGACTTCCCAACAAGATGGGGAAAGTTCAGTAAGGAAGTATTAGACCAATTAGCACCATACCAAATGTACAAAAAGAAAGAAAGAGTTAAATGAGTGGTTCAATTCGGAACTATTAATTTGCAGACAGGAACTAAGAAAATTGGAGAGAATCTGGAAAAAACAAACAAAGAAAAAGACAAGACAAACTGGAAACAAAAAAATGAAAAAATACAAAACTCTGATCAAAGAAAAACACTCAATACACTAAGCACAGAAAATAGGTACATCAAAAATAAATAGTAAAGAGCTGTTTAAACTGGTAAAAACAATAACAGATACTACTCGGGTCCTGAAAGGACGAGTGCATTCCATCTGCCCAAACCCTAGCCAATTTCTTTAAAAATAATATTACTGACCTAAGAGCAACTATACCTTTGCCCATAACCAACACAGAATTCCATTTTGAACCCCACAAACAGGAGTCCAGAGCAGACATGTTCTGGGACCACTTTGAGTTTCCAAACTGGTATGAGTTTTTAATTTTGTTCAATAAATACACCAAGTCAAACTGCTTACTGGATGAATGTTCCTCTAAGATCATGAAAGCTGCACCACCTGACTTTAAAAAGGAGCTATTCACTTGGTTAACAACTACTCTTACTAGAGGGATATTAAATTAGGAAATGGGACATGTACTGATCACACCTATCCCCAAAGATCAGAAAAACTCAATAGCCCTGAAATCCAATTACAGGCCCACAGCGAGCATCCCCCTATTCACTAAGCTACAGGAAGGATTGGTCAACTTGAAACTAGTGATCTATTTAGACAAATTTAACATTCTTAGTTAACATCAATCAGGATTTAGAAAAGGTTACAGCACTGAGACAGTTATAGCTTCTATCCTTAATCACCTTTATGGTCTTTTCAGCAGAGGCACAAGTACTCTGATTTTACAACTAGATCTTAGTAGTGCTTTTGATCTAGTAGACCACAAAATAATGCTACTATGCCTAGACGCAATGGGACTTTCGGGAAAAGTTAAGAACTGGTTCCAGGACTTCCTAACAAAAAGATCATACCGAGTGACTAGCGATGGAAATTACTCTAGCCCATGGAAAAACCCCTCGGGGGTACCCCAGGGCTCTCCACTATCGCCCACACTATTCAACATTTATATCTCATCCTTAGGACATCTATTACAAAAGTTAAACTTAGATTCAAACAGTTTTTATTGATGCAAACAATATCAAAAACAATATAAGAGCATCACATTATGTATAATACAACAACAATATATGCTGATGATATTTCTATCTTAATTCCCCTAAATAGCATAACAAATGAAATTCTAGATCACATCTCTCATATAATGACTGAAATTGAACAATGGACAATCATCTTCAAACTGAAACTAAATACAGAAAAGACGAAAGTTTTCCTGGCAAGCCCAAAGGACAAAATTACCAGAGCATCGCTACATCTAAATGGTCACAAATACCCAATCTCTAAAACTATAAAAATACTTGGAATCACACTAGACACACATCTAACTATGGTTGATCACATGAATATTGTGGTGAAGAAGTGCTTTTGCGCACTGTGGAAATTAAGGACCATTAAAAAATACTTTGACTCTACATCCTTTAGATTACTGATACAATCTTTTGGTTCTATCAATACTGGACTACTGCAATATCGTTTATCTGGGTATCCCAAAGAAAACTACGAAAATTAAGAATAGTACAGAACATGGCAGTTCGCTTGATATTCGGATTGAAGAAAAGCGACCACATTAGCCCCTACTATATAGACTGCTACACTGGTCGCCAATGGCGGCGTGAATAATGTTCAAGTTTGCTTGTATTTGTTTCAAGCAGGCCTGGGGACTAGCGCCTTCCTATCTTCTACCACATTTCGTACTACACAACCCCACACGGTCAACCAGAAACTGTAACACATTTGCATACCCAAGGATCACCGGCTGTAAATACAAATCCTTTTTGGATAGGTCTTTCATGTTTCAAGCAAGCAACAATAGTCCTGGCTGGGTAACTACATCAGTGGAGCCAGGCTGACCTACAGCGCCTTTCAAAGAGTAATTAAAACTGTACTGTTTAACAGATTCATCTCCTAAACAGAAGCCACACTAAATTTATATTTTCCTTCTATCTATTCTTTATGTAATATCTTGTACCTTCACTATTTGCATTCTGTTATTCGCTGATTGTCCAGCCCTCTTCGATGTGAACCGCCTAGAAGTCATCAAACTGGCTGTATAGAAGAATAAAGTTACTATTTTTTTTAATTTATTTATCATTTTTCAATAACATCAAATATCCATTTGTACAGAAAGGTAAAGTTAAGCAGAAAATAAAATATACAATACAGATAATTATCTGCTATCATAAGAAAAAGGATGGATATATATATAAAACTTAACTTTAACTCAAGTCCTGAAAAATAGAGAGACCAATAAGTAGAATCGGCGAGTATTATAATAAGAAATTACAAAACAAAAAACTGAAGACTAAAGATTGTATTAGCTGAAGGAGATCATTCAATCAGAATGCTCATATTACCCCTCCTTTTTTCAGGTGAGCCGCTGACAAGAAGGTTGTAAGTTGGCTAGGATCAAAGAAAACATATGTTTGCATTTGATACAATATTACACATTTGCATGGGTGACGAAGAAAAAAGGTCGCCTTCAAAAGCAATAACACCTGGTTTTTAACAACAAAAATTCACATCTATGTTTTTGCGTATCTCTTGACAGATCTGGAAACATTTGTGTCTTATACCCAAGAAATTCTTTCTGTTTATTTTTAAAGAAAAGTCTCAATAACCAGTTTTTATCAGGTGCTAAGGCAACTGTGAGTAGAAGTGTTGCTAGCTTTGCTACTTCCCGATAAAGTTATTATTATTATTATTATTATTCTATGTTCTTATCTCCCCATGTTCAGCTTCTCCCCTGTCTCTTCCCTTTTTCTAAAGATCCCCTCCCACCCCATCCCACCTCACCTCAAGGCCACATATCTTCCCGGCCTGCCCCCCCCCCCCTTCCCTCCCCGATGCTGGCATCTTTTCCCCTCTTTCGCTCCTCCAAAGCAGTCCCTTTCTTTCCTCTCCACATGCTCTTCCCCTTCCCCATGTTCCTACTTACTACTCCGTGAGAATTGATGCAGTCATTCAGAAAGCGGGGCGGGCCCAAGAAGCAGCACAGAAAGCACGCTCCTGCCGGCCCATACATCCCTGGACCACCAGGTTTAAGGGGCATTTTAAAAGGTATGGCCGGGGGGTGGGGGTTAAAAGGTAGGGCCGGTGGGCAGGCAGTGTCTTAAAAAGGTACCGGGAAGAAGGGAGGGGAGGTGTGGAAAAAGTGAATCTTATTAAGCAAAAAATATGGTACTTATTAACTTCATTGCATGCCCCCTAGTCCTAGTATTTTTGGAAAGAATAAGCAAGTGATTCATGTTTACTCATTCTACTCTACTCTGTATTTATAGTCCTCTTATCATATTTCCCCTGATCTGTCTCTTCTTCAGGCTGAAGATCCATAGCCACTTTAGTGTTTCCCAATATCCTTCCTAGTGAAGCCTCACAAAAAAAAAAAAGAATAGGGGAACGATGATTCTCATTACCCCACATGAATTGAGGTGAAAATAGCTTCCTTTTCTTCTGGAACTTTTCATAAAAGGAACCATAAATTTGGATGACCATGGAATAAAGGGAGTGCTAAAGGAGGACAAAGCCATCGCCGACAAACTGAACATATTTTTTGCGTCTGTATTTACCAAGAGGATATACACACCATACCAAGAGCCGACAGGCTATACGCAGGAAACGATGATGGGAAACTTACTGGGTTGACGGTCAGTCTAGAAGAGGTATGGAGGCAGATTGATAGGCTTAAAAATGATGTAGCCCCTGGATTGGATAGCATCCATCCAAGGGTAATCAAGGAACTGAAAGGGGTTATAGCTGAACTGCTTCAACTAATAACCAATCTGTCAATCAAATTGGGAAGGATTCTGGAAGACTGGAAAGTGGCGAATGTTATGCCAATCTTCAAGAAAGGTTCGAGGGGAGATATGGGAAACTACAGACCGGTGAGTCTGACCTCGGTACCGGGAAAGATGGTAGAGGCGCTGATAAAGGACTGCATCGTTGACCACCTTGACAGACATAATCTGATGAGGACCAGCCAGCACAGCTTCAGCAAAGGAAGATCTTGCTTGACGAACTTGCTGCACTTCTTTGAGGGAGTTAACAGGCTAGAGTGACCGGTCAACATTGTATATCTGGATTTTCAGAAGGCGTTCGACAAGGTCCCGCATGAACGACTACTTTGAAAAATTGCAAGCCATGGAATCAAGGGTGAAATACTCACGTGGATTAAAAATTGGTTGGCAGATATGAAACAGAGAGTGGAGGTAAATGGACAATACTCGGACTGGAAAAGCGTTACCAGTGGAGTGCCGCAGGGTTCGGTGCTTGGACCCGTGCTCTTTAACATATTTATAAACAACTTGGAAATTGGTACAACGAGTGAGGTGATAAACTTTGCAGACGAAACGAAGTTATTCAGAGTAGTGAAGACGCAGAAGGATTGTGAAGACCTGCAACGTAACATAAACACGCTCGAGAAATGGGCCGTAATATGGCAAATGAGGTTTAACGTGGATAAGTGTAAGGTGATGCATGTCGGTAACAAAAATCTTATACACGAATACAGGATGTCTGGTGCGGTACTTGGAGAGTCCCCCCAGGAAAGACACTTGGGAGTACTGGTCGACAAGTTGGTGAAGCCGTCCGCACAATGTGCGGCAGTGACAAAAAGGGCGAGCAGAATGCTTGGAATGATTAAGAAGGGGATCACAAACAGATCGGAAAAGGCTATGTTGCTGTACTGGGCCATAGTTCGCCCCCACTTGGAATACTGCGTCCAGCACTGGTTGCTGTACTTGAAGAAGGACACAGTACTACTCGAAAGGGTCCAGAGAAGAGCGACTAAAATGGTTAAGGGGCTGGAGGAGTTGTCATACAGTGAGAGATTAGAGAAACTGGGCCTCTTCCTTGAAACGAGGAGACTGAGACGGGACATGGTCAAAACGTTCAAGATAATGAAGGGAATAGACTTAGTAGATAAAGACAGGTTGTTCACCCTCTCCAAGCTAGGGAGAACTAGAGGGCACTCTCTAAAGTTAAAAGGGGCTAGATTCCGTACAAACGTAAGGAAGTTCTTCTTCACCCAGAGAGTGGTGGAAAACTGGAACGCTCTTCTGGAGGCTGTTATAGGAGAAAACACCCTCCAGGGATTCAAGACAAAGTTGGTGAAACCTTAGCTAGGACTGTAACAGAACAAGATTTGGGAGTGATCATCAGTGCAGATATGAAAGCTGCCAGTCAAGTGGAGAAGGCTTCATCTAAGGCAAAACAAATGTTAGGTTGTATCCGCAGAAGTTTCGTCAGCCGGAAGCCTGAGGTCATCATGCCGTTATACAGAACCATGGTGAGACCACATCTGGAATACTGTGTGCAATTCTGGAGGCCACATTACCGTAAAGATGTGCTAAGAGCAGAGTTGGTTCAGCGGATGGCCACCAGGATGGTCTCGGGGCTCAAGGATCTCTCATACGAAGAGAGGCTGAACAAATTGCAGCTCTACTCTCTCGAGGAACGTAGGGAGAGGAGAGACATGATTGAGACATTTAAATACATCACTGGACGTATCAAGGTGGAAGAAGATATTTTCCTTCTCCAAGAGGGCATACGCTTAAACTCAGGGGCGGGAAATTTCATGGTGACACCAGAAAGTATTTCTTCACCGAAAGAGTGGTTGATCATTGGAACAAGCTTCCGATACAGGTAATCGAGGCCAACACCGTGCCAGATTTTAAGGGTAAATGGGATGCCCATGTGGGATTCCTAAGAGGGTGGAGTTAAGGATGGGTCATTAGGAGCGTGATCTCCAGGAGTGGGCAGACTTGATGGGCTATGGCCCTTATCTGCCGTCATTTTTCTATGTTTCTAGACAACTTCCTGCTGAACCAGAACGTACGCAGGTAAGGCTAGACACAGGGCACTGGTCTTTGACTTAAGGGCCGCCGCGTGAACGGACTGCTGGGCACGATGGACCACTGGTCTGACCCAGCAGCGGCAATTCTTATGTTCCTATGAAAATTTCCCATTACTGATCACACAATCTCAAGGGACTCTTTTGCATACCAACATTGAGTCCTCACAACTTGGATTTTGAGAAGGTGGTGATATTTTCAGGCAAATTTGAAGAAGTTATCATAGGTATTACAGGCTTCTAAGGGAGAGTCAACTGAAGCTTTATCAAAACAGCCCTGGAACGAGGAAGCCAAGTCCACGCGAAACAGAAGACAGGAACCAACAGACACTGTGGATGAAGGAATTTGTGGAACCATCGGGCAGGAAGAGGAGGCAAGGTCTCACCGGAGCCTTGAAGGGGAAGCAAGAAAGCACACCGAGGATACGGACTTGCAACCAGCGATAAAGCTGAAGAAGGGGAGATCGGCAATCATAGTAGGAGACTCAATCCTGAGAGAAGTGAACAGTCACTTAGCAGGAGGGAGAGAAGACCGACTAGCGACCTGTCTCCCAGGAGCAAGAACAAATGACATCACCGACAGAATTGAGAGGATCCTGGAAGGAGCGGAGACGGAAGAGACGGCATTGGTAATCCATGTTGGGACAAATGATGTCAACAGAAGAAACTACAGCAGGACTGCACTAACTGAACAGTTCAAGATCCTGGGAAGAAAACTGAAGCTGAGGACACAGAAGATAACGTTCTCAGAGATCCTGCCAGTACCGAGGGTAGACATGAATAAGCAGATGGAACTACAAGCAATTAACGCATGGCTGCGGAGATGGTGCGAAGAACAGAGATTCTACTTCTTGAGAAATTGGACAACTTTTTGTGGGAAGAAAAGCTCTTCAGGAGGGACAGACCTCACCTGAGCATTGCTGGAACAAGACTTTTAGCAAACAATGTCAAGAGAGGAATAGAACAGGCTTTAAACTAAGAAGAGGGGGAAAGCCGACAGTCGACCGGACGTCGACGGTTCGGGTGAGAGTATCCAAAGAAGATACTGAGCAGGAGAAATGCTGGATAGAAACAAAAGGCAAACAACTGGAGCCTGAGGAACAAGAGAAATTAGCGAACAAAGGCAATGGGAAACAGCAAGAGCTAGAGGGACAGGTGGAATTGAGGAAACAAATTGAGGCAAAAAAAGATGCGCCAAAGAAGAAGGAAGAAATGAACAAGACTCGGGGTCTGGCAGCTCGAAAAGGGGACGACAAAGAGGAACAAATCACAGGGACGAACAACAGAGAAAGGAGAAAACCAAGACCCAAATTGCTTGTACGCAAATGCAAAGAGCCTGAAGAACAAAATGGGGGAACTAGAAATCATGGCCAAAAAAGAGGCCCTGGACATCATCGGAATCACGGAAACATGGTGGAACAAGGAAAACAAATGTTGCACAGTCGTGTATGTCCAAACATTTAAATCTACTGTATAATCTTGTATGTCCAATTACACTCCATTGTGAATGTTTCCTTGTAGACCGTTCTGAGCTACTGGGAGGACGGGATAAAAATCTAAATAAATAAATAGTACTACCAGGGTACAAACTCTTTCGAAAAGACAGGGCACAAAAGAAAGGTGGAGGAATAGCACTATTTATAAAGGACACCATTCACTCGCCAAAAATGGACACAGCACCAGAGACAGACGGATTAGAATCATTATGGGTTAAATTACCAGGAAGAAATGGGCCTGATGTCAAATTGGGACTGTACTATCGTCCACCTGGACAAACAGAAGCAAAAGACAAAGAGCTGGAAGTGGAACTAAGGCGGAAATGCAAGAACGGAAATGTCATGGTAATGGGGGACTTAACTACACTGGGATAAACTGGAATATCGGAAACTCAAACAACGCAAAGGAAATGGAATTCCTAGAGGCTGTGCTTCATGTAACAGCTCGTCAAGGAACCAACGAGAGAGAATGCGACTCTAGACCTACTACTTAACGGGCTGGGGGGACCTGCAAAGGAAGTGGAAGTAATAGGACCACTAGGAAACAGCGATCACAACATGATCCAGTACAAACTAGAAGTAGGAACATCAAAAAGGAAGAGAACCACAGCAACAACGCTCAATTTCAAGAAGGGGAACTACGACGCTATGAGAGCAATGGTAAGAAAGAAACTCAGGAAAGGCTCGGGAAAAGCAAAGACCATGGAGCAAGCTTGGTCCCTGTTCAAGGACACTATACAGGAAGCACAGAACCTGTACGTCCCCAGATTTAGAAAAGGGTGCAAAAAGAATCGAACAAAAGACCCGGTGTGGATAAGCAATGAAGTGAGGGCAGCAATATAGGACAAGAAACTATCGTTCCGGAAGTGGAAAAAGGACAAAACCGAGGAAAACAGGAAGGAGCACAGGGAACACCAAAAAGAATGTCACCAAGTGGTCAAGAAAGCAAAAAGAGAATACGAAGAGAGACTGGCCAAGGAAACACAAAATTTCAAATCTTTCTTTAGATATATTAAAGGGAAGCAACCGGCGAGGGAAGCAGTGGGACCGTTAGATGATGGAGACGCAAAAGGAGCGATAAGGGGGGAAAAGGAGGTGGCTGACAGATTAAATATATTCTTCTCGTCAGTCTTCACAAGCGAGGACACATCCAATATACCGGAATCTGAAGAAATCTTTAACGGAGACCCGGAAGAAAGGCTTTCGACACTAGAAGTAAGCCTCAAAGATGTACTCCGGCAGATAGAGAGATTGAAAATCGACAAGTCCCCAGGCCTGGACGGGATCCACCCAAGGGTATTAAAGGAACTGAAAACCGAAATAGCAGAAATACTCCAAAGAGTTTGCAACCTGTCCTTGGCAACAGGGGTGATCCCGGAGGATTGGAAAATGGCAAATGTCACACCTATCTTCAAAAGGGGATCGAGAGGAGATCAAGGAAACTACAGACCGGTGAGTTTGACTTCAGTGCCAGGCAAGACGGTAGAAGCAATGATAAAAGACAGTATCTGTGAGCATATAGAAAGAAATGGGCTAATGAAAGCGAGCCAATATGGCTTCTGCAAAGGAAGATCATGCCAAATGAACCTTACTACACTTCTTTGAAGGGATAAACAGCCAGATGGACAAAGGGGACCCCATTGATATCGTATATCTTGACTTTCAAAAAGCCTTTGACAAGGTACCTCATGAGCGGCTACTTAAGAAACTGTGGAACCACGGGGTGGGAGGGGACGTACATAGATGGATTAAACATTCCTTAGCAACAGCAGCAGATGAATCCAGAGACCAATGGGATAGCCCACATCTACCAGCAGGCGGAGATAGAGAAACTGATTAACAGGAGGTCCTATTGGCTGGCACTCCTCCTGTATCTCCAGTATTCTCTATCTCCCAGCAGGTGATAGTCGCTATTCAACTAGCTCCTGGATTCTGGCTGTGACTGGAACCTTATTTCTCCTGTTGAGATTTTCTCTTCAGTGAGTTGTCAGTACTATTTCTCCTGTTGAGGTCTCCTCTTCAGTGAGACGGTGGTGTCCGGCTGAACAGTGCCGGCTTTAGGGGTTACACCTGGGACCCCCTAGGTCCCTGCCTCACCCTCCCTCCAGTGATAGAGGGTTTGACTGAGTCTCAAATTTTTTTCTTCTTTCCCTTCATGTTTAAAAAAAAAAAAGAGAGACTACAGTTCCTACATGACTGTTCTGCCCTACTTGTGCTGAGCATTTACTGGCTGATCATTTGCCGGCATCTACCGGCACTGACAGTGAGGTTGTGAGTAATTGCCCTTTTCTTTGTCTTGTGTTAGACCTGTGAGTTCGGTGTTGTTCACACATAAGCCGGACTTTGTGGGGCAATGAATATGTTAGTGTATCCGGCGGGCGTTGCAGTGTGTGGGAGTGTTGCAGTGTGTGGGAGTGTTTTGGTGACCGGCTCCGGATGGGTTATTCGAGCTCCATTGTAGGAGCCGGTGCTTTCCCGCCTGCGAGGACCGCACGCTTGTGTCTGATATGGAGGGAGTACAGCTGTGTTCACTGGGTTCTCCTTGTGGCTGCCTTTGCTCCGCGTGGACCGCAGCCATGGCTTAATCGGCTAGGTCCGAGTTTATGGTGACTCATTGTTGATTGGGACCATGCCTTCCAGCCCACGGGAGCTGCGCGCTTGTTGTTCTGCGCTAAACACCGCCGCGAGATTCACGGATTTTCTCCGAGCCTGCCTGTGGGCGGTTTCTGCCACGACTGGGTGGAAATTATTTTCTTTGTTCCGGGTCTGTTGTTTCTGGAACCGTTAGCTTATGGCGGGCGAGGGACTCGTGCTTGTGATCCTGCATTGGCGGGAACACTTCAGCGTTCAGTCGGTTTGTGTTTTCAACTGACTTCTGCCTAGCGTGTCACACGGTGTCGATGTATTCGGGGTCGGTTGCACCGGAAGGTTTGTTTATGGTTTGCGATGATGCCGCGGTTGAGCTCCCTGTCGGTGTTTCTCCATTCTTGTCTCATTTATTTGCTTTATTGATCATATGCTCTGTACTAGCGATTCTGAGACAGAATTTTCTCCCGCCCAGTTTTCTCGCCCAGTCTGTTCTTGTCTCTGTCCTGAGTCGGCGTCGGGCGATTGGCTGACCATTTTTGGCAGCGACAGGAGAGTGCCCTGTGCTTATTGCGGGTATCTCTTTGTTACTTTCGGGGTACATGATGAGATAGGTTCCTTCTCTGTGTCTCTGGGCAGCGCTGTGTCTGTGTATCTGGTTGCGCTATGGCAATTTTACTGTTTGCTGGAACATGTCTCTAGGGGCATACTGGCTCTTCTTTTCTTCCTGAGGGCATGATTGTCCTGTCTGTCTAGGGTGCCCGGGCCTGCGGGTTTGCCAGCTTTTCACACCGGGTTCTCATGTCCCCATCTTCCCATGGTGTGTGCATCTCACCTTCCACACTGACAGGAATGACTGTGTAGTTGCCAGGGCTAGGTTTCATATTCCTACAAACCCACGGGGGGGCAACCACTATGTGGCTGTGTTTATCCCAGATGCTCTTTTGCGGGATGAGACCCTTGTTTTAGGGCCATCACAGTGTTTTCTCAGTATTTTCCATTGGGCACTCAAAGCAGCTTCTAAGTTTTGCCTAGTGCGTGTTCCCTTTACCGTTGCTAGTTTTTTGGGGACAGTTGCATAGATATTAGGTTTTCCGGGTAAGGTAGGTTTCCACGAGTTAATCCTAGGAGTTGTTTGGGGTCCCTTCTGCCATGACCTTGTTACATCGCATCTCTGGATTTTCTGCATGTGAGTTCCTTTCTTCCATCCGGGCCTTGCGACTCTCGTACAATCCGTTCCCGACCTTCATTTCTGGGGTCTTGGCTCCCTCTGATAGTGTTTTTTGGCTCTCTTGACCTGGGGGTGCCTTCGTAGTGTCCGGTCAGGGGGCTTTAGGCCTTATCCAAGAGCTTGCACCTCGGAACTCTCTTCTTCCAGTTCGGATTCTTTCTTGGGGTCGCCTTGTATGGGTGTCCAGAGGTTAGGATGATACGAGTTCCCCTTTATCTGTTACTGGGACTCGGGGGCGGTTCTTTTAGTTCCTTCAGCGCTATGGGAAGTTATTCCTCTTGATTCCTGGTGCCCGAGATGACATGGACTAACAAAAAAAAACCAAAACACCAAAATCAAAACCGTGCATTGCATAGCGGGGACTTAGTCAGCCTGGGGATGGATCTCGTGCATTTCCGAAGATACAGCTGTGAGTTCCTTTACTACTTATGTTTCCGGGAGCGATATCAGTTTTGCCAGATGTCATTTGCCCTTGGCGTGGCTCCATGACCTCTTTAGTACGTGAGGCCAGTACTTTTCGTGCTGAGAAGGTTTCGCTATATTCTTTCATGGACAACTGATTGATTCGGACGTCTTCAGCCAGGTCGATTGATCATCCTCATTCAGGTGATTCCTTTTCTTCATTATTTGGAGATAACTTTTCATTTTATCAAGAGCTCTCTTATACTGGGCCACATAGGAGAGAGGACTGGGCTTTTTCCCGGAGACTGGGGTAACAGGTTACAGTCTCAGGTTTTCCTTCTTCGGTTCCCGAGAACGGGAGTATGGGATTCTGTACAGGTTCTAGGATCGGTGGGGGTAACCCCACTGGGAACTTTGGATTGCTTTGCCATGCGACTGCTACGACGGTTGCTTTTCTTCCGGTGGTTCATGGTATTTCAGGGCTCCGGTTTTGGTATCTCGTGAGCTCCTCCAGCATCGCTCGATAGAATTTGGGGGCTCAGAGAGATTGGTCTTTTCGAAGGCATGCCTCATTCTTTGCTGGACTGGCTCACAGTTGCCATACTTCCCCGGCTGTCTGGTTTTAAGCAGAGACTCTGTCCTTGTTCATTCTTCTGGACTGCATCAGGGTCAGGCTGCCATTTCAGGAGTTTCTGACCATTCTTCCGGAATGACGTTAGTGGTCTTTATGGACAGTGTTTTTCAGGTGGTATTTCTCGGCAGCCTGGAAAGTACCCGATGTCCTCTGTTGGTGAGTAGAGCATGGGTTATGCTTCGAGGGATGGACCCTTCTCTTCCTCTTCTGTCAGCGCATCGTATTCCAGGACTGGAAATGGGTTTAGCTGGCCTTTCTTGCCTCACTATCTGAGCAGGGACCGTCGATTGTATGTTGCAATGTATGGCACTGCATACACCTTTCAGCGCTTTAGGATGATAAATCGTAGTAGTGGTAGAGTCTTCTACATCCTGGAACTTAGGAACTATCAGCTGAGGCATTCCAGCTCTTTGTATAATGGTTGGATTCCTGGAGCTAGACCTCATGGCCTTGTCTCAAAATTCACAGATTACTGGTTTCTTCAGCAGATGCAAGGAGGGGCAGCCGAAGGGGGTAACAGCATTGCTTCTTTTTCCCCTCTGGTTTCTCTTTTTGTGTGTTTTTCCCTGGCAGCTGTTTGGATGGTTTTTCCATCTCATGCTCGCTTTCTGGGTTCTGTAATTAGATAATCTCCGGATTGACTGCGCCGTCCTTACTATGCGGTTCTGATGAGGCTTTCAATGGTCTAGCTGTTGAGATTCCCGGTGTCTCCGGATTTACTCACCTATGGATATTCGTACTACTTTGGTATTGCGACCTAGCTTTTGAAAAGTCATGGCTGACATGTAAAGGTTCTGCGAAGCAGGTTGTTTCTTCTCTTATCCAGGCGATACAGACGTCTTCACCTGTGATTTCTGCTTCCTTTTGGAGGTTTTTTCCTTTCTTGGGTACTTCTCAACATTTGCACCCTTCCAGAGTTCGTTTTTGGGCACAAGTGTATTGCCAAGGACTTAGCGTTTAATTCCCTTCAGCTTCCAGTGTCCTTCTTAGTTTGTTACAAGGGCTAGGTATATTGCTCTTTGCTTGCTTCTCCGCTTCATGTAGTTCAGTTCCTAAGCGGAGTACGGTATATTCGTACACCTCTTAGAAAGCCCGGTCCGGAGTACAGTCTTAAGGTACTTCTTCGCAGTTTACCGAAGGCTTCATTTCATCCTTGTCTTTTGAGGTTCTAAGGGCTGTGCCGTTGAACACGGGGTTTCTGGTGGCTATGGCTTCAGCTCGGCGGTTTTCTGAGTTGCAGGCCTTGTTGGCGGGGATTCCTATTTCTGATTTCAAACTCTTGGGTGTCAAGTCGGACGGTACCACAATTTCTTTCTAAGGAGGTGTCATCCTTTCTTTCATGACACTCTCACTTTTCCTTCCTTCTTCCTGTGAGGTGAATTGGGGAGATGTACTTTTATTCACTGCATTTTTTGCATGTGCATAGCGCTCTCCGTGAGCTAGGTTTCTAACGACTTTTAGTTGTTTAGATCAACTTTGTGTATTCTTCACGGGACGCCTCAAACGTATGGCGGCGTCCAAAGCCTCCATCACTTGATGGGTCTAAGAGGACATTATTTCCGCTTGTTTGATGGCAGGGAAGCGGTTGGCGAAAGATCTTCATGACTATTCCGCCAGAGCGATGGCTACTGCTTGGAATCGGTCCGGAGGTTTTTTTCCTTGGAAGAGTTTGTCTCGCGGCTTCTTGGTCTTCTGAGAGTGCTTTATCTCAGCATTGTCAGTTGGATGTGGATGCGTTTGGTGCTTCGGTTGTTGCAGAGATGGGGTTTGCTTCCCACCCAGATAGAGGATTGCTTTGCTACATCCCATTGGTCTCTGGATTCATCTGCTGCTGTTGCTAAGGAAGGAAAAATTATGTTCTTATCTGTTAATTTTCTTTCCTTTAGATGCAGCAGATGAATCCAGAGCCCCACCCTTTCTGGATATTGTCTGTCGGTTTTTTCTTGTGCAACTTTCATAGTTTGTTGTTGTTGCTGGTTTTGTTCTGTATTCTTGTCTTTTGAGATTTGTTATGGGAAAGAAGTTTTTTACATGCTATGCCTATTGATGGTTACGGATGCTTGGGCAAGGAGCTATACTGGAGATACAGGAGGAGTGCCAGCCAATAGGACCTCCTGTTAATCAGTTTCTCTATCTCCGCCTGCTGGTAGATGTGGGCTATCCCATTGGTCTCTGGATTCATCTGGTGCGTCTAAAGGAAAGAAAATTAACAGGTAAGAACATAATTTTTCCCTGGTTGGCTGGCAGAAAGCAGAGGGTTGCAGTGAAGGGCCACTACTCAGGCTGGAGAAGGGTAACGAGCGGTGTCCCACAGAGGTCTGTGCTTGGGCCACCGCTGTTCAATTTGTTTATAAATGACCTGGAAGTGGGGACAAAGTGTGAAGTTGTAAAGTTTGCAGATGACACTAAACTCTGTAGCAGGGTTAAAACTATAGGGGAATGTGAAGAACTGCAAAGAGACCTGACAACATTGGAGGAGTGGGCAAATAAATGGCAGATGAACTTCAATATAGAGAAATGCAAGGTCATGCATATAGGGAAAAAGAACTCAATGTTCAGCCAGAAAATGGGGGGGTTGGCTCTGGGGGAAAGTAACCTCGAAAAGGACTTGGGAGTGTTGGTGGATACAACAATGAAACCAAAGGCGCATTGCACAGCAGCCTCAAAGAAAGCGAACAGAATGTTGTGCATTATTAAGAAGGGTATTACAACAAGAACAAAAAAAGTCATCCTGCTGTTGTATCGAGCAATGGTGCGCCCGCACCTGGGGTACTGTGTTCAGTATTGGTCACCGTACCTTAAGAAGGATTTGGCAATACTTGAGAGGGTCCAGAGGAGAGCGACACGAATAATTAAGGGCATGGAAAACTTTTCATACGCTGCAAGGCTGGAGAGACTGGGGCTCTTCTCCATGGAAAGCGGAGACTCAGAGGAGACATGATAGAGACCTACAAGATCATGATGGCCATAGAGAGAGTAGAGAGGGACAGATTCTTCAAACACTCAAAATATAAAAGAACAAGAGGGCATTCGGAAAAGTTGAAAGGGGACAGATTCAAAACGAATGCTAGGAAGTGTGTGATGGACACCTGGAATGCGCTACCAGAGTGCATAATAGGGCAGAGTACAGTACTGGGGTTCAAGAAAGAATTAGACAATTTCCTGCTGGAAAAAGGGATAGAGGGGTATAGATAAGGGATTACTGCACAGGTTCTGGATCTGTTGGGCCGCCATGTGAGTGGACTGCTGAGCACAATGGACCTCAGGTCTAACCCAGTGGAGGCATTGCTTATGTTCTTATGTCCTATCCAAAAACTAAACTTTTACATTTGTCAAGTGTAAAAACCAACTATCTTAGGTTAAGGCTCAGGAGTAATATTTAAGGAAATTCCTTTTTACAGAAAGGGCGGTAGATGCATAAAATAGCCTTCTGTCTAAATGCAAGAAAGCATGGGACAGACATTTGGGATTTCTTAGGAAGAGATAGTGGATTCTTCGGATGGGCAGACTGGATAGGCCATTTAGCCTTTATCTGCCACCATGTTTCTATGTAGCTTACACTTTAGTGCAAGTAATGCTTATCACTAGTATGTAGGGAAGATAATCTGTCTCTATATAGTGTTCAGTTGTTAAGGTCATGCAGAGCTTGTTTCTGTTGAAGCCTCTTGCCTGGTCATGGAACATCAATGTGGTCTTATGAAATCTCCCTTTCAGCTGCTGGATACCTGTGGACTGAAATACCTGATCTGGAAGGTTTTTCTTTTTTGGTGGCAGTAAGCTACAGACTCTCTAGTAACTGATCCTCCTTACATTTCATTAAATTCTTTAATAGAGTGATTTGGCACACATATTCTCTATCTTTTAGGAGACTCGGATTTTACTTGAGCCGCTTGCCCACAAAAAGTGAAAGTGAACAGCACACATTGGATTGCAAACAATCTTCAGCCTTCTATTTGGCATTATTTAAACTCCTTAGTAAGTCCACCTGTTGGGTTCCCCCCGCCCTTTGACTTACAAGATAGGGGCTTTCATCAAACAGACTGGCTGACCAGCAGATTACATTTCCATTGCTTATAAATGTTAGAGCTATGGCATTGTTGATAACCTTACTCATTTTCTCTACTCACTTGAGTTGAGCCTTTATGGTGATAATTTGTAGAGCTGTGGCACTGGGAGGTCTGTTGTACATTGAAAAGCCACTACTGTCAGGGAAAGGATTCCCAACACGACAGTCAGTTCTTCAGGATGTCTTTGGCGATTAGATTCTGACTCCTATCTTCCTAGGCTCATTTATTTTCTGTCCTTAGTTGCTTCCTTAAAATAATTTTTAAAACCACACATAAAGGCTGGTTGCAAAAAACACATGTTTTTCCTTTTAATTTTGAAGGCAGCTGTAGCTAGGGAATTGCTATCTTTCTTATTCTTAGAAAACATGTTACTCATATGTAGCAGATGTTCTCTGTGGACAGCAGGATACAAATCCTGACATACATATCCATCCACTTCTCCTAGAACTGTATTCCACTCAAGTTAGTGGACTGAGATGGTTCTGCATGATGGTGGCAGCAAACAAGAAGTGGTGCTCATATGTGATGGAGCGACTCAAAAGCTTCTAATACATACTAAACTGGAGAAGTCTTCCTAGGTAGGCTCCATCAGTGACATCATCCATGTTGAGAACATATCTTGATGTTCACGGAGAATACCTGCTACAAAGTAAGTAACCTGCTTGCTCTTAGTGAAAACCAAGTTATCTGCTTATCAGTCAGATGCTGTTGTAATAATGGCTCATCATAATCAAAGAAATTTGATTTTTATTATTTATTCATTTCCAAAATAAACACAATAATTCTCTTGTTACAGAAAATCAGAGAAATATATGCAAAGCAAATATTATGTCATATGTTACACAATACAAATTCAGCAACTATCGGAATCGCAACAAATCAAAAAGAAACACTTACAATGTTTGTGTAATATATGATTAAAATATAATTATTTAAACCTTTCTTAATAATAATAATAAAACAGTTTATATACCGCAGGACGTGAAGTTCTATGCAGTTTACAATAATTAGAAGATGTTATAGATTGAATGGATTTAACAATGTTCTGCCGGTTAACATTGATTGAAAGATGCTACAAGTTGAGTGGATTTAACAAAGTTAGAAACTAGTGATTAACAACTCTAGGGATCAGTTATTGTGGGATGAGGTTAGTTGCCTAAGTACTTTAGGAACAGATATGATTTTAGGCGTTTCCTAAATTCCCCATAAGTAATAGACGTAAGCAATTGTTCTAGATCTTTACCCCATAACGCTGCCTGGTGTGAGGAGATGTTGATGATGTCTTTTGAATTTACATCCTCTAACCGGAGGGAGAACAAAATTTGAGTGTGAACTTCTCTTATGTCTGTTGGCTAAGAAAGACCTCTAAGTTCCCTTGAGAGGCAAGATATAAAGAGATAAGGAGTTCTCAAACAATATAGTTAATTCACTAGGAAAAAAGGCTTAACATGATTCAACCTGACCTAAATTTCGCAGCCATCTTATTTAGGTAAACGTTTTTGTGTCCAGAAAACTACAAAGCTGCTCCAGCATAAAGTAAACATATTTTTGTTCCAGTGTACTTGACCAAACACTTACAGGGGTAACTTAATAAAAAAGTAACACCCATTTTTATTGTTTCCTCCCTCATGTTTAAAAATAGTTTCCTACATTCCTGAGTGGATTTTGTGACATCAGGAAAAATCCAGATTTTTTTTCTCCTAAAAATAAAGTTTGGGAGAAATGAAAAAAAGTTTTCATTATCATATTTAGGTCTTGTTCAAAGACCAATGAAATGATCATGGTGCCACGATATTGAATCTCTTCTTGAGAAGTTTCCAAAATTCCAGTTATATCTTTTATAAGACCATTTCCTGAGGTTTGTCTGGTTGCTTATCAGTGGTATTTTCTGGTCTTTTTGGGAGATAATAGATCCTATTTATTGGTGGTATCAGTTCTGAAGGAATTTTAAGAATTTCCATTAAATATCTTTTGAAAACTTCAATAAGTGTAGTCAAAGCAAGTTTAGGAAAATGTAATATTTGCAGATTTAGTCTTCTGTTGAAGTTTTCCAATTGCTCAATTTTACTCTGTAGAAAAAGTCTGTCTTTAACCATATTAGCAGAAAGAGCTTGTAATGAGGATATTTCTTTATTAAATTGATCAAATTTTGTATTTGTTTCTAACTGCATGTTTTGTACTAAAATAGACAAGTCATCAAGTTTACTTACTACCTTGGAGATACCGGCAGATTTTGCAATTGCAGATTTAAGCCTCTAGAGCACCTTCCATATGTTGCTCAAAGTCACTCCTGAGGAGTAGGTTCCCTCCGCTCCTGCATGTGATGTTGACTCAGCGTCCTGGTCTGTGTGGTTACCCCCTCCGCGTGATAACATTGAACTACTCAAGACCTCTGCTATCTCACGTTCCTCACAGTCCTGCGCCGGATTCGGAGGTATTCTGGCTGCCGGGGGGAACACACACAAAGATGTCTCAAAACCCAAAGCTCCGGCATCTCTTTCCATCGGTGCTACAGCAGGTAAATTTCCCCCACCAATTTACCTGCTGTAGCACCGATGTAGCAATTGGAAAACTTCAACAGAAGACTAAATCTGCAAATATTACATTTTCCTAAACTTGCTTTGACTACACTTATTGAAGTTTTCAAAAGATATTTAATGGAAATTCTTAAAATTCCTTCAGAACTGATACCACCAATAAATAGGATCTATTATCTCCCAAAAAGACCAGAAAATACCACTGATAAGCAACCAGACAAACCTCAGGAAATGGTCTTATAAAAGATATAACTGGAATTTTGGAAACTTCTCAAGAAGAGATTCAATATCGTGGCACCATGATCATTTCATTGGTCTTTGAACAAGAACTAAATATGATAATGAAAACTTTTTTTCATTTCTCCCAAACTTTATTTTTAGGAGAAAAAAAATCTGGATTTTTCCTGATGTCACAAAATCCACTCAGAAATGTAGGAAACTATTTTTAAACATGAGGGAGGAAACAATAAAAATGGGTGTTACTTTTTTATTAAGTTACCCCTGTAAGTGTTTGGTCAAGTACACTGGAACAAAAATATGTTTACTTTATGCTGGAGCAGCTTTGTAGTTTTCTGGACACAAAAACGTTTACCTAAATAAGATGGCTGCGAAATTTAGGTCAGGTTGAATCATGTTAAGCCTTTTTTCCTAGTGAATTAACTATATTGTTTGAGAACTCCTTATCTCTTTATATCTTGCCTCTCAAGGGAACTTAGAGGTCTTTCTTAGCCAACAGACATAAGAGAAGTTCACACTCAAATTTTGTTCTCCCTCCGGTTAGAGGATGTAAATTCAAAAGACATCATCAACATCTCCTCACACCAGGCAGCGTTATGGGGTAAAGATCTAGAACAATTGCTTACGTCTATTACTTATGGGGAATTTAGGAAACGCCTAAAATCATATCTGTTCCTAAAGTACTTAGGCAACTAACCTCATCCCACAATAACTGATCCCTAGAGTTGTTAATCACTAGTTTCTAACTTTGTTAAATCCACTCAACTTATAGCATCTTTCAATCAATGTTAACCGGCAGAACATTGTTAAATCCGTTCAATCTATAACATCTTCTAATTATTGTAAACCGCATAGAACTTCACGTCCTGCGGTATATAAACTGTTTTATTTTTGACATGGGTCAAGCTCTCAAGCTAGACCTTCATTCAGACTCCAAATATACTCCTGAATATTTAGCGGATATGGAACTTCCTCATCCACCGAAAGAGTCTCTCAGATTACCTATGACTCCTGTTCTGAAGCAGACCTTCACTCGCAATATGGAAACACCTTATTCCATCACTGCTATCCCATCTAAATTAGAATCCCGTTATCGAACGGTCCCATGTAAAGGTTATGAAAAGTCTCAACTCTCCCATCAATCTCTGGTAGTAGAATCATCATTGAAGAAAGCACATCCTTCAAAAATTTATGCTTCAGTTCCTCCTGGTAGAGAAGGCCGTACCATGGATAAATTTGGTCGACGTTTATACCAGAACTCTATGATGGCAAATAGAGTTCTTAATTATAGCTACATATTTACGTCCTACTTCAACCATTTTCTAAAGATTTTACCTTCTTTTTACCCGGACATCTCTACCAATCGTCTATCGGAATTTAAACTTATTCTTAAGACTCTTTCTCAGTTGAGACTATTCATGTTACAAGCTTCCTATGATGCCTTTGAACTCTCGTCTAGAGTATCTGCATTTGCTGTAGCCATGCGTCGTTTAGCATGGTTACGTATAATGGACATGGATCCTAACCTTCAGGATAGATTGGCTAATCTTCCTTGTCAAGGAAATGAGTTATTTGATGACTCTATTGAGGCGGCTACCAAGCGTCTTTCAGAACATGAGCGCTCTTTTGCTTCCCTCATTCGTCCAAAACCTAAACCTGCACCAACTAGAGGTTTCAAACAGACTCCACGTCGCTATCCGCAGAAAACAACTCCTGCTTTTTCCAGACCTCCTTCTCATCAGCCTCCTCCACAACAGCGACAACAGAAGTCTCAGACCCCTGCTGCCACCAAGCCTGCTCAGTCTTTTTGACAATCTCGACCTGAGCATTCAAATTTCTCTGTTTCCAAATTCTCCCCTCCCCATAGGGGGTCGCCTGTCCACATTTTATCATCAATGGGAGCTCATTACATCAGATCTCTGGGTACTTACCATCATATGAGAGGGATACTCTCTTCGACTCCTTCAGGTACCTCCAGATCGCCATCCAAGAGAGTGTCGTTCAAATCAGTCGCATCTTCCCCTTCTTCTTCAAGAAGCTCGAGCTCTTTTTCTCCTACGAGCAGTGGAGGAAGTTCCTCTCTCCCAAAGGAACTTGGGATTCTACTCCCGTTATTTTCTAGTTCCCAAAAAGACGGGGGATTTGCAACCGATTTTGGATCTCAGAGCTCTCAACAAATATCTAGTCAAAGAGAAATTTCGAATGCTCACTCTGCCAACTCTATATTCCTTGATGGATCAAGGGGATTGGATGTGCTCCCTCGATCTCAAAGAGGCCTATACTCATATCCCTGTTCATCCAGCGTTTCACAAGTATCTCAGATTCCAAGTAGGAAATCTTCATCTTCAGTACTGAGTTCTCCCCTTCGGATTGGCTTCTTCCCCCAGGGTTTTCACCAAATGCCTAGTGGTCGTCGCTGCAGCTCTTCGCAACCAGGGTCTCCAAGTATTTCCATACCTAGACGACTGGCTCATCAAAGCCTCTTCTTTTTCAGAGGTTATTGCAGCGACTCAACAGACTATTCTTTTTCTACAAAGTTTGGGATTTCACATCAACTTCCCCAAATCTCAATTGACTCCATCCCAGTCTCTCCAGTTCATAGGAGCTACTCTGGACACTATCGCTCTGAGAGCATACCTTCCACAACCACATCAGGACGCACTGCTTCAAATTTCTCAACAATTCTTCCAACTTTCCACTGTTCCAGCAAGGAAGATGATGGTTCTGCTCGGTCACATGGCTTCTACAGTTCATGTGGTTCCTTTTGCCAGACTTCACCTTCGCATTCCTCAATGGACACTGGCATCTCAATGGCAGCAATCAGTGGATCTACCAACTCGACTAATTTCCATCACTCCTTCATTGAAGAAGTCTCTCCGTTGGTGGATGCTCTCTTTGAATCTTTCAAGAGGTTTACTGTTTTACCCTCTTCCTCATCAGAAGGTCCTCGCAACCGACTCGTCAATGTACGCATGGGGAGCTCATGTGGACGGTCTTCGCACTCAAGGGCTCTGGACTCAAGCAGACCGTCGGTGTCATATAAATCTGTTGGAACTCAGAGCGATATTCTATGCTCTCAAAGCTTTTCAGCATCTACTTCACGACATGGTGATTCTTGTACGTACCGACAACCAAGTTGCCATGTATTATGTCAACAAACAGGGAGGGACGGGATCTCACTCCCTCTGTCAAGAAGCTCTGAAATTGTGGCATTGGGCGATTCTTCACAACATCTTCCTCAGAGCTGTTTATATTCAAGGTCAACACAATTGTTTGGCGGACAAATTGAGTCGTCTTCTACAACCTCACGAATGGACACTCAATTGTCCTACTCTTTGCCAAATTTTTGCGCGTTGGGGGACTCCGCAGATAGATCTGTTTGCGTCACCTCTCAACTTCAAACTGCCTCAATTTTGCTCCCGCATCTATACTCCTCAACGTCTCGAAGCAGATGCGTTTCTACTGGATTGGAGGAACCAGTTCCTTTATGCTTTTCCTCCGTTTCCTCTGATTCTCAAAACTCTAGTCAAGTTGAAATCAGACCATGCCACCATGATTCTGATAGCTCCTCGGTGGTCCAGGCAACCTTGGTTCTCCCTTTTACTTCAACTCAGCACCAGGGAGCCTCTTCTTCTTCCAATATTTCCTTCTCTACTCACGCAGAATCACGGATCTTTGCTTCATCCCAATCTGCAGTCTCTATATTTGACAGCCTGGTACCTTTCTGTATAACAGACTTTTCTCAATTCTCTCCGTCTGTTCAAGATGTCTTACTTGCTTCCCGAAAACCATCAACTAGACAATGTTATGGTCAGAAGTGGACTAGATTCTCTGCTTGGTGTTCTACACGTAATTTACCACCCAGATCTGCTTCCTTGACATCAGTTCTGGACTATTTACTTCATTTGTCACAATCTGGACTTCAGACTACATCTATACGAGTCCACCTTAATGCTATAGCTGCTTTTCATCAGCCCTTGGATGGAAAACCCCTTTCTGCACATCCTATGATTTCTCGCTTTATGAAAGGACTTATTAATCTCCATCCACCTCTTAAACCACCTCCTGTGGTTTGGGATCTCAATGTTGTTTTAGCTCAACTTATGAAATCTCCTTTTGAACCACTTGACAAAGCTCATCTCAAGTATCTCACTTGGAAAGCTGTTTTCCTGATCGCCCTCACTTCTGCTCGACGAGTCAGTGAGTTACAAGCGCTGGTTGTAGATCCACCTTTCACAGTTTTTCACCATGACAAGGTTGTTCTCCGTATTCATCCTAAATTCTTGCCTAAAGTTGTTTCAGAATTTCATATCAATCAGTCTATTGTTCTGCCTGTATTTTTTCCAAAGCCTCATTCTCATCCAGGAGAGGCGGCTCTTCATACCTTGGACTGTAAACATGCTTTGGCTTTCTACCTCCAACGCACTCAACTTCATAGAACAACATCTCAACTTTTCATATCATTTGATCCGAACAGGTTGGGACGTCCTATATCAAAACGCACAATCTCCAACTGGATGGCTGCTTGCATTTCATTCTGCTACGCTCAGGCTGGTCTTTCCTTGCAAGGTCGAGTGACGGGCCACAAAGTTAGAGCTATGGCGGCGTCTGTAGCTTTCCTCCGATCAACTCCTATTGAGGAAATCTGTAAGGCTGCCACTTGGTCCTCGGTTCATACTTTCACTTCTCATTATTGTCTGAATACATTATCCAGGAGGGATGGCCACTTTGGCCAATCTGTTTTGCAAAATCTTTTTTCGTAAATTGCCAACTTCCCTCCATCCCTTTTTACTTAGCTTGGAGGTCACCCATGTGTGGGAATATGCTGCCTGCTTGTCCTGGGATAAAGCACAGTTACTTACCGTAACAATTGTTATCCAGGGACAGCAGGCAGATATTCCCACAACCCTCCCACCTCCCCTGGTTGGCTTCTTGGCTTGGTATCTGAACTGAGGATCCTCTCAGGAGATGCGCCCCCTAGTTCGGGCGGGAAGGCACGCGCGCAGGCGCGGTGCAGTGCTCGAAAGTTCGAGATCTTCAAGCAAGTTTGCTTTCGAGGCTGTCCGCTGTGGGGCTCCGTCGGTGACATCACCCATGTGTGGGAATATCTGCCTGCTGTCCCTGGATAACAACTGTTACGGTAAGTAACTGTGCTTTTTCTTCGTTGACTGGTGGGCTAGGCCGCGCGGCCGCAGCCTGCGGGCTTCGACTTCGCAGCGGCTATCTTCCCTCCTATGTCCCAGCCAGTCACAGGCTTCAAGAATTGTAGCCAGTGCCAGCGTGCAATTTCTCTCATGGACACACACCGCTGGTGCCTCAAATGCCTCGGGCCTGACCATAATCCTAAGTCCTGCGAGCGCTGTGCTACTCTTCAACCTCGAGCCCTTAAACGCCGTCGGGTTTTAGTGGAAAAACTCTTCAGGATGGACTCTTCAGTGACACCCTCGACCTCGAGTTATATCTCGATCCCACCTTCCACCAAGGGTCCTCCTGCTTCCACGACTCTGATCTCGAGTCTCATTAGACCTTCCTCGTTTGGATCATCTTTAGCCATGAGTACACCTGCTTTATCTTTTTCTGAGTTCCCCTCAGGTCAGATACCTAAGCAGAAGGTTCCGGTGGTGGTCCTCAAGCTTTCCAAGACCTCGCAAGTCCAAACACATCTCCACTGCCACTTTGGAGCCTTTAGCCTCAGCAAGTAGTCCAGTTTTAGATGCGGATCCACCTTTGCAGGCTTCTTTCCATACCATATTGGAGCAGCAATTTGTTCAGTTACTGAGCAAATATGGTTCTGCCTTGATGTTGCCTCCTGTAATCCAGCCTGGGCAATCAGCAATCTCCCGCGAGGTCGAGTCCCTGCCTGTGCCTCGAGCTGAAGCTTCACACTCTATGCAAGGATCAGAGTCTTTGTGAGTGTCTGGTCTGGCATCTACCCACTCTGTGCAAGAAGCAGAGTCTCTGCGAGTGCTTCGAGATTCCTCGATCCAAACCACTGAGTTTCGATCTACAGCTTCTAGCCCTATCAATTCACCAGTAGCATTGCCTGTTTCCATACATAGGGCGAAGTCTCCTCGATCCTCTAGACCTGCTTCCAGACACCACTCTTGTTGTCGATCAAGGCCTTCATTGAGACATCCATTGAGGCGCAGATCTTCTTCCACATAGCAGCCTTCCTCGTTTAGGCCTCATTCCAGACATTCCAGCTCTTTGAGGCCTCTAACTCCTCGAGCGAGGTCACCTCTTCCAGACCCTGAAGAATCAGCTGCTTCCATTGCCTCTTCTAAGTTTCCATATTTTTTAGATTGCCACTTCTCCAGAGAGGCTTCACCTTCCTTCACCACTCGAGACGTCTCGAGGTCATTGAGTCCCTCTTGAGGCAGGGCCTTGGCGGATCAGCTGTCTTTCTCTTCCTTTCTTTGTCAGATGGCTGATGACCTGGAAATTCAATTAGATGCTGGTTCTAAATACTCTAAGGAGTATCTTGAGGTCATGCATCTACCTTAACCTCCTGCAGAGTCACTTAAGCTTTTGTCTCAAACTTTCAAATGCTATCTGGAGACTCTTTATGCTATCCCTGCTGTTCCAGGCAAGTTGGACTCGAGATAAAGAACTCTATATTGCAAAGGGTTTGAGAATTCAGTTATCTCATCAATCCCTCCTTGTGGAATCCTCTTTGAAAAGAACCCAACCTTCCAGAGTCTATACCACAGTTCCTCCTGGAAGAGAGGGTAAGACCATGGACAAGTTTGGACGTCATCTTTATCAAAATGCTATGATGTCCTCCAAAGTCCTCAATTACAACTTTGTCTTCGTTACTTATCTCAAGTTCCTCATTGATCTTCTTCCAGGCTTTATGAAGAACCTGGATCAACATAGGCATTTTGAGTTACAGGAAGTCACTGCCACTCTGTCACAACTCAGATTGCATCTTCTCCAATCATCTTATGTTGCCTTTGAGCTGTCGCTAGGGCCACTGCTTTCTCTGTGGCAATGCGCTGCTTGGCCCGGCTTCGTATCGTTGACATGGACCCTAATCTTCAGGACCGTCTTGCTAACATTCCTTGTGATGGCAATGAGCTCTCTGATGAATCTATAGAGGCTGCCACTAAGAAGTTGTCTGAACATTAAAAATCTTTTGCTTCCATTGTCAGACCAAAGCCAGCTCCTGCAAAACCTTCACGCCCTACTCCGGTTTTCCAGAGGCGTTATATTCCAAGGGCAGATCCTTACACTCGAGCACCTCTTTGGAACTAGGAAGTAACGGGAGTAAAACCCCCTGCTCTGCTATTCCAAAGGAACTTCTTCAATGGCACAGAGATGAAGCAGAGCTTGAGCTTCTTAAAGAAGAAGGGCGGTCTGGGATGGATTGGAAGGATACTCTCTTGGAGGAAGCTCTGGTGGAACCTGAGTGAAATGAAGAGAGTATCCTTCCCTGATTATTGACAGCACCCAGAGGTCGGATATAATGGTCTCCAATCAATGGTAAAAATGATAGGGTAAAGGGACACCAGGGACAAGATGCAAAATTTTTCTTTGACTAAAAATCTGTTGAGAGCCCCGAGATCCAGAATAGGTCGCAGATCGCCTGTCTTCTTCGGAACTAGGAAGTAACGGGAGTAAAACCTCCTGCTCTGCTATTCCAAAGGAACTTCTTCAATGGCACAGAGATGAAGCAGAGCTTGAGCTTCTTAAAGAAGAAGGGCGGTCTGGGATGGATTGGAAGGATACTCTCTTGGAGGAAGCTCTGGTGGAACCTGAGTTAAATGAGAGTATCGTTCCCTGATTATTGACAGCAGCAGAAGCAACAAAAACCTCAGCCTTCTGCTGCACCTAAGGCTGCACAGCTTTTTGGCTGGCTAAAACATAGCATAACCTCCATTGTTCTGCCTCTGTCCTCCCTTCCCCCCTTAGGATGGCTGAAGTGTAAGGGTTATGCGAAGCAGGTTGTTTCTTCTCTTGTCCAAACAATGCAGATGTCTTCACCGATGGCTTCTGCTTCCTTTTGGAGGTTTTTCCTTTCTTGGGTACTTCTCCACATTTGCACCCTTACAGAGTTCTTTTTTGACAGAAGCGTATTGCTGAGGGCTTAGCGTTCAATTCCCTACAGCTTCAAGTGCCATTCTTAGCTTGTTACAAAGGCTAGGTATATTGCTCTTCACTTCCTTCTCAGCTTCATGTAGTTCAGTTCCTAAACGGAGTACGGTATATTCGTATACCTTTTAGAAAGCCCGGTCCGGAGTACAGTCTTAAGGTACTTCTTCGCAGTTTACCGAAAGCTTCATTTCATCATTATCTTTTGATACTCTAAAGGGCTGTGCCATTGAACATGGGGTTTCTGGTGGCCATGGCTTCAGCTCGGCGGTTTTCTGAGTTGCAGGCTTTGTTTGGCAGGAATTCCTATTTCTGATTTACAAAATCTGGAGTGTCAGTTCGGACGGTCCACTATTTCTTTCTAAGGAGGTGGCATCGTTTCTTTTATGTCACTTTTCCTTCATCCTGGGAAGAGAAATGGGGAGACGTGCTTTTATTCACTGCATTTTTTTGAAAGTGTGTAGCGTTCTCAGCGAGCTAGGTTTCTAATGACTTTTAGTTGTCTAGATCACCTTTTTGTTTTCTTCACGAGATGCCTCAAACGTATGGCGGCATCCAAAGCCTCCATCGCTCGATGGGTCCAGGAGGACATTCTTTACGCTTGCTTGATGGCAGTGAAGCGATTGGCGAAAGAACTTCATGACCATTCAGCCGTAGCGATGGCTACTTCTTGGACTTGGTCCAGAGGTTTTTTCCTTGGAGGAGTTTTGTCTCACAGCTACTTGGTCTTCCGAGAGTGCTTTCTCTCAGCATTACTGGTTGGATGTGGGGGCGCATGCGGTAGATGCGTTTAGTGCTTTGATTGTTGCGGAGGCGGCGTTTGCTTCCCACCCAGATTGAGGATTGCTTTGCTACATCCCATTGGTCTCTGGATTCATCTGCTGCTGTTGCTAGGGAAGGAAAAATTATGTTCTTACCTGTTCATTTTCTTTCCCTTAGACGCAGCAGATGAATCCAGAGCCCCACCCTTTCTGGATATTGTCTGTTGTTTTTTTCTTTTCAGACTTTTGAAGTTTGTTATTATTAAGGGTCGTATTCTGTATTATTGCCTTTTGAGATTTGTTATGGGAAAGAAGTTTTTTTACCTGCTATGCCTATTGATGGTTATGGATGCTTGGGCAAGGAGGTATACTGGAGATACAGGAGGAGTGCCAGCCAATAGGACCACCTGTTAATCAGTTTCCCTATCTCCGCCTGCTGGTAGATGTGTGCTATCCCATTGGTCTCTGGATTCATCTGCTGCATCTAAGGGAAAGAAAATGAACAGGTAAGAACATAATTTTTCCTTAAGTGTTATTGATACTCAGGGCAGAAGTTTTAGTTCTTCCGGAACTAAGGGAAGTTATTCTATTTACTTCATAGTGCCTAAGATGGGGTAATTGGTCAGACGGGGGCTGGATCTCATTCTGATAAATTAGTTTCTCAGAGTTAGACATTTCCGGAGAAAAACAGAATATTTACAATTTCCCTATGGTCACCGAATTTGCACTATCTTCGCTTAGCTCTCATTGAGCAGTGCTATTAGTTTTGGCAGATTACATTTGGCCTAGCCATGGCTCCATGAACATTTTAGAAAATGAGGGCAGTAGTGGTGTTTGTGCGCAAACAGGAGATTCAGGTACTTTCTTTCTTAGATGACTGCTTGATTCGGATGTCTTCCAGCCAGGTCAATTTGTCAGACACAAACGGGTGATTTCTTTTATTTGAACTTCTTTTCTTCAATTCTTTGGATGTGAATCTTCAAATTTCCAAAGAGCTCTTTTCTCCTGTACTAATTGTTGGAATATCAGGAGATGTTGTTCATGTAGGAGAGGAGTCTCAGGTTTGCCTTCTTCGGTCACCAAGATGGGATTCTGTACAGGTTCTAGGATCTATGGTGGTGGTTCCACTGGGAACTTCGGCTTGTTTTCACATGAGAACACTACAGCAGTCGCTTTTGTTCCAGTGGTTCCCAGTATCTCAAGGCTCCAATTGTAGTATCTAGTAGGCTCCTCAAGCATCTCCCAATATAATTTGGTGGCACAGCGAGATTAATCTTTTAAAACGCATGCCTCGGTCTTTGCTGGACTGGCTCAAATTCACCAAACATCCCAGGCTGTCGGGTTGGGGGGCTCAGTGCCTTCAATCCTCAGCACAAGGAGTCTGGTATTAAAAGGAGTCTCAGTACTCGTTCATTCTTCTGGACTGAAGCATGGTCAGGATACTGTTTCAGGAGTTTCAGACCATTCTTCCAGAATGACGATAAAGATATTTTAGGACAATGTTATGACAGTGGTATTTCTCTATAGCCAGGAAAGTGGTATTTCTCTATAGCCAGGAAAGTGGTGAGTAAATAATGGTTCTACTTCAATGGGTGGAATCTCATCTTCCTCTTCTGTCAGTGCATCATTTTACAGGACAGGAAAAGGGTTTAGATAGACTTTCTCTTCACAAAATCTGAGCATGGATCGTCTATTGCAGGGGTGCCCACACTTTTTGGGCTTGCGAGCTACTTTTTAAATGACCAAGTCAAAATGATCTACCAACAATAAAATTTAAAAAAAAACACAAAGCACACTGTACGCATAGAAAATGTTAATTATCATTCCTATTCCAGGGTTTTCAAAGAGGTCAAAGCAGATGATTCTATGCACTATCACCTCAGTAACAACCATACAAAAATAGACAAATATACCCCCTTCCCTTTTTACTAAACCACAATAGCAGTTTTTAGCACAGGGAGCTGCGCTGAATGCCCAGCGCTGCTCTCGACACTCATAGGCTCCCTGCGCTAAAAACCTCTATTGCGGTTTAGTAAAAGGGGACCTTAGTGTAAAATATAGACAGCAGATATAAATTCAGACACATTTTGATCACTAAATTTAAAATAAAATCATTTTTCCTACCTTGTCTGGTGATTTCATGAGTCTCTGGTTGCACTTTCTTCTTCTGACTGTGCATACAATCTTTCTTCCCTTCTTTTAGCCTGTATGCTTCCTCTCCTCCAGACCTCATTCCTTCCCCCAACTTTTCCTTCCTCTTCCCTGTCCTTTCTTTCTCTCTGCCTCCCTTTCTTTTTTTTTCTGTTTCTCTTCTTTCCTTCTGTCTCCCTGCCTGCCCTTTTTCTTTCTTTCTCCCTGCCCTCCCCAAGCCACTGCCATTGCCATCGGGGACCAGGACCCAAACGCCACCAATAACAGGCCCCAAGCTCTCCCTGCTTCGGCCAACCAGCATTCCTCTCCCCGACGTCAATTCTGCCGTCGGGAAGAGGAAGGCTGATCAGCCCAAGATCGTGATCAACCTATTGGGGGAAATGCTGCCGGGTCCTGCCTTCGCGGAAACAGAAAGTAGGCAGGACCCAGCAGGAAGAAGAACAAATGCTTCACTAACCTATCTCCCGCATTAGCCCGTAGCGAACACTTGCTTCAGGGCTCTCAACATGTGCGTGCAGACTTCCCTTCTCCCCCCCCCCCCCCGGACATAACTTCCGGTTTCGGAGGGAAGAGAAGAGAAGCCGGCACGCACATGTTAGAGCCCGGAGCTACGGGCTGAAATCTCCAAGCTGTTTTTTGGGGGGGGGGTTTTTTAATGTTCAGCAGCGGCAGATGACAGCTGGGCGGACCGCCCAGCTAAAAGGCCCTAGGGAGAACACTGGAGAGGAAAGCTGATCGGCCCGTAGATCAGGACGGCAACACGACTATCACGGAGCCCGGGATGGGCTCCGCGATCGACCCACGTTGCCTTCCTGAGCTACTGGTCGATCGCGATCGACGTATTGGGCACCCCTGGTCTATTGTATGTTAAAATGTACAGCGCTGTGTACGCCTTTCAGCGCTTTAGAAATAATAAATAGTAGTAGTAGTAGTAAAATCTTCTATTGCAAACACAAGCAGTGTCTCACTTCGGTTCCCCACACAATTGTTTCCCACGTATTCATCTTTATAGGACCCCCAGGGACCCCTGAAGAAGACTTTTTGTCGAAACGCGGACCGTGTTGGGTCCTGTATCCCAAGCGGACTAGGTCCTTTAAGGCTTTTATGTGGATAACCTATTTTTACATGGATGAATTTATTTTTATGTGGATGATTTCAGTGTACCTTTGGAACTTTGACACTTTCAAATAGTCCATTTTGGAACATCGTCACTCCACAGAGTTTTTTTGGTTTTCTCTGGATTTTCTTCTCTGTTGATATTTAGGGGTCAATTCCTTTCGGTTTTTTGCCTGTAGTAAAATCTTCTACATCCTGGAAATTGGGAACTATTTGCTCAGGCATTCCAGCTCTTTGTATAAAGGTGAGATCTACTAGAACTAGACCTCATGGCCTCGTCTCGAAATTCAAAGCTTCCTGGTTTGTTCAGCAGATGCAGGGAGTGGCAGTCAGAGGGGGTGGCAGCGTTTCTTCTTTCTCGCCTCTGGTTTCTCTTAAGTGTTTACCCCTGGCTGATGATTGGATGAATTTGCCATCTCAAGCTCGCTTTCAGGGCACAGTAATTAGAGAATCTCCGGATTGGCTGCGCCATCCTTGCTATGTGGATCTGATGAGTCTTTCGATGGCTGAACTGTTGAGATTCCTGGTTTCTCTGGATTTACTCACCTAGGGTCCGATCAACATGGATATTCGTCCTATTTTGGTATTACGACCTAGCTTTTGAAAAGTCATGGCTGAAGTGTAAGGGTTATGCGAAGCAGGATATTTCTTCTCTTCTCCAGGTGATACAGACATCTTCACCTGTGGCTTATGCTTCCGTTTGGAGGCTTTTCCTTTCTTGGGTACTTCTCAACATTGGCACCCTTCCAGAGTTCTATGATTTATATTCTTTCTTTTTTGGCACAAGTGTATTGTCAAGGGCTTAGCGTTCAGTTCCCTTCAGCTTCAGAGCACACCGGGAGTAAGAGGGAGACTGCATGGGGACGTCCCCCCACCCGAAGAACAGAACAACCTCAGGAGTACCACAGGAGGGAGAAGATTGGTCCTATACCATGGATGTCGACCTACAGCCCCTGAATAAAGAAGATGGGGATCATCGTGGGAGACTCCATCATACATCGTGTGGACAGCCACACTGCAGGAGGGAGAGAGGATAGAATCGTCACCTGCCTGCTTGGAGCAAGAGTGAAGGATGTGGCCAACAGGATCTCCAGGATCAAAGACAGCGCTGGGGGAGAGGACACTGCTGTGCTTATCCATTTGGGAACCAACGATGTGAACGGACGGAAGTATGACAGGGAAGAGATGAAGGGACAGCTCCGCTCACTCGGAAGAAAATTGAAGATCAGGGAGGTGAAGGTGGCCTTATCCGAGATCCTTCCGGTACCAAGAGCAGATGAAAAGAGACAAGGGGAACTGCAAGCAATCAACGCCTGGATGAGACGATGGTGCAAAGAGGAAGGCTTTAACTTCGTGCGCAACTGGACGGCGTTCTGGTGAAAAAGCAAATACTACAGAAAGGACGGACTACACCTCAATAAGGAAGGAGCAAGAGTATTGGCAGGCAACATGAAGAAGGCCATTGAGAAGGCATTAAACTAAAGGACAGGGGAAAGCAGACAGTCGACCACCAGTTGATGGCCTGGGAGACAGGATGCCCCGTAGAAGGAATTACGGACAACTACTCAGACACAGGAGGGGACGACCACAAAGCAAATAAGGGAGACAACACAGGAGCAGAAAAGGATACTGTGAAAGAAACAGTAGAGACTGCTAAGCTTAGAAAGTCCAAGAAGGTAACTGGCAGGCAACATGAAGAAGGCCATAGAGAAGGCTTTAAACTAAAGGACAGGGGAAAGCCGACAGTCAACCACCAGTAGATGGCCCGGGCGACAGGATGCCCCGTAGAAGGAATTACGAACAACTACTCAGATATGGGAGGGTTCGACCACAAGCAAATGAGGCAGACAACACAGCAGCAGAAAAGGATACCATGGAAGAAACAGTAGATACTGCTAAACTTAAAAAGTCCAAGAAGGTAACACAAAGGGAACTCAAATGTATGTATACGAATGCTAGAAGTTTGGGAAACAAAATGGGAGAGTTAGAAGCAATAGCAAAAAACGATGAACTGGAAATCATTGGCATAACAGAAACATGGTGGAATGACGAAAACAAATGGGACACAGTACTACAGGGATACAAACTGTACAGAAAAGATAGAGTGGGGCAGAAAGGTGGAGGTATTACCCTATATGTTTGGGAAGGATTAGAATCCGTGAGAGAGACTATGGCGGAAGAGAAAGAGAAACTTGAATCCCTCTTGATCAGGATTCCCAGACACAACGATGCTGACATAAAGATTGGCCTTTACTACCGACCGCCGGGACAGAGAGAGGAGACAGACTCAGAAATGATAGAGGAAATTAAACAGGAATGTAACACAGGTAAATGTCATAATCTTGGGGGATTTCAATTTCCCAGGGATAGACTGGGACCTGGCAACCTCCAACTGTGGCAAGGAGGCAAAGTTCCTGGAAGTGCTAGGAGACTGCTTCCTGGAACAGATGGTAGGAGAGCCGACAAGAGGAAACATCACCTTGGACTTGGTCCTAAATGGCATTACGGGTCCAGCAAAGGAAGAAGTTACGGTCCTGCTGGGGACGAGCAATCACAACATGATCAACTTCAAACTTGATGTCGGGAAAGGGAAAGGTACCAAAACCTCAACCACGACTTTAAACTTTAAAAAGGAAAGATACGACAGCATGAGAGCCATAGTGAAAAAACGGATCAAGAAAAAGATGGGCAAAGTCATAACGGTGGAACAGGCATGGTCCCTACTGAAAAATACTATCACGGAAGCACAAAGCCTCTACATTCCGCGGATGTCCAAAGTAAAGAAAACCAAAGGCAAAAGAGAGCCAGTGTAGCTTATCAAAGAGGTGAAGGAAGCCATAAATGAAAAGAAGGACTCATTTAAGACGTGGAAACGCACAAAAACATCCGAAGCTTGGAACAAAAATAGAGATGATCAGAAAAAATGTCACAAGGCGGTGAAGGTTGCCAAAAAGGTCTACGAGGAGAAAATAGCACGAGAGGCCAAAAATTTCAAGCCCTTTTTTAGATACGTAAAAGGGAAAAAACCCACATGGGAGGCGGTGGGACCACTGGACGACATGGGAGGAAAAGGATGCATCAAGGATGACAAAAAAATTGCAGACAGACTTAATTCCTTCTTTGCATCTGTCTTTACAAAGGAAGACACCGCAACAATACCTGACACAGTGAAAGTGTTCAAGGGAGTCGTACAGGACAGCCTCACCACAGTAGAAGTGGACTTGGACCAGATTTACCACCAGATCGACAAACTTAAGTGATAAATCTTCTGTAAGTGATAAATCTTCTGGACCAGACGGAATTCATCCGAGAGTCCTAAAAGAACTGAAATTTGAAATCGGAGAACTATTGCAAAAACTTGCCAACCTGTCAATTAAAACAGGACAGAAAACGGACGGCTGGACGATAGCGAACGTCACGCCGATATTTAAAAAAGGATTGAGATGAGTGCCTGGCAACTACACAACTGTGAGTCTCACGTCTGTCCCTGGAAAGATGAGGCGCTGATCAAAGATAGCATAGTCCAGCACCTAGACACACATGACCTGATGAGAGCCAGTCAACATGGGTTCAGGAAAGGGAAATCATGTTTGACGAACCTACTTCAATTTTTTGAGACAGTGAACAGACAAATTGATAGTGGAGAACTGGTGGATATTGTATACTTGGACTTTCAGAAAGCGTTCGACAAGGTTCCACATGTAAGACTTCTCAGGAAATTACAAGGCCATGGAATAGAGGGAGAAATACTAAGATAGATAGGCAAATGGCTAGAGAACAGAAAATAGAGATTGGGCATAAATAGGAAGTTCTCAGAATGGGAAAAAGTGACTAGCGGTGTACCCCAGGGCTCGATACTTGGACCCATCTTATTTAATATTTTCATAAATGACCTGGAAGAAGGAACATCCAGTGAAATCATCAAGTTTGCAGATAACACAAAGCTATGCCGGGCGATCAGATCGCAGAAGGACAGCGAGGAATTCCAGAGCGACTTGAATCAATTGGAGAAGTGGGCAGATAAATGGCAGATGAATTTTAATGTGGAAAAATGCAAAGTGAAGCATTTAGGCAGAAAAAATAAAGATCACAAGTATAGTATGTCAGGTGTAACTCTGGGAAAGACCGAACAGGATAAGGACCTGGGTGTACTGATAGATAGGACCCTGAAACCGTTGGTGCAATGTGCGGCGGCAGCAAAGAAAGCAAATAGAATGCTAGAAATGATAAAGAAGGGAATTACGAGTAGTTCAGGGAAAGTTATAATACCGCTCTACAGAGCCATGGTCAGACTGCACCTGGAATACTGCATCCAGCATTGGTCTCCATACCTAAAGAAGGATATAAAACTGCTAGAGAGGGTGCAGAGACGAGCAATGAAGCTAGTGAAAGGTATGGAGAACTTGGACTACGAGGAATGACTTAGGAGACTGGGGTTGTTCTCCCTTGAGAAGAGGAGACTAGGAGGGGATCTGATCAAGACTTTCAAAATACTGAAAAGATTCGACAAAATGGAGCAAGGAAAGCAGTTATTTACAATGTCCAGTGTGACACGGACAAGAAGACATAGACTGAAGCTGAGAGGGGACAGGTCCAGGACGAATATCAGGAAGTTCTGTTTCACGCAGTGAGTGGTGGACACCTGGAATGCTCTCCCAGAGGAAGTAATTGCAGAACCTACCGTTCTAGGATTTAAGGGTAAACTAGATGCACATCTCCTTAAGAGTGGCATAGAGTGATATGGGTAAGGGTAAATTAGATGCACATCTCCCTTGAGAAGCATACAGTGATATGGGACTAAAACTATGCCAGGGTACACCTTGCGGGGCCTCCGCGTGTGCTGATCACCGGACTTGATGGACCCAGGGTCTGATCCGGAGATGGCAATTCTTATGTTCTTAGCTTGCTACAAAGGCTAGGTATCTCACTCTTCGCTTACTTCTCAGCTTCATGTATTGCATAAGAACATAAGCATTGCCTCTGCCGGGTCAGACCAGGGGTCCATCGTGCCCAGCAGTCCGCTCCCGCAGCGGCCCCCTAGGTCCATGATCTGTAAGTGATCCTTTACCTATACCTTTTATTCCCTAATCATTTAATATTCTGTATAGTAACCATCTATCTATACCCTTCAATCCCATTCTCCTTCAGGAAATCATCCAAACCCTTTTTGAAACCCAATATCGTACTCTGTCCTACCACCTCTTCTGGAAGCGCATTCCAGGTGTCCACCACCCTCTGAGTGAAGAAAAACTTCCTAGCATTTGTTCTGAATCTGTCTCCTTTCAATTTTTCTGAATGCTCTCTTGTTTTTGTTTTCCCCGCTAGTCTGAAGAATCTGTCCCTATCCATCTTCTCTATAATAATAATAATAATAATAACAGCTTATATACCGCAATACCATGAAGTTCTATGCAGTTTACAAAAGATTAAGCAAAGGTACAAATTGACTGACTTCAAGAGGGGAAGAAGAAAGAGAAGTAATTAGACAGGAAATTCATTGTTGAGAAGAAAAGTGATCAAAAGGACAGTAGGTCGCTATTGAGAGGAAAGAGATAAGTGGATCAGTTGTCAAGATGTTTTAGGAACAGGTGTGTTTTTAGACGTTTTCTAAATTCCTCATAAGTAGAGGGCGAAAGTAATTGTTCTAGGTCTTTACCCCATGATGCTGCTTGGTGTGAGAGAAGGAATTCATGGTGTTTTTTCAATTTGCAACCTCTCACTGGGGGGGAAACGAAGTTGGAATGTGAACTTCTCTTGTGTCTGTTGGTTGAGAAGGAGAAAAGGTCAGTAATGTATTTGGGGGCAAGTCCGTGTAATGCTTTAAAGCAGAAACAGGCAAATTTGAACTTTACGCGTGCCTTCTTCGGCAGCCATTGTAGCTGCCGGTAGTAGGGTGTCACGTGGTCAAATTTTTTTAGTCCAAAGATTAGTCTGACTGCCGCATTCTGCAACAGTTGTAGGCGTCGCATATTTTTTTGGGAAATTGCCAAATAGGCGATGTTACAGTTGTCAAGCAGGCTTAGTACGAGGGATTGGACTAGGATTCTAAAAACCGATGTAACAAAATAAGCTTTAAGGGATCTGAGTTTCCAGAGAGTGAAAAATCCCTTTCTGATTAAAGAATCTACTTGGTCTTTCATGATCTATGCCTTTCATGATCTTGTACAGCGGGGATTCTTATTTCTGATTTACAAATTCTGGGGTGTCAGTTCAGTCAGTGCCACAATTTCTTTCTAAGGTGGTGTCATCCTTTCTTTTATGCCACTCTCACTTTTCCTTCCTTCTTCCTGGGAGGAGGCGAGCTTTTCTTCACTGCATTTTTTTGAAAGTGCGTAGTATTCTCCGCAATCTGTAGGTTTCTAACGACTTTTAGTCGTTTATATCACCTCTTTGTATTCTTTAAGGGATGCAACAAACGTTTGGCAGCGTTCAAAGCCTCCATCACTCGAAGGGCCCTGGAGGACATTCTTTACACTTACTTGATGGTAGGGAAGCAATTGGTGGAAGAACTTCATGACCATTCAGCCAGAGCAATGGCAGCTACTTGGACATAGTCCAGAGGTTTTTTTTCCTTGGAGGAGTTTTGTCATGCAACTACTTGGTCTTCCAAGAATACTTTATCTCAGCATTACCGGTTGGATGTGGGGGGCGCATGCAGAGGCAGCGACTAGTGCTTCGGTTGTTGCGGAGGCGGCGTTTGCTTCCCACCTAGATTGAGGATATCACTGTATGCTTTGCTACATCCCATTGGTCTCTGGATTCATCTGCTGCTGTTGCTAAAGAAGGAAAAATTATGTTCTTACCTGTTAATTTTATTTCCTTTAGACGCAGCAGATGAATCCAGAGCCCCACCCTTTCTGGATATTGACTTGTTTTTTTGTTTTGCAACTTTCGAAGTCTGTTAATATTCTGTGTTATTACCTTTTGAAATTTGTTATGGGAAAGAAGTTTTTTACATGCTAAGCATATTGATGGTTATGGATGCTTGGGCAAGGAGCAATACTGAAGATGCAGGAGGTGTGCAGCCAATAGGACCACCTGTTGATCAGTTTCTCTATTTCCACCTGCTGGTAGATGTGTGCTATCCTATTGGTCTCTGGATTCATCTGCTGCGTCTAAAGGAAAGAAAATTAACAGGTAGGAACATCATTTTTCCATATGCTCATGCATAAACTTCAGTCTGACTGCTTTACGTAGTTCTGTAATGGCAATCTAATTATGTACATAAAATATCTGTAGAAATATGGTCCTGACTTATTTGTTTTTGGTTGCTTGAATATCATAGGTTCCGATGTAAATAGCATGGATTCAGTGGACAGCGGTTGTGCTCCTGGCAAAACAAAAAATATCCAAATTGACAGACAAGGAACGGAATGTAAAAAATCAGAACTGGTTATCTGGGAAATAGAAGTGCCAAAGGTAATGTATGTAGTTTTTGTTTATCTTGGAGGACAAGCGGGATACATTAGTACAGGGTGTCCAACCTGCGGCCCAAAAAGGTATTTCGTGTGGCCCAGCTCAAGGGCAATGTGATGTTTTCCTCTGCCACCCCCAGGTGTTTACTTTCTGGCCAGCTCCCTCCTTTGTCTTGCTGCAGTGTTTTTTTTGCTCAGAGTCGCAGGCTACACACCTCCCGCAGCTGACCCGGAAGCATTCCCTTTGACATTGCAACATCAGAGAGAAGGCTTCCAGATCAGGCTTGGGAGGTGCGTAGGAGTTGCTGCCCGCGGCTTTGAGCAGAAAAATGACAGTAGCAGTGAGGAGGGAGCTGGCCTGAAAGTAAACACCCACGGCACAGAAGGGAGGGAGGGAGAAGGGTGTGTTGGGACTTGAGAGGGAGGGAGCAAAAACTTAGGACAAATGATGGAAGGAGGTAGGGGCATGAACTTAGGACACAGAATGAAGGGAAAGAGGGAGGGGAGCATGAGACATAGGATGAAAGAATGGAGGGAGTGAGGGAAAGAGATGCTGAGGGTGAGGGAGGGAATCGAAAGGGGAGAATTGGATGTCAGAGAGGGAAAGAGATGGTGCACATGGAGAGATGAAGAAAGAGGAGAACTGTTGGGCAGAGAGAGGAGGGAGGGAAAGAGAGAATTATTGGACATTGTGGTGGGAGAGGAGTGAGGTAGAGATGCATAGGCGCGGAGAGAAGGGGGCGAGCATGCTGGTCTGAGGAAGCCTCCTGGACTGGTTTTTTGTTTTGCTTTTTTAAGTACAGAGGGGGCGGGTATTAAAAGAAGTGCTAGATTGGGCGTTGTGGGAGAGCTTATAGGGGCCAGAAACAGAGGACAGAGAGAGATGGTCTGAAGGGAGAGAAATTGGACCTAGGGTGGTGTGGAGAAAGAGAGAAAGATACTTGAAGGGAGAACTGTTGGGAAGAGAAAGGGAGAGAAGTTGGATCTGGGGATGGAAGGGTGTGAGGGATAAGTGTTAGGCAGCATCTCTTTTTTTTTTTTCCCTCCATTTCATTGTTCAGCATCAAAAGGGGAGGGAAGAAGAAAAACAGAAAAGAGGGAGCAAAATGTTGGACCATGGGGATAGAGGAGAGATGGACCCATTGGAGGGCAGGAGGGAAGAGAGCTGGGATAAGAAGATGCTAGGGGATGGAAAGAAATGGACAGGGAGTTATAGCCTGACCAGTGGAGAGAGGGAGGGGAATTCTGAAAGTGGTGAGCCATGTGGATGAGGTCAAAAGGGAGATGACAAAATAAGTGAGAGAGCAGTGAATACAGTGGTAGAAATGTGGTAATGGGGAGTAGATAGAAGGAAATCAGAGGCTGGGAAAAGAGTGAGATGGGAAATGGGAGAGCTAGTTGAACATGTAAAAAGAAGGGTGAGTAAGATGGCAAGATTTGAGTGGACAGAGGCAAAAAAGAAAGAAAAAATTTAAGCTAAAAGGGAAAAATAAATACGTTGGAGATAGGCATAAGGAGGAAACGGAACAAGAGAGAAGAGGAGAAAAAAATAGACAGCAACTGGAAAGAGAATTAGTTGAAGATAGACAAAAAGCAGAAAGAGAAACTGGGACCAAGATGATGGAAAAACAAAATATCCAGACAAAATAGAAAAAATTGTTCTATTTTTAATTTATTAACTGGAATATGTTAGCTTTGGGATATGTAAATATATCACTCTATAACTTCTACATTGACCAGTGTAGTATACCAGATATCAATCAGTCAATGTGTTCTATATCAAAAGAATTTTCTCTCTCTATTGATTCTCTCTATTCTTTGGGGCATCAGACATGCCAGTTGTTCGCCTTAATTTTTGGCAATACAACAATCTTAATGGCTATGGCTGTGGCTTCTTCATTCGCCCACTTGCTGAAAATTTTTTAGCGTTTTATATTTTTTAGATTTTTTAAAATGTTTTTATATAAAGTGCTTTATGCTTTCACAAATAATTAATGAAATAACTTATCTTAAAAGCATTGTTTCCTTGGTAAGATCGGGTCAGGGACCTGTCGTATCGACATGTTTCGCCGTGAGGCTTTTTCAAGATTAAGTCCCCTGCACAAATGAAAGAAGACGATATCACTCCTGTCCCCATAACTTTAGTGCATTCATATTCTTAACTTTAACTTTAAGGGAACCATATAGTAAATATAGAACGATATGCTCACCCTTTTTTTTCAATTTTAACTGACCATCGAAAACCAGTTTCTAGGAATACCTTATTGAAATTCCACAGCCACCACCCGTACAAACTGAAATATAATTTACCGGTCGGCCAATTTCTGAGGCTACGGCGGCTCTGCTCAGAAGAACAGGATTTTTTACACCAATCGAGACAGTTAGAACATAGGATAAAATCAAGGGGGTATCCCAGCAGAGCCATTCGAAAGGCATTCGTCAGAGCAAAATATGCCAACCGGGATTTATTACTGTTACAACCGCTATCTGACACCCAGGAAGTAGGGGAAGAAAAGGTGATAAATCTGGAAAGGAAAAATTCTAGAATGGTGTGTGTGTTGCCTTTCTACTCGGAATCAAACTATATCATCAATAGTATGAAGAAATATTGGCATATTTTGAAAACGGTTCCGAATGTTTTCGAAAAGTTCCCCATAATTACTTATCGTGGGAAAAATATAGGAGAATGCTTGGCGCGTCACCGATACTATATGGAGGAAAGTGAAACACAAACTATTCAAGGTCATCAAAAATGCCAGAAATGTCAATGGTGCATGTGCACAATTGAAGGGCTGGAGTGGCAGCCCCCTCATAGACATACTTGCATCAAGGCTAGCACTAACACCACATGCAAGACACAGAATGTTGTATATATCATTCTGTGTCCTTGCGATTTAATGTATGTGGGCAGAACAAGCCGCCAGATGAACATTAGACTCAACGAACATAAGTCAAGGATAGTGAATAAAATAATGGATGCCCCTTTAGTCCAGCACTGGGAAACGTATGGTCATGACAGCACTGATAAAAGATGGCGTATTATAGCTCATATAAAGGTCGGGTGGGAGGGTGGAAATTACAAACGTAGGTTAAATTGGCTGGAACAGAAATGGATTTACAGTTTGGACACAGTGGAGCCAGGGGGCTTAAACCAAGAGGTTGAATGGAGTACTTTACTGTAATGTGTGTGCCCTGATTCGGTGTCCTAAGGAGTGACGTCATAGAACAGGGGAGGTACTTATATCCGAACAAAAGACGCCGCGGCCATTTTTGTTAGATCAAAAAAGTTGAGCATCGGGATGGTCAGTTAAAATTGAAAAAAAAGGGTGAGCATATCGTTCTATATTCACTATATGGTTCCCTTAAAGTTAAAGTTAAGAATATGAATGCACTAAAGTTATGGGGACAGGAGTGATATCGTCTTCTTTCATTTGTGCAGGGGACTTAATCTTGAAAAAGCCTCACGGCGAAACATGTCGATACGACAGGTCCCTGACCCGATCTTACCAAGGAAACAACGCTTTTAAGATAAGTTATTTCATTAATTATTTGTGAAAGCATAAAGCACTTTATATAAAAACATTTAAAAAATCTAAAACGCTAAAAAATTTTCAGCAAGTGGGCGAATGAAGAAGCCACAGCCTTAGCCATTAAGATTGTTGTATCGCCAAAAATTAAGGCGAACAACTGGCATGTCTGATGCCCCAAAGAATAGAGAGAATCAATAGAGAGAGAAAATTCTTTTGATATAGAAGAACACATTGACTGATTGAGCTTTGGGATATGTGCATCACAATTATTTTTGTATTCAGTGGTGTAATCATATATAGCTGATATGGGGGAAGGACTGGTGCCCAAAATTAGTGGTTAGGCACCAAAGTTTCTCCCCGCCTGAGTTCAATTTATAAATACTTGAGCTAGTGGGGATTCCCAAGCCCTGCCAACTGAAGATATCTTCATCCAATCTGGCAACCCCAAATCTCCAAGCTTTGCAGCCAATAACAATATCCTCAAGCTGCCACTGCTTTCATGAATGCTTGAAAGCCAAGAGGGGGGAGGGCAGGGAGGAAGGGAAGACAGCAGCTCTTCAATATTGCTGCCAGCTACAAACTTGGGGAGTTGGAGGGGGAGGAGATGGCCATCAGGTGGTGAAGCTTGGGGATCCCTTCTAGCTACAGCAGGGGAGATGTTCATTTTTAGGGAGCCTGGGAGCCTAAGCTTAAAGTAGGAGGCCCAAAAAACAGTAATATTTACCCTGACTGAATGATCCTCCATGTGCGCCACTGACAACTGATTCAGCATCCCCGCTCTGATGAGGCTCACCTCTGAAGAGGCTCACCATAGCTGTAATAGAAGTGAATGGGAGAACCAGGAGTGCGCATCCCTGCTCATCAGAGTGGGGATGCGGAAGCCTAAAGCTGCTCCCACTGTCAGGGGTGCATATGGAGGATCACTCAGTCAGTACCCCCCCAAGGGTATTACTGCTTTTTTGGGTTCCTCTCCACAGTGTCCCTTTAATGAAGGTTGATTATTAGATATGTACATCTTCTATATTAGTGATTGCAAATTTGGGACCTGCTCAACCTTTTTTTTTTTGCTCTTCAGCTAGTGTTAGTATTTGTGCAGCCCCAGAAAAAAATTTTTCATCCAATGCGGCCCAGGGAAGCCAAAAGTCTGCATCAGTAATAATATATAGGTGACATCTAATGGAGCCCTGCATGGGAACTTTTCTCCAGCACTGAGTTAGAGTTTTGAGTCAACTCAACTACACATGCGGGCCATATCTCTCCAGCTGCTGTCATACTGGACCATATTTTCTGTAGAGCTGTTTTGATTTGGGTCTTTTTTTTTTCTTGTTGCCTCCCTTGTATTTATTCATTCATTCATTTATTTATTTATTTATTCATTCATTTATTTATTTATTTAATTCAATTTATATCCTGTCCTCCCCAAGGAGCCTAGAACAGGTTACAAGGTTACATACATAGCAGCAAACAAGACGTAACAATTAACAACAAGGAATAGAAGACTAAGGCAATAAGATACAGTGGGATGTGCCTAGTTCAGTTGTTCTGGATTAGCAGACACTTGAAGCCTGAAGCATGTACAGGGAGAGAGTCAGTTGAACATCTATTAAGAATACAGTGGTTTTAGAGTAACAGTTTGAATGCTAGCTTGTTTTGAGGAGTCGGATGAAGAGGTAGGGTGTTTTTTGCTTTTTTAAAGCTCAAAAGTACATCAAAGGCTCTGATACTAGGAGGTAGCCGATTCCAGTATTTTGGTAAGAAGTGAGAGTATGACCTTCGTCTGGCACTTTCTAGTTGGAAGCTTCGACCAGGGAGTATTTGAAGACGTGTTTCATCCTGGGAGTAGAGGGGTCTACTTGGGACATAAGGTGGGAGTTTGGCTGATATGTAGCCAGGTGTCATATTGTGTAAGGACTTGAAAGCGAGTACTAAGCCTTTGAAGATGCAGTGTTTGGCTAAGGGCAGCCAGTGGGCCGACATCAGTGCATGGGATATGGAGTTGCCGGTGCGAAGGTTCTTTAGTAGTCTGATTGCTGCATTTTGTACACATTGGAGACATTGGAGACACTTTATGTTTTTTGCCGTCAGTCCGTTGAATAATGCATTGCAGTAGTCCATGCAAGCGAGGACAAAGGCATAAAGAAGTTGTGTAAAGTCCGGTTCATAGAAATAGTTTATTTTCCATAGTTGTCGTAGATAGTAGAACGAAGATGAGACCACTTAAGAACATAAGAATAGCCTTACTGGGTCATACCAATGGACCATCAAGCCCATACTCACGGTGGCCAATCCAGGTCACTAGTACCTGGCCAAAATCCAAGGTGTATCAATATTCCATGCTACCAATACAGGGCAAGCAGTGGCTTAACCCGTGTCATTCTCAATAACAGACTATGGACTTTTCCTCCAGGAATTTGTCCAAACCTTTCTTAAAACAAGCTACACTATCCGCTCTTACCACATTCTCTGGCAGTGCGTTCCAGAGCTTAACTATTCTCTGAGTGAAAAAAATTTCCTCCTATGGGTTTTAAAAGTATTTCCGTGTAACTTCATCGAGTGTCCTCTAGTCTTTGAGATTTTTGACAGAGCGAACAATCGATCCACTTATACCCGTTCTACTCCACTCAGGATTTTGTAGACTTCAATCATATTTCCCCTCAGCCGTCTCTTTTCCAAGCTGAAGAGCCCTAACCATTTTAGTCTTTCTTCATACGAGAGGAGTTCATCCCCTTTACCATCTTGGTCGCTCTTATTTGAACCTTTTCTGGCACCACTATATTTTTCTTGAGATAAGGAGACCAGAATTCAACGCAATACTCCAAATGAGGTCGCACCATGGAGCGATGCAGGGGCATTATGACATTCTTAGTCTTGTTAACCATCCCTTTTTTAATAATTCCCAGCATCCTGTTTGCTTCTTTGGCCACCACTGCACATTGGGCGTAAGGTGAGTGATAATTTAGAGTCGAGAAGTACCCCTAGGCTGCGGACTTGGTTTTTGGCGGTTGTGGTAGTTGATTCCCAGAGGAGAGAGGAGCGGTTGAAGATACAGTGTTCTTTGTGAATCCAAAGGAGTTCAGTTTTTGAGGCATTTAGTTGGAGCTTGCTAGCAGACATCCAGATTTTGATTTCTGAGAGACAGTTTTGAAGTTTTGCAATCTGAGAGTCACGGTTCTCTCCTAGCGGTAGGTATAGTTGGATGTCGTTGGCAAAGGAGTAAATCTTGATTTGGTGTTGCGGGCTATATCCAGGACAGGTGTAATGCAGAGATTAAAAAGCAGAGGAAATAGTAATGCTCCTTGTGGTACCCCGTACTTGATTGACTTTTGTTTTGAGAGGGTAATATCAAGTAGCACGCATTGGGATCTGTTGCTTAAGAAGGAAGTGAATCTGAGTAGCACTGTGTCTCGGACATCAAGCTCAGTGAGTCAACTGAGGAGGAGGTCATGGTCAATGGTGTCGAATGCTGCGCTGAGGTCTAGTAGCAGCAGTAGGACATTGTTTCCTTTGCCAATGAGTTTCTAGCATTCGGCGATAATATCAAGGAGGACAGTTTCAGTGCTATGAAATTTCCGGAAACCTGATTGAAAAGTGGATAGGGCTTTATTGTTGTCAATAGGAGTGTAGTTGGTTGAGTACCTTTTTTCCAGGATCTTTGAAACGAATGTTGGTTGGAGACAGGTCTAAAGTTGCTGGGTATGTCCAGGTCAAGTGTGGGTTTCTTCAAGAGTAGTCTAATGATTGCCGATTTCCAGCTTGTAGGTACAGAGCCTATGTGTAGTGAGGCATCGATAAGAGGGAGGACTAAGCATACAAAGCATCTTTCACGTCAACTAGAAGGTATGATGGGCAGGGATCTAGGATGTAGCCGGATGGCTGAAGGGAGTTGTCAATCTCGGTAAGGTCATCGAGTGAGACATTTTTGAAGTAGGTTAGTTTTTCAGTTGCGGGTTTGGGGTTTTCTTTTTGGGCAGAAGGGTACTGGTGATGGTTGTGTGTCAGCGTCCAGGTGGGAGCATATATTGTCTATTTTTTCAGTGAAGTAATCAGAATAATTCGCTGTCGAGGCTGGTGTTCAGGTTTTGGTTGGCCTCTTGTGGTGCTGAGAATATCTTGGATAATGTAAAGAGGCTCTTTGATCTGTTAGGGGTTTTTAGTAGTTAAGAACATAAGAATTGCCGCTGATGGGTCAGATCAGTGGTCCATCGTACTGCGGCCCACAGGTCAAAGACCAGTGCTCTAAATGAGTCCAGCCTCACCTGCGTACGTTCCAGTTTAGCAGGAACTTGTCCAACTTAGTATAACAGACTCCAGAAGAGCGTTCCAGTTTTCTACCACTCTGGGTGAAGAAGAACTTACTTACATTTGTACGGAATCTATCCCCTTTCAACTTTAGAGAGTTCTCCCTAACTTGGAGAGGGTGAACAATCTGTCTTTATCTGCTAAGTCTATTCCTTTCAGTATTTTGAATGTTTCGATCATGTCCCCTCTGTCTCCTCTTTTCAAGGGAGAAGAGGCCCAGTTTCTCCAATCTCTCACTATACGGCAACTCCTCCAGCCCCTTAACCATTTTAGTCGCTCTTCTCTGGACCCTTTCAAGTAGATCTGTGTTCTTCTTGTATGGCGACCAGTGCTGGATGCAGTACTCCAGGTGAGGACACACCATGGCCCAATATAGCGGCGTGATAACCTTCTCCGATCTGTTCATGATCACCTTCTTAATCATTCCTAGCATTCTGTTCGCCCATTTCGCCGCTGCCGCACATTGCACGGATGGCTTCAATGACTTGTCATTCAAAACTCCCAAGCCTCTTTCCTGGGAGGTCTCTCCAAGTACCGCCCTGGACATCATGTATTTGTGCATGAGATTTTTGTTACTGACATGCATCACTTTACACTTATCCATGTGGAACCTCATTTGCCATGTTGATGCCAATTTCTCAAACTTGATTATGTCACATTGCAGATATTCGCAATCCCCCTGTGTCTTCACTAATCTGAATAACTTCATATTGTCCGCAAATTTACCTTACTCATTGTACCAATGTCCAGATCGTTTATAAAGATGTTGAAGAGCACGGCTCCAAGCACCGAGCCCTGCAGATATTCGCAATCCCCCTGTGTCTTCACTAATCTGAATAACTTCATATCGTCCGCAAATTTACCTTACTCATTGTACCAATGTCCAGATCGTTTATAAAGATGTTGAAGAGCACGGCTCCAAGCACCGAGCCTGCTTTTTTTATGTCAAGTATAGCTAGTTTGTAATTTTCGTTTATTTTCCTCCAGTTGGATTTGTCGACATTCATAAGAATTGCCGCTGCTGGGTCAGACCAGTGGTCCATCGTGCCCAGCAGTGCGCTCAAAGACCAGTGCCCTAACTGAGACTAGCCTTACCTGCGTACGTTCTGGTTCAGCAGGAACTTGTCTAACTTTGTCTTGAATCCCTGGAGGGTGTTTTCCCCTATACCAGCCTCCGGAAGAGTGTTGCAGTTTTCTACTACTCTCTGGATGAAGAAGAACTTCCTTACATTTGTATGTAATCTATCCCCTTTTAAATTTAGAGTGCCCTCTCATTCACTACCTTAGAGAGGGTGTCTTTATCTACTAAGTCTATTCCTTTGGGCCTGGATTTGTATCATTCCCTTTCTGCTTTCCTTAGTTCTCTTTTCTTAGTTCTTAGGATGTCAGTGAACCAATGGGAGGAGAGATTGCAGGGGTAGCATTTAATTCCTTTGTCTGAGGCTAGGCCTTCGTAGGCGACGATTTTGTGATTTGAGGTCAGTGTTCTTGCTAGGTTAGAAAGACCCGAGGAGAGTGTTTCTAGGTCAATTGAGTCATCATCATAGACTTGCTTCTGCTGGAGTTGTTTCTTAGTGGTGGTATTTTTGTTGTGTATGAGTGGTTGAATGTGATAATGTGGTGGTCAGACCAGGGTACTGGTTTAATGGTGCAATTGGTGGTTGTTGTGTTAGTAGATGAGTCATTTTGAATGATGATTAGGTCTAGGACAGACATGTCAAACTCTAGCCCGTGGACCAAATCTGGCCCGTGGTGTATTAAAAGTTGGCCTGCCAGATATTTACCAGTTTTTTACTTAAGCTGGCCCCTCTGGCACGAACCGCTGCCACTGCTCATCACGAGTGTCTGCCTTTGCCTGATCTCTTCTTCAAAGCAGCCTGCTAAGGATTGCTAGCCAGCTGTAGCAGAACTTGCAGGCTGCCGTTGACCTCAGTAGCACGTTCCCTCTGATGCGATCCTGTACGTCGGAGGAGGGGTGAGATCGCGGCAGAGGGAACGTGCTACCGAGGTCGATAGTAGCCTGTGAGTTTTGCTACAACCAGCTGGCAATCCTCAGCAGGCTGCTTTGAAGAGGAGACCAGGAAGCTGGGATGGAGGGAGGGTAGGAATGGCAGGCAAAATTTGAAGGTGAGACCTTTGGGATGGTGGCTGGTGTAGAAGTACCCAGAGGGAGATAAGGAGGGGTCCAGATGTGTATATGCTGAAGGGTTAGGCGGTAAGAGGGGACAAAAGAGACTATGAGCAAAAAATAGCCAAGGAGGCAAAAAAACTTCAAGCTATTCTTTCGATATATTAAGGGGAAATGACCCGCGAAGGAAGCGGTGGAGCTTTTGGATGAACATGGAATAAAGGGAGTGCTAAAGGAGGTCAAAGCCATCGCCGACAAAATGAACACATTTTTTGCGTCTGTGTTTACCGAAGAGGATATACACAACATACCGGAAGCTGACAGGCTATACGCGGGAAGTAAAGATGGGAAACTGACTGGGTTGACGGTCAGTCTAGAAGAGGTATGGAGGCAGATTGATAGGCTTAAAAATGATATAGCCCCTGGATTGGATAGCATCCATCTGAGGGTAATCAAGGAACTGAAAGGGGCTATAGCTAAACTGCTTCAACTTATAGCCAATTTGTCAATCAAATTGCGAAGGATTCCGGAAGACTGGAAAGTGGCAAATGTTACGCCGATCTTCAAGAAAGGTTCGAGGGGTGATAAGGGAAACTACAAACCAGTGAGTCTGATCTCAGTACCGAGAAAGATGGTAGAGGTGCTGATAAAGGACCGCATCATTGAGCACTGACGAACACAATCTGATGAGGACCAGCCAGTAGGGCTTCATAAGAACATAAGAAGTTGCCTCCGCTGGGTCAGACCAGAGGTCCATCGCGCCCAGCAGTCCGCTTCCACGGCGGCCCATCAGGTCCATGACCTATAAGGTGTCTGGCGTCTAAGTCCTTTTAATCCTCTTAGCCTTATCTCTACCTCTATCTGTATCCCTCAACCCCCATGTCCTTCAGGAAATTATCCAATTCTTCCTTAAAGCCCGGTAGGGTACTTTGTCCTATTACAACCTCTGGAAGCGCATTCCAGGTGTCTACTACCCTCTGAGTGAAAAAGAATTTCCTGGCATTGGTTCTAAACCTGTCCCCTTTTAATTTCTCTGAGTGCCCCCTTGTTCTTGTGGTTCCCAATAGGCTGAAGAATCTGTCCCTTTCTACCTAACATAGTAACATAGTAGATGACGGCAGATAAAGACCCGAATGCTCCATCCAGTCTGCCCAACCTGATTCAATTTAAATTTTTTAATTTTTTCTTCTTAGCTTTACCCAGTACTGTGCTTGGGTTCCAACTGCTGAAATCTCTGTTAGCTTACTTCAGCCCATCTACACCCTCCCAGCCATTGAAACCCTCCCCAGCCCATCCTCCACCAAACGGCCATATACAGACACAGACCGTGCAAGTCTGCCCAGTACTGGCCTTAGTTCAATATTTAATCTTATTTTCTGATTCTAAATCCTCTGTGTTCATCCCACGCTTCTTTGAACTCGGTCACAGTTTTACTCTCCACCACCTCTCTCGGGAGCGTATTCCAGGCATCCACTACCCTCTCCGTAAAGTAGAATTTCCTAACATTGCCTTTGAATCTACCACCCCTCAACCTCAAATTATGTCCTCTGGTTTTACCATTTTCCTTTCTCTGAAAAAGATTTTGTTCTACGTTAATACCCTTCAAGTATTTGAACGTCTGAATCATATCTCCCCTGTCTCTCATTTCCTCTAGGGCACAGGTGTCAAAGTCGGTCCTCGAGGGCCAGAATCCAGTCGGGTTTTCAGGATTTCCCCAATGAATCTGCATGAGAACTATTTGCATGCACTGCTTTCAGTGCATATTCATTGGGGAAATCCAGAAAACCCGACTGGATTCCGGCCCTCGAGGAGGGACTTTGACACCCCTGCTCTAGGGTATACATATTCAGGGCTTCCAGTCTCTCCTCATACATCTTCTGGCGCAAGCCTCCTATCATTTTTGTCGCCCTCCTCTGGACCGCCTCAAGTCTTCTTACGTCCTTCGCCAGATACGGTCTCCAAAATTGAACACAATACTCCAAGTGGGGCCTTACCAATGACCTGTACAGGGGCATCAACACCTTCTTCCTTCTACTGACTACGCCTCTCTTTATACAGCCCAGCATCCTTCTGGCAGCAGCCACTGCCTTATCACACTGTTTTTTCACCTTTAGATCTTTGGACACTATCACCCCAAGGTCCCTCTCCCCATCCGTGCATATCAGCTTCTCTCCTCCCAGCATATACGGTTCTTTCCTATTATTAATCCCCAAATACATTACTGTGCATTTCTTTGCATTGAATTTTAGTTGCCAGGCATTAGACCATTCCTCTAACTTTTGCAGATCCTTTTTCATATTTTCCACTCCCTCTTCGGTGTCTACTCTGTTACAAATCTTAGTATCATCTGCAAAAAGGCACACTTTTCCTTCTAACCCTTCAGCAATGTCACTCACAAACATATTGAACAAGATTGGCCCCAGCACCGACCCCTGAGAGACTCCACTACTCATCTTTCCTTCCTTCGAGCGACTTCCATTAACCACCACCCTCTGGCATCTGTCCGACAGCCAGTTTCTGACCCAGTTCACCACTTTGGGTCCTAACTTCAGCCCTTCAAGTTTGTTCAACAGCCTCCTATGAGGAACTGTATCAAAGGCTTTGCTGAAATCCAAGTAAATTACATCTAGCATATGTCCTCGATCCAGCTCTCTGGTCACCCAATCAAAAAATTCAATCGGGTTCGTTTGGCACGATTTACCTTTTGTAAAGCGTGCCAAACACCCCCAAAACTTACTGCTCCTCCTGTCCCTCTTTCCTGCTCCCTCTGTCCCTTTTCCCTGCTCCCCCAGTCCAGTAGCACTTCTTCCCTGCTCCCCCGGTCCAGCAGCATCTATTCCCTGCTCCCCCTGTCCCTCTTCATTGCTCCCCCAGCCCAGTAGCACCCCTTCTCTGCTCCCCCAGTCCAGCAGCACCCTTTACCTGTTTCCCCGGTCCAGTATGATCGCGGCTGGCTTTTGCGAACCTGGTAGGCCGCTTTGCACCTCGGAAGTACGTTCCCTCTGACGCGATCTCGTACCCCTCACGGGAGCAGCGGCCGACCCTCAGCGGCTCGAAGCCCTCCTTCCTCCCGGCAGCCGCCGCCCCGCACCACCTTTCATGCTCCTCAAGCCACCGAATAAGGCCACGGAAGGCAATCGGGGCGGCGAGAACGCGGGCAGGGAGAGAGTTTGCCTGTGCTTCCTCCAGCGGTTGGTGAGTGAGGGCAGGAGGAGGGGAGTGGCTAGAGTATTCCCTGCCGCCGCGTTCTAAAATAGAATTCAGCCAGGGAACAGAAAACACGGTGGCAGGGATCACTAAATCCTAAGTGCGCATTCGGCTTAGAGTTTTATTATTAGTGATTATTACAACTACCCAAAAATTATTGGCCCATGAGACTAGGTGGGATACTCTTGTAAAACCTAAGAAAAAACCTATCCCTTCTCCTCCTACCAGAGACGATTTACTGCAAAGCCTATGACTCCTGCTCCATCTCAACCTAGGAGGCAGCGGCCACAACAGCAACAAGCACGTCAGCAACAACAGAAACAGGCTGCCCCTCCAAAATCCACGCATCCTTTTTGACATGTTTCTTTGGAGCATAGTCAGTGTCACCACTTTGCATCCTTTGCCTCAGCCCATCGGAGGATGTCTTCAGGTTTTTCATAGGTCGATGGGAGCTAATCACCTCCGATCTCTGGGTCCTCAACATCATTCTCTCAATTTTCAAACCCTACCACAAGACCATCCACCAAGCGAGTCTGTTTTGGACCCTGCACAGTCCTCCCTTCTTCTACAGAAGGTTCAATCCCTTCTCCTGCTGAGTGCCATCGAGGAAGTGCCCCTCAATCAGAAGAATCAGGGATTCTACTCCCATTACTTCTTGGTTCCCAAGAAGACCGGAAGACTCAGTCCCATCCTGGATCTCAGAGCTCTCAACAAATTTCTAGTCAAGGAAAAATCAGGATGCTATCCCTCGCACTGCATTATCCTCACCTCAATTAGAGCGACTGGCTATGCTATCTAGATCTCAAGGAAGCCTACACACATATTCCAGTTCATCCGGCTTCCAGGAAGTAATTTCATTTTCAAATTAATCAATACCATTATCAGTACAAGGTTCTTCCCTTCGGCCTGGCATCTTCTCCCAGAGTCTTCACGAAGTGTCTGATTGTGGTAACTGCATCTCTCCGATCACACAGCCTTCAAGTCTTTCCTTATCTGGAAGACTGGTTGATCCAAGCTTCTCATCTCAGGAGGTGGTCCAAGCAGCATCTCAGACCATTTCTGTTCTTCAGGTTCTAGGATTCAAAGTCAACTTCCCCAAATCACATCTCATTCTGACTCAACGTCTGCAGTTCATTGGGGCAATCCTAGACACCACTCTCATGAGAGCTTTTCTTCCTCCAGATCGACTTCAGACTTTCATCCGTCTGTGTCATTAATTGCTTCCTCTTCAATCCATCTCTGCCATACACATGATGGTTCTTTTAGGCCACATGGCCTCAACTGTCCGTGTAACACCACTGGCAAGACTGCATCTTCGCACTCCTCAGTGGACCCTTGCTTCTCAGTGATCTCAAGTGACGAATCATCTCTCCCAATATATATCTGTGACATTATCTCTTCTGCTGTCGCTTCACTGGTGGATGACCTCTTCCAAGCTTTCCAGAGGTCTCCTTTTTCACTTGCCCCCCTCATCACAAGGTCATCACGACAGACGAATCCCCTTATGCTTGGGGGGCCTTATATTAGCGATCTTCAAGCTCTAGGTCTTTGGACTGCCAGGGAGCCGAAATTTCACATCGATTTCCTAGAACTCAGAGCAATGCTTTATGCCGTCAAGGCTTTTCATCATCTACTCTGCCCTCAAGTCCTTCTACTTCGCACAGACAATCAAGTAGCAATGTACTACATAAACAAGCAAGGAGGCATGGGCTCTCTCCTGTTGAGCCAGGAAGCCCAAAAAATCTGGACTTGGGCAATGGCTCACAACCTCTTCTTGAAGGCTGCCTATATACAAGGGGAGAAGAATTCCCTAGTAGACATCCTCAGCAGAATTCTTCAGCCTCACGAATGGACTCAACTCTGCAACTCTCCAGTCCATCTTTGTTCAATGGAGCACTCTTCAAATAGACTTGTTTGCAGCTCCTCACAATCACCAGTTGCCCCAGTTTTGCTCCAGACTTTACTCTCCTCTCCATCTGGAAGCAGATGCTTTTCTCCTGAATTGGATGGGCCTGCTTGTATATGCATTCCCTACAATTCCTCTCATGTTGAGAACTCTGTTCAAGCTCAAGAAAGAAGCAGCCACCATGATTCTCATTGCTCTACGGTGGCCCAGGCAACATTGGTTCTCCCTTCTACTTCAACTCAGCTCCAGGGAAGCCCATACCTCTTCCAGTATTTCCGACTCTGTTTACTCAGAATCAGGAATCACTTCTACATCCCAACCTGCAATCTCTATACCTGACAGCTTGGTTTCTCTTGGCCTGAATCCATCTCACATCTTTCTCAGCCTGTTCGTCAAATTCTTGATGCATCCAGGAAACCAGCCACTCAACAATGTTATCAACAAAAGTGGACTGGTGTCGTCTTCATCATCATGATCCAACTTCATTATCAGTGGATTTGGTGTTGGATTATCTGCTTCATCTCTCTGATTCAGCTCTATTACAGTTTTTCATGCACCAGTCGAGGGTAAACCTCTTACTGCACATCTTTTGGTGTCCAGATTCATGAAGGGACTTTTCAATGTGAAACCACCTCTTAAATCTCCACCTGTCATCTGGGACCAGATGACAGGTGGAAATTTAAGCCACCATTTGAACCAATGGCCACAGCTCATCTTAAAGTTTATTACCTGGAAAGTGGTATTCTTTATTGCTCTCACCTCTGCCAGAAGGGTCAGTGAGTTACAAGCATTAGTAGCAGATCCACCTTTCACCATTTTTCATCATGAGAAAGTGGTTCTGCGTACACATCCAAAATTTCTTCCAAAAGTTGTCACTGACTTTCACCTCAGTCAATTGTTCTACCAGTGTTTTTTCCTAAGCCTCATTCTCAACCAGGAGAAATTGCTTCGCATACTTTGGACTGGAGCTTTAGCCTATTACATTGACCAGACAAAGCCTCATCGAACATCTCCTCAATTGTTCATATCTTTTGATCCAAACAAGTTGGAACATTCTGTTTCCAAAACAACAATTTCCAACTGGCTAGCTGCCTGCATCTCGTTCTGTTATGCTCAGACTGGCCTGACACTGGAGAGTCGTGTCACAGCCCACAAAATTAGAGTTTTGGCAGCTTCTAAACTAAACTAAACCTTAAGTTTATATACCGCATCATCTCCACACGGTTTACAAGAACTTAAAATATAGGAAGAGAAGGAAAAAAAAGGTTTACATGAACTTATATATAGAAGAGTAAGGGGGGATAGAATTACATTTTAGTGAAAAGCCAGGTTTTCAGTTGCTTGCGGAATAATTGGAGGGAGCCCAGATCTACTCCTATTGAGGAAATATGTAAAGCTGCTACCTGGTCCTCATTTCATACATTCACTTCTCACTATTGTCTGCAATCTTTTTCCAGATGGGATGGGCACTTTGGCCAATCTGTATTACAGCATTTATTTTCTTAAGACCAACTCTCCCACCATCCCTTTTCTGTTAGCTTGGAGGTCACCAATATGTGAGAATATGCTGCCTGCTTGTCCTGGGATAAAGCACAGTTACTTATCATAACAGGTGTTATCCTGGGACAGCAGGCAGATATTCTCTCAACCCACCCACCTCCCCAGGTTGGCTTCTTAGCTGGCTTATTTTAACTGACAGACTGCAAACCCTATGTCGGGCGGGAAGGCACTCGCGCATGGGTGGTTCAAGCTATTGCAAACTTTCTAAGATCTTAAAGTGGTGATGCACTTTTAAAGTGGTCAGTACCAGGGCTCCTTCGGTGAAGTCACCCATCAGTGAGAATATCTGCCTGCTGTCTCTGGATAACACCTGTTACAGTAAGTAACTGTGGTTTACAAGAACCACTAAAGAGGAAAATTCAAGCAGTGGTAGAGGCTTGTCTGCTCAGCGGCCCTTTAACAAGGCTGATGAGGGCAAGAAGATTGCTGAGAAGAGAGGTGGTAAGGCTTCCTGCTGAACCGCAGCTACTTAGTGTAGTGTGGAAGAGAGCTGACTGCTTCTTCTTTCCTCATACCTTGCTGGTTGATGCTGTGGGTTGCTAGGATTAGCTTACAGAGTGTTTGAAGGGTTTGGTTGACTAACATGTTGAGGGTGAGCATATATATATGTAATGAGCCTAGGGATGGGTAGAGTGAGGGGAAGGTGGGAGGGCCTAGGCCTAGTTCAAAGTGTGGGTATGGAGGATGTTCTCAAAAAGATAGACAGACTGAAGAGCGACAAATCACCAGGTCCGGATGGCATCCACCCAAGGGTATTAAAAGAACTGAGAAACGAAATAGCGGATACACTAAGCCAAATATGTAACCTATCCTTAAAAACTGGGGAGATCCCAGAAGACTGGAAAATAGTCAATGTCACGCCCATCTTTAAGAAGGGATCAAGAGGTGACCCGGGAAACTACAGGCCGGTGAGCTTGACCTTGGTTCCGGGAAAGATGATGGAAGCACTAGTCAAGGACGCAATCTGCGAATACATAGAAGGCAATGGACAACTGAAGGCGAGCCAGCACGGCTTCTGCAAGGAAAGGTCGTGCCTCACGAACTTACTGTATTTCTTTGAAGGAATAAACAACCAGATGGATAAAGGGGAATCCATAGACATCATTTACCTTGACTTCCAAAAAGCCTTCGATAAAAGTACCTCACGAAAGACTACTTAAGAAGCTGTGGAGCCATGGGGTGCAGGGGGATATCCACCGATGGATCAAACACTTGCTGGCAGGCAAGAAGCAGAGGGTTGGAGTAAAGGGCCATTACTCAGACTGGCAATGGGTCACGAGTGGAGTTCCACAGGGGTCGGTGCTGGGACCAATCCTGTTCAATATATTCATCAACGACCTGGAGACGGGGACGACATGTGAGGTTATCAAATTTGCTGATGACACCAAGCTTTGCAGCAGGGTTAGAAACGCGGAAGACTGTGAGGTCCTGCAAAGAGACCTAACAAGACTGGAAGAGTGGGCAAAAAAATGGCAAATGAGTTTTAATATAGAGAGATGTAAGGTCATGCATGTAGGGAAAAAGAACCCGATGTTCAGCTACAAAATGGGGGGATCACTGCTAGGGGTAAGCAACCTTGAAAGAGACCTGGGGGTGATGGTGGACACAACATTGAAAGCATCAACTCAGTGTGCAACGGCCTCAAAGAAAGCGAACAGAATGTTGGGTATCATTAAAAAGGGTATCACGACCAGGACGAAGGAATTCATCATGCCGCTGTATCGTGCAATGGTGCGCCCACATCTGGAGTACTGTGTCCAGTACTGGTCGCCGTACCTCAAGAAAGACATGGCAGTACTCGAGGGGGTCCAGAGGAGAGCAACTAAAATGATAAAAGGTATGGAAAACTTTTCATATGCTGACAGGTTGAAGATACTGGGGCTCTTCTCTCTGGAAAAGCAGAGACTTAGAGGAGACATGATAGAAACCTTCAAAATCCTGAGGGGCATAGAGAAAGTGGACAGGGACAGATTTTTCAGACTGTGGGGAACCACTAACACAAGGGGTCACTCGGAGAAATTGAGAGGGGACAGGTTTAGAACAAATGCTAGGAGGTTCTTTTTTACCCAGAGGGTGGTGGACACATGGAACGCGCTTCCGGAGGTTGTGATAGCCCAGAGCACATTGCAGGGTTTCAAGGAAGGTTTAGACAAGTTCCTAAAAGATAAGGGGATTGAGGGTTACAGATAAAAAGAAGAGGTAGGTTACAGAAATGGACAGGAACCACATTACAGGTCATAGACCTGACGGGCCGCCGCAGGAGCGGACCGCTGGGCACGATGGACCAATGATCTGACCCAGTGGTGGCAACTTCTTATGTTCTTATGTTCTTTTCCCTCCTATCCATACTGGCGCTGTGGTGTAAACAAGACTTTTCCTCTATCTGTTAAATCCTGGCTCACGTTCGCGATCTAACAGCTCTGGCAGGATACACATTTCAAATCTGACACATTGTAATCACAAAATAGAAAATAAAATTATTTTTTCTACCTTTTGTTGTCTAGTCATTATTTAAATCATTTTGGTCCCAGGTACTGGTTGTTTTCTGATAACTCGCTTGCCAGGGTCTCCTGCCCATTTGTCATTTTCTTCTTTCTCGGTGCTAACTATCCATCTCTGTCCTCCCCTTCCATTTCCTTTCCTTCCCCCGGAGGTCTGGCATCTTTCCTTTTTTTCATCTCCATCCCCAGATCAACCTTTTCTCAATGACCCTCTCTCTTCCCTACCACCCCAGGGTCCACCATTTCTCCCTTTCTTTTCCCAACAACCCTTCTATCCAGTATCTCTATTCTCCCCTCCATACCATCCTTTGTGTCCAACTTCTCTCCCTTTCTGTTCCTTCCCTCCCTCCCTAAATTCCATTGTCCACAATCTCTCTCCCTCTCCTCTGTTTTTAGACCCATTATTTCTTCCCCCCCAGTCCAGCATATGCACGTCTCTTTGAACCCCCTTCCCTCCCTCCGTGTACTTCTACACCAGGCCCCCCATCTCTGAAGGCCTGCCTGTCCTCCCTGAAGGCCTGCACCCCACCCCGAAGGCCTGCTACCCCCTTTGAAGGCCTGCACCCCCCCCCCCCCCCCCGAAGGACTGCGTTTTCCTTCCGATCTCCCACACATTCATTTACCTAATTCCGGCAGTGGAGCAGCCTGCAGAGAGGATCGTTGGTACTTTAGCGATCTTTGTAGGCTGCCATAAGCCTTCGGAGCTGTCTTCCCTCTGCTGTGGTCCCGCCCCTTCTCTGACATCAGAGGCAGGATCACATGGTCCCACATGACAAAAGCAGTTTGGGAGATGACATACATGCATGTTTGAACTGACTCAAGCACTGTTGCCCAGTGTTGGAGCAAAGTTCCTGTGTGGAATTCTGTTGGATAATACCATCTAAGTGTGAGGATTTGCATTGCTCCCTAAAACATTTATGAATGGCATAACAAGTGTATATAAATGTGTTTACTCATTTTGAACTCTGATTCATTTGCTCACATACTAAATTACTATAAAATTTCACAAGGATTAACCATATAAACTTGTTTGAGAAACATGAATTGTTTTTTGTATTAATTAGGCAATTGTTTTCTTGCATTTTAATTTTAAAAATGTTTAACCTTTAAATTTCTTCTCCATCCTTTTCATGAAGCATTTAGTTGGGCGGTTGATTGGTAAGCAGGGACGATACGTAAGCTTTCTGAAGCAGACATCTGGTGCCAAAATCTATATTTCAACACTACCTTATACACAGGAATTTCAGATCTGCCACATAGAAGGTTTGTAGTGACCATTTGGTGATCTTACTGTCTCCAGATTAAAGTTATTTGTTTTTTTCTTTTAAAAAATTTTTTTATAAAATATATGGAGCTTATTATGATGTGCAGTGGTCTCTCTAGTTAAACTGTTTTTTAAATTCTTGTTTCTCATTTGTACAGGTTCTCAGCAGCAGGTTGATAGAGCATTGAATATGATTGGCAAGAAGTTCAAAGAATTAAACCTCACAAATATTTATGCCCCTCCTCCTCCTCTGACACTGCCTTCTCTTCCTATGACATCCTGGGTAAAGACTATTTTTTATTTTTTAGCTAGTGATTGTCTTTGTGGTATGATGGTGGTTATGTTTTATAGGGTAATATGGCAGGTCCCATATATTTATGTATATATGTTCAGTGTGTCAAGAAAGGGCGGTTATCAAATCCTAGCTGAAACCCTCCATTTGAAGCTGAGAAAGTAATCTGTTGCTGAGTGGAAATGGGTAGTGGTCCCATCTCCACTTCTCTGCCTTAGTTTGGCCAAGGCTCTGTAGTTGCACCTGGACATTACACTGATATTACACAATTCTTTTCCTTACCAGTTGTACTACAGAGATAGTCTAGTGGCTCAGTGGCAGTGTAGTGTATTGCCATGCAGAGGGACCTGGTTTTGGTTCTTAGTTTTAGGTCTTACATGACCTTGGTTGGCTAGAATTGGGGATGCAGTGTTAACCATTCCTGGAGGAGAGAGTTATATCATGTAGAGATAATGGAGAGTGATGGAAAAAGAAAGAAAACCTTAGTCACAATTAAATGTTTCTGTTTATACATGTAAAGACCCAGGGATTAAAAGCTGATACCCAACATGGCCATGTTTCGCATACATAGGCTATGTCAGGGTCAATGAAACCAGTAGATGTAAAAACCACAAATTTCACCAACTGGCAAGCAATATTTCCTCTCCTGGGTCAAAATGTTCAGGTCTACTACTACTTCCTCCTCCATATTGGATCTAGTAGGTCACTTGCTTTACTGTTTTCTCACTCCAGGAAAATAGATAATGACTGGATTTTAAGGCCCTTGATTGGCACATCTCAAGAAAAAAAAAATACAGTGAAAGTAGAAGTACAAGGAATGATCAAAATGATAAAGGAGATGACATAACTTCTGAGCTAAATACTATATGAGGAAAGGTTAAAGAGATTAGGGCTCTTTGACTTGGGGGGGAAGAGTTAGCTGAGATATATATAAAATCATTTTTTATTTGACACTACTAGAATCCTGGAAAGAGCAGGAGCTGGCAGGCCTTGAGTATATACAGAAGCTCAAGGCTGCATGGAATATTGACATCCTCTTCCTTGATCACAAGAATAGTAAACCTAATACTAGCTGGATTGGGGGAGGACAGTAGCGCCAGTCATTGGGGAAGACAGTTTGTAGAGGAAAGTCGCACCTGTCATTGGGGGGGGGCAGCAGGGCCATTGATTGGGTGTGAAGGACAAAAACTACAGTCATTGGTTGGGTACTCAAATAATACGGTATATATTTGTTATCCTTAGACAAGCAGGCAGCATATTCTCACATGTGGGCGATGCCATCCACAGAGCCCCAGTACAGATAGTAAAAAGTATAGAATCACTGTAAGCTTTAACAAGCTTAGACTGCCAGCACCATGCATGCACGAGTGCCTTCCTGCCCGACACCAGCTCTTGAGGTCGTCAGTTTTTCATTTTCCATGGAGTGAAGAAGACGTATCTAGAAGACGTATCTCTTGTTTCTCTGTTGAGTTGCCTCCCTGTTTATATATTTTTATATAAACTTTTCCAAGTATTTCAAGTTTCTTCTTTCTGTTCTTTACTTTTCTTTTAAAAACAAATATTTTTGAACTTTGTTCAAACTTCTTTCGATATTCAGCAGGCTTCAAATTCAGCCTTGTTTCTACTCTACCCCAGCTCGCCCTCTCCGACTGTATCTGACTCCAGGGCTATAGATTAGAAGAAGATAACTTTGACATTAATCAATAGTGTATATCTTCTTTTGTTTTTCTTTATTTTAACATTTAGGTCTGAAGTCTGATTCCAGTGACTGGGACTTGCCATTACCGATAGACATTGATACCTCCATCAACTTGCATCGGTGGTATATTAGCATCGAGTCTATTTGATCATGCCTTTCTGTAACACAGTGTTTCAACCATGTTGACGCAGATGCATCGCAGTGGATAGTGCACTGCCAATTAAGCATAGAGTCCATTTGATGCATGGCTTTCTGAGCGATACAGATTGTCATTTCTGAATCGCATCGCCTTTTCAGGCACTCGCGCTTTGACACTTGTGGCACCTTCGATGCCACTTGATGTTACATGGTATAGTGCTTCCTTTTCATCGATGAACATCGATACAAATTGTCATTTTGAAGTGCAGCATGGATCATTCTGCTTTTGTACCTATCCATGCTAAATGAAGCACATCCAACAATGGTGCCTTCTTCAGGTTCTTCTTGCATCATAGCATTGATGAACATCGAGCCTTATTGCAGTATTTTTGTTGCAATAAGTCTTTTCTTCTATACTGTGATGTATACACCAATGGTACCAGTCCTGGATCCAAGGGTATAGATGTGGAGATATTCCTCAACGATGTACGTCTACATCGGTGTTCTCCTGTTCAGGTTGTCTTTCCTATTGGCCATGCAACCTCTTTGAGGTCTTCCACCCATCAACACCCTGATGCACCATGGTTAACCACTTAGTCTCAGGTATCGGTGCAGAATATTCCTTCTGTATTCGATGAATTTCTGTGCACGATCTTGGTACCGGTCCAGCTTTGGCATAGCTTTTACAGGTTGTAAGGTACTATCTGAGAATCTGCTTCGCAGTGCTATATCTATTTGGGTTACCTACTTATTCACATTGACTTCAGTTTGGAATACCATGTCTTTTTAATTGAAGCAGTACCGAAGACATCGGGGAATATCATCATCATTCTCCTTTCTATGTTCATCGCTTCCAGTCCTTTTCTACATTTTTTCTTCAATGTATTGAATACTTTGGACAGGAGGGATCACAGATCATGATTACTGGATACACTTCCCATCTTAAAATTTGAAATCGCTCTTAGTCATGCACAGCATTCCAGCTCTAGTTACTTAAATTCTGACTTGCTTTGAACTTTATTTTTTATGGCATTCCACTGCGCTGAGTTGCATAAGAAGGGAATTTGATGTTATGGCACATGACATTGATGCTTACCTGGGCAGCGTCAATCTGGGTCCTAAAGGCATTGACGTTCTTGTTCCCGACATCGGTGATCTTTATCCTCTGATTTTTTTTTATTATCGAAGCATTGACACCCTTCTTTACATCGAGATTCTGCATTGACATTAATGTTTTCATTGGGATAATGTGAGATTTCATTCATGTCTCAGAAACCAGCTCGGTCTTTTTGACCTACTTTTAGAGATCATTTTTATTGGTACCAGGCCTACCTAAGCATAGCATTTTGGGGCCACACGGTACCTAATTCAGTTTTCTTTCAAGGCATCAATCCATACTGCTTCAGGAATCCACCATGGATGTAGAGCCTATAAGGTGTGTGTGGAGGGGTGGGGTTCCTGTTGTCTGGATCCTTGAACATAAAAATCATAGCACAAGGACTATTGGGGGAATCTAACATGGGTATAGAGCCTGTTTAGTTTGATTTTTTTCCATTAAAATAAAAAAGACAGTTCAGTAAGAAGAGAAGGAGTGTCTGCTTTTGTGCTTTTACACTCAAGTGAATTGCTTTCTGGACATTTTCTTTCTTCATATTACCAATGAAGCTGAGGAGAATGCTCTGATTGGTTCACTGCTTTATTCTCTAAGCGGGATCAACCAGGTTGGGTTTTTTTTTTATTTTTTATTAAAGTATGCCTCCCACTGTACTGTCATTGTTCATGCAGGACTTTCCAGGATGCTCATACAATTACCTTGAAGTATATTTCCCTACACGTTTTTCCTATTGTTTAATGGACATTATCCAAAACACCTTTATTTTATTCTAAAGGAACTCAGATGTTTGGGAGTGGCTGTAGGGAAGGAGGAGGGCCACTACATCCTTTTTAGGATGTTTTTGATTTTATTCCATTACTCCAGTCTCTGGACTGAAGGTTTCACGCACATGGTCTAAGGTCAGGGTTGTACATTCAAACATCAGTGCACACTACCCAAATTCAAATAGATTAAGGTTATAATTCTAGACTTGTTCCTGCTGTGCATTCTACACAGTCACATTCCTATCTTTCAGTTTCATTTTCAATCTCTAGGTGGAGAAAATGGATCTATTTGGGCCATACCTGGTCTCAGATCTTCGTTCAGTGTGTTACTGTTCTACCTATCTGCAGTATGCTGGGATCTCTTGAATATGGTTTCTATGTTGTGACCTCTAGTCTACACCTAGATCACCATCTTTTATCTCTCAACGATAGTATATTCATTCCTGCTAATATAGTACAGTCATGTCTGTAAGATTCATTTCTGGTTTTCAATTTTCTCTATTCCTCGTGAGAAGACTCAGAACCCCTCCATGGTGGCACTGAAAGCCTGTAATTTACCACTGTTGGAATCATTTTAAGTGGCCTGGAGGTCATTATATTAAAAAAAAAAGTTTCTTGGTTGATGGCCTTGTGTGATCTCTTGCTACAGCCATTTCTTAATAGTCTCACAGAGTTATTTTACTTCTTGCTTTTACCTAGAGAAGAAGAGTTTGGGGCTGCTGCGGAAGAGCAGAGTGATTGATCTATTTGACTTTTTTCTGCCATTATGTTTCTATATTTCTGAAGGGAAATAGTGTGGTATGCATTTCATCCTACTTGCGGTTCCTTCAATGGGTTTGGGTGCAGGAAATGTTCTTGCACATTTCTCTGGTTTCTATTTCTAAATTTCACACACAAGACATTCTGAATCTACATGGGTTTCTTGCTGGACCTCTGGTATTACGCTTCTGGTCCAGGAATTCTAGTTCTCCTCATTTTGGTTTTCTCCATTGTGTACTTCTCTGTGCATTGAGGTTTTCTCTTGGTTGCCATTTCCTCTCTTTTTTATATATATATATATATATATTTTTTTTTTTTACTGTTGTTGACCATTTTTCTTGAAGTACCTCTATTGCTTCCTAAGAAGATTCTATTCAGCACCTTAACTCCGCAGGCACGTTGCCTTTTTTCATTGTTTAGGTCACTCTCAGCTGTACGGTATCTCTTTACCTTCAGTTGATGCCACTGGCTCAAGAGTAATTTCTTCATTTTTTGTTGTGGGTTTTTTTGGGGGGGGTGGGGGTAACAAAGCCAGGCTCAGGTTGTCCATTTTCTCTTTTCTATAATAAAGTAAGAGGGTACAGGAGTTCAATGACACAGGTTTGTTACTTGTTTTTCCTGTTCACCTTCTTAGGGACTTGTGTTTCATGTGGCACTTATATTAGGGGCCACATTTTATCATGGCTCATTTTTCTGTTCTTTATTTTACTTGGGTAACATTTTGTATATTTTGATTGCCAAGTTTCTAATGCACCATTACCAGGGGACAGTAGCTTTAAAAGTTCAACTATTTTCCTTCTAGACTTATGCTTTTATAGGTTCAGAACCCACTTTTAGTAGTGCTCTATCTTTACTAAGCTCCTCTTTTTTTATAAGTACATGAGGAGACTTTAAAAAAAGAAAAAAATACCAAACAAAAACAACCAACTTTTTGGTTTTTACAAGGATATTGAACAAATCCATTTAGACATTCCTTGTTAAATCTTTGAGGTGATTTCTTGCTTACTGGCATATTGTTGACATTGGAAGACCTGAACCAGAAGTCTGATAAGTGCTCTTTTGATATTATAATTATAATATGTCTGGTGTACTCTCTCTATATCTGTTCTGCTTTCTAACCTAGACCTCTTTATTCTTCAAAAAAACCCAAACAAACAAAAAAAAGCTTTTCCTTTCCTTCCTTTTTTGGCTAACCCTGGTACAAGTCTTTATCCCAGGACAAGCAGGCAGCCTATTCTCACATGTGGGTGACATCATCCGCAGAGCACGGATGTGGACAGCCTCGCAAACAGACTTGTTTGGAGAAATGTAGAAGCTTCGAGTCTGCCGCACCACGCATGCACGAGTGCCTTCCCACCCAACACAGGACGAGTCTTCTCAGTTTTCCGCGGAGCTGAGAAGTCTGTCTTTGATGCTGTTCTTGAAATTTTGTTGTTTCGTGCCTTCTCTTCACCGCGGTTTGTGTTAGTTCTTTCGCGAATCGCTGTGTTCATTTCTTTATTTTCTGTTTAAAAAAAAAAAAACGACTTATTTTTTTTGTCGACTGGTGGGGCAGGCCGCTCGCCCGCAGCTTGCAGGCTTCGACTTTGCAGCGGCTATCTTCCCTTCTATGTCCCGGCTAGTAATGGGCTTCAAGAAGTGTAGCCAGTACCAGCGTGCGATTTTCCTCAATGACCTACACCACTTGTGTCTAAAGAATCTCGGACCTGACCATAGTCCGAAGTCGTGCCCGCGCTGTGCTACTCTTCAACCTCGAGCCCTTAAACGTCGTTGAGTTCAAGTGGAAAAGCTGTTCAGGATGGACTCTTCGGCTACACCTTTGACCTCGGGTCCTGACTCGGTCCAGACTTCAGCCAGGGTCCTCCTGCTTACATGACTCTGACCTAGAGTCTCATCAGACCTTCCTCGTTTGGATCGTCTTTGGCCTTGAGTACATCTGCTTTATCTTCCCCTGAGCTTCCCTCAGGTCAGATACCTAAGCAGAAGGTTCCTGCAGTGGTCCTCAAGTTATTCAAGCATTGGTCCTCAAGTTATTCAAGCATCAGTCCAAGCCAAAGCATGCTTCTACTGCCACCTCGGAGCCTATAGCCTCAGCAAGTGGTCCAGTTTCAGACTTGGATCCACAATTGCAGGATTCTCTCCAGACCATGTTAGAGCAGAAATTACCATGTTAGAGCAGTTACTGACCAAATGCATTCCTGTCTCAACTCTGTTTCCTGCAGTCCAGCCTGGGCAATCGGCAGTCTCCCGTGAGGTCGAGTCCCTGCCTGTGCCTCGAGCTGAGTCTACACACTCTATGCAAGGAGTTGAGTCTTTGCGAGTGTCTGGTCTGGAATCCTCACGCTCTATGCAAGGAGTCGAGTCTTTGTGAGTGTCTGGTCTGGAATCCTCACGCTCTATGCAAGGAATCGAGTCTTTTGGAGTGCTTCGAGATTCCTCGATCCAAACCACTGAGTTTATGGGGTTTCGATCTACAGCTTCTAACCCTATTCCAAGTCCACTTCCTTTGCCAAGTTTGTGTTTGACATGGGACAAGCTCTCAAAATGGACCTCCATTCAGACTCCAAATATACTCCTGAATATTTGGCAGATATGGAACTTTCTCATCCACCTAAAGAGTCTTTGAGATTGCCTATGACTCCAGTATTTAAACAGATTTTTATTCATAATATGGAAACTCCTTATTCCATCACTGCTATTCCATCTAACCTGGAATCCCTTTACCGTACTGTTCCCTGTAAGGGTTTTGAGAAATCACAACTCTCTCATCAATCGTTGGTGGTGGAATCATCTTTGAAGAAAGCTCATCCTTCCAAGATCTATGCTGCAGTCCCTCCAGGCAGGGAGGGTCGTACTATGGACAAGTTTGGTCACCGTTTGTACCAAAACTCTATGATGACCAAGTCAAAATGATCTACCAACAATAAAATTTAAAAAAACACAAAGCACACTGTACGCAGAGAAAATGTTAATTATCATTTATATTCTGGGTTTTTTTCCAAAGAGATCAAGGTAAATGACTTTATGCAATGTCACTTCAGTAACAACTATAAAAAAAAAATAGACAAATATACCCATTCCCTTTTTACTAAACTGCAATAGCGGTTTTTAGCGCAGGGAGTTGCCCTGAATGCCCCACGCTGCTCTCAATGCTCATAGGCTCTCTGCGCTAAAAACCGCTATTATGGTTTAGTAAAAGGGGGCCATAGTGCAAAATATGAACAGCAGATATAAATTCTCAAAATGGCCACATTTTGATCACTAAACTGAAAATAAAATCATTTTTCCTACCTTTGTTGTTTGGTCATTATTCAAATCTTGTTGGTCCCAGGCTCTGGTTGTCTTCTGATAACTTGCTTGCCAGGGTCTCCTTTCTTCTTTCTCCATGCTAACCATCCATCTTCCATCTCTGTCCTCCCCTTCCATTTCCCTTCCCTCCCCTGGAAGTCTGGCATATTTCCTTTTTTTTCGTCTCCATCCACAGATCCACCTTTTCTCAACTACCCTTTCATCTAGCATCTCTCCCTCCTTCCCCACCATCCCAGGGTCTACCATCTCTCCCTTTCTTTTCCCAACTACCCTCCTATCCAGTATCTCTATCCACCCCTTTACACCATCCTTTATGTCCAACTTCCCTCCCTTTCTGTTCCTTCCCTCCCTAAATCCCATTGCCACCATCTCTCTCCCACTCCTCTGTTTTTAGATCCATTATTTCTTCTGCCAAAGTCCGGCATATGCATGTCTTTTTGAACTCCCTTCCCTCCCTCCCTTTACACCAAGGCCCTCCTCCCCCTGAAGGCCTGCACCCCGCCCCTGAAGGCTTGTCTGTCCTCCCTGAAGGCCTGCACCCTACCCTTGAAGGCCTGTAAGTAACTGTGCTCTCTGATATATAGAGCCCTTCACTCTCCTAAGAACCACCACTTGCCATTATTACTAAGTTAGTAGTATCTTGCAGAAATATTATAATCCTGGGAGACTTCAACTTTGCTGACTATCCTGACATTATTAGGACCCCTGCAGACTTTATAACTACACTGTCTGATCTAGGCTTTCTCCAGGTGATTACCTCAGCCAATGCACTGTTCTGGACATACGCATTTGACCTGATCTTTACCCTAGAACACAGTTCTTCAACCGTCGGTCCTCGGACCGGTGCCAGACCGCAAAAAAATCTTGCCGGTCCGCGAAGGATTCGGTCCCCGCCGCAACGAAAGGCCGGCGTCAGCTGACTTGCAACTTCCTGTTGCAGTCGCTGTGCCGGGACTCCTGCCTTCGCCGGGACTCCTGCTTTCCACCGCGTTTGCCTCCTGCCTTGTCTCCGCATCTCCAGACCAGCAGCGGCAGCTCTGTGTACTTTTAACTTCGGCACAGAGCTGCCCCTAAGCAGTAGTTTAGCGCGGTTTCATGAGGCAGCCTCGGGGCCTTTGCTAGGCCGGCCCGCTTCGATAATGCGATGTGGGCCGACCTAGCAAAGGCCCCGAGGCTGCCTCATGAAACCACGCTAAACTACTGCTTAGGGGCAGCTCTGTGCCGAAGTTAAAAGTACACAGAGCTGCCGCTGTTGATCTGGACTCTTGGGCCGCTGAAGGAGGGCAAAGAGCAGCTGTCCTGGAGGTTTCCCTTCCTCTCGCCTTTGCAGGTCACTTTTTTTTTTTTTTCCTTCAAACGGCAACAGGCCCCAGCATCGACATCAATCAAGTTAAGTTCCACTGTTCCTTGCATGCGATTCTGCTTGGCCAAAGCTTCCCCTCTGACATGAGCCACCCTCAGGGGAAAGAAAGTGACCTGCAAAGGTGAGGGGAAGGGGGAAGATGTTGGAAATTGGGGGGGGGGGGAGAGAGAGAAGGGGACAGATGATGGAAGTGAGAAGAAGGGAGAGAGAGCAGAAGGCAGATGGATGTCAGTTGAGAGGGGAGAGCAGATGCTGAATGGAAGTGGGGAAAGAACACATACTGGATGGAAGGAGGAGATAAATAAAGGGGGAAGAAAATAGTAAGATAATGGAGGGGTGAGGAAAAGGGGTGACAAGCTGTGGGTAGACACAGTGAAAAGAGGGAAACGGGACTAAATAGTAAGAAAGAATTTAATTTAGATGGAGGCAGAAAATAGAGAAGGAAGACCAGAGAAGAAAAGGGAAGAGAGAGCAGAGAATGATATCAGATCTGAGTGGAGGAAATGAGAAGAGAGAGATGCTAAAAACCACAGGGGGGAGGGAAGGACAGAGATGCCAGACCATGAGGGGAACAGAAGGAAGATGATGGATGCCAGACCAAATTGGGTGGGGGGGGGGGCAGGAGGAGAGATGGCAGGGAAAGACAGACAGTGAATGGAAGGGGCAGATGCTGGACTGAAGAGACAGAGAAGGTTTTCATGCCACTGTACTGGGCCATGGTACGCCTTCACCTGGAGTACTGCGTCCAGCACTGGTCACCGTACATGAAGAAGGACACGGTACTACTTGAAAGGGTCTAGAGAAGAGCAACTAAAATGGTTAAGGGGCTGGAGGAGTTGCCGTACAGCGAAAGATTAGAGAAACTGGGCCTCTTCTCCCTTGAGCAGAGGTGATTGAGAGGGGACATGATAGAAACATTCAAGGTACTGAAGGGAATAGACTTAGTAGCTAAGGACAGGTTGTTCACCCTATGCAAGGCAGGGAAAACGAGAGGGCACTCTCTGAAGTTGAAAGGGGATAGATTCCGTACAAACGTAAGGAAGTTCTGTGGTAGAAAGCTGGAACGCTCTTCCAGAGGCTGTTAGAGGGGAAAACACCCTCCAAGGATTCAAGACAAAGTTAGACAAGTTCCTGCTGAACAAGAACGTGCGCTGGTAGGGCTAGTCTCAGTTAGGGTGCTGGTCTTAGACCAGAGGGCCGCCGCGTAAACGGACTGCTGGTCATGATGGACCTCTGGTCTGACCCAGCAGTGGCAATTCTTATGTTCTTATGTTCTTAGGGCAGACACTGGCTGGAAGAGAGTGAAAAGGCAATGAAAGCAGAAACCAGAGAAGACAAAAGGTAGAAAAAAAAATTTATTTCTATCTTGTGATTCAAATATATCAGATTTGAAATATGTATCTTGCTAGACATAACTGGGGAGTGCAAAGCCCAGGCAGTGCTTCTTTAGCTTCCAGCTGGCTTAGGGCTCTCTCTGACCAGGGGGCAGTTGCCCTAGTTCCACTCCCCTAACACCATTCCTGTCATGTGTGACTGTGGTATTCTGTTACATGATATTTGTGTAGTATTCTGTAATAATTTGGCTTATTCAGTTTTCTTGATAATAGAGGGGATATATGTGAAGGGGAGGGGAGACAGGGGTTTTGTTGATCTTTGCCCTGTATTTGTATTTATAAAATGACAATTGTATAGAATATTGTTTCTTTTTATACTTTAATAAAATATGTTCAATATAAAATCATAACTATTTGAGGCTTGTGCGGATGGGATCAGATGGTTTGTGGGACCGAGCTCGTGGGGACGGGGTGGCGATGGTTTTTTAAAAAAAATTTCAGTCTTGGTAGTTTGCCGGTCCACTAAATAATTATTTTATTTCCGCCGGTCCATAGGTGTAAAAAGGTTGAAGAACACTGCCCTAGAAGAACCATTATTCGACCATACCCCAACCAATTATACCAATACCCTGGACCAATCGTCACCTTATTTACTATAATCTCACCGTTAATGTTAAACATCGTGTTAACAGGGATAAATCCTTAACAAAAATTATTTAACCCTGACTCAGTTGACCTGAAAGCATTCTCATCTGGCTTCACCAAACTGTTGAAATTGATTCTCCATGCAAAGCCTTTGAAGATGCCACCTTAGCTTGGCATTCAGGAGTAAAAACCCTTTACCAGAGCCTAGCAGATGGTAAATTAATTATATCCAGCCCCCATAAATTCTCCTGCCATGGTTCACTGATACCCTTAGAATAAAAAAACGAGAATTGAGGATAGCAGAAAAGAAATGGTGCAAAATAAGGGATCCAGACAAGTTCTTTTGGAAAACATGATTGCAAAAATATAAACTGGCCACTTGGGTTGCCAAAAAATCCTATTACTCTAACTTACTACAGAAAACGCATAACAGATCTAAGGGCATCTTCGTACTGGCAAAACACCTATTTAAAGTTTCCCAAGGATGCAATCATAATTTACACACAGATCTAGACAGTGAAACCCTCTCGTCTTTTCTTCCAGGAAAGAATTGACCAAATTTACTCCAATCTTTATTCTAATTTGAAAAACATACCATCTCCTATAGCAACCTTGCTCCCTCAAGGGTTTTTAAAGCTGCAATCCTAACACATTTTGAAACTATATCGCATGACGACCTTTCAAAGATACTGGACTCACTTTGACCCTCTAGCTCAGTTCTTGATCCTTGCCCAATCAACCTCCTAATGTAAGTAAAAGAGGTCTTCCTCAAATCAGTTCTACCTATGATCAGCTTCTCAGAAGCAGGACTTGGGCGTGATAGTATATGATGATCTTAAGGTGGCCAAACAGGTCGAAAAGGAGATGGCAAAAGCTAGAAGATGCTAGGGTGTCATGGCGAGGTTTGGCCAGTAGGAAAAAGGAAGTATTGATGCCCCTGTATAAGACTGGTGAGACCTCATTTAGAATATTGTGTACAATTCTGGAGACCGCACCTTCAAAAAGATATAAAAAGGATGGAGTCTGTCCAGAGGAAGGCTACTAAAATGGTCATAAGGCATATGGGAAAGACTTAAAGATCTCAGTCTGTATACTTTGGAGGAAAGGCGGAAGAAGGAGAGACATTTAAATACCTACGTAATGTAAATGCACATGAGATTTTGAAAGTACCAGAAGCTTCATATCCGCCTCTCTCAAAGATTAATTACCTGCCTAGGAGGATCTATGTACAAGTTGGTTAGGACTTTGAGATTTAAATAAAATCTCAAAGTCCTAACCAACTTGTACATAGATTCTCATAGGGATAGGATGTTAAAATTGTTCTTTAAGGTATAGCGTATTCCACCATGTGTTGTAATTCACCTTAGACATGTCTTACCATCAATATAATATATTTTAAAGGGCTAGAAATATCAATATGTTGAGCAGTGTTTTGGATTTTACATGTACTTTTGGCTGCATGTTATGCTGCTACTTTCCTCCTTATAGATAGGCATGGTTCTGCCTGCTGTATTACATTATATAGATAATATTTTGTGAATCTTTGCATTGGTACGGCATGCATGTTTCTTGCCTTGTTAACATTTATTGTACTTCATATACTAAACTCAATAAAAAAAAATTTTGAACTAAAAAAAAAAAATGTTCTTTAAATATAGAGATATGTACCCTTTATGTCATGTAAAGTGAAAATGTACCCCGATTTATCTCGACCTACTCAGAAGAGGAGAAAAAAGTTTCTTTTGTTAAGACCGCAGGTATTACAGTTGGAGAAAACTTTTGTATTGCGTTACCCTTGTAAGTGTGTTATGTTATATAAGGATATGTTTTCTACGAGCCGCCGCAGCAGTTTTCTAAATTTTATAACTACTAAACTTTAGAGTTCCTCTTGTATGAGAAGTGCAATCAAGTAAAACCGTTTTGCAAAATTTGTTTTGGGGCCGTCAAGCTATGTCTTTCTTCCCCCTTTTTCTTATTTGGACTTGATGATTTCAGCCTAATCTATCAGCTCCGCCTCCAGTTATTGAGGACTAATATATGCTTAGGATTGGACCTTATTTTTCTTTTAATCATGAAAAGTAGAGAGTTGCACGGGGACAGAAATCCCACCCATCTCCGCCAGGATCCTCTCCATCTCCACCCGTCCTTGTCAGGATCCTCTCCGTCCCCACCCGTCACTGTCAGGATCCTCTCCGTCCCCACCCATCCCCGCAAGGAATTACAGTGGTACTTTGGATTACGAGCATAATCCGTTCCAGGAGCATGCTCGTAATCCAAAATGCTCGTTTATCAAAGCGAGTTTCCCCATAGGAAATAATGGAAACTCGCTTTGAAATGTCAGAGAAAACATGTACTCGCAGGCCTTGAGCATGCGCAGATGCTCAAGGCCCAGCAAGAAGAGGAGGCAGATCTTCAGGCACCGGCACCAACCCACAGGACATGCCGGTGCCGGTGCCCAGGCCCAGAAGACGGTAAGAAGCGGCGGGGGAGGGTGCCCAATCGCGGCAGGGGGGTGCCGGATCGTGGGGGGGGAGGGTGCCGGATCAGGGGGGGCGCTCATAAATCAAGCCACGCTCGGTTTCCGAGGCGCCAGTTTTGTGAATGTTTTGCTCGTCTTGCAAAACACTCGCAAACCGGTGCACTCGTAAACCCTCCATCCCTCCACACCTCCATCCCTGCCCGTCCCCATAAAAAGCAGCAATTACTTCTGACAGAATCATCAATTGCACAGTTTCTTTTGTGTTTGCGCTGCTGTTTTCCTTGTGGAATCTCTTTGGTGGAACCCTTTTTTTTGTTTTCTGTTCAGGTAAGTAACTTATAAACCCCCTCTTTTACTAAGGCTGACATGTCCATTATATTATATGGATGAACCCTGCTTCCATAGCCTTCCATCCCCGTGGGAGTCCCGTTGGCCAGAGGGGGAACCTGTGGGAGTCCTGTGGGTTAGGGCGGATTTCCACGATCCCCGTTCCCGTGCAGACCTCTAATGAGAAGTAAGGATAATTAATTCTTACTAAATAGATTTTTTTCCTCGGGGGGGGTGGAGGGTGCGAATCTATCAAAGCGAGTTTCCATTATTTCCTATGCGGAAACTCGCTTTGATAAACGAGCATTTTGGATTACGAGCATGCTCCTGGAACTGATTATGCTCGTAATCCAAGGTACCACTGTATTTGTTTTTTGACTGTATTATTGTCAAATGCTTGAAAATGTATAAATAAAGAATAAAATAAGACTTAGATCTCAACATATGTATACTTTGGAGAAAAGGCTGGAGAGGGAAGATAGAAAGGAGACATTTATATACCTACATGGCATAAATGTGCATGAAGCGAGTCTTTCATTTGAAAGGAAGCTCAATGAGAGGTCATAGGATGAAGTTAAGAGGTGTTAGACTCAGGAGTAATCTAAGAAAACACTTTTTTACAGAAAGGTGGTAGTTGCATGGAATAGGCTCCCGGTAGAGGTGGTGGAGAAGAGAGGACTATGTGTGAATTCAAGAAAGCTTGGGAGAGGCATGTGGGATCTCTTAGGGAGAGGAGGAGATAATGGATGCTGTGGGTGGATAGACTGGATGGGCCATTTGGCCTTCATCTGCCATCATGTTTCCTTTTTTTTTTTTTTTTTTTTTGTTAAAATCTGAAGTAGTGCCCACAAACTGGAAATCTGTTGCTGTTAGGCCCATTCTAACATCCCCCCCCCCCCAAAAAAAAAAAAAAAAAACCCTCCTTGGATCCCACCATACTAACTTCAAGCCTGTTTCCAACTTACCGTTCGTCTCCAAGGTCCTAGAAAAGGTAGTTTTAATGCAATTACAGAATTTTATTGACAAACAAGAAGTTCTTTCTACCTATCAATCAGGATTCAAGAAATTCCACAGCACCAAAACATCAATGACTGCTAATCTCTGCTGGGCAACAAAGTGCTACTGGTCTTTTTAGATTTAAGTACTGCCTTCAAAACTCTTAGCTACACCCTTCCCATTTCTAAGCTTACAAATATTGGGATCTCCAATACAGCTGGCTCTCTTCATTCTTGGACCAAAAATCCGAAAATGTACTGCTAGGAATAACCTTTCAGAGCCAAAACCAATCAAATATGGAGTGCCCCAATAATAATAATAACTTTATTCTTTTTTACTGCCATAACCAAAAGTTCTGGGAGGTTTACATTAAAAAAAAGCTGGACAGTCAGTGAAATACAATAATACAGTAAAAAATACAAATATTTGTAACATAGAATTTCAATAATAAAACTCACTTATCGCACAAAGTGGTCCTAATTTCCGAAAGCTGCAATAGGATAACAGAGCCTTGCTGTCTCCTTTACTCTTCAGTCTCTATGTAGACCAGTAATAGACATTGCTCTAAAATACCAAATCTACATACACTCCTTCGCAGATGACATTCTACTATATCTCCCACTAGGCTCAAACCGTATTAATTAAATCATCAATCTGCAAAACTATCTTTCGGAAATTAAAAATTGGATGATGTTAATAAACTACATGCTGCAAAAACCAAAACTCCTCTGTATATTTAGAGGAAACTGCACTTACACTCACCTGTCCCTCTCTTGGGGAACCACCATCCTTACTGCCAAAGACCAGGGATGCAGTCTGGAAATAATACTTCACTAAAAAGCCTGTCACTAAAATAGCCTGTCACTAAAAAGTTGATTCAGCCTCATTCTACTACCTGCACTAACTACAACAACTCCGGTTATACTTTTCTGAATCAGAATTTGCTCAACTTCTCTATGCTTTTGTCTTATCACGCTTGGATTTTTGCAATTCACTATTTTTAGGAACGTCTGCAAAAAACCTTCAACATCTACAATGCATACAAAATGCAGGGAGTTGTCTACTAAAGAACCTTCGCATCTGTGACCGTTTCCCTAACACTGATCTCCGCACACTGGCTGCCCATTACTGAATGTTGCATCTTTCAAGGGCCTGGTGCTAGCTTTTAAACTCTTCCACAGTATGGTCTCTTGCTTTATATTGGTTAAGTTTCCGCCCTACATTCCAAGGTCTCCATTAAGGTCACAGGAGAAGAGGCAGTTACACATACTTCTAACCCTGTCTCTTCATTTGGAGAATGCCCGAAGGCAAGTCTACTCCCAATTCTTGTTGAAGCTCTGAAACCAAATGCCAATGTCTGTCAGATCATTGAAAGGCCTAGTAAACTTCAGGAAAGCAGTAAAAATTACCTCTTTACTTGATATTACCTGAAACTGGGATTTTCTGCTTGTGGAATAGTGAACCAAAGATGTCTTCATCCCATTTACCATGAAAGTAATCAGCCTCCCTATGCAAGAACCCCAGTCTGCATCTCCCATCCATTAATGTTTATTGTTACATTGTCTCCTTTAACATCAGGCTGTATTACCTAGTTGCCTAATTTATACTATGTTGAATGTTCCTGCCATTGTATGTTATCTAAGATATTCTGAATTACCCAAGTCTGTTATTCGCACTCCTTATTTACATTATGTATGTAGCCCTTTCTGGTCTCCTTTGGGAGGATGGGCTAAATAACCTAATTGCAGTAAAACCTTGGTTTACGAGCATAATTCGTTCTGAAAACAAGCTTGTCATCCAAAACACTCTAATATCAAAGCAAATTTCCCCATAAGAAATAATGGAAACTCAGATGATTTGTTCCACAACTCAAAAAATTTTTATACAAAATACGATACGTACTTGTATTGCAAGACCTCACTCATTTAGAACAGTCACTACATTCTTGCAGTGTCAGAGAGAGAAGAACCATCAGCTCAGTTTTGATAATGTGACGTGTGTATACTACATGTACTCGTATTGCAAGACTTTGCTCATTTAGAACAGTCACTACACTCTTGCAGTGTCGGAGAGAGAACAACCATCGGCTCAGTTATGATGTGTGTATACTGTATGTACTTGTATTGCAAGACATTGCTTGTTTATCAAGTTAAAATTTAATAAAATGTTTTGCTTGTCTTGCAAAACACTTACAAACCAAATTACTTGCAAACCAAGTTACTTGTAATCCAAGGTTTTACTGTAATTAATTTTTCTAATGCAAAAGGTATATGAGTCTTGAGCCAGTGGGTTATTCACCTCTAATCACAAGTTGCATAGGAGGCATCATCTACATTTTCAGCTCCACCTCCTGTATCACTGGGCTGGGCTGTATCTCCTCGGGTTTTCCTTCTACATGCAAGTTTTAAGGTGTCTCCCACCCCTCAACACCCTGCAGCACCAATGGTGCCAGCTGCTGAGCCAAGGGTATCAGTGCAACTCTTCGGAGAACAACAGAAAGAGTTCTTCCACAGGGAGCTCGGTGACCTATTTAGGTTGCATTCGGCACCAGTGCTTGCATTGACTCCCTTGATACCGGCCCAGCCTGAGCTTAGCACATCAAGGCCACATGGCACCGGTACGAGGTCTCCATTGCAGCATTGACACTCTCTATTGCAGCATTGACATCACATGGTACCGCTGCTTGTTCTAGATCCAAGAGATCATTGCACTGTATCGACTCTCCATTTCATTGACGTCGCGCGTCTTCATCATCGGATTGGTACCGATATTGTCGAAGAAGCTCTTCTAGACGCGCTCACTCTTCAGACTAATCGATCTAGAAAATCTTCATCCTACAGAGAATCTCCTGGGAGTACAAGATGTTGATTCTGACCTGTCTCAACACAATACTAATACTGAGTATGAGCCTACATTATGGCATCCTTCGGATGAGGGACTTTCTTTTACCAAGCATATCAGGCAGATGGTGAAAGCTCTGCCTGTCAAATTGGAGGCAGATACTGAGTCCTGAGCAGAGCTCCTTGATGCCTTAGATCAGGGGTGCCCACACTTTTTTGACTCTCGAGCTACTTTTAAAATGACCAAGTCAAAATGATCTACCAACAATAAAATTTTAAAAAAACACAACGCATACTGTACGCATAGAATTGTTAATTATCATTCCTATTCTGGGTTTTTTTCAAAGAGGTCAAAGCAGATGACTCTATGCACTGTCACCTCAGTAACAACCATACAAAAATAGACAAATACCCACCCCCCTCCCTTTTTACTAAACCACAATAGCATTTTTTAGCGCAGGGAGCTGCGCTGAATGCCCAGCGCTGCTCTCGACGCTCATAGGCTCCCTGCGCTAAAAACCACTATTGTGGTTTAGTAAAAGGGGACCATATTGTACCAGAATCAGTACCGAGTGGCTTTTTCAAGAGGAGGAATTTCTTACAACCACCACAGGCCTCTTCTGGAGCAGTCTCCTTGGATCGGCTATTCGAGATAGCAGCTGGAGCACGGGTGATCTAAGGTGGAAAGGATTTCAAGGAGGAGACCATCACAGAAGAGGAGACATGGACAGCCTAGATCTATCAACCAAATCTCTTACCTGTAAAAGTCCTTTATATTGAAGCTGAAACTGTGGATTGAAGTCAAGGTTTTTTTGTGGGGTTTTTTTTTTTTTTCTATTTCTATCATTTAAATTTCTCCAGAATTCTTTTTTTCAACGGTTCCTCCTTCTACATCTATTCCTTTCTCTCTTCTCTTCTATCTTTCAAAGCACACAATTTTGTTAAATTGATTATTTTTCATTTTTTCTCTTTCCTTACTTTGCACTTTATTACTCTCTAGGTACTTTAGTTAGATTGTGAGCCTTCGGGACAGTCAGGGAACTTCTAAGTACCTTTCTTACTTATAATTTTAATGTATATTTTCTGAAAACCGCTTAGAACCTAACGGATGTAGCGGTATATAAGAAATAAATTACATTACATTACATTACATTACATATTGTAAAATATAGACAGCAGATATAAATTCAGACACATTTTGATCACTAAATTTAAAATAAAATCATTTTTCCTACCTTGTCTGGTGATTTCATGAGCCTCTGGTTGCACTTTCTTCTTCTGACTGTGCATCAAATCTTTCTTTCAGCCTGTATGCTTCCTCTCCTCCAAACCTCATTCCTTCCCCCAACTTTTTCTTCCTCTCTCCCTGCCCTTTCTTTCTTTCTCTCTTCATGCCCCTTTTCTTTTTTTTCCTGTTTCTCTTCTTTCCTTCTGTCTCCCTGCCTGCGCCCCTTTCTTTCTTTCTCCCTGCCCTTCCCTAAGCCGCTGCCATCGGGGAACAGGACCCAAACGCCACCAATGGATAACAGGCCCCAAAGCTGCCGCCGCCACACCATGCTTTCTCTGCTTCGGGCCGATCAATCTTCCTCTCCCCGACGTCAATTCTGCCGTCGGAGAGGAAGTTCCGCCCAGCCAGGCAGCGATTGGCTGGCCCGAACTTCCTCTCCGACGGCAGAATTGACGTCGGGGAGAGGAAGATTGATCGGCCCGATAGATCGCCAAGGCAAAGGGAATCCTGGATGATCGACTCACTTTGCCTTGGCGAGCTACCGGTCGATCGCGATCGACCTGTTGGGCACCCCTGCCTTAAGATTATGATGAGCCTCCTAATGAGCTTCTTAGTTGCCTCTCCACAATCTTCTCAAGGAAGCTCTTTAAGAACTGGGAGAATGTGAACTCTCAGGCCTTGAGCATGCGCATGTGCTCAAGGCCCAGCACAGGAGGCAGATCTTCGGGCACCGGCAGGACATGCTGGTGCCGGTGCGGAGGCTACACTGAAGTAAGAAGAGGGTTCGGGTGGGTTGGGGGACCTCAGGTCGCGGCAGGGGGTTGCCGGATCATGGGGGGGAGGGTGACAGTTCACGGGGGGGCCTTTGAGGGAGCAATGCCGGTTCTTGGGGGGGGAACAGCGCTGCTGGCCTCGGTGGGGGGGGGTGGAGGGTAGGAACCTATCAAAGCGAGTTTCCATTATTTCCTATGGGGAAACTCGCTTTGATAAACGAGCATTTTGGATTACGAGCATGCTTCTGGAACGGATTATGCTCGTAATCCAAGGTACCACTGTATTTGCTTTTTGACTGTATTATTGTCAAATGCTTGAAAATGTATAAATAAAGAATAAAATAAGAGACTTATATCTCAATATATGTATACTTTGGAGAAAAGGCAGGAGAGGGAAGATAGGAAGGAGACATTTATATACCTACATGGCATAAATGTGCATGAAGCGAGTCTTTCATTTGAAAGGAAGCTCAGTGAGAGGTCATAGGATGAAGTTAAGAGGTGTTAGACTCAGGAGTAATCTAAGAAAACACTTTTTTACAGAAAGGGTGGTAGTTGAAATGAATAGGCTCCCGGTAGAGGTGATGGAGAAGAGGACTATGTGTGAATTCAAGAAAGCTTGGGACAGGCATGTGGGATCTCTTAGGGAGAGGAGGAGATAATGGATGCTGTGGGTGGGTAGACTGGATGGGCCATTTGGCCTTTATCTGCCATCATGTTTCCTTTTTTATTTTTTTGTTAAAATCTGGAGTAGTGCCCACAAACTGGAAATCTGCTGCTGTTCGGCCCATTCTAATACCCCCCTCCCCCCAAAAAAAAACCCAACCCTCCTTGGATCCCACCATACTAACTTCAAGCCTGTTTCCAACTTACCGTTCATCTCCAAGGTCCTAGAAAAGGTAGTTTTAATGCAATTACAGAATTTTATTGACAAACAAGAAGTTCTTTCTACCTATCAATCAGGATTCAAGAAATTCTACAGCACCAAAACATCAATGACTGCTGATCTCTGCTGGGCAACAAAGTGCTACTGGTCGTTTTAGATTTAAGCGCTGCCTTCAACACTCTTAGCTACCCCCTTCCCATTTCTAAGCTTAAAAATATTGGGATCTCCAATACAGCACTGAGCTGGCTCTCTTCCTTCTTGGACCAAAAATCCCAAAGTGTACTCCTAGGAACAACCTTTCAGAGCCAAAATCAATCAAATATGGAGTGCCCCAATAATAATAATAACTTTATTCTTTTTTACTGCCATTACCAAAAGTTCTAGGAGGTTTACATTAAAAAAGAGCTGGACAGTCAGTGAAATACAATAATACAGTAAAAAATACAAATATTTGTAACAATTTCAATAATAAAACTCACTAAGTAATAAACTTATCGCACAATGTGGTCCTAATTTCCGAAAGCTGCAATAGGATAACAGAGCCTTGCTGTCTCCTTTACTCTTTAGTCTCTATGAAGACCAGTAATAGACATTGCTCTAAAATACCAAATCTACATACACTCCTTCGCAGATGACATTTTACTATATCTCCCACTAGGCTCAAACCGTATTAATTAAATCATCAATCTGCAAAACTATTACACCCGCATTCTGAGTCTGGGGACTCTTTTGATGTGGCGTATGTACCTCAACAGTGCGCTGCCATGGTTGCTAAGTGGGCCTTTTCACTAGATTTTATTTGGTGCCTCTGAATGGTGTATCCTACAGACCCCGCTCGTTTAACGCAGCCTGCGGGCACGTTGGGGCTTTTTCAGTCAATGGTGTCTGTGGTGAAGCTTCCTGTTTGGGAACTCTCTTGTCTTGCCGTGCCAGACCTCGATTGCAGTAGTTGCCATGCAGATTTTGTTTCTTCTGTCTCCTGCCACTGTGTTTAATTTGGATCCAGCTGAGGCTGGTCTCCTCAGCTATCCTAAGTGCCCGGATTTGGAAGTGCTGATCATTCTTCACATTTTCAGCAGGCTTCTGTCCGCTTTTTTAATAGCAGATATTCTGAAAGAGCTCCATTTGGATTTTCCACCTTTCAGTCTTCAGTCCTGGACTGTTTTGTGCCTTTTAGTCCTGGACTGTTTTGTGCCTTTTCCTTTCCATCCACATCTCCTAGGTCCAGTTTCAGAACAATGTGATCCCTGGAAAGCTCTTTCCAATCTGCTAAAGCTATGTTTGCACTTTATCTCCTGAATCCTTCTTTTTGGCAGGTTTGCACAGCCTGAGGTAGATTCTGCTCTGGCGCAGATTTTCCAGATTCACTCCCTAGTGATGAGTGAAGTTTCAGGTCTCTCAGAATCGCAGCAGGCTGTTATGATACAAAATGTTATTTTCTAGCACCCTCAGGTAGCTGAGTGATGGTGGCCACTTCCTTTGATGCGTGCCTGTCATTCCAATCTGCAAAATGCATCCTCTGTGGAGGTGCATGCCTGTCTTCTGCTGGTGCTGGTTGGTGTGCCTGGGGTGCTAGGTGCCCTTTATGATCTCATTCGAGTTCTTAGTACTTGTCCTGCTGGTGCAAAGTCTGAAAGCCAAACTGTTTGAATCTGTCTTTGGAGGAGGACACTGCTTCAAGGATCTCCTTCAGCGGCTGTCTTTTCAAGGGCCGAATTATTGTTGAATAGGTTGATGACCTCTACTCAGGTGTTCTGAAAGCTGCCGTATGTTGCTCCCTATGAATCAGTTTTTCTGGATGTTGGAAGAGGATCGTAGTTCTCGTTGATCCTCCTGCAGTTGTCGTAAGAATAGCCTTACTGAGTCAGACCAATGGTCCATCAAGCCCAGTAGCCTGTTCTCACAGTGGCCAATTCAGGTCACTAGTACCTGGCCAAAACCCAAGGAGTAGCAATATTCCATGCTACTGATCCAGGGCAAGCAGTGACTTCCCCCATGTTTTTCTCAATAACAGACTATGGACTTTTCCTCCAGGAAATTGTCCAAACTTTTCTTAAAACCAGCTACGCTATCCGCTTTTACCACAACCTCTGGCAATTTATTCCAGAGCTTATAAGAACATAACTTTTACAGAGCATAGCCAAAATTCTTCCTTCTCAGCCTTTTCCCCAACCCATCAAAGGTCGACTTCAGTTGTATTATCCTCAACCTCCCCCCACCCCCTCGTACCTCATTGTAGAAATCTGGTAAGAGGGATATTCACTCCCTCCTGCCAGCAGGCCTGCCTTCTGGGAAAGGGGATATAAGGCCCTGATTGGCCTGGATACCTAAGGCCCCAAACAGCTGAGTGGCAGGAGGCTGTTTCGGGGCTTCCCCCTGTTGATACTCAATATTGACCTGAATTTGTTTGTGCAGAAACATTTTTTTTATGGATTCTTCATTTTTTTTTTTTTACTCTAACTCCAGTCTAGTTGCTTGACTTTAGGAGCTCACTAAATCCAAAATATCCGTTTCTAGATTTATTATATGAAGTAGAAATCTGGAGAATTATCTTGTTAGGAGGGGGTGGAATTTAAGTTTTACTATCACTTTAAACGGGTTGGAGAATAACTATACATTCAAGTAGAGTGTTTAAATGCTGATAAACCTTTGACAGTTATGTAATATAAAGTCTAAAATTAGGTATACGGTACATTAAAAAATGAATGTTCTAGAATTGATTTTCAGAAGTGAATTAGAGTAACCTATGTTAACTACCTATGGATGATATTCCCATCACCCACATATTGTCTGTATTCTTCAAGACCGTGCTGGACTCATTATCCCAGTTTAATTTAATGAAAGAACAGTGACATGTAGAGACTTCTCATTGCATAGTACAAAGCAAATGAATTTGAGATGGTAAAAGTTATGATTCAAGTCAAAATTGTATTCTATTTATTGTAGAAAGATACCAATTTTTTCCTTTGTTTTGCAGCTTATGCTTCCAGATGGCATCACAGTAGAGGTTATTGTGGTTAATGTAGTAAATGCAGGACATATATTTGTACAACAGCATACACACCCCACGTTTCATGCTTTGCGCAGTCTGGACCAACAGATGTATTTGTGTTATTCCCAACCTGGAATTCCAACCTTGCCAACACCAGTAGAAGGCAAGTACCATTGTTTTTGTAATTTATGTTGAGGCACCTCATTGTATAGGGAGGGGTTGGAGGTATATAGAAAGTTCTTACCTAAAAATGTTCTAAATCTTAAGAAAAGAAATAGTACTGCATTGAAGGCTGGCACCAGACTATATATCTTGTGCGGTGTGCTTCCTCTTTGCCGCTGGACTGAATCCAGAAGTATAATATGAAACTGGGTTAAACCTAACACATTTAGATTCAGGCAGCCCACAGCAAGTTAGTGTTCATGCTGGTGAATTGCACTGTAACATATCACTGGGTCAGCTTTCTAAGCAGTCTAATAAATAAAGAAGCAGATGTGTATTTGTGCCTATGTAATTTTTCTCTAAAACTGGCACAATCTTAGAACTGGATGGACAGCTTACGAAGAAGTTTCTCTGCAGGCCTATGATTACATCTTAAATCATGGAGTATATCTGAAGCTACTTTCCCAAAAAATAGCTTTCTTTTTATGGTGGGGGGGGGAAGTAGGGGGCAAGCAACATCTATCACTACTGCTGTTCTCAGTTTTAGTAAAGGAAGAAGTTACCCTGTATCTGTGCTTCATAGAAGTTTAGTTTATTCAATATCTTGATATATTGTGTTTCAGTAAACATATGGCAGTTTACTGCTGCAAGTTCAAGTAGTGGTTCAAGAATTTGATGTACTGTTATTAGTTGAAGGAAGGGGTGTAAATAGGGAAGATATTTCTACATTAACCTTTTCCTTATACATTCTTGTCTTCCATTCCTGACAGTAACATTTGTTCTCTGAGGACAAACAGGTATATGATGTCATCCACGGAACCTGGTATGGACAGATACAAAGTGTACTATCACTTTAAATTTTAAGGCACTGCTCATACCACAGACGTGCCAGTGCCTTCCTGCCTGACATTGACTCACAGGACATGCAGTTCTTCATTTTTTGTTGAGCTGAGAAGCTGAGTCTTCAGTGTTCTTGGCGCATCAAACCTTTTCGAAATTACGGAGGTAATCGGTGGAGTGTCGCAGTGCTCGGTCCTGGGCCCGATCCTATTCAACATCTTTATAAGAGACTTGGCAGAAGGGCTGCGAGGTAAAATAACATTATTCGCCGATGATGCCAAACTAAGCAATGTAGTGGGCAAAAGCACAACAGACATAAATTCAATGTCCGACAACATGATGCACGGCCTACTCCTACTGGAGCGCTGGTCTAGGTCCTGGCAACTCAGCTTCAATGCCAAAAAATGCAAAGTCATGCACCTGGGCAGCCAAAATCCATGCAAGACTTACACCTTAATGGCGAGATCCTAACAAGAACTGAAGCAGAACGAGACTTGGGGGTGATCGTCAGTGAGAACATGAAGACTGCCAATCAAGTGGAGCAAGCTTCATCCAAGGCAAGGCAAATCATAGGATGCATACGCAGGGACCAATATGCAGACCGGATATGCAGTCGAGGGAGGTCTGCTGCCTGCCAGGAGCCAGAATACGGGACGTGACCGCCAGACTTGATAGACTTCTCAGCCCCCGGGACCACTTTCCCATGCTGCTCATCCACGTCGGAACTAATGACACTGCCAGGAATGTGCCGGAGGACATAGCTAGAGACTTCGGAGCTCTGGGAGAAAAGCTGAAGCAGACAGGATCACAGGTAGTATTCTCCTCTATTCTTCCTGTTAGGGGCAAGGGAAGGGACAGAGACGAACGCATCCTGAAGACAAACGAATGGCTACAACGATGGTGCCGAGAAATGAACTTCGGATTCCTACATCATGGAGAGGCACTACAGGGACTCCAGGGACCAGACGGACTTCACCTGACCAGCAGAGGTAAGAACGTCTTCGGACACCGTTTAGCCCGCCTACTTCGGAGGGCTTTAAACTAGGTAAGTCGGGGGAGGGTACCCACTTATATACCAGTGCAGTAAGAAACAATCCTGATGTGGTGAACCAAAACTGCGCTTCTAAGTCCGAGGTAAGTACCCTCACTGCTAAAGGTTCACTAGGAAACACTCTGAGTCAGATAGGAATCTCTGTACAAAGGTGTAATAAACGCACAGAGTGGAGAGCTATGTATGTCAACGCACATAGTTTAGGGAATAAATTTCTAGAACTGGAAACAGAAATTGTGAATGCCAACCTAGATGTGGTGGCAATATCAGAAACATGGTTCACGGACTCCCATGGGTGGGATACAACTATACCAGGATACAACCTGCTTCGACAAGACAGGAAGGGTAAGCTAGGAGGAGGGGTAGCAATTTACATCAAAGAGAACATCAGGATAACCAGGATCACAGATGTTAAGTACACCGGGGAATCCATCTGGGTCAACCTAGCCAGAGGTGGAGAAAAGTGCTTGTACCTTGGTGTGGTATACAGACCTCCAAGACAAACAGAGGACAAGGATAATGAATTGATTGAAGACATTGAAAATATTACTCTACGGGGGGACACTGTTCTGCTAGGGGACTTCAACATGCCCGATGTAGACTGGAACACACTCTCAGCAACAACTTGTGGTAGCAGGAGGATTTTGACGTCCATGATGGGAGTACAGCTCAAACAAATGGTACTAGAGCCCACTAGGGCCGAGGCCATCCTAGACCTCATACTTACAAACGGCGAGAGTGTCTCGGAGGTCTCAGTGGGAGAAACGCTAGCTACCAGTGACCACAACATGGTATGGTTCAACCTCAGGAAAGGTTTCCCTAAATCACAAACCAAAACGAGGGTACTCAATTTCCGGGGCACTGATTTCGCACGTATGGGAGATTTCGTCCAGCAGACGCTGCAGGATCAAAAGGCAACTGATAATGTGGAAGCCATGTGGTCAAACCTGAAATTGACCCTACACGAGGCAACTATCCGCTACATAAAATTGGTACATAAACAACAAAGAAACAAAAAACCCCGATGGTTCACTGAAGAGGTCTCGCACCTCGTCAAGGAGAAAAAAAGAGCATTTCTTTCATACAAACGTACGGGAACAAGTGAAGCTAACATTGAATATAAGGCCAGGTCTGCAGCAGTCAAAACAGCAGTCAGGGAGGCCAAGCTTGCGGTGGAAGAAACTCTAGCAAAGAACATTAAGAAAGGGGACAAATCCTTCTTCAGGTACATTAGCGACAGGAAAAAAAACACAAATGGAATAACACGCCTCAAAACACCAGACGGGAATTACGCGGAAACAGATTCCGATAAAGCCAAACTACTAAATGAATACTTCTGCTCGGTTTTTACCTGCGAGGCACCAGGGCAAGGGCCACATCTGGAAGCAATGTCAAGCGCGGAAGACCGATTTCAGAATTTTGAGTTCACACCAGCTGATGTCTACAGCGAATTGTCAAGACTCCAGGTGAGCAAAGCTATGGGTCCAGACGAATTGCACCCAAGAGTGCTCAGAGAGCTGTGCGAGGTCCTGGCGGAACCATTAGCCATGCTCTTCAATCTCTCCCTAAAGAAGGGGAGGGTCCCCCAGGATTGGAAAACAGCGAATGTTGTTCCTCTGCATAAAAAGGGTTGCAGGGCAGAGGCTGCGAATTACCGACCAGTGAGTCTCACATCGATAGTATGTAAAATCATGGAAACACTAATTAAACGTAAGTTGGACACGATCTTGGATGAGGGAAATCTTAGGGATCCTAATCAACATGGATTCACTAAGGGTAGGTCGTGTCAATCCAACCTCATCAGCTTCTTTGATTGGGTAACAGAAAAGTTGGACTCAGGAGAGTCTCTGGACATAGTATACTTGGATTTCAGCAAAGCTTTTGACAGCGTCCCACACCGCAGGCTACTAAATAAGATGAAATCAATGGGGTTGGGCGAGACGATAACTGCATGGGTCAATGATTGGCTGAGTGGTAGACTTCAGAGGGTGATGGTCAATGGTACCCTTTCTGAAACATCAGAGGTGACCAGCGGAGTGCCGCAGGGCTCGGTCCTGGGTCCTCTCCTTTTTAACATATTCATAAGGGACTTGACACGAGGGCTACAGGGTAAAGCAACGTTATTCGCCGACGATGCAAAACTGTGCAACATAGTAAGTGAAAGCTTTTTACAGGATAGTATGACACAGGACCTTCGTACATTGGAAAACTGGTCCTCGACATGGCAGCTAGGCTTCAATGCTATGAAATGTAAGGTCATGCACCTCGGTAGCAGAAATCCGTGCAGAACTTACACCCTAAATGGAGAAACATTAGCCACGACCTCAGCAGAACGAGATTTGGGAGTAATCATCAGTGCAGACATGAAGGCTGCCAAGCAGGTAGAGAAGGCCACATCCAAGGCAAGGCAAATGATGGGATGTATCAAAAGAAGTTTCGTCAGTCGGAAACCAGAAGTCATAATGCCGCTGTACAGGACCATGGTGAGACCTCATCTGGAGTACTGTGTGCAGTTCTGGAGGCCACATTACCGTAAAGACGTGATTAGAATCGAGTCGGTTCAGCGGATGGCCACTAGGATGATCTTGGGGTTCAAGGGTCTCTCATACGAAGAGAGACTGAGCAGACTGCGGCTCTACACTCTAGAGGAACGCAGGGAGAGAGGGGACATGATTGAGACATTTAAATACATCACAGGACGGGTCGAGGTGGAAGATGTCTTCCTCTTGCCCAGGGGACCCTCGACCACAAGAGGGCATCCGCTTAAACTCAGAGGAGGAAAGTTTAATAGTGACACCAGGAAGTATTTTTTCACGGAAAGGGTGGTAGATCACTGGAATAAGCTTCCGGTGCAGGTGGTCGAGGCCACCGGCGTGCTTGACTTTAAAAGTAAATGGGACATGTACGTGGGATCCCTACATAGCACGAATCACTAGCATCTAGACTTATCGGGGTGGGTCAGTAGAGTGGGCAGACTTGATGGGCTATAGCCCTTTTCTGCCGTCATCTTTCTATGTTTCTATGAGTTTCGTCAGCCGTAAGCCTGAAGTCATTATGCCATTGTATAAATCCATGGTGAGGCCCCACCTGGAATACTGTGTGCAATTCTGGAGGCCGCATTACCGTAAGGATGTGCCGAGACTGGAGTCGGTCCAGAGAATGGCCACCCAGATGGTCTCGGGACTCAAGGATTTCCCATACGAGGAACAGCTGGATAAGTTGCAGCTGTACTCACTCGAGGAACGCAGAGAGAGGGGTGACATTATCGAGACATTCAAGTATCTCACGGGCCGCATCGAGTTGGAAGAAGATATCTTCTTTTTCAAGGGTCCCGCGGCAACTAGGGGGCATCTGTGGAAAATCAGGGGTGGGAAAATGCATGGGGACACCAGGAAATTCTTTTTCACTGAAAGGGTGGTTGATCGCTGGAATAGTCTTCCACTTCAGGTTATTGAGGCCAGCAGCGTGCCTGATTTTAAGGCCAAATGGGATAGACACGTGGGATCTATTCATAGAGAAAGGTAGGGGAGGGTCATTGGGGTGGGCAGACAAGATGGGCCGTGGCCCTTATCTGCCGTCTATTTCTATGTTTTCCTTTTTTGGTGTCCTCCCTTTGTTTTGTTTTTTTGTATGTGGGGGGGGGGGGTCAGTTTGTCATTTCTTTTTTTAATTCAGTTCCCTCCTCTAGGTCCAGTCTAGATTATTTTTTCCACCTTTATTTTCTGGTCCTTTAGGCCACTGTGAACCCTCTCTCCCTACTGGGAGCATCGAGCCTTTTTCGGGTATAGTTCTATTTCTGGTGCACTGGGCATATGAAACTTGACAATAGATGATATTCCGCTACTTGCAAGCTGATTGCAGAAGGATGACATTTGCATTCTTCAGCTCTTCCACCTTCTCCAGTGCTGTAGAACCCTATTCGTGCAGTTTTTGGTGTTTTTTGTTTGTTTGTTTTTTCATTCTGCAAGCAAGTTGAGGAGTGTGATTCTGATCTGCTCTGATACTAATTTTTTCCGTCACATCTGGATCTTACTGCCTTAATTATGGAGAATTGGGGGAGTTTTATAGAGCAGCTACATGGTCCACTCTCCATACATGTACAAAGTGTTTTTTTATAGGGTGGATGTGGCAATGAGAGAGGATACCGCTTTTGGATCCTCTGTGTTAAGGGCAGGCTCATACGTCCCGACTTACTCAGGAGACTGCTTTGGTACATCCAGAAGGGAAGAAAAGATGCTTATCTTGATAATCTTCTTTCTGGAGAAAGGACATAGGAGTCTTGACATAATGCCCTGTCAGTCTGGAGTGGAGAATGTCATGGGGACAAATTTGTCCCCATCCCTGCGGGATCTATCTATATCCCCATCTCTTCCCCATGAGTTTTGTCCCTGTCCCTGCCCCATTCCTGCATGTTCTGTCTTCATCTTGCACAAGCCTTTAACACTAATGATTTTAAAGTGATCGATGCTTCTACATATGGGGACAGAGCCTGCAGGGATGGGACTAGGACTGAACAGGGATGGAGATAGATCCTTTGGGGATGTTAACAAATTTGTCCCTGTGTCATTATCTAGTCTGGAGTTTGCCTGATACTGTTCGGACAAGCACACGTGTCCAAAGCTGGAGATTTTTCTCCTGTCAGATATATGTAAAAAAAGGTAAGAGAACAAAACGAAAAACGGTAAGTGAGCTCCATAAGTTTAATGCTGGTTGCATTTTGACGGGTGGTTGCTGTTCATTCCACCTATGATGTTTACAGTGTTTAACCTTGTTAATTATGTCTTACAGAGCAGAACAAATGTTTTAGCAGGGAATCTCTCCATTCCCCCTCCTCCTTATTTCTTGTTTTAGAGCTGTTTGATTTGTACAAACTAAAGGGGGGGGGGGGGCTAGAGGCAAAGCTGAAGAATGTAAATTTCATCCTTCTGCAGTCAACTCAACGAGTAGAGGAATATCACCTATTGTTAAGACACTTATGTCCTTTTTCCAGAAAGAATATTATCGAGGTAAGTACCTAATCTTCCCTTGAGCTCCTCAAGCCATTGAGCCCTTTGATTTTTTGTCAGCCGTTTTCCCCTCCGTGTCCAAAGCAGCAAATGACTTCAAGAGATGCTCTCAATTAGAGAATTTCAAAGGATCAAGTATCCAGGGTTATCCTCGGAGATGGGGACAGAGCCCGCGGGGCCAAGGACAAATTTTGTCCCTTTGTCATTCTCTAAAAACTTGAGACTAAACTAAACCTTAAGTTTGTATGCCGCATCATCTCCACAATCATAGAGCTCGGCACGGTTTACAGGAACTGGTATAAAGAAGGAACTCCATAGTAAGGGTTACAGGAACTTAGTATAAAGAAGGTTTAGAGGAACTTAGTATAAAGATGAAATACCATAGAAGGAAGTTCTACATTTTTGAGAATAGCCAAGTTTTCAGATGTTTTCGGAATAGTTGGAGGGAGCCCAGATTCTGAAGTGGGGTAGTAAGGTTATTCCAAAGTTCTGTGATTCTGAAGGAGTATCAATATGTAGAAACTTAACACATCTTAGACAATAAGCAACTGAATTCAACAATTTAAAAAACTGCAGAAACTGCTTTTGGATTTAAATGAACTACTGTTAAACTACATCATTTGAGTATTATCTGCCTTTGATGTGGCCACACGAGTCTCATTTGCTGATCAGACTCTTTCCTTCTGCAAAGTCCCTCTATCATGTGCCCAGCTACATCAGGAACATTATATTTCTGAGTCAATGCAGTATAGGGATACCACTTCCTCCTTGTTGGTAGTACGTGCTTCAGGGACCTCTTGCATAGAAAGCTAAGAAGCATAAATATCTCCATTCTTACTGGCATCTCCATTCTTACTGGCATCAAAGAACATTTCCAACATTTGATAGACACTTGTTTTTCTGTTCATCCACCACAAATTTTAGGTTCATGTCTACATCCATGTCTGAAAGACAATCCAGTTACCCTGCCAAATAATGTAAAAACATAGGCAACTGAATTTTTTAAAAGGTTGTACCAATACAAGTCTTGTTTGTCCAACTTCGAGAGTCCCCTAGTCTTTGTAGTTTTTGAAGGAGTAATAATTTGATTCACTTGTACCTGTTCTATACCACTCAGGATTTTGTAGACTTCAATCATATCTCCCCTCAGCCATCTTTTCCAAGCTGAAGAGCCCTAACCTCTTTAGTCTTTCCTCAAACGAGAGGAGTTCCATCTCCTTTATCATCTTGGTCGCTCTTCTTTGAACCTTTTCTAGTCCCACTATATCTTTTTTTAGATAAGGTGACCTGAATTGGATGCAATAATCAAGGTGAGGCATTATAATAATCTTATTCTTGTTTATTATCCCTTTTCTAATAATCCCTTGCATCTTGTTAGCTTTTTTTGGCGCCACTGCACAATTGATGGAAGGTTTCAGCATATTGTCTACAATGACATCCAGTTCTTTTTCTTGGGTGCTGATCCCCAAAGTGGACCCTAGCATCTGGTAACTATGATTTGGGTTATTCTTCCCAATGTACATCATTTTGCATTTGTCCACATTAAATTTCATCTGCCATTTGAATGCCAATTAAGGTCTGCCTGAAATTTTTCACAGTCTGTATGCGTTTTAACAATTTTGAACAGTTTAGTGTCGTCTGCAAATTTATCACCTCACTCGTTCCAATTTCCAGATAATTTATAAATAAGTTAAATAGCACTGGTCCCAGTACAGATCCCTGTGAAACTCCACTATTTACTATCTTCCATTAAGAAAAATGGCCATTTAACCATATCTTCTGTTTTCTGTCCAATAACCAATTCCTAATCCACAACTGAACATTGCCTCCTATCCTATCACTCTCTAATTTTCTCAGAAGCAGGTGTTCTTCAAAGACAACAGGTATATATTCTCATATTCTCAAAACCCGCCCATATGTAGGTTTCTTAGCTTTGTTACTGAGTTGCAGATCCCACAAGCTGACATTGGGCAGGAAGGCACCGGCATGCACAAAGGAGAACCCAGACACCATTCATGCATCCCCCTATCAGAGGCATCAAATGCAAAAAAAATGTACAATGGCCTACTGGCCATGCAGGCAGTGAAACTAGACCACCAACTATCCAATCTACTGACCATGACACCAGACTACAAAACTTTCAGAAAAGAAATAAAAACCCTGCTATTCAAGAAATCCATCAAAACAAACTAACACCGGAGGAAGCACTTCAGTTCCCCAATGTAACCCGTTCAACTCTGTAACTCTTCTGGAAATGTCCAGATAACCTCTTATGTAATCCGCCTTGAACCGCAAGGTAATGGCAGAATAAAAGTCACTAATGTAATGTAATATAAGTAGTGCCTTAAAATTTAAAGTGACAGTACACTGGGTATCTGTCCATATCGGGTTACGTGGATGACGTCGCCCACATATGAGAATATATACCTGCTGTCTTTGGAGAACACCTGCTACAGGTAAATAACTTTGCTTTGTAGATGTTATATAACTTTTCTTGATGTCTGTCTTCTGGAAATCATGTTGAAAGACACAGAACATGATTTTTTTTTTTAAAAACACTTTTAAAATCACTTACATGTATACTCAGCACTGTGCACCCACCCACCAGAAATTTTACTCCAGGGAATTTTTAGACAGGTGAGAGTCTTGTTTACAGTTGTACTTTGTCTCCCATGATCCCCCGTCATATGCACAATGGAGATCCCTAATGATAGTGCACGCAATACTGGAGAGACGCATGGTGGGAGACTTGACTCTTGGCCCGGGTCGCAAATTTTGTCAGGTGTGGGAGCACTTCTGGCAGGACCTCACACCGCGTGCTCGCAGTAGACTTTTGAATCTTTAAGATTTTATTCCCACTCTCAGCTGTTGGACTGGCCATGGACTCTTGGGGAGGGGAGGGGAGGGGGGGATGGGAGAGGAACTGATTATATTTTTGAAAATGTTATTTCCTGAATGGTACTGCTGTTTGTATTTGCTTCTTACTGCTGGAATAATAAAAATCATTTAAACATACAGTTGTACTTTGAGTAGCAGTGGGGACTTTATCTTGGGTTTCTAGGATTCACAATTCTGCATGTATTAGGTTACACGACTATAAGAGCAAATTAAGGAAAATGACAGGGGTGTATTGGAATTGACATCCCTAATTTAGCAATAGAATATGCTAGTCTTCTCTCAAATTTTAGTCTTTTTCAATTCATTATGCACAATTCTGTCTTTGTAGTTGGTGTTATTTGCGCTGCTCCTGGTATGGATGGTGCTTGGTGGAGAGCTCAGGTTGTTGCCTACTACAAAGATGGAAATGAAGCTGAAATCAGATATGTGGACTATGGTGGATACGAGAGGGTCAAAATTGAAATTCTCAGGCAAATCAGGTTTGTAGGATTTTTTTTTCTCTCTTTTTCTATGACAATAGTGGTAAAATGCTGTATGTAGTAATGGAAGCATCAGATATGTGGGTCATTTTTAGCAAGAGGTGATTTGGGAAGGGGGGGTGCAGACCCATGGTTCATCTTGGGGGGGCTGGCAAGGTAAAACATTGTACAGTGGTACCTTGGATTATGAGCATAATCCATTCCAGGAGCATGCTCGTAATCCAAAATGCTCGTTTATCAAAGTGAGTTTCCCCATAGGAAATAATGAAAACTTGCTTTGATACGTTCCCACCCCCCGAGGCCAGCGGCGCTGCTCTATCCCCCCCCCCCCCCATGAGAACCGGCATTGCTCCCCCCGAAGGCCTTCCCTGCGATCCGGCACCCCCCGCCGTGATTGCCCCCCCCCGCCGCTTCTTACTGTCATCTGGGCCTGGGCACTGGCATGTCCTATGCGTTGGTGCCGGTGCCCGAAGATCGGCCTCCTTTTCTTGCTGGAGGCCGATCTTCGGGCACCGGCATCAACGCACAGGACATGCCGGTGCCCAGGCCCAGATGACAGTAAGAAGCGGCGGCGGGAGGGTGCCGGATCGCGGGGAGAGGGTGCTGGATCGCGGGTTGCGCCGCTCGCAAATCAAGGCACGCTCGGTTTCTGAGGCGCCGATTTTGCGAATATTTTGCTCGTCTTGCAAATCACTCGCAAACCGGTGCACTCGTAAACCGAGGTACCACTGTACTTATGTTGGACAACAAGACTTCCTATTATAGTGACTGGATTTGAGACCAGGATGGATGTGCTTCTGGCTCTCAAAAAATTTAAATTAGTTATCTCCTGTATTGTTCACTGAGCCTTGCTTATACAGGCCATTTCTTTCCCCTTTTTTCTTTTGCTTGGCCTTGTAGCTACGGATCCTACATCCTGTTTGTCCTTAAAGAAAGCAAAGTTACTTGCCTTTGAGGTTTTCTCTGAGGACAGCAGGATACTTGTTCTGTCTGTCCTGCCTACTTCCCCTCAAAGTTGCATTTTGTCAGCTTTATATAAGGCTGATCTAGTCCCATGCACGTGTACGGCAAGTCAATTCTAAAAGTTTCTCAAAAATAGACACTGGGAAACATCTCTGTTTTGGGGCTTCAGCCATGATGTCACCCATTAATCAAAATAAATATTCTTCTATGCTCAGATGGCAAACTTTGCTTTCTTTTCTTTGCTACATTTAAAAGTCACAACTAAAATTTCTGTACCCTTTAACTCAGGTACTTTTTTCCTAACAAAGAGAGAAATTATTTGTAAATAAAAATAAAATGCCTCCTTGTTTCTTCTGGATTGTGAAAAAAAACCCAGAAAAGTGAAGCATAGAAAAATGTTTGCTTATGGGCTCTGTTTATCAAGCTGCAGTGGAGTGTTTTATTGCGAACCGATGAGGTACATGCTCAGACGCTCATAGGAACTGAATGAGTGTCGGAGCATTTACCTCACATGCCCATGGTAAAATTACTCTACCACTGCTTGATAAAAGGAACCCTGTATCTGAATTTTCTGCTAAAAGCCAAGATTGTTATACAAATTATATCAAACTTTTCAACACATATAAGATTAATACTAGGTCAGTGAGAAATAAGGTACTAATCAGTAGTTATTTGAGTTTCTGAAATAGGATAATACAGACACAACTTCCCAGTCACCATCCCTTCGAAAATATAAAATAAACAGTTGCAAAGAGAATAATCATCCAAACCTTTTGAATCATTTTGGACTTGTGCTTGTTGTTGACTGTCTGAGAAAACTGTTGTCAGCAAAGACGGAAGGGTACAGCCAATGCAATTGGTCAGAAATCAACAAGCAGTCTAGAGAAAGCAGTTCTGCACAAGCAGTTCGTGGAGACTAAAATCAAGTGTCTGTATTATCGTGTTGTCTGTAAAGAACCCCCCATTATAGGTAAACAACCTCCCTTTGTCTTCAAGGTGCTACCTAGATTCATTTTAGATAAGGTGCCCTTTATATGCTTTGAAATGCTTTTAAATAAAAATAAATTTCTTCTTAACCAAGAAGGAAGCTATGTGTAAGCAGTGATGAAGTAAACTTTTTTTTTCTCCTCCAGGTCGGATTTTGTAACACTACCTTTCCAAGGAGCTGAGGTTTTATTGGATAATGTGATATCACTACCAGGTAATAAATTGCTTAACTTAATCAATAATACCTTTAGCATATGTATAAAAAGAGAAAACATTTTATCTCCATGGATCTTGCTAGATTTTGCAAATCTTTTATGCCTATTTCATTTTGAGTTTGATTTATTCAGTGCTGGTAAGCAATATGAATGAGTATCAACAAATCCATTTTGTTTCAAAAGAGAGATTCCCCCTATTCGAGGAGTAATTTGACATTATCCTAGGGAGGTTCTCAAATTTGAAAGGAGGAGCATTTGTAATATGATAGTCAACCTAAACCCATAGGGGGAAATTCTACAAGTGGTGCCTTAACTTTATAGGGAAATGCCATTTGAAACATCAATTAACTTTAAAGCGCCTATCAGCACTTAAAGAAAAGGCACCAAAATCACACCTCCAGAGGCGCCTACCAGCGCCTAACACCACTATGGGCGTGGCTAATGCCAGAAGTGGTGTTAGGCACCATAAAGTGACAATGCAGGCACGATTCACAACAAAGATAGGTGTGAGAAATATAGGCCTGGAAAACTTTCAAAGAGAAGGTATTTGCATACTTTCATTTTATTCTTCCTCCATGTGGCTAGACATTTCAGATAACCAATTTATATGTACAAATGGTTTTAAAAATTACCTCCTAAGTTAAGAAAAAAAATTGTTGGAACTTAAACAACCTAACAGATGTCTCCAAGAACAATCCAATGCCAGATAACTACTAATGCTCATGTGGTTTTAGATAATTACATCATAGTTTTTAGTTTAAAATATGTGATTGAAAATGAAGGTTATCCTACGACAAACAGGCAGCATGTGGGTGATGTCATACACAGAGCCAAGTACGAGCAGTGTTAAACTGTACTGTCACTTTAAGGTTTTGTGAAGCTTTGAAGATTGCCCGCACTGCGCATGTGTGAGTGCCTTCCTGCCCGAATTTGGCTCATGGTTCCTCAGTTCTTCATTTTTCACGGAGCAAAGAAGTTGTCTGGAATCTGTCCATACGAGTTGCCTTCCCATCAACTATTTTTACCTTCGGCTCGTTTTCTTTTATTTTTATATTATCACTCTAGTGTTTTCTTTTTCTTTCTTTACATTTCCTTTGGTCTTTTTGTCAAATTTTTGAAATTCAAATGTCCCTCAGTTGGGCCTTCTGCCCATTTAGCCTTTGGGCTTTGAACTTGCTTTTTTAAGTCAGTATTACATTTAAAAATGTTAAGTCAGTATTACATTTATTACAGTTAAGTCAGTATTACATTTAAAAAAACATTTAAAAAAAAAATTTTACTCCAGGGAATTTTTAGACAGGTGTGAGTCTTGTTTACAGTTGTACTTTGTCTCCCATGATCCCCCGTCATATGCACAATGGAGATCCCTAATGATAGTGCACGCAACACTGGAGAGACGCATGGTGGGAGACTTGACTCTTGGCCCGGGTCGCAAATTTTGTCAGGTGTGGGAGCACTTCTGGCAGGACCTCACACCGCGTGCTCACAGTAGACTTTTGAATCTTTAAGATTTTATTCCCACTCTCAGCTGTTGGACTGGCCATGGACTCTTGGGGAGGGGAGGGGAGGGGGGGATGGGAGAAGAACTGATTATATTGTTGAAAATGTTGGTTTTTTTTTTAAATGTTTAAATCATTTTTAGTGAGCATAACAAAAGCAAATGGAACAAGTACAAAGCCAGTAGCACAGAATACAGAGCAACATAAAGCAACAATTTGCCGGCTCAAACAGTTTTTCAGTAACAACCACTCCACTCAAACCCTCCCACCCACCCAGCACACACCAAAACACAAAGAAGAAAAGAGAGAGAAAGAAGAAAGAGAACAAAAACAAAAAACACAAAAAGGAGATATGAAATTATAAATATATGCAACAAATCAACAGTGAAACCTCTTAAGGCTCTGAAAAGTTAAAAAGTCTTCTCCTCGCAGTTGGGGAAAAGAATTCAAAAAGGGACTCCAAAGATGCACAAACTTCTGTCCCAGTACAGTATCTAAGTTCCTGAGCTGTGTATGCTCGATTTTCAATAACAGGATCATTTGTTGTCTACATTGTTGAAGAGTAGGGGCCTGCTGCTCCATCTATAACAACAAAATAGTCTTTATTTTCCCATGAGCACTGCTCATTGAAGAAAGGCGGCATAGCCTTTAGGTGTGGTTAACTTGTAGAGAAAAGTCATCAAACAGGATCGGAGCCTCCAACTTCACGCCACACTGCCAGAGATGATATGGCCCTCAACAACAAGTTCCAAAAGCGCTGGACAGGAGCACATTGCCAGAACATATGGCCTCACGAAACCCACACTTGGGACAATCGGAAGACTGGGCCACCCCAGCCAGATAGGCTCTGTGAGGAGATAAGTGAAGGCAAAGCACAAATTTATATTGAAGCTCCCAACAGGCCACTTTGATCTTATGTATTGCAAGAACAAAGGACTTGTAGGTAGCCTCTGGGAGGGAAACGTTGAGATCAGACTCCCACATGGCAGCATAAGCATAGTATGGAATAGTGGAAGAAGAGTCCAGGAGAGCTCTATGATGGTATCTCAGGGGACCTTTATTCTGAGTCCGCAAAGTAAAAAGACATCCCAGTTCCTCCGGGACATCATCTGTCAAGTCCGTCCAACAAAAACTGCAAACATAATTCCTGAGTTGCAAATAAGGAAAGATATGTCGGTAACAAAAATCTCATACACGAATACAGGATGTCCGGGGCAATACTTGGAGAGACCTCCCAGGAAAGAGACTTGGGAGTTCTGATCGATAAGTCGATGAAGCCGTCCACTCAATGTGCGGCGGCGACGAAAAGGGCAAACAGAATGATAAAGAAAGGGATCACGAACAGATTGGAGAAGGTTATCTTGCAGCTGTACCGGGCCATGGTGCCTCATCACCTGGAGTACTGCATCCAGCACTGGTCACCGTACATGAAGAAGGACACAGTACTACTCGAAAGGGTCAAAAAAAGAGCAACTAAGATGGTTAAGGGGCTGGATGAGCTGCCGTACAGAGAAAGATTAGAGAAACTGGGCCTCTTCTCCCTTGAGCAGAGGAGATTGAGAGGGGACATGATCAAAACATTCAAGGTACTGAAGGGTATAGACTTAGTAAATAAGGACAGGTTGTTCACCCTCTCCAAGGTGGGGAGAATGAGGGGGCACTCTATAAAGTTGAAAGGGGATAGATTCCGTCCGAATGTAAAGAAGTTCTTCTTCACACAGAGAGTGGTGGAAAACTGGAACGCTCTTCCAGAGTCTGTCATAGGGGAAAACACCCTCCAGGGATTCAAGACAAAGTTAGACAAGTTCCTGCTGAACTGGTACGTACGCAGGTAATGCTAGTCTCAGGGCGCTAGTCTTTGACCAGAGGGCCGCCACGTGAGCGGACTGCTGGGCACGATGGACCACTGGTCTGACCCAGCTCAGCAATTCTTATGTTCTTATATCCTGAGGAGAGAGAGAAAACTCTTTGCAGCTCCGAGAAGGGCTTCATCTTGCCCTTCTCTGTGAGGACATGGAAGAGATAATAGATACCTCTCTGTGTCCAGCAATGAAAGTCTGGAGAGGTGGTAGCTCACCAGAAACTAGGGATTGTGATGGATAGCCAAGTGTGGGAAAGCCTTAGTAGAGAAATGACAATATCTTGAGATCCATCTCTTAAGCAGCAGCAGCAGCTGTAGGGAGCATGTGAGACAGCATGACAACAGGAGGAGGGCAGAGTCCGGTAGCATGGAGGTAACAACTACAGAGTCCATAAGTGACAGTTCTATGCCAGTAGCTGTGAAGTCTTCAGCTGAGTGAAACCAGTCACTAACATGTTGATGGCACAGGCAACAGTAAGAAATTTGACATTCAATAAGCCCAAGCCTTCCTGGGAGTACATAAAACAGAATGAGAGCCTCGCCCTCTTTCCCTACCACAAATAGGTCTGCAGAGTCTGCTTCAATTTCCGTTCATCACGGACCCTCAAAAAAAGGGGCAGCATCTGAAAAACATATAGCCACTTTGGAGCCAAAAGCATATTAAATAGGTGAATCCTTCCGAGCAGAGAAAGAAGGTAGGCTCGCCAGAGATTCAACTTCACAGCAGTATCATGTAATAAAGATGGTATATTGAGAAACATATAAACAAGAGAGTTGAGCAGGAATGAGGACTAAACTAAACTAAAGCTTAACTTTATATACCGGATTTTCAACCTAAGGAAGCTCGACTCGGTTTGCAACAATTAAATAAAAACTAAAGAAAGTTTGCAACAATTAAATAAAAACTAAAGAAAGTTTACAACAATTAAATAGAAACTAAAGAAAGTAATAACAAAAGTTTCAAAGAAATTTGTTTTCAAAATGTTTGGCAAATAGAAAAGTTTTTAGAAATTTATGGAAGATTGGAAAGAACTGGGACTCCTCAGAATTAAGGAGAGTTCATTTCATAGTTGAGAAAGTTTAAAAGCCAAAGATTGACTGAAGATCTTAACTCCTTTAAATCCTTTTCTAGAAGGAACGGAGAGTTTGAATTGTGGGATGCCTCTTGCAAAGGAAAATCTGTAAGCATTCCATAATAAGGGAATGAGAGAAATAAAAATGCCATATAAAATTTTGAAAGAGATACAGATACATTTGAATTGAATTCTAAGATAAACCGGGAGCCAATGAAAATTCAGGAGCAAAGGGTCAAATTTACTTTTTCCAAAAATCAGCTTCGCAGCAGTATTCTGTATTAATTGTAATCTTTGGAGACAGATCTTCGTGATGCCAAGATAGATAGCGTTGCAATAATCTAGTCAGGATAATGATTGATTGGATCAAGACAGAGAAATGTCGATGATGAAAAAGATGTCTAACCTTCCTCAACATTCGTAAACTAAAAAAGCATTTCTTGACCAGGGAATTTATTTAGGCCTTAAAGGTAAGAGAGAGGAATCAAAAAGGACTCCTAATATCTTAGAAGAGAACTCGATCTGCAAAGAGGCCCCAGATTCCAAAGCTACAGTAAGAGGAAGCCAGTCCAATTTTGGACCTAACCACAGAAGTTTAGTTTTAGTTGTATTAAGCTTCATCCAGACAGACATAGCCCAGGCTTGAAGTTTGGAAATGCAATGATTTACTTTAGAAACTAAATATGTAATATCCAAATCGATCTCAATCAGTATAAAGATATCATCCGTGTAAGTGAACAGCGTTTCCCAAGCTGACAGCTTAAAAGTATTCAGTGTGGTCATATAGAGATTAAATAGAATTGGAGAAAGCGGAGAGCCCTGGGGAACCCCACAAGGAGGCCGCCAGGGATTGGAGATATCGCCTTCAATATTCACTGAATAAGAACGAGACAGTAGAAATTTAGAGAGTCAATCCAGAACAACCTGTTGGAGACCTATATCTGAAAGTAAATGAAGTAAAATGTTGTGATGTCGACCACCGCAGATAAATCAAACTGGAGCAAAATAAATTTTGAAGACATAATTGTTGAATTTTTGAAAGAAGAGAGATCAATAAGGTTTCAGTACTAAAATTAGAACGAAACCCACATTGAAACAGTTGGAGTAATGAGAATTTCTCCAAATAATCAGTAAGTTGACCAGCTACAATTGATTCTAACATTTTTGTTAACAAAGGTATATTGGCAATTGGTCGGTAGTGAGAAGGGATAGTAGGATCTAAATCTACTTTTTTTAGAAGAGGAATAAGTGTTATTTGTCCCATGGATTGTGAGAAGTATCCATTTTCCAAAGAGGAATTCAATAAAGTAGTCAACCATGTTATAGCTTGAGATGAAATATTAAGAAATAGGTATGATGGAAAAGTGAACATTTACACTTTCTCATCTTTTTGCCCAGTTTGGAAACTTGATGTTCAGATACTAGATTAAACGAACACCAATAACGATCAGCTGGTATCTCCTCTGTATAATTTTTGGATATCCAATTTCACCTATTGGAAAAGATTGCCTGATAAGTATTTAATATGGTCTGCCTGATAAGTATTTAATATGATCTGCCGCCCACTGCAAAGGGAAGGAACCCAACCATGTATCCTTAACTCCAGGTAGTATAAGAAGGGCATGAGATTTGTGAAGGTTCAAAGATAACAGGAAAAGCAAAGGGGAAAGGGGATACCCTTGTTGCGTACCCCGAGCGATGGGAAAAAGGGGAGGACCGAATCCCATTAATCAAGACACACGCTTTAGGATTATGATATAGAGCCTGCACCGCCTGTAAGAACCAGCCCTGAACACCCATATAAGAAAGAATCCTGAACAAAAAGGACCACAGCACTTTGTCAAAAGCTTTTTCAGCGTCCTGGCTGATCACCAGGGAGGGCAACTCATGTTGCTGACAATGAGCCATAGCCAAATGTAGTTTTCTCACATTCAAAACCGATTGGTGGCCCCGAACGAAGCCCACCTGCTCCTCACCAATTAACTCTGGAAGGATCGTGGCCAGCCTGGACGCCAAAAGCGTAGAAAACAACTTAATGTCAACATTGATGAGAAAGATGGGGCGAAATGCAGACACCAATTCAGCAGCAGCCCCTAGCTTGGGCGATAAAATAATTAAAGCCATATTAGCCTGGTCAAGAAACTCTCCCTCCCACAAAGCAACACTGAAATAATCAAGAAGAGGTCGCACCAAGAGGACTTGCAGCACCTTATAAAATTCGCCTGAGAACCCATCCGGCCCGGGGGCGGAGCCCAACTTAAGGGAGACAATGGCTTTCTGAAGCTCCTTAGCCTTAAAGGGGGAATTTAAAATGTCCAATTGCTCATCAGCTGGGGAAGCCAGGACTGGTGCAAAAATTCCCAAAGGGATGCCTCACTGGGAGGGATACCCCATGCGTATAAAGACGTAAAAAATTCCTCGAACAGACTAGAATTCTGCTCTGGTTGAGAATGCATGGGATCCCGAATGGCTGTGATATGCTGGCCTCTTCCGCAAGTCTTAGTTATAGACGCTAGCAACTTCCCACTCTTATTCCCATATCGGAAAAACTTCCCTTTTCTATATAGCAGCATTCACGTAGTGCGTTTGTGAATCATAGAGTTCCAAGGCCAGCTGTGTAGCCCTCAAAGTGTCCCTATTAACCTCGGTGGGAACCCGAATGAATTCCGCTTTATGCTTTGAGACCTGCCATTCTAGATCCAATATACCAGAAGCCAAATGCTTATTACAAGCACTGACATAAGCAATTATATCCCCTCTAAGAACTGCCTTCCCCGCGGACTAATACAAAAAGGGGTCAAATGTGCTGCAGGTTATTAAGAGCATAATCCTCCCATTTGGTATGCAAATATTTCGAGAAATGAGGGTCTTTATATAGATAAGTCAGAAATCTCAAACTTCACTGTTGGTGGTAAAAAGGCAGAGAGTCAAACTCTGTCCATACCATGCAATGATCAGACACCTCCCCAGGGCCCACTTCCACTGAAGAAATGATGGAAAACACATCTCGCTGGACAAAAATATCCAAGCAGGAATATGTACCATGAGCACTGGCGAGATGGGTGTAATCCCGCTCCCTCGGATGAAGAGAATTCCATGCATCCACCAAATTCAAAGTGGTGGTAAAGCTTACCAAATCATTACTGGCCCCCTCATCCCAGAGTCCCTGGGATCCATTACCAAATTCATGTCTCCCACTACCATCAATTTGTGCATTGAGTGAGTAGTGCAAAGGCTCAAGAGGTCTCTATAGAACTGCTTATCTCTGTATGCTGGGCCGTAAACAACTAACCGGGAAAAGGTTCGGCCTCGCAACTGAAGGTCTAACAAAATATACTGTCCCTGGGAATCCTTCTGCCTCAGCGTGACTGCATTGCAACGACTTCTGCATTAAAATTGCCACACCCCCATGTCTTCCCCCGATGAGGAAAAGTGCACAGCACCCACCCAATAGCATTGCAATTTTAAATGTTCTGCGTCTGAGAGACACGTCTCCTGAAGGCAGGCAATGTCCGCCCCCTGACGCTGAAGAGCCTGTAGAATCTTGGTGTGTATGACAGGGAAGTGATTCCTCCCACATTCCAAGATACAATTTTGGTACTAGCTATATTAAGGGGAAAGGCTGAAAAAGCAATGTCTTGCCAAACCCGGGAGGAAGGCGCTCAGCCCTCACCAGCCCCATCCCAACTGTGAGTGAAGCAGACCGGTCCCCATAGCAAAAGGAAGAAGACAGAAAATAAACAAAACCTGAGAAATATTAAACACAACAAAACCAAAAACAGTAGAAATACAGAGCATCCCACCCCAGAGCTTCTACTCTTAGGCAGCCCTACCCCACACCCAGTATCCTCTAAACCCCACTGAAACCACATGGGCCTCTAGATCCACATAGACCAATACAAAGCACTGGTGGAGATTCACTAAATGCTCAGGGCCCCACCCCATCCCACTAACATCGAGTGATAGGGCTTAAATACCTTGGGAACAGGGTGTACAGTGCTGTCCATAGGCAAGGTATCATGTCCCATTGTAAACAATACAGTGCAAAAACAAGTGGGGAATCAGAAAGTCAAGTGTTAAGGGCATTCATGAATGCCTGGGTACGGTCCACAGAGTCAAATACCTTTTAAGATCCATTGTGAGAGATCTTTAGAGTAGCCGGTTAAAGGAACAAAAAACTGATCTTTTTTCCAGCCAAAGCAGCGCACAGAGGTTGGAATTTTTTCCAGCGAGACTGCAAGGCAGGTGAGTAATCCTGAAATATCTGGATGCAGTGACCCTCATAACTCAAGGCCATCCCTGTGATCTTTGTAGGTCTGCAGTAGAGCAGCTTTGTGCAAATTATACACCTTTGCTATCACCGCTTTTGGCCACTGCTGGCCCTCTGTGGGCCGTCCCAGCCAATTCGCTTGCTCAAAGCAAAGGGGACCCATACTATCAGGCAGCAGTAGCTCTTTCTGAAACCAGGCAGTGAGAAGAGTACCAAGCTGCTGCTCAGGTAAGTGCTCTGGCAACCCCACAAAACGCAAGTTCCCCCGTCTAGAGCGGTTCTCCAAATCATCTAATTTAACGGCCTGCTCTACAACCTGCTTCTTCAGTGCTGCGATCGTGGGGACCGCCGCCAAGTCCGCATCCTCAAGCGCCGACAATCGCATCTCCAGCTCTCCCATGTGCCTCACAGTATCTGCCAGCAAGGCATCAACCTACCCCAGCTGACATGATAATTTCTCCAGTTGGGGCTCCAGCGCACACTTCACGGCGCCAGAAAGCTGTGTCAGTTGAGCGGCGGTAAACTCTTTCGAGGGAGCTGACTACAGCGCCATTTTGTCCTGCTGTTCCCTGACCACCTCCCTCGGCTTTTTCGTGGTTTTGCCAGCCATCCCAGCGTCACTGGTACGCAGAAATCTGTCCATATAGGAGGCAGGACAAGGAGAGCGAGGAGGCAGCCCAGAAAATGTTGAAAGTGCAACATGGTAATCAGCAATGTGGAGCAGGGCCCAGGAGCAGAGCTGAAACATATCTTCTCTGCTCACATCGTCACGTGATCTCTCCTTTTTTTTATAATCATTTATTTATAATTCAACAAAATACAATTATTGAACAAGAAAGAGTCTGTCTCAAATAATATAAAACAACATTTGTCAATCTAAGCATCATCTAATATTCAAATTATAAAGACTTAAGTAGTCCACATTTTGGAGAGACAATTCACATACTAGAGAGAATGGTATAATTATACATCCTTATTAAACAAAGAAAAATAGCAGTTCATCCTCCTTATTTATTTGGACTAGCTGAAATGGAATCAATTGGCACCCTGCATTATTATTTACTTTCCTTCCAGGAAAAATTGTAATTGGGAAGGCTCATAAAAAACATAAGAATTCTGATCCAAAAAGATCACACATTTGCAAGGGTAACGTACCATATATACTCAAATATAAACCAGGATTTTTGGCCTAAAAATGGGGGTCCAGTTTATATTCGAGCCAACACCACCTCCCAGAATTTTTCAGGCTGCTGCCAGGCTCTGCCCTCCTCCTTCCTTCCCTATCCTAATACCTCTGCCGATCCCTGGTGGAGGTGCAGTGGGCCCTCTACTGATCCCTGGTGGAGTTGCAGCAGGCAGGAGCAAGCTTTCCAAACTCCTGCCCTGCTGCTAACCAGCTACTGCAGATCAAGTTTCTTCGGCTGAGCGGCACTGCTGCTCGGCACTGAGCGGCTTCCTTGCTGGCTCCTGTGAATTCTCGCCGGAGCCAGTAAGGAAGCCGCTCAGCGCCGAGTAGCAGCACCAAATTGCGCTCCTGCTCGTGTCACTCAGCTGAAGAAACTCAATCTGCGCATTCAGTTACCAGCGGGGCAGGAGTTTGAAAAGTTTGCTCCTACTCGCTGCACCTCCACCAGGGATTGGCAGAGGTATTGAGGATAGGACAGGGGGGGGGACAGAGGGCAGAGTCTGGGAGGGAGGGTTGCAGAGTCTGACAGGGGAAGTAAGGAAGGGTGCTGGGTGCAAAGCCTAATGGGACGGAGGGAAGGAATGGTTTTGGGTACAAAGCCTGACAGGGGAGGGAGGGAAGGAAGGAAGCGTGCTGGTTGCAGAGCCTGACAGGGGAGGGAGGGAAGGGTGCTGGGAGCAGAGCCTGACAGGGGAGGGAGGGAAGGGTGCTCGGTGCAGTGCCTGACAGGAAGGGAGCTTGGTGCAGTGCCCTATAGGGGAGTGAGGGAAGGGGGCTGGGTGCAGAGCATGACATGGCAGTGCACTTGAATATTAAGCCGCCCGACTTATATTCGAGTCAACCATTTTTATTTTTTCCTCCTTTTGGGGGGAGGGGAGTCTCGACTTATATTCGGATTAACTTATATTCGTGTATATATGGTAATTGAAATTTGGCCCCCAATAATTTAACATTTTGTTTCATTGTTAGGAATCTCTTCCTTCTTGTTTGAGTAGTTCTGGAGACATCCGGGAATATAGAGATCTTACTATTCAAGAAAGAGACTTCTTTAAGCCTGAAAAAAAGGCAAAGTGCATCTTTATCTTGCTGAAATATAAATATCATAAGAAGCGTTGTACACAGAATAACTTCTTCCTCTGAGGTTTCCAAAATTTTAGATAGGTCCATAGGACTCAAAGATGAAGCCTGAGGCAAGACAGCAGATTCAGAAGGAGAAGGTTTTTTAACTTACACAGGCAAGAAATATGTTGAGACCTTCTAGTGGGTTCAAGAAGTGCTCTTGTTGCCAATGGCCCATATCACTCACTGTTCCATACAACTGGTACATTCAGTGTCTAGGGCTGGAGCATCAAGTGGACTCTTGTACCCACTGTCTTATGTTGAAAAAGCTCTCAAGCAAGAGAAGCTTTTTAGAGCGGCCATGTCCTCTGAGGACAAATCAGTGCAATGGGTACCAACAGTACTAGCTTTGACTTCTTTCTCGATGTCAGACTCAGTTCCTGCATTGGGTAGACTTGCTAAGGAGCTGTCCTTATCTTTCCTAGCGTCACAGGCATCTTCAGCATAGAGTCCCTCAATGGATGCCAAGCGTCAAAAGCCACCATTGATCTCCATCGATGCAGTCTGTCTCCTTTAAGGCATGCTTCCTCATCGAGGTCACCCATGCCTCAGCATCAATGGGTATTGGCTGTTTCAGTGGTACCAGTGCAGTTTCCCAGGACCTACTTAAGGAGTTTTTCCAATGGGAGCTAGCTGTGCTGTTTAAAACACATGTGAAACAGGTGCTTGAACTCTCTCCCTCAGCATGGCGCATCGAGGCACCAGGGTACCAAACCTCGCTCTCCTAGTAAATCTACATCTTGAAGAGCATCGAGGTCCCAAGGTACGATCCTCACTCCTCTAGTAAATCTAAAAGAGCCTCGACATCTCATGGTGCCAGTTCTCATTCACCTCGACGTAAGTCAAGATCTACAAATTCTTGACTCTTCAACTGACCAGTACTAACATCATCACAGGAGGAGTTCTATAGCACTATACATAAAAGAAAGCATACAATCGACAAGAATGGACACAGCAGAGATGGCCAACAAGCTAGAATCGCTATGGGTTAAAATACCGGGAAGTAAAGGGCCTGAAATAAAGATAGGCCTATACTATTGTCCACCCGGACAAACCGGAGATATCGATGAAGAAATGGAAGCCAACATGAAGCGAGAATGCAAAAGCACTAACACAGTTATTATGGGAGACTTCAATTACCCTGGGATAGACTGGAGTCTTGGAAGCTCAAGATGCGCTAGGGAGGCAAAATTTCTGGAGGCTGTACAAGATTGCTTCATGGAGCAGCTTGTTAGAGAACTGACGAGAGAAAATGCCACTCTGGATCTAATCCTAAATGGGCTAAGGGGACCTGCAAAGGAAGTGGAAGTAGTGGGACCGTTGGGAAACAGCGATCATAATATCATCAAGTTCAAGATGGAAATAGGAATACTGAAAGGAAAGAGAACCATAGCGACAACTTTTAACTTCAGGAAGGGAAACTACGAAGCAATGAGGGGAATGGTAAAGAAGAAACTTAGGAACACTTCCAAAAAAATGGCAGACTGTAGAACATGCCTGGTCCTTTTTCAAGGACACGGTGAGCGAGGCGCAAAATATGTATATCCCCAGATTCAGAAAAGGGTGCAACAAGAGTCGAACAAAAGACCCGGCGTGGATAACTAAAATAGTTAAGGAGGCGATAGGCAATAAGAAAAATTAATTCAGAAAATGGAAAAAGAACATATCTGAGGGAAACTGGAAAGAGCACAGGAAGTATCAAAAAGAATGTCACCGTGTGGTTCGAAAAGCCAAAAAAGAGTATGAAGAGAGACTAGCCAGGGAAGCACGAAATTTCAAGCCGTTCTTTAGATATGTTAAAGGGAAACAGCCAGCTAGGGAGGAGGTGGGACCACTGGATGACGGAGACCGGAAGGGAGCGGTGAAGGAAGAGAAAGAGGTCGCAGAAAGACTTAACATGTTCTTTTCCTCTGTATTTACAAGCGAAGACACAACCAACATACCGGAACTTGAACAAATCTTCAATGGAAATCAAGCACAAAAGTTAACATCCATGGAAGTGAGTCTTGATGATGTGCGCAGGCAGATAGAAAAACTAAAAACTGACAAATCACCGGGTCCGGATGGAATCCATCCAAGGGTTCTGAAGGAACTAAAGGAGGAAATAGCGGAACTACTACAGCAAATTTGCAACCTATCTCTGAAAACAGGTGTGATCCCGGATGATTGGAAGATAGCCAATGTTACGCCCATCTTTAAAAAGGGATCAAGAGGTGACCCAGGAAACTACAGACCGGTGAGACTGACCTCGGTTCTGGGGAAAATGGTGGAAGCACTGATAAAAGAAAACATCGATGAACATTTTGAAAAAAACTAACTTCTGATAACCAGCCAACATGGTTTCTGCAGGGGGAGATCGTGTCTGACTAACTTATTGCACTTCTTCGAGGGACAGAGGAGACCCCATAGACATCATATACCTAGATTTCCAGAAAGCCTTTGACAAGGTGCCTCATGAACGTCTACTCCGTAAACTGAGGAACCATGGGGTGGACGGAGATGTGCATTGATGGATCAGAAACTGGTTAGAGGGTAGGAAACAGAGGGTAGGGGTGAAGGGCCACTACTCAGACTGGAGAAAGGTCACGAGTGGTGTTCCGCAGGGTTCGGTGCTCGGGCCGCTGCTTTTTAACATATTCATAAATGATCTAGAAACAGGGACGAAGTGTGAGATAATAAAATTTGCGGACGACACCAAACTATTTAGTGGAGCTCGGACATAAGAGGACTGCAAAGAATTGCAAAGGGACTTGGACAAACTAGGGGAATGGGCAGAGAGATGGCAGATGAAGTTCAATGTTGAGAAGTGTAAAGTATTGCATGTGGGAAGCAGAAACCCGAGGTACAATTATACGATGGGAGGGATGTTATTGACTGAGAGTACCCAAGAAAGGGACTTGGGGGTAATGGTGGACATGACAATGAAGCCGACGGCACAATGTGCAGTGGCTGCTAAGAGAGCAAATAGAATGCTAGGTATAATCAAGAAGGGTATTACAACCAGAACGAAAGAAGTTATTCTGCCACTGTACCAGGCAATGGTGCGTCCGCATCTTGAATACTGCGTCCAGTATTGGTCACCGTACCTTAAGAAGGATATGGCGTTACTCGAGAGAGTTCAGAGGAGAGCGACACGACTGATTAAGGGGATGGAAAGCCTTTCATACGCTGAGAGATTGGAAAAACTGGGACTCTTTTCCCTGGAGAAGAGAAGACTTAAGAGGGGATATGATAGAGACTTTCAAGATCATGAAGGGCATAGAGAGGGACAGATTCTTCAAACTTTCAGAAAATAAAAAAACAAGAGGGCATTCAGAAAAGTTGAAAGGGGACAGATTCAAAACGGATGCTAGGAAGTTCTTCTTTACACAACGTGTGATGGACACCTGGAATGCACTTCCATAGGACGTTATAGGGCAGAGTACGGTACTGGGGTTTAAGAAAGGATTGGACAAATTCCTACTGGAAAAGGGGATAGAGGGGTATAGATAGAGGTTTACTGCACAGGTCCTGGACCTGTTGGACCGCTGCATGAGCGGACTGCTGGGCGCGATGGACCTCAGATCTAACCCAGCGGAGGCATTTCTTATGTTCTTGACATTCTCACCATCATGCTTCCCAGACCAAGAAGCGTCAATCTCCATTTTCTTCTTCTTACAGAGAGTCTCCTGGAGTTGGGGATGTCTATTCAGATCTCTCTCTCTCTTCATACTGATCTTGACCCCACATTGTCTGCTCCAGAGTCGTATGGCATTTCACAAAGTTTATCAGGCAGATGGGGAAAGCTTTACCTGTTAAATTAGACAGACATTGAAACGAGAGCAGAGCTCCTTGAAATGTAGAATTTTGATGAGCCTCCTAAAGAGCTCCTCAAGTTGCCTCTTCATACTTTACTTAAAGAACCTATGTTTAAGAACTGGGAAACTCCTCTCGCACTTCCCAATACTCCTAGGAAAATTGACTCTTTGTACAGAATGCATTTGTGCTTGGGGTTTGATAAGCCACAGCTGCTGTACCAGTCTTTGCTGGCTGAATCTACTCTTAAAAATCTTCCAGCACATGAGTATATACCAGTGTGCCACCAGGCCATGAAAGTCGTACCATGGATAGGTTCGAGTGCCGCATTTACCAGAACTCGTGACTAGCGGAGTTCTCAACTATAATTTTTGTCGGCTATACTCCACCCAGTTGATACCTCAAACATCATGGAAATTCAAGCAATCAACAATAAACTAGACAAAATAAGTAACTGGCTCCACGCAAATAAACTCTCCCTAAATATCAACAAATCATGTGGCCTACTCTTCCCTACCAAAAAGAATGAAACAATTATCGGAAAGATTCTCATTAAAACTCATCCGGTAAAAATAGAAACCAAAATAAAACTATTTGGGGTTACCATAGATAAGGATCTAACCTTTCATGATCAAATCAGTTCAGTAGTAAAAACCTGTTTCTATAAACTTTGGCTTATACGTTCCCTAATTTCTATCCGTGACACTGAAGCAATTACTTCTCTAGTTCATTCTCTAATCATCTCCCATCTTGATTATTGCAACTCGGAAAAGTTGATAGGGGACAGATTCAAAACAAATACTAGGAAGTTCTTTATCCCAGGACAAGCAGGCAGCATATTCTTAACTGATGGGTGACGGCACCGACGGAGCCCCGGTACTGACAATTTTAGAGTGATTGCACACTAAGAATTTAGAAAGTTCGAGTAGGCCGCACCGCGCACGCGCGAGTGCCTTCCCACCCGACGAAGGCGCGTGGTCCCCAGTTTCTTAGTTTCCGCGGAGCTAAGAAGATGCATTTTTTTTTCAACGGCCGTTGAAAACTCTCTTGCCTTTCCGCTCGTGCGATTTTTTCGTGTCTGGAAGATTTTTCTTCCTCTCTTTATTTTCTTTTCTTAAAAAAAAACAAAAAAAAAAAACTTTTTTTATTTTTTCTTCGCCTTGCCTCGGTGGGGCCTGTTGGCACAATCGAAGCCTCAGCCTTTGATTTAGCGGAGGCCGTCTTCACCTTCATGCCCCCGCAGCCAGGTTTCAAGAAGTGTCAGCGGTGTGCACGGCCCATCTCTTTGACCGACCCCCATAATTGGTGCCTTCAGTGCCTGGGTCCGGATCATAAAGCCTCCTCTTGCACCCGTTGTGCTTCTCTTAATAAGTGAACTTTAAAAAACCGGCAAATCCAACAACGACTGCTCTTCGGTGCCGGGATGGAACCATCGACTCCGACGTCGGCTGCCCCTTCTAAATCGACACCGACTTTGTCGACACCGCCGGAGATTCCTCCGGTGTCGCATCCCACAGGTAAGCCGGCTAAGAAGCCTCCCCCTTCCCTGGAGCGTCCTCTTGCCGATCCTGCAGTGAGTCCAGTCCTGCCGACATCGAGGTGCCCTCGGAAGCGCTCTGCTCCTATTGAGGTGAGTGCCACATCATCGGCCTCCTCATCTCCTGAGCGTCGAGCGGCACCACAGGTACCGAGGAAAAAGAAAGTGGTACCGGTGCCTTCCCTGGATGACCGCATTGCGGCTATCCTACAAACCCAGCTTCAAGAGCAGTTGCAGCAACTTCTCCCTGCTCTGCTGGCCCCGAACCTTCCAGCTCCGGTCCAGTCTGAGCATGCGGTGTCGTTGGTTCAACAACAGCCTTTGTTGTCGGCGTCGACACTTTCGGCACCGACACTTCCTGTGTCCACCTCCATGCTGGTTCTGTTAGCAGAACCCAGGCTCTCCCATCATGCCGTACAGACAGTCACTGAATCGGCACCATCTCCCGATACCGCTCGGCACCATCTCCCGATACCGCTCGGCACCAGTTTACTTCTCCTGGTACTGCATCGTTGCGCTCCGGTAAATCGGTGCGCAAATCCCACCATACTGAACCTTCAACCCCACGTTCTCGAAATCGAGGTTCACAGGTTCGGGATCCTGATTTGTGGGGCGATTCTGAGGAGCCTATCGGTACCGAAGAAGCGGTTTCTTCAGACGAAGAAGACCCTTCTTCCCATGACCCACCTACTAAGCCTGATCAGTCCTCCTTTACTAAGTTCCTCAAGGAGATGTATGATTCTTTATCCATACCATTGGAATCAGATTCCAAAAAATCCAAGGCTTTCCTCGAAGCCCTGGATTTTGATCAACCTCCTAAAGAGTTCCTAAAGTTACCTCTCTATGACATCCTGAGGGAAACTTTTTATAAAAATTTAGAAACTCCTTTGACTATTCCTGGAGCTCCAAGAAAATTGGACACTCTTTATAAGGTGATCCCTATCCCGGGCTTTGATAAACCACAACTTCACCATGAGTCTTTACTCGTGGAGTCCACTCTCAAGAAGTCAGCAGGCTCTAGTGTCTATGCCTCAGTCCCTCCAGGCAGAGAAGGGAAAATCATGGATAAGTTTGGTAAACGGTTATACCAGAATTCTATGCTAGCTAACCGTTCCAATAATTATGCTTTTCATTTTTCCTTCTATCTAAAGCATTTGGTCCAACAGTTGTCTTCCCTCCAGAAATACCTTCCTAAGCGTAAGGTCCATCTGTTCCAGCAGTATACCTCCAGTCTACTTCAACTCCGGAAGTTCATGGTACGCTCCATATATGATACCTTTGAACTCACCTCCAGGGCTACTGCCATGGCAGTTGCCATGCGCCGCCTGGCTTGGCTTCGGGTCTCGGAGCTTGATGTAAATCACCAAGACAGGCTTGCAAATGCTCCTTGCTTGGGTGATGAGCTCTTTGGAGAATCCTTGGATACCACCACTCAGAAATTGTCCGCCCACAAAACCCGATGGGACACCTTGCTGAAGAATAAGAAAAAGCCTCCTCCAGCTCGCCCTTTTCGTCAGCACACGACTTACCAACGTCGTTATTCAGCTAGGCCTCTTCTTCCTCCTCTGTCTCAGCCTAGGAGGCCACGTCAGCAGCATCACCAACAGGCTCATCAAACTCAACAGCCACCTGTAAAGCTAGCTGCTCCACCCAAGTCCACCCAGCCTTTTTGACTTGCTTCTCAGGGACATAGCTAGTCTACATCCATCTTCTCCACTTCCTCAGCCTATACACATCTTTCTCACCCATTGGGAACTCATCACATCAGATCAGTGGGTTCTAAACATCATTCGTCACGGGTATTCTCTAAACTTTCAGACTCTTCCTCCCGACAACCCTCCAAAAGAGTCTGCTTTCAACCCCTCTGTCTTCCCTCCTTCTTCAGGAGGTCCATTCCCTTCTTCTTCTGAATGCCATAGAGGAAGTTCCTCTATATCAGAGGGGGCAGGGATTTTACTTCCGTTATTTTCTGGTTCCCAAAAAGACGGGAGATCTCAGACCTATCCTGGATCTCAGAGATCTCAACAAATGCCTAGTCAGAGAAAAGTTCAAAATGCTCTCTCTAGCCACGCTTTACCCTCTTCTCTCTCAGGACGACTGGCTATGCTCCCTCGACCTCAAAGAGGCATACACTCACATACCCATCCATCAGAACTCCAGACGGTACCTCAAATTTCAAATCCTTCACCGTCATTATCAATACAAGGTGTTACCCTTCGGCCTTGCCTCAACTCCAAGGGTATTCACCAAGTGTCTGATAGTGGTGGCTGCCTTTCTCAGATCACACAGTTTTCAGGTCTTCCCTTACCTGGACGACTGGTTGATCAAGGCTCCTTCCTCTCAGTAAGTACTTCAGGACACCAACCACACCATCGCCTTTCTTCAAATCCTTGGGTTCGAGATCAATTACCCAAAGTCGCATCTCCTTCCCACTCAGCGACTACAATTCATTGGAGCTGTTCTCGACACCATCCTCATGAGGGCATTTCTCCCCTCCGATCAGCTACAGACATTGCTCCACCTCTGTCATCAGGTGCTCTTACCTCCCTCCATTCCAGCCCGCCAGATGCTGGTTCTGTTAGGTCACATGGCCTCGACGGTACATGTCACTCCTCTCGCCCGTCTTCACCTTCGCACCCCTCAATGGACCTTGGCCACTCAATGGTCCCAGGCGACAGATCCTCTTTCACGTCGCATATCTGTAACATCGTCGCTTCGTCAGTCTCTGCAATGGTGGTCGAACTCCTCAAATCTTTCCTGAGGTCTTCTCTTCCATCTGCCTCCTCACTCCATGATTATCACTACAGATGCGTGGGGGGCACACATGGATCACCTTCGCACTCAGGTCTGTGGATGGTCCAAGAACGAGCCCATCACATCAATTTCCTGGAACTCAGGGCAATGTTTTATGCTCTCAAAGCTTTTCAATATCTTCTATACCCTCAGGTTCTACTTCTGTGCACAGACAATCAAGTAGCCATGTATTACATCAACAAGCAAGGCGACACGGGTTCTCGCCTCCTATGTCAAGAGGCCCAAAAGATTTGGTCCTGGGCGACTGCTTGCAGTCTCTTTTTGAAGGCGGTGTACATTCAAGGTGAAAGGAACACCCTGGCGGACTACCTCAGCAGGATACTTAAGCCTCACAAATGGACCCTCAACCCTGCCACTCTCCGGTCCGTTTTTGCTCAGTGGGGAACGCCTCAAGTGGACCTCTTTGCAGCTCCTTACAACCATCAACTACCCCTCTTCTGTTCCAGACTCTACTCCCCTCATCATCTGACACCGGACGCTTTTCTCCTCAATTGGGCGGACAGGTTTCTTTATGCCTTTCCTCCCCTTCCTCTCATGTTGCGGACATTGTTCAAACTTCAGAGGGAGAAGGCCACCATGATTCTCATTGCTCCACGGTGGCCTCGGCAGCATTGGTTTTCCCTTCTTCTTCAGCTCAGTTCCAAGGAACCCATACTGCTGCCTCTATTTCCTACTCTGCTTACTCAACATCAGCAATCTCTACTTCATCCCAACCTGTCATCTCTCCACCTGACAGCCTGGTTTCTCTCAGCTTAACCATTGCTTCTGCATCTCTCTCTCAGCCGGTTCGTTCCATTCTGGATGCCTCCAGGAAGCCGTCCACTCTTCTCTGTTACCAACAAAAGTGGACTCGTTTTTCTTCCTGGTGTCTCCTTCATCATCATAATCCCACTTCACTACCGGTGGAACAGCTGTTGGATTATTTATTTTCTTTATCTGACTCGGGCCTCAAGTCTACGTCCATCAGAGTTCACCTCAGTGCCATTACAGCTTTTCATGAGCCCGTTCAGGGAAAACCCCTCACGGCTCACCCTCTAGTTGCCAGGTTCATGAGAGGTCTTTTCAATGTTAAACCACCTCTTAAGCCTCCTTCCATTACCTGGGATCTTAATGTGGTTCTCTCATCTCTCATGAAACCTCCTTTCGAACCATTGGCCACAACTCATCTCAGATTTCTCACTTGGAAAGTGGTTTTCCTTATTGCCCTCACCTCTGCCAGGAGGGTTAGTGAGTTGCATGCACTAGTGGCTGACCTGTCTTTCACGGTTTTTCACCATGACAAGGTGGTTCTTTGTACGCATCCAAAGTTTCTCCCTAAGATTGTCTCTGATTTTCACCTCAACCAATCCATTGTTTTACCTGTTTTCTTTCCGAAACCTCATTCTCACCCTGGAGAACAGGCTTTACATACTTTGGACTGTAAGCGTGCTTTGGCTTACTATTTAGACCGCACTAAGCCTCACAGATCCTCTTCCCAACTTTTTTTGTCTTTTGATCCCAATCGGTTGGGTCATCCTGTTTCTAAACATATGTTATCCAATTGGCTTGCTGCTTGCATCTCGTACTGTTATGCTCAGACCGGACTGCCCCTTGAAGGTTCTGTCACGGCTCATAAGGTTAGAGCTATGGCAGCGTCTGTAGCTTTCCTCAGATCCATGCCTATTGAGGAAATCTGCAAGGCTGCTACTTGGTCCTCAGTTCATACTTTCACCTCTCATTATTGTCTGAATGCATTCTCCACACGGGATGGACACTTCGGCCAATCTGTTTTACAAAATTTATTTTCCTAATGGCCAACCTTCCCTCCATCCCTCTTTTTGTTAGCTTGGAGGTCACCCATCAGTTAAGAATATGCTGCCTGCTTGTCCTGGGATAAAGCACAGTTACTTACCGTAACAGGTGTTATCCAGGGACAGCAGGCAGATATTCTTACATCCCACCCTCCTTCCCGGGTTGGCTTCTTAGCTGGCTTATCCTAACTGGGAACCGCGTGCCTTCGTCGGGTGGGAAGGCGCGTGTGCGGTGTGGCCTACTTGAACTTTCTAAGTTCTTAGAGTGCAATCACTCTAAAATTGTCCGTGCCAGGGCTCCATGGTGCTGTCACCCATCAGTTAAGAATATCTGCCTGCTGTCCCTGGATAACACCTGTTATGGTAAGTAACTGTGCTTTTTTACCCAATGTGTGGTGGACACCTGGAATGCGCTTCCAGAGGATGTGATAGGGCAGAGTACGGTACTGGGGTTTAAGAAAGGATTGGACAATTTCCTACTGGAAAAGGGGATAGAGGGGTATAGATAGAGGATTACTGCACAGGTCCTGGACCTGTTGGGCCACTGCGTGAGCGGACTGCTGGGCACGATGGACCTCGGGTCTGACCCAGCAGAGGCATTTCTTACGTTCTTATGTTCTTTACAACGGAATCCCTCAAAAAGAACTACGACGGCTCAACTTATACAAAACACGACCATAAAACTTATATATAAGTTAGGGAAATATGATCATGTCACCCTTCTTCTGAAAGAAGCTCACTGGCTACCCATAACACATCGCATCACATACAAAACAATCATACTAGTTTTCAAAATCAAACTTTCCCATCAACCTCCCTTTCTAGATAAACTTCTTATCCCTTTTTGCCCCTCACGGACCCTTAGATCGGCCGATCAGAACTTGCTTTCCGTTCCTTCTATTAAGGAATTTTTCTATACCAGGAAAACCAATTTTTCTGTAGTTGCCCTACTTTATGGAACGCACTGCCATCTCAAATCCGCCACGAGAAATCAATCGATAAATTTAAGACTAAATTAAAAACATTCTTATTTCAAGATGCGTTCTCTTGCTCTTGAATATAACCTATTCTTAAACATGCCAACCGCTTTCAAGAAGCGATCCCATCCCTAATGTTTTATCCTCTCCCTCTTCATTTCCTTTCCTTTTTTTTTTTTAATAATGTAACTTTTCCCTTTTCCTTCTTTTCTAACCATCACTATCTAGTATGTCTAGTCAAAGTCTCAATGTTCATATCCCCAATCGAAATATTACTTTTATTAGTATAGTATTACTTTTATCCTATATTAACTTGTAAACCAGCTAGATACCTATTGATGGTCAGTATATTAAAATTTAATAAAACTTAAAACTTGAAACAACTCAGAGAGACTTGCTGATTTTAAACAGTATATTCCACCTGATCGTCTTCCAGAGTTTCAAGAAACTAGTGTTAAGTTTTATTTAAAATTTGATTAATCGCTTAATCATACTTCTAAGCGATAAACAAAGATAAAAATTTAAAAACATGCAGGGAGTACAATATGAGACATAGATTTAACATACAGGACTTACGGTGCCAATGGGGAAGGGGGGTGAAAAATACAATAAAAGATAGGAAAGAAATAAGTAGGGGAAAAACACAAGGTAGGGTTTGGAAAAAAGAAGAGAAGAAACAGAAAAGAAGAAGAGAGAAAAGGTGATGGCCTCCTTCAATCTAGAAAATTCATGGCTAGATCAGCTTTTGATGCATTTGATGTAGCATCTAGAGCATCGGCTTTGTCTATTGCTATGAGATGTCTAGTATGGCTTCAGATCTCTGATCTTGACATCAGTGTTCAAGATCGTTTAGCCAACATTCCTTGTGTAGAAGAAGAATTGTTTGGAGACAAAGTAGACTTTGGGCTACTTTAGCGGGGTCTAAGGCTCAACCATCTAAATCTTTCCAGAAACGTTCCTCTTATAGGAGGCACTATCCAGCAACCTAGTCCTCTTCTAGACCTCCACCACAGAAGAAGCAAAAAGCACAGAAGACTCAGACTTCTGCCCCACAGAAATCAGCATAGCCACAATTACTGAAATCAGCCGTCTTCTTTTGTATCATCATTGCTGAACTCTCATTACAACAGACACTTGGGTCCTCAGTCATACAGGAGGGTTACTCTCTTCATTTCATCACCATTATTTCAAACAATCCTCCAAGAGAGTCCTCTCACATCTCAACAGATGACTTCTTCAAGAAATTGAAGCTCTTTTTCATCTAAATGCCACAGAGTTGGCATCCCCATCCCAGAAAAATCAGTGGTTCTACTCCAGGTATTTCCTAATTCCAGAGAAGACGGGAGGTCTTCATTACTATTGTCGACCTCTGAGCTCTCAACAAATATTTAGTCAAAGAAAAGTTTTGTATGCTATCTCTGGGGACTCTATACCCACTTCAAGAACAAAATGATTGGCTGTGCTTTCTAGATCTCAAAGAGGCCTACACACACTTTCCTATACGTCCGAACCACTGAAAGTTCCTTCATTTTCTTGTAGGTCACCATCATCTTCAATACAAAGTTCTGCAATTCGACCTCACTTTCTTTCCAAGAGTGTTCACAAAATGCATAGTGGTGGTAGCAGCAACCCTTTTGTACCCACAAGTTTCAAGTGTTTCCTTATCTAGACGATCGGTTGATAAAAGCTTCACCTCAAGCAGTCCAGTTAGCTGCATAGGTGACTATAATTCTTCTGGGATTTGAAGTCAGTTATCCAAAGTCTCATCTTCAATGTCCCCAATATTGGAATTTGTAGATGCCATACTTAACACCAATCTCTTATGAGCTTTCTTGCTTGCCCCAGCAGAAACAAAACACCTTGCTTGAACTTTGTGTGTATACTCTGCAGAAAATTTCAGCAAGACAAACGATGCACATCCACAGTATCCACAGTCCATGTGACCCCCCTTTGCCTGACTTCACCTCAGATCAACTCAGTGGAACCTAGCATCTCAGTGGTCTCAGGCTACGGATCCCTTATACCAACAGATCAAAATCCCCTCGCTTCTTCGTCGATCTCTCCAATGGTGGTTGCAACCGACAAATCTCTCCCGCTTTTCCTTCAAAGTATACAGATTGAGATCTTTAGGTCTGTCCCCATACACCTTATGACGAAGACCACGCACCGTTTTAGTAGCCTTCCTCTGGAACAACTCCATCCTTTTTTATATCTTTTTGAAGGTGCGGCCTCCAGAGTTGTACAGAATATTCTAAATGAGATCTCGCCAGATTTTTATATAGGGGCATCAAAACCTCCTTTTTCCTACTGGCCATATATCTCCCTATGCACCTTTTCAACCTGTTTGGCCACCTTAAGATCATTGCATACAATTACACCCAAGTCCCGCTCTTCTGTCGTGCACATAAGTTATTCACCCCTAAGCTGTACCGTTCCCTTGGGTTTTTGCAACCCAAATGCATGACCTTGCATTTCTTAGCATTACATTTTAGCTGCCAAATTTCAGACCATGCTTCAAGCTTCGCCAGGTCTTTCTTCATGTTATCCACATCATCCTGGGTGTCTAATCTTTTGCAGATTTTTGTATCATCCGTAAAGAGGCAAATCTTACCCAACAGCCATTCAACAATATCGTTTATAAAAATGTTAAAAAGAACAGGCCCAAGAACAGAACCTTGAGGCACACCACTGGTAACATCCCTTTCCTCAGAGCGATCTCCATTGATCACTACCCTCTGTCACCTTCTACTCAACCAGTTCTTGGTCCAGCCTATCACTTTGGGACCCATCCTGAGGGCACTCAGTTTATTTATTAGACATCTGTGTGAAACAATGTCAAAGACTTTGTTAAAATCTAAATACACCACATCTAGCACACTCCCTCTATCCAATTCTCTGGTCACCCAGTCAACGAAATTGATCAGATTTGTCTAACAAGACCTACCTCTCATGAATCCATGATTCCATAAACTTCACCATTTTTTGTTTTAAAAGCGTTTTCCTAAATTTGCTTACCACATAACTTAACTGGCCTGTAATTCTTTACTTCTTCCTTATTTCTACTTTTGTGGAGAGGGACCACATCCGCCCTTCTCCAGTCCTCCAGTACCACTCCCGACTCTAGAGACTGATTGAAAAGGTCAGTCAGCGAAGCCACCAGAACTTCCCTAAGTTCTTTCAGCACCCTCGGATGTACACCATCTGGCCCTATCACTGTCTACTTTTATTTTAGCTAGCTCCTCACGAATACAATTCTCTGAAAATCGATCAGGGTCTACCACTCCTCCATCCCTATTTATATTTGTCTTCTGTGGTCTCGCTCCTGGCGCTTCAGCCATGAACACAGAACAGAAATATTTGTTCAGCAATTCAGCCTTTTCTGTTTCAGCTTCTACATATTTCTCCCCTTCACCTTTGAGTTTCACAATGCTACTTTTGCACTTCTTCCTATCACTAATATATCTAAAAAATGTCTTGTAGTTCTCTGCTTATGTGGTGTTCATAATGAATGCTATTTTGTTATATTTTCTGTTCTTTGCATCAAACATGTGTCTTTTAGTTTTTAATTTTTTTCTTTGTTTTCAAAAGATGAAGATCAATTTTCTTCGGAAGCTGATGTAGCTGTTAATGACATGACAAGAGGCACAGCCTTGCTTGCACAGGTAAATAGTATAATACAACATAGGTTTTTTTGTTTTGTATTTTATTTTGTTAGTTGGTTTTTGGGGTGGTTGTGTTTTTTTGCTACAATATCCTTAATTTAGCAATACAACTGTACAGTTTTTATTTGTAAATTTATTGTCCTGTCTTTAACATTAATGCTCAAAGTAATTAGTAGTCTGCTTAATATAATCAAAGCTAAAAAAATCTTGAGATTTGAGAGAAATAATATCACTTACTTGTCAGCGGTCTTCTGCAGTACTTTTCAACCCTTTCTGGCAGATGCATCAAGTCAGTCAGAGGGCATTTACACAGCAAATTTGACTGCACCCCTCCCTAACCAACAAGTCTTTGTCCTTGATACATAGTCCTCTCTGCCTCATTCATATCCCTTCTCAGGCAGCATGTCCTCTTCCCTGCCATACACCCCACCAAACATATTCAGCATTCCTTCTCTGCTACCCCCAACACTATCACACAGATCCAGCATGCCTTTCTACTACCCCCACCATTGATATAACCCACACACATGATATATATTATCCTTCAGGGGAAAGAGTGTGGCAGTGGTTAAAGCTACAACCTCAGTACCTTGGGGTTGTGGGCTCAAACCCATGCTACACCTTGTGACCCTGGGCAAGTCACTTAATTCCCCCATTGCCCCAGGTACATTAGATAGATTGTGAACCCACCGGCACAGACAGGGAAAAATGCTTGAGTATCTAAATAAATTCATGTAAACCGTTCTGAGCTCTCCTGGGAGAATGGTATAGAAATTTGAATAAATAAATAAATATTGGCAAGTTCACCAAAATAAAATGTGTTTTCATAAATCACTCATCCTTCCTATCCAAGGGAATGTTTTATTTAGGAATTGGTATTTCTCAATCCACAATCACTCCTGCTTTCCTTTTACCAAAAAAAAGTAAGCAATTAGAATTTGTCACCAACTCTCTTCATATGTCTCAGCTAAGCTTCCTTCTTGAAAAAAAACCCTGAACATCAGGGTTTTAAGTGTCTCCAGGTCTGTCTCTAGGAGCAAATTTCATGCAGGCATGCCTTCCTCTTAATGTACACAGTCAGCACAATCACCCACCCAGAACATTTAGGGCCTTGCCATTAACGATTGTTGCTAAACCAGTTCCAGCCAGTTTAGCATGCCAGTATTTTACTAGCCGATTTCATAACAGTTCACTGTGGTCTTTTCTGAGCTTCCTAGCAGTCTCCACCGTTGCCATGCAAATGTAGTACAATGAGGTCATTAATATTAAAAAGGTAGTAAATTGGACTCATTAATATTTAAATGAGCACTTGTGGGCAAAGTTTTCTGGCGGGGTCTGAGCTACTGAGCTGTCATAGCCTTACTTTATCCCAGGACAAGCAGGCAGCCTATTCTCACATGTGGGTGATGTCATCCACGGAGCCCAGATGCGGACAGCCTCGCAAGCAGACTTGCTTGTAGAAAACTTCAGAAGTTTCGGGTCTGCCGCACCGCACATGCGTGAGTACCTTCCCCCCCAGCACAGGGCACGTCTCCTCAGTTCTCAGTTTTCCATGGAGCCGAGAAGTCCGTCTTTGACATTCTGCACTGAACTTAGTTTGCTTTGTGCCTTCTCTCACCGCGGCTCGTGTTTTATTTTCTTATTACCGTGTCACTGTGTTTTTTCTTTTGATTCTTTAAAAAAAGTTTTATTTTCATCGACTGACTGGCGGGGCCTGCCGCATGCCCTCAGCCTGCAGGCTTCGATTTTGCGGCAGCTATCTTTCCTTCTATGTCCCGGCCGGTCACGGGCTTCCAGAAGTGTAGCCAGTGTCAGCGTGTGATCTCCCTCACTGACCCACACCGCTGGTGTCTTTAGTGCCTGGGGCCTGACTATTGCCCAGAGTCATGCATTCGCTGTGCTGCCCTTCAACCTCGAGCCCTCAAACGTCATCGAGTTCAAGTGGAGAAGATTTTTAGTATGCTATACCCTCGACCTCCAACTTGGTCAAGCCTGCTGCGGGGTGTCCTCCTGCCTCCACAACTACGACCTCGAGTCTCATCAGACCTTCCTCATTTGGAACTTTCTTGACCTCGAGTAAATCTGCCAAGTAATCTTCTGAGCTTCCCTCAGGTCAGATACCTCAACAGATGGTTCCAGCGGTGGTCTTCAAGCTACCCAAGCATCACTCCTCCAAGCTGAAGCATGCTTCCTCTGCCACCTTGGAGCCTTTAGCCTCAGCAAGTGGTCCAGTTTCAGACTCCGATCCACAATTGCAGGCTACCATCCAGACCATTCTAGAGGGGGAATTTGTTCAGTTACTGAGCAAATACAGTCCTGCCTCGACTCTGCTTCCTGCAGTCCAGCCTGGGCACTCAGCAGTCTCACAAAAGGTCGAGTCCTTGCCTGTGCATCGAGCTGAATCTACACACTCTAAGCAAGGAGTCGAGTTTTAGTGAGTGTCTGGTCTGGAATCTACACACTCCATACAAGGAGCCGAGTCTTTAAGAGTGCTTTGAGATTCCACTGAGTCTATGGGGTTTCGATCTACAGCTTCCAAACCTATACCCTCTCTAAAGGCATTGACCGTTTCAAGACACATTGCGAAGTCTCAACCTAATACGAGACCTGTTTCCAGGTAGCACTCTCGTTGCCGGTCGAGGCATTCATCAAGGCGCAGGTCCTCTTCCAGAGAGAAGCCTACCTCATCCAGGCTTTCCAGCTTTTCGAGGCCTCCAACTCCTCAATCGAGCACACCGATCGCAGAACCTGAGGACTCAGTTGATTCCAGTGCCTCGTCCCAGTCTGTCTATTCGTTTTCCACTCGAGGCACCTTGAGGTCATCGAGTCTCTCTCGAGGCCATGCTCTGGCAGATCAATTGTCCTTATTTCCTCATTCCTCCGTCAGATTGCTGAGGACCTGCACCTTAAATTGGACGCTGGATTGAAGTACTCTAAGGAGTATTTAGAGGAAATGAGTATGCCTTGACCTCCTGTAGAGTCTCTCAAGCTTCCTCTTAACTGGCTTCTGTCTCAGATTTTCAAACGAAACCTGGAGACTCCTTATACTTTCCCTGTTGTTCCAGGCAAGTTGGAATCGAGGTATAGAACTGTACATTGCAAGGGCTTTGAGAACTCTCAACTATCTCATCAATCCCTTCTTGTGGAATCTTCATTGAAGAGGAGTCATCCTTCCAGGGTTTATGCTACCGTACCTCCTGAAAGAGAGGGCAGGACCATGGACAAGTTTGGCCGTCGTCTTTATCAAAATTCGATGATGGCCTCCAGGGTTTTAAATTATAATTTTATCTTTACTACTTATTTCAAGTATTTCAAGTGGTTTCTCTAAAGACCTTGGTCAACACAGGCTTTTAGAGTTTCAGCAAGTCATTGCCACTTTGGCACAACTCAGGCTGCATCTTCTGCAATCAACTTATGATGCTTTTGAACTTTCCTCTAGGGTCACTGAATTCTCGATAGCAATGTGCCGTCAGGCCTGTCTGTGCACTTTCGATATGGATCCCAATCAATCTTCAGGATCATTTGGATAATATTCCTTGTGAGGGCAATGACATCGTTGATGAATCCATAGAGGCTGCCACCAAGAAGTTGTCTGAGCATGAGAAACCTTTTGCTTCCATTGTCAGACCAAAGCCTAAGCCAGCTCCTGCAAAGCCTTCTCAACTTCTTCCATCCTATCTGAGACGTTATCCTCCGAGGGCAGCTCCTTACACTCGAGCACCCCTCAAGAAACCACAACAGCTGAAGCAACAGAAACCTCAGCCTCCTGCTACACTTAAGGTTTCTCAGCCTTTTTGACTGTCTCATACAGAGCATATCATCCATCGTTTTGCCTCTGTCTTCCCCTCTTCCCATAGGAGGTTGTCTCCATCATTTTTGCCATCGATGGGAGACCATTACATCCGACCTCTGGGTGTTGTCAATAATCAGAGAAGGATACTCTCTTCATTTCTCTCAGATCCATCAGAGCTTCCTCCAAGAGAGTATCCTTCCAATCCATCCCAGACTGCCCTTCTTCTTCAGGAAGCTCAAGCTCTGCTTCGTCTCCGTGCCATTGAGGAAGTTCTCTTGGAACAGCAGAGCAGGGGGTTTTACTCCCGTTACTTCCTAGTTCCGAAGAAGACGGGCAATCTGCAGCCTATTCTGCATCTCAGGGCCCTCAACAAATTTTTGGTAAAAGAAAAATTTTGCATGTTGTCCCTGACATCCTTTATCCCCTTCTAGATCAGAATGATTGGTTATGTTCTCTAGACCTCAAGGAAGCTTACACTCATATTCCCATTCATCCAGCCTCCCGTCAGTACCTCAGATTTCGAGTGGGGAATCTGCATTTTCAATACAGATAATACCCTTCGGCCTGGCATCTCCCAGAGTGTTCACAAAGTACCTAGTGGTGGTAGCAGCAGCTCTAAGGAACCATGGTCTTCAGGTGTTCCCCTATCTGGACGACTGGCTCATCAACGATTCAACATCTCAGGGGGTTGTTGTAGCAACCCAACGGACTACGTGGTTCCTACAAAACTTGGAATTCGAAATCAACTTTCCCAAATCCCACCTTCAGGCCTCTCAGAATCTACAGTTCATCTGAGCTATCCTGCACACTATCCAGTTCAGCTGAAGCAAACAAAAAAGAACAAATAAGTCTGCAGTGAAAAATACGAAAGCAAAACAAAGAAAACTGCAGGTTAAATTTATTATATCAAATAGTTAAATACGGTTAACAGAACCACCTTAAAACAAACCAAGGGACCCAACACGGTCCGTGTTTCGGTTAACACGCCTTCATCAGGGGTCCCAGTTTGGTAAGGGATCAATTAAAACTGCAAATAAAAGAACTATAGCCTGTAAACCAACAGACGCCGTGAAGTAGTCTGTGTGACTCCTACGTAGCATGGCATCTGTTGGTTTATAGATGTTGGTTTACAGATGTTTCAGACGCCCCCTCATCAGAAGGTTCTCACGACAGATTCCTCAACCTACGCTGGGGGGGGGGGCTTACCTTAACGGTCTCCGTACTCAAGGCCATTGGTTCAGCATGGATCTTCAGTGTCATATCAATCTGTTGGAACTCAGAGTGGTCTTCAATGCTCTCAAAGCTTTTCAACATCTTCTTCATGACCAGGTAGTCCTCATTCGAACGGACAACCATGTTACCATGTATTATGTCAACAAACAGCGAGGTTTGTTTTAAATTAAAGTACAGCTTCAACAGCATTTCTTTATCCTGTAGGAACACAAGAGAGACATAGAAACATAGAAACATAGAAGATGACGGCAGAAAAGGGCTACAGCCTATCAAGTCTGCCCACTCTGCTTACCCACCCCCTGTCTATGCCCTAATGACCCAATTTCCTTATCTTGACCCTCGTAGGGATCCCACATGGGTATCCCATTTATTCTTAAAGTCTGGCACGCTGTCTGCCTCGATCACCTGCACTGGAAGCTTGTTCCAATGATCAACCACTCTCTCTGTGAAGAAATACTTTCTGGTGTCGCCATGAAATTTTCCGCCCCTGAGTTTGAGCGGGTGCCCTCTTGTGGCCGAGGGTCCCTTGAGAAAGAAAATATCATCTTCCACTTCGACACGTCCCGTGAGGTACTTAAATGTTTCGATCATGTCTCCCCTCTTCCTACGTTCCTCAAGAGTGTAGAGCTGCAATTTGTTCAGTCTATCTTCGTACGAGAGACCCTTGAGCCCCGAGATCATCCTGGTGGCCGTCCGTTGAACCGATTCAATTCTGCGCACATCTTTACTGTAATGTGGCCTCCAGAATTGCACACAGTACTCCAGATGAGGTCTCACCATGGCCCTGTACAACGGCATTATGACTTCAGGCTTTCGGCTGACGAAACTTCTATTGATACAACCCAATATCTGCCTTGCCTTAGATGAAGCCTTCTCCACTTGATTGGCAGTTTTCATGTCTGCACTAATGATTACTCCTAAATCTCGTTCTGCTGAAGTCCTAGTTAAAGTTTCTCCGTTCAAGAAGTACGTCCTGCATGGATTTCCGCTTCCGAGGTGCATGACCTTACATTTCTTAGCATTGAAGCCTAGCTGCCAGGTTGAGGACCAACTTTCCAATGTAAGCAGGTCCTGCGCCATATAATTCTGTAAACTGCATTCACTTACTATATTACATAGTTTGGCATCATCAGCGACCAACAATGGCATCATCGGGAGACCAACAATGTCTCCCGTCCCTGAATTTCAATATCAGATCATCGCAATATAGCGGAAACATCTAATTGTGTATTTTCAGCTACTACAGTTTTCCCCTTTTGCATTTGTTTTAAATAGTATATCCTTTGTAATGGGGGAATGTTTGCTTCCGGAACCTTTAAAATTGTTACCATACTTGGGTGATAGGGTATATATATTTCCAGATGTCTCAAAATGGACACAACCCAGAAGGAAAGAATTTTTATTATTGCATCAAAAAAAACCCCAAGCAAACAGGGAGGAACTGGATCTTTCCCTCTTTGCCAAGAAGCTCTGAAGGTTTGGGATTGGGCAATTCTTCACAACACCTTCCTGAAAGCTGTCTACATTATTATTATATTTTTTTTTTTTTGGTAGTCTTGCCATTTTTTTACAGCATGAAGGAAATTTTCTGGTAACAAACAGGAACCATGTTCATTTTTTTAAAAAAATTTCAAAATAATTTCTTAAACAAGACAAAGGAGAGAAAAACTGTCTGGCGGACAAGTTGAGTCGTCTTCTGCAACCTTGTGAATGGACTTTCAATTCCTTACCTCTTCATCACATTTTTTCTCAGTGGGGAACTCTTCAGATCTCTTTGCATCTCCCCACAACCACAAACTGCCTCAGTTCTGCTCCAGGATGTACTCTCCTCATCGCCTCGAGGCAGATGCTTTTCTATTGGTATAGACAAATCTCTTCCTGTATGAATTTTCTCCATTTTCTCTCATTCTCAAAAGACTCTTGTCAAGCTCAAGAACGATCATGCCACCATGATTCTGATAGCTCCTCGGTGGCCCAGGCAATCTTAGTGCTCTCTTCTACTTCAACTCAGCAACAGGGAGCTTTACCTTCTACCAGTTTTCTGTCTCTGTTTACACAGAGGTGGACTTGTTGCCATTACAGTTGTTTTGTCTGTTTACACAGAGTCAAGGATCTCTACTTCATCCCAATCTGCAGTTTCTACACTTGACAGCTTGGTACCTTTCAACATAACTCCTCCAGTTTTCTCAACCTGTTAGAGACATTTTAGAGGCTTCCAGAAAGCCTACCACTGGACAATGCTACCACCAAAAATGGACTAGATTTTTACGTGGTGCATCTCTCACAACAAGGAGCCTCAAGTTATCTCCTTGTCTTCCGTCTTGGATTATCTTTTGCACTTGTCTATCTCTTGCCTCAAGTCTCCCATCCATTTGAGTCCATCTCAGTGCAATTGCGACTTTCCATCAGCCTATCGAAGGGAAACCCCTTTCTGCTCATCCAGTGGTTTCCAAATTTATGAAAGGACTTTTCAGTGTTAAATCTCCTCTCATACCACCTGCAGTGGTTTGGGATCTCAGTGTTGTTCTTGTATGTCTTAGGCTATGAAGAGTCTGCAGCCAGGCTGAACGAAGAACCAGCCATGCCGAGCCCCAAAAGCAATGAGGGGCTAGCTGAGCATCTGATCACCTGCTTCTGTGGGGGGAAAGCTAAGCTAGTCGCTATAGCCCCCCAGCAGCGCCATGCAGCACAAGGACGCTCTAAAAGAGCTAAATTTGCGCAATCCTGGCATGAATTCATGTGAGGAGACCCTAAGGACTCCATCCCAGCAGTTTTCCAGGCAAAATTTGAAGTTTTGAAGAAGCAGGGAGAAGGAAAAAAAAAAATCGCTAAAAATCCAAGATGGCTACCAGCACCGAATTTACACCAAACACACAATATTTCTTACACTTCCCAAAGTCCTAAAACAATGAATTTAGGATTTTTCAGAAGGGGGAACACAAGGGAACATGCAGAAACTCAGAAAACCCCACTTTTTTTACTTTCCCCGATGTCTCTCACAAGCTGTCAGCTCCTTATACTCAATGACCTGAGACACTGGACTCCATCTGCTCAAAATGTTGAGAATGCTTTCACAAAGTTGATCTTTGGGCTGCCGGTCAGACTCACTGTCTGACTATGCATCCACCCCAGCGGCCCACCAGAGGAGCAAAAACGCAGCCAGCACGCTGCAGAACACCGCTGAGTCTCCTAAATGGGCCTAACAGTCTGCGCTCGACCCCTGCTTAACAGAAGGTGAGACTACTTCAGGGACGGCCTTAAGCTCCAAGGAAAACTATGCAGACTGGCTAACAGGTACCCAAAAGGGATCGGCCTGTCAGCTACAGACCAAAGTCTGAATTCTCAAGCAGACAGAGCTCCAAATTTGCTTCAAACATGAAAATACACGCAAAAAGGGAAACTACATCGAATTTAAAACAATAAAATGAGGAGAGCAGAACACACACAGCTGCAGCCAATGCATGCAGAAGGAAAGACTGTAGAGGGCACTAAACTGATTGGTGAAGTACTACAGAGGCAGAGTGAAAAATCTGGAGTAGATTCCTTCTGCACAGCGTGTGAGTATGCGGAAATAGCACAGTTACTTACCGTAACAGGTGTTATCCAGGGACAGCAGGCAGCTATTCTCACATATGGGTGACGTCACCGACGGAGCCTCGATGCAGAAGCCTCGCAAGCAGACTTGCTTGAAGAAACTAGAAGTTTCAAGTTAGCCGCACCGCACGTGCGCGAGTGCCTTCCCGCCCAGCACAGGGAGCATCTCCTCAGTTCAGATAGCTAGCAGAGAAGCCAACCAGGGGAGGTGAGTGGGTTGTGAGAAAAACTTGAGGAGCAGATCTGTGTGGTTTGGTGCGCTCTAAGTAGAAGGCCAAAGAACGTTTACAGTCCAGAGTATGAAGAGCTGATTCTCAAGGATGAGAATGAGGCCTTGGAAAAAACAATGGAAGTACAATGGATTGATCGAGATGAAATTCAGAAACCACTTTAGGTAAGAATTTAGAATGAGTATGAAGGACCACCTTGTCATAATGGAAAACTTTGAAAGGTGGATCAGCAACTAAAGCTTGCAGCTCACTGACTCTTCGAGCAGATGTGAGTGCAATGAGAAATACCACTTTCCAAGTGAGATATTTCAGATGAGCCAAATCCATTGGTTCAAAAGGAGGCTTCATCAATTGAGCAAGAACAACATTGAGATCCCAAACCACTGGAGGTGGTTTGAGAGGAGGTTTAACACTAAGAAGTCCTTTCATAAATTTGGAAACCACTGGATGAGCAGAAAGGGGTTTCCCTTCAATAGGCTGATGGAAAGCCACAATTGCACTGAGATGGACTCAAATGGATGTAGACTTGAGGCAAGAGATAGACAAGTGCAAAAGATAATCCAAGACGGAAGACAAGAAGGTAGCTTGAGACTCCTTGTTGTGAGAGATGCACCACGTAAAAAATCTAAATGGTGATAAAACAACTGCAGACAGTACAAAACACAGCCCTCAGACTGATCTACTCACTAAGCAAATATGACCACATCACCACCGCATACCTAGACTCACACTGGCTCCCTACACAAGCGAGAATATTGTTCAAATTTTTCTGTACATTATTCAAAGTAATGAACGACACTGTCCCCTCCTTCCTAACCGATCATTACAGATTCATTACTTTCAACAGGATACTTTGTTTAAACCTATTGTTATAGGTGCCTCTACTTCACATAAGTGGGTGCCTGTCGGTGCTTGGGTACTGACTTTAGAGGGCATTAAACCGATCAATGAAGTATTACAGAGGCAGAGTGAAAAATCCAGAGTGGATTCCTTCTGCAGAGTATCCAATATTTATTTCTTTCTGCCTCCTGCATGCTTCCTCTTCTCCAGACCTCATTCCATTCTCCAACCAACATCTCTGTCCCTCCATGAGTCAAACTTTTTCTTCCTCTCTCCCTACCCCCCTTTCTTTCTTTCTTTTTTGCTTTCGGGGGAGGGGGAGGCTTGTGGGCCCGGCGTTTGTAAGCGCTTTGCGGGCGATACTCGCGTTGCCTTTGCGTTCTGTTCTCCCTGCTTCCCAACGCCAGGCCAGGCACGTACAAGCACCGGGCCCACAAGCCTTCCTCAACCCCCCCCTCCCCGAAAGAGAAAGAAAGATCTTTGCGATCTACTGGTTGATTACAATCGACCTTTTGGGCACCCCTGGTCTAGAATGTCTCACCTAACTACTGGAAAATAACTTTCCAGAGTAAGTACATAATCTCTTTTTTGAAGTTCTGTTTAGACATGGAAACCTGTAAAAATAAAGTGTGCCCATTTTTGGTTTACTAGTTAAACTGGTGACTAGTTGAGCACTATGTAAACATAAAAATTTGTTTCCTTTTATTTTCAGTGGATGTATTTCATGTTTTAGTTATAAATTTATAGAGCCTTTCACTGCGGGCTGGCAAGGAATTGAATGAGCATCACTTGATAAAAGGAGCATTTAGTTCATTGAATAATACTAAAATTTTCATACTGCTAAACTTTCTAAATGGGGCTTAGTTTAAAAAAAAAAAAAACAACTGTATTGCATTTTGATTCTGGTTTTTAACTTCTAGGTTACAAGTTATGATGGTGTAACTGGTCTTCCTCTTATACAGTTATGGAGTATGTTGGGAGATGAGGTATGTATAATTATCAGAACTGCAAGCTTTAAATAATTTGCAAGGATAATGCAGCCACACATCTTCTGTAACTTTTAGTGTGGAAAGGCACTCTAGAGAAAAATTTTGTAATCCAATCACCCGCCCCCCCCCCCTCCTTCCTTGATGATGTCATGGCCACTGAGAAGACAGTCTTTTTTTTCTCTTCCGCAGCATGAGTTGAAAGGGTTGCTCTCTCTCTCTTCACTCAGAGAATTTCTTTCTTCAAAACCGCCAAAACTCTTTTCTTCAAAATGGAAAGTGCAAATCTGAAGAACTTTTACAAGGTACCGGAGGGCTCTTCTGCAGTCAGCAGTGCTGCTGTTGATATCCCCATGGATTCAAGTTCAATTTATTTCATATACCACAAATATAAAACCAGAAGGCAAATCTAAGCAGTTTACAATTTAAAATTTTTAAAAAACCAAATTAAATAGGGTAAGAACAGAAAGAAGACAAAACGTAAAGGGAAAACAATTGAGAACGTGGGGAAAGAGGGAATTGGGGTTTACAATAAAAGTAAAAAGGTTGGGGAAAGGGATGAACAATGTGGTAAGGGAGGGAACAAAGAATTTAAATCTGCCCACACAGAAGAAAAGTAGCCATCAGGAGGAAGTAAGTTAAAAGCTAAAGGCCAAAGAGAAGTTGTATACCTTTAATTGTGCCTTGAAGGTTACAAATGATTTCTCTGAACAAAGGTAAAAAGGCAAAGAATTCTAGAAAGTAGAAGCCATAACACAGAATGAAGAATTCCTTTGAAAGTCCAGAAAAAGTTGTCTAAATGAGGAAATGACTAATAATTGCTGTTGTGAGGAATATAAGGTTCTTTGAGGCAAATATGGGACCAGAAGACTATATAAAAACGAGAGAAGACCACTCGAGAGAATCTGGTGGGAAAAGGTATTATATTTAAAGGGGATGCAATATGACACCGGAAGCATGTGTTCTGATCTTAGAAACGGTGAGATGTGATCGAACGTAGAACAGTGATGGAATAATCTCAATGCAGTATTCTGGACTAATTGTAAATAACATAATTGGTATTTGGGAAGTCCAGTGAGAACAGAATTGCAATAATCAAGTTTGCTCAAAACAAGAGAATGTATTAGAATACGGAGTGACCAAAGGGAACAGGCACTAACTCTGCACTTTCCCGCACTTCCCATTCTGGAACCAAGTGTACCTAAAATAAAACTTGTCATAAGGAGAAACCACCTAAACAAAAAAGACCAACTAATTTAAATTCAACTCATCATTCTGACAACTTTATTACCACAGGCTGCTTCTACACAGTCAGTAAGTGGTCACTCCATCATCCTCCGTTCAAACTGCAGAGTTATTTCCTCCTATAAAAAAAATCTTCTCCCTGCAAGGTACAACCTTTCCATCTGCTCAAACATCACAAACCTATGTTTCTGCTCAGCAAGCTTTTCTTCTCCTGTGCCTGCTCCACTTGCACTGACTACACAATATGCAGCACTGCATCTAGTTCATCTTTTTCAAAATATTCTCAAATGCTCTTCACTGCAACAACACCTAAACCCACTTCTCTCGTTCTCTGTGTCTGTGGACAACACTCTCATCCTTCCTGTTTTTTCTGCTTGTAATCTTGGGGTCATCTTTGACTCCTCTCTCCTTCACCGCCCAGATGCAACATATCGCTAAAACCTGCCACTTCTTCCTCTATATAATATTACCAAAATCTGACCCTTCCTCTCTGAGCACACTGCCAATACTTATCCACACCCTCATTACCTCGTGCTTAGATTGCTGCAACTTGCTACTCTCAGGCCTTCTGCTTAGCCATCTCGCTACCTTCCAATCCATTCAGAATTCGGCTACACAACTTATATTCCGGAGAGTCGCTAGGCTCATGTTACTTCTCTCCTAAAGTCACTTCATTGGCTTCCCATCCGTTTCCGAATACAATTCGAACTCCTCTACTGACCTACAAATACACTCACTCTGCTGCCCCTCACTATTATATTACATTACATTAATGTCTTCTATCCCGCCAATACCTTTCAGTTCTAGGCGGTTTACAACAAGAAATTTAGCCTCGGCATTCCCAGGGAGATTACAAGGTTGATAGCTAAAGTATGCGTCGGGATCTGGGAATAGTTGATACGATTTGGATAGATCATTTGACAAATTTCTTGAAGGTAGTATGGTTTTCAGTTCTTTCCTGAATGTTTTGTAGTTGGGCGTCGTGGTCAGCAGATTTGAGAGGTGATGGTGGCTAGTAGACCGTCATATATTTTTTTGCTTTGCATGCTTTTGATTGGGGGGAGGGGGGGTAAAAGCGTGCTTGAGTTCTCCTTGGTCTGGATGTGTTTTTCCAGATTAGGCGGTTGTTCAGATAGCTTGGTCCATTTCCATTTAGGGTTTTGAATAGGGTGCAGTAGAATTTGTGTTGTGTGCGTGCTTGTACTGGGAGCCAGTGTGAGTCTTGGAGGTAATGCGCTTGTATTTTTTCAGAGAGTGTATTAGTCTTAGGGCTGTATTTTGGACTGTTTGTAATTGTTTTAGCATGTTGGTGAGGCATGACAGGTAAAATATGTTACAGTAGTCCAGGAGTCCTAGGATTAGCGCTTGTACTATGAGTTTGAATTGTTCGTTGTTGAAGTATTTTCGGACTTATCTTAAGTTGTGCATGGTTGCAAATGCCTTCTGAACCATTTTGCTGATTTGAAGTTGCATGGTGCAGCCTTTGTCTATCATTATTCCCAGCAGTTTTAGGTTGGGTTGTAAGGGATATGTGATGGAGTTTATTTCTAGGTTTGTTATGGTTGGGGGTTTTGTTTCTTTCTAGAAGTAAGAATTTGGTTTTGTCTTGGTTCAGTTTTAATTTGTGGTCTCTCATCCATTTTGACACTGTTTCTAGTGCAATGTGTAGTTTGTTCGTTGTGTTGGGGGTGGTTTGGTCAAAAGACAGGAGGATGGTGATATCGTCTGCGTAGCTGTATGACGTTATACCTTGTTTGTTTAAGCATGTGCCAAGTGTGGCTATGTAAAAGTTGAAGAGTGTTGGTGATAGTGGGGAGCCTTGGGGGACTCCGTAAGGGTTGTTCCTGGATTCTGCTTGTTCATTGTTTGCTTTTACTCTATATTTTCTTGAGTGGAGGAATCCTTCATACCAATTGTAGACTTTGACTGTGATTCCTATTGCCTCCAGTGTTTGTAGTAGGATGTCATGATCTACTAGGTCGAATGCCGCTGTGAGATCGAGTTGTATGAGTAGCATTTTTTTGCCTTTGCTTAGGTGTTTGGCTGTGTCTAGGAGAGAGACTAGTAGTGTTTTTGTACTGTAGTTGCTTTTGAAGCCTGATTGTAAGGGGTGAAGAATGTTGTAGATTTCTAAGTATTTGGTGAGAAGTTTTGCTACGAGGCCTTCCATTAGTTTGACGTATAGCGGCATTGAAGCCATAGGTCTGTAATTGGATGGCTGATCTGTTGCTCCCTTTGGGTCTTTCAGAATAGGGGTTATGATGATTTTGGCGACTTCTTGTGGAAATTGACCCTCTGTGAGTATGTAACTAATCCACCGCATGAGGTGGGTGCGGAATCTAGTGCTGGCGGCTTTTAACAGGTTTGGGGGATAGTGGTTGAGGTCGCAGGCTGCATGACTGTATTTTTTGTAGAGTTTGTCTAGGTTGTGCTGTTGTGTGTCTAGGAAATCTGACCAGTTTCTGTCTGCTGCGTAGGCCTCGTTTTCTTTAGGTGGTATTGAGATTTCGTCGAGGTGTTTTGGAGTCCTGGTGAAGGTGTTTCTGGCTGTTGATAGTTTGTTTATCCCAGGACAAGCAGGCAGGTATTCTCACATATGGGTGACTTCATTGACGGAGCCTGGATGTGGACGCTCACAAGCAGACTTGCTTGAAGAAACTCGAAGTTTCAAGTCGCCCACACCGCGCATGTGACTTCCCACCCAGCGTAGGGCGCGTCTCCTCAGTTTTCCGCGGAGCTGAGAAGTCTTTCTTTGACTCTCTGCGTTTAACTTCATTACTTTGTGCCTTCTCTGAACTGCGGTTTGTATTTTTTTCCTCACAGATCGCTGTTCTTATTTTTTTATTTCATTTTTAGTTAAAAAAAAAAATTCATTTTCCATCCGTTTTCTGGGACAGGACGCTTGGCCGCAGCTCGAGGGCTTCAATCTTGCGACGACCATGTCTGTCGGAAAGGGCACTGAATCAGCTCCAGCCCTCTCAAATACCAATAGAGGACCGATATCGGCCTGGGCACCCTTCCCAAAAGACACCATAAATCAGGGGTGTCCAATGTCGGTCCTCGAGGGCCGCAGTCCAGTCGGGATTTCCCCAATGAATATGCATTGAAAGCAGTGCATGCACATAGATCTCATGCATATTCATTGGGGAAATCCTGAAAACCCGACTGGATTGCGGCCCTCGAGGACCGACATTGGACACCCCTGCCATAAGTTTTCCAGGTGTTCTGCATTCTATGGCTGTCCCTTACCCCAACCTACTGAGATCATAAAATGCCGAAGCTGCATATATGCAAAAAAAAAAAAAATCACCCCTAAGCCCCGGTTCCCTATCCACCAACTCATCAAATGTAGGTATCTTCCCCCCCTCCCCTATAATCACATCTCAAAAAGTATGTAATCCCCATTCCTCCCAATTTATGAAAGCTCCTCGTTCCTTCCCCATCGGAAATTGCGGTTCCCCTCTAATGGGTGATAAAATAGAAATCCCCCGATATCGCTGGTCTCTACATTTGCACTAAGTGTCGTAGAAAGGGCTTATGCACCTCCCGTAGCCTCTCAAGGTCTGAATAAGAAGCCCATAGCCAGTATTTCAATGTACAGTGTGGGATGTAACTTTGTTCTATCTGGACCCCTGGCTTAAACTCCGCTATAGACCAGTCCAGTAAAAAGCGAAACTGAGCTGCCTGATGATACCAATAAAGGTTCAGTACCGCTCTGCCACCCTCCTCCCTTGTTATCCAAAGCACCTGTTGACTTATACTTGGGTGTTTACCTTGCCAAATAAAGTTCTGAAATTCTCTGTGGAGGGCTTTGAATACCCCCTTAGGTATAGCAATTGGAAGAGTCTGGATCAAAAATAACAGGTGCGGGAGAACATTCATTTTAATCACAGCAATTTGCCCGCACCAGGAAAGCCACAACCCCTGCCATTTCTGTAAATCTGCTCACATTAGGCGCATAATCAATGAATAATTAAGATTATACAATTGAAAAAGATCTCTCAAAATTTGAATACCCAAATACCTAATATGTCCCTGAGCTCTCTGAAAAAGGAAATAATCTGCCAACCTCTGTTCCTCACTGACTGATAAAGTGATACCTAAAAATTCAGATTTATCCATATTAATAGTAAACCTGGACACCCGACTAAAGATATGAAAAACATCCAAAAGGACAGGGGAAGTGAGACCCAGGTCCTAAATATATAATAAAATGTCATCCTCAAAAAGTGCTAGCTTATGTTCCCTCCCTCCAAAATCTAATATCTCCCTATTCCCTAATGAGACATGCCAAAGGCTCTAAATAGATAGCAAAAAGTAATGGGGACAGTAGACACCCCTGTCTGGTACTCTGCGCTATGAGATAGAAATCTGTATAGAACAAATATATTTTAATACAAGCCCGTGGCCCCTCATAAAAGCTCCGAATCCACTTCCCAAACAGGCCTCCCAATCCCATCTTGTCCATAACTGTCCATAAAAATGCCTATCTAACCTTGTCGAATGCTTTCTCAGCATCTGATAATGCCATTTTACGTTTAAGGTGGTGTGAGCCCCAAATCAAATGCAAAGTCCTACAAATATTGTCCCCCACCTAACATAGCTAAATAAACCCAGACTGATATATCCTGTAAGAGTTCTTGTAGAGAACCTCATTAGCATTCTTTTGCTCTGCCTCCCATCTCTCTGGGCTGTCTCTCTACAGGCGAGATGGTAGGAGCCTGTCTTTTCTGCTCATGTTTATTTTTCCATTAAATTTGGGGTGGATTTTTTGCTTATGTTTGCATGGCTTTTCGATGCTACAGAGGATCCTTTCGTACCTTAAAGTGCATACTCTAAGGTCGGAGGTCTGCATCCAAGAAGCAGACTGCCTTGCAGTGCATTCACTTGAGCAGCCTGCACTAACAGTTTGGGAGATCAGGGACCAGTCTCTTGGGAGCAAGGCTTGCCCCAGGTTCTGTCTGCAGTGGGTTGGAGCGCAATCTGAGTTGCTCCATAGTGGGCTTTCCAGGATCAGGGTCTCCCTCTGACTATGCAAATGAGATTCCAGTAGGGATTGAGGTCTTTGTCCGGTCATTGGACCTGAGAGGCAATCTGAAGAGACAAGCGGTTTGGATTCCAGGCTTGTTTGAGTCAGAAGTTCTTCTTGTAAGCTGTCCGCAGCTTCATCACAAGCAGCACACAGCATGGCACAGTATGTAACAGGCTGACAGCCTTTTAAAACAAAATCAGGGGTTTGGTGTCTTTAAAGTGGATTTGGGGGGTTCTGGGGTTAGAACCAGGATTATCAACCTCTAAAATCCCCAAATCACTAGTTTTTTAATCCCAGTGTAGCTCCCAAAGGCCATTTTTGGCGCTAATATTGCTGCAGCGGTGACCATCTTGGATTTTACAATTGGAAAACAAAAGTCTCTTATCTGCCTCAAAACACCTCAATTTTGATCAAAAACGGGTGTGATGAACTCCTCAGATTCAGATACCTTGGATTCATGTCAGGTTTGCACGGGATGGCTTTCTGAGGATCGTCTGTGTCCCACATGCCACGTGGCACATTAGGGGAGGTGGGAGCCGCTCTCTTAGCCTTCCTTAGTTCCTCAGGGGGTATTCGTTTCCATATGGTGTGAGGACCAGGCAAAAAGTCCAGATTTGAGCAAGGGAGCAGTGAAAGTTTGTCCCTGGCAAAGCACAGCCATGCCGCTACCTCAAAACCTCAGAAAAGGAGCTTTAGAGCATTCACAGGGGTCTTGATGTCCTAGGTGGAGGTTTCCCCCAGAATTCATAAATATAATGTTTGAAGCTTACATGATTTTAGAAGGTTCCACATGGAACCCTAGGAGATCTCAGTCATGCTGGGGGTTCTTCCACCTAAGAGCACAATTCCTCATCATTTAAAAGGTTGAGGCAAAGATTTGGAGGGGCCAGGTGCCCTCAATCTTCAGGATCCTGTTCCACAGCAGCTCCCAAGAAGCAATTATGATGCTAAGCCATCAGCCAGGCCTCCACACATCAGGGAGAGGTTATCAGCCTATTAGGAAGCATGGGCAGAGATCGCTCCAGACTGCTGGGTAGTAGATATTATACAGAAGGGGTACAAGCTTGAGTTGTTTTGTCCCATCCTGGACCGTTTTCTGAATTCTCCGGCTGGGAAGTCAGAAAAAGTGGTCAGAGTCTGAGCAGTGGTGCAAAGGCTGCTAGATCTGGAAGTCATAGAGCCCATATCAGAAGAAGATTCGAGCTACAGCAGATACTTGATGTACTTCATAGTACCCAAAAAAGGATCAGAAGACTGGAGACCAATCCTAGGCCTCAAGGTGATCAAAGTGGTCCTTAAGATACCATGTTTCCGGATGGAGACAGTGGGGTCTGTAATTGTTTCAGTGGTGCCTGAAGAATTTCTCGCCTCGCTGAATTTGATGGAGGCTTATCTGTACATTCTCATTTTTTCATAACAGGAAGTTCTTACAATTTAATGTGCTGGAAAAACATTTCATCTCGCATCCACCTTCTTAAAAATCCGGTCCTGATTCACGAACCTGTGGACTAGAACGCTGACAATCGAACTTCTTGCCCTAAAGGATGGTCTTGCCACCACACACCTTCACCAAGGTGATGGTAGTTGTAGCACACCTACACAGAGCTCAGGTATGCAGGTACATTAGTTTATCCCAAGACAAGCAGGCAGCCTAGTCTCGCATGTTGGTGACGTCATCCACGGAACCCGAATGTGGACAGCCTCACAAGCGGACTTCCTTGAAGAAACTCAGAAGTTTCGAGTCAGTCATACCGCGCATGCGCAAGTGCCTTCCCGCCCAGCACAGGGCGCGTCTCCTCAGTTCTCCGCGCTGAACTTAATTCGCTTCGTGCCTTCTCTCACCGTGGTACGTGTTTTATTTCTTTATTACCATGTCGCTGTGCTTCTTTTATTTCGTTTTTGGGAAAATAAAAAGTAGAATTCTTCATTGTTTTTTTGTCAAGTGACGGCAGGCTTTGCCACATGCCTTCAGCCTGCAGGCTTCGATTTTGCGGCGGCTATTTTTCCCTCTATGTCCCAGCCGGTCACGGACTTTAAGAAGTGTAGCCAGTGTCAGCGTGTGATCTCCTTCACTGAACCACACCGCTGGTGCTTTCAGTGTTTAAGGCCTGACCATTGCCCTGAGTCGTGCATTCACTGTGCTACCCTTCAACCTCGAGCCCTTAAACATCGAGTGCAAGTGGAGAAGATTTTAGCTATGGAAACCCCCATTCCGGCCTTGACCTCTGATTTGGTCAAGCCTGCCATGGGGTATCCTGCTTCACCACCTCTGACTCTCATCAGACCTTCCTCGTTTGGAACGTCCTCGAGCTCAAGTAAATCTGCCAAGTCTTCTCCTGAGCTTCCCTCAGGTCAGATACCTCAGCAGATGGTTCCAGCGGTAAGAACATAAGCAATGCCTCCGCTGGGTCAGACCTGGGGTCAATCGTGCCCAGCAGCCGGCTCACGCGGCAGCCCAACAGGTCCAGGACCTGGGTAGTAATCCTCTATCTATACTCTTCTATCCCCTTTTTCAGCAGGAAATTGTCCAACACTTTCTTAAACCCCGGTACCGTACTCTGCCCTATTACATCCTCTGGAAGCGCATTCCAGGTGTCCACCACACGTTGGGTAAAGAAGAACTTCCTAGCATTCGTTTTAAATCTGTCCCCTTTCAATTTTTCTGAATGCCCTCTTGTTCTTTTATTATTTGAAAGTTTGAAGACTCTGTCCCTTTCTACTCTCTCTATGCCCTTGATGATCTTGTAAGTCTCTATCATGTCTCCTCTTCTCCAGGGAAAAGAGACCCAGTTTCTCCAATCTCTCAGCGTATGAAAGGTTTTCCATCCCTTTAATCAGACGTGTCGCTCTCCTCTGAACTCTCTCGAGCAACGCCATGTCCTTCTTAAGGTACGGCGACCAATATTGGACGCAGTACTCCAGATGCGGACGCACCATCGCCCGATACAATGGCAGGATGACTTCTTTCATCCTGGTTGTAATACCCTTCTTGATTATACCTAGCATTCTATTTGCTTTCTTAGCAGCCGCTGCGCACTGTGCCGTCGGCTTCATTGTCATGTCCACCATTACCCCCAAGTCCCTTTCTTGGGTACTCTCATTCAATAACATCCCTCCCATCGTGTAATTGTACCTCGGGTTTCTACTTCCTACATGCAATACTTTACACTTCTCAACGTTGAACTTCATCTGCCATCTCGTCGCCCATTCCCCTAGTTTGTCCAAGTCCCTTTGCAATTCTTCGCAGTCCTCCTTTGTCCGAGCTCCATTAAATAGTTTAGTGTCATCTGCAAATTTTATTATCTCACACTTCGTCCCTGTTTCTAGATCATTTATGAATATATTAAATAGCATTGGCCCGAGCACCGAGCCCTGCGGAACACCACTCGTGACCTTCCTCCAGTCCGAGTAGTGGCCCTTCACCCCTACCCTCTGTTTCCTACCCTCTAACCAATTTCTGATCCATCTATGCATGTCTCCGTCCACCCCATGGTTCTTCAGTTTCCGGAGTAGACGTTCATGAGGCACCTTGTCAAAGGCTTTCTGGAAATCTAGGTATAATGAGGTCTATGGGGTCTCCTCTGTCCATCTGTTTGTTAATTCCCTCAAAGAAGTGCAATAAGTTAGTCAGGCATGATCTCCCCTTGCAGAATCCATGTTAGCTGGTTATCAGAAGTTTGTTTTTTTCAAAATGTTCATCGATGTTTTCTTTTATCAGTGCTTCCGCCATTTTGCCTGGAACCGAGGTCAGACTTACCGGTCTGTAGTTTCCCGGATCACCTCTTGATCCCTTTTTAAAGATGGGTGTAACGTTGGCTATCTTCCAATCCTCCGGGATCATGCCTGTTTTCAGGGATAGATTGCAAATTTGCTGTAGTAGTTCCGCTATTTCCTCCTTTAGTTCCTTCAGAACTCATGGATGGATTCCGTCCGGACCCGGGGATTTGTCAGTTTTTAGTTTTTCTATCTGCCTGCGCACATCTTCAAGGCTCACTTCCATGGATGTTAACTTTTGTGTTTGATTTCCATTGAAGATTTGCTCAGGTTCCGGTATGTTGGTTGTGTCCTCGCTTGTAAATACAGACGAAAAGAACATGTTAAGTCTTTCTGCGACCTCTTTTTCCTCCTTCATCACTCCCTTCCTGTTTCCGTCGTCCAGCAGTCCCACCTCCTCCCTAGCCGGCTGCTTCCCTTTAACATATCTAAAGAACGGTTTGAAATTTCGTGCTACCCTGGCTAATCTCTCTTCATAATCTTTCTTGGCTTTTCGAACCACACGGTGACGTTCTTTTTGATACCTCCTGTGCTCTTTCCAGTTTTCCTCAGTTTTGTCTTTTTTCCATTTTCTGAATGAATTTCTCTTATTGCCTATCGCTTCCTTCACTATTTTAGTTATCCACGCCAGGTCTTTTGTTCGACTCTTTTTGCACCCTTTTCTGAAATCTGGGGATATACAGATTTTGTGCCTCGCTCACTGTGTCCTTGAAAAAAGACCAGGCATGTTCTAACGTTTGCCATTTTTTGGAAGTGTTCCTAAGTTTCTTCTTTACCATTCCCCTCATTGCTTCGTAGTTTCCTTTCCTGAAGTTAAAAGTTGTTGCTAAGGTTCTCTTTCCTTTCGGCATTCCTACCTCAACCTTGAACTTGATCATATTATGATCGCTGCTTCCCAACAGTCCCACTACTTCCACTTCCTTTGCAGGTCCCCTTAGTCCATTTAGGATTAGATCCAGAGTGGCATTTCCTCTCATCGGTTCCCTAACAAGCTGCTCCATGAAGCAATCTTGTATAGCCTCCAGGAATTCTGTCTCCCTAGCGCATCTTGAGCTTCCAAGACTCCAGTCTATCCCGGGGTAGTTGAAGTCCCTCATAATAACCGTGTTTCCACTTTTGCATTCTCACTTCATCTCGGCTTCCATTTCCTCATTGATATCTTTGGTTTATCCGAGTGGACAGTAGTATAGGCCTATCTTTATTTCGGGCCCTTTCCTTCCCGATATTTTAACCCATAGCGATTCTAGCTTGTTGGTCATCTCTGTTGTGTCCATTCTTTTCGATTGTATGCTTTCTTTTATGTATAGTGCTATTCCACCGTCTTTCTGTCCTGACCTGTCCTGGCGATAGAGCTTGTACCCTGGCAGTGCTGTATCCCATATGCTTTCCTCATTCCACCATGTTTCAGAGATTCCAATGATGTCTATGAACCTCCGCATTGGCCATGGCTTCTAATTCCCCCATTTTGTTTCTTAGGCTCCTTGCATTAGTATATGTGCAATTTAGCTCCTGGTATTTTGTTGCCTTCATTTCCTTTCTCTGTGCTTCGGTCTTTAGTTTCTTCTCTTTTATTATATTCCTTCTAACCTCCTCTTCTGGGTTAGTCGACTCCTGTAATTTGTCCATTGTTTCTTCCCAGCCTTTTTTCCCCTTGGTATCTTCATGGGATACCTTCTTCCGAATCGTTGACGCTTGGTCGACTGTCGGCTTTCCCCTTCTTCTTAGTTTAAAGCCTATTCTATTCCTCTCCTGACGTTGTTTGCTAGAAGTCTTGTTCCCGCCGTGCTCAGATGCAGTCCATCTCTCCTGTAGAGCTTGCTCTTGCCCCAGAACGGTGTCCAGTTCCTCACGAAGTAGAACCCTTCTTCCTCACACCATTTCCTCATCCACGCATTTATTGATTGTAGTTCCTCCTGCCTTTTCACATCTGCCCTCGGTACTGGTAGGATCTCTGAAAACGCTATCTTCTGGGTCCTCATCTTCAGCTTCCTTCCCAGCATCTTGAACTGTTCTATCAGCATGCTTCTTCTGTAGTCTCTTCTGCTGACATCGTTCGTCCCGATGTGGATCATTACTGCAGTCTCTTCCGTCTCCGTTCCTTCCAGGATCTTTCCAATTTTGTCCACGATGTCCTTGGTTCTCGGTATATCCCGCGCAGGAAAACATCCCTCCCCTTTAGAACCACAGAACTCTGGAACAACCTCACATCCCCGCTCAGAAATTCAAACTCCCTCTAATTCTTCCGCAAACACCTGAAAACTTGGCTCTTTTCAAAAATCTAACACTTCCTGCTCTCTGGGACCCTTGTCCCTCTCTTTCTTCTTGTTCCTTTCCTATAACCCTTCATTGGAGTTCCTTTCTTCCTAACTCTGTAAACTGTGCCGAGCTCTACGCTTGTGGAGATGGCGCGGTATACAAACCTAAGGTTTAGTTTAGTTTATAAAGTCATAAATTAACATGTATTTATATTGAAATTAAATAAAGATGACCAGGGAAGATTTAGAAGTGAATAGTTTTTTGAGATTTGCAATTATATTGTAAGTCACTTTTACGAATCAGCCCTGAGATGTAGTATCCCATCGTGTTCTCATTATAATGTCTTTGGTAGTGGCTTTCGAAGTCCAGTATATCCTGGGGGAATTGCTCACCTTCCTCCTGTGAATATTCTCCCTTGTTATGATTGAATGTCTCAAGATGAGCATCAAGGACATGAACTTTGTGAGACATCCTATAGCCCATTTTCCTTTAATTCCTCACCAGATTCTCAACCAACCTCATGTAGTTTTTGACCTTGAGATTGCCCCGGAAGCCCTGTGACAAAGCTGTTCCAAGTCGCTTTCTCCTTCCTAGTTAGTTTCTTGGGAAATTCTTTGCACTCCAGGATCTTCTTTATCTGTGGTCTGACTAAGACACTAGATTTGACCTTTGCCTTACTTGAAGATTGCCAACTCCTTATCTAGAACTCTGACAAATTGTCTCAGTGGTGGTATCAGCACCTTCCAGTTGTTCTATTTGATGTTTTCTCCTCCAGAGAGCTTGGTACACTGTGGCCAGTCCTGCTTTTGGTAGTGTACCTTTGTGTCCCTGCTAAACCAAAGGCAAAGGTAGCAAAGGAAACTTGGTCAAACTGCCTTGCAGACCCATTAGGAATGCCACCATTTTGAAGTCTCCAATGATCTCCAAGCCATACTCATTATACTTCAAGGCGCCTAGTAAGGTCCTAATGCTGTTGTAATTCTCTTTGAGGTACACTACATGAGCCAGTGGAAAAGATGGGTACTTGTTCCCATTATGGAGTAGCATGAGTTTGATGCTCCTGAATGAGGTGTCAATGAAGAAGCACCATTCTTTCGAGTTACAGGCGATTGTATAAATATAATATAATATAGTAAAACAAAGGACATTGGTTAGTTTTCAGCTGACAGCATATTCTCATATGTGGGTGACATCATCCATGGAAACCCCGGTACGGACAGCTTTAAAAGTGCATTTCCACTTTTAAGAACTTAAGAAAGTTTGCGAACTGCCCACACTGCGCATGCGTGAGTGCCTTCCAGCCTGACGCAGTCTTGCAGCTCCTCAGTTCTTAGTTTTCCGCAGAGCTTAGAAGTCGTGTGTCTGAATGTTGTTCATTTTTTTGCCATTTGCCTTCCCACACACTTGTTTTTTATCTTTTGTTCTTAACTTATTTTTAAGTTTACCTCTTTTTATAAAAAGAAAGAGGAACATTTTCGTTCTCTTTTTTTCTCGGGGGCTTCGGCCACCGAGGCCTTCATTTTTCCTCAGCCACTGAAGTCGATTTGGCTGACGCAGTCTTTTTAACCATTCCAGGCCGCTAACGGGCTAAAAAAAAGTGCTGCAGGTGCCGAAGGCCAATCTCTCTTCCCGACAGTTGGTGCTTCCAGTCCCTTATCCCAGAATAACAGGTGGAACTTATGCCCGGTTTCTACCCTGCAAAAATGTGATAACCAGCCGGAAACTTCAACAGGCAAGATTGTTTGGAACCAGCATGAGCATCGATCAAACCTCGCAACCTTCGTCAGGAGACATCTCTCTGTCTGATAAGCAATTCAGAGGCCGCCAGCTTTCCCAACTGGCGTTGCAGGTCACTTTTGCATCAAGTCTCTTGATGCTGACCAAGCTTGCACGGGGTGGTGAATGGCCTTTACCCCTGTCCCCATGGCAACTACTGTTTTTCTCTCCCTGTTTTGACGGGTTACCCGCTGCTAACCATGTCATTCTCTAGTACCAGCCCAACCTAAGTACATGGTTACCAGGTCCTAGGATACCGCAGCTGGTTCTCCAGAGCAACATCGACGTTCCATGTCTAGGTATTGATCCTCTCACCACTGGTCTAGTTCTTCATCGACAGTCCAATGAGCATCGTTCCTCCTCGTGTGCTTCGAAGAGAACATCGCTCTCTCAAGTTCTTCGAAGAGAAAAACAGCTTCACATCATACCTTTCATCGGACCAGTACCATACTCGAAGTAAGCAAAGGCCTTCACATCCCTATGATTGCCAGTCTGAGTCAACTGAGGACTACTTTGAGTCTACAACATAGGCTTACGGCACTCCTTTGGAAAAGTCTCCACACAAATGTCCATAAAGAGCTACCACTCGAGCTAGAAGCTGATTCTGCCTACAGTGCTGAATTATTGGAGGACTTGCATTATGATCAGCCTCCTAAAAATATTACACAATAAGAGGGCTGTTTGAGACCAGAAATCATTTTGGTGCTTACCAAACAGGCACCCCTCATGCCAGCTGCTGAACTTCAGAGCTGGGAGGAGGGGTCCTTTTTCCTCTCATAAGGAACACCAAGCCATGGCAGCTAGAGGGCTGTTTGAGACCAGAAATCATCTTGGTGCTTACCAAACAGGCATCCCCGCAGCCAGCTGCTGAACTTCAAAGCCAGGAGGAGAGGTCATTTCTCCTCTCATAAGGCACATCAAGAAGTGGTGCCTAAGAGGAGCAGAGACCCCTGGCTGAAGAATGGGGAAAAGAAAAGCAAAAATGTTCATCTTCTTCGACAACAGGTCTGATGGATCGTCATTTGTGTTCTGTTTCTAATTTGAGTGCAACTTCTGATCCCAAGTATCAATTGGAGTCTTCTGCTGCCTCATTATCCCTAGGCGAACAGTCACCACCAATTTTGTTTAAACTTTCAACAGAGTGTTGAATCGGCTCCCCAAGTGGAGAAAAAAATCTCTCTGTAAAATCTTTTGAATTGGATCCTCTAATACAGGGGTCTCAAAGTCCCTCCTTGAGGCCCGCAATCCAGTCGGGTTTTCAGGATTTCCCCAATGAATATGCATGAGATCTATGTGCATGCACTGCTTTCAATGCATATTCATTGGGGAAATCCTGAAAACCCGACTGGATTGCGGCCCTCGAGGAGGGACTTTGAGATCCCTGCTCTAATACAACCTAGGGAAAATCTAAATCCTTAATTATTTCTCCTGTACAAATGTCTTCAGGATCAGGGTCTAGTCCTGTTCCTGAAGGGAAAGTGATTACTTTGTAGGATGTTTAGATGGTAACTGGTATTGAAATTCAACTTCAAGGTACTGTATCTAACTTTTGTCAATTTACCTCAGAAATAACTTCAAAGGTAACTGATCATGAGACTCAATTGATTTTAATGGGAAATAGATTAGATAAAACAGAAACATCTGTAACTAATTCAGGGTTTAGCAACATCAAATATTAAGGATAGTATTTCTCTACATTCTCAAATGGAAAAAATGGAAAATTTAATGAGATCTAGGAATCTTCAATTTCTAAATTTTCCCATTTACCACTACTTGTCACCACTGGAGCTCCTAAGGATGTATATGAGAGACAGAATGTTAGGAATGATAAAGAAGGGGATCACAAACAGATCGGAGAAGGTTATCATGCCGCTGTACAGGGCCATGGTGCGCCCTCACCTGGAGTACTGCATCCAGCACTGGTCACCGTACATGAAGAAGGACACGGTACTACTCGAAAGGGTCCAGAGAAGAGCGACTAAGATGGTTAAGAGGCTGGAGGAGTTGCCGTACAGAGAAAGATTAGAGAAACTGGGCCTTTTCTCCCTCAAACAGAGGAGATTGAGAGGGGACATGATCGAAACATTCAAGGTACTGAAGGGAATAGACTTAGTAGATAAAGACAGGTTGTTTACCCTCTCCAAGGTAGGGAGAACGAGAGGGCACTCTCTAAAATTGAAAGGGGATAGATTCCATACGAACGTAAGGAAGTTCTTCTTCACTCAGAGAGTGGTAGAAAACTGGAACACTCTTCCAGAGTATGTTGTAGGGGAAAACACCCTCCAGGGATTCAAGACAAAGAAGACAAGTTCCTGCTGAACCAGAACGAATGCAGGTTAGGGCTGGTCTCAGGGCGCTGCTGGGCACGATGGACCACTGGTCTGACCCAACAGCGGCAATTCTTATGTTCTTACATTTTACAATATGATCAGATAGATACATTTTTACCAGATAACATCTATTATGTCGCTAGGAGTTCCAAGATGTTAGCTGAGGAAGGTGGGCTGCATCAGCTGGTCTCTCCTGATAGTTTGAATGTTTCCCAGTTTCTGAAATCGTCTTGACTATGGGCTAGATTCACTAAGCCCACCGATCAAGTCCCGACCACTTAGCGACCCCGAGCCAATTCACTAACCTTCCTCACGATCCAATTCCTATCCGTGCATGCAAATAAGGGGAAGGGCATCCAAAAGTAGGAAGGCAGCAATTCACTAAAAAAAAAAAAATCAGGAAAACCGACTGGGCTGGCCGATCAAGAAAGAAGCAACTGCTGGGGACTAGTTGCTCACGTCCCTCCTGCCCCAGTTTCTCTTGAATCATCTGAGGCACATCTCCTACTCTTGAATCAGCTGCTGCCCGTGCTCGTGACGGTTTTTTGTTTTGCTTTTCAGTTCTTTTATTTAAGTTTCATTCTTGGACAGTTCTGGCAGAAAGCCCTTTTAAGCTGTAGCAGCTCCTGTGTGGGGGATTTTTGTGTACCCTGGTCTGGCAGTAGAGAAGGTAGCCAGAACAGCACTGCTGACAGCTCACGACCAGACTCTCCTGCTCTTGCCGCCTGTGAGCCTGTGGTTCTAACCCGCAGGTTTAAAGCAGGGCTGCACTACGGCGTGGTTTGTTCCAGAACACGCCTCATTGTAGCCCTGCTTTAAACCCACAGGTTAAAATCACTGGCTTGCACTGAAGTTGGGACGGTAATTGCAGGGTGAAATTCTAGGACCAGGTGAGGCATGGTCCTGTTCATGACTCTCACTGCTGTTTTCACTGGCTGCCATGGGGCACGCACTCCCATGCTGGGGGAGGGAGCGCCGGGCTGAACGGCGGGAAACACAACCCAGGAAGGTTTCACGGCCTCCGAGGCTTGAGGAGGGGCAGGATGAGCTTGCACTGCTCTGCCCAGGAACAGCGGCTTCAAAGCACAAAAATAGAAGTTAAAAAAAAGTTGCTTCGGAGGGCAAACTCATGCACAGACCATCTACAAGCAAAGAAGATGGTCTGTACATGCGTCAAGGTCGCTCTTCAGCGATCATTGTCATTGGGGGCATTTCTCCGATAGTCCCCATTTGAATATGGATCCGTAGTGAATTGGTCAGCCTGCCAAGGATCGCACACAGATCGGATGCAATTGGACAGGTTAGTGAATCTAGCCCTATATAGCTAAATGTGCAACATTATTAGTTACATTTAAATCAGAAATTGAAAATCAACTTATTTTGAAACTTTATTTTGCAAAGGAGTAGTCCTTGTTTTGTGGGCAATTGCTAAAAGTGTTTCCAGATGTTGCTAAGCAAACACAATTCAGAAAGAAACAGTTCCTACTGCTTAAGCCTAAAGTTTTAGCAGTTGGGGCTACTTTTTTCCCTCAAATTCCCATGCAAATGTTTGATTTCATATGCTAATAATTTTGTACTCTTGGATCCTACTCAATTAGAAAATTTTATTCAAAATAAAGCTTTATTACAAAAAGTTTCTGATACTAATTCAGAGGTTGATGATAAAGTGACTTTAAATAGATTTATTTTTTTAGCCTGTTTTTGGAATTGAATATTTCTTGGATTTTTGATTAATTCAGCCCTAATAATGTGGACTTAAAAATGAATATTATTTTATCTTTTTTTCATTTGTATATTTTGTAATTACTAGCTATTGTTATGTTATAACAAATATAATCAATAAATAAAAAGAACTTCTCAAAGAGACTCTTCATATGAACTGGGAAACACCCCTTACCATTACAGGGGCTCCCAGAAATTTTGACTCTATATATAAATACCAGTCACTAGTGATAGAGTTGACCTTGAAAAAAAACTACTCCATCGAGAGTCTATGCCTCAGTGCCACCAGTGTGTGAAAGGTGCACTTTGGGCACATTTGGATGTCCCTTGTACCAAAACTCCATGTTGGCGAACAGACGACCAAATTACAATTTCTGTATTTCTTGCTATGTGAAGCATCTTGTTCAGAAATTGCCTTCTTCTGATGGGTATCTTCCTTCTCAACATCTACAGGAATTTTATCATATCTCTCGATTCTTTCCCCTACCTAGAATGTATCGGGCTGGATCTGCTTATCCATGGTCTAAGGAGGTATCTGACATGGGTGTAGAGTCTGTAAAGTTGGATTCCTCCACATGGTATTCAGCAAGCAACTTGGCATGCATCAATCAAGTTGCGACTGCTTCAGGATTCCACTATGGGGCATAGAGCCTGTAAGGTGGCTCTTTTCTGCTGTTTCGGTACAATTATAACATGAAATGGTGAGATCTAACGGGTGTAGAGTCTGTAAGTTAGATTCCTGCAATCTTAGAACCTTTCACTGTTTTATTCTCGAAGCAGGATCAACCAGATTTTTTTCTTGCAACATGTCTTCCACTGTTCCATCAATGTTTATACATTACCTTCTAGAATAGTGTATCGCAAACTGTGTGCCGTAGCACATCAGTGTGCCTCCTGAGATTTCAGGTGGCGAGGAGGAAAGTTGTCCACGCCGGCTGACTACCTACATCGGTGTTTCTCAACATGCGGTACATGTGCCATAGGGGGTATGCGAGCTGCTCGTTGGGGGTATGCGGCCTGGCTGCCAAATCCCGCCCGTCTATAGAGGCGGCCACCACGCTGCTACCATTACACGGGATTTCACGATCCTGCCCCAATCTCTGCTTCGCCATGCTGCCCCTCCCCGAAGCTGACAGTGTGACAACCTTGGAGACACACACTCTCTTTTGATCTTCAGCCTTCGGCAGCTCTCTTTGTGGTGGGTGGTGCACATAAGTGGCTGACCCAGAAGCCTTCTCTCTGACATCAGAATTGATGGAGGGAAGCTTGTAGTTCAGAGTGTAGGTAGCTGCTTGCTCATTCCATTTCTGCTGGGGACTGAGGACCAAAAGAGCAGTGCAGTTCAACAAGTAAGGGGGACAAATACTGGAAGGCAGGGAGGGGGAGAAGGATGAGATTGTTTATTGCGTTTTGATATGGTGGTGGAGAGGGAATAATAATAATTTATTTTTTTGTATAACGCCGTACCAGTAGTTCTGGGCAGTTCACAGCAAGAGAAATTGAGACATTTCAGTAAAAAAAATACAATACAGAAAACCGTATTATTACTTTAAATACAACAGAGGGGATACAAGGTGGGGGAATATTGGACATAGCGATGGAGGGAGAGATGTGGCATGATGCTGGAGAGGGGTGATAGGAATGGGCAGTGGTGAAAAATGCTGCACATGATTAGGGGGATGAGAGAGGGAGAAATGTTGGATGTGGCAGTAGAGGGGTAGGAGAGATGCATCCTTGATGTTTAATTAGCATTCCCCCCTTTTTTTTTTTAATAAGGAGTTTCAATGGATCATTTTGTGCTAAAAGATCCTCTGCTGCTGGAGAAGGATCTCAAGAGTAATGAGCAACTTGGTCAGATGAGCCATCTTCATCCAGAACAACAAAAAGCTGTGATCAAGAGCACTTAAATGTGTCACTGCCACCAAAAAGAGAAAACATGATGAAATGAATTTATTATATGGATTTGCCTAAAACCAGAGCATTTCCTCCATTACCTCTGTGTGTGATATGTGGTGAAACATTATCGAACCATTCAATGAAGCCTCCTTTGTTGAAGAGACACCTCTCTACTAAACATCCTGACGTAAAGAATAAATCAGTCCATTTCTTTAAGAGAAAATGAGAAAGCATGTGCAGAAAAAGGAATACCCACAGGTAAGAAAAATGGCTCTTACAGAACTTCTCCCTTTTACTTCTACATACTTACGTGAAACAAGCTTCTTTCATTTAACAGCTCTCAAATCTAAAATAAGAAACTGCTTGTGTCCAGAAAGAGACCTGATTGTGGGAATCAGTACATTGAAACCAAGATTCAAAATCAAGATTCAAAATGCTTATTTCATCCAAACAAGCCAAGGTTTCCCATTAAAATTGTAAGAACAAATGTGGACCTACAGTCATAGAGAATTTGCCCATAGTGACTGACCAAGTTATCTTTTATTTCTCTGGGAAAATGAAAAAAGGAATTTGACTAGTCACTATAATCAGTAAGAACATACCAGCTGACAAGAGGCCAAACAGTTTACTTTATGGGAGTGAAACATAACTGCTTTTGATATGTAGTTTAATTTTGTGATTACCATTCTGTATTATTAATAAGGATTTTGTGGTTACCATTCTGTATTAATAAGGTTATACAGTATTGTTTGTATATTAAAAATAAATAGAAGTTTATAAGAAACCAAGACCTTGGCTCAGATTGCTTGTTTATAAAAATAAATAGAAGAAATTAGTACTATTATTATGGGGGTGCAGTCAAGGGCGGAGCTTGGACGGGGGTACTCAGTTGGTATTTGTTAGGATTAGGGGGTACTTGGCTTGAAAAGGTTGAGAAACACTGGTCTACAGAACATGCCTCATTGCGAGAGGCATGTCCTGTAGGAAGTCAGCCGATGCCGATGACTCTCCTCCTGGCTAGCATCTCTCCTCCTCTCCCCACACCTCCAAGATCTCTCCACTGAAGTGGGTCGGGCCAAATGGCCCCCCACACACTTCCGGATGCCGCCAGCCAGAAAGTTTGCAAGACACTGTTCTAGAAGACATCCATTTACTTTGTCCTTTCCCCTACACCTGTTACTGAACATTCACCACACCACTTTTACTCCATCTTTTTTTTGATTCCAAAAGCCCATAGATTTGGGAGTGGCTGTAGGGGAGGAGGCGGCGGCAACTACATTTAATTTTTTTATTTTTTTTTTTTAGAATGTGACTTTCTCTTCACTTAATCATTATGCCTCCAGATCATCCTCCAAGAGAGTCTCTTTTCAAGGCGTCATCTCTTCTTCATCAGGAGATGGTATCTTCTCTTCTCCTCAAAGAAAAGTTTCACCTCTGCAGAGGAACCGGATTTTTTTACTTCCAGTATTTCCTCACCCCAAAAGGGAAAGGGGGTCTACGGCCAATTTTAGACCTCGGGGGCCTGAACAAATTTCCACTGGGGAAAAGTTTAATTTGTTGCCTCTGATAACTTTATATTTCCTCTTAGATCACAACAACTGGCTATGCACTGTAGATCTGAAAATAAGTTTCTTCTCATATTCCAGTGCATCCAACCTTCTCAAAATTACTCAGATTTCAGATAACACAGCATCATTATCAACAGAGTCCTGCCTTTTGGCCTTGCATCCTCTTCCAGAGTATTCATCAAGTGGCAGCAGGGTCTCCAGATTTTCTCTGGATGATTGGCTCATCTATGATTCAACCTTGCAGTGGGTTCTGGCTGTGACTTAGTTCACAATTCTCTTCTTTCAGCAGTTAGGATTCAAAATCATTTTTCCCAAATCCCAATTTCAACTATCTCAATCTGCGATTTATTAGAGCTCTGCTACACACCATTTATCTCAGTGTTTCTCCCTCAGCAAAGACAACAAAATTTGATTCAGCTTTGCGATCAGACTTATCTTCTCTCATCAATCTTGGCCAGACATCTGATGGTACTCCTTGGAAACGTTGCTTCCATGGTGCATGTTACTCCATTTAAGAGCCTTCCTTTCAAGATTTCTCAATAGTCTCTTGCATGTTAATGGTCTCAAGCTCTTGACTCTGTCGCAACACATTATACTTTGACAATCTCTGCAGTGGTGGATGAACCCTTCCTTGCTTAAATCTTTTGGAACTCAGAGCGATCTACGATGCTTTCAAAATATTTCAGCACATTGTGATAAATTACCTCCACGAACGTTCAGGTTGCAATATATTACATAAACAAGCAAGGAGGCACGGTTTCTCTCCTTCTTTGTCAAGAGGCCCAGAAGACTTGGAACTGGGCAATTGCTCACGATATATTTTTGAAAGCACTATGCATTCAATAGAAACAGCATTCTCTCACAGACGGATTCAGCAGGTTTCTTCAGCCATACGACTGGACGCTCAACTATGCAGTTCTGCATCACTTATTCTCTCTTTGGGGGACTCCTCAGATAGACCTGTTTGCGTCCACTCACAATCACAAGTTGCCTCAATTTTGTTCCAGGCGGTATTCTCCCCAATGCCTGGATCCGGATGTGTTTCTTCTGGATTGGACAAATAGTTTCTTTATGTGTTTCCTCCAATCTCTTTAATCTTCGAGACAGGAATCGGCCACCATGATTCTGATGGCCCCTCGGTGGCCCAGGCATCCTTGGTTCTCCCTTCTACTTCAGCTCAGTATCATGGAACCAATGCCTCTTCAGACTTTTCCATCTCTTCTAATGCAGAGTCATGGATATCTTCTGCATCTCAATCTACAGGCTTTACGCCTGACAGCTTGGTACCTCTCGGGTTGACATGGATTGAGGTTCATCTTTCTCATCCTGTCAAACTTACCTTAGAACAAATCAAACCCAAAAAACAAGGAAAAAGAAAGTAGGATCCAAAAGTATTCCTCCTATAACCAACAGTGATGCACTGGGAGGTCAATACAAAGAATAAATATCAAAAAATTAACAAAATTAGTGCACTATTTGCATAAAAATGCTAATTAATTAAATATAGTGGTGGGTCCTCAGTTTACACAGCTCTCAATCAGGACCAGCCTGTAATAAAGAATTGAGAATGTATAACCCAACAGGGTTTTCACAGTTGTAACATCCCTGGACCCACTGTGAATTTTGTGAAAATGTGCAAAAACACAAAATATAGTATTCATCAATTGTGAACTCTCCAGTGTATCATGTGCAAAAAGGTTTTGCTACAAAATCCTAATGGTAAGAACAACATACAAATTGTCCTCTTACAGGTTGTTAAATCAATGTGAGAAAAATAAGTTAGTCCAGCTTTATAAAGAGCAATAAAGTACTTATCTCAAAATTGCGGACAGTCCCATTTATCCTGCATCAATATGTCCATTCCTATAAGATTGAAAAGCTCAACGGGGCTCCATTTCGAAGGATTACGCCCTCCTTCATCTGGAGCTGAAGTATAGACTTCTCTGATTCAAGGTAGAACTGCAATACAGCGCGTTGATTTCCAAAAAAGATGGTGCTTCAGCATGGAGTAACCCAGCAGATCAAATAACAATGGAATCATGTGAAAAACGTCAAACCAGCTGACTACTGGCCAATCATTTGGCCAGAAAAACAAAGCAAGTAAAGCTCAAAATTTAAACTCGGATAGTAGAATGCCACTCAATACTGTCAATCAACCCCAATGGGGTGACTGCCTGTAAATAAAAAATCCAAAATTGTTCACGTAATGCAAGGCATTGTAATCTGTTGCCTCTATAATCTTATGGAATTTGTTCAATGACTAAACCATTTAAGGTCAGTAAAAGCATGTTGTTGTGCCTTACAGTGAAGGACCATTGGAGAAGTGAGAGATCCCATGTTTATTCGGCTCTTATGCTCTATTAAGCGAGTCCGGACTGCCCAAATTGTACGCCCTACATAAATTAGGGCGCACGGACAAATTATCACATATACTACCCACCTATAAGGTGTAAGTTTTTTGGGTGGTAGGATTAGTTCAAGTTGAACCCGCTATAGTTAAAGCACACATCTCACAACTGTCATGCTGTATGGGAGCCACTCACAATGTTACCCAAACCTCAGGTACGAAAAGTTGAACGTACCAGGTGGTCCCTCAAAGGTCTAGTATAGGCTATACAAGGCAAATCCTGGAAAATTGGAATCAATTGCACCAAAAAACTTACACCTTACAGGCTATAACCAATTGCAAGTCCAGTTGGGTAGTATATGTGATAATTTGTCCGTGCGCCTTAATTTATGTAGGGCGCACAATTTGGGCAGTCCGGACTCGCTTAATAGAGCATAAGAGCTGAATAAACACGGGATCTCTCACTTTTAGACTTATCTAAGAAGCATCAGGAAAGCCATCTATTCAGCAGTGTTACCAGCAAAAATGGACACGGTTTTCCACTTGGTGTACTTTTCATTGTCATGATGCTATATCCACCTCTATATCTGCAGCATTGGATTTTTTCTACATTTATCCAATTTAGGCCTCAAGACCACTTTGATTCGCGTTCATCTCAGTGCTATCAATGCTTTTCACAGCTGATGGTAAACCTCTAACTGCTCATCATGTTGTGTCCAGATTCATTAACAGACCTTTTCAAGGTCAAACCACCTCCAGTAGTTTGGGCTCTCAGTTTTGTTCTCTCTAGACTTATGAAGTCTTCTTTTGAACTAATGTCTTCAGCTTATCTAAAATATGTCACTTGGACAGTGTTTTTTTCTCTTCTCTCTTACCTCTATTCAAAGAATAAGTGAACTTCAAGCACTGGTGGCTGATCCACCATTCACAGTGTTTCATCATGACAAAGTTGTGCTTCGCACACATCCAAAGTAGTCATGGAATATAATCTAAATTGATCTCCTGTACTTCTAGTGTTCTTTCCTAAGCCTCATTCTCATTCTGAAGAAACAGCTCTTCATACTCTCAACTCAAATGAGCCTTGGCTTCCTACCACAGAGAATTCAGCCATATAGAGCATCTCCTCAACTTTTCGTCTCCTTTGATCCTAATAAGTTGGGATGTCCTGTAGGTGGCAAGTCAAATGCACGCAAGACAAACGCGCGAAGACAAGTGAGCGCAAGACATTTGATCGCGACGACAATTGAGCCCAACGACAATTGCACACAATGATAATTGCGCGCAAGACAATTGAGCGGAAGGACAAATTAGTGCAACGACAATCATGTGCACGTTCACATTACTATGGTTACGTTAGCTCCTTTTTTACGTGCTCAGAACAGCCCGCCCTCCCTTTGCTAGCATCTTTATGATTGGTTACATTTGCTCCTTTTATACTTGCTCAGAACAGTCCACCTTCCTTTCGCTGCCTGACTTTGTCCGTTATAGGTCTTGCTCTATAACAGGTATTTCTCTTGCGCAGATTTTACTTGCCTTTGGTGAGAGCGACACTACTAGAGGAATAGACACTGCAGGCATAGGAACAAGGCACTAGGGGCATCAAAACACAATATGTAAAGCACAATATGTCTTGCACCCATTGAACTATGAACCCACTATTTACCTTACAATACAACATCCTGCGCGCTATTGTCTGTTGACGGGATAAAAGCGCGCAGGTCAAACTATGAACCAGTTGTAACGGGACAAAATGCGTGGGTCATACGCGCGCCAACATTGTGTTCCCGCTGCCATTATTATTGAAAACTGAACTGTTCTTCAGATGTCTTACGCTCACTTCTCTTGTACTCACTTGTCTGCGCGCAGATGTCTTGGCTCACTTGTCTTGCACTCACTTGTCTTCACACTCATTTGTCTGCTCCCATTTGTCCGCGCACTTATGTCTTGGCGCTGTTATCTTGCACTCACTTGTCTTTGCGCTCATATGTCTTGCGCACATCTATGAACCCATCCTGTATCCAAGAGAACTATATCTACATGGTTAGCGGTTTGTATCGCTTTCGCTTATGCTCAGGGCTGGGCTGCAACTGGGAGTTACTTCACAGCCCACAAAGTCCAAGCTATGGCAGCTTCACTTGCTTTCCTATGTTCAATTTTTATTGTTGAAATCTGTATAGCTTCTACTTGGTCCTCAGTTCATTTATCACATCTCACTACTGTCTGGAATTTAGGCAGTCTTTTAAAATTTATTTTCTTAATGGCCAACACGCCCCCCATCCCATTCTAGTATGCTAGGGAGTCCCACATATGAGAATATGCTGCCTACTTGTCCTTGGATAGAGCACAGTTACTTACTGTAACAGGTGTTATCCAGGGACAGTAGGCAGATATTCTCACAACTCACCCACCTCCCCTGGTTGGCTTCTTAGATTGCTTATGGAACTGAGGAGCCGCGAGCCTGCATCAGGCGGGAAGGCACTCGCGCATGCGTGTTGCAGACAGTTCGCAAACTTTCTTAAGTTCTTAAACTGGCGATGCACTTTTAAAGCTGTCCATACCAGGGCTCTGTGGATGTCGCCCACATGTGAGAATATCTGCCTGCTGTCCCTGGATAACATCCAGTACAGTAAGTAACTATGCTTTTTGTCTTATGTTGCTTGCTTTAAGCTCTGGAACAACCTTACCTTCCCTCTTCGGAACCTGAGCTCTCTCCAACTCTTCCACAAACATCTGAAAACTTGGCTATTCTCAAAAATGTAATACTTACTCCATCTCCGACATACTAAGCCCTCTAAATATTCTTCTTACTTTATCCTTTAACCTTCATTGGAGTTCCTTTCTCTCCCAACTCCTGTAAACCGTGCCGAGCTCTACGATTGTGGAGAGGATGCGGTATACAAACCTAAGGTGGTTATTTGTATGGATATGTTATCACACTTATTATAAGTTTAAAAATGAATAAAGATTTTTTTAAAAAATCCCTAAGGTTTAGTTTAGTTTTGTATGCTTTCAATAAAAGACAATTTTATTAAAAAAAACTTGGTTCTCAGCTAAGGTAATTGGCAATAATTATTTCTTAAGTAATAATAACCAGTAAGTTATGTACTGTAATGGTACAATAGTAAAGGCCACTTAATCCCCACTGCTTATGCCAGTGTCAAGAAAAGTGGAAACTTCGGTTATACAGTTACACTTCTATTAATATTTTTATTATGAAAGCCTGTGTGGTTAGTGAAAAAATTCTTAGCAATGATTCTTCTTCAGCACTAGAACATAGATTACAGCTAAGCTTTAAGTCGCAGCTGACATTACAGGATATTCAGAAGGTACCTGCTTTGACATATTCCTCTGGCTGACCCTATAAACTTTTCTATTTGCCATGAAAATTCAATGTGTGTGTAGAATTTATATTGTACTAATTAAGAACTTTTGTAGTTTATACCTTTTGAAAACACGCAGGGAAATAGCCTTTTTAGATGCATTAACATTGGTAATACTACAGTTCTGATTTTTTTGTGCAAATGTTTCTTTTCCAGGTGGTGTCAATAAACCGAGCTCTGGTGGAACGAGGTTTTGCTCAGTGGATAGACAACTACTAGTCACTTTCTGTTCCAGGCAGCCATTTTCTAAAAACTGAATCTTAATTGCACTCTGGTAAAATTAGGCTTGGCATCGAGTGGAAAGTGTCTGAATTTTTTTGTGTACATCAGCAAAACATTTGTGTCCACTGAAAGACATCTGTCCTTTGTCTGCCATATCTGCATCCATTTTAGTAAATACCTCATCCCTATCAAATACAGGGAATATATAAAAAGCCATAAGATACAGCTTTAAAAAATTGCTTAATCCCCAGGATCTATAGGAATGGACAAGTGGATTTCTGACAAATGAACATATTGTATCAAAACTCCTGAAATTCTTTACTTATTTAAAATATTCACAGGCCCTATATCAGTGGTTATTCTTGATTTGATCTGAGGTAACAAACCAATGTAGGAAAAGCTGATTGGAATATAAATACATGCAGTTGGTTTCTGTAAAAGCTTACACTTATAAAATTGATGTGTACAAACAGCACTTTGATCTTTTATGCACATAGAAAGTTGAGTATATAGCTATTATGGCACTTACTGTGACAGAATTGTCCTTTTTTTTTTTTTTTTTTTTTTCTTCTTCCACCTATGGAGTAAAAATTTCATGTCTGAAAGTGCTGAATGCTAGAGGAATAACCACTTTACTGTAACATGTCTATTGGTAGAAGCCTTAGATGCCAAGCCTATTTGTAATCTGATTATTTTATATTCATGCAGGACTGTGTAAATATAACAAATAATCACTGTAATATTTTGTATAATGAAACAATGGAGGAATTCAAAGGGAACGTCAATATTCACACCAAATGTCCTCTTTATATAGAAGTGGTTTGAAGTGAGTTGTTTGCTAAACTGCAGACTACAATATAGGTTCTATGCTTCGCTGTGTACAGTTGCAGGGATTTCCTCCCCAATTAAATTTGCAGTATAGTATGAAGAATTGTGATCCATGAATTCTTTGCTACTTTTTCTGTACAGATTGTAAAAAAAAAAAAAATAGAAATTAATATTGCAGTGGTGTTTTTGATTAAATTTAAAAAAATGGTTTTCGTCTTTTTACATTTTGGTATCAGATTTTTAAAGCATTCAGGTAATTTAATATATTGTGGATTACCCTTGTTTGCATGTCCCTGAGACTGTGAAAATGTATTTTGTTAATACAGTTCTTAGCTTCCTGTTGGGGCAAAGCAGGCTGTGAAATGGATTCTGGTTTATAAGCAATAAACTAGTGCAGGTAACCCTTGAAGATAGATGAGGATAATAATGGCTGATGATTTGGGTGCTTAAAGTTTAATATTCTGTGCTACAGTGATTTTTCTGCACGTAATTATGTGCGTACAAAAAATGGGATATTAATCTGAAATGTGTCTGTAGTATAATTGGCTGTAGATTTAGAGAATGAATTGTACTGGCCATGTTGAGAAATTTGATGGTAATAAAATACAATTGTGGAAGCATTTACATAGTTGTTATGCTATACATGAACAGGTGATCCTTTAGATAATAAGGGATGCTTTTGCATAGACCACCTGAACTTGGGAATGAGGTCAGTTTGGAGACTCTAATTTCACAGTGAGTACATCCAGATTTTGCAAAGTTTCTTTTTCTTGTGTATGTTCAGTTTCCAGAATTTTACCACATTTTTTAGGGACGGGGATTCATAGCCATAAAAGGAGGCATATGTTCCCAGTTCTTGCAACCTGCACAGAAAAGAATAATGAATGGGAAGACAATGCAGCTAGTGGAGACATTGTGTTCTCTTGCAGTCTTGTATTAAATCTGTGTTCCTTATGAAGTTTTAGCGCCTCTGATTAAATTGTTGAGCACCACTGAAGCCTTAGCTGGCCAGCTCAGGGTTTACTTACATAAACAAAACATCTCAGTTTTGAGCAGAGGACTGTCTCTTTTTGGCTTTTTGACTGATATTGAGAACCTTTACAGTATATGGGGGGAGAGAGATGTTGACAGCCTGACACCTAACCCCATTGCAAGCTGTGAATATACTACCATCACGACTAAAGCAGAAGGATTAAATTTCTGTGTGTGGAAAAAATAAAGCATTGTGGTCATGTATTTTCATTAGATGGGCTCCACTAAAAGTTCCTTAAATTTGGTTAATAATCATGAATGGATTGGTGGCAGTTTATAACCTTTTGACCAGTAGACTCCATATAAATAAAAAACATTTCTGTGATGCATTTAAATCCCACACCGTAGTTTTTGCACTCCAGCCTATATTTTTATGGGGGTCCTCTCCCTCCATCACTATGTCCAACATTCCTCCCCTTGCATCCCCTTCAATCTGTCTCTCTGTTCCCTATCCACCATTTCTCCCTCTTCTCCTTCTATTCCCCATACATCTCTACCTCACCCCTCACTCTCTATGCCCAATTATCCTCTTTCTTCCTTTCCCCATGTGCACCATCTCTTTCCCTCTCCCTCACCCAACAATTCTCACTGTCTATTCCCTCCCTCCTATGTCCCATGTTCATGCCCCATCCCTTCCTTCTGTATCCTGAGTTTATGCCTCCTTCCCTGCCTTCCAGCTTATGTCCCAAAATCGTGCCCTTCCCATCCTCCCCCACCTCTTTGTCCCAGATCATGTCTCCTCTCTCTCTTATTTGCTCGAGCCAAATTTGCTTCCTTCACGCCCATCCAGCTGGGCTGCTGCTTCTGCCTTCAGCGGCACTTGTTGCAGAGACACACAAGCAATGGTTCACATGCTGTACATGACTGACCCACAAGCCTTCCCTCTGATGAAGAGAAGGTTTACTGGTCAGCTGCGTCCTTCCAACAAGTACCGCTGAAGGCAGGAAGGAGGTAACTGGGATCCCTGCTGACCTGGAAGGCTTTCCTCCGACCTCAGCTCTGACAGAGGGAAGCCTTCTGGGTTAGCTTTGGTGGAGGGGGATGGCAGGAAGGAGGATCCCCACCGGCGGCTTCAACGGAGGGGAGTGGACAGGAAGGAGGGATCCCCATCGGCGGTGGCTTCCTTGGAGGGGACAGGCAGGTAATATCCTTGGTGGCTGCGGCCAGTGCTGCATACCCCTAACAAGCGGCTCGCGGGCCCCTAAGGGTATGCGTACTGCATATTGAGAAACACTGCATAGCACATATCTCAAAAGGGGATGTAGCATTGGGAGGAGCCTGGGTGTGTCCAAGGTATTCAGAACATTTTCACACATAGTTGCAGAACACTAGGTAAGTGTGCCTGACTTGGGCACCTATATTTACATTAGGCTTCAGCGCATTTGGTGCACATAGTTAGGCACAAGATCCACGCTTAAACACTATTCTGATAAGGGTGTATGTCATTGACAGAATAGCGCTTAGTGCCTACTATTTTTGTGGTGCCTAACTGTGAGCACTGTTTATAGAATCCAGTCCTTAGTGTTTAGAGCTTAATTATAATACTTATGGTCTTAAAATTCCTATAATTTAAAGAAGTAACTCATCTCTTGGTGTGAAAAACATGCACTCTGTCAAAGGACAGATCAAACAAATTATACAGACCCTTTGTACATGACAATTATATTTTTATATATATCTCTGTATACATGTACAGTATATATAATGCCTCAAAAGTGGATAAGTTAGGCCTTGTTCATAATTAAGCCCTGCTTTTTTAGAGTTGCAGAAATAGGCAAGGGGAAGATTCTTGGTATTCATAAGTGATATTTTTAACTCTGTTTTCCTGACTAGATAGGCCATTAGACTTAGAATAATACTTTCTGTTACGTCCCTTCTGGATTCTATATGCTAGGTGTTCAATCCCAACCCGCAATCCAGGAGTTGCAGAAATCCACAAACTTTTCTGAGCACATGCTCCATCTTCTTAGCCTGAGAGCTAACAAACATATCCAGTTACAATTTCTGCAAGCAATCATGCAAAATATTTTTGCAGCTGCTTCTTTTCTTATTTTTTTAAAATTTTTCTCAGTGGCTTCAATGCCTTGAGACCCCTTCCAGGTGGCCCCTATTGGAAGAAAGAATGTAGTCCCACGATGCCAGACTGCTGCTTTACAGAGGAGCTCTGGTGGATCTGTGGAGACAGCCTGCTTTGTGCCACCATTTCTAGACTCAGGGTCCCTTCCCCTGGGAGTCTGCTTGCCAATGACCTTGTCACAGGTTTCAAATGCAGGCTGTGTGCGTTGGGAGTGAAACCCACCCAGGTTTCAAGGTGCTGGCTATCTTTCTCACCCCCGACTACATGGATGAGATCGTAGTCGGCAGGCTGGCTGGCAATCCAAAGATTTAAAGTCTAGATCCATTGGAGATGTTTCTGATGCAGAAAATCCTTTTCCACCACTCTAGTGCTGTTTATAGCTGCTGACAGTCTTGACACTGCATAACTGTGAGTAAACCTCCATTATCTCCTATGGGAACTTTGGGGGTGGCTTGTAGAACAATTTTAAAGTCATTTTTCACATTTTGAGGGTAGGGTTCAGGTCCCCCACCTTCCCAGACCCCAAATCGCTATTTTTATTTTTGGTTTTTGTTTATTTTTGCCGTTTTTGTTGCAAATTTGTGACGGCAGCCATCTTGGATTTTAAAATCAATCTTTTTTTCTAACTTTTATTTCTGCCTCAAAACGTCTTGATTTAACACAAAATCATTTGGGATGGACTCCCCAGCCTCTAATCTGTTGAATGTGGACTTGGCATCAGATCAGCGATTGCATACCGCGTGCCATTGCACGCTGGGGGAGGAGGCGGGAACTTCAGACTGAGTATTCTTGCCTCCTCTGAGTAATCTTGGGCTGGGGAGCTGGCCTGGGTCTGTGCCTTCTGAAGAAAATCTCGCCCATAGGCCATCCTGGAGTCTGGTGCAAAATGCCTGCATTCTGAGTCTGGGGATTCTTTTGGCACAGCACATGTACTGCCATGGTTGTGGAGTGGGCATTTTCACCAGATTTTATGTGGCTTCTCTGAAAGGCATATTCCTCAGACCCTGCTGGCAGCCGGCAGGCGCGTCAGAGCTTTTTCATTCTGTTGCACCTGTGGTGAAGCTTCCTGTTTGGGAGCCCTCACGTCTGGCTATTCCAGACCTCAATTGCAGTAGTTGCCCTGCAGATATTATGATTCTTCTGTCTCCTGCCACTGTCTTTATTTTGGATCTGGCTGATGCCTTTTCTGAGACTGGTCTTGGCCACCCGGAGCATCCGGATTTGGGTGCTGACCCTTCTTTGCAGATTTTTAAGCAAGATTCTGTCCACCTTTTTACAGATGATCTGAAAGATCTCCATTTGTATTCTCCACCTTTCATTTCTCAGGCTTTGGTCCTGGACCGTCACTCCTTAGTCTGGTTTCAGAACAGTGTGATACCCCGGAAAACTCTACACTTATATCACCTAGATTCTGATTTTCGGCAGCTTTGAGCAGTCTGAGGTAGTGGCCACTTCCTTTGTGGCACGTGCCTGTATCCTCTGTGGAGGTGCATGGCTGTCCTCCGCTGGTGATGGTTTGTGTGGATTAGGTGCCTGGTGCCCTTTATGATCTCATTTGAGTTCTTAGTACATTCTCTGCTGGTGCAGTGTCTGCACACCGGACTCTTTGGATCCGTCTAAGGACTTTGGACGCTGCCTCAAGGATCACCTTAAGCAGATGTCTTTTCAAGGGCCAGCTTCTTGTTGGTATGTGTCTGGATGACCTCTACACAGGTGTTGCTGAGCACCACGCTAAGTCACTCCCTGTGAACAAGTTTTGCTGGACATTGGGAGGGCATAGTAACATAGAAACATAGAAGATGACGGCAGAAAAGGGCCATAGCCCATCAAGTCTGCCCACTCTAATGACCCACCCCCTTGATTTTACCCCCCCTAGAGATACCACATGTGTATCCCATTTCCTTTTTACTCCCCTAGAGAGCCCACATGTGTATCCCATTTCCTTTTAAAATCTGGCACGCTGCTAGCCTCAATCACCTGAAGTGGAAGTTCATTCCAATGATCGACCACCCTTTCGGTGAAGAAGAACTTCCTGGTGTCGCCATGAAATTTCCCATCCCTGATTTTCAGCAGATGCCCTCTTGTGGCCGAGGGACCTTTAAGAAAGAAAATATCATCCTCCACCTCAATACGGCCCGTGATATATTTAAACGTCTCTATCATGTCTCCTCTCTCTCTACGTTCCTCGAGTGAGTATAGCTGCAATTTATTCAGCCTTTCCTCATATGGGAGATCTTTGAGTCCCGAGACCATCCTGGTGGCCATTCGTTGAACCGACTCAACTCTCAGCACATCCTTTTTGTAATGTGGCCTCCAGAATTGTACACAATATTCCAGATGAGGCTTCATCATGGATCTGTACAACGGCATTATAACTTCGGGCTTTCGTCTGATAAAACTTCTATGGATACAACCCATCATTTGTCTTGCCTTTGAAGCCTTCTCCACTTGATTGACAGTCTTCATGTCTTCGCTAATGATCACCCTCAAATCACTTTCCGCCTTGGTCCTAGCTGAGGCCTCACCATTTAGTGTGTAAGTTCTGCACGGATTCCTGCTGCCAAGGTGCATGACCTTACATTTTATAGCATTGAAGCTTAGCTGCCAAGTCGAGGACCTGTATTCCAATAGAAGTAGGTCCTGCGTCATACTGTCTGGCAAAGTGTTCTCACTTACTATATTGCATAGTTTGGCATCATCGGCGAATAATGTGATTTTACCCTGAAGCCCCTGAGTCAGATCTCCCACAAATATGTTGAAGATCGGGCCCAAGGCCGAGCCCTCGGCACGCCACTGATCACCTCTGACGTTTTTGAAGGGGCACCGTTCACCACCACTCTCTGAAGTCTACCATTTAGCCAATCACTGACCCATGCAGTTAATGTTTCTCCCAGTCCCATTGATTTCATCTTGCTCAATAGTCTGCGGTGTGGGACTATCAAAAGCTTTACTAAAGTCCAAGTACACGTCATCTAGGGATTCCCCCACATCCAGTTTCCTTGTTATCCAGTCAAAGAAACTAATTAGATTGGATTGGCAGGACCTGCCCTTGGTAAATCCATGTTGGCGGGGATCCCGTAGATTCTTCTCGTCCAGGATCGTATCTAATTTAAGCTTAATTAGTGTTTCCATGAGTTTACTCACTATGGATGTGAGACTCACCGGTCTGTAATTCTCAGCCTCTGTCCTGCAGCCCTTTTTGTGGAGTGGGATTACATTGGCTGTTTTCCAGTCCAAGGGGACTCTTTCTGTACTCAAGGAAAGATTGAAGACCACGGATAACGGCTCTGCCAGGACATCACACAGCTCTCTAAGCACCCTTGGGTGTAGATTGACCGGTCCGATGGCTTTGTTCACTTTGAGTCTTGATAGTTCACAGTAGACGCTGCTGGGAGTAAACTCGAAATTCCAGAACGGGTCTTCTGATCTTTGCCTTGCTTGCAACTGTGGACCTCGCAGGTAAAGACTGAGCAGAAGTATTTGTTTAGTAGTTCGGCTTTATCGGAATCTGATTCTGCATAAGTCCCGTCTGCTTTCCTAAGGCGTACTATCCCATCTGTGTTTCTTTTCCTATCACTGATGTACTTGAAGAAAGATTTATCCCCTTTCTTAATGTCCTTTGCTAGATTCTCTTTTATTCGAAGCTTGGCCTCTCTGACTGCCGTTTTGACAGCTCTGGACCTGGCCAGATAGTCTTCTTTTACCTCTCCTCTTCCTGATTGTTTGTAGGAAACAAATGCTTTTTTCTTTTTCTTAACAAGGTCCGAGATTTCTGTAGTGAACCACTGGGGTCTGTACTCTTCATTCCTCCTGCAGGTGTCATCAAGGATACACAGGTTTTTCCTCCCATAAACATTCTCAGGGCTACGCTCGCATTACAATGGTTCCAATTTCAGGCATCCTCAGGTTCCTGAGCAGTGGCTGCACCTAAAAAGCCCTGATGACGCCAGAGGTCTGGTGTGGTGTCCTCATCAAAAGCTGACTTCATCAGACACTAGTTAGTCCTTCTTTGCCTACCTCTGGCTTGATTTCTGGAATCAGGCAAGTCAACCGGAATGGAGTCCAGGGTCCGCGATACTCTGGTTCTTAGACATTGGGATGCTAGAACCTGTTCCAGAACTTGAATTGGGGCTTAGGCAGATACTCCTTATAATTCATCGTACCAGGAAGGCTCAGATGATTGGAGACCCATTATGGATCTAAAGTCGGTCACCCGCTTCTTGCAAATATTCCTTTTTTCCGAATGGCAATGGAGTACACGGTGATAGCTGCTGTCTCTCCAGGAGAGTTTCTAATGTCCTTGGATCTCACAGAAGCTTACCTCCATATTACAATCTACCTGGCGCATAACAAGTTTCTGAGTTTCCATGTTCTGCAACAGCATTTCCAGTTCACAGCTCTCCCCATTGGCCTCGCGATGGCACCCACACTTTCGTCAAAGTGATGGTAGTTGTGGCGACTTTCTGTCCATCAGCAGGGGTCCAAGTCCACCCTTCCTGGGAAAGCTGGTTGATCTGGGCTCCATCTCATCAGGCATACGAAAGTGTGATGGAGATGGTAGTGTCTTTGCTGCAGGCATTGGCAGGTTCAGGAAGAGATGCTTGGCATCTTCCTAGTCCCTGGAGTTTCTGGGGCTTCTTTTTGTCTCCAGATAGGGTCGTGTATTTCTTCTCGAGGCATGTAGACAGAACCTTCGACAACAGATCAGAATTCTCCTGGACCATCCGGCTCCCTTAGCCTGGTTTTATTTGGAGGTTCTGGGTTCTCGGACAGCCTCCTTGGAGGCGATCCCCTGGGCTAGAGTGCCCATGCGCCCTTTATAGGAGTCCCTCCTTTCTCGGTGGTCTCCACAGAGTTTTCCCCTTCAGATGCCACTCCCCTGGACAGTGCTAGCTAGCAGCAAATTGAGCTGGTGGTTTTCAAGGGGTGGCTCTCTGCCAGGGCTGGCTTCTTCAGATTTCCGAGTGGATGACTCATATAATGGATGTCAGCCTGTTGGGTTGCGGGCTCATTGCGAGACCCGCTCCGTTCAGGGGTAATGGACTCTGGTCCAAAACATTGGTTGACCAATCATCTGGAGCTTTGGGCAATTCAATTGGTGCTACTCACTCTCCAGCCCTTCTGAAAGGACCAGCAGTGCAAGTTTCTCTGACACCACAGCAGTGGCATATGTACATCATGAGGGAGCTCTAGTGCATGCTTTCTCTTGGGCCAGAAAGATAGTCTGCATTCCACTGGGTGGAAGCACATCTTCTGTCTTTCTCAGCGGCCCATGTGTCCATAGTCAACAATGTTCATGCAGACTTCCTCGGCCGAAAGTTCCTGGACCCAGGAGCATGGTCCCTCTTGCAGGAGGCGTTCCGTCTGATCGTATAGAGAAGGATTAGAAGGACAGACACCAGAGGATGATGGTTAATGGAATTTGCTTGGAGGAGGGAATGTGGAGTAATGGAGTGCCTCAGGGATCAGTGCTGGCACCGATTCTTTTCAATATGTTTGTGAGAGACATTGCTGAATGGTTAGAAGGTAAGGTTAGCCTTTTTGCAGATGGTACCAAGATTTGTAGGAGAGTGGACACCTCGGAGGGAGTGGAAAACATGAAAAAGAATCTGCAAAAGTTAGAAGAATGGTCTGTCTGGCAACTAAAATTCAATGAAAAGAAGTGCATAATGATGCATTTGGGGGGTAGAAATCCAAGGAAGCCTTATGTGCTGGTAGGTGAAAGGCTGATAAGCACTGACAGAGAGAGGGACCTTGGGGTGATTGTGTCTTAGGATTTAAAAGCATCTAAACAGTTTGATAAGGCGGTGACTGTAGCCAGAAGGATGCTAGGCTGTATAGAAAGAGGACTAACCTGCAGAAGAGAGGTGTTGATACCCCTGGAGTATTGTGTTCAGTTTTGGAGGCCTTCTCTGGTGAAGGATATAAAAAGACTGGAAGTGGTCCAGAAGAAAACGACAAAAATGGTAAAGGGCTTGAAACCACAAGAAGTATGATAAGAGTCTGGAAGACCTGAATAGGTATACTCTGGAGGAGAGGAGGGACAAGAGAGATTATGATACAGACGTTTAAATACTTGAAAGGTATTAATATAGAACCAAATCTTTTCCAGAGATGAGAACATGGTAAAACTAGAGGGCATATTTTAAGGTTGCAGGGAGGAATGCTCTGGAGCAATGTTAGGAATTCTTTTTCACTGAGAAGGTGGTAGATGCCTGGAATGCCCTCCCGAGGGAAGTGGTGGAGAGGAAAACAGTGATGGGATTTTAAAAAAAAAGTGAGATTAACAGAGGATCTCTAATTAGAAAATGAAGGATGTAAATTAAAGAACTAAAGCCAGTCCTGGACAGTAGTGCTGTCCGATTAAGGCAAAAAAATTTTTGATTTGATTCAGCCTATCGAATCGATTTTTCGATTCAATTTTCCTGCCCAATTGGTTTTTTGTTTTTTGAGGTTTTTTTTGTTTCAAACATCCTGATGGGTTTATTTTATAGCCTCTTCACCCCTTTATAGCCGCTTCACCCACTTTGCCTTCTCCTAACCACACTGGTGCTGTGGTGTAAACAAAATAAACAAAAAAGACTTTTCCTCTCTGTTAAATCCTAGCTCATGTTTGCGAACTAACACCAGCTGTGGCAGGATACACATTTCAAATCTGACATATTGTAATCACAAAACAGAAAATATATATATATATATTTTAACCTTTGTTGTCTAGTCATTATTCAAATTTTGTTGGTCTCAGGCTCTGGTTGTCTTCTGATAACTTGCTTGCCAGGGTCTCCTTCTTTCTCCTTGCTTACCATCCATCTCTGTCCTCCTCTTCCGTTTCCCTTCCCTCCCCCGGAGGTCTGGCATCTTTCATTTTTTTCATGTCCATCCACAGATTCACCTTTTCTCAACTACCCTTTCATCCAGCATCTCTCCCTCCTTCCCCACCACCCCAAGGTCCACCATCTCTCCCTTTCTTTTCCCAACTACCCTTTTATCCAGTATCTCTATCCCCCCTCCACACCATCCCTTGTGTTCAACTTCTCTCCCTTTCTGTTCTTTCCCTCCCTAAATCCCATTTTCCACCACCTTTCTCCCTCTCCTCTGTTTTTAGACCCATTATTTCTTCCCCCCCCAAAGTCTGGCATATGCACGTCTCTTTGAAACCCCCATTTGGAACCTAGGACAATACCAGGTGGACTTTACAGTCTATGACCCAGAAATATCAAAGAAGAAACAAGTTAATTTAATCAAGTATTTTGAATAAGTATAACTAATGGGCAGACTGGGTGGATTATTCAGGTCTTTATCTGCTGTCAGTTACTATGTTAGTCCCTGTAGGATTCCTATACGACCCGCCCTGCCCTCTATGTATACGCTCAGTTGTTTGAAATAGCCTGCTTCTTTCTGCCTTGATGATTCTCCTTACATACTTGGAACGTTTTCCAGCCAGTTGACAGATTCTGTGGGGAGATTTCTGTGTTTATGCATTACTCAAGACCTTTCTTGGGGTGCTTGTTGCACACGGCAGGTTAGTTCTACAATGTTCCTCAATGTTTCTGAGTTGCCTATGTGCCTGTTTTATTTCTTGTTAATATTTTGCAGAGCAAACCAGTTCAAGAATTACTTATGTTGCTGGGGATCCTCCCCGTACCTCCTTGTCATGGATTTGTCCGGGTATGTTTGGCTTTGGGACTTAACTGGATATGTTTGCTAGCTCTCAGGCTAAGGGGATGGAGCATGAGCTCAGAAACGTTTGTGGATTTCTGCAACTCCTGGATTGCTGGTTGGGATTGAACACACCACACTTTTTTGGCTTGAGAGCTACTTTTAAAATGACCAAGTCAAAATGATCTACCAACAATTAAAATTTTAAAAAACACAAAGAACAGTGTACTCAAATAAAATGTTAATTATCATTTATATTTGGGGGGGTTTCAAAGAGGTCAAGGCAGATGACTTCAAAACATGCAAGGTCACCTCAGTAACAACTATACAAATATAGACAAATATATCCCCTCCCCTTTTACTAAACTGTGATAGCGTTTTTTAGCGCAAGGAGCTGAGCTGAATGCCCTGCGCTGCTCCCGACGCTCGTAGTCTCCCTGTGCTAAAAACCCCTATCGCGGTTTAGTAAAAGGGGGCCATAGTGCAAAATATAGAAAGCAGATAAAAATTCTCAAAACAAACACATTTTGATCACTAAATTGAAAATAATATCATTTTTCCTACCTTTGTTGTCTGGTGATTTCATGAGTCTCTGGTTGCACTTCCTTCTGACTGCATCCAATATTCCTTCCCTTCTTTCTGCAACCTGCATTCTTCCTCTCCTACAGACCCCATTCCATTCCCCAACCAACATCTCTCCCTCTGAGTCCAACTTTTTCTTCCTCTCTCCTTGTCCCCTCCCCTTCCTTTTTTTCTGTCTGTCTTTCTTTCTCTTTCCCTGCCCTCCTTTCATTCTGTCTGTCTTTCTTTCTCCCTGCCCCCCCCAAGCCACCGCTGCCGATTTCTCCCAGCTTCCCCCAATGCCGCAACAGGCCAGGCATGTGCAGGGACTGCACACATGCTGGGCCCACTAGCCTCCCCCCCCCCCCTCACATCAATTTTGATGTCAGAGAGGAAGTTCTGGGCTAGCCAGGCTGCGATTGGCTGGCCCGGAACTTTTTCTCTGATGTCAGAATTGATGGGGGGGGGGGAAGGCTTGTAGGCCAGGCGCTTGTGCAATCGTTGCACGTGCCCGGCCTGTTACTGTGTTGGTGTCGGGGAAGCAGGGAGAACGCAAAGGCAACACAAGATCGACTCGCGTTGCGCCTTTGTGATCTACTGGTAGATTGTGATCGACCTTTTGGGCACCCCTGACCTACCATATAGAATCCTACAGAGATTAACAGAAAAAAGATTACTGAAGGTATAAACCTAATCTTCCATTAAGGTATTGCATTATAAATTAAGCTGCTAATCTAGAATTTATTAGGACAGATTTCTGTGCAAAATCATAGTTTGATAATTCGTAGCATTCACTGTATATACTCAAATGTAAACCTAGATTTTTAGGCCAAAATAATGGCCCATAAATGGGGGTCTCAGTTTATATTTGAGTCCTCCTCATCTTGGACCCATCACAGATCTCTCCCTGGGCCTACCTTAAGCCCTTCTGGTCCATTGGTGAGCCAGGGCAAGAGTGAGCCTCCTATGCTCCTGCCCTTGTCAGTCTCACTACTCAAAATGATTGCAAATTTATTTATTAACTGCCTTTTAATGAAGATATTCACCTAAAGGGTTTACAATACATTGAATAGAAATCAGGTACTACTAAGTGTTCTCCCCATTTGTCCTGACAGGCCCACAATCTAACTGTGGTACCTGGGGCAATGGAGTGTTGAGTAGCATGCTAGGATTGAACTCTCAACCTCAGAATGCTGAGGCAGCAGCTCCAACAACTAGGCCACCCTTCCACTCCACAGTAACCTCACAAGACTGCCATGAGTTTGGTTTATTTTGAGTCAACCTTTTCCCCCTTTTAGAGTGGAAAAAGGTTACCTCAGTTTATATTTTGAGTATTTATGGTATGTAGAAATTACATATAAAGTATAGGTGTACTCATCAGCTTATAATTTTTAGATTGAACCTTGGAGAAAGTGTTTCTAATGTCCAGCAGTATGCATTTGTACAGTGCTAAGAGCCCAGTGTTGTTGCTGCTGTGTAGTTTTGTAATTTCAAGAAAAAAACAAAAGCAACTTGAAAGTAAATAAAATAGCAGCCAAGAAATGGCAATATAATTTCAAAAAACCACCAACCCAAGTCAGAAATGTCCTTTAGTGTCTGTCCAATGTAGTGTTGTCTTGAGTATATTTTGAAATCAAGATTTTATTTTGGTGGGGGGTTTAATTTTTTTTTATTTTTTTAAAACTATTACTTGCTATCTGTTTTTTAAAAGATTATTGGCTTTTCTACTGCAAGCGGACCCCTGGAATCTACCGGATCCTATCTTATCAATACGGAGCACTTGCTTAGGGGTAAGACTCAGAGGGTCAGTCACAACCTCTGTTCTGCTTTAGTAGAATCCAGCAAGTCTGTAGTTATATTTGTGCTCAAGTATTTCACTATCACCAAACTGGATGATGTACTGGTAACACACCCAAAGATCCTAAATGGTTCTGATTCAAACTGATATTTCATACCAATCCAATTATTCAATTCATTACTTTACATGCATAATATATAGGAATGTCATCTTAAATTTGATTCTGAACTCTTTGGGAATTTGTTTGTTGCACTTCATTTTCTTTACAAAAATATTTTTTGGGCAGGTAAAGTATTTGTTACAGAAAATATCTATAAAGGTGTACTGGGTCATGGAGACTGTTCTTAATACTGCAATAAATGTTTTCATTTTATACTAAATATGTGGTTGGTGTTTTTAATTTTTAAGATATTTTGCAGACATCAAGTGATGGTCTAGTTTGGTGTTTAAAAAGAAATTCATTTATAGTTACACACCAGGGACATAAATCTTCTTTTCAATATCTCTTAGAAACATAGAAACATGACAACAGATAAAGGCCATTATCTAGTCTGCCCATCCACAGTAGCCATTATCTCTTTCTCTCTCTGAGAGATCCCACGTGCCTATCCCATGCCTTCTTGAATTCAGACACACTCTGTTTCCACCACCTCTTCTGGGAGACTGTTCCACGCATCTACCACCATTTACGTAGAAAAGTATTTCCTCAGATTACTCTGGAGCCGATCACCTCTTCATCCTATGCCCTCTCATTGCAGAGTTTATTTTCAAATGAAAAAGACTCAACTCGTACACATTTATATTATATAGGTATTTAAACGTCTCTATCATATCTCCCCTCTCCCACCTTTCCTCCAACGTATACAGATTGAGATCTTTAAGTCTTATCACGAAGACCACACACCATTTTAGTATGGTAAAAATAAGATTTCTTTTATGGGCAGTATGGTTTATAAGTACAATGGCTGATTTGCCACTAGCATTTTTTGTAAACCTACAGATTAAAATAAACTTTTACGTTTTGACAGGTTTCATAGTAGATTATTAAAGAAAAACTTACCTGTTGGCCAGTTTTTGCATTTACGTTTTAAAGAGGGCCATAGATATGAAACTTGGGTTTGAATTGAATAAATTTTCAAGAATATTTAATAACATGTTTCTAACAAACAAGATGATAATCTTCTATGCCACTTGTAACATCAGGCAGGTACATTCTCAAAATAGTCCATATAAGGCACCATCTTCAGTTAGCAGACCAAATTCCAAATTCAATCTTACAGGTCAGTGCAACTGAGCCTGTTCTACCATGGGAAAGACAGGGATTTTATTTCACGTATTTCTGATCATGAAAAAGACAGGATGGTATCACCCAATCCTAAACCTTACAGCTCTGAACAAACAAAGAAAGTTCAGGATGATTTCCTTATGCTTTCTTATTCCACCTCTCCTCTTTTATCAATCCCTACACTCTGCCCCGAGAACTCTATCAGATAAGTCTCTTGTTGGTGCCCTTCTCCTCCTGATTCCGTCCCTTCTACCTCGTGCCATATGTCTAGAACAGCAGTCTCAAACACGCGGCCCATGGGCCGCATGCGGCTCTCCATGTGCTATTTTGCAGCCCATGGTCTGGACGCAATGATCAACTGAAGTCCAGCTCCCTGAAGTTCAGGCTGCTGAGTTGGGCAGCCTCAGCCTCGCATTCCCCGCAGCAGGCACTGCAGCGCCCCCGCCTCGGGGCTGCTCCCCAGGCCCGACTTGGGACTGTCATTGAGGACGTAGACCACACGCAGGGAGCGGAGGCGGAGCCCTCCAGGGCAGTGCCCGCCCTCCCCGCTGCCCGCCTCACCCAACCCGGCGGGCACCGGCTCCATGCTGCTTCCAGCGCAGCCACTAGGGGGACGCTGCCTTCCATCTCCCACCGGCTCCTCAGCGCATGGGGGGGCCGCGATCCTGAGTGGGTCGGGATCAGAGCTTTCCCTTTCCAGATGCTGGGAAAAGTTAGTTTTAGGCAGGTCCCGGAAGATCCCGCCCCAGAGAAAAGAGCGGCGAGCAAGCGAAGCAGCCACCGGCGCTCGGTCCCTGTTCCGGAGAGCTGCCGGCGCTTTTTCAGGGGTGCCCGGGGAGGCTGCAGTGATGGAGCTGAGCCCTGCGCACCCAGGCGCCTCCTCCAATGCCCTGGGCACCGGAGGGGAGGAGGTGAGAGCAAGCACCGAGACGGCGAGAGATTGCCACAGAGTGTACAAGTGGCCAGAGGGGGTAGGGGATGAGGTTAAGTCCCTGGTTCATCTAGCGTCGTTTGCAGAGCTTATGTTTATATAGTGGCCTTTTAAAACTTGGGGTTCAAGAGGACTCGCTAAGCTTTCCCCCTGCACCGAAGAGTTCCAAGCCGGTCTGGAGCCTTCAAATGCAGCTCTGCAACTGGGTTTAGCATTACAATTAGGAGAGGGGATGGAATTATATGAAATAAAAAGTTTGTGACCTCTGCCCTCTTAACAAAATCAAGGTCATTTGAGGGGCAAACCCAGTTGTGGAGTTTGCTGGGATGCATTTTGTGGTTGGGGGAGAGTGGACCACAGAAGGCCAAAAAGTATAAACACATCCTTGACCTGTGTATTTATAGAGAAAGGGGAGGATGAGGAGGTGCCTGAGGCAGGAAACAGGCAGAAGGGATTGTGAAATGATCTCAAACCCATTTGTCAGGAAGTCTTTACACAGAGATAATGTCACAAGGCTCAGGGAGGTGCCTTCTGTGCCCCCCTCCAGGTTCTACGCCAGTCTTCTTCAAGGCAAGGCCTTGGAGACTTCTATGGCCGCCCTCCGTCATCTTTACAATTTTGTATACAAACTCAGGACAGAAAGATTGACCTAGATGAGGGGGAAAAGCCACTCGCTGCACAGGGAAAGGGAGAGGGAGGGAAGGGGGAAGGGAAATGCTGCTGCTGCACCCAAATTGGGGAAAGAGAGGGAAGGAAGGAGATGGAAGACAAGGGAGAGGAGAGGAACAAGAGATGCCAAGTTCATGGGAGGGAGAGAAGGAAAGGAGATACCAGACCATGGAGGGGGAGGGAGAGATGCCAGGGCATAGGGGAGGGAAGGAGGCAGATGCCAGACCAGGGGAAAGGAAAGAAGGAGGGAGGGAGAGAAAGAAAGGAAAGAGATGTCAGACATTGGAAATAGGGATGGAAGAAGAGAGAGATAGAAGGGAAGGTAAGACATGGAAACGTAGATTTTGAAAAGAAAGCAGAAAAATTGAATATTAAGTTAATGCCAAAGAAGGATGCAAGGCAGAAAGTGAAGATGCAGAGAAACAGTCAAAGGAAAAGAAGGCCCTGGAAACATAGTTAAAAGCACAGAAAAATAAAATCACCAGCCAACAAAGGTAGGGAAAATGATTTTATTTTCAATATAGTGATTGAAATGTGTCAGTTTTGAGAAAGAAAAGATATTAAACTTTAAATGTGAGGGCTGCAGAAAAAATAGAGTACTTGGAGGGCCGCAGAAAATATAGTTAATGTCTTATTAAAGAAATGACAATTTTGCATAAGGTAAAACTCTTTATAGTTTATATATCTTTCCTTTTAACTGTTAAAGGAAAGTTTTATAAACTATAAAGAGTTTTACCTCATGCAAAGTTGTAATTTCTTTAATAAGACATTAACTATTTTTTCTGCGGCCCTCCAAGTACCTACAAATCCAAAATGTGGCCCCGCAAAGGGTTTGATTTTGAGACCACTGGTCTAGAACAACCTGCCGACTCAATGCATTGGGCTCCCTCTCTGACAATATTCAATTCCAGGTTCAAGGCCCACTTTTTTGGAGCTGCATTTTAAGTCCTTACCCTACTAACTTGTAAAGCACCAATATTTATTCATTCAGCATTTACAAGGGGACTGATGAGGTGGATAGGATAGGGAACTACAGTGGGAGAGTATGGCACAGTGGTTAAAGCTATAGCCTCAGTACCCTGAGGTTTATAGGCTCAAACCCACACTGCTCCTTGTAACCCTGGGCCTCCTTGTGACCCCCATTACCTCAGATACATTACATAGATTGTGAGTCTATCACAGTGATTCCCAACCCTGTCCTGGAGGAACATCAGGCCAATCGGGTTTTCAGGCTAGCCCTAATGAATATGCATGAGAGAGATTTGCATATGATGGAAGTGATAGGCATGCAAATTTGCTTCATGCATATTCATTAGGGCTAGCCTGAAAACCCAATTGGCCTGGTGTTCCTCCAGGACAGGGTTGGGAACCACTGGTCTATCAGGACAGACAGGAAAAATGCTCGAGTACCTGAATAAAAATTCATATAAACTGTTCTGAGCTCCCTGGGGAGAATGGTATCCACCTACCAATTTTTCTATACAGGGGCATCAATACTTCCTTTTTCCTACTAGCCATACATCTCCCTATACAGTCGAGCATCCTTCTAACTTTCGCTGTCACGTTTTCAACCTGTTTGGCCACCTTAATATCATCACATACTATCCAAGTCCCACTCCTCTTTCATGCTCAAAAAGTTCTTCACCCCCCCCCTAAACTGTACTATTCCCTTGGGTTTCTGCAGCCCAAATGCACAATCTTGCATTTGTTGGCATTAAATCTTAGCTGCCAATCTTCATTTTTTTTTTAAATTATTTATTATATTTTTTATTACATTCAAGTATACATAACTTGGAACAGATCTATAATTCCAAGAACAAAACCAAAATGAATCTGTCAATTATTTAAACCACCATATTGAGAGAAATCAACAGGAAAATAATCAGTGGAAATAAAGAAAATCAAATGGAAGAACAGCAATACTCTGCAAATTCTACATCTGGTTTATGGCTAATTACACATCAGCTATGGATACTACTTGCTCTTTTGATTCTATCAATTCTAACAGTTGATTAGGTTCAAAAAACAAATAATTTTTATTCTGATATGTAATAAAATATTTCACAGGAAACTTTAACAAAAATGTTCCTCCCAAAGCGAGGATTCTTGACCTTAATGTCAAAAATTCTTTTCTCCGCCTTTGGGATTTCTGAGACATGTCTGGAAAAATACGAATATTAGAGCCTAAGAACTGATCATTTATATGAGAAAATACATGTGTAATACATATTTCCTATCACTTTCCAAAGTGAGTGTTTTCAACAAAGTTTTCCCCTCGGTTATAACCTCCAAAGAATTCTCCAGAAAGCTGATAAATTAATATCCATCCAATTTTGTCCTTGATTTCCATTAGGAGTGAAAACCTCTACAGGTTTCTTCATTTGAAGATAATTAGCTCTTATGATAGGGGGCAAATTTTCTGAGGGAATAGCCAAAATGTCTTTGAAATACTTCCTTGCCATATTCACAGGTGAAATCAAGGGACACGTAGGAAAATTCAGGAACCCCAGATTATTTTTCCTTAATTGGTTTTCAAAGCTTTCCATTTTTCTTGCAATAAAAGTTCTTTTTTTAACCAATTCAAGTTCTAAAGCTTTCATTTCATAGAGTTTTTCTTCCTGCTTCTCCAATTTCTCATTTACTTTAAGATCCAAACCCTGTTGCTCAACTTTGGAATAGATAGTCCCATAGTCCATACTCAAAGTAGAGAGAGACAATTTGAGGTTTGTATCCATAACTTAAATGGCCTGCCATCACAAAATCCAAGTTGAATCCATGACATATAAACTCTATCTCACTAGAAGGCCTTGATGGCCTCATTCTCTCAATAGGCCACGACAGTAAAACCATATTCATGTTAATCTACAGGGCCCCCTCCTCCCCAATGTCGGTGCTCGACAAACTACTAACTATGATAAGCAACCTTTCAGTCAACTACAAATTGTCATCCTAGGAGACTTTAACTTCACAGAATACCCAGAAATCACCGGTGCACCAAGGGAATTCACAGACACTGTCTGACCTCGGTTTCATCCATAGAAACATAGAAATAGACGGCAGATAAGGACCCACGGCCCATCTAGTCTGCCCACCTTAATGTCCCTCCCCTACCTTTGCCCTGTGAAGAGATCCCATGTGCCGATCCCATTTGGCCTTAAAATCAGGCACGCTGCTGGCCTCAATCACCTGTAGTGGAAGACTATTCCAGCGATCAACCACTCTTTCAGTGAAAAAGAATTTCCTGGTGTCACCTCGTAGTTTCCCGCCCCTGATTTTCAACGGATGCCCTCTTGTTGTCGTGGGACCCTTGAAAAAGAAGATATCTTCCTCCCATCCTTCCATCCAAGTCCACTCCCCCACTCACTCCTCCGGGAACGCTCTAGTCCTGATCTTCATCTCAAAAGGCCTGCTACTCGACAACAAATCAACCCTGCTAACTAACTTTCAGGTCCCCTGGACTGACCATCACATAATCTCATTCAACATACACACTAAGACCAAAGGGCCTGCAGAAAACATTGCATCACACAAAACTACTACATTTGACCCAAAGTCAGTTACCCTTCACACTTTATCCATTGGCATCTCCTCACGTAACCTAAACACAGGCCCCACGACCAATTCGCTAGAGGAAAAGGCACAGGTGTGGCACTTTGGCATAAAGTCACTCTACGAAAAATTAGTTAAAACCAAAGAAGTCAAAACTAACACAAGATCTTTCTCATCACCCTGGTTCACAGAAAACCTGAGAGAATGAAAACGTAGAGTCAGGAAAGCTGAAAAAACCTGGTGCAAAACACACAGCGCTGAAAATAAAGCTACCTGGAAAACCCTCTTGAAAGAATACAAACTAGCGACACTCGAAACAAAAAAGGCACACTTCACAAACCTAATATCCAAGATCCAAAGTAGATCAAAGGCCATCTTCTCACTGTCCAAAAACTTGTTTTCCTCCTCCAAGGATCACACCACAACCAAAAAACAAGCTTAGACAGTGAATCCCTCTCAAACTTCTTCCACGACAAGATATCCAAGATACGAGAAACCCTAGACTTAGAAGCCAAAGCCCTGCCAAACATCCCAAAAACTATGCAACACAACAACCCATGCAAGTCAGAAACTCTAAATGGCTTCAAACCTTAAAGGCACAATAGTCTCCCTACACCCCACAACCTCAATCTTGGACCCGTGCCCATCCATCACACTGCTAGCTACCAATGAATCATTCCTGAACTCTATTTTACCTCTAATTAACGAGTCCCTTCAATCGGGCATAATACCTCAGAGTTGGAAAGCTGCCGTGTAAGACCACTCCTGAAAAAACCTACTATGGATCTGGACAATCCAAGCTGCTATAGACCAGTCTCAAACCTCCCATTTGTCTCAAAAGTACTAGAAAAGATAGTACTCGCACAACTGCGAGACTTCATGGAAACAAACGCCACCCTCTCCAATTTCCAATCAGGATTCAGGAGGTACAAAGGCACAGAAACGGTGCTTCTAGACATTGTAAATGACAGCTGGAAAATCCTCGATGAGGGTAAAGACGCATTGCTGGTTCTATTAGACCTGAGTGCCGCCTTAGATACTATTGATCACTCACTTCTCCTATCCAGATTACACTCCATCGGAATCCGTGATGTCGCACTGGCATGGTTCTCTTCCTCTTTAAAAGAAAGATTTCAGAAAGTACTACTAAGACCCTCCTTATCAGAACCAAAACCTCTCTGCTACGGAGTACCCCAGGATGCATTGCTATCCCCACTCCTCTTCAACCTGTACGTCAAACCAGTACTCGACATTGCAGAAAAATATCAAATCAAAATCCACTTTTATGCAGATGACATACAGCTCTACCTCCCCCTAGGTCCCCCGAGATACACAAATCAAAAAACTTAATTGCTGCCTAACTGAAATAAAGAACTGGATGACTGCAAACAAACTACAGCTGAACGCATCAAAAACTGAACTTCTCTGGATACACAAGGATTCCTGCACATACCCCCGCCCATCCCTCTCCTGGGGAAATAATATCCATACAACCAAAGAAAACATCTGCAGCCTGAGAGTGATTCTTGACTCAAACCTGTCGCTCTCAGATCATGTATCAAAATTAGTGCAACCGTGCTTACTTTTCAGAGAACGATTTTGCCCAGCTACTATATGCGTTTGTGTTATCCTGCTTAGATTATTGCAACACGCTACTAGTAGGCTTACCCGCAAAAAACATCTCCTGTCTCCAAGGCGTGCAAAATGCTGCAATCCGACTCCTGAAAAACCTGGGCTTCTGCGACCATGTCACCCCTGCATTAAGATCCATGCACTGGCTGCCTATCTGAAAATGATGCGCCTTTAAAGCCCTAGTTTTAGCTTTCAAGACATTCCACAAGATGACACCTAGCTACATAGCATCAAAACTACAAATTTATGTCCCCAACCGATCACTGAGATCCCAGCAGAAAAACTGCTAGCCATTCCACCCGGATGCTCACTTACATCTGAAACAGCACGGAAATGCTCTTATTCCCATTTCATACCCAGATTATGGCACATCATCCCCCCCCCCCCCCATCTGTCAGATCTTTAAACAGTCTATGGAACTTCAGGAAAGCCTTGAAAACCTTCCTCTTTACAAACCCAGCTCCTTAGCTTACATCTGCATCCCTGACTGACCCTTATGGCGGTCCACTGGATCAAAAACCCACCATACTTCAATGACACACAAACCTACAAAACTATTTTACCTTATGTTAGGCTATGTCCATACGGAAAATGATATACAGTACTCCCCAAATATTCACGGGGGTTCCATTCCAGGAAACCTTGTGAATGTCAAAAAACCGCAAATACGGTTTTTAGGCAGGGGAGACAGGAGAGGGCAGCCGGAGCGCCGGCGAGTGAAGGAAATCACTTGCTGTATGCTCAGACCTCCTCTTCCTGTACTAAAGTCAGGCCTCACCAATCAGAAGCTGCATGTCAAAGCAGCTCCTGATTGGTGAGGCCCGACTTTAATACAGGAAGAGGTGGTTGGAGCATACAGCGAGTGATTTCCTTCACTCGCCGGTGCTCCATCTGCCTTCTCCTGCCTCTCTGGCTGCCCTCTCCTGCCTCTCCGGCTGCCCTCTCTTGCCTCCCCTTCGTGGTCGGAAAATACCGCGAATGACTAGAACCGCGGACTGCGAATTCACGGAGAAGCACTATAATTTAAACCACCATAGGCTATGTCTCTTCGGAAAATGCTGCAATTTTAAAACACTCTATGTCCACTAAGTCTATATTTCAAAATCTATATGTTATAACTATACTGTAAAAGCTGAAATTTATACCTCTGTGTACACCAAGTTTGTTTTTCCCACCAAAGTTTGTCCTGCTTATACTGTGAATGTACTCTTGTAACCCATTCTGGGCTTCTTTGGGACACAGGCTAAATAAATGAATAAATAAAATCTATCTTTTCAGGCCTCTCCCAAACCCCAAATTTGATCTTAGTCCCACCAGAAGCTCCTATCACCTCTGCCCTGGTGTGGGGTAAATGATATAAATTTTTAGCTGCTCCTAACAAAGCAGGTATAGCCAGCCCTCCGTCACTAAGGTCCAAACTTTCCTCTTTGGGCATAGGTACCTCAGAAGCTTCCTCCACCGGCTTGCTTCTGGGTTGTGGAGCTGACCTTTGTTCTGAGCTCAACACCGCAAGGGCAGCAAAACTGACTGGCAGACAAACTCATGAATGGACATTCAATTCCTCGCCTCTTCATCACATTTTTGCTCAATGGGGAACTCTTCCTCTGCATCTCCCCACAACAACAAGCTGTCTCAGTTCTGCTCCAGGATATACTCTCCTCATTGCCTCGAGGCAGATGCTCCTTCTGGAATGGACGAATCATTTTCTCTATGCGTTCCCTCTATTCCCTCTGATTCTCAAGACTCTTGTCAAACTCAAGACGGAGCACTCCACCATGATTCTGATAGCTCCTCGGTGGCCCAGACAACCATAGTACTCCCTTCTATTTCAACTCAGCACCAGGGAACCTCTACTTCTACCAGTATTTCCTTCTCTGCTTACACAGTCAAGGGTCTCTGCTCCATCCCAACCTGCAGTCTCTACACTTAACAGCTTGGTACCTCTCAACCTAACTGCCACTCTACAGTTCTCTCACTCTGTACAGGACATTATAGAGGCTTCCAGGAAGCTGTCCACTAGGCAGTGTTACACCCAGATTTTCTACTTGGTGTACTACTCATCACAAGGAGCCGCAATCTATGTATTTGTCTTCAGTTTTAGATTACCTGCTGCACTTATCTCACTCTGGCCTCAAATCCACATCTATTAGAGTCCATCTGAGTGCAATTGCTGCTTTTCATCAGCCTATCGAAGGGAAACCCCTCTCCTCTCATCCTGTGGTTTCCAGGTTTATGAAAGGACTTTCAATGTCAAGCCACCTCCAGTGGTTTGGGATCTCAATTTTGTTCTTACTCAACTGATGAAGCCTCCCATAGATTCGGCTCATCTTAAATATCTCACTTAGAAAGTGTTTTTTCTCATTGCGCTCACTTCTGCTAGACAAGTCAATGAGCTACAAGCTCTAGTGGCAGATCCACCTTTCACAGTATTCCATCATGACAAGGTGGTCCTCCATACTCATCCAAAATTCTTACCTAAAGTGGTTTCAGAATTTCATCTCAATCAATCCATTGTTCTTCCAAAGCCTCATTCTCATCCTGGAGAAATAGTGCTTCATACTCTGGACTATAAACGTGCTTTAGCTTTCTACTTGCAACACACTCAAAACTGCTCCTCAACTTTTCATCTCCTTCAATCCAAATAAATTGGGGCATCCTGTTTCCAAGTGAACCATCTCCAACTGGTTGGCTGCTTGTGTCTCTTTCTGCTATGCTCAGGCTGGTCTCCCTCTGCAGGGTCAAGTCACAGGCCATAAAGTTAGAGTGATGACTACGTCTGTAGCTTTCCTCAGATCAACTCCTAATGAGGAAATTTGCAAGGCTGCCACTTGGTCCTCGGTTCATACATTCACCTCTCATCATTATCTGGATACTTTCTCCAGATGGGATGCCCATTTTGGCCAGTCAGTTTTACAACATTTATTCTCCTAAATTGCCAACACTCCCACCATCCCATTCTGGTTTGCTTGGAGGTCACCCACATGTTGAGAATATGCTGCCTGCTTGTCCTGAGATAAAGCACAGTTACTTACCATAACAGTTGTTATCCAGGAACAACAGGCAGATATTCTCACAACCCACCCACCTCCCCTGGTTGGCTTCTTAGCTAGCTATCTGAACTTGAGGAATGGGCATCAACATGACAGATGAGGTTCAACGTGGATAAGTGTAAAGTGATGCATGTTTGTAGCAAAAATCTCATGCACGAATACAGGATGTCCAGGGCGGTACTTGGAGAGACTTCCCAGGAAAGGGACTTGGGAGTTCTGATCGACAAGTCAATGAAGCCATCCATGCAATGTGCGGCCTCGGCGAAAAGGGTGAACAGAATGCTAGGAATGATAAAGAAGGGGATCACGAACAGATCGGAGAAGGTTATCATGCCGCTGTACCGGGCCATGGTGAACCCTCACCTGGAGTACTGCGTCCAGCACTGGTCGCCGTACATGAAGGACACGGTATTACTCGAAAGGGTCTAGAGAAGAGTGACTAAGATGGTTAAGTGGTTAGAGGAGCTGCCGTACAGTGAAAGATTAGAGAAACTGGGCATCTTCTCCCTTGAACAGAGGAGATTGAGAGGGGACATGATTGAAACATTCAAGGTACTGAAGGGAATAGACTTAGTAGATAAGGACAGGTTGTTCACTCTCTCCAAGGTAGGGAGAACAAGAGGGCACTCTCTAAAATTGAAAGGGGATAGATTCCATACGAACATAAGGAAGTGGTAGAAAACTGGAACGCTCTTCTGGAGTTTGTCATAGGGGAAAACACCCTCTAGGGATTCAAGATAATTAGACAAGTTCGTGCTGAACCAGAACATACGCAGGTAGGGTTAGTCTCAGTTAGGGCGCTGGTCTTTGACCAGAAGGCCGCCACGTGAGCAGACTGCTGGGCACGATGGACCACTAATCTGACCCAGCAGCAGCAATTCTTATGTTCTTAAAGCAAACTTCCCTCTCAGCTCCACTCTAATATCCTTATTTATACTGTAATAAAGCAATTTGTTGGACTACCTGGATACAGAAGGGTATTTGGAATATCAGTTATGTGATTTCAAATAATAGATTGATATCTTTTTCTCAATTACAGAACCAATATACTCTTCCCTCTAAGGTATTCTATAAGTGGTTACAACTAAAATATTGCTTAACCAGCTCAAAATGGCCTTTACAAGCTAATACTATCCATACATCTAAATTTATGGAATTATGTCATATTGGCTTCACCATGGGTCATACAACTTCTCTGTGTTATCGATTTTTCATTAACTCCTCTCTGACCCCTATCATAGCGTACTAAACGACTGGTCTGAATCCAAATGGATAGGTTCTGATGACCAATGATTATACTTTTAAGACATTCTACACCCCACCATGTCCTCTAGGGCCCATTTATCTGACTCCAATAAATGCTGGCATTGCAATAGCCAGTTAGGTGACCTTAAACACATGATCTACGAATGTCCAATTATTCAAATGTTTTGGATCTCAGTTTAGAAAATCATTTGCAATATTTTACCCATCTCAACTCCACTATCGTTTGATGTAATCCTTTTTAGATCACTTGCCCTGCCTGGTGCCCTGGATATTTGGCAATCCAAATAATTATAGTGATCTCCTTACAGATGATCTTGTCTCATTGGACATCTGCACACTTGTTAAATATTACTTTTTGGTTGACCACCATAATGATACATAATTTTGAATATAAAGCTAACTCTCTCATGAATAAGGGATATAAATCTATAAAAATGTGGTCCCCCCTATTAAACATGTCTTCTCTCGATTATATTCCATGCCTTCTCTTGGTTTATATTCCAACTGTTTCAAAAATACCTATCATTAATTTTTACTCCTTTATTTGCTCAACATCTTAAGTCGACTGTGTTATGTATAACTCTCAAGGGACTCCTACTGAACTTGCTTGTTTGTTCTTATGGCTTCATATAATTGTTCTTGTTTACTCATTGTACATGGGTGCTTGTTGTTCCCTGGTTGCACTTTTGTTTCTGATTGTAACATAATTGCAGTATAATGTACTTTTCTTTGTATTTGTAAAAATCTTAACAAAAGATTAAAAATGGAGAATGCTTGTTCTGGGATAAAGCACAGTTACTTATCTTAACAGGTGTTATTGAGGGATAGCAGGCAGATATTCTCACAACCCACCCACCTCCCCGGTTGGCTTCTTAGCTGGCTAACTAAACTGAGAAGCTGTGCGCCTATGTTAGACAGGAAGGCACTCACACATGCACGGTGCGGTCAGTCGCAAACTTTCTAAAAATGCCAGTGCACTTGTATAGCTGTCCGTACTGGGTCTCCGAGGATGGCATCACCCACATGTGAAAATATCTGCATGCTGTCCCTGGATAACACCTGTTACAGTAAGTAACTGCTTTCATAGAAGACCATGATGTCTTAAATTGCTAATAAAAGTGAAGGTGCGTGGAGGCAGGGATGGGGTAGCTATGATTTGTGGAAATGTTACATTGGCTTGCTCCCTTCATAACTAGCTTGCCCTCTTGTTGTTGTTCCTGCAATAATTCCTATGGTAATGGGAAAGTGTTGCCAATTTTTACCCAGCATTACCACGATAGTAGTAGATCATTCTATGGTAGTGCTGCAGGAATGGAAACTGCTGCCAATGTAATACCGCGGCAATGGGGACCGAACCCTCCACAAGCCTACCTTTTAATGTCTCTAGTGGTCTAGTGACTTTTTCCTTCCCTCCCTGGCATTGGGTTGGCATCGGGTGCAAACCTGATGCCAACCTGACCCCCTTTTGCTCTACCTTATCCCTGGTGGTCTAATAGTTTCTTCAGGAGCAGGAAAGAGTCCAACTCTTTCCTGCCCCTGCAAGAGCCACCAACGGTCCAAAGATTTTCAAAATGGATGCCAAGACTTCATGAAATCTCGGCAGCCATTTTGAAAATTTTGGAACTGGCGGCAGCTCTAGCAGCAGCAGAGGCAGGAAAGAGTTGGGCTCTTATCCTGCCCTTGAAGAAGCCACTAGATCACCAGAGATGATAAGGTAGGACACTGGAGGGGTTGGGTGGGAGCGAAGGAGGGACAGATGGTAGGCGAGGGGAGAGATGGATGGCAGGCAGAGCAGGGAGGGGAGGGATGATGGATGAATGGCAGATCAGAGGAAATGGGCATGGGAGTAGCACCAGCCACGGAGAGCTTTTCCAAACCTGTCTCAGAAGCAGGCTGTGCTCCTGCGGTCCCTGCACCTCCTTCTTCACTCTCGGCTGGCTTCGAGTCAGCAGCAGCGATCATTACAGACTGCCTGCCGGTAACACAGAAGCCTCTCCTCTGCCGCTATTACAACTTCTTTTTTCTGCCAGGGTAGGACACAGCAGGGGGAGGCTTACGGGTTACCGGCAGGCAGACTGTAGCGATCATTGCCATTGACTCATTGAAGCCAGCAGAGAGTGAAGAGAGGAAAGTACAGGAATCCAGCTTGCTCCCCTGACGCCTGCAAGAGAGAGAGTTAGCTGTAAGTGTGATGGGGGAGGGATAGGAAGGAAAGATGTAGCAAATGGGTTGAGAGGACAAGAGAAGGATTGTAGGACATGGGGTGGAGGGGAGGAAGGGAGAGATACTGCAAAGGGGGGGGAAGAGGGGTGAGAAAAGGAAAATGTTATATATGGGGTAGAGGGGAGGGAGAGACACTGCAAGGAGAGGGGCAAGAGAAGGAGAAATGTTTGGTAACGAGGCTGCATGGGGAGAGGGAGAAATGTAAAAAAATTATGGTGTAAGGGAGGAAGGGGGAGATGTTTGACCCAGGGCATAAAAGAGGACGAGAGAGATAAACATGGACATGGCAGAGAAAGGAAGAGAATGCTGTATGGGGGAAGAGAGAAGTAGAGGAAGGGTGCAAGGGAGGGAGGGGGAGAGAGATGTTGAACATGAGGGTGTATGAGAGGGAGGGAGAGGTGTTAACTTTTAATGTAATGATTGTAATATGTCAGTTTTTGAAATATACATCTATCTTTATATTTTGCAGAGTACAGGGAGATATCACGTTTTCTCTTTCTTTGGTGTTGAATTGTGGCTTCTTGGGGATTCAATTTAATATTTTTCTACATGTTTCTATTTTTAATTTGTGGTTTGTTATTCTATACTGTATGAGGGTCTGTTTGTATTCTGCACTTATGAAAGAGACATGGTTTTCTGTTAGCATTAATTGTGGAGGATGGATCTCTACTAATCTGGCTTCTTTAGTTTTCCAATAGGTTTATTGATGATATATTATGCATTGTAGTGTTTGGTGCTGTATTTTCCTAAGTAGGTCCTTGTTAACTGATTTGTGAATGTTAACTGCTATAATGGTATTTGATACACATTGGGAAGAATAGCCCAAATCACAGTTACCAGATACTAGGGTCCACCTCGGGGGTTAACGCCCAATAAAAAGATCTGGGTATCATTGTAGACAATATGATGAAACCTTCTGCCCAATGTGGCGGTGGCCAAAAAAGCAAGCAAGATGCTAGGAAATACTAAAAAAAAGGGATGGATAACAAGACTTAAGAATGCTATAATACCTCTGTATCACTCCATGGTGTGACCGCACCTGGAATATTGCATTCAGTTCTGGTCTCCTTATCTTAAGAAAAATATAGTGGCACTAGTAAAGGTTAAAAAAAAGAGCGACCAAGATGATAAAGGGGGTGGAACTCCTCTCATATGAGTAAAGACTAAAAGATTAGGGCTCTTCATCTTGGAAAAGAGACAACTGAGGGGAGATATGATTGAAGTCAACAAAATCCTGAGTGGAGTAGAATGGGTACAAGTGGATTGATTTTTCACTCCATCAAAAATTACATAGACTAGGGGATACTCGATGAAGTTACAGGGAAATACTTTTAAAACCAATAGGAGGAAATATTTTTTTCACTCAGAGAATAGTTAAGCTCTGGAACGCATTACCAGAAGTTGTGATAAGAGTGGATAGAGTAACTGGTTTTAAGAGAGGTTTGGACAATTTCCTGGGGGAAAAGTCCATAGTGTGTTACTGAGAATGATATGGGGCAAGTCACTGCTTGCCCTGGATCGGTAGTATGGAATGTTGCTACTCTTTCGGTTTTTGCTAGGTACTAGTGACCTGATTAGCCACTGTGAGGATAGGCTACTGGGCTAAATGGACCATTGGTCTGACCCAGTGAGGCTATTCTTATGTTCTTAATTGCTCTTCAGGTCCTGGGTGGCATTTGTAGTGTTCTGCAATACTTCACAGTATGCCTGTTACTGGATTTTGGATTTGGATTTAGATCACACCTTTCTCAGTAATAGCTTAAAGCAAGTTTCATTCAGGTACAGTAGTTATTTTCATCATCCTGGAGGGCTTACAATTTAACTTTTGTATCTGATTCAATGGTTAGTTGAGTGACTTGTTCGAGATTTCAAGGAGCAGCAGTGATATCCCTAGTTCTCGGCCTGCAGCTCTATAAGGTACAGATAATACAGAGAGCACATATCTACATTAGCTGTACCTAATCTTTGGTAACTCAGCCCCTTACTAAAGGCTAGCAGAGCTGAAGCCTGGTAGCCATTTGGCAACCTACAAAAAACACTAAGGTTTATGGTTGCTAGTAACCTCTGGGGTTTTGGTTACTGCTGCCAAAATATCACTGCTTACATGACCAATAGGAAGATACTGGACTGGCTAGCTAAGTATAAAAATACCCCCATTTATTTCCAGGATACTGCAAATATTTTGTTTATTATGTTGTTTTTCTGTACATTGTTTTGATTTTTTTCCATATAATTCCCTGGAATGCATACAGTGTGCATAAAAAAATCAGTAATAGTACTGTCCCTTTTTTTTTGTTTTTTTTTTAAAGAGTGGTGCTTATACAGGGGGGAGCAGTATTTTGTCTCAGGAGTTATGTTGGTTAGGGGATAGACAATGGTGATGTCGTCAGCATAAATGTAGAATTTGGTTTTCAAGCTGTGCAATAGGTTCCCTAGTGCGGCCAGGTAGATGTTGAACAGTGTGGGGGACAGGGGGGAGCCCTGCGGGATTCCACATGCATTTACCCAGCTGAGGGAGAGTGTATTGTCATTATAAACTTGGTATGAACGTTTGTTTAGGAAACCCTGGAACCATTTTAACGAGCGGTATCCCACAGGGGTTTGTACTCGGGCCGCTGCTGTTCAATGTATTTATAAATGACCTGGAAGCAGGGACAAAGTGCGAAGTTATAAAGTTTGCAGATGACACTAAACTCTGTAGCAGGATTAAAACTATAGGAGAATGTGAAGAACTGCAAAGAGACCTGACAACATTGGAGGAGTGGGCGAATAAATGGCAGATGAACTTCAATATAGAGAAATGCAAGGTCATTCATATAGGGAAAAAAAACCCGATGTTCAGCTACAAAATGGGGGGATCGGTACGGGGGAAAGGACTTGGGAGTGTTGGTGGATACAACAATGAAACCAACGGCGCAATGCACGGCGGCCTCAAAGAAAGCAAACAGAATGTTGGGTATTATAACAAGAACTAAGGAAGTCATCCTGCCGCTGTATCGGGTGATGGTGCGCCTGCACCTGGAGTAGTGTTCAATATTGGTCACTGTACCTTAAGAAGGATATGGCGATATTTGAGAGAGTCCAGAGAGAGCGACATGAATGATAAAGGGTATGGAAAACCTTTCATACGCTGAAAGGTTAGAGAAACTGGGGCTCTTCTCCCTGGAAAAGCGGAGACTCAGAGGAGACATAATAGAGACTTACAAGATTATGAAAGGCATAGAGAGGGTGGGGAGGGACAGGTTCTTCAGCGTACTGGGAACAACAAAATAAGAGGGCACTCAGAGAAATTGAAAGGGGACAAGTTTAGAACCAATGCTAGAAAGTTCTTCACTCAGAGGGTGGTGGATACCTGGAATGCGCTTCTGGAAGATGTAATAGGACAGACTACATTAAGGGGTTTCAAAGAGGGACTAGATAAATTCCTGAAGGATAAGGGAATTGAAGGCTACAGATAAAGGAGGACACAGGAGCAAAAAAAAAAAAAAAAGGTGTATAGATAAAAGGGGTTTTTCAAGATATAAAGGAGTATGAATCAACGGGTTAGTCAAAAGATCACTCTACAGGTCATGGACCTGATGGGCCGCCGTGGGAGTGGACTGCTGGGCTCGATGGACAGGGGGAGCAGGCAAGGGGTGGTGGTGGACAGCTGAGTAAAAAGAGAGACGGAAAGAAAGAAAGACATACAGACAGAAAGCGGCCGAGAGAAAGAAAGACAGGGGGAGCAGGAAGAGGTGCTGATTCTCAGGAGGGGAGGTAACAGGAAGGGAAGCCTACTGCTGAACAGGGGGAGCAGGGAAGAGGTGCTGCTGGACAGGGGGGAGGTTAAATGAAGGGAGAAGGGCTGCTGCTGGACAGGGGGAGCAGTGAAGGGGTGGTGGTGGACACAGGGGAGGTAAAAGAAAGGGAGAAGGGCTACTGATGGACAGGGGGAGTAGGCAAGTAAAAAGAGAGACAGAAAGAAAGAAAGCCATACAGACAGAAAGCGGCCTAGAGAAAGAAAGACAGACACACACACACATTTATTCTAGCACCCGTTAATGTAACAGGCTATAAGACTAGTATGTATGTATGTATGTATATGTATACATACATACATACAAAGAAACATAGAATGTGACGGCAGAAAAGGGCCGACGGCCCAACAAGTCTGCCCACTTGAGAACCCTCCCTCCAACTAGTCTGCCCACTCAAGGACTCTTCCTCCCTGGAGTATCTATAGATTGAGCATAACTCTGTAGTACTCCCAACTGTTTGTCCCATCGACTCTTGAAGTCGAGCACGCTACTGGCCTCGACGACCTGGCGGGGAAGATCATTCCATCGATCAATCACCTGTTCGGTGAAGAAGTATTTCCTGGTGTCACCATGAAATCTTCCCCCCTTAAGTTTTAGTGGATGCCCTCTTGTCGCTGTGGGACCCTTTAGAAAAAAGATTTCCTCTTCCACTTTGATGTGGCCCATGATGTATTTTAAATGTTTCTATCATATCCCCCCTTTCTCTGCGCTCTTCAAGAGAATATAAGCACAGTTTGATCAGGCATTCTTCATATGGGATGTCTTTAAGTCCTGAGACCATCCTAGTGGCCATTCTCTGTATCGACTCCATTCTCTTCACATCCTTTTGATAATGTGGCCTCCAAAACTGGACACATACATACATACTAGTCTTATAGCCCGTTACATTAACAGGTGCTAGAATAGATGTGTCTATCTTTCTTTCTCTCGGCCACTTTCTATCTGTATGTCTTTCTTTCTTTCCGTCTCTCTTTTTACTCGGCTCCATGAGAGGCCCGTGGGGGCCAAAGCTGGTCAGCGTGGCTGGGGTTCGGGAGGAGGAGTCCTGGTGTCTTCTAGCGCATATGCACACTCCTTGCCTGCCACGGACATACGGATCACGGAACACACAGGTAGGAGTGCGCATGCGCGCATAGCGTTTTATTATATTTATTTCCTATGCCCTAGGCTCATAAAATTGCATAAAATCATTTTCTGCTTTGAGCGAGGAGATGCAGGGAAGAAAATTGAGACTGCGGGGATGAAAATGGAGGGATGGTGAGAGGACAGGGATGAATTTGTCCCCACGTCACTCTAGTTGCCATCCCCAAAATTTCTGTCTATAGAGCAGCTACTGCTAACTCAGCAAACAATTCTATGCTCAGTTCACTGCTAGTTTTGAACAATCACTTGTTATAATAAAATAATACCAGTAGATGGTGCTGCAGTGTTTCCTACAGCACAGAGCCACTCAGCTGATCATCAATATAAACTAAGGATAGGATGCACAAAGCTCTGACAACACAGTAAAAAAAAAAATACCGTATTGAGGGCAATTTATTATTTTTTTTACAGGGCTATGCATAAACAAATAGAATGCAAATCATATGCATGCTATTTGTGCGGAGTAGCCCCATAAAAGAGGGGAGGAACTATGTCTGGTGCCTTCTCAGAAGAGCAATCGCAAGGCACAGTTCCTCCTGTTGTTCTCTGCCCAGCTAATGTGGCGCTGGAGCTGTGATATCTAAGGGTAGAGTGATGACTGCCAGCCAGATTAGCTGATTGTGGCTTTCTCTGCCAGCTCTGGAGCCACAATCAGCTGATCAGGGCTTCCCTTGCAGGCTAGCCACAGTCAGCTAATCAGGGCTTCTCCTGCCTGCCCTAGTGCATTTACAGGCACCAGGCACACAAATAGCATGTATATGATTTGCAGCCACGGAGAATCCTTTTGAACATTGAGAGGAGAGTTTCTGTGCCAATAAGACTTCTTTAATGAGTCTTACTGGCATGAAAATCTATTGAGCATCGGGGCCTGAATGACGTGACAGGACACAATTTAGCGACTGGCTATTCACTTGGTAATAAAATACACTAATTAAATACATGACATATACTGTATAGTGCAGCTTTCTCTAACTTTTTATGGAGAAACCTCTGTCATGCAAGTAGCTCTGTACAAATATTAGGCTGTTACCCCCCCCCCCCCTCTTCCATAAAGCACACTGGTTACCTATCACTCACTGTCTCACCTATAAAATACTCCTCCTTACCTTCAAAATAAAAAAAACTCCAACCAACCAGCTTTCATTGACAAACTTCTGATCCCATATTCATCCTCCAGGGCTCTCTGATCTAACAACCAAAATCTACATACCATTCCATCAATACATGAACTTTTCTATGACACCATTCAAAAATCCATTTTTTCAGTCACTGCAACCCTCTTTGTGGAACACCCTTCCAATGATAGAGACTTACAAGATCATGAAGGGCATAGAGAGAGTAGAGAAGGATAGATTCTTCAAACTTTCAGAAAATAAAAAAACAAGAGGGCATTCGGAAAAGTTGAAAGGGGACAGATTCAAAACGAATGCTAGGAAGTTCTTCTTTACCCAACGTGTGGTGGACACCTGGAATGCGCTTCCAGAGAGCGTAATAGGGCAGAGTACGGTACTGGGGTTTAAGAAAGGATTGGACAATTTCCAGTTGGAAAAGGGGATAGAGGGGTATAAATAGAGGATTACTGCACAGGTCCTGGACCTGTTGGGCCGCCGCATGAGAGCGGACTGCTGGACATGATGGACCTCAGGTCTGACCCAGCGGAGGCATTTCTTATGTTCTTTGACTAGAAAACTCCCTAGAAAAATTTAAAACTAAACTGAAGACTTTCCTTTTCAAATACACCTATACTCTTTAATCCCAGCTCTCTTTTATAATTCACTTCTACTTCCTGAAGCATCTTGGAAATCAAAACGCCTCTTTTGAAGCGAGCCCTATCCTAATGTATTTTCCTTTTCCACTTACCTCCCTTTATTTTTTTATCTCGATGTATTTACAATCTTACCTTCCCCCATTTCACCCTCATCTCATGTACGTCAGTGTGATTATGCCCCCGTATTTTTTAACTTATGATATTTCTTTTATTTTGACATTTTATTTTTAAATCTCATTTTATTGTAAACCGTTTAGATACCCATCTGATAAACGGTATATCAAATAAAGAAAACTTGAAACTTTTTAGGTAACATCTGAATCTGCTTCAACATTTACTATAAAAAAATTGTCATTAGTATAAAACTGGTTTTAAAATTCTAAGAAATTAAGCTGTGGTATGTTTAATTATCCTGGCTTAGATGTAGCCATTGAAAATTGTTAGTAGGCAGGGCTGTTTTTGTGGGAGTACTTGGATACTGAGTACCGGCACCTTTTCCATTGCTTGATAAAAATGACACATGATCCCCAAGTAGTTTATTTATTATCCATCTTTTCATGAAGAGATTCACTCAGTGGTTTACAATACATTAAATAGAAAGCAGGTACTCTTTAAGTATTTTCCCTGTCTGTTCTGGCAGGCTCACTATCTAACTGTGGTACCTGGGTCCAGTGGTGTGGGGGGGCGCCCTGAGTACATGCTCTAGGGGGGTGCATAGCCAGGCGGGTCCGGAACCTCCCGCGCTGCTCTACAATGGGACCTGTACCTCAGTGCAGCTACCGTTCTTATTCCAGAGCAGAGTCGGCAGCCACGCTGAAATGTAAGGAGGTCCCGCGATGATTGCGTCTGCTGGCTCTGCTCAGGAAGAAATAAGTGACGTCTGAGGGGTTGGCTGGCAGCTGCAGTCATCACCGGACCTTGCCGCAACTCCCTGTGTTTGCCGGTCCACCCCTTCCAATGTCACTTATGTCTTCCGGAGCAGAAGCAGCAGGCACAGTCAATGCGGGACCTTGCTGGTTTGGAGGGAGAGAGAAAGGAGCATAGAAGGGTGGTGGAGGGAGAGAAAGGGGGCAGGGTGGTCTGGAAGGATAGTGAAGGGAAAGAAAGGGGGCAGGGTGGTCTGGAAGGGTGATGAAAGGAGAGAAAGGTGGTCAAGGTGGTATGGAAGAGTGGTGGAGGGAGAGAAAGAGTAGATACTGGTGGAATTGTGCAGAGAAAAAGGAGAGAGATATAAGAGGAAAGGATACTGGATGGAATTGGTTTGGAGGGAAAGAAAGGGGGCAGATGCTGGTGGAAGTGGGGTAAGGGAAAGGAGAGAGTGAAATGCTAGACCATGGGGGTGTGAGAGAGTGAAGGGAAGAAGAGGAAAGAGATGCCAGACCATTGGAGGAGAGAAGGGAAGAAGATGGATGCCAGACCAATGGGGTTGAAGGGAGAGTTGGAAGGGGGAGGCATACAGTTTCTGGAAGGGGCATAGAAAGAGAGAAGATGCCATATAGAAGGGGAAGAGAGAGGGTAGTTAGTGGATGAAAGGAAGAGAGTGACAAGAAGATGAGGAAACCAGAGAAGACAGTTAAAAAAAATATTCTTTTTTTTTGTTTTTTGCTTTAGGGAATATGCGTCACTGTTTCTGTGGTGTTGCATTCTATGCGGAGTCCAGCTTCTTGGTGGTTCAATTTAACCTTTGTCTACGTATTTCTATTTTATCCCCCCCCCTTTTACAAAACAGTAGAGTGTTCTTTTAGCGCTGGCCGTGGTGGTAACAGCTCTGATGCTCAGAATTCTATGAGTGTCCGAGGTGTTACCACCATGGCTAAAAAGTGCACCACAGTTTTGTAAAAGGAGGCGGGGTTAGTTTGTGATTACATATTCCATACTAGGCAAAGGTGTTTTTTGTGTTTCGTGTATTCGAAAGAATGGTTTTTGTTAGGATTGACTGTGCAGAATTGATCTGTACTAGTCTGGCTTGTTTAGTTTTAAAGTGGGTGTATTGATGATGAACTGCTCACTGCAGTATGTAAGATGCAGCCTTTTCCTAGGTACACTCTTGTGTGACGTGTGGATTGTTACTAAAATTCATGTTTTCATACGGATGGGGAGGTGTCAAAAATGATGGGCCCCGGATGTCACATATACTAGGTACGCTACTGCCTGGGTCAATGGCAGATTTAACGAACAACCTCAGAGTGCTGAGGTAGCAGCTCTAACCATTAGGCCACTGGCAACACACACTCTCTCTGCTGCAGAATACTATGGTCAAACTTGTGCAAAAACACACTCAGAACTTTACCATAATAGCACTACTCTCAGAACTCAAAGAACATAACATAATTTATATACTGCATAAGCTTCGCAGTTCAACGTGGTTTACAAACGAGAAAAAACAAGACATACCTGGTGAAGTACAAGCAAGAAATAACAGCATACAATAATGTTCAATTTATCAAGAAAATGAATTTGTCAAACAAGTCTTTAAACTGTGTCTAAAATGCATATAAGACGATGACTCCTTTAGATGAAGGAACCCCCCCCCCCCTCTTTCTGTGAAAAGGCAGTATTTTAAAAACATTGGTGTTCTCTGAAGACAGCAGGCATATCCTTATATGTGGAGTGATGTCATCCTCGGAGCCCGGTGCAGACATAAAAACATAAGAATTTTCACTGCTGGGTCAGACCAGTGGTCCATCCTGCCCAGCAGTCCACTCATGCGAAGGCCCCCAGGTGAAAGACCAGTGCTCTAAATGAGTCCAACCTCACCTGCGTACGTCCCAGTTTAGCAGGAACTTGTTCAGCTTAGTCTTGAAACACTGAGAGGGTGTTTTCCCCTACAACAGACTCCGGAAGAACGATCCAGCTCTCCACCACTCTCTGGGTAAAGAAGAACTTCCTTATATTTGTACGGAATCAATCCCCTTTCAACTTTTAGAGAGTGCCCTCTCGTTCTCCCTACCTTGGAGAATGTGAACAGTCTGTCTTTATCTACTAAGTCTATTCCCTTCAGTACCTTGAATGTTTCGATCATGTCTCCTCTCAGTCTCTCTTTTCAAGGGAGAAGAGGCCCAGTTTCTCCAATCTCACTGTATGGCAACTCCTCCAGCCCCTTAACCATTTTAGTCGCTCTTCTCTGGATCCTTTCGAGTAGTACCGTGTCCTTCTTCATGTACGGCGACCAGTGCTGGATGCAGTACTCCAGGTGAGGGCGCACCATGGCCCGGTACAGCGGCATGATAACCTTCTCCGATCTGTTCGTGATCCCCTTCTTTATCATTCCTAGCATTCTGTTCGCCCTTTTTGCCGCCACAGCACATTGTGCAGACGGCTTCATTGACTTGTCAATCAGAACTCCCAAGTCTCTTTCCTGGGAGGTCTCTCCAAGTACCACCCCGGACATCCTGTATTCGTGCATGAGATTGTTGTTACCGACATGCATCATTTTGCACTTATCCACGTTGAACCTCATTTACCATATTGGTGCCCATTTCTCAATCTTCAATGTAGTCCTTCATCCTTGGCATCTTTTGCTTCCTGTCTTCCATCTGTTGGCCCCTGTCCTCCATCTCGTGTAGACGTAGCTTCCTCGCTCCAGTGCTGCTGCTGATCCTGCTCTTCTACCTGCCTTAGGCCTCCTCGATGAATCTTTCGAGCTCCCTTACTTGCTCCTCGATGTGGCTCTCTCCTGCGGGGTCTTCAGTTGTCTTGAACGATGCTTCCGAGATGTGGAGGCCCTCCAGCTCTTGAACCCTGCACTGCAGTCGACCAACTTCTTTCTTCAGGCTTTCCAGTTCCTGACACCGACTGCATACGTATGCTTGCCTTCCCGAGGGAAGGTAGTCATACATATAACACTCCGTGCAGTACACTGGGAAGCTCCTCCGGGTTCCTGCTGCTTTCATTTCTCTTTCTTCGCAGTCCACTAGATGCTCTCTCCCCTGTCTTATGTCTTTATGCGGGCGGGCGCTGTACTCTCTCCTGTGCTTGGCTCTTTCCTGTCTACGTCTTCTGCCGCTTTTTGTCTTGGTGGGTCTGTTATCCTCCCTTGGGCCTCTTTCTTGTCCCCGGAACCTGCTGCTTCTTTATCCTTTCCTGTCTTGTGTGTGTCTTATTGTGTGTTTTCTACTTGTGTGTGCTCGCTTCTTCCTTACCTGGTGTTCTGGAGTCCTTGGCTGTCTTTGTTCGGCCCACTTGCCTCCTTCTCCTGCTCTTGCTCTGTCCCGACTCTCTCCGCTTCCTGGCTGCCTGAACACGCTGTAGCAATATTCCGTGCTACTGATCCAGGGCAAGCAGTGGCTTCCCCCATGTCTTTTTTAATAACAGACTATGGACTTTTCCTCCAGGAAATTGTCTGAACCCTTGTTAAAACCAGCTACGCTATCTGCTCTTACCACAATCTCTTGTTTGGATGCTGAGTTGCTCCACGGTAGCATGACGATTGGCCCTCACTAACCTGCATAGCTCTTGCATCGATGGCTCATGCTGCCCCCGCAGTTACGACAGGTCATCGAAAAGATTCCATTTGTCCACTCAGGAAATGTTTTAACATCGGCAGCCTGTAAACAGTTCACAATCTCTGCCATTTCCAAAATGCTGCTGCCCTTGGCCCGGTAGCCAATGATCATGTCTTTTTCAATGTCTGATAAATCACGCTTTTTCCCCATGACAGCCACAGTTGCTCTGTTGGCAACTTACTGACATCCCATGTTATATACCCATGAAGTCTTATGCGTGACATGCATTTGTTCATTGGCTTTGCATCTCTGACCTCGGAGGTAGGCTGCGGCCATAATAATGTGACTCGACCATGTATATACAAGAAGCACTAGGGTGTGTTTTAAGGCAGGGTTTCTCAACAAGCAGTACGCATACCCCAGGGGGTATGTGGGCCACTAGTTGGGGGTACACGGGCTGACCACCATTCACCGCCCGCTGCTGCTCCCCACCCACCCCCGTCGTTCCCCGCCGCAACTGCAAGAAGAGAAGGAAAGGGCTAGGCACGTGCAACAATTGCATTCCGCCAGCCCACAAGTCTTCCCCTGACATCAATTCTGATATTGGAGAGAAGGTCTGAGCCAGCCAATCGCTGTTTGGCTGGCCCGGACCTTCTCTCCGATGTCAGAATTGATGCCGGGTGAAGGCTTGTAGGCCGGTGGTGTGCAATCGCTGCATGCGCCTGGCCCTTCCCTTCTTGGATCTGCTGCAGCAGCGGGCGGCAAGTGGCAGTGGAACAGTGGGGGGGAGGGGGAAGAAGAATCAGTGGTGGGTAGGCCAGGCTTTGGAGTGGGAGGGAGGCAAGCAGACTGGCTTCAGCAGCGGACCGGGGGTGAGGAAGAATCAGCGGTGGGTAGGTCAGACTTTGCTATGATAGGGAGGGAGGGAGACAGGCTGGCTGGCTGGCTAGCTTCGGGAGAGGGTGTGGGACAAAGGCTGGAAGGCAGTGGGGGAGCATAGGAAGGGGGGGTGTTGTAAGCAGAAGAAAGACAGAGAAAGGCCTGTACCAAAGTGGAAAGACAGGAGACAGATGCTGGACTATAAGAGGTGCAGAGAGGGGGAGAGACCCTGAGGAAGAACAGAGAGATGGAAGATCATAACAGAGGAGGGCGAGAGAGGGAGACTTGGAACACAGGTGGTGGTAGGTACAAAGGAGAACTGACACTGGATCTGGTGAGGGTATGCAGAGGGAAAAGAGATAGAGACCTGGACCCAAAGGGGATGGGGCTGGATTGTGAAAGAAATGTTGGTTGCAAAAGAAAGAAATATTGGATGCACAATCAGAAGGAAGTGCAACCAGAGACTCATGAAATCACTAGGCAACAAAGGTAGGAAAAATTATTTTATTTTCAATTTAGTGATCAAAATGTGTCAGTTTTGAGAATTTATATCTGCTGTCTATATTTTGCACTATATTTGTTTATTTTTCTATAGTTGTTACTGAGGTGACATTGCATATTTTAAAGTCATCTGCCTTAACATCTTTGAAAAAAACCTGAATATAAATAATTAACCTTTTCTCTGTTCAGTGTGCTTTGTGTTTTTTTAATTGTGTTGTTACCATTATGTATTAATAAGATTATATTGTGTGTATATGAAAAATGGATGGAAGAAATTGCATTACAATTAGTATTATTATTATGGGGATAGAGTCAGGAGTGGAGTTTGGGTGGTTCTGAGGCAGAGTTTGGCCGGGGGTACTCTGTTGGTATTTGTTAGACTTAGGGGGTACTTGGCTTGAAAAGGTTGAGAAACACTGTTTTAAGGAATGAGATCACAGTCTGGTGATTTATTTGTTCCAGCTGCAGAGAGAAGAGCTGAGAAGCTGTAGCCTCTACACAATATCTTTAATATAACATAAAAATGTATTTATGAATCGCAGCACCGTTCAGTTCAAAGTGATGTACAAAAATAGAAAACTGACCATTGTCAGCAAAATTACATAATATTCAAATTATAAAAATAATTCAATTATGAATATATTTAATAATTCAGTTTTTAATAACCTAAAGTGCATATAGAAGAATTACCAAGCAGGGGACAAAATTCAGGTTCCCAAAGAGCAGATTGGTAAGCGAGTTGCCTACTAACATATCATAACACCTTTACAGAAGCTCATGTATTGTAGCACTATTGCAAAGACTTATATAGAACGCTCTGAATTGATTCCCCAGTCATTAATAGCGGTACAGTATAGAAGCTCTTAATAATCACTATCTTTTGTGTGAGCAACATTTCACCAAAGGGAAAGCAAAGATAGGACTTTATGATACACATTCTGAAGATGCAATCAAAAATGCATTAGCTAAATATTTTGGCAATAAGTCTTAACGGTCCTTTTATTAAGGCATGCTAACCAATTTAGTGCACGCTAAAGATTAGCACATGCTAAATGCTAAGGCATCCATTATATTCTATGGGCGCCTTAGCATTTAGCATGCGCTAATCTTTAGCGTGCACTAAATCAGTTAGTGCGCCTTAATAAAAGGACCCCTTAAAGCTTTATAAAAAATACAGCCACATTTAAAAAGTACCTACTTGTCCCTCTACTGGAATCTAGTGCAGATTTCAATAATAAGACGTTATGTTTGCTTTTTTTTTTTTTTTAGTTCCAAATTTTTATTTAAATTTTATATAATAAACATAAATTCAAACAGGAGAGAATATACCTTCTGAAAAGTCTGTTCACAAACTATATCACCACAATGCAAAGGATAGTAATGAAGGCCTGGATTCTGTATAGGACGCCCGCATAAAATAAACCCGATTCTGTAAACGACGTCCATGTTACAGACGCCAGTTATAAAACCGGGTTAGTGTAGACGCGGCCGCTACACTTATCACGGCAAGAGATTTCTCTGCCACGATAGGTATAGCAGCCGACTGTCCCCCTCGCTGATGATCGCCAGCAGGAGGGTGCCCAACCCCTCCGGACTTCCCCGTTAACACCCCCTCAGACCCCCCAAATAATCTTTCAACGTCAGCCAGCCAGGTCTTCCTACCGGCCGGCCAGTAGGCCTGCCTCGTTGAAATGAGGCCGGCCCACCCCTTTCCGGCCCATCCGGAAGGGGGTCTTCTTCCAGCGGGGGAGGGGAGGGGGACAGGCAGCTTCGGCTGTTATACCTATCGCAGCAAGGAGATTTCTTGCTGCGATAAGTATAGCGACCGTGTCTACTTACAATGTACTGGACATGTAGGGCTGCTTAGGTTCGCCTAAGGCTACCGCCTAGTCTTTGGCGGTCTTACGGGCCTCCCAAGGCCTGGAGTTGCTTTCAATACAGGCGGCCTGCCTGGGGAGCATTTTTTTTTTTTTTAAATGTGCGTCCCGATTGTCTGATTAGACAGCTGTAGGACGCCGACAGCTGCCTACAATCAGGATGCACTTTGCAGAATCTGGCCCGAAATGTCTATAATGAACTGTCCCCAAACCCAACCCACCCCTCCCCTCCCCATTTGCAGAGAGTGAAAAACCATATCAACATTTATACTTAAACAAACATACATATCCATTTTTTCAATAACACTCAGTCATTGTCCACATTTTCTTGTATAGGTGACCACAACCTTTTAAATTTAGCCTTCTTGCCTCTCTTTTCCATTATGGTTGCCTCATATTTCCCAATTAAGCAAACTGAGTTCCACCAAAATTGAAAAGATAACAGACGCATCTTTCCATGTTTTCAAAATAGTTTGAATCGCAACAGTAGTAAGTATTGCTATTAACCTCTTATAATCATTAGTCATATCGATAAAAGCATCAAAGAGATTGAAAATTACTCCTACATACGTTAATGAAACATCAATATGTAACAATATTTGAACATGATTCCACACCTGTTGCCAAAAGTCATGAGGGAATGGATAATGAGCAATCCACAAGAGCCAGCAGTACGAGTCAAAGCCTTGTTTGTTTTAATCCAGGACCCATGTTACTGTACGTCCTGGATTAAAATAAACAAGGCTTTGACTCATACTGTTGGCTCTTGTGTTTTGCTCATTATCCATTGCTTTCTCTGCTGTTCCATGTTTGTGGGATCTTGTCCTGTTGGACTCTTCTTGTGGTGCCAAAAGTCATGAACCGCGGGACAATAAAATAACATATGATCCAGTTTGACAATCCAGAACTTTACATAACATTTTTCTGTAGCACTGCTGAGTTCATTTTATTTTATTCTTCACAATTAAGCCAACCAGATTGAGGATTTGGTTTGTGTTTTGTTGCTTTGATCCTTTTTCTTTCCCTCTTAACCAGTGCAGAAGTTTTACAGTAAGGGGGCAACTGTGTCATTCTCCCCTCAAAGTCACTGTCACCTAGGATTTGATTTCAGCCTTTTAAGGGAATGATTTTCAAATAGCCCACATTGTTGCAAATAATGTGCACTCTTTGCTTGCATGTTAACTAATTTTCAAAGAGCAACACCACAGTGCAGGCAGCCGAGAGAGAAAATATAGGACTTGTGAAAATGTAATTACATTTAATTTAATATGGAGTGGAATGTCACGATCACAAGCTACTTTCCTCATCAAATGTAAACAAGCCTCTTCACAGTCCAGCTATAAATCCTTACACGCGATAAGGAAGTCTGTGCCGAGGAGAGAAATCTTCAACCAAGTTACTTCCTAAACTAGCTTTGAAAATTCCCTATGTCCCGGTGACCTCTTGGGGTCAGTGAGTTTTCACCGTTTGGAAATGCTTCACTCCCCTTCCAAACCTGTTGGCTTCCCAGAAATTTTTTTTTTTAAATTCTTTATTTAAAAATTTCCAACCATACATTACAAGAAAAATAAACCTCTTGTTACAGCCAAACAGTAGGTATAATGTTATTTCACACTGTATTGGTCATAGGAATAATTTTTACCCTTCATTAGACCACATGAGCAACTAAGGGGAGTTCAGGCAGGCATAAGTGAGAAGTAATTAAACAATAAGAAAAAATCTTAAAGGAACAAGTTTAACACAATTCGCCCTAGACTTTCATTCCATTCTGTCAGTTTGGAGCAATTCTTTTCAGCTCAATAAACGCCTTCAGCTGCTCAGGGAGGAACCATAGAAACATAGAAGATGACGGCAGATAAGGGCCATAGCCCATAGCCCATCAGGTCTGCCCACTCTACTGACCCACCCCCAAGTCTACTATCCTAGGGATCCTACTCCTGGTGACAGGTTCCCTTGGCTTAACCCTCTAAGGGATCCCACATGGGCATCAAAAGGTATAAGAAGATGCAAGTGAGGTAAATCAATCTTGACATGTCCAAAACTCCACCTCACTCCATTAGAGAAGGAGATATATGGCTGAATCTACCAATTTAGAACAGCCACCTCCAATACATAGAAATTTTAGGTAAACAGTCCTCTTCAAATCATATCAGAAGTAAGACAAACCAAATGCATAGGATAATTCATTCATTTATTTTTCTTCCATACAGCAGAGATACTAGCATGTCCCCGACGGGACCCGTTTCGCCCAAGTAGGGCTTTTTCAAGGGTTCACAGTGGGTGCTCTTTCTTCAGCGTCCTCACTTCTCAAATGCTAGACCTGCCGGTAGTGTGGCCTCCAGAATTGCACACAGTATTCCAAATGAGGTCTCACCATGGTTCTGTATAATGGCATTATGACTTCAGGCTTCTGGCTGACGAAACTCCTGCGGATGCAACCTAATAACTCTCTTGCCTTAGATGAAGCCTTCTCCACATGATCAGCAGTTTTCATGTCTGCGCTGATGATCACTCCCAAGTCTCGTTCTGTTGAAGTTCTAGCTAAGATCTCACCATTCAAGGTGTAAGTTCTGCACGGATTTCTGCTGCCGAGGTGCATGATCTTGCATTTCTTAGCATTGAAGCCCAGCTGCCAGGTCAAAGACCAAAGCTCCAACAAATGTAGGTCCTGTGTCATACTATCCGGTGAATTGCCATCTCTCACTATATTGCATAGTTTGGCGTCGTCAGCGAATAACGTTATCTTACTTTGAAGCCCCTGAATTAGGTCCCCTATGAATATGTTGAAAAGGAGCGGGCCCAAGACTAAGCCCTGCGGTACTCCACTGGTCACCTCTGATGTTTTAGAGAGGGTATTGTTAACTACCACCCTCTGAAGTCTGCCACTCAGCCAGTCATTGACCCATGTAGTTAGTGTTTCTCCCAGCCCCATTGATTTCATCTTGCTCAACAGCCTACGATGCGGGACACTATCGAAAGCTTTGCTGAAGTCTAGGTATATGACGTCCACGGATTCTCCCAAGTCTAGCTGTTTGTTACCCAGTCAAAGAAGCTGATGAGATTGGATTGGCAGGACCTACCCTTGGTGAATCCGTAGATTCTCCTCATCCAAGATTGCGTCTAATTTACATTTGATTAGTGTTTCCATGAGTTTGCATACTATTGATGTGAGATTCACCGGTCTGTAGTTTGCAGCCTCTGCCCTGCAATCCTTTTTGTGCAGTGGAACGACATTAGCTGTTTTCCAGTCTATGGGGACTCTCCCCGAACTTAGGGAGAGATTGAAGAGTCCTGATAGCGGTTCTGCCAGGACATCACGCAGCTCACTGAGCACCCTGGGGTGTAGATTGTCCGGTCCCATGGCTTTGGTCACCTTGAGTCTAGCCAGTTCGTAGTAGACGTCGCCAGGTGTGAACTCAAAATTCTGAAACGGGTCTTCCACGCTGGGCTTTGCCTGCAACTGCGGACCGTGTCCCGGTGCCTCGCAGGTGTAGACCGAGCAGAAGTATTCATTCAGTACTTCTGCTTTATCAGAATCTGATTCTGCGCAGTTCCCATCTGGTTTTCTAAGGCGTACTATCCCGTCTGTGTTCTTTTTTCTATCACTAATATACCTGAAGAAGGATTTGTCCCCTTTCTTCATGTTCTTTGCCAGAGTCTCTTCCACTCGAAGTTTGGCCTCCCTGACTGCCCGGCCTCCCTGACTGCCGTTTTGACCGCTGCAGACCTCGCCCTATGTTCTAGTTTAGCTTCCCTAGTCTCCGTTCGTTTGTAGGAAATAAATGCTTTTTTCTTCTCCTTGACGAGGTGCAAGATTTCTGTGGAGTACCATTGGGGTTTGTTGTTTCTCCGCTGTTTGTGTACTGATTTAATGTAGAGGCTTGTCGCTTCATGTATGGTAGATTTCAGGGATGACCACATAGTTTCCACATCATCGGTCATAGCTTGGTTCTGCAGTGTCCAGTGGACGAAATCTCCCATGCGTTCGAAGTCAGTGCCTCGGAAGTTGAGTACTTTTGTTTTCGTGTTTGATCTAGGGAAACCTTTCCTGAGGTAGAACCACACCATGTTGTGGTCGCTGGAGGCTAGCGTATCTCCTACCGAGACCTTCGAGATGCTATCCCCGTTGGTGAGTACCAGGTCCATGATCGCCTGGGCCCTAGTGGGTTCCAATATCATTTGTTTGAGTCGTGCTCCCTTTATGGATGTTCACAGTCTCCTGCTGCCGCTGGTTGTTGCTGAGTATGAGTTCCAATCTGCGTCAGGCATGTTGAAGTCCCCTATCAGAACAGCGTCTCCATGTAGAGTGATAATCTCTGTCTTCAATTAATTCGGAGTCTTTGTCTTCCAGTTGTCTTGGAGGTCTATATACTACACCAAGATACAGGCATTTTTCCCTGCCTCTGGCCAGGTTCACCCAGAGGGATTCCCCGGTGTACTTGACATCTGTGATTCTGGTAGTTTTGATGTCTTCTTTAATGTATAGTGCCACCCCTCCCCCTGACTTTCCCTCTCTGTCCTGATGAAATAAGTTGTATCCCGGTATAGCCGTATCCCACCCATGAGAGTCTGTGAACCAAGTTTCGGATATTGCCACCATGGGGTGCAAGGGGAGGTCCACCGATGGATCAAAAACTGGCTGGAGGACAGGAAACAGAGGGTTGGAGTAAAGGGCCATTACTCAGATTGGCAAAGGGTCACGAGCAGAGTTCCACAGGGGTCGGTGCTGGGACCGCTCCTGTTCAATATATTTATTAACGACCGGGAGGCGGGAACAAAATGAGAGGTTATTAAATTTGCGAATGACACTAAATTATACAGCAGGGTCATAACCATGGAGGACTGTGAAGATCTCCAAAAAGATCTGACAACGCTGGAAGAATGGGCCAAAAAGTGGCAAATGAGCTTCAACATAGGGAAATGCAAGGTCATGCATATTGGGAAAAAGAACCCGATGTTCACTTACAAGATGGGGGGATCACCGCTAGGGGTGAGCAGCCTTGAAAGAGACCTAAGAGTGATGGTGGACGCAACATTGAAGGCATCGGCGCAGTGCGCCGCAACCTCAAGGAAAGCGAACAAAATGTTGGGTATCATTAAGAAAGGTATCACAACCAGGACGAAGGAAGTCATCCTGCCACTGTATCGTGCAATGGTGCGCCCGCACCTGGAGTACTGTGTCCAGTACTGGTCGCCGTACCTCAAGAAAGACATGGCGGTACTTGAGAGAGTCCAGAGAAGAGCAACTAAGCTAATAAAAGGTATGGGGGACCTCTCATATACTGACAGACTGAAAAAGCTGGGGCTTTTCTCCCTGGAAAAGCGACGACTCAGGGGAGACATGATAGAAACCTTCAAGATCATGAAGGGCATAGAAAAAGTGGATAGGGACAGATTTTTTAAACTAAGGGGAACCACAGTTATAGGGGGCACTCGGAGAAATTGAAAGGGGAAAGGTTTAGAACAAACGCCAGGAAGTTCTTTTTCACCCAGAGGGTGGTGGATACATGGAACGCGCTGCCGGAGGATGTGATAGGCAGAAGTATGCTACAGGGCTTCAAAGAAGGTCTGGACAGGTACCTGGAGGACAAAGAGATTGAGGGGTACAGATAGGAGTAGAGGTAAATTACAAAATTAGTCAGAGACCACTGTTCAGGCAGTGGCCTGATGGGCCGCCGCGGGAGCGGACCGCTGGGCAGGATGGACTTCTTATGTTCTTATGTTCTAATTCTAGAATCTTATTGCCTAAACTGTGTGCATTAAATACATAGCCCTCCATACCCCGTGATTGCTAAGTCCCTGTGGGGAGATTCCCACCTGGGGTAGTGTGACTCCTAGAGAATTGTTTGCAATGGGGGCACTTACTTTGGACTTAGAATCGGAGTTTCAACTCACCTCGTCAGGATCGTTCCTTACTGCACTTGTATCTGAGTGGGTACCCTCCCCCGACTTACCTAGTGTAAAGCCCTACGAAGCAGGCGGGCTAGTCGGTGTTCAAAGACGTGCTTACCCCTGCTGGTCAGATGGAGTCCGTCTGGTCCCTGAAGTCCTTGCAACACCTCTCCATGGTTCAGGAATCTGAAGTTCATTTCCCGGCACCATCCTTGAAGCCACTCGTTAGTCCTCAGTATATGCTCATCCCTGGCACTTCCTTTGCCTCTAACTGGGAAGATCGAGGAGAAGACCACCTGCGCTCCTGTCTGCTTCAGCCTCTCACACAGGGCTCCAAAGTCTCTAGTTATGTTCTCTGGGGTGTTCTTAGCAGTGTCGTTTGTGCCAATGTGGATGAGGACCATTGGGAAGTGGTCTTGGGGCTTGAGAAGCCTATCAAGACAGGCGGTGACATCTTGGACCCTGGCTCCAGGCATACAGCAAACCTCCCTTGACTGCATATCCAGTCTGCAGATTGGTCCCTCGGTGCCCCTCAGCATGGAGTCCCCAATGACTATTACTCTGCGCTTCTTTGGGGAGAGCCGATCAGTTGTCCCTGGAGTTGGAGCCGTGCGCTGGACTACCTCCTGCTCCTTGTTGGCATCCTCCTGCTTCTTGTTGACATCTTCTACCTGTAGGATCTGGAATCTGTTCCTCAGGGTGAGTTGTGGGGTGGATATAAAGCTGCCCTGTTGGTGAGAAAAAGAAGAAGAGGGTGAAGAGATTGAAAGAGGGGGGTGGGATTTCCGGTGTTTGCCCGTGGAGGAGGTCACCAGCTGCCAGGAGTCAGTGTCTCCAGCCATTTCCTGTACCCCAATTGTTGGTTTCAAAGCTGGTGATTTGGGTGTCTCGAGGGAGGACATGTCTTGGGCCAGCTTGGTGATTTGGGGCAGCTCCTGGATGACTCCGTCAATGTAGGCCTCATCCTCTCGGATGCTTCTCAGGCGTTTCACCTCCTCCCTGAGACTTCTAAGTTCCTGCATGATATCTCCATCTAGCTGGTCGACCTCCTCTGTCTGTGTAGAGACTGTGGAGAACAGGGGGGGAGGGGGATGATCTCGGTCTGCACAGAGACCTCTGTCCACAGTCCTGGGTCCTCTTCCTTCTGCATGCATACCGTGTTCACCCCCTGAGTTCCCCCAGTTACCGGACAGTTGGTCTTGATTGCAGACATGGTGCTTCTTGTTCTCCCTTCCATAACCAAGTTGTAGCTGAGGTCTGCCTGATAGTAAGTTAGAGAGTTAGAAGAAATATCTGTCTGTGAGTCAGAGTGAGAGATTGAAAGATCAGAGTGAGAGTTTGAAAGATTAGGGTATTTGAGAGGGTGTCTGCTTGTGAGTCAGGGTGAAATTTTAGGATAAGGTTTAAAGAATAGGGTAAAGATTAGGCTCTTTTTAAGGCTCTTCGCAAAGGAGTTTGGCTGGTGATGTTGGGGGTGGGTGGAGATAGCTCTCGCCTCTTCCCCTGCTAGCACCGCCTTCTCTGCTCCTCTCTCCGCTCCTTCCTGCTAGCACACTCTCTGCTCCCTGCTCCGCTCACTGTTCTGCCATGTGCTCAGGACTAGGCATAGCTCCTACAGTCTCCCTTCGGCTGGCCTTGCACTGTGGACTCTCTACCATTGGCTCGTCCCCTTTTATAGGGGGAGTTTGGCTGGTGACATCGGGGGTGGGCGGAGTTAGCTCTCGCCTCTTCCCCTGCTAGCACCGCCTTCTCTGCTCCTTCCTTCTAGCACACTCTCTGCTCCCTGCTCCGCTCACTGTTCTGCCATGTGCTCAGGACTGTTCTACCATGTGCTCAGGACTAGGCACAGCTCCTACAGTCTCCCTTCGGCTGGCCTTGCATATTTAACTTGAATGTACTTTACTATACACTTGCAGGGATAAGCAAGTAAAAACGATGCCTCTATAAACTTAGTCTCTGATCTTAAGGCCAAAAATTGCTCTTGAGTGCATTTGGTTACATCCTGGTACACTCATATTCGTTTTCCATGGAATAAAATTTTGAGGATCTAAAGTTCTGTTTCATAAATATGTCCAAGTTTTGTTGGAAATCAGATACTAGGAGAGTCATTCTATTTACGATATCTGATATAAACCCTTCCAGAATATTTGATATATTTTGTAAGTCCAGTTGAGTAGTCTGAATATTTTCACAACCCTCCAAGGCTCCTCGGGACTGTTTAGAGCTAGGAAGATAGTAGAACTTATTTAAAGGAGGAATACCTTAGAAACATAGAGTATGACGGCAGAAAAGGGCCGTCAGCCCAACAAGTCTGCCCACTCAAAGAACCCTCCCCCTAAAAGAGCCCTCCCCTTAAACATTTCCCCGGAGTGTACCCACTTGTTTGTCCCATCGTCTCTTGAAGTCGAGCACATTGTTGGCCTCGATAACCAGACGTGGAAAACCATTCCAATGATCAACCACCCTTTCGGTGAAGAAGTACTTCCTGGTGTCGCCATGAAGTCTCACACCCTTGTTTGAACAGATGCCCTCTTGTTGCCGTGGGACCTGTAAGGAAAAAGATACCTTCCTCCACCTCAGTATGGCCTGTAAGATATTTGAACGTCTTTATCATGTCTCCCCTCTCTTTGCGTTCTTCAAGAGAATATAACTGCATCCTGCTTAGACGTTCTTCATATGGGAGATCCTTGAGTCCTGAGACCATCTTAGTAGCCATTTGCTGAACCGACTCCATCCTCTTCACATCCTTCTGATAATGAGGCCTCCAAAACTGAACACAGTACTCCAGATGAGGTCTCACCATGGACCTGTACAACGGCATTGTAACTTCAGGCTTTCGGCTGACAAAACTTCTTCGGATGCAACCCAGCATTTGTCTAGCTTTGGTTGAAGCTTTCTCCACTTGATTGGTAGTCTTCATATCTTCACTAATGATTGTACCCAGGTCCCGTTCTGTGACAATTCTTGTTAAGGTTTCATCATTATTCTGCAGGGGTTACCGCTACCAAGGTGCATAACCTTACATTTTTAGGCATTAAAGCTTAGTTGCCAAGTACTAGACCATTTTTCCAGTGAAAGTAGGTCCTGCCTCATATTGTCGGGCACAGTTGCGCTATCCACTACGTTGCATAGCTTAGTGTCATCGGCAAATAATGTAATTTTACCTTGAAGTCCCTGGGGCAGGTCTCGTACAAAGATATTAAATAGTATCAGACCCAAGACCGAGCCCTGCTGCACTCCACTGGTCACTTCCGCCATTTCTGAGCGAGTGCCATTTACCACCACCCTCTGAAGTCTACCACTGAGCCAGTCTTTAACCCATGAAGTCAATGTTTCTCCTAGTCCCATTGTATTCATTTTGTTCAGTAACCTACGGTGTGGGATACTATCAAAGGCCTTCCTGAAGTCCAAATACACCACATCCAGGGACTCTCCCCTATCCAGTTGTTTCGTTACCCAGTCAAAGAAGCTTATCAGATTGGATTGACAAGACCTTCTCTTTGTAAAACCATGCTGGTGGGGATCCCTCAGCCTTTCGTCATCCAGAATCATATCCAATCTGTTTTTAATCAACGTCTCCATAAGTTTACACACTACTGAAAGGAATCGACAAAATAGAGCAGAGAAGATTATTTACATTGTCCAATTTGACACGGACAAGAGGACATGAAATGAAGCTAAGGGGGGACAAGTTCAGGACTAATGTCAGAAAGTTCTGCTTCACACAGAGAGTGGTTGGCATCTGGAATACTCTCCCAGGGGAGATTATTGCAGAATCGACAGTCCTAGGCTTCAAAAGCAAACTAGATGCATATCTCCTTGAGAGAGGCATATAAAGTATGGTTGGCTATAAAATAAACCAGGTGTATACCTGGCAGGGCCTCCGCGTGTGCGGATCGCCGGACTTGATGGACCGAAGGTCTGATCCGGAGATGGCGCTTCTTATGTTCTTATGTACTAATGTGAAACTCGCTGGTCTGTAATTTTCAGCCTCTGACCTGCATCCCTTTTTGTGGAGCGGAATGATGTTAGCAGTCTTCCAGTCCAAGGGGATTTTTCCCTTGTTTAGGGAAAGATTGAAAAGAGCAGCTAACGGCTCTGCCAGGACATCTCTCAATTCCGGAAGTACCCTGGGGTGTAGATTATCAGGTCCCATGGCTTTGTTCACTTTTAGCCTCGATTGCTCATGGTAGACGTTGCTCGCAGTAAATTCAAAATCCCTGAATGGGTCCTCCGAGCACTCCCTTGTCTGTAGCTGCGGTCTGGATCCCAGCGCCTCACAGGTAAAGACCGAGCAGAAGTAGCCATTGAATAGTTCGGCTTTATCTGAGTCTGAGTCTACATAGTTACCATCAGCTCTACGAACGTAGAGATGATGCGGTATACAAACCTAAGGATTAGATTAGATTAGGTTTCCTGAGGCGCACAATCCCGTCTGTGTTCTTTTTTCTGTCACTAACATACCTGAAAAATGATTTATCCCCTTTTTTAACATGCCTAGTTATTTTTTCTTCCATCCAGAGTTTGCCATTCTTGACTGCTGTTTTAACAGTTCTAGATTTCACCAGATAGGCTTCTTTAGTTTCCAGTCGTTGTGATTGTTTGTAGGATACAAATGCTCTTTTCTTCTTCTCTCCTTCTCTCATGGATTCTTTCCCCATGTAACTCCAATTTATTATGTAACATCTTTCTTCATGCATTCTATAATTCTTTTTTTTATTTATCAAATTTTCATCATTATCATTTTTACAGATAATAATAAAGAAAGGAAAAGTTACAGAAAATAAAATATTTCAAATATTATTCATTATTTCCTCTAGTCCACATAATGGGAGACTCCCCCACAGGATACACACATTTCCGTTTTTGAGATAGGTACACACTGTAGCTCTGGGTCTGGGGAATCCGGGTCAGGTACAAGATATAGCTCTGGGTCTAGAGAGAATACCAAATATGCGAATAATGCTAAAAGTGTCCAAGTAACTCAAACAGGAATATCCCCACTAAGACATAATAAAAACACAACATGGAAGGCTATGTACGTTAACGCACACAGCTTGGGAAACAAGATACTGGATCTAGAAACAGAAATAAGGAATGCCGACCTGGATGTGGTGGCAATATCTGAGACCTGGCTCACAGACTCACATGGGTGGAACATGGTCATACCAGGTTACAACCTGCTCCGCCGGGACAGGGAGGGTAGATTGGGAGGTGGTGTTGCATTATATACAAAGGATGACATTAAGGTCACAAGGATCACAGATGTCCAATACACGGGGGAATCCCTTTGGGTTAATTTGGCCAGAGGGAAGGACAAATGCCTGTATCTCGGCGTTATTTACAGACCCCCAAGACAACAGGATGACCTGGATATGGAATTGATTGGAGATATAGAGAATATCACCTTGCGTGGGGACACGGTATTGTTAGGTGACTTCAACATGCCTGATGTGGATTGGGGCACACTTACCGCTGCTTCCGGCAGCAGCAGGAGGCTATTAAACTCTTTGAAGGGAGCACGTCTCAGGCAATTGGTGTTGGACCCAACAAGGGATCAGGCAATACTGGACCTGTTGCTTACCAATGGTGAAAGTGTCACAGAGGTCTCGGTGGGAGACACATTGGCCTCAAGCGACCATAACATGATATGGTTCAATCTTGAGAAAGGCTTCACTAAACCTGCCACACTGACCAAGGTCCTCAAATTCAAGGACACAAACTTCCAAGAGATGAGTGACTTTGTTCACCAGATGCTACAAAGCCAAGCAGAAACCGATAGTGTGGATGAAATGTGGTCGACTCTGAAAGCCACCATACAGGAAGCGACAAACCGTTATGTTAAGCTAGTAAGTAAACACCGTAGAAACAATAAATCACAGTGGGTCACTGCGGAGATCTCAGACCTCATCAAAGAAAAGAAAAAAGCATTCATCTCTTACAAACAATCAAGGGAACAGGACTCCAGGGCAGAATATCTGACCAAGTCAAAAGCCGTCAAAACAGCAGTCAGAGAGGCTAAATTCAACATAGAGGAATCTCTAGCAAAGAACATCCAGAAGGGAGACAAATCATTCTTCAGGTATATCAGCGACAGAAGTAAAAACTCAGGGGGAATAGTACATAGAAACATAGAAACATAGAAAGATGACGGCAGAAAAGGGCTGCAGCCCATCAAGTCTGCCCACTCTTCTGACCCACCCCATCAAGTCTGAGTGCTAATGACCTAGTTCCCTAGCTCGACCCCCGTAAGGACCCCACGTGGATGTCCCATTTGTTTTTAAAGTCGAGTACACTGGAAACCAGACGGAGACTATGTGGAAAAGGACTCAGAAAAAGCCCAACTGTTAAATGAATACTTCTGCTCTGTCTTCACCCGAGAAGCTCTGGGGCATGGCCCTCAGTTACAGACAAGGGCTGACTCAGTTGACCCATTTAGCGATTTCAAATTTACGCCCAACAGTGTCCACGTTGAGCTGTCCAAGCTCAAGGTTTACAAGGCAATGGGACCGGACAACCTGCACCCCAGGGTACTCAGGGAGTTGAGTGATGTCTTGGCGGAGCCGCTGTCGGCGCTTTTCAACCTCTCCCTTAGTTCAGGTAGCGTCCCGTTGGACTGGAGGAAGGCTAACGTCATTCCACTCCACAAGAAAGGCTCCAAGACAGAAGCGGCAAACTACAGACCAGTGAGTCTCACATCAATAGTGAGCAAACTAATGGAAACTCTTATCAAACACCAATTAGATACGATCCTGAATGAAGAGAACCTACGGGATCCCCGTCAACATGGATTTACTAAGGGGAGATCCTGCCAATTCAACCTGATCAGCTTCTTTGACTGGGTGACGGGGAAGCTAGATGTTGGAGAGTCCCTGGACATCGTATACCTGGACTTTAGCAAAGCATTCGATAGCATGCCTCATCGCAGGTTACTAAGCAAGATGAGTTCCATAGGATTGGGCGACACATTGACGAAGTGGGTTGGGAACTGGCTTGGAGATAGGGTTCAAAGGGTAATGGTGAATGGAACCCCCTCTGAAATGACGGAGGTGATCAGTGGAGTACTCCAGGGCTCTGTCTTGGGCCCGATACTGTTCAATATCTTTATAAGGGACTTGGCAGAAGGGCTCCGAGGTAAGATAACATTATTTGCCGATGACGCCAAACTAAGCAATGTAGTGGGCAAAAGCACAATAGATAAAAATTCAATGCCCGACAATATGATGCATGATCTACTCTTACTAGAGAGCTGGTCTAAGACATGGCAGCTCAGCTTCAATGCCAAAAAATGCAAAGTTATGCACCTGGGTACCCAGAATCCATGCAGGATTTATACCCTTAATGGCGAGATCCTAACAAGAACAGTTGCAGAACGAGACTTAGGGGTGATCGTCAGTGAGGACATGAAGGCTGCCAATCAAGTGGAGCAAGCTTCTTCCAAGGCAAGACAAATCATAGGTTGCATACGCAGGGGTTTCGTCAGCCGTAAGCCTGAAGTCATTATGCCTTTGTATAGATCCATGGTGAGACCGCACCTGGAATACTGTGTGCAATTCTGAAAATAAGCTTTCATAATTAATGATTTATCTATTTCTCTTGCACAAGTTATCAATAGGGTAGATCTAGTTTGAATTATATCCTGTGAGTCTTCCAGGAAACCAGTTAAATCAAACTCTAACTGTTCCAACTGGTCTACACCCAAATCTGCAGGAATTTTCTTTTTCTGTGTGATATAATATAAGTTTGTTATGGGCAATTTCTCTACGTCGGCCAAACCCAATACTTCTTTGAAATATGTACGAATTAAAATTTCTGGAGATAATAAGTGAGTTTTGAGAAAATTGACCAATCGTAGGTTTTTTGCCCTTAAGATATTTTCCATTTTCTCAAATTTCGTGTGGGAATATGAAAATCTTTAACAGCTGATGAAGATACCGCTTGCAGTGTAACAACTTAGGACTCAGTTATAATACGTTTTTCCATAATCTTCAGGTTTGAATCAACATTTTGCAACTTATTAACTTCCTTTGAAAATTTTATATTTTGGGTTACCACTAGTGTTAATATGCCATAAATCTTTAAGGGAAACTTCCTGTGGCTCATCCTGTGTTTCTCTTACAACTAAAGCCACCTCCTGAAAGGATAAGGCTTTGGGCATCTCCCCATAAACTGAGGTAGATTCCTGTTGGTCTGGTACTCCTACAGGTTGAGAACTGGAACCATTCTTGGGTTCCAGATCAACAGTAGTATTAGGTGGAGGAGGGGGAGTTCTTTCTGGGGGACTGAGCGATGCCCCTGATAATGAATCGGTACCATGACTGTGGCCTAAGGCACTGGTGGACACAAGGTGTCTATGGGGCCAGCCATAATAGGTGTGGAAACTTTTGCCTTCCCTTTTCTTTTCCCCATAATATATCAAGAAATTTCATACATACATATCACAAGTGTCTCCCGTGTCTCCAAGGGACCTGACCTGCCCCTTAGGGCACGCCTTGCGGCCCCGCGCCACAGTCGCAGCGTCCTTTTCACTTGCGGGTGCAGGACCCGAGTGACATCAGGGCGTCTGTCTCCGCGGGTGCCCGCCGAGATTCGGCACCCGATGTCTCCTGCTCTGGTGGTTGATGAGCACTGCTATCCAGGCACAGCAAACAGGTCCCTCAAATTGCACCTTAGATTCAGGGTTTTCTCCATGGATAGTCAGTCGCAGTGTCCTTTTCACTCGCGGGTGCAGGACCCGAGTGACGTCAGGGCGTCTGTCTCCGCGGGTGCCCGCCGAAATTCAGCACCCGATGTCTCCTGCTCTGGTGGTTGTTGAGCACTGCTATCCAGGCACAGCAAACAGGTCCCTCAAATTGCACCTCAGATTCAGGGTTTTCTCCCCATGCATTCTATAATTCGCTGATTGGCCAGCCTTCTTTCAATGTGAACCGCCTAGAAGTCATTTGACTATGGCGGTATAGAAAAATAAAGATTATTATTATTATTACTAGTTCCGAGATTTCTGCGGAGAACCACTGGGGTCTATTATTTCTCCTTCGTTTACTCATGGGTTTTTATGTAGAGGTCGGTTGCTTCCTGCAGGGTAGATTTCAGAGCCAACCACAGTACCTCCACATTGTCCGTCATGTCCTGATTTTGCAGCACCTCATAGACAAAATCTCCCATGCTCTGGAAGTTAGCTCCCTTAAAGTTAAGGACTTTTATCGATGTATTTGACCTAGTGACTTCCTTCCTGAGATGAAACCACACCATGTTGTGGTCACTGGAGGCCAAAGCATCTCCTACCGAAACCTCTGTGACACTGTCTCCATTGGTAAGTAACAGGTCCAGAATCGCCTGATCTCTGGTGGGCTCCAATACCATCTATCTGAGGCATGCTCCCTGTATGAAGGCTAGTAAACTTCTGCTGCCGCTAGTCGTAGCGTTAAGTTTGTTCCAGTCTACATCAGGCATATTGAAGTCCCCCCAACAGCACAGTGTCTCCACGCAGAGTGATGGTCTCTATCTTCAATTAATCCTTTGTCTATATTAATAATAATAATAACTTTATTTTTGTATACCGCAATACCACAAAACACTTCAGAGCGGTTTACAGAAGAAGAGACTGTACATTTACAGCGAAGATGCAGAGTCAGATTAACCAGGGTAAAGTAACCAGTAACAATAACAATTAAAATTAAAAAGTAAGATAGGTACTTAGAAATTCCCTTACTGTTCCGAAGGCTCACAATCTAACTAAAGTACCTGGAGAATAACAAAGAAGTGAAAAATAGAGATAGAGGAAAAATAAGAAATAAACATTCTAACAAGATTACATTGATATAAAATACTTTGGAAGGATGAAGAGAGGAGAGAAAGGAATATATACAGTTACAAGGGAGTGCAGGATGAGGATAGAAAGATCTGAGGAAGAAGAGGTATATAGGTGAGGAAGGAGAGGAAAGGAAGGAAGGATGGGGTTAGAGAAATTTATCAAAGAGGTAAGCTTTGAGAGATTTTCTGAAGAATAGGTAGGATGGGGCAAGAGAGATGAGGCTGGTAAGGCAATCATTCCATTTGCCAGCTTGAAAAGAGAGGGTTTTGTCCAGGAATCTTTTGTAAATACGTCCCTTTGGCGAGGGGAAGGCAAATAGGTGGGCATTGCGTGTTTGGTTAGAGCCTGGGAACACAAAGTGACGTGACAGGTATATCAGGGATGATCCAGTCAAGGTTTTAAAGCAGAGGCAGGCGAATTTGAAGATGACCCTTGCTTCAATTGGAAGCCAATGAATTTTTCTGTAGAAGGGGCTAACATGGTCAGACTTTTTGAGGCCATAGATGAGGCGGACGGCGGTGTTCTGAATAAGTCTAAGACGTTTAATGGTTTTCTTGTAGAAACCCAAATATATGATGTTGCAATAATCCAAGGTGTTTAAGATTAGGGATTGGACCAGCAAACTGAAGGTGGAGAAATCAAAGTAGTGTTTGATAGAACGGAGTTTCCAAAGGGTGGAAAAACATTTTTTGACCTGAACATTGGTATGATCTTCAAAGCTGAGGCAGCGGTCCAGGATGACTCCGAGAATTTTTATGGTGGGATTGATTGGATATGTTAGACCGTTGAGTTGCAGGGTGGTGGTCGTAAGTTTGTGGTTGGGACTTGCAAGGAAAAATTTGGTTTTATCTGGATTTAGTTTCAGTTTGAAGCGAGTGGTCCAATTTTCAACCATGGTGAGGACAGTTGAGATGTGTTGTACTGTCTCTTGTGACAGTGAGGTAATAGAGATGATGATTGTGATGTCATCTGCATAAATGTAGGATTTCAGGTTTCAGTTCAATAGCATGTGTCCCAGTGATGCCATATAGATGTTGAACAGAGAAGGTGATAGGGGGGAGCCTTGGGGAACTCCACAGGGGTTGCACCATGTATGTGAGAAGGTTCCATCGTTATGAACTTGATAGGTGCGGTTTTTTAGGAAGCCTGTAAGCCAAGATAGTACTTGCCCGGAAATGCCAATGGAATCGAGGCAGCTAAGCAGTATATTATGGTCTACTAGGTCGAATGTACTGCTGAGGTCAAACTGGAGTAGCAGTGTGCTGTTACCCAATGAGAATAGTTGGAGGAGGTGATCGGTTAATGAGGCTAGAACGGTTTCCGTGCTATAGTTGGTTCGGAATCCTGACTGGGAATCGTGAAGGATATTAAATGTTTCTAGGTAATCCATGAGGTTGTAATTGACAAGACCTTCCATGATTTTGAGGAAGAGAGGAATATTGGCAATAGGTCTGTAATTGGCGACTGCAGAGGATGGTTCCTTGGGATTTTTGATTAACGGAGACCCGAGGATGTGGCCGAGTTCCAGCAGGAAGAAACCATTAGACAAGCAGAGAGTGATCCAGTTGAAGAGTTCGGCTTTGAAGGGGAGAGGGGCAGTTTTCATGATGGGTGGAGGGCAGTTATCTAATAGGCAGTTGGATTTAAAATATTTAGAGTATAACTTAAGGAACAGATTCCAATCAGGGTTATTGAAGTGAAACCAGGTAATGTCGGCCATTGAACTATCATTTTCTGGGGTAGGTAGCTGGATAGATGGGTAAGTGTTGGATGTTGCAAGGGATGCTTTCAAGTTAAGAATTTTGCTTGCGAAGTAGTCGGCTAGATTAGTTGGGGAGGGTGGTAGTTCTGTGGGGGAGCTTATATGAAGGTAAGTGTCAAATAAGGAATTAACTAGTTTGAAGAGTTTATTGCAGTTCAGGGATGGGCAGTTGATAGTTTGGGAGTAGTATTTGTGGCGCTTTTCTTTGATCATTCTTTTGTATTCAGAAACTTTTATTCACCAGGAGTGTCTATCAGTGTTTGTGCCTGATTTGCACCAGGTCCTTTCCAGCTTGCGTACTTCTCGTTTCAGGGTGAGTAGGTCGGCATCAACCAGTTGGCAGATGTGCGGAATTTTTTCTTGCATAGTTTCCGAGGAGCAAAGTTGTTTAAGACCTGATTACTGAAGATGTTCCAACCTGAGATGAAATTAGGGTCTAGGTCTGGGATGGATGATGGGTTGTAGTGGGACCAGAATTCTTCTGGGTTTATATTGTCTTGGAGGTCTGTACACAACATGTCTTCTCTGATGTATAGTGCTAGTCCTCCTCCAGTTTTGCCTTCTCTGTCTTGGTGGAGCAAGTTATATCCTGGTATAGCCATATCCCATCCATGGGATTCCGAGAACCAGGTTTCTGTTATCGCCACCACATCTAGGTCAGCATTTTTCATTTCTGTTTCCAATTCCAGAATTTTATTGCCCAAACTACGTGCGTTAACGTACATAGCAGTCCATTTACTATGTTTGTCCGGTCTGCATAGAGATTTTCCCGTTTGAATAAGTTTGTCCCCCTCAGTATTGCCCAAACTACATATATTAACATACCTAGCCGTCCATGCTCTATATTTGTCTGGTCTGCATGGAGATTTTCCCTTCAGAACTATATTTTAATATTTCCTGTAAGTAGTTCTTAAACATTACATAAGCGGATATTCCTGAGGCCTTGGGGAAGTTGAGTATTCTCACATTCAACCTCCTATTGAAGTTTTCCATATTTTCAATTTTTTTTTTTTTAATGTTTGACCATACTGTCTTTGACAGCCATAATCTTATCGTCTTGTATGGACTGTACCTCAGCTTGAACTTTTGAAAGCAAATTTTTTGTTTCTATATTTGTTCCAAAGTTTTAGATATTTCATCTACTTTTCCCCCCAGAGCCTTTACCTCATCAGATGTTTTCTGGGTAGTTGCATCCAGCACTTGAGCATTCCCCAAATTGCTTCCAAAGTCACCTCACTAGAGGGATTAATCTCCCCTATCATGGTCTCCTTCAGAAAAAGCTCATCTACCGTTGCTTCCTGAGCCAGATAGGCCGTTGCCCCTTCGGCAATACTGCTTCCTGCTAACACAGTAGCGACTTTAGCTGGATAAGGAGGTGCTTTTGGGGGTGATAGCAAGATCTCATGCCCCTGCGTGAGTTGGCCTTCTCCACCCCCAGATGCAGCAGGGCTTCCTTCTCCCATTTGTGGACAGAGCGCCAGCAAAAATCACTCAATCGGTTGCTGCCTCAGTGACTGAAGGTATGAAGGATGCTAGCACCTTCACAATTGCTTTTCACTTGTGTGGTATTGTAGCAAAGGAAAAAAATGCCGAAAGCACCGGTGCGTGTTCTCAAAATTGCCTGGTGAGTGCCCAAATCTAAAAATCAGCTTCCCAGAATTTTTACAGTTTTTGCCCTTAGGTCTCACTCTAGCTGAAAAGAAACCAAATTTTGCTTGATACTCTTCCTCTGAATGAGAGCAAAGAGCATATTCCAGGGGTTGATTTATTCAAACCCAGCTTCCGTTGCAACTTAGTAATGTATCTATCTGTATTTTACCTAAGGAAGGCAGAACCCTGGCTCTGATTGCTTAATTATGTTTAGCTCTAAATTGCAGCTTTATATTCTCTGCTGAATTTCTCCTGTGTGATGCTCCAGAATAATGTGAAAGAAATTAATCTCGCTAAAAGTCAGAGATATGTTAACTCTAGATTGTTATTTTATCAGGCGATGACTTCTGGTGTCACTTCCGCTGATGGTAATTTGGCTTTTCAAGGTGTAATTTATCCTCCATCAGAGCTGAAATTTCAGAAGCCGTTCACATCACGATCTGCTTAATTTGATTGAATTTTCTTTCCAGTATTCCAGAATGTTAAAGGGGAAAGCATTTTTTAAATTTAATCTTTATTAGCATATCAACAGTTTAACATAATGAAACAGGACTACCATTCTATGACTCAACCATAATGATAACAATTAATAGTACATTCCCTGGAATTGCCATAAAATCAAAAAATACCCATGCCTCCTTCATCACATTAATATCCAAAGTCACATCAATACCATTAGCATTAAACCTTGTACTGAACCTATCCCCATCTCACTTCCTTTATCAGATTATATAGCAAAACTAAAGATGTGTACTGTGGTTTCTTCAGTATCTCTATTTAGCTCTCCCATCCCTAATTCCCTCCCCACTCAGTTATTTAGTGTTCCCTATATGGAGATAAACAAGTACCTTGCCACAAAATGTCCTAAGTCAAACCAATTAAAAATGTATCTGTTTCCCTGTAATGAGGCTTGATTGATTAGGCTGGGTTGATATTTATTCAATATTAAGTACTATATCTTTTCCTACATGTTTATCTTCCTTAATCATGCTCCTTCCTGTACCCTCCACTTTGTCACCACACTGTCTGGCTACTGCTACTACTACCAGATGTACACAGCACTGTACATAGTCACAAAGAAGACAGTCCCTACTCGAAAGAGCTTACAACCTAAACCGCCAAGACTGACAAACAAGATTTCATGGATAAATTTAAGGGGAACATTTAATCTGTTGGCTGGGTTGTAGGGCAAAGGGGAGTACAGGACAATCAAGCCATTGTGACATCACTGAGGTTGGCTCTTATTGGTAGAATGAGACATTATAACATCACAATCTCAGCTCTGCTTCCCAAAGACTGAAACTCTTCACATTACTACTATGAATTATTTCTATATCGCTACCAGATGCACACAGAGTCACAAAAAAGACAGTCCCTGCTCGAAAGAGCTTACAATCTAAACAGACAAGACAGACAAACAGGATGTCATGCCCCAGTCCTTAGCTCCTGTCTTGAATCCACCTGACATTTTGCCTTCTTTTGCCAAGCATCTATACTTTGGAATTCTCTTCCTCTTGAACTTTGCTCTGAACCTTCTTAATCTAAATTTTGTTCTGCCCTGAAAACCTACCTCTTTTCCCTTGCTTTTCCCTTGGAGCCCTTTGGCTAGCTTGAGTACGAGTGAGTAGTAGCACAGCTCTGTGTTACACTATAACTATGAGGGGCCACTGGAAAGTTTTCAGCCCAACCAACAAAGTTGGGGCAATCTCTTATCGAGAGCTATTCACTTAGTCAAGTGATTTTCCACTTTTTTTCATTCCGTATTTTTCCAACAGAGAAAAAAAAAAAAAAAAAAGTAGAAAATCACTGGACTAAGTGTATAGCCCTCGATGGAGACTGCCCCAACTTTGTTGGGCTGAGATCTTTTCAGTGGCCCTCCTAGTGTCTCCTTTCCTTTTTCTTTTGAGAACATTGGTGTTCTTTTCCATTGTATTTGTTAGTTACACTGCCTTGATTGCTCTATGTGAAAGGCAGAATATCAAATGTTAATAAACATAAACACGTGTAAAAAATTATTATGTCTTAGTTCCTGCTTTTCTGCTTTATTTCTTTTATTGTTTTTATGTGACTTGTAGACCACTTTCAATATTTTTTCTCAGGAAAATGGAATGAATATATGTTTAAATAAGTTGTGTGCTCTCTTTCATAGAGCCACCATTGTCTTCAAATTCTATCCCATTATGGTGTTTGCATGCTATGATCTCACTTGGCAGTGGCGTACCTAGCATATGTGACACCAGGGGCATATCATCTTTTGACACCCCCCCATCTATATGAAAAATATGATTTTTAGTAACAATCCACATATCGCACAACAAGAGTGTACCTAGGAAAAGGCAGCATCTTAAACACTGCAGTGAGTACTAGAACACCAACACATACATTGTAAAACTAAACAAGCCAGATCCTGCAGTCAATTGATCCTGTACAGTCGATGCTATCAGAAAGCCATGTCCCTTTCATACACACAGACAGATACACCCTCGCCCAATATGGAATAATCACAAACTAAAAATAGAAATATGTAGACAAAAGTTAAACTGAACCGCCAAGAAACCAGACTCTGCATACAATGCAACACCATAACACCACAAAAACAGTAATACATATCCTCTAATACTGTGCAAAATATAAAGACGGTAGATGTAAATTTGAAAAAACTGATACATAACAATCACCACTTTACAAATTAACAAATAAAAATAAAACAAATAATGAGAAATAAGAAAATACCATTTTATTGGACTAATCCCTGTAAGCTCAGTCCCCATCCTCCGCAAACCACCTGATTCCATCCACACAAGCCTTGAATTGTTTTATATTGAACTTCTTATATTAAAGTTTAAAAAGAAACAATATTCTGTACAATTGTCAATTTATAAATCAGCGTCTTCTCCCCACTCTCTCTTCCCCATTTCCCTTCAGCATCCTCAGCCCACTCTCTCCACTTTCCTTCAGCGTAAGCAAATAAAAACAAGCAAGTAATTTTATATCATTTTCATTCTATTCATTCATAGAAAAGTCTAAATAATGCCAGTCACATAACAAAACATAATTTTACAAAAATAATTTCCTGCACAGTCAAGCCTGCAAGGATTACTAGATGTCTTTCAGCAGCTCTCCTCCCTCCCTCCCCCTTACCTTTGTGGCCAAGTCAAAATGATCTACCAACAAAATACAAAGCACACTGTATGCAGAGAAAATGTTAAGTATCATTTATATTCCGCGGGTTTTCAGAGGTCAAGGCAGATGACTTTATGCAATGTCACCTCAGTAGCAACTATACAAAAAGAGACAAATATACCCCCTCCCTTTTTACTAAACCGCGATAGTGTTTTTTAGCGCAGGGAGCTGCGCTGAATGCCCCACGCTGCTCTCGACGCTCATAGGCTCCCTGCGCTAAAAACTGCTATTGTGGTTTAGTAAAAGGGGGCCATAGTGCAAAATATAGACGGCATATATAGATTCTCAAAACGGACACATTTTGATCACTAAATTGAAAATAAAATAATTTTTCCTACTTTTGGTAATTTAATCAGTCTCTGGTTGCACTTTATTCTTCTGACTGTGCATCCAATATTTCTTCCCTTCTTTCAGCCTCCTGTATGCTTCCTCTCCTCCAGACCTCATTCCTTCCCCCTACTTTTCCTTTGTTTCATCTTGCCCCCTTCTTTCTTTCTCTCTCCATGCCCCCTTTCTTTTTGTATGTCTGTCTTTCTCTCCCTCTCTCCGTGCCCCATTTCTTTCTTTGTTTCACCATGCCCCTTCTTTCTTTCTTTCTCCATGCCCCCTTTCTTTCTCTGTCTATCTCTCTCTCTCTCTCTCCATGCCCCCTTTCTTTCTCTATGTCTGTCTGTCTCTCCCGTGCCTCATTTATTTCTCTCTGTCTTTCTCTCTCTCCGTGCCCCATTTCTTTCTTTGTTTCACCCTGCCCCCTTCTTTCTTTCTCTCTCCATGCTCTCTTTCTTTCTCTGACTGTCTTTCTCTCTCTCTGTGCCCCATTTTTTTCTTTCTTTCTTTGTTTCACCCTGCCCCCTTCCTTTCTTTCTGGCTCCCTGTCCCCCCTTTCTTTCTCCCTGCCCTCCCCCATGCCACCACCATTGGGAAACATGCTGCTGCAACTGCCGCCGGGGAAAGGCTGCCACTGCCGTCATCAGGAAAAGGCCAGCGCCGAGTTCTCCCTCCCTGCTTTTCTTCCCTGTGGGGCCGACCATCTCTCGCCACCCGACGTCAATTCTAACGTCGGAAAGGACGTTCCTGGCTAGCCAGGCAGCGATTGGCCCAGAACGTCCTCTCCGACATCACAATTGACATCGGGTGGCGAGAGTTGGTCAGCCCCGCGGGGAAGAAAAGCAGGGAGGGAGAACTTGGCACCAGCCTGTTCACGAAGGCAGCAGTGGCAGCCTTTCCCTGGTGGCAGCCTATTCCCCGGTGGGTGGCCAGCTGTGCACCCCCTTGGAGTGTGCAACATGGGCGGATCACCCCCCCCACCCCCCCCTTGGTACGCCACTGTCACTTGGTTGACATATTTCCCCCACATGCCCTCTTACAATAATGTGGCTGGGCAGAACTGTTTGTCTCTAATGTTCTGCATGTCATGCTCACTCGCTATTCCTCTGTATCCAGCATTTTTGACACTTTTCCCAACAGCAACAATTACTGATTAAGGGCCACCACTCTTCCCATAAAGCCCTGCACTATCCCCATAACTTCCTCCCCAAATTCTTGTATCCAGGGACATGTCCACCGCATCTGGCCAAAAAAGTCACCAACTCTGTTGCACTCTTGTCAGCACATTAGGCTCTATCCTGTCCTCTTGTTATGGATCCTTGCTGTTGCATCCCTCCTGTCAGGGGATTGAGGTGGGATATTCTTTTAGCCCACACCAGCACTAAATCCAGTTTGCTCTTTACTTCCAGAAGGGAGGAAGGGGGTAGCAGCAGCAGGCCTGGTAAAAGGAAGGGAAAAGGAGAAGATGCTGAATATAAAGGGAGTGGGAGTGTAGTAAGATTTATAGATGACTAATCAGTTACATAAACAAGTTACGTGTCTCTGATTTTCTCTTGGGAAACCATAAACTCCTTACCCAAGGTTCGTTATCTTGCCAGTTTATACTAAGAATAGAGACAAGGCTCAATGAAATACTTTTTATTATAGAAAAATATAATTCACAAGCCAGCAGTAAATAATAAACTAATTAATTGTTCACAATGTCTATGAATACATATATATATATATCATTACATAATTATTACACAATAATCCCTAAGTAAATAAGTGAATATAACTACTTCTTACACACTAGATAATTCTGATTAGCAGCAACTAAAAATATAGCTTATCACCACAGGTCCCAAAGACAATAGAATTCTCTCTCTCAGCTGAAAAGACATATAATTCCTTATTCTCACCACATAGATCAGGCCTCAGCAAAATTGGGGAGAAGGAATCGGTGTCTTTCCTCCGCTTAGCAGATATGGAAATTCTTCTGATTAGGAACAGTCCAACAGCCACTGGAAAAGCTGTAAATTAGGTTGGCAGCAAAGGTTTCCTTTATGTGATGGAATCCAGATCTGTATAAAAGTCTGGTTTCTCTCTCTCGCAGAGAGTCACAAGAGGTAACTTTTCAGGTCTTAATTATTATAGAAGATGTGCGATAAAACCTATGATAAGATGCAAGCTTCCTTACATCCCAACACAGACGAATTAATTATTATGCACCTTCTACTTGGTACTCATCAGATGACCTCATCAGATGACCAATTCAGAAACAGAACTGAATGAATAGCCTTTCTGTATAGAGCCTCGCACAGGCTGTGAAACAGAGGCGCCTTCGTTAGATAAGAACAGCATAGGAGCAATGCCACCCCCGAGATTCACACAGGCTGAGCATGTAGGCATAGCTGGATGTACTTGACTAAAATACAATTTTGGTACATACCCAGAATGCATCAGGCATAAACAGCAAAGATATTTTCTTCTTTCTCTTCTTGCATGGTTCAGGCTGGAATGATTTCTTGCAGACAATGGTTCAGGCTTTATGACGTCAGAGAGGCCTAAATTTCAGGGGTGAATAAGGAAACACCCCTACAGGAGGAGGGCAGAAGATTGTTGGGGGAGGGTATGGCGAGAAAGGGAGCTACTCTACTATTGAGGATAAAGAAGAAAAAAGGGAAATATTTGACTTTTGGGAGGGATGAGTGAGAGAAAAGGAAGATGCTGGACTGTTGGGACAGAGAAGAGATGGAATTCTGGACCATTGAGGGTGGGGTGGGGGTGGGGGGGGAAACATAGTTAGTAACATAGTAGATGACGGCAGATAAAGACCCGAATGGTCCATCCAGTTTGCCCAACCTGATTCAATTTAAATTTTTTTTTTTTTTTTCATTTTTCTTCTTAGCTATTTCTGGGCAAGAATCCAAAGCTTTACCCGGTACTGTGCTTGGGTTCCAACTGCCAAAATCTCTATTAAGACTTACTCCAGCCCATCTACACCCTCCCAGCCATTGTAGCCCACCCCTGCCCATCCTCCACCAAACGGTCATACACAGACACAGACCGTGCAAGTCTGCCCAGTAACTGGCCTAGTTCAATATTTAATATTATTTTCTGATTCTAAATCTTCTGTGTTCATCCCACGCTTCTTTGAACTCAGTCACAGTTTTACTCTCCACCACCTCTCTCGGGAGCGCATTCCAGGCATCCACTACCCTCTCCGTAAAGTAGAATTTCCTAACATAGCCCCTGAATCTACCACCCCTCAACCTCAAATTATGTCCTCTGGTTTTACCATTTTCCTTTCTCTGGAAAAGATTTTGTTCTACGTTAATACCCTTCAAGTATTTGAACGTCTGAATCATATCTCCCCTGTCTCTCCTTTCCTCTAGGGTATACATATTCAGGGCTTCCAGTCTCTCCTCATACGTCTTCTGGCGCAAGCCTCCTATCATTTTCGTCGCCCTCCTCTGGACCGCCTCAAGTCTTCTTACGTCTTTCGCCAGATACGGTCTCCAAAACTGAACACAATACTCCAAGTGGGGCCTCACCGATGACCTGTACAGGGGCATCAACACCTTCTTCCTTCTACTGACTACGCCTCTCTTTATACAGCCCAGCATCCTTCTGGCAGCAGCCACTGCCTTGTCACACTGTTTTTTCACCTTTAGATCTTCGGACACTATCACCCCAAGGTCCCTCTCCCCCCAGCATATACGGTTCCTTCCTATTATTAATCCCCAAATGCATTACTCTGCATTTCTTTGCATTGAATTTTAGTTGCCAGGCATTAGACCATTCCTCTAACTTTTGCAGATCCTTTTTCATATTTTCCACTCCCTCTTCGGTGTCTACTCTGTTACAAATCTTGGTATCATCTGCAAAAAGGCACACTTTTCCTTCTAACCCTTCAGCAATGTCACTCACATACATATTGAACAGGATTGGCCCCAGCACCGAACCCTGAGGGACTCCACTAGTCACCTTTCCTTCCTTCAAGCAACTTCCATTAACCACCACCCTCTGGCGTCTGTCCGACAGCCAGTTTCTGACCCAGTTCACCACTTTGGGTCCTAACTTCAGCCCTTCAAGTTTGTTCAACAGCCTTCTATGAGGAACTGTATCAAAGGCTTTGCTGAAATCCAAGTAAATTACATCTAGCATATGTCCTCGATCCAGCTCTCTGGTCACCCAATCAAAAAATTCAATCAGGTTTGTTTGGCACGATTTACCTTTTGTAAAGCCATGTTGCCTCGGATCCTGTAACCCATTAGATTCAAGGAAGTACACTATCCTTTCTTTCAGCAACACTTCCATTATTTTTCCAACAACTGAAGTGAGGCTCACAGGCCTGTAGTTTCCTGCTTCATCCCTGTGACCACTTTTATGAATAGGGACCACATCCGCTCTCCTCCAATCCCCAGGAATCACTCCCGTCTCCAGAGATTTGTTGAACAAGTCTTTAATAGGACTCGCCAGAACCTCTCTGAGCTCCCTTAGTATCCTGGGATGGATCCCGTCTAGTCCCACCTTCAGTTTTTCAAGTTGCTCATAAACACCCTCCTCCGTGAACGGCGCAGAATCTACTCCATTTTCTCGTGTAACTTTGCCAGACAATCTCGGTCCTTCTCCAGGATTTTCTTCTGTGAACACAGAACAGAAGTATTTGTTTAGCACATTTGCTTTCTCCTCATCACTCTCCACATATTTGTTCCCAGCATCTTTTAGCCTAGCAATTCCATTTTTTATCTTCCTCCTTTCACTAATAGATCTGAAAAAATTTTTATCTCCCTTTTTTACATTTTTAGCCATTTATTCTTCCGCCTGTGCCTTCGCCAAACATATCTCTCTCTTGGCTTCTTTCAGTTTCACCCTGTAGTCCTTTCTGCTCTCCTCTTCTTGGGTTTTTTTATATTTAATGAACACCAACTCTTTCGCCTTTATTTTCTCAGCCACTAGGTTGGAGAACCATATTGGCTTCCTTTTTTTCTTGTTTTTATTGATTTTCTTCACATAAAGGTCCGTAGCCATTTTTATCGCTCCTTTCAGCTTAGACCACTGTCTTTCCACTTCTCTTATGTCCTCCCATCCTAACAGCTCTTTCTTCAGGTACTTTCCCATTGCATTAAAGTCCGTACGTTTGAAATCTAGGACTTTAAGTATCGTGCGGCCGCTCTCCACTTTAGCCGTTATATCAAACCAAACCGTTTGATGATCGCTACTACCCAGGTGAGCACCCACTCGAACATTAGAGATACTCTCTCCATTTGTGAGGACCAGATCCAATATCGCTTTTCCCCTTGTGGGTTCCGTCACCATTTGTCTGAGCAGAGCCTCTTGAAAGGCATCCACAATCTCCCTATTTCTTTCCGATTCCGCAGACGGAACATTCCAGTCCGCATCCGGCAGGTTGAAATCTCCCAACAGCAGAACCTCCTCTTTCCTTCCAAACTTTTGGATATCCACAATCAGATCCTTATTAATTTTGCTGCGATTGAGTCGGAGGTCTGTAGACTACACCCACGTAGATAGAAGTTCTATCTTCTCTTTTCAGAGCAATCCATATCGCTTCTTCCTCTCCCCAGGTCCCTTGCATTTCGGTCGCTTGGATATTATCTTTACATAGAGAGCTACTCCTCCACCTTTATGACCATCTCTGTCCTTCCTAAATAGATTATATCCCGGTATGTTTGCATCCCATCCATGTGATTCACTGAACCATGTCTCTGTGATAGCAACAATATCTAGATCTGCCTCTAATATCAGGGCTTGCAGATCATGAACTTTGTTGCTTAGACTGCGAGCATTTGTGGTCATCGCTTTCCAGCTATTTTTCAGCGATAATCTCCTTTTTTGTAAGGAATTTTGTGTCGTTTCACTTTCCGTTGCAATACTAAGAAATGAGTTGCTGATATTAACATAGAAACATAGAAACATAGAAACATAGAAAGATGACGGCAGATAAGGGCCATAGCCCATCAAGTCTGCCCACACTATTTACCCACCCTCTTAAATCTACTGACCCCCTAAAGAATAATTGTAATTATACTGTCACTCTACTGACCCGCTCATTCAGTCCTAGTGACCCTATCCCTTGTAATTATACTGTCACTCTACTGACCCGCTCATTCAGTCCTAGTGACCCTATCCCTTGGCATGACCTCGTAGGGATCCCACATAGGTATCCCATTTGTTCTTGAAGTCTGAGATGCTGCGTGCCTCGACCACCTGCACTGGGAGCTCGTTCCAATGCTCAATCACTCTCTCCGTGAAGAAGTATTTCCTGGTGTCTCCACGAAACTTCCCTCCCCTGAGCTTGAGCGGATGTCCTCTTGTGGTCGAGGGTCCCCTGAGAAGAAAGATATCATCTTCCACCTCTACCCGTCCCGTGATGTACTTAAATGTCTCAATCATGTCTCCCCTCTCCCTACGCTCCTCGAGAGTGTAGAGCTGCAATTTGCTCAGTCTTTCTTCGTACGGGAGACCCTTTAGCCCCGAGACCATCCTGGTGGCCATCCGCTGAACCGATTCAACTCTGAGCACATCCTTACGGTAATGTGGCCTCCAGAATTGAACACAGTATTCCAGATGTGGTCTCACCATGGCTCTGTACAGTGGCATCATGACTTCAGGTTTCCTGTTGACGAAGCTTCTCTTGATACAGCCTATCATTTGCCGTGCTTTAGATGAAGCCTTCTCCACTTGAGTGGCTGTTTTCATGTCAGCACTGATGATTACTCCTAAGTCTCGTTCTGCCGTAGTCCTTGCTAAAGTTTCTCCATTCAGGGTGTAAGTTCTGCAAGGATTTCCGTTTCCGAGATGCATGACCTTACATTTCTTGGCGTTGAAGCCCAGCTGCCAGATCAAGGACCAACTTTCTAAAGTACGCAGGTCTTGCTCCATAGCATCCTGAAGATTATAGCCGTTTACTACATTGCATAGTTTGGCGTCATCAGCGAATAAGGTTACCTTGCCTTGGAGCCCTTGAGTCAGATCCCTAATGAATATGTTGAAGAGGAGTGGGCCCAGGACCGAACCCTGTGGTACTCCGCTGGTCACCTCTGACATTTTAGAAAGGGTACCGTTGACCACCACCCTCTGAAGTCTGCCACTAAGCCAATCTTTAACCCATGCAGTTAGAGTCTGTCCTAATCCCATAGAATTCATCTTGTTCAGCAGCCTGCGGTGTGGGACGCTGTCAAACGCTTTGCTGAAGTCCAGGTACACGACGTCCAAGGACTCTCCTGAGTCTAGTCTTCTTGTTACCCAGTCAAAGAAGCTTATTAGATTGGACTGGCATGACCTACCCTTGGTGAATCCATGTTGGCTGGGATCCCGGAGATTTCCCTCGTTCAGGATCGTATCTAATTTATACTTAATTAGTGTTTCCATGAGTTTGCACACTATTGAGGTGAGGCTTACCGGTCTATAGTTCGCAGCCTTTACTACTATCACATCTTTTCTTTTGCCGGGGGTGGTCTCTATAATTGTCCTTCGTACATACACCACCCCCACCTTCTAGTTTAAATGCCTAGAAAAATATTGTCTAAATTTCTCTGCAAGGTTTCTTTTTCCTGCTGTAGTAATATGTAGCCCATCAGTGCAATATAGTTTCTTGTCCTTCCATGTATTTCCCCATCCTCCTATGTACCTGAAGCCTTCTTGATGACACCAGGCTCTGAGCCATCTATTAAAGTCCTCTGTGTTTTTCACTCTTTGCTCTCCCTTTCCATATGCAGGCAGTATTTCAGAAAAAGCTAAAGTCTTTACAAAAGGTTTCACGCCCTCACCAAACTCCCGAAAAGCTTTCTGTGCTGCAAGTGTGGAGTTGTTGGCCAGGTCATTTGTTCCCAGATGGATAACAACATCAGTGTTAAAATCCTTAGTTTCTTCCTTAATTATAGTCAGTATTTGCCTGGAACTCCTGGTAGCTGAGGATCCTGGAAGACATTTCACTATTTTGGTCTCCTCGCCCTGTGTTCCAAGGTTAATGCCTCTGATGATGGAATCCCCCAACAGTAATAGTTTTCTGTTTTTGGCTTTTTTATTTGTACTTAGGGTGCGCTTGTTCTCTTGAGTTACCTTCATTGGTTCCAGTCCCACCTCCCTTCTGTTTTCCTGAGTATCGCAGTGCACTAGTGGAGCGAAGGAATTCTGTAGAGGTAATATTAGTGAAGGTGGATGTTTCTGTGTTACATGTCGCAGTCTTCCTGAGCCTACTGTGACCCATTTATTCCTGGGCTGTTTTATTCTTTGAGGTAGAGATGGTAAGTTGGTATGATTTTGTGGAGTGATGGAAGCTGCTTTAATTGTATTCAATTCCTGTTTAAGTTTGCAGAGCTCCTCCTTAATACTGGCAAGTTGAAGACAGATGGGGCAAGCCTTAAGCCTCCAAATAGTATGTCTTGGAATTAAAGCACCACAGTGATTGCATAGAATAAAGGCCATCTTGATTGGTTGTGAAGTGACTTGATTTGAGTAGTCCTGATTATATGGGTCTCTATATATGAATAGTGGTCCCTGGGGTTGGTGGGACTATAAGTCTTACCTTTATTCCTATGAAGGGAAAGGGAAAGAGGAAATAAGATTTAACAGAGGAAAGAGAAGGGTTTATTTTTTTTGTGCTTTTTTTTTTTTTTTAGTAAGAAATAGGGATGAGATTAAAAATCATTGGTGACATTTGGGATGGAGTTTAGCGTGGGGCTTGGGGTAGAGCTGGGAGCAGAGCTTAGCTCCACCAACTTAGGGGCATTCTGCTGCCCCTAGTACAAGTAATTCATGAACAAACAAACTTTAAAGGTTTAGGCATCTAAACAAATCAAATGCACACTCATGGTGGCACACCACTATTGATTTTTAACTGGGAGAGGGATGGTCTACTAGTTAGAGTCATGGCATAGGTGTCAAAAGATGTGTTTAAATCCTGCTTCTCTTGGGGGGTGAGGATGAACACTTGGGACCTGAATGCTGGTCAGCAGTGCAACAATGTTGAGAGCGCAGCAACAGAAGGCAATTCTCAAACCATACTGAGGGAAGAGACTTCCAGGAGTTGGTCTTGCTCCTTCTGATATCATCTGTACACTCGGGCTTTAATTCAAGTTTCTCTGCTGTGCAATTGGGAGGAAGATCAGATCTATTCACTCAGGTATAACTACATTGGTATAAGTGTCCACATGGACAAACATGGGGTGCAAGGTGGAGCTAGGACTGGTTGCTTTCAGCCCTCTCTTGACATTACCGTCTTTATCTCTTCTCAGTGGTGTAGTGAGGGTGAGAGGTGCCCGGGTGGTGGCACCCCTCCCCTGCCCTCTTTTCTGCCTCCCCACCCCTATCTGCTCCATCCCCACCTCTTCCTGCCGCATACATGCCCCTTTCCTCGTACCTCTTTAACATTCCTGATGTGAGCAGCAACCCCAAACAGTTGCTCACCCCAGCATCAGCTCTTGCTCTGAAGTCACTTCCTAGGCATGTGTCCAGAAAGTAATGGCAGAGGAAGAGCTCTTTAGAAGTAATGGCTAGAGGTTGTTAGCGCGAGCCAGCATGGTAAATGCTCCAACGTTCATAGAATTCCTATGAGCATCAGAGCACTTACTTCACCAGCCTGCGCTAAAAACCTCTAGTGCAGCTTGATAAAAGGGGAGGTAAATGATATAACATACAGTCAAAAGATCATAGTAAACCACAAGAGACCATGCAGTGACTATATTAAACGTACCAGTAACAATTTTAATTTTCCATCAAACTAGCCAAATGTGAACCCTCCCACCCCAGCCAAACTCTACTAAATTCCAACCACAATATTATCATACTGAAAGTGAGCTAAGAAGTGTACTGCACATAAACAAATTCAAAATCAGATCCCAAATGCTCAAAAATATACATATTGCCTTCGCCCCTACAGGAGCTACAGACAGTTTCTCCATGCATTTGATTTCCTCCATAAAGAAACATCTGGAGGAATTGGAGATATCTAACGTAGCAGAATACATTTTTAGCAATCAAACCAGCCTTGTGAAGGAAAAAAAAAATATTATTAAGCTCAATTTTGAATACAAACAGTAACAAAGGAATTTTACAGTATAATATCTTTTGTTAAACAATGTCAAGTGGAAATATTGGCATTTGTATATAATATGACAAAGTAAGTAATAACATAGAATAAACATCTTAATCATAATGGGGTGACTTCACAAAATGACAACAGAGAAAGCCAAACCTTCTTAAACTGTACTAGCAAACCCTGACATTCCACTATTATGATTTCATATTTAACTAGATTCAAGTGGGATATAAATGTTAAAAATAAGTAAATAGGACCACCAAAATTGGAAACAAATATGACCATGGTTCTTCCAAATATGTATTATGGATGTTAATGCCTACCTACATGTGCATTTACTCCACAAACTTGCACTATCTCTCAACTCCATATTTGCCCCTCTTTCTTCCTCCATAGATACAACTCCATCTAGGAGGTGAAGGAGCATGCTTGACAAGAATTGCACTGAGAATTATTGCTGTTTGTAGAAAGCTTTGAAGTTGATTAGCACAACAAAGCAAAATATTTACTGTACCCTCAAAACTCATATATCATTTGCAAAGAAATTGTAATAGGAAGCGTGTCCAAAAACAATAACTTCCAGATATCTAGCAAGATGGTCTTCTGCTTTTGTTGGGCTGCCTTAGCAAAATGAGGAAATACAAACTTTTTTTTTGTCCCCAAAACAGCACATTTTTTATTTTGAAAGAATTATTTTAAAAACCCAATTTCAATCCAATTTGGTCTCATAAACAAAAGAGACCAAAAGTGTGCTTTTACGAGATGTATCATATTATCCATTGAGATAATCCTCGTCAAAGTCACAAAACATAGGCTGCAATGTTATAGCCCATGAAATGGGAGGCATACGCTTCTTTAGCAACTTTTAATTCCTCTTGGGAAAAAATTGCTTTAACCATGTCCAGTGGAGATATAAAAAAAGACTTGGGAGACTTAATAAAATGCAGATTCATTCTTTATCTGTTTATTTATTGATTTTTTTAAAAAAAATAATTTCTAATATACCATCTGCACGCCTCAAGCCTATTGAAATGGTATACATTCAGGTATTGTAAGTAATTTTGCTTTTATTAAAACCTCCATCTTATGGTGCATTATCTCATTATCTCTAATCAACACAGTAGCCCCCCCTACTTTCAAGATTCCTCATAACACAGATTCAACCTTTCTACCCCTCAGTTCCCTCTCCAATCTCAAAATACCTACTCTAACACAACTTTCCACTATCCTACAATCCTTAAACTTACCTAACAACATCACTGAAAGTTTTCCCCCTCATCTTATAAAAAAATTTTTTTCTTTCTTTGGACCATATCTTAGAGAAATGATTTCCAAATCCTTTTCTGATTGTTCTGTTCCTGCAGCCTGGAAATCAGCTCTAGTTATCCCAAAGTTGAAACAATATAACACAGATCCTTCTCTACCTAACAACTATCGACCCATCGCTAACTTGCCTTTCATTTCCAAACTAACTGAAAAGGTGATTCACTCTCAATTATCAGACTTCTTTGAACAAACACATGCATTACATCCTTATCAAACAGGTTTTCGTACCTCACATTCTACAGAACTATCACTATTAGGTCTCATCTCTTCAATACACTATTTCCATGATCATTTAAAATCAGTAATATTAATTTCACTGGATCTATCCGCAGCTTTTGACACCATTGACCATTCTTTACTCTTATCCAGACTATCAGACTGTAACATCACAGGTTCTGCTCTCAACTGGTTCGTTGCCTATTTCCACCAACGCAGCTTCAAAGTCCATATAAATAATCAAACTTCCCCATCAGTAACGCAAACTTTCGGAGTTCCTCAGGGTTCTATTTTATCCCCACTTCTATTCAACCTTTTTCTATCCCCTCTTCTCTCTCTAGCTCAATCACTAGGATTCACAATCTTCGCCTATGCCGACGATATTCAGTTGCTATATCCTATCAATACCACTAACTCTTCAGAAATTAATGATCTTAACACCAAACTAGACGTCTTAAGCGATTGGTTGTACTCTAACAAACTTTCCCTTAATATTACTAAATCTTGCGGCCTATTTATTCCTATCAAAAAATCTGAAATACTACCCGGTCCTATCTACATCAAATCCACACCTCTACACATGGACACGAAAATAAAACTACTTGGCGTTACACTTGACCAAGATCTCTCCTACCATGATCATATTAATACAGTAGTAAAAACATGCTTTTTCAAACTTCGTATTATTCGCTCACTTACCTCCATTTTAAATACTGACTCGATTAAGATCCTCATTCATTCTTTAGTTACATCTCATTTAGACTACTGCAACTCACTATTAAACGGACTACCTCAAAAAGAACTACGTCGTTTGCAGATTATACAAAACACCGCCATTAAACTCATCCACAAAATAGGTAAATTCGAACACGTTACTCCGCTCCTTAGGGAGGCTCACTGGCTCCCAGTCACACACCGCATAACTTATAAAATTATACTTCTCTCCTTCAAAATTAAATCCTCTCATCTGCCTCTATTCTTAGATAAATTGTTAATCCCTCAAAGCTCTCCCCGTGCGCTGCGATCTACAGACCAAAAACTCCTCTTCGTCCCTTCACTGAAAGAATCATTCTATACTAGAAAAACTAATTTTGCCGTAACAGCACCTACGCTATGGAATTCTCTCCCTCAAATTTTACGGGAAGAAACCCATCTAGCCAAATTCAAAACTAATCTTAAAACTTTCCTATTTCAAGATGCCTTTAATAAATCCTAATCTTTTTTAACTATAAACTTATTCCTCATACCAACATTCCTACTTCTTGCCACCAAAAATCTTACTTCTTGCTTTTCTTATTCCAATTTTTCTTGTGGATACCACTCACACCAAGCACCCTCGTCCTTATGTTCATTCCTTCCCTCTATCCCATTTCTTTTTATCTTATGTAACTTTTTCCCTCCTTCTTCTTTTAACCCCACAGTCACGTCTGTCTGTATATGTCTAATATGTTTTCCAATAAATTTCTACACCCCCATAACAGTTTTTACTCTTATTTTAAAATATTTATTTTTATTGTTAACCGGTCAGATATTTATTTTATGATCGGGATATCAAAAACCAATAAACTTGAAACTTGAAACTTGAAACATGCCTGCAGATTGACTATTTCATACCCAAACCTTTGGTTTGCAGCTGCAATATGCCAGAGTCCTCCAATATTCGGTCATTTATTTGGCATGTTTTTCAAATCTATATGTACCATCAAGAACACTTAGATCAAAAAATCAGAAATGTCTTATAGTTCCATCTTATCGAGAAATAGTCCACAGGCATATTAGGGCTGCTAATTTTCCTGTAAAGAGCCCACAACTTTGGAACTCTATACCATTAACACTTCGATTAACCTTCTGCCCAATGTGTGGCGGCAGCCAAAAAAGCAAACAGGATGCTGGGAATTATTTAAAAAGGGATAGTTAACAAGACTAAGAATGTTATAATGCCCCTGTATCACTCCATAATGCGATCTCATCTGGAGTAGTGCGCTGAATTCTGGTCTCTTTATCTCAAGAAAGATATAGCGGTGCTAGAAAAGGTTCAAAGAAGAGCAACCAAGAAGATATAAAGGGGATGGGACTCCTCTCGTTTGAGGAAAGACTAAAAAGGTTAGGGCTCTTCAGTTTGGAAAAGAAATGGCTGAGGGGAGATATGATTGAAGTCTAGAAAATCCTGAGTGGAGTAGAATGAGTACTCCATCATAAATTACAAAGACTAGGGAGCACTCGATGAAGTTACACTGTTACAGGGAAATACTTTTAAAAACAATAGGACAGGGGTGTCAAAGTCCCTCCTTGGGAGCCACAATCCAGTTGGGTTTTCAGGATTTCCCCAATGAATATGCATGAGATATATTTGCATGCACTGCTTTCATTGTATGCTAATAGATCTCATGCATATTCATTGGGGAAATCCTGAAAACCCAACTGGATTGCGGCCCTCGAGGAGGGACTTTGACATCCCTGCAATAGGAGGAATTTTTTTTTTCATTCAGAGAATAGTTAAGCTCTGGAACACATTGCCAGAGGTTGTGGTAAGAGTGGATAGCATAGCTGGTTTTAAGAAAGGTTTGGACAATTTCATGGAGGAAAAGTCCATAATCTGTTATTGAGAAAGACATGGGGGAAGCCACTGCTTGCCCTGGATCGGTAGCATGTAATGTTGCTACTCTTTGGGTTTGGCCAGGTACTAGGGACCTGGATTGGCCACCGTGAGAACAGGCTACTGGGCTTGATAGAGATTTCTATTCCGCCATTACCTTGCGGTTCAAGGCAGATTACAAAAGAGTTATAAATGGTGGGTTACAATAGAAGATCATTGGTGAATTCAAGAGAAGTTGAGGAGAAGAACAGGTAGTATCTGTGGGGCGGGGTGAAGGCAGGAGGATGGAAGGTAATTGAGATGTTAAGAGTGTTTCAGTGATTTCTTGAAGAGTATCGTTTTTATTTCTTTTCTGAATATCTTGTATTCGGGGGTGGTTATCAGTAGGATGGAGATTTGGTTATCTAGTTTTGTTGCTTGATTTGCTTGTGTTTCTAGGAGGCCGTCATACATTATCAGCTAAAGAAAGAAAATGACAAAATGTAACTGAATAGCCAGACTTTGAAAAAGGCAGGGGTTGTATGATTTGAATACAGAGCATTGGTGATCTGCCTCTCCCCTCCATCCAATGATACAGTGTACAAGGCAGGAAGAAGAACTAGCTTTAATATTGTACTTGAAACTAGGATGACCAGGTTACCCATTCCGACGGGAGACTTTTTAACTAGTCCTGGATTTCTTGCCATCCTCATCCTGATGGATTGTGGGACCTGCAGCACTGATTTCAATAGATAGAATTTCGGATTACAAATACTATACTGCTTTGGGATGTAATTTTAAAACAAGGACTGGCCAAAAGTCTCCCTATTTCTGCTTCAAAAAGTACTGTGCTGTCATTTCAGCTTACACAGTTACAAAATTTGACCTATATGAGCGAGTAAATGCCACTGCTTTGTTGATAAAAATGACTGGAAGTGGGTTAGCTCATCCACGGCATGAAATGATGCATGACGAATGCATTACTGAATGCTCAGCATGTTTTGGAAAGGACTCCTTGCACGCGGCACACACATTCAAACATACTCATAAGAGCCAACTTTTCAAAATGATTGGGGGCGCTAAACCCAATGGAAATGATCCCTCCCTGGATACAGTCACGGAGTTTGCCCAATATTGGGAATGCTCAAGCACCCACAGCACATTGATGCCAAGTTACCCAGATTCAAGCTGTTAATTTTGGGACAGTCCTGAATTCCTGACCATCCCATCCTGTTGTATTATGGGAAATGCAGCACTGCTTTCAAAGGGCAGGATCAGGCACTACACATCACTGCTTTGGAATTTAGGTTAAAAATCAGAACTGGTCAAAAAATCTCCAGCCTGGAACTGGGTAATCTGGCATCTCTATGATGCATTCATGGTAAGTAAAGAGTCAAAAATTTATCTTTGCATGGGTTGAACTTGACTATCACAAATTATTTAAAAAAACCAACAAAAAAAGGGAGATCACAAAATAAACAGGATTTCCCTGCTTCAATGAAAACCACAATGAAATCCTAAACTAACATTCACCTGACTCATCTAATATAAAAATGATAATAATGAAAATAGTGCTCAGTCAATTAACCACATCTACACCGGCAACGGTGTCTCATGATGGTGTTATATCCAACATCATACAGTGATTTTCAAAAGATTGTATATATAAATGTTATAGTCATTAGATGGCAGGTGGGTGTAATGATGTTGGATATAACACCATCAGACACCGTTGCTGGAATAATTGACTGAGCATCATTTTCATTATTATCATTTTTATATTAGATGAGTCAGGTGAATGTTAGTTTTGAACTTGACTATCCCATAGGTGCCAAGTGACCCCATTCCATGAAGAAGATATTCAGACAGTTTCAGATTTCTGATAACCCCTTCCTGATGCATTTCAGACCTGTAGCACTAATTTCTATGGGCAGGATCAAGAACTACAAATCCCACACTGCTTTGGGATGTAAGTTCGCAACCAGGAGTCACCCTCCTGAAACTGGGTCATTTGACATTTCTACTACTCTAAAAGGGTAGTACTGGTTAGATGAGCATAGGTACTTGCAAAGTGCTTTTTTGTTTTATGTTGTGTTTTTGTGTGTGTGTGATGCAGCATTAAAAAATGTGAACCATATTAAGCCTTTGGCATGGATGCTAATCACATTGGTCTGGGATGCAGCCTCTTTTTTTTTTTTTTTTGCTTTTGCTTGTGGCATCATATAATAGGTCTAGATGATGACATTCTGTCCCGAAAGCTTGTAAGGGCAAGTGTTTATTTGCAAGGAACCCAAATAAGGAGACTGCACAAATTGTAGGGGTGGGCAAAACTCCACTGATCTGTTCTTTAGCTTTTTGCCTCAGGAAGTTTGCTGAAACTGGATGTCAGTCTAATGGCCTGGAATCCAGGCTTCTGGGACCAGATTAATTCAGGCCATCAGGGTAAGACTGAGATAGTTCTGGGGTCTAATGGGAGGGAGGGTCATTCATGGCGGGAGAGGGGAAGGTAGGTTGGAGTTCTATTTTATTTTAATATAGAAATTAGGATTTAAAAAAATTGCAAATGGAACAGAAAAAGTTCAAACCAAGCAACCTATGTATGAGAACCTACCTCATAAATATGGTACTGAGACATTTTCACTCAGCCCCTACTTTTTTAAAATCCTGTTTCTGGAGCCAGAATTAAATAACCAATCCTGGGGCCAGCCCAATGGATCCAGCAGCAAGTAACATAAATAACTAAGGACAAGACATATGATTTAGTCATCACACTCTCTGACATGGCTGGTGTTGTATGAGGGGGTGCTGAAAAGTTCTCTGCCCAACCAATCAACTTCCTAAATTCTGAGCGTTATTTTGACACTGAAGCTGAAATGAATGTTAACTTATTTCGTTAAGTGCCAATTTGCAGAAAATAAATTATTTATTTTGACATTGTTTCAGATGATTGAATTTCAATTGAAACTGAATAGAGAAACAAAATTATTGATAGTGAATCCTCCTTATTCAGGATTCTATGATAAGTCTTTAATAATTGATCATATAGATTATCCAGTGATTTATACTAGAGTATTTTTTATAGTAATCTATCATTAATCCCTCATGTTACTCAATTGATTAAAAAATTCCTTTGGGTTATTCTGGAAATTGAGGAGGATTAGGAAGTATTTCGTTTATTAGTGCAATCTCTGGTTTTATCATTAATAGACTATTGTAATATCCATTTTTTGGATTGCCCTAAGTTGATATTGCTTAAAATTCTTTGGGCACGTTAGCGTTTAGCACGTGCTAAAATGGCTAGTTCGCCTTAGTAAAAGAGGGGGAATCTTTGCAAAACGTAGCTATCAGGCTTGTATTTGGATTGAAAGAAGGAAATAGGATTACACCACATATGCTGAAACTACAGTAGCTTCTGTTTGAAGCTAGAATTCAGTTCAAAATTTTTTTGAGCGTTGTTTAAAATACGTCAAGGAGATGTTCCTACATATATACCTCTATTGTTATGTTATTTTGAAATTAAATCATATGTTTTGAGACAACAATCCTTTTTCGATTTCCACAGGTATGAGGGATAAAATATCCTAGAATGTTTACCATGACATGGTCTTAACAGGCGCCTAAACTTTGGAGAACTTTACCAGGTCAGATCAGTTTAATAAATAATTACAAGCGTTTTAAACAAGTCTTGAAAACATATTTGTTTAAGGAATATATTTTGAATAAATTGTAAATTATTTTGATATTCTTATTTTTATTAATGTAAAGCACTGGGAACTTTTTGAGGTATTGGCAGTATACAAATAAAATGTGTGTTGCATTGTATCATTGATTGAACCATATCTATGTCATTCTCTTCTTGGTTGGGCTTAGAACTTTTCAGCACCCCCTGGTAGGGATGCTAGAGATACAGTATGGGAGTGTTGTCCTTGCCTAAAGGTGACACCTAGTGGCAAACTTTAGAACCACAAGCACAGTGTCCAAGAAGGCTAAGATCTTTCCCTGCAATGGGCAGGGAAAATTTAAACTGCAGGCATAGCAAAACACCAAAATGTGACTTAATTGCAGTAACAGCAGGAACATTCTGGGTCTCTGCTCCAGAATAAGAGACATTTTTTTAGGAGCTGAGAGACCATAGAAAGTGCAGGACCTGCCAGAGGAGAAAAAGAAAGAAAAAAGTATGCAGAGAGCAATAGTGCTAGTGGACAGAGAGTGAAACCACCTTACACCAGATCTGAAAGCACGTTTGACACTTTCTATCATCAGTTTATTTCTATGGACTATATGCCTGGTTGTTGTTTATTTCCAAGTTTATTTATAATTTGATATACAGACCATCAGCACGTACCTGGTCGGTTTACAATGCTAAAAATATAAAATTTGATAGTAAAAGAAGAGGAGGTGAGGTAAGGTTATGATGTAGACATTGACATAAACAGGTACGAGAGGAGCTTGGGTTGGGAAGAATAATAATTACATTGTGAAATAAAAATAAAGGAAGGTACACTGGGAAGGGAAAATACAGCAGGAGAAGGGTTGTTGCTTCCTAGAAGTGGTTCTCTTAGAAAGTTTGCTGCAGTTGGAAAAAAAGGATTTTATCTTATGCTTTCGTATGCGTTTTGAAACAAAAAGATTTTGAGTTTAGTTTTGAATTTGTTCAAAGAGGTTTCATGGCAAAGATGAGATGGCATGGCATTCCAGAGGGTAGGGGCAGTGACGGAGAAGATTGTGTTTCTGGAATAGTAGAGTTCCTTAATTGGAGGGACGGTCAATGAGTTCTGATCGGTAAATCTGAGGGCCCTAGAAGATGAGTAGAGAAGAATGTATTTATCAAGAAAAGCTAGAGTGCTAGAGAGTTTAAGTCTGAAAACGAGCATGAGTATTTTATATGTGGTACGATGTGAGACTGGTAATTAATGTGCTTCCCAGAGAAGGGGAGTGACGTGGTCGTAATTTTTTGCTTTATAGATAAGTTTGATGGCGGTATTTTGGATGAGTTGCATTCGACGCATTTCCTTTTGAGTAATCCCATGATATAATGAATTGCAATAGTCGAGATGAGAGATAATCAAGGAATGAATTAGGGTTTGGATAGATGTGATATCGAGAACAGAGGTAATAGAGCAAATGAGGCAAAGTTTATAGAAGCATTTTTTGGTCAGACAGCTGATTTGATTATGATATGTGAGATCTTTATCTAGGATGACTCCTAGCAGTTTTATTTTGGGTTCCATTTGAATTGGACAAGAATCAATGCATACTTGTCTTTTTAGTTCATTGGTTTTGACTGGGAAAGTAGGCCTTGGCATTTGGTTATGTTAAGGGATAATCCGTTTGTTCGGAACCAGTTGCTGATTTTTTCAAGTTTTGCATTGATTTCTTGGATGTTGGTAATGTTAATGAGGTTGATGGGATGTAGAAGTCTTATGCATCTTTGTGTGACTGGAGAGAGCCCAGAGAAGGGATCTTTTTACATAAAACCCTTTTCTACTTCCCTGTTTATTTTTTAAAATGATGATCACTTGTGCCAATCCAGGCACTGTCTATAGCTTATTAATTCAGAGCTCGACTCAGTTTACAGTAAGTGGGAACTGGAAGAGACTGGGGAAGATTTTTGCAGATTTTTTTTCTTTGCCACAGACATTAAATGTAATGTACTTGACTGTTCCTCCTTCAGCCTCTTCCAAACAGAGCACAGGCTTTGTGAGAAAAAAATTCCTAAGTATCTTTAACAAAAGACTTGTAGCACCATATCTTAGTCCTGGTTTCAGCTGAGCTGGAAGTACAAAGGACCACATGGAAACTTCTAGGAACAAACAAATGTGTGCAACCAATAATACCCAGCTGAGTTATCAACACAGGTCAACACTGAATTGCAACAGCACTCTGCTGACTGCATTCTGGGAAGGCTGTACCTTTCTGTCACATTGTACATAAAGACATGAATGGTCCATATACTCTGCCCAATATTTGCACACCTTATAAATTCATTATTAAATTGTCTTATTTTTTAGTTATTTCTGGACCATAAACCATAAATGCCACCCAGTACTGCCCTTAGGTTCCAGTTACTGGAGTTGCTGTCGAAACTCACTCCAGCCTATCTAAACCATTTATTTGTTTGCAGGATACAGACCATAAAGTCTGCCCACCATTCTCATATTCCAAATTATTGTAGTTCCTGTTGAAGCCCTCCCCAGCCCATCCTAGACTGATTTGCCATATACGGGATACAGACCGTGTAAATCTGCCCAGTACTGACCTTAGTTCATCAATTTATACCAATCATTTTTTAATCACAGATCATTTATGTTTATCCCACACTTTTTTGAATTCCGTCACTGTTATCCTTTTCACCACCTCCCTCGGGAGGGCATTCCAGGCATCCACCACCCTCTCAATGAAAAAGAATTTCCTAACATTATTCCTAAGTCTACCATCCCGCAACCTCAATTTACATCCTCTAATTTTTGGTTGATGATATCCTCACACTCAGACCCGTTTCTGGCTGGGAAGGTGTGGCTCACTGGTAGAGCTGCTGTCTCTGCACCCAGAGGTTGGGAGATCAAATTCCAGGGCTGCTTCCTGGGACCCCAGGCAAGTAACTTAATTTTCTAGTGCCCACCACTTAGAATGTCAGCTTTGAAATGCCAAAGCCACAAAAAGGCAGTATACATTTCCCCTTCCCTTTTCAGGTGGACCCATAAGTCTGGGCTGAGATCCAATCACTGAGGTAGGTGATATATGTTGAAAAGATTCTGTGGGACACAGGAAAAATATCTGTGAATGGCAAGTATTGTCAGGAGAAAATACAGTAAAACCTTGGTTTACGAGCATAATTCGTTCTGAAAACATGCTTGCAATCCAAAACACTTGTATATCAAAGCAAATTTCCCCATAAGAAATAATGGAAACTCAGGCGATTCATTTCACAACCCAAAAACTTTAATACTAAATACTGTATGTACTTGTATTGCAAGACCTTGCACGTTTAGAACAGTCACTACACTCCTGCAGTGTCAGAGAGAGAAGAACCATCGGCTCAATTACGATGATGTGATATGTGTATACTGTATGTACTTGTATTACAAGACCTTGCTTGTTTATCAAGTTAAAATTTAATAAAATGTTTTTACTTGTCTTGCAAAACACTTGCATACCAAGTTACTTGCAATCCAAGGTTTTACTGTACTTAAAGGAAGAGAAAAGGCAACAAACTGTTTGCCTGTATACTAAAATGGTAACCACAACATAGAATCGGATTTAATGGAACTGCTGTGTGTCCACAAGTCACACTCTGTATGAGCACCAGAACATCTGTAGCTATTTACTCATGTTACAGATGTTAGAAGCAAAGCAGTGCCTCAGCTGTCTGTACACCCCTCTCCTTCCATGCTGGAGCTCTAAAGCATCTTAAATATTCATGAAATAATCTTAAAGCCGAGTGAAATTAGCAATGGATAAGAGACCTGTCCTTAGCGCTGTGTGACAGCACTCAGGGACTTTGGGAAGATGCAGGCTCGTCAATCTCGAGAACCCATTAAACAAGATATGGAATAAAACGGCTAATCGTTTATTCCTGCCTTTTGCATCAAACATGAGTTGCTCAAGAAAGATTTCCATTTCTTTTGCACAAAATATTGAATGTATAGGAAGGCAGCAAACCATTGAGATTTTTTTGCCCCATTGCTGCATCAGAGGCTGGAGGTTTGTTCTGATCCACTTGAGTACATAAGAACATAAAAAGTTGCCTCCACTGGGTCAGACCAGAGGTCCATCGCGCCCTGCGGTCCGCTCCCGCAGCGGCCCATCAGGCCTATGACCTGTGAAGTGGTCCCTGACTATTCCTATAACCTACCTCTACTTCTATCTGTACCCCTCAATCCCCTTATCCTTTAGGAACCTATCTAAACCTTCCTTGAACCCCTGTAGCGTGCTCTGGCCTATCACAACTTCCGGAAGCGCGTTCCATGTGTCCACCACCCTCTGGGTAAAAAAGAACTTCCAAGCATTTGTTCTAAACCGTCCCCTGTCAATTTCTCCGGGTGCCCCCACAGTCTGAAGAATCTGTCCCTGTCTACCTTCTCTATGCCCTTTAGGATTTTGAAGGTTTCTATCATGTCTCCTCTAAGTCTCTGCTTTTCCAGCATTTTCAACCTGTCAGTGTATGAAAAGTTTTCCATACCTTTTATCAGCTTAGTCGCTCTTCTCTGAACTCCCTCAAGTACTGCCATGTCCTTCTTGAGGTATGGCGACCAGTACTGGACACAGGACTCCAGTAGCCACACAACATCTGGTCCAAGTGATAGCATTTCTTGTAGGGGGAGGAGATGGAAGTATTTTAGCCTCTGTCCTAGGCACAGTCCTGAAACAGAGATGGAACAAATTGTCTTTTGTGACCTGTTCCTATCACCACTTGCTGAAGCTGTGCTAAATGGCTTTATTTATTTAAAACATTTATAATCCTCTCAGTCTACTGTTCTAGGTGGAGTACTGTTAAAACATACAGAAAAAAAACTATGCATCACATTAGGTAAAATGGGTGGACTATATGGTAGAGAATGACACAGGGGCAAATTTGTCCCCGTCACCGCAGGATCTCAATATCCCTGTCCCTTCCCCATGAGTTCTGTCCCTGTCCCATTCCTGCAAGTTTTGCCTTAACTGTACAAACCTTAAACACTTATGATTTTAAAGTGTTCAAGGCTTGAGCAGATCAAGTCAAGTCAACTTATCAAAGAAAATTTCCAGAGAAACTAAAAATGCAGTAAAAAAACCCAAATTGTTAGCTAGACCAGATCCATCAATTATGGTGATTCATTGAAACTCCTAAATAAATCAGATATTATTTATTTTGTATTTCATATAAATCAAATAATTATTCTAATTTTAAGGGATTCCCCCCCCCCCAAAAAAAAAAAATTCCTTCTCTTGAAATTTTAACAAACATTTGCAAAGGAATTAAAAAAAAAAAAAAGTGGCTTCCAAAGCTAAATCTCTAGACCAGTGAAAGAAATGCCTTACTTCTTAACTGTGTAGCTTTTGCCACATCTGGAAATCTTAATACTCTATCTCCACAAAATTTTGCTTCCTTATTTTTAAAGAATATTTTCATAATTAAAGCCTTACCAGATTCATTGGAGCATATCAACAACAAAGTGGACCTATCCTGTGAGTCCTCTAGAAATCCTGTTAAATCAAACTCGGGGCTAACTGGTCCACCCCTTGCTCAGATGAGATCTTTTCTTTTTATGGGATATAGTAACAGTTTGAGATAGGTAAGGAGTCTGCGTTTGTAATCCCAAAATCTCTTTAAAATATTTCTGTAATAAAATTTCTGGTGACAACAAATGAGTCATTGGGAAATTAGCAAAATGAAGATTCCTTATTTCCATCATCAGATTCATATTTTCCATCAATTTCAGTTTAGAATAAATAATATGGGAATCTTTAACTGCTGAAGATGAAGAAATTTGAGCAGAATAGAAATTTGTGTTTCAGTCAAAGATAACCACTTATCTAACACTTTTAAATTAGAATCCACATTTTTCTACTTCTGAACTACTTCGAGAAAAAGTTACATTTTGGTTAATCACAGATTTCAGTAACCCCTCAACTCTAGAATTAATTAACCAAAGATCTTTTAAGGAAATATCTTGTGGAGTCTCCAGATCCCCTTGTTCAACTGAACTATCTTCTTGTAAAGAAATAATTTGAGGCATCTCCTTAAAAAATATTAAAGAAGGTGTCTGTGAATCCAAGGGTTCCTCTGGGAAAACATTCGGTCCTTGTTCAGAACCCAAACCACTAAATATAATTGGAGGGGGAGGAGGAGTTCTATCTAAGGGGCTGAGAGATGCCCCTGACCATCAAATGCTGATCCATTGGGCAGGCTGAAATGGAAGTTGAACTTTTAGATTTTGCCTTTCTATTCCCCATAACATAGTAACATAGTAAATGACAGCAGATAGAGACCTGAACCGTCCATCCAGTCTGACCATTAGTTATACCCATTACTGTTGTAGAGATATTTAATAAGAAACTTGAATTGTGATTATTGCACTATTTTAAATGAAGATTGACAACATATAAATAATTTCCTCCAGTTTTTGATGCTACCTTTAGGAAAGTATTTTCCATTTATGCTGTCTTTGAATGTCTTACTTGTTAGCCGCTTAGTTATAGGCGGTCTAGAAATTTTAGAAATAAATAAATACATGATTAAATTAATGTGGTTGGGCAGACTGGATGGACCATTTGGGTCTTTATCTGCTATCATTTACTATGTTACTATGTCTCTTCTTTGATATTTCTGGGTCATAGACTGTAAAGTTCACCTGGTATTGTCTTATGTTCCAAATGCTGAAGTTGCCATCCAAACTCACTCCAACCTATCCAACCATCCTGTTTACAGGATAAATACCACAAAATTTGGCCAGTAACATCTTCATGTTCCAAGATACTGGAGTTCCCATTGATGCTCTCCTCAGCCCATCCTACATCAAATCATCACATATGGGACACAGACCATGCAAGTCTGTCCAGTGCTGGCCTTAGCTCTTTAATTTACATTCTTCATTTTCTAATTAGAGATCCTCTATGTTTATCCCACACTTTTTTGAATTCCATCACCAGTTTCCTCTCCACCACTTCCCTCGGGAGGGCATTCCAGGCATCTCTCTGTGAAAAATAATTTCTTAACATTACTCCTGAGTCTTGTCGGGTGCCCAAAGCAGAATTTGTGTTCATGTTCTAATCCCATCTTCTCCACTTACTGTGTGACTTTCAGTAACCCTTTATTCTCTTTGTACTTAGGGTTTCCAAATCCAGAGGGTAAGGGCCTGCCCTACCCCCTCCAAGATGGAACTCTCCTGCTGTAGCATGCACACTACAGGGCAAAGGGCATGTTATAAATATGTATTGATCTTACAAACACTTACAAACTTAAAAGACCTGTAATGTCACTGTAGGAAAGAGGGGGCAGTCCTCCAGTTCTTGTGCTCATCAGCCTATTGCGAGATGGATTCAAAATGTTGACTTTAAGATGAGGTAATGATAAAAAGCTGTCTGCTTAAGATCAGAATGCAAGATGCTTTTGCCAGGCTTAATATAAACCAAAAAGCAACATTAGATTATGGAGACATCTGCCCTTCCTTCACATATAACAAAATGATTTAACATACTCATTGTTGATGATGGAATACACTGTGATAGTACTAGAATTGTTCCTGGAATTGACTATTGCTGTCATTTATTTTTGGTGGAATAATAAAGTTGGTTTGTTTCTGATAATTTTAAAATGATGGGTATAATTATTTGTAAGTAAAAAGGACCCTTCAGCATCATAATTTGAGGGAGTCTATTTGGACACTACCACTCCCCCTGCTGGATACTCCCTCACAAAGCCAGAGCCACCTTAATATAGGTAGCAACTCCTTAGGGGGAAGTAACACGAGAAGGAGGAGTCAGGGAGACAAGAAGTATAAGAGGCCGGGCCAAAACTAGCTAGAAGAGACCCAGGGGGAAAGAAAGAGGAAGAGGTGATTGATTCCCTTATGCATCCTGACTACAATCTTTAGATACTCGGCTTAATACCTGTGATTTTGTTCTGAAGTCTGGCTGGGGTAAGACCCTGTTGCCTGATGGAGGAAAATTGCTAGAAAACTGTGTTTGGGGCATGACAGGCACAAGCCACAGTCCATGCTCTGGGCTACAGGCCCCTCTCTGAACTTTTTGAGCAAAAGACTTCCATGCATTCCTGGCCCTGTAAAGTAACAAGGTACAGGATTTTCCTTTTTGAGTTAATAAAGACATTTCCCTTTACCTTCTCTTCTTGTGTCTGGTTGTTTGTGTACTGGTCCAGACTAGGGTTGCCAGATTTTACTATAGTAAAATTTAGACACACACACCCCCTAGTCCTGCCCCCTGGCTCACCTAGTCCACCCATGCATGAATTTCCTCCTGCTTAACGTGATTTAGAGGAGGCTTTTCAAAACCCAGACAAAGTGCCGGGTTTTGAAAAGCCATTCGGAGCCCCAGACATGTCCTCGAAAATTAGGACATGTCTGGGGAAATCCAAATGTTTGGTAACCCTGGTCCAGACCCCACCCTGCTCATGCTGTTACAAGCATATTAAGCAGGTGGGGGGCTTAACACCATATCAGTTCAGATATTGGAAAGGGGCATGGTGTTAAGACTTTGTTAGTCTCCACTATTGTTGAATTTCATAGAAGGTTGGATGTGAATCAAGCCTTTTGTTTGATATTGTTGAATTATCATCCACTTTTGATATGATCAATTTTGAGATATTGTTGTTGATATTGAAAGAATTGGGCTTAGCAGGTACAGTTTTAGCTTGGTTTAGGTCATTTTTAACAGGTGGGACAATACAGGAATGCACTCCATTTCTATGGGTGTGTCTCAAGGGTCTGCATTTTCTGCACTGTTATCAATTTGTATATGCCACTTTTGGGTGGTTTGTTGTCTGAGATGGGAGCAAATATAAAATGTATGCAGATGATGTCCAGTTCTTCTTCCCTATTGGTGAAGACGATGATGTTGATGGCTTGGTGCAGCAATATATAGTGGGTGTTTATGTTTGGATGAAGTCAAAACTGAATAGTTTGAAGTCTGAAGTTATAGTTATCAGTGGAAGGACATCCCAGTAGGGTGACTTGGATTGTGAATGTGCAGGGGTGAAGATCTTAGTGACGCAGTCAGAAATTTGAGTGTTTCTATGGATTTGCAGTTGACCCTCAATGAATAAGTGGCACAGGTAGTGAGATCTTGTTTTTATTATTAGAGACTATTGATGACATTGAAACCCCTGCTTCCAGCCAGTGATTTTAGGATAGCTGTGCAGTCTCTGATCCTTATTAGTTTATTATTGTAACTCACTCTATTTGGGGGTTGTAAAGACAAAACTTAAGGCTCTGCAGATCATTCAAAATTTGGTATCAAGGATTATTTTAGGTGATGGGTGGTATGAGCATATCATGCCAAAATTAAAACAGTACCTTCAAAGAATAGATATCTCCAATTCCAAAGAGTAGTGACCTTGGCAGTGCCGATACTGAAATCAGTCTTTTTCAAACATCATCATCATTGGTCAACAACTCTATATTATTTTTACCATGGTATATTTCTTTTTTCACATTCAAAACTTTCTTTTATTTTCAGAATACTTAATAATACTTTGAAATGGCAATACTCATCTGAGAGTTTAACGTCAGGGGCAGATTCTCCAACATAGAATCTTTGTTTTGCTTATTGCTTTATCAAGGAGTCCCCTTTCAGAGCCATCATTGTCATCCTTGCCTCTATTCTCATTTAAAGATGGCGGCAAGGGTGACAATGATGGCTCTGAAAGGGGACTCCTTGATAAAGCAGTAAGCAAAACATCTATGTTGGAGAATCTGCCCTTGACATGAAACTCTCAGATGAGTATTAACATTTCAAAGTTTTATTAAATATTCTGAAAATAAAACAATGTTTTGAATGTGAAAAGAGAAATATACCATGATAAAACTAATACAGAGTTGTTGGCCACTAATGTTGGTACATTAGGCTGTTTGAAAAAGACTGCTGAAGTCATTGTTTGAGTTTCCTATTCTTCTGAGTTGGAGACTTATATATTCCTTGAAGGTACTATATTGTATTTTGTGATCCGAGAGATACTTCAGAGTTACAGGTGCTTTTTTGAGATAAAATTTAAACAGTTGCACTGGCTTCTAGTGGATTTTGGAGTGCAATATAAGTTGTTAGCCTACAACCTGACTTTCCTGAGTAGGTATGCTCTTACCATTAGAAGACAAGCAGGGTCAGGCCTGGCTAGTAGCTGGTTCGGAGACCACCAGACTGTGGGCAGGCTTGTGCAATAGGCTACTGGCCACCTTTGGTCTGACCCAATAAGGCTAATCTTATGTTCTTATCATGAAGGCAAGATGGATAAAGTCAGTGTCACTGGAGTTCTTTGAGCTGCATTGTTAGCAGGACTGAGTTTAGCTCACACACTCTTTGGGCCACATTGCCTGTGATGTTACAAATGAAATCTCAAACACACACAGTGCATGAACCAATCACATCTCATTCCAAGCAAAGGTTTCTGTGACACTGTTCTGAACATAGCTGCTCCTAGAAGTTCAGGAAAACAACAGAAATGATTTATGGGACAGCTTTCAAAAAGTATTGTTAACAGATTACAGAAAATCCTGATAAGATAGCACTTATCCAGATATGTGAATGAAACCTATATTTTTGATTTTTTTTATTGTAATTCATTACAACTATATATATATTTTGCATTGTTTATAGTATGTTTCTTTACTGTAAACCTCCCTGTTGTGGTGGTATATAAATACCAGTTGTTATTCGCTATTGCACATCAAAAGATATGAGATACACGTTTTCATAAAGCTGACAGAGAAAAAGAAAGAGCAAGAAAGACTCCATGCAATACCGAAGAAACAAATTATAAAAGCAAAATAGATATGCTGTCACAAAGCCAGAAAAATTTGACAAGGGACAGAATCTTGGAATTGTCTGTGTTAATCATCCCTGCATTTATATCTTTACTGTTACTATCATTGGTTTGGATAGTGTAGTTGCTAATGCCAATCTGCTTGAAAGCATAATACCTAATATAAGGTGATACCTTTTTATTGGACTAATAATCCATTTTTCTATGCTGACCTGAGGAAGGAGGTTTATATCCCAACAGCTAGCCAAAAAATATAAATCAGGACTGTATCAGCTTGTATTGAAAATCTATAGCAACTTGGCGAAGGTTTGCCTGTGTTCTGCATCTGCTATAGAAGGGAGGTATTTTAGTTTTTATGTCTGACATGTTGTTTCCCCAGTGGGTAGTATAGTGATGTTCAAGAGTCTTGTGTACCAGGGAATTAGAGCTATTTTGTTATGGCATGGTTTCTATGTGGGCGTGGAGTGTCTTTTTGTTGGATTTTGTATTACTTTCAAAGGGCTAGATTCACAAAGCAAACCGATCATGTACTGATTGGTTTGCGACCCCTTTACTATCAAATTTCCATCCGGCCTGATTCACTTACCTCTCCTGCGATCCGCTTTGAATCCGTGCATGCAAATGAGGTGAAACGCATGCAAAGTAGCCTGGGACGCGATTCACAACACCAAATTTCTGATCCGACTGGGCTGGCTAATCACCTGAAGAAGCAACTGCTGGGGACCAGTTGAAAATGTCTTTCCGACTGGAAGCCCTACTCTCCCCGAATGCTGCCCTGCTCTACCTCAATCTTCCCTGAATCTCTCCTGCCACATCGCTGTTCTCTTGCCCTTCCCTGAAGCTCTCCTACCGCATCGCCGTTCTCCTGAACCTTCCTGAAGCTCTCCTGCCACATCGCCGTTCTCCTGCCTTTCCCCGCCCAGTATCCATGGTTTTAACCCGCTGGTTTTAAAGCAGGTTAAAACCACAGGCTCGCAGGGATAAAAACTAACAAAAAAAAAGTTTTCAAGTTAAAGAAAAGGTCATTTCTCAGACGGGCATGTGCAGGAATCGCTATAGAGTGATCCATGCAGGCAGATGGGGGTGTTCCTGCGATCACCCCCATCTGCATATTTTTCATTCCTGAATTCATCGGACCTGCCTGGATCAGAACCAGATCGGGGGCAGGTTAGTGAATCCCAGCCAATGTGCCTGGTAGTGCTACTGTTACTGAGGTGACTCCAGAATTTGTATAGTCTATACCAGGGGTGTCCAAACTGCAGCCTGAGGGCCGCATGTGGCCCCGTGAAGTATTTTATGCAGCCCCGGTCGAGGGCGATGCAGTGTTTTCTTCTGTTTACGTCTTGCCGGCTCCCTCCTCTGTCTTGCTGCAGTGTTTGCGCAGTCCCAGAAACATTTTTTTCGGCCAATGCGGCCCAGGGAAGCCAAAAGATTGGATACCCCTGGTCTATACAGTCCCCCCCCCCCCCGGCTTCTATAGAGTCATGTGAAAAATTTAGGACACCCCATGAAATATTCAGGTTTTTCTTAAAAAATGTTCACATAGCGATGTCAAATCTGTTTTTTATTTATATCTGGAAAAGAAAGTGATTTAATAGCAGATAAAAATTTTCCTTGATTTACTCATGAAACAAACGATATCCACAAAAATGTGTATTCTGAGGAATAAATTAAGACACCCTACACCCTAATAGCTAGTGTTACCCCCTTTGGCTGAAATAACTGCAGTTCGACGCTTCTTGTAGCCATCTATCAGTTTCTGAAATTGGTCTGAGGAAAGTTTGGCCCACACCTCAATGCAGAATTCTTTCAGCTGTGAGATGTTTGAGAGGTTTCTTGCATGTACAGACCATTTCAAATCACCCCACAGCATCTCAATGGGATTAAGATCAGGGCTTTGACTCGGCCACTCCAGGACTCACCATTTCTTAGTTTTCAGCCAGTTCTTGGTGGATTTACTGGTATATTTTGGGTCATTGTTGGGTTGCAGGTGGATTCTATGCTGGTGAGCTGGCCAGGTCCTGCTGCAGCAAAGCATCCCCAAACCATGACACTTCCACCTCCATGCCTCACAGTTGATATGAGGGTCTTTTCCTGGAATGCTGTATTTGGTGTACACCAAACATGTCCTCTTGTCTGGTGTCCAAATAATTAAATTTTAGACTCATGTGTCCATAGAACACTATTACAGAAGTCCTGGTGTTTGTCTACGTTCTCTCTGGCCAACTTCAGCCTGGCCTTGATGTTTTTCTTAGAGAACAATGGTTTCCTACTTGCACACCTCTCATGCAAGTAAATTTATGCAGTCTCTTTCCGATTGTAGAGGCATGCACTTTCACATCAAAGGTAGCAAGAGCCTGGTATAGGTCCAATGATGACATTTTAGGGTTTTTGAAGACCTCTTTTAGCATCTTGCAGTCTGCTCTGGGGGTCAGTTTGCTTGGATGATCAGACCTGGGCATATTGGCAGTTATTTGGAAAGTCCTCCACTTGTACACTATTTTCCAGACTGTGGAATGGCTAATGTAAAATTATTTTGAGATCTTTTTAAAGCCCTTACCACACTTATAAGCTTCTACAATATTCTTTCTGAAGCCCTCAGACAGCTCTTTTGATCTCACTATGGTGTTCACTATCACCGAAGCAGTCATGAGCACACCAAACTAAATATCTGAGGTTTAAATACGGCAAACCTCCTTCATAATGCTGAGTAACAATGTTCTAATCATGTGCACCTGATGTGATACACCTGTGTGTGATTTGAGCCACTTTAAGTAGGAGGATATGGGGGGTGGGGGATGTCCTAATTTATTCTTTAGTTAGAATACACATTTTTGTGGATATCTTTTAGTTTCATGAGTAAATCAAAGAAAATTTGTTATTTACCTGTAATTACATCACTTTCTTTTCCAGAGATAAATAAAAAAAAGGATTTGATATTGATTTGTGAACATTTCTTAAGAAAGAATTTAATATTTCATGAGGTGTCCTAATTTTTTCACATAACTGTATATGGTGCACAGATTGGAAGCACTTCTGAGATGCACACACAATGTAATTGGCTAATGAGCTTTTAAACATCAATAATAGGATTATTTACATTAATTAGCACCAATTAGGATTTGCACACACATCTGGCTGTGCACTAGGGCATCTAAATCTCATAGCACGCAATCCAAAAGGGCTGGGGGAATGGGAGCGTCATAGGCATTCCAAAAAGTTGCACACTGTGTTACAGAAAGCACAGTTACTTACCGTAACAGGTGTTATCCAGGGACAGCAGGCAGAGATTCTCTACATGTGGGTGACGTCATCCACGGAGCCCCGTCGCAGACAGCTTTTCGAGCAAACTTGAATGAAGATCTTAAAGTTTGCTAGCGCTGCACGGTGCACGCGACTTCCTGGGGGCACGTCTCCTCAGCGTGGCCTCAGTTCAGATAGCTAGCAAAGCCAACCATGGGATGTGGGTGGGTTGCGAGAATATCTGCCTGCTGTCCCTGGATAACACCTGTTAACGATAAGTAACTGTGCTTTATCCCAGGACAAGCAGGCAGCATATTCTCTACATGTGGGTGACCTCCAAGCTAACCAGAATGGGACGGTGGGAGAGTTGGCAATTTAGGAGAACAGATTACGCAAAACTGAGTGGCCGAACTGGCTGTCGCGTCTAGAAAAAGTATCCAGACAGTAGTGTGAGGTGAAGGTATGAACCGAGGACCAAGTGGCGGCCTTGCAGATCTCAATAGGCGTGGACCTGAGGAAAGCGACAGACGCCGCCATCGCTCTGACTTTATGTTCCGTGACCCGACCCTGCAGCGGGAGACCAGCCTGAGCTTAGCAGAAGGACATACAAGCAGCTAACCAGTTGGACAAGGTGTGCTTGGAGACAGGACGCCCCATCCGATTCGGATCAAACGATATGAAGAGTTGAGGAGCTGTTCAATGAGCTTAAGTATGGTGCAAGTAGAAAGCCAACACCCTCTTACAGTCAAGAGTGTGTAGCGCCACTTCTCCAGGATGAGAATGAGGCTTAGGAAAAAACACAGGAAGAACAATGGATTGGTTGAAGTGGAAATCCGAAACCACTTTAGGCAAGAACTTAGGATGAGTACGAAGGACCACCTTGTCATGATGAAAAACAGTAAAAGGCGGGTCCGCAACCAGAGCTTGCAGCTCACTGACTCTGCGAGCAGACGTGAGGGCAATCAGGAACACCACTTTCCAAGTGAGATACTTCAAAAGAGACTTATCGATGGGCTCAAAGGGAGGTTTCATCAACTGAGCCAGAACCACATTCAGATCCCAAACCACCAGAGGAAGCTTGAGTGGAGGATGGACATTGAAAAGACCTTTTATAAACCAGGAAGCCAGCGGATGTAGTGAGAGCGGTTTCCCATCAAGCGGCTGAGGAAAAGCTGCAATTGCACTGAGGTGGACTGGAATAGATGTCGATTTGAGACCAGACTGAGACAAGTGCAGCAGATAATCCAGCACGGAAGACAAGGAGGGAGACAGTAGCTCCATGCAATGCGTAGCACACCACGCAGCAAATCTAGTCCATTTCTGGGTGTAGCACTAGCGAGTGGAACTCTTCCGAGAGGCCTTGAGAACATCCTGAACAGACTGAGAGAAATGGAAGGAGGGAATCATGTCGAGAGGAACCAAGCTGTTAAGTGCAGAGATTGCAAATTGGGATGCAGTAGCGAACCTTGATTCTGAGACAGGAGAGAAGGAAACACAGGCAGAAGCAGAGGCTCCCTGACACTGAGTCGAAGCAGAAGGGAGAACCACAGCTGTCTGGGCCACCGAGGAGCTATCAAAATCATGGTAGCACAGACAGACTTGAGCTGGACAAGAGTCTTCAGAATCAGAGGGAATGGAGGGAACTCATAGAGGAACAGGTCTGTCCAATCGAGGAAAGCATCTGCCTCGAGACGGTCCGGGGAGTAAATCCTGGAGCAGAAACGAGGCAACTTGTGGTTGAGGGGGGAGGCAGAGTCCCCCATCGAGCAAACACCTGCCGCAGAGTGGAAGAGTGTAGTGTCCATTCGTGTGGCTGGAGAAAGCGGCTCAATTTGTCTGCCAGGCAGTTCCGCTGGCCCTGGATGTAGACCGCTTGGAGGAAGATGTTGTGACATATCGCCCAATCCCAGATCCGTAGAGCTTCTTGGCAAAGGGACAGGGATCCTGTACCCTTGTTTGTTGACATAATACATCGCCACCTGGTTGTCTGTCCGAACCAGAACCACGCGATCTTGAAGCAAATGACGAAAGGCCTTCAGAGCATTGAAAATGGCCTGAAGCTCCAGCAGATTGATGTGACAGCGATGATCGGCGCTGAGTACGTAGACCGTCGAGGTGAGCCCCCCAGGCGTACGCGGAAGAGTCTGTTGTAAGGACCTTCTGAGCGGTAGGCGTGTGAAAGAGAAAACCTCTGGAAAGACTGGAAGAGAGCATCCACCAGCGGAGAGATCGTTTCAACAAAGGAGTCACCGCAATGTGTTGAGAGGCGGGATCCCGGTCCCAGTGACCCAAAACTGTCTCCACTGGGACGCCAGGGTCCACTGAGGAACTCGGAGGTGAAGCCTGGCGAAAGGAGTCACATGAACGGTGGAGGCCATGTGCCCCAGCAGGATCATCATATGCTTGGCTGAAGCTGTTGACAGAAGGGAGATCCTCTGGCATAGGTGAATGAGGGCATCCTGTCGAGGCTGAGGCAGAAAAGAGCAAAGGCGAACTGTGTCAAGAACCGCTCTGATGAACTGCAGAGACTGAGAGGGACACAACTGGGGGTAGTTGACCTCGAAACCCAGACGCTGAAGGAATATAATAGTCCGTTGGGTCACTGTAATAACCTCCGGCCTGGACGGTGCTTTGATGAGCCAGTCATCGAGGTACGGGAACACTGCCGTCACCACGAGGCACTTCGTGAAGACCCTCTGGGAGGATGCGAGTCCAAAAGGGAGAACTCGATACTGTAGATGGAGATTCTCCACCCGAAATCTTAGAAATCTGCGAAAGGCCGGATGAATCGGAATGTGAGTGTAGGCCTCTTTGAGATCCAGTGAGCATAGCCAATCCCCCTCGTCCATCAGGGGATACAAAGTGGGAAGAGAGAGCATGCGGAACTTCTCCTTGACCAGAAATTTGTTCAATGCCCTGAGATCTAGGATAGGGCGAAGGTCCCCGGTCTTTTGGGGGACTATAAAGTACCGGAAGTAGAACCCGGTGCCCTGTTGACACAAAGGGACCTCTTCCACCACCCAGAGGCGAAGGAGGGATTGAGAATCTTGAAGAAGGGGAAGTTGCGTCCTGTTGGAAAGATACTCTCTTGGAGGCAGGTCTGGAGGAACCCTCAGGAACTGAAGGGAGTAACCTTCTCGGATGATGGAGAGAACCTAAAGGTCCAAAGTAATCAGCTCCCACTGGTGACAGAACAGGCTGAGACGACCTCCGATGGGTAGAGGAGAAGGCTTGTGGACGAACAGGGGCGGCATGCTCAAACCAGGATAGTCAAAAAGATGGCACTGGTTTAGCTATCGCAAGGGCCTGAGGCTTTTGGGGGCCCTCTGCTGCTGCTGATGCCGGGGCGGTAGGCGTGAAAACGCCAGCATAGACTTCTGCGGATAGCGCCGGGGTGGCAGTTTGTATGATTTCGGAGGAGCCTTCAGCTTCGGTCTCACCAGGGAGGCAAAGGAGCGCTCATGTTCCGAGAGGCGCTTGGTAGCCGTCTCGATTGAGTCATCGAAGAGCTCGTTGCCCAAGCATGGGAGATTCGCCAAACGGTCCTGCAGGTTCGGGTCCATATCCACTATTCGCAGCCAGGCCAGGCGACGTATAGCGACCGCAAAGGCGTGACCCTCGAGGACAGCTCGAAGGCATCATATGTGGCCTGGAGCACATACAGGCGAATCTGCGACAGCGTATCCTGAAGCTGGTGGAACTCCAAGCGGCGGTGGTGAGGCAAATCAGCCTGGAAAGACAGCATGGATTTGACACAGTGCTTGAGATAGGATGTGAAATTGACATTGTAATTCAGGTCCCGGTTCGCCATCATCGAATTCTGATATAGGCGCCGGCCGAACTTGTCCATAGTACACCCCTTTCTGCCCGGGGGCACAGCGGCATAGACTCTGGAGGGGTTAGATTTCTTCCCGATAGCGAGATTCCATCTTGCACAGTATGGCAGGAATAGCATAAGGCGTCTCCAAATTACGGAAAAAGGTCTGCTGTAAGACTGGGTTCAAAGGGAGACGCAGAGATTCCTCGGCAGATGAGGAAGTTCCATCTCCTCCAAATACTCCTGGATATACTTGGATTCAGACTGGAGGTCCAGCTGAAGAGCCTTACCCATGTCCACCACGAACCTGGTGAAGGAGGACATCTTGGCCAAGGAGCACCCCTCCGGAGGCATTGAGGATCTGGACCCCAGGGCAGCCGAAAAGGAGGGAGAAGCTTCCCTCGAGTACTTTGCCGGGATGTCAGTGTCCAAAAGCATAGATGCCGAAGAAGCTCTCGTAAGAGTCAACGGAGGCGTCTAAGAATACTTGCGCTTAACCTGTCTGGAAGGTGAAGACCCCGGGGTCCAAGGAATGGAACCTTGGGGAGCAAGCCTCAGAGAGCCCAGGGGGGAAGAGATCCCCCGACGTGGCTGCAAGGAGGGAGTCCTCGACCTCAACTCGCCTCGGAGACCGAGGGATGGAAGACCGTCGAGGCCGACCAACAGACTCCCGGCGTGCCGAGGCCTCAAGGCACTGGAGACCTACCCCACTGAGAAGGGGAGTCCCTCTGCCGTTTCGCTGGCAGCTGCTGCAAAGATGAGGCACGCTTGGAACGGTGCTTCAATTGAAGCCGGGCGGCTGAAGACGCCTGTTTCGAGGGAGTAGGGGAAAAGTCACTCGAGGACAACTGGCGGGACTGTCGGTGCTTGCCTCGGGGAACCTCATCGCAATGCTCAGGCTGGTGGACAGGGAGCAGGGTCAAGGCCAGGGCAAGCTGGGTCAGCACAGAGGAGATCTGCGTGGTCAGGATAGCCTTAAGCATGTCCTCAAACATCGGCACCGAGTCCATTGGATCTGGCCGGACTGGTGCAGCAGTGTGCTCCGAGGGCGACCTCAAGGTAGAGTATTCCTGTAACTTGGAGGCACGCTTAGGAGGAGGTCTCGTCGAGGCTGGCAGGTCTGCACTCACTGCCTGGGATGCCAGAGACTCTATGGAAAGCTTCTTCGGTAGCAGAGCTGAACCTGAAGGAGGAAGAGGAGACTTACCCGAAGCCGAGGCGGAGCAATCGGGACTTTCGAGGCCGAGGGAGATTTGCTCAGGGCTGAGGTTGGGGTCGAGGCTTTGTCAGCTGGTTGATCCATGACGGCGAAGAGCTCATTGATCTTGGCCCGCCGCCGCCAAAGAGCCCAAGGCTGGAGAGTTGCACAACGTGGGCAGGAGTCGGTAGGGTGGCTGGAACCCAGGCACAGGCTACACCAACGGTGCAGGTCGGTAATGGAAATCACTCGACCGCACTGTGTGCACTTTTTAAACCCGGTAACAGGCCGGGACATAGGGAGAAGATGTAGCCGCAGCCACACGAGGCCAAGCGGCCCGACAAAGACCGGGGCCCCTCGGTCGAAGCTGTTAGAAGGAAAAAGAAACAAAGTTTGTAGACGCGTTGCACAGTGACTCCGAAGAAAAACAACTAAAGAAGCCGTGGTGCAGAGAAGAGAGACAGGGCTTTCTGGCTCCGTAGAAAACTAAGAACTGAGGCCACGCTGAGGAGACGTGCCCCCTAACTGAGCGGGAAGGCACACACGCATGTGCGGTGCAGCACTAGCAAACTTTAAGATCTTCAATCAAGCTTACTTGAAAAGCTGTCCACGACGGGGCTCCGTGGATGACGTCACCCACATGTAAAGAATATGCTGCCTGCTTGTCCTGGGATAATGTTGGGTTCCCATGCCCAACTTGGGCCACCAGGATTTACCTCAGGTTTTAGCAGGGGTTAAGTCTAGCACTATGTGCTATTCGATAAAGGGCACATGCCCTACATTAGGTGCCCTAATCACACCACCTAAGTAAAATCCATGCGCAACCCAAATTATTTTAATTACCTTAAATGGCGTGGTAATTGACCACACTATTAAAGTTGATAAATTAAAAATAAATGAGTTTCATGCCACCTAAGCAAATGAGTTTCATGCCACCTAAGCCTAGGCGCCCTCCAATGCCTACCTGAAAAGTAGGTGTGGTTAAGGGCGGAGAATAGGCATGGTTGACTTAGTCGTCGCTGTGTGTCCATTAAATTAGGCCAAGTAAAACCCAGTGCCTATCTCTAAGATGCCTATCAACATCTAAGCATGCCTAGGTGCCGCTAGGTAAAATTCTATAAAGGATGCCTGACGATTGATTGACAGCTGCAGAGATTCCTTTTTTGAATCTGACCTTTGGTGCCTATCTTTACCAGCATCCATTTTTGAATGTCATTATAAAATACCCCCCCCCCTTGTAATTGTTTATGCTAGAGTTGGTGAGGATTGGGGAGGGTGACTGGGGAAGCACAAAACTGAAGGTTTGCGTGAGGTGCCTAATATCCTTCCACTGGTGTACAGGCTTTACTCCTCAGATTTTCAATACTCAAGCCTGAGAACTGTGATGGCTATTAAGTACTTAATTGTTGATGCTGAGTTATATTTCAGATTGGCATCCAACCTTTTTTCAGCTTCAGTTTCTTACTGACTGTGTAGGCTTTTAGTATATTTTGTTAATTAGCTGAATCCATTCGCCTGATCTGTCCTATGCTACACAATTAAACATAATAGATCCTCCAACGTATAACAATTAATAAGGTGTTCTTTTTTTCTCCAAAGGTACAGCATCTTAAATGATTGTGGCCAACCATTCAATATTTGTTTCATCAGCCCAAAGGTCTTTGTAGTAAAGTTACAGGCTTGTTAAGATTTTCTTTTGCGTTCTTTAGACCTGTGTTTCCCAAGTCAGTTCTAGAGTACCCCCTTGCCAGTCAAATTTTCAGGTTATTCACAATGAATATGCATGAAATTGATTTGCATACACTACTTCCATTGTATGCCGATCTCTTTCATGCAGTTATTGAGGATATCCTGACTGGCAAGAAAGAACTCTAGGACCAACTTGGAAAACACTGCTTTCGACAGGGGTGGGTAACCCCAGTCTCCAATTCAGTCAGGTTTTCATGATTTCCACAGTGAACATGCATGGCATCTATTTGCATAAAAGGGAAGCAGTGCATGCAAATTAATCTCATGCACAGTCATTGTGGAAATCTTGAAAACCCAGCTGAGTTATGGCCCTCGAAGACTATGGTTGACCACCCCTGCTTTAGACTATGATTTGTGATGAGGTTTTCTTTACTACAAAGCAATGCTATACTTTGGGTAACTCCTCCACCATCAGCAAAATTCTTCTGCATGCCATTTTCAATACCTGTGGCTTCTGTTCTGAAGGCCATTCTTTCAGACATTTTTCTTGGTCTTGCAGATTTCACCTAGTCTTCAACAGTTTCATGTAAATTATATTTCTTAACAAGGTTTGTAACAATTGAAATTGCTGGCTAGAAGCATTTACAAGATTTTTTTTTCCCCTAGCCTCTGTAATCTAAGGGATAGAGCAGTGGGCTGAGTTCAAACCCTGTGCTAACGCTCCTTGTGATATTGTATCTCAAGTACAAACTTACAGGTCAGTACTCAAACTCTGCATGCAGCAATTTTTCTTAAAATACCAGCTGCGGCATTTGTGCATATTCTATGCCACTAACCAGATAGTGAATGGTGCTGATTATACTGCTGCTGGCTGTAAGGATGATGCTAGGGACGTACAGCGAGCCTGGCAAAATACCCAGGGCCACTCAATGGTAGGGGCTTCTTCCCTCCCTCCAGGTCCAGCATAGCTCCAGCTCTCCCTGCTGTCAGACCTCCACACATGAGAGACAGCACTGAAGCCATTAGCCAGGAAGTTGCCTCAAAGAAGTGGGTATACACAGGAAAGGTCCTCACTACCAAGAGACAGGTTTCAGAACTCTGCCACATATGGAGGACTGGTGGTGGAGGGAGCTGGTGCAATGCTAGAGGGAGGGCATGGGGAGAGGAAGGGAAATTTGCCAATATGAGGTGGGCAGGAAGGGGATGGAGAAATGTTGAATTGGCTGGTGAGATTGGTGCCAAGATGGAGAAATGCTGGACTTGAAGGGCAGAATAGAGGGAAAAGAGAGAGACCTGTAGTAAGGAGAATGGGAAGAGATAGTGGGCCAGGGCTGGGGGGAGTAGAGAGGAGAGATTCCTGGAATAAAGGAGAGAGGGAAGAAAGGGGGAAGATATTGGACCAGCAAAGGGAGTGGTAGATATATCAGGCCATGGAGGGTCAGGGGCTACAAGAAGAGAGAAGATGAACATAGGGAGGGATAGACACACAGAAGAGGTACAGGTGCTGAATGCAACATGGGGACAGATACAATACTGGACACAAGGGGAAGATGGGGGTAGGGACAGGAACACACAGGGGAGATGTTAGACAGGATGGATAGGGACATAATAAGAAGATAAATGCTGGACATAGAGAGAAGAAATTTTTTTTAATTTAAATTGAATCAGGTTGGGCAGACTGGATGGACCATTCGGGTTTATCTGCTGTCATCTACTATGTTATGTTACTATGTTAGAAGTGTCAAAAGGACAGGAGACTGTGAAGAAATGCAGGAGAAACTAGGACCAAAGCAGTGCTCAGACAACAAAGGTAGAAGAAAAAGTATTTTTTTCTGACTTTAATTGAAATATGTCAGTTTGGGAAATGTGCATCCTACTGCTTGCGTCGGCTTGGCTCTCCTCTGAAATCACTTCCTGGTTGTGGGGCCAGGAAGTGACATCAGAGGGAAAGCCAACACCAGAATGAGCAGCAGGCCAGAGAAATTGGTCACGCTGGCAAAAATGTAGAGGTAAGGGGGAAGAGAGGGCACAAGTCTGCCGTGGGGTTTGGGGAAGGAGCAGGAGGTACAGGAGGGGGGGGGGGGTGTACCTCCTATCCTTACTACGCCACTGAGATGGAGCAAGATCTGGTGATTAGTCTATGCATTGAAACCCCAATTGCGTTAAAACATCCATTGTTTTTTCAGCCTTGAAAGTAGATGCACTGAGGTGCAAAAAGAGAACTCCTTTTCACAGCTTCCCTCTCCTTTTTTCTTTCAATGCCTCTTTTAATCAGCACAGCAAGTTACAGTAGTATTCTGCATTAACTTTTGGCCCTTTGGAAGATAGTCAGTTATTACACCTTTCTGATCCCAAAACACCATGGCCATGACCTTTCCTGCTGCTTTTGGGTCTTGAATTTCCTTGGCCTTAAGAGAACCTTGAGTACCACCATTGCATGGATTGTTTTGTCTCAGGAAACAAATGAAGTGGGGAAGGGACACTATTCAAACCACTGTAAGGACAATCAAATTATTAAAACATCCACAAATTTCAAAATTAAAATTACAATGTGTAGCAGTGCAAGATGTGGCAGACATTTAACAAGTCCTTTATAATGGAAATATATACTGGACCCCAGTCCTTCAGATTGGAACCCAACACAGTCTGTGTTTCAGCCGAAAGGCCTTCCTCAGGGGTGTAAATAATAGCCCAGTAGATGACGCCAGATTTCAAGAAAACAAGTAGAAAACCGAACTTCATGTGCACGCTGACCAAATCCTGTTGAAATTTTCAAAAAAACCCAAATCTTCAAAAACGCTGCATCAACTCGGGAGTCGCTGTTGAGTGTTTTGTCTCAGGATCATGGTGGTGTAACTATGTTTCATCAACAGTAACTAGTCATTCCAAAAAGTTGGCACCAGTTTGCTGAAAATGCAGCATTCAAACATTTGGGCAACCACCTTGCTGATAGGTTCTGCATACCCAGCTGCTTGTGGATTATACACCCAACACTTTCCCTGGAAATCTGTAGTGTTTTAGCTAATATTAGCTGATCTGCTAAAATCTGGTCACGGTCAACAATTTCAGGAGTTGATACCATTTGAGGTCTTCCAGACCTTGCTGCATCTTTGGTCTTAAAATCTCCACACTGAAAGATTGCACACTAGTTCATCACTGTAGAGTATGATGGGCATTTGTCACTCAATGTTTGACTCATACATGCATGGATTTTCTTTGGAGTTTTCTTCTGCAGGAATAGGAACTTCATGATGGCTTGGATTTCCACACTTTTCACTGACATGGTTCAATCAATGATCTGAAACAATGTCAAAACAGCATTCTGATTTTGCAAATTGGCACTTTGCAAAATAAAACAACTCTTTTTGAGCTACAATGGCAAAATAGTGCTCAGAATTTATGAAGTTGGTTGGGCTGAGAACTTTTCAGCACTCCCTCCTCACAGCTGCTCAGGAAGCCCATGGTCACTTAAAAGTAGATAGAACATTCAAAAGCTGAGAGATTAAAAGCATCAGAATTTTGCTTAACCAATGGAAGGCCTAACAAGTCATTGAACTTTTGAGTAAACTTGACAACTGAAAAAACAAACCCAATTTCTGGACCTGCCATATTCACTTTATATTTCTGATCTACTAAAATCAGCAAATAAAGTACCCATTCAAAGTTGCAGAAAGATGTTGGTGTTTAAGCCTGCAGCACATAGAAGCTGTGTCAGCTTCTGTTCACTCACAATTTGACTAGCAGTGTCTAAAATTTTGCACACAGCTATTTATGTAGACATGAAACCTAGACATACCGGTAATATCCAAAGAACAAATACTGGAAACAAAAAAATATGCAAATTCCAAAGCTTTAGCTCAATAAGTTTTTCATTTCCTGTTCATCACACTGATAGAGCAGGTGGAAAGGGTTGAGTTCAAACAAAGGGAAGGGAGGGATAAACAGCGGAGTGAAAGGGACAGGGAGGGATAAGAAAGGAGAGACAAAAGGGAGAGTGGAGGAAAAAGCCTATTCTACCATCAACTCAATGGTGCAAATGCTGGAGAAGGTAGTTGTCAAAGTCCAAGAAATTTAGGGGTCTTTTTAAAAAGTTACAGTACAAATTGGCCTTAGTGCACCCTTACATGGGCTTAACCCCATTTCTTCACAACCATAAAAATGCCTTTTTTTTCCTACTGAATTTTCCTCATTACTGGCTGTGCAATCATTATTTATTTTTTAAATTACTGCAACAGCACTTCCTGCCACCGATTTTGGGATGGTAATGGCTCCTGTGTTATCTATGCATGGTAAGCAGATGTACTAATGTAGGAAGACGCACTCTCTGTCCCACAGTCAGTGGCATAATAAGTGGGGGGGGGGGGGGGGAGGGAGCAGACTGCCCTGGGCACTGCCTTGGTGGGGGTGCTGGCACCTCTCTTCCTCTCCACCACATGCCTTGCCTTCCCCCGTGCCTTTAACTCTGCCAGCATAAGCAGCAGCTGCAACGCTGGCCTTGACTCTCCTGAAGCCACTTCCTAGTCGCAGTGACATCAAGAGGGAGAACCAAGGCCAGCGCGGGGCAGCAGGCTGGAGATGCTGCTTGTGCCGCTGACGTTAAAGAGTTACAGGGACAGGAAGGGGTGAGTGTGCACAGTGGGGGAGGGGTACCACTGTCTCGGGCATCTCCCACCCTCACTATGCCACTGCCCGCAGTAGACTGTTTTTTGCTGCGTTGATCATGCATTAGTGTCTAAAACAGCTAGTAAAAGGGTTTACAATCATTGAAAGGTCCAAATATAGGACACCAAATCATTACCCCCACCCAGTTCAGTAATCTCCAAGAGGGACACCCTCTTGGTATTCTGAAATATCCTGTTCTCCTTCTCTTGAAAAGTTTGTGGATTCTTAACTTCTATATAAAATCAAAGGCTCAAACGTTTTGCTAGTTCTTCTTAAGCCAACACCTGAACAGTACCTATGAGGGGGTGCTGAAAAGTTCTCAGCCCAACCAAGAAGGGAAATACATAGAACAGGGGTATTAAACTCAAATCACATAAGGGGCCGAAATCTAATACCAGGCTAAGTCATTGGGTCGTATTTTCTATTAAGATACTTACCTCCTCCTTTGCCGACGCACAGCAAGGACCCCAGCACCAGTGGCGGCTCTAAAGTTCACAGGATTTATGTGAGCGGCGGATCAATCGCCACCGCCACCAAAACCCACACTGCGCGCCAGCAAAGGAGGGGGTTTAATCTTAGAAAATATAAGGATACAACCTTATCCAACCCCACGCCGGCTACAAAAATAAATAAAAAAGACTTTTCCTCTCTTTTAGGGCCTAGTTCCACGCTTGCTATCTAACACCAGCTCTGGCAGGGATACACATTTCAAATCTGACATATTGTAATCACAAATAGAAAATAAAATTATTTTTTCTACCTTTTGTTGTCTGATCATTTGCTTATAGGGTCCCAGTTTCTCTTCTGATTTTGTCTATCTTCTAATTCTCTTTCCAGTGTCTGCTGTCCATTTCTTTTCTGCCTCTATCCACTCAAATCTCGCCCTCTCTCATCCTTCTCCTTTTTCAATTTTCAGCTACCTATCAATTTTCCATCTCTCTTATTCTATAGCTCTCCCATCTCACTCCTTCCCCTGCCTCCTATTTCCTTTATCTCTCCTCCTCTCGGTCCAGCATTTTGCTCCCCCTCTTTTCTGTTCTTCTTCTTCCCTCCCCTCTTGATGCTGAACAATGAGAGGGAAGGAAAAAAAAAGAAGAGATGCTGCATCTCTCTCTCCCCCTGCCTGCCTCCCTCCCCCCCAGGTCCACCATTTCTCCCTTTCTCTTCCCAACAGTTCTCCCTTCAAGTATCTTTTTCCCTCTTCCTCCACACCACCCCAGGTCCAACCTCTCTCCCTTCATCTCGCTCTCCTCACAGCCCGGCGTGTCTTTCCCTCCAGCGCCCGTCCAATGTCGCTGCCAAGCCGAGGAGTCTGCCGGTCTCAGCGTTTCGGCAGTGTTGTACATGGCTCCCCTCCTGTCGAAGCTAGCACTTTCTGGCGTGACGTTGGACCGGCCGGGAGGGAGGACACGCTGGGCTTTGAGAAGGGGAGGTTCGGGAGCATTGCTGCGGGCCACATAAAAAAGCTAGGCGGGTTGGATTCGGCTTGTGGGCCTTGTGTTTGACACATGTGATGTAGAGCCATGGAACTTACAAGTTATTCCACATATTCACCCCCTAAGTTTAACACACTTGGCACATCATGTCTGAAGTTTCTCTAACCCTTCCTGATCCCAAAACACTGTGACATGACCTTTCTTGCTGACTTTTGGGTCTTGAATTTCCTTGGCCTTGGAGAACCTGAGCGCTGCCATTGCATGGACTGTTGTTTTGTCTCAGGATCATAGTGGTGTAACCATGTTTCATCAATAGTAACTAGACTTTCCAAAAAATTGGTACCAGCTCGCTGAAAATGTTGCAAAATCAACTTGGAAGTGTCCATGCGACGTTGTTTCTCATCAGCATTTAAACATTTGGACATTCACCTAGCTGACAGTTTCTGCATACCCAGTTGCTCAAGGATTATACACCCAAAATGTTTTTCAGCAATTGTTTTAACTGATATTTGCAGATCTGCCAAAATCGGGTCATGGACATGGTCAACAATTTCAGAAGTTGACACCATTTGAGGCTGCCTAGACCTTGTTGCATCTTCAGTCTTGAAATATCCACACTGAAAGATTGCATACCTCTTCTTCACTGTAGAGTATGATGGGCATTTGACATTCAATGTCTGCCTCATACATTCATGGTTTTCCTTTGCAGTTTTCTTCTGCAGAAATAGGAGGAGCTTCATAAAGGCTCAGGGTTCCACACTTGAAAATTCCACTTTTCGTTGACATGGTTCAATCAATGATCTGAAACAAAACATAGCATTCCAATTCTGCAAACTGGCACTTTGCAAAATAAAATAACTCTTTTCAGCTACAGTGACAAAATAATGCTCAGAATTTAGGAAGTTGGCTGGGCTGAGAACTTCTCATCACCCTTTCTACATTCCTAAGCACCAAATGTTAAGAACTACAAGGACAATACATCAAAGAGGAAGACTTTGCTTGAAAGAAAAGTACCTAATTAGATTTTTGGTCTTTGCTTAACTCTATTTAGTAAACCACTTCGAAGCTTATGTGGTGATTTAGCTGTATATAAACAATGCATTAAATAAAATATTTGCTTTAAAAAGTACAAAAAAAAATTACTGTGCAACAGTAATAACATTAAGTATAGTCAAGGAAAGGAACTCAGTTTCTGCTCCCAAGTGTTTCATGTTTATTAAAATTTGATGCATACGCTTATAAACATACCGTATTTTTCGCTTCCATAAGACGCACTTTTCCCCTCCCCAAAAGTGGGTGGAAATAAGGGTGCACCTTAGGGAGCGAATACCCCCCTTATGACCCCTTGCACCTTTTTTTAACCCCCCCCACCCCCGCATCTTTCTTTAATTTCCAGCGGTCCAGCACTCCTTATGGAGTGAATACCCCACCCACCGCACCTTTCTTTCATCGCCAGCAGTTCATCGCCCATCTCCACCCCTTCCTTCTCAGCGCTGGGGCCGTGATAGTGTCCCGCCTTCTGATTGGTGGAGGGAAGATGGAGGGGGTGTGTTCATAGGCACACAGGCGCTAAGGAGATGAAGTGGCACAACATGTGTTTTCCACGGTGCTTTGTTTTCCTGGCAGGTTCTGCTCCGGACTTGCTCCTGTTTGCACTTGGAAGTGGCGGGGCTCTGAGCAGCACAATCTGCCCTGGTCGAGGCTGAGAAGACTCGGTGGCTGTGGCTTCTCCCAGGCTGACGTCATCTCTCAACTACGTATGCACAGCATTGCACATGAACCCGCAGAGGAGATCGCAGAGGCCCGCAAAAGAAGAGGACCCGGAGGTGCTGGATCCCTGGCAATTAAAAAAAGGTACCGGGGAGCTGCGTACCACCAGACGCACCTACGCGTAGAGGAGGAAAAACCAAGAAAAAAAAATTCAGAACCATTTTTTTTCCTTGGTTTTTCCTCTACACCTAGGTGCGTCTAATGGCCAGGTGCATCTTATAGAGCAAAAAATACAGCAGTTTCAAAGCCTAAAAACTAGGCAAGTTACCTGATTCAGTTAAATTTTAATAAGTGAAGTTATGCTTTTTAGTCCAGGAATCCAGTCTAGGTTTTATTTCATGTATCCATTAGAGCCAGCTTTATGAGTTCCAGTGGTTGCTGACCACCCTCAGTATTGGACAAACTCCTTCACTGTGTCCAAGGGGGCATGTTAGACACCAACATATCAAAATGGGGAGGGTGGATGCTAATGACTTGTATGAATTTGCAGTTCAGAATTTTAGAGGAAATCGGGTTTAAAAAAAAGTTACAAATCTGTGTGTGCAATTAGGATCTGGATCTGCCCATTTGGTTACAGGGGGTTGAGGTAGCAGCAACACTACTGTACCCTAGAGATAACTCAGAACTAATGTCGTAATGTAAAGGGTGCAGGACGGTGATCCTGTTCATATCTCGGGGTAGTGTGCGCATTTCCAGGGTTTATGAGTTTAGGGAGGGGCACAGAAAATCACTTACATTGTAGTACATCTGTAGTTGAGGGAAAATGTATAACATTAAAGCAGAAAATAAAATGAATAGACCAAATCGAGCTCTAGAAACGCTGTTGCCGATAGGGGAAGGGTGTGGTAGAGGAGCGGGGCTCTCAAGGCTTATCCAGGCCACATGGCATAGTTTGAATCACGGTACGCAGCAGATACTTCTCCCCTTCTTTCAGACGCACAAATGCCTGTCCCAACTGAGTCCCGGGACAGATGCCGAACGAAACTACAGGGAGGCGGCGGATCGCGATCTTCGCCGAGTCCGTGAGAGATGGAGGTGAAGGGGACGAGCCTGCCATTTGCAGCCTTTGCACCCCGGTCGGGAGTTTCCTCCTTCCTCGAATCCTCGCTGGATCCGGGCAAAGTTTCGCCTGCGGAGGGGAACGCAGAGAAAGCAACCACTCACCCCGCCCCATAGGATCAGAGCTCCGTTACGGACTCCATCGCTGGGGATCAAGCTCCCACCTTCGGACAGCTAGACCTCGAGCCGAGCGAACTAAGCAGAAGGAGGCGGGGCGGACACGCCCACGCATGACGCCAGGGGGCGGGGACCTGACCGTGGTAGCGTCAGACTCGGTCCCACCCCTTCTCTTCCCCCTCCCACAGCAAGAGAGAGCTAGCGCGCGCCGGCCGGCCTGGGCCCGGGAGGGGGAGGGGCAGCGGCGGCGGTAGCGGCGGGTTGAGCTGAGCTCCGAGCTGATCCCACGTGTGACGGGCTTCTGTCCCCGGCTCTGTGCGCTTCCTCCCTCCCTCCCTGTGTGTACGCGCGCGCGCGCGCGTGTGTGTGTGTGTGTCAGCGTGTTCGCTACTTACTGCCTGTAGTTGGGGGTTAGATATGGAGGCGGACGGTAGCCAAGCCACCTCTGGAAGCCCGAACGACTCGCAACACGACCCGGGGTAAGTTCCGATCGCTTTTAAACAGCCCCCGCGCAGCATTTACTCGGGAACAGAAGGGGGAACTTCTTTCCGGGGGGGGGGGGAGGAAGCGACTGTTGCATCTATGCATGTATGCATCCCGTTTTCTTGCATTCTTCCGGCGTGCTAGTTGCACCTTTGTTTGCCTCCCCCACCCCCTCTCTCCGCACTAGCAGTTCTCTCCCTCGGCTTCTCTCTCTCTTCCTTTTAGCTTTTGTAAGTTACACGTCAAAATGGCCGATCTGACATCTGTGCTTACTTCTGTTATGTTTCCTTCTTCTAGTAAAATGTTTATTGGCGGCCTGAGCTGGCAGACCTCACCAGGTAAGGCAGAGATTGGAGGGCTCTTTATGGCTCTTTGTTAAAGATCCGATCACTTTCCTCTGTCGATGACAATCTCTCGTTCCCCGACTTCGCACAAGGTTATCTCTTCTCTCTTCCCCCCCCCCCCCCCGGAATAGCAGTCCTTTTCGAGTCCTCTATTCGACCCCTAGTGCTATTTTTGTTCCTTAAAAAATCCAAAAGAAAGCACTACTTCATCTCTAGAAAAAAAATATCAATGGATGTAGGATTGCATGCTTCTGTGAAGTCATCCCAAATTCTGTTTGCCTTTTTTTGTTTTGTTTTCTGCCTTCTCTTTCTACAGATAGCCTTAGAGACTATTTTTGCAAATTTGGAGAAATCAGAGAATGTATGGTCATGAGAGATCCAACTACAAAGCGCTCCAGGTAATAACGGCTGAATAATTTATTTTCATAGAAAAGTTCTGCTAGGCTTTTTTTGCTCCCTCTTGAGTGTTTTATTTTTAGTTGAAGTGTGCCTACACCTTAATGCCCGCCTCCCCCGTCTTTTTTTTTTGTGCTAAATTTTGACATAAACTGTCACGATTAACTCAGGTCTCCTTGTTTATTTTTCACCTCTTGTGGCCCCCACCTCCTCCCAAAAAACGACCGGTGCCTGGCGATCACTTTCGGCAATGGTTTTCTTGCTATTTTCTCTCTCTCTCGACAAGCCTTAAACCTCTCCAGCAGTGTTGAACGTTACAAACGAGACTTCCAAACGTTGCCCAAGTTGAATTTGTCTATAATTACGAAAACAAATGTTTTTATTTAATTCCATTTTTGCTCCGATCTCTTGTAATTCATTGTTCTTTCTTGTGATTTTTGTCTCATTTCAGAGGCTTCGGTTTTGTTACGTTTGCAGATCCTGCAAGTGTAGATAAAGTATTAGCTCAGCCTCATCACGAATTAGATTCCAAGACGGTATGTTTTTGTTGATGTCTTTTTTTCTTCCCATGTTATGTCTGTGACAGCCAGATTTAAAGGGCCAGCACTTCTTTAGACTGCATAAGGAAAGCCTTAGATTTTGCAATAACTATAGATAATACTGATTAGTTGTTAAATATTGCTCAGATTTTACAAGTAAGATGAAACTATTAACCCTGGCCTGACCTCCAAGTCATTATGGTGTTAAGTTTATTTCTTTCATTTCTCAGAGGTTGGGTTTTTTGTGCTTCGATGGGCATTAAAAACAAATAATGCTAATCTAATCTTGGGGTTGTTGAGCTGGATTGTCCACATGCTTGCTGACAAAAGTGGCACAGCTGGTGTAATGTGGTCTTAGCACTTCAGAGCCCGCATTGGGATAGGAAGAAAGATTTCCGTTCAAGTGCAGGTTCTGATGCTACATGCATATACATTTTGTTTGAGTTTCACACTGAGCTGGATTTTAAGTAGTGATTTCCTGTCTTTTAACTTTCAGATTAAGGCTTTTAAACCTGGGTTCCCCTCTTCCTCCTCCCCATTCCCTGAATTCATAAAGTCAACTGCTAAGAAAGACCTGTAACTTACAAAGGGTACATATATAGTGCAGAGTTATTTTCAAAGATTTTACAACACCACCTCTATGATCTTGAACAGTGGCCTTTAATGGATTAAATTTACTAATTTTGGACCACTTTAAATTCATCTTACACTATTTCCAGTATGTGATCCAGAATGGTAGCTGGCCCATGGTTGCCCACCCCCACATCCAAGATGTGCGAAGTTATTCTGAAAGTTTTTTGGTTTTTTTTGTTTGTTTGTTTGTGTTCCTTGGTTACAATTAAACCTTAGCAAACCCATGAAAAGGTTTCTGGAAGAGGTTACTCTACTATTGGTACTGTGTCTAATTGCAACCCTTCCCTTTGCTTATTTTGTTGAACTTCATCTTTTACGTATATAAATGTTTGATATGTGTTTTAATACCACTGCTTTTTCTGGTATGCATTTAGTCTTTTTAAAGGGGGGGATTTCATTAATATGTGATAGGTTTTTGGCCTGCATGTTGCATTTTAGTAATATGTTTTGTCATGCAAGGTGAAGTAAATAAAATAAGAAATTAAAGGGTGACATAAGGATCCAGGGTGAGGGTGGGGTGCTGTAATAGGGACATTTTCCAGGTATATAGCTGCCTTTACTGCTGAAAATGGTGGACTTTATTTATTTTTTTTCATTGTTCCATAATGAATTTAGCTAGGCCTGTCTGAACATATAATGTAAGGTGTTTACATTCCTTATTCATTTTATTACATTTTTTTTTGGGGGGGGACCTTATCAGATACAGAGAGAGATAACAATTGGCTCAGAATAAAACTATTTAGGTGAGAATGACTTTCCAGATCTTTGTTGTAGAACTTGAGCAAACTGCCCTTGGTCTGAACTACATGAGGGCTGGTACACACAGAATGGATGGTACACACAGAAAGAAAAATGTTGCGGGGGTGGGGGAGAGCCATCATGGGCTGTTTTTAAAGCAGCTCCCCTAATCATTAAAGTTTTTGTCACATAGCAAATAGAGCATTTGATGTAAACCCCTCCCTCACCACCCCCCTCCTTTTTATTTTTGGAAGTTGTCGATTTCTTTTGCCTTTTTAATTAAAGGAACAGGATTTTTTTTTTTTTAAGGTGGGGCAGGGTGGGTGGCAGAAGCTCTCAGATGTGCGCTTTTACTCTGTCATTCTTCCTACAGACGTGTTGTTAGCGATTTGATCCTTAGTGTATCCTGCCATTTGACTTTGTTTCAACGTTCAGTGCAGGACACAGATCGGTCGAGTATTCACAAGGAAACGGCGTGCTTGTTACACTTGGGTTAAAAGCTTTTTAGGTAATGGTCCGTGCACATCAGATATAGCACTCTAGTCATTATCTAGAAAATTTGTAGCTACAGTATGTAGAACTATATCTAACTTGACTAATTTTCTTTTTGTAGACCGATTTTTCTTTTTTAATAGTTAACAGGGGGTACAGAAGGTATGGATTTGATTTGTTAAGCCAGGTGGCTGTGTAATATGCTTTTCAAGTGGGATTTTCTCCCAGAACTAGGCTGCGCAATTTTTAAAAATACCATCATGCCATTCTAAGAACATGCTTCAAAATCCCCTCTCCAACTTAGTCTTCTCATACTACTTAATTTTCCAGAAATTTGATTTTTTAAAAAATTTTAATTAATGTATACTTTACCAAAGAAAGGAACCAAACCCCTGTTAAACTTGAAAACATAAGCGAAATAACACACGCAAGTTGCTCTTGTGCATCTCCTAACTGCATCCGGTGAAACAGATGAAAAATCCACACTTCTGTACTTTTCTGGTAGAGCAGAGTCTAGCCAGCCTTGATCATATTTGTAGATTGTGTAAACTGTATATAGGGGGTAGTTGTTTTAGATACCCTGTAAAAGGATTTTATGTCACTAGTTCTCAGTAAGTTGTGGACAGTCACTCATTTCTCAGGCATCATGTATAGTTGAACAATACAGCACTTTGAAGCCAGTGTTGACGAATTAACTTGGTAATGGGATAATAAAAATAGTGTACGGCTTTAAAGATTTGAATTGGCTGATACAATATACAAGGCCCTAGTTGACCAATATTTTTGCTTTCCTTCCCATTGGCAAATTATGGCACTGCTCAATCACTTCAAACAGCTTTTTTATTTTTTCTGCAGGTGTGTTTTTCCCTCTAACTTCCTAATTTCCCCCCCCCCCCAGCAGCCAATCACATCTAAAACTGCCCCTGACATCTTAAGCATATTTTGGAAGAAATTGCAGTGAAAATATATCTTGACTGTTTGTGAAAGACTCTGGTTTTCTGCCTTCCTGCAGGAGTGGAAAAGTTCATTCTTAGAACTTGTGGATGAGGCAAAGGAAGCAGAGTTTTGAAACAATTCTCAGGTTTCCTTAAAACAAAGAGAACACCAAAGAAATGATTAAGCAAAAACACTGGCTTGGCTTTAGTGGTAAACGTCTTTAGGCAGTGTTTTTGTTGAGAAGTTTTATAGTTTTGGAACTTCTGGGCTTATGGAACGTTGAAAATGGAATATTTGAAACTTTTGCTATTGTATTCTTATGCAGAAGCATGGGGTGTGAAGTAGCTATGGAGAGAGAGCAGCGGTTTTAATGTTATACAGAGCAGCTGAATTTTTGAAACCTGATTTCTCAAACTTTTTATACCCCTGTGTGCGCTGCATGAGTGGATCAGATCGGATTAATTAGAGCTACAGTGATCAAATTCCACAAATAAAAGAAAAACGGAAAATGTTGCAACAAAGTGGATCTGTTCTATTTTAAAAGGCACACATAAGGTAGTTTGGCCTTCCTAAAGCTACAGCTAAGTTAGAATTTGTCATTTTTTGTGTAAATGACACTTTTTTTTTAATCAGTCCATTCAGGGAATTCTCTCTTTTGTTTGTCTAAGATTTTTTTTCCCCCCCCCAGTTTCAGCCTTTCAGGGATCTCTCGCACCCCAGTGCAGAAGGAGAGAGCCAGAGGCTAGTGAACTGAATAATTGGTCTATTCACTGGCAGGCTGTGTTTAAAACAGAGATTTCTGCCATTGTTCATACTTTTTTTTTTTTGAGCCATTTATCTTTCCAGCAAGATATTATGTGGAATATGGGCAAAAGAAAAGCGCAGGTGAAGTGCTCTAGGAGTTTGCCACCTGCCACTTTTGAGCAGAATGGAGTGGTAACATATAGTAACATAGTAGATGACGGCAGATAAAGACCCGAATGGTCCATCCAGTCTGCCCAACCTGATTCAATTTAAATTTTTTTTTTTTTTTTCTTATTAGCTATTTCTGGGCAAGAATCCAAAGCTTTACCCGGTACTATGCTTGGGTTCCAAATGCCGAAATCTCTGTTAAGACTTACTCCAGCCCATCTACACTCTCCCAGCCATTGAAGCCCTCCCCTGCCCATCCTCCACCAAACGGCCATACACAGACACAGACCGTGCAAGTCTGCCCAGTATCTGGCCTTAGTTCAATATTTAATATTATTTTCTGATTCTAAATCTACTGTGTTCATCCCACGCTTCTTTGAACTCAGTCACAGTTTTACTCTCCACCACCTCTCTCGGGAGCGCAGGATTTCCTCTGAGCAGATCTTCCAGGGTAAGATTCTGTGATACAATTGTTACCACTCCCGTGCATCAGTGGTTGGTTTTAGCTTTGAGGGCCTATACCTCTTGTAACACAACCCATGCCTACCAGTGTGGTAGACCAGAGGTGTCATTTATTTATTTTTTTTTAAAGTATATTTTAGTTGGTACCTCTCCCTGCCCTTTTTGTCTAGTCTTGAAAACTTTCTGCTGTCTCCAGTAGCTTCTGAGTGCTGTATGTTAAGCCTGAGAAATGAGTGATTGATAATGTGATCCTTTACAAAGAAGTATTCTATTTGATTCTTCTCTCTGTGTTTTGTTTTGTTTTTCTTTCATTCCCTCAGATTGACCCTAAAGTTGCGTTTCCCAGACGAGCACAGCCCAAGGTAAGTAGGAGAATCAGTAATAGATTTTTCGGCACACAGAGATGATTTGTTGCCAGGCGGTTTAGGTTTCGAATGATGGGAAGGAGGGGGGTGGACTTGGCAAACGGAAGCTTTTAAAGGCTGCCACACATGAAGTCTTAGGCCATCGGCATATGGTTCTACATCTCCTGGAGGGTTGGTTAGCATCGCCTGTTTCTGAGTTTAACTCTCTTGCTGCTTGGAACTGTATGAGTCTGAAAGCAGAAGAATATATTCAATGATGATTTTCTGTGAGGGAAAAAAAAGTGTTGGGTCCGGTGGGTGTTGCTTTTTCCATTCCAGCTGTAACAGAAAGAAGAAAACAAGTTCAGAAATGTTCTGGATCAGTACCAGAAAGTTCCAGGTTGTAAATCTCACAAAAAAGATCACCACTGCATATATTCTGTGGCTGGCTTGCACACTATTTGTAGATAATCTTTGCTTTGGGGGCAGATTTTAAAGCTCAAATCCAGGGTCAATTTGTCTGTGCTTTAACAAATATTTTTAGACCTTGGTTTCCTAAAGCTCTGGTGCACATTTGGATATGTTGCTAAGCTTTTTCCAGGAAGTGATTTCCCTTTGTGGGTTTGGGGATGTGACCTGTTGATCCACAGTCATAGACGAGCAGGCTTTGAAAATGGTCCTGGTGAGAAGTGGGTCACTCCTTGCCCTTTAACCTTTTAACGCCCAGCAGACTGTATTTTAGTTCTTAAAATCTGAAACATAGTTTAAGACAAGGTCTTTCTGCACCTGTGTCACAGCTGTGATCAAGGGTTGAACACTTCTGGAAGAGTTAAGACTTTCTTATTGGAATAGCTGGGTGGCTCAGGATTCATTCTTCCAAATGAGAGTACAGTTGTGTCTCGCACTGATAAATGGCAAATTATGGGCAGGATCACTGCTGACAAAAAGTCTGAGGAGGTTCATTGGTTTGCTTAAAAAGAATTAAAGTATTTCTTCTTCTTTTCCTCCTGTTTTTTAAAGTATGTGTTTGAAAATTAATTTCTTTAAAGAGCAGGAAGAGAGCAGTCATTGTACTGAAGGTTACAGAGAGGACAGAAGGGGGCAGGATGTATTAAGCTGAGTTTCTGGCTAGAACAGTGTGTGATAAGAAGGATTTTGCCATGATTATGTAATGTCCAGGGAATCGTCAGCTTATTAAGGGAAGCTGCTGGGGTTGAAATTAGTATTTTCTGTTTAAGGATTTTTCATCTCTTACAATCGTTTTCATTTATTTGAGTTATTTTTTATTCTGTAAGAACTAACCTGTCTACATTTTTGTCTATTGATGCTCTGATATTTTTTTTGGGGGGAGGGGGGAAGTCACAAAATACCTTTAAATGGAGCTGGTCCTTATGGATGTGGTATTGTTTCTGGGGTGTAGGCAGACAGTTACCTGCAAGTTTCCGCTCCAGAATGTCTTGAGCAATATGCTTTTCTTTTAAATGAGATGACTGCACAAGTAAGTTTGGGAGAACTATATATACATACACACACACTGAAAACACATAGTTTGGTCCTGAATAAACTGTAGGGAGTCAGGGACTCCATAGGAGCTAGGTGACCTGTAAAGCACTGATTGAGTCCCTGAGCTGGGGAATGGGTGTGGGGGGGAAGTGAAAGGGGGATAACTAGAAGAAGGAGAGGAAGAGTGATGGTGGAGACTGGGGAAAGGGTACATCGACAAATCTGCGCACGACAAATGAGGCCCGTCAATGATATCTGGAAGGCCCCCAAGGGACGGGGCCTGAGGGGTCTGAGCAAATCAGGGCCTTCCAGATATCCAACCTAACCCTAACACTAGATAGGAAGTGAATGTTTGAAGCATAGTGGGGGGGTCCCAGGGTCCCCTTCCCACCCACCTCAAAAAAGAGGGTTACTTTGTAACCCTCAAAAAGATAAAATAGTATCCTGTCGGGGCGCAATTGTCAGATCACCTCCCATTCAGTGCGCAGATTTGTCCTGCGTGCAAATGTCAGGGCGGAATTGTCCTTTGCGCATTTGATGGGTCACCGAGGAAAGATAGGGCATAAGTCCAAACCCCTGAACTTGAATGGAGATTCATATAGGGAGGGGAAGAGGGAAACGGGAGGGTGTAGAATAAAATTCCACGAAGAGTTGTTTACTAAAATGTTTATCAATGGCTCCTTTTTATTGTGAGATTTGGTAATCGCTTGTGGTTTTGAGCAGGGTTATATGCTTTTGTCTTTCCTTAATTAAAACATTCAGACATAAAATAGGTGGCAGCCCCAGGATCTGATGCCTCTTTTTTTACTTATTTTAATATTTTTCGATCATTGGTACTTTTCTCTGGAAAAAACGTTTGCGTAAGAATCTGATTTACTAAGGCTTCTCCCATTTTGAATGCATGGAAAAAACCCAACAAGTAAATGAGATCCTAAGTTGGGCCTGCCGGGTGTATTTGCCTTGGGCATGATATGCCGGTTTCAGGTTTCTTACAATCCCACTGCAGTGTGGGAACTGTTGCGTTTCCTGAATTAAAGTTGAGGGGTGGAGGAAGGCTGACAAATAAAGGCACATCAGCTTAGCTTTGCAGCAGTCTTCCTTGCAGCATGACTTTTGCAATGTGTCTATATTAAAGGACTTGAGACTTGCAATAGGCGGATAACAAATCCACTAAGAAACAGCAGGTGCTGAAGGGGTGTATGGGAAGCAAGGCTAATCCCTTGGCCTACTCACCTTGGTTGCCTGTATTGTATACTTGCCAGCCAGCCGTTGTGTGCTCTGTACATATGGATTGAGAGAGAGTGTTCATGCCAAAGAGACAGGCTGCTAACCCGTCTTTGCACTCAACCTCAGGTGACCTGATTTTGTTTGTATTTTTTAGTCCAGGCTTTTGGCATGTTTTCGTCTTTCGCGATTCAGTTTTTTATTGGAACATCTTATAAAAATGAAGGGGGAAAAGGATGTTGATCTCTGGCGGTGTTATACTAGGAAGGGGACAGGAGGGAAATGCAAAAATAACCCTCCCCCCCCAAAAAAAAAAAGCTCTTAAGGTAGGTTTTGAAAAGAGACCAGTGGTTGAGGATGCCCAGACACATTTGCAGGTGCAAATTATGTATTTAAAAAATACAAATAAACCAGAGGTTCTGCTCTGGACACTTATTCTGGGGTGGTTGTTGTTTTTTTTTATGGGCAGCATTCAAGGCAGCAGCTTCCACATTTCCAGCTACAGGATAGGATGTGATTGAATAAACTTACTGCAAAATTCATACAAACTGTGTCCACCAATAATTTGTGGCCAGTGACTATTTACACAGGGGTCCTTTTACTAAGCTGTGACAAAGGCTGAGGCTGTTTTTACCGCACCTTAAAAAAAAGGCTGCTTTTTTTTTTTTTTTTTTTTGATTAATGGCCATGCACTAATTTTGTGTGTGGCCCTTGAAGAATTTTATCACAGAAGTACCCTAATCAGAGACGCCTAGTGACGCCTAACTGTATTCCGTAACTAAACTAAGGGCTCCTTATCAAGCCACGCTACTGCTTTAATGGGCGTAATACTGCGCGCTAAACCGCCGACCGCGCTAGTCGCTAACGCCTCCCTTGAGCAGGTGGTAGTTTTTAGGCCAGCGCAGGGGTTAACGCGTGATGAAACGTAGCACGTGTTAACACCGCTAGCTCGGCTTGATAAAAGGATCCCTAAAACTTAGCTTTATATACCGGGTCATCAACCAGAGGAAGCTCGACACGGTTAACAGTAATTAATAAAGATATGCTAAAATTGCAAGGAGATTAATTTTCAAAATGTTTAGCAAATAGAAAAGTTTTTAAATATTTACAGAAGGACTGGGACATTCAAAATTAAAGGAAGTTCATTCCATAATTCTAAAGATAATTGTTTTTAATTGATATGGTAATTGACCATTCCATTAAAAATCACTTAAAAAAATGTAAAAACTAATTTATGTTACACACACCTAACGATACCTACTTGAAAAGTAAGCTTGTTAGGGGCGTAGAATAGGCGTGGTTCACTTAGCTGTCTCTAGGTGTCTATGTTAAGCGCCAGTAAATTAGGCCAGGAAAACCCTGGCCTAATGGGATGGCACCTACCACTGGGACACTTAAGGGTCCTTTTTACTAAGGCGCACTAGACGATTTTAGCGCGCGCTAAATGCTAATGCGTCCATTATATTCTATGGACGCATTAGCGTTTAGTGCACGCTAAATCGGCTAACGCGCCTTAGTAAAAGAGGGGGGGTTAATGATGCCTACGCCTGCTTTGGCACCGCTATGCATGATTCTGTAAATGGTGCTATGTGGTTGATTCATAATCGCGCCGACCAGCACCCACAAGTTAGGCACCGTTTGTAGAATCAGCCCCTTACTACCCCCATTTTGTAGGCAGTAAGGGCTCACACAGTATTCTTGCGCTAACAAATTAGCGCATGGTCATGTCCCTCAAAAACTAAAATTAAAATATTTAGTATATAATTAGTTTTCGCTATTTGGCCTTTACGTAAGACGTGGAAGCACATCTCGTGATGCCTTATTTTAAGCTGTATTAGGCATGTGTTAGCACTGAATGCAGCTTAGCAAAAGGGCCTCATAGTGCATATTTACAAGGGGTGGAACAGGAACATGACCTACGCATGGCTCCTATTTGCTGTATTTTTTGGATTATAAATTGGGGGTTTTTACAGATGCGACTTACCGTATATGATTTTTTTTTCTTTATTCTTTCACTTCAACCATGTATATCCATGTATGAGCACCCAACTTCACTGGCTGCCTTTCGAATCCAGAGTGCTTTTCAAGTTCGCATGCTTCTGCTACAAATCTGTAAATGGCCTCTCGCCAAGATACATCAATCCCCTCTTTAACCTTTACTGCACCAACAAGAAATCCCGCAGAATTCAACTGTTCACCTACCCCTCGCTAAAGCTCTGTCATCTCAAAAGATTCCTAGACAAAACCTTCGCCTTCCAAGCAGCCAAGATGAACCCATGGATTGCCCAAATGATTCTCGAGGCCCCCACTTACCTCGACTTCAGAAAAACACTCAAAACTTACCTATTCAGCAAATAAGACCCGTAACGCACCCCTTCCGGCATTACCTGGCCCCACGTTTGGTCCATTTCCCACCTTATTGAACGCTTTCTTCCCTCTTTTCTACCCACTTCCTTCTTCATCAGCCAAGTTCGGCTAAAGGTGTTGTAAATCTAATAAATTGTTGTAAATCGGCATGTCAATGCGGATCCTAATGTAATTGTTGTGAACCGCCTAGAACTCGATGGGTATGGCGGTATATAAGAATAAAATTATTATTATTATTATTATCAACCACAAGGGTGACCAATATATTGAAATTCCAAAACTTTTGCCTATTTTCCAGCCCTACCACTTATGGAGGATTAGACTTGCTATACCACGTTTATGTGGTACAATCAAAGCAATTTACATATTATATACAGGTGCTTATTTGTACCTGGGGCACTGGAGGGTTAAATGATTTTCCCAGAGTCCTAAGGAGCTGCAGTGGGAACTGAATCCGGTTCACCAGGTTCCCAAGCCATTGTACTACTACTGCCAATCACTTATAGCGCTAAAATGCATATGCAGTACTGTACATTCTGACATTATAGACCAGGGGTGTCCAACCTTTTGACTTCCCTGGGCCTCATTGGCACGAAAAAAATCTTTCTGGGGCCACACAAACGTGCAAACGCTGCAGCAAGACAGAGGAGGGAGCCGGCAAGACGGTAAACATCCGAGGGCAGCCGAGGAAAACACTGTATCGTCCTTGACTGGGACCGCACAAAATATCTTCACAGGGCAACCTGCGGCCCTTGGGCCGCAGGTTGGACACCCCTGTTATAGACTGTCCCTGCTTGGAAGAGCTTACAGTCTAACTTGGACAGACAGAGATATAGGATTGGGGATGCAGAACCCAAAGTGAGAGGAGTTAAGAGTCGAAAGCACACTCGAAAAGGTGGGCTTTTAACTGGTCCTTGAACGTTGTACTGAGCATTAAGCTAATCCTCCACACTCGGGAGTGACTTATAGTCCCAAAAATATGGGTATGTGTAACTTAATGGAAGTGATGTACATCCTTGCTGCGCTCAGAGATATGTGCCCATACAGCAGCTTTTTGGCTGAAGTTCGTGCAAGCACCTCATTTTAGTTGCTTTGATAGATGGTTGCACTGCATAAGTTCTTTATATAATAGGTTCAATTATAGCCCCTTTTACTAAAATCATGACTGTAAGAATAGCCATACAGGGGCCCAGTATCCTGTTTCCACAGTGGCCAATCCAGGTCACAAGTACCTGGCAAAAACCCAAATAGCAACATTCCATGCAACCGATCCCGAGCAAATAGTGGCTTACCCCATGTCTTATCTCAATAGCAGACTATGGATTTTTTTCCTCCAGAAACTTGTCTAAACCTTTTTTTAAACCCAGATATGCTAACCACTGCTACCACATCTTCTGGCAACAAGTTCTAGAGCTTAACTGTATGTTGGGTGACAAAAAATATTTCCTCCTGTTTGTTTTGACGGTATTTCCATGTAAATCGTGTTAGTTTTCACAGTGACCAATCCAGATCACAAATACCTGGCAGAAACCCAAATAGTAGTAACATTCCATACTACTGATCTCAGGGCAAGCGTTGGCTTCCCCCATGTTTGTATCAACAGCAGACTGGACTTTTCCTCCAGGAACTTGTCCAAACCTTTTTTAAACCCATCTACGTTGACTGCTGTTACCACATCCTCTGGCAGCACATTCCAGAGCTTAACTATTCTCTGAGTGAAAAAAATATTTCCTCCTATTGGTTTTAAAAATATTTTCCTGTAACTTCTTCGTGTGCATGTTAAGTGGAAAGACTGCAGTTACCTGCAAGGCTGTAACCAGCATGTCCTCTGCAGTTACCACCGTGAAAAATGATTTTCACAGTTAGCACAGATATACTTAATGCTTCCTATACAAGTAATGGCGCATGGTACTAACTGCAGTGTGTAGTCCACACCCATTCTCCATGCATAACCTGTCCTGTTCCCACCCCCCACCAAAGCATGCAGTTAACATGCAAATTAGTGCATGCTGACTGTAATGCCTGCCTGATAATTGTGCCCACTGCTTAACGCACTTTAGTAAATCGGTCCCTAGTAAAAACACTTTAGTACGTAAATGGGTTACTTCTGTACTCCATTATGTGTACATGTGAGGTTTTGATGGAATATGTTAAGCCTTTCCAAAGCTCCTTAGGGTCTGAAGCTGTGGGTGAGGTTAATTAGGAGAGACAAAGGGATAAGTTGTTATGGTTCCAGGATTAAGTTCTTATGGTCTTGGATTAAGCTTTCAGATTAAGTTCAGGCTTTGTGTAGGGTGTTTTTCTTAAAGTGGTACATGCCTGAAGCAGATGGAAGTGTAATGTTAAGGTGAAAACAAACTGTAGTATTCTCAAAATTCTTGTAGAGGATTTTTAAATCTAATTTCAGTAATCTTTAAAAAGGTATATCTGTATAGCACAGTTATAATTTTGCTTTGTTTCTCGTTTATAATTCTTTTCTGCGGTGACGAGGATTGACGGTGCTGTTCATAATTACGTATCATTTAGTGTCGAGATGTCTAATGTAATATGTATGAATTTCTGCTATTAGGAAGTGAATAATGAGTGTGTTTTTTTATAGCTGAGGCTTATGATAATCGGCAAAGCATGCACTTGGGTTATTGCTGCAGCTGTAAAAACAAAAATAAAATTCTTGCATTTGAATGTTTCTGACACAATATCTTGGCTGTTTTTTAAATTTTTTTTATTGATTGTGTATTTTAATTTCTGTTTTGCTGATAGATGTACACCACACTGCTTGTTTGTTCTCTGATTTTCAAAACAGTAAATTAAGACAAAATAGGTCATGCCTTTCTTTCTTCTGGTTCTTTCACCACTAGGCTGGAATGTCCAGTATCTTATTGGCTTATGCAAACATGATGTCAGCTGAGATGTCATGCAGATGGATGAGCTAATTTTCTGCTACTTTTACTGGTTGAAGAATTGCGATGGGGGGAGGAGTAGCCTGTAGAATTTCTGTAACAGCCCTATGGTATATAGTTTTTGCATTGTTGTGGATAAGTCTTGATCAGGTATATAGCTGCAATTGAGCAAGCATAGTGAAATGCACAATACTAGGGGCTATCTGTAGTGTTGAATTCTGTCTGTCTGTCTATCTATTCATTTGTCCATCTGTTTCTCTCTTAACAACCGCCCAGCCCGCCCATGGGTTCAATGTCTCGTTGATTTTTTTTTCACTTCCCCCTTCGTAGTCCTCAAAATACATGTAGATTGCTAGCAGAGGCAGTGATTGAAACAGGCAGCCTCTGCCTGGGGCTTTCCTGTGCCACAACCTACCTACATGAAGTTACATCATAAAGGTGAGTCATGGCGTTGAAAAGGTCCAAGTGGGTCTAGGCAGAAGCAGTCTGTTTGAATTGCTGCTTCTGCCAGCAATCCACATGTGTGGTGAGGACTGGAAGGGTAGCAGACAGATGTCAGGCCCATGCGGGGAAGAAGATAGAGAGGCCAGGCATTTTCAGAGATAGGGAGAGAAAATGAATGGGGGTTATAGATATGCCTGACTCAGGTGGGGGAGGGGATAGAGACCTGGTGCAAAGGGGGGGAAAGGGAAGAAATGTTGGGCCTGGAGGGTGAGCAGAGAGAGAGAGAGACCTGAAAGCAAAGGGGAGGGGGAGAGATGTTGGATGGGGAGAAGCAGTTGGATGGGAGAAGCAGAGGGAAGGAGTGTGAGAGATCTGGAACAAAGGGGAGGGAGAAAGAAGGAAAAATGTTGGATTTGGAAGTGGGGGCGGGGTGGGGAGAGAAGTTGGACCATGGTAGGAATGCAGGAGGAAAGGAAGCTGGTCATGGTGAGGGATAGGAACACAGAGAGGAAATGCAGACCAAGGAAGGAACAAAGAGGAGAGATGCTGAATATAGAAGAAATATATGGACACAAAGAGGACAATTGCTGAACATAGAGTGAGGGTAGGGACAGTGAGCTAGAGGGAGATACTGGACAGGGTGGATAAAGACAGAGAAGAAAAAAGGATAATAGACATAGAGAAGAAATGTCAAAACGACAGGAGACCTTGGAAAGAGAGAAAACAGAGAAAAGTAGAAATAAAACACTGGGACCAAAGCAATGACCAGACAATCAAGGTAGAAAATGTTAATGTTGTTGGGTTTGTTTGTTTTTTTCAGAATTTATTAAATTGTAAATATATCAGCTTTGGAAATGTGCATCTCTGATATCTTATGTTTCTATTTCTATTACTGTGATAGGTTTTCTATATACATAGGTCTTGAATGTGTGTGCATTTTTCAGAATTTGTTTACTGGAACTCTTAAGGGATTCTTCCTCTTCTTCCCCTTACCCCTTGGAAGAGATGGCGTTATAAGAGGGGCCTATCTTAATTTTTATGCCCAGGGCTCATTCAGTCCTAGCTACGCCACTAATCTTGATGCGTTTGCATTTTTGTAAGCTGCCTGTGCAGACACTCCTGAATTCTGTATGTTTCTCAAAATTGGGTGCACAGTTTTGAAATAGATTTATGTTGCTAGCTAGTAGGTAATAAGAAATCAATTATTGGAGTTAACTAGCATATAATTGGCAATAATTAGGAGTTTTTCAGATCTGCCCTACATCCTATTCTAAAACATGCATGCCTAAATTTCACAGTTTGCTAATCCAAAGAGGATGAGCCATGGTCAGGGCCATTCCCAGACTTTAGACATGACGTTATAGAATACCTGCGTTTGCACACCTAAAAGGCCGTGTACAAGTCCCAATCCCCAATTAGTTGGGGCACGAGTATTTACACCATCCTATGACAGGTGTAAATGCTTGCACCAAAAATTAGGTGTGGTGCAGTGGTTAGAGCTACAGCCTCGGCACCTTCAGGTTGTGGGTTCGAATCCTGGGCAAGTTACTTAATCCCCATTACCCCAGGTACATTAGATAGAACGAGAGCCTGCCTGAATAATTTGTAATCTGCATAGAATTGTAGGAATATAAATTATTAAAAAAAAAAAAAAAAAAGATAAGATGCAAAATGAACACTAAGGGCTCCTTTTACTAAGGCATGGTAGCGGTTTAAAGTGCGTAATAGCGTGCGCTAAACCGCCGGACGCAATAGCCACTACCACCTCCTCTTGAGCAGGCGGTAGTTTTTGGCCAGCGCGGGGGTTAGTGCGTGATGAAAAGTCGCGTGCGTTAACTCCGCTAGCGCGCCTTTGTAAAAGGAGCCCTAAGCGGTTGTACCCTCCCACCGCGTATACCCGTCCCTTTCCCCCCGTACCTCTTTAACTTCCCCCGGCGCAAGCAGCATCTCCAACTTGCTGCCTGGGCCGGCCCCTGCTCTCCCTCTGACCAGGGACCGCGGCTCTCTCGCGACCAGGAAGTGACGTAAAAGGGAGAGCCGAGGCCGGCGCAAGCAGCAGGTTGAATCTGCTGCTCGTTTTGCCGATAAGCTAGAGGAAAGTAGGCACGAAGCGGGAGAAGGGTGAAAAGGAGCAGAGGGAGAGGTGCCCGTACCTGGGGCTGTCTGTCCCTCCTTACTTATGCCACTGATACTAAGCTGGTGTTCTGTGCAAAGTGCCCTTTACAGCACTGGTTCCCAACCCTGTCCTGGGGGTTTTCCAGATATCCCTCATGAATATGCATGAAAGAGATTTGCATATAGTGGAAGTGGCAGGTATGCAAATCTCTCTCATGCATATTCATGAGGGATATCTGGAGGTTCCGCAGGACAGGGTTGGGAACCAGTGCTTTACAGAATACTAGCTTATCACAGATCATCCTGGTACCTCTCTTTAGGCGCTGTTTTATTGAAGTCCCTCACAGTAGGCACATGTTCCCCCTCCCCCCCCTACCAAAGTGCTGCAATACGACTTGGGGGCTTGTAATCAAAAAACTTATTTTAAGCAATGAGACCAGATGATGAGTATCCTCTGGGTAGAGAAAAAGATGAAAAAAAAGGGAGCATTTTGTACTTTCAATAAAAAGTGAACATTTTCTTTTAATAAACGTTTAGAAAAAAAAGAAGAAACAGTTAAGAGCAGCAGGAGGAGGATTGTCTCTCAGGAATGGTTGCTCTTGTCGATGGCCTACATTTAAAATGAACCTCTTAGCCTGATTCATGTGGGTGACGTGGGACCTGTGTGGCTCCCTTCTCTGCTGTTGCAGTTGGGATTAATCTACAAGGGGCTTATGTCGGGAAGAACATACAACACAATGTTGAAGGGAAATTAACTGCAATAGAGAACAGATTTAATAAAAGCGCTGTCATAATATTCTATAATGCATCTTATAAATAAAAAAAACAAAACTGTTTTGACCAGTTTTTTTTAATTAGCAGTTAAAGCCTGCAGAATTAAAGATTTTGAATTGAGCATCTCTGTTTTTTTCCCCCCAGCTGAACAGTAAATTCTCAGTGTTTAAATTGATGTACAGTTACATTTTAAATAGGGTATGCTGAGGGTTTATAGAGATTAATAGCAGTTAATAAAATGTATTGCCTGCGTAGAGAAGAGGAAAGTTCTGGTTTAAATGTTTTCATTACCTAATAGCCCTTTTCTTTATAGAAATACTTCTGTTGGGCACAGGTTTTGGTACATAATAAATTTGTTAAATAGAAGTGCCCTATAAACCCAGAACAGATTTCTTGTTGATTAATAGAGATATTGAGTTGAATGTCTGTGCCGTGCACTGTATCAAGGGCTGTGTGGCACAGGCTGCAAATTTGGAAGGGGCAAAAAACTGGCCCCAATCTGTTGTCTCCTCTCAGTGGCGGTTTCGACGCAGGCAGTGTATGTGTGTAGGGGGAGGGGGGGACAGTGGGTAGGTCACACAGGGCACAACTATACCATGTGGTGGTGTGTTTGTAGGTTTTGTACTGTTCGCTGCACACCCCAGCCTGGGTCAGTGCAAATGAGCCTAATAGCTAGGTGGTTCCTGGCCAATAGAGCATGTCCGTACTAGGTTGAGAGACCGAGGACACACAGAGGAAGGATAAATAGGAGAGGGTCTTGGGATGGTGAAAGAGTGAAGGCAGAGGGGGGCCTTAGAGAGGGAGGGGAGCATAAAGAAAATGGGAGAGATGGGAGGTGGTATGGGAAAGTGGTAACAGGTGATTTTGTGAGTGGTAAGAGAAAGATGACTGAGTAGGACTGAGATATCAGAAAGAAAGTTGGAATGGTATGATGGAGAAATATGAATGGGATAAGGGGTGAGGAACAAAATAACCCTTATCAAAAGAATGAAGATGCAAAGTGGAAAGGGCTGGAAGAAGCAGAGAGATTGAGAAGTGACATGGAAAGGGGTAGCAGGGAAGGGGATACAGAGGACTGAGAACAATATGTTGCGGTGAACCCCCCTCCCCCCCAAAAAAAAAAAGTTTTGGAAGGTTGTAATTTTGTGATCTATATTCTACCTGACTGTGAAGATCTACTCTTGCTATTTTTATGTGCTGTAATTTTGTTTTGTGTATGTGGGTTTTTTTTTGTGGTAGGGTGAAGGGGAATTGAGCTGCTTTTCTCCGCAGCCCCATTCCAGTCCTGTTTGTGTTTTGTAAGTGAAGTTTTCCTCTAGATATTTCAGTTTACCCGTTGACCTTCACAGCTCCCTCTTATAACCTCGATGCTCCTTTCTGCTTTGGGCTCTGTACTGTGACGGTGAATGATAGTAAGCCAGGCAAGAGATTACATCAGCAGATGCTTATTTAGTTACCTTGGTGGCATATACTGGTCTCTGGGGTGTGTGTGTGTGGATGAAAATACTTCTTCCTCCCCCTCCCTTTTTATATATTCATAAACTTTCCACTTCGCCTGCCAGGCACATCTTTAAGATTATTCTTGGCTAATGGCTTCTCATTTGAAGCACCTGAGTCCCTCCTGTTGGACTCTGTGTTACCTGGCTTGGCAGGCCGTAACTTGCCATGATTGTACAACTTGGTTACTGAGCAGAAACCCCCCTTCCTGCAGAACTTGAGCATGTCCAAAGAGCTAAGGGGTCGAATGTGATATTAACCCTTCTGAATGGGCGGAGGCTTTCCTTGTTTTATGCAGGCCTGTTAGGATGCCACGACCCAGTAAAATCCTAAGTGCCCCTCGGCTGTGGCTTTCTTTAATAGCAGGGCTGGATACAAAACACATGCTGTTCTGCATAGAGGGGTGGAGTGTGGAGGGATAAGAAGGCCCCAATGTGTACACTTCTGACAGGAACCCAATCGAATTATCATGCTAAAGCGTGGTTGTCGAGGTAAAGCAGTACTGGGAAACTTGTATTTTCCTTATTTTTGATTTTTAACCAGTGATGGCAGTATGAGCTAGTGGAGGCTTCCACAGCATGTGTTTGCTTTAAGGCTTCTGTTTTGATTTCTTGGCAACAGATTGGTGTGCTTTTAAAACAAAAAGGTATAACCTCCTCCTCCCAAACTCTTTCAGAAAGGATAGGTCTGGGCTAGGATTTGTTTCTGGGTGATGTAGTGAAGGTGATAATTTTTTGGGTGGGAGAGAGAGGGGTGGGGGGGTGGGGAAAGGTGATAACTGCTGCAAAGTTGACCTCGGCTAGTTCACTGGTAGCACAGAGAGATCTAGCATGGATGGAGTCCTTTTTCTCCTTTTTCCACTCTGGGCTGGATTCTCAAAACTTACCACGATAGTCACAAAACAGGTTCCGACCGGTTTAGCTTCCACTCGATTTTTCAGAACGGCTCACCATGGTCTTTTCTGAGCTTCCTATCAGCCTCCAACTCTGCCATGCAAATGCAGTACAGTGAGGTCGTTACTATTAAAATGATAGGAAAATGGGCTCATTAATATTTAAATGAGCACTCTGAGCGATTCTCTATCATCGCCGAGTTATTTTCCAAGCAAAGCATCGGCTTTTAACGACCAAAAATTACCAGCTGGTCTGGAGGGGGGCAGTACTGTGAAAAGTGCATTTCTGGCTGTGGTTCATGCAAAAAATTTAAAAGACACACTATTCACATAAATTTATAGTAATATAGTGGATGGGGAAAAAAAAAATCTCAGCACACATATCGAGTGGTATGTATTAGAGGCACGCGTCTTATATGTGTTTGTTGAAGCCGACAATCGCACCTCCCCTCTTTTCCCTTCCATCCAGTAGCGCTGGCAGGCCTATGATTAACACAACAACTTAGCGTTGCTGGTAGTTCATGCCCCTCCTATCCTCCCTTGTCTCTTTCCATGGACTATTCTGCGCATGTGCTGATCGTTATCACCAGTGACTCATCTCATGTAAATTTGGCAACCCTCCGCAAACCTCATTTGCATGCGTGGTTCTTCCAGAATGACTCATCTTTTTTGACTCATTACATTTTCGGCCGCTACAGTGACCTGTTGGATTTTACCAGAGATATTGGAGAATCTGGCCCTCTGTCAGCAGGACAACCTGAAATTCACCAATAGGGAGGTGGGCACTGAATTAATAAAAATGGTAAAAAAAAAAGGTATTTATCATTCCCACAGTTATTGATGGAAATTGAGATTTTGCATTTCTCTTCATTTCTCTTCTTTCACATCAAGCAGCATTGTGGGGTAAAGACCTAGATCAACTGCTTTCGCCCACTACTTATGAGGAATTCAGAAAACATCTAAAAACTCAACTGTTCCTAAAGTATCTAGACAACTGACCCACTCATCTTCTTTCTCCTCCATAGTGTTTCCTCTGTCCTGTTAATCTCTTTCTCCTCAACAACGCATTTCCGGTCCTATTAACTCTCCTCTTCTCCCCTCTTAAATTCAATCAATTTACCTCATTTAATCTGTTGTAAACCGCATAGAACTTAACAGTATTGCGGTATATAAACTGTTGTTATTATTATTGTTATTATTATTCATTACATTGTCTGATGGCAGCACCTTGATCCATTAGACTTACAAGAGTGACCTTAAGGATATGGAGGGTTACAAATTTAAAAAGCTTTTTTTTTTTAAAGTTGCATTTTTGAGGAGGCTTTGTGGCAGAGTTGCATGCTACTACGCAGAGAGCTTGTATTTGATTTCTAGGTTAGACCTGGTCCCTAGGTCATGGTGGACAGTAGTCATACACCCATGGATAGGGAGGGATTTCTGGCCATTACTATAGGGACACCTATACGGTCCATATTAATCAGATTTAGGAGTGATCTATACTATGTGCAGCCCCTGGAGACGAACCATTATTGCATTTGCTGGACCAAGTAGAGGGTTCTGAAAAATACAAGAACTACCCTCCCCCCCCCAGGTAGCTGCAAATGAAGACATAAAATGCCAGATTGCAGTAGTGATCAGTTCAGGTTTTACAATAGCATGACTTGCATTAAGATTACCACATGCTAAAAGCCAGCTAGGATACTGTACATGGTTGAGGCTATCAATATTGCGGGTACACTGTACGTCACCTGCTACTACTAATCATTTATATAGCGCTGCTAGATGTACACTGTACAATAATACATTCAAGAGACAGTCCCTGCTTAGTAGAGCTTACAGTCTAATCAAACAGACATCTAATAGGTGCCCATTAATTGCAGCTTCACTACTTGCAGCAGTAACTATGGCCACGGCACAAATCAACATACATACCCTGACAACTCCCCAGCACCTAGCAGGTTATGTAGCGTTTTGGACAAGAGCAATTCCCTTTTCAAGCCTTCCACATTGCTGACCAGGTTCAAAATGACAGCTGTGACCCCTAGTGGAGATTTTGCAGTTCTATTGCTAGGATTCAGTCTATCAAATAAAAAGCAGCTGCCCTTTTTGGCAGATTGATCCCCTAATGGTAGCGAGACTAACACTAGGGTCATAGCTGCCATTTTGAACCTGGTCAGGCAGTGGGGCAGGAGTGGTAAAGGAGAACTCATGCCTTGGATGCTAGACCACCAGGGATATCCCATTAGATGCTGGAGGGAATACACTCCTTCCTCTATATTCACGGGGTTAGGTGCAAAGCCGGCACGTGAATGACTTTGGGGCTGATTTTGATCCACTCCCACAAACCTCCCACCTCTCAGACCTCATCTACACCTTACTTTTAAAGCCTGGTGGGTCTATGCTTCTTGATCTGTTTCTGAAAATTGTGTATTGGTGGATGTTGATTCCCTTTGTTCTTGTTATATTTCTTGCTCTTTGTTTTTATCACATTCACAATAAAACAGATTTGAACATAAAGCCTGGTGGTCTAGTAGTGAAGCGGGGGGACAGGAGCGATCTTTCTACACTCCTGCCCCATGCAGAGCAGTGATAAAAAAAAATGGCTGCCATGAGTTTCTGTGGTCTCGCAAGACTGCAATGGGAGCTCATGGCAGCCAGTTTGGTTCACGGCTCTGCAGGGGGCAGGAGCAAAGGAACGATCGCTCCTGTCCTGCTTCACTGTTAAACCACAAGGCTTTTAAAGTAAACATAGAAACATAGAATATGACGGCAGAAAAGGGCCTACGGCCCAAACAAGTCTGCCCACTCAAGAACCCTCCCTCCCAACTAGTCTGCCTACTCAAGAACCCTTCTTCCCTGGAGTATCTATCGTTTGAGCATAACTCTGTAGTACTCCCACCTGTTTATCTCATCGACTTTTGAAGTCGAGCACGCTACTGGCCTCGATCACCTGGCGTGGAAGATCATTCCATTGATCAATCACCCGTTCGTGAAGAATATTTCCTGGTGTCACCATGAAATCTTCCTCCCTTAAGTTTTAGTGGATGCCCTCTTGTCGCCGTGGGACCCTTTAGAGAAAAGATTTCCTCCTTCACTTGATGTGACCCTTGATGTATTTAAATGCTTCTATCATGTCCCCCCTTTCTCTGCGCACCTCGAGAGAATATAAGCGCAGTCTGATCAGGCGTTCTTCATATGGGATGTCTTTAAATCCTGAGACCATCCTAGTGGCCATTCTCTGTATCGACTCCATTCTCTTCATATCCTTTTGATAATGTGGCCTCCAAAATTGAACACAGTACTCCAGGTGAGGTCTCACCATGGATCTGTATAACGGTAGTATGACTTCCGGCTTTCAGCTGATAAAGCTTCCTTCTGATGCAACCCAGCATTTGTCTGGTCTTTGCTGAAACTTTCTCCACCTGATTAGCAGCTTTCAAATCTTCCCGGATGAGAACTCCCAAGTCCCTTTCTGCAGTAGTTCTTAAGTTTTCACAGTTCAAGGTGTATGTTTTGCATGGATTTCTGCTCCCAAGGTCCATTACTTTACATTTCTTGGCATTAAAGTTTAGTTGCCAAGTACTGGGACCATTTTTTCCAATACAAGTAAGGTATAGAGAGGTCTGGGAGGCTGAAGCGAATAACCAAAGTCGTGAGTCCTAAGCCCGTGAATATGGAGGAGGTGGAGGGGTTTTGTGTGTAAAATATGCACTTGGAGAGTGAGGCTTTTGTTTGGAGTGGGAACTGTCAATTGGGGGTGCATCTCCTTGAGTGAGATTTTTTGCATGGTTTGGGGCCCATGTTAAATGCATTAACAGATAATGGGGTCCATCCATACCATCTACCAACACATTTAACACAGTCTGGGCATTACGTGGTGCCCAGTAAACTAACCATAAGACTTTGATGACTCTTGCCCCCAGCACTGCACAGGCTTTGCACTTACCACACTTTGATTTTGGTACCTAATGAGTGTGATATGTGCAAATCTTAATAAATATCCTCCTTAGTAATTTTAACCCTTTATTTGACACTGTGTCTTCTATGGCTCTTATGGGAGATCTGCATCTCCAAATGCGTTACTTTGGCACTGTTGCTCTCGTTCAACATCAAGTTACGTAAAGCAGCCGTTTGCACCATCTGCCAATTAAAGGGTTAAAGGGACCTGAGATTGAATTCCTCACGTGTGACTATGATCTCCTGTAGGGACCCCAGAAATGGAATCATCAGAAAGCAATGTAATTTCGTTAGTAATCAGGTTAGTTAGTTAAGTGCCCTTGACTCGTGTTCGAGTCCTAAGCGACTGATGAATTACAGATCTTGAAAAGAAATTCGTTTTATGCTAGTCCAGTAAGGGTCCTCCAGCGTCTACCCCCATGGTTGTTTTCAATGTCTGGTGTTCAGTGTCCAGCTATCTGGTTGCAGCTCACCCTCTTCGCCTGGTTCCTTCAATCTTCCCAAACATGATGTCCTTCTCCAGTGATCTTTCTCTTCTGATGGTGTGACCAAAATAAGACAGTCGTAACTGTAATCAGGTACTCTTAAGTTTACTTATCTGTTTTTTTTTTAATTACAAACTTCACCCAGTTTTTCCTTTTTTTCTGTGTAAGTTCTTTTTAAGTTTCTAGGTTTATAGCCAACTATACCTCACCTACACGATGTCCTCTCAATTTGTGTTTCTTTTTATTAATCTTTTGTAAACCGCATTAAATTTAACAATTTTATGTTATGTTGCAAAGCTTGTTTATACTACGTCTCTCCTCCGGGTCTCTTAGAAAGCTGGAAACATACTTAGTTTGCAGAAAATTCCCCTATTTTTCCTTAAATGTCGATAATGCCCTTTCATGAAGGTGTGGTAAGTTTGTACTCTTGCATTTCTTTGGATTCTTTCTTTAAGGGCTGAGACTACAGATGACTAGTGAAGCTGATATTAGGGAGAGGGTGAGATTATTTGCTGTCTGCCCTGCACTAACTTTACTGTCTGATCACTGCAGAGATCCCATGCAATAGTCCTTGTCATTTCCCTCTTCCCTCTGTGGGCTGTGGCTCATTGGTAGAGCTGCTGCCTCCTGCACCCAGAGGTTGTGAGATGAAATCCCGGTTCTGCTCCTTGCGACCCTGGGCAATTCACTTACCCCCCTCTTCTACAAAGCTGCGCGGTAATGGCCCCGAAAGCCCGTAGAGATTAAAGGGCTTTGGGGCTGTGCCACGCAGCAGCTGCTAGCCACAGCTTTGTAGAAGAGGAGTTAATCCTCCAGTGCCCCACTGTTTTGAATGTCAGCTTTGAAATGCCAAAGCGACAAAAAAGGCGGTATACAAGTCCCCCATTGCCTTCATTTTCTCCCTGGGAGAGGAGTAGCCAAATGGTTAGAGCAGCAGACTGAGAACTAGGGAAACCAGCCTTCAAATTCCACTGCTGCTTTAAATCTCAGGCAAGACCCTTATCCCTCCATTGTCTCAGGTACAAACTTAAACGTGAGCCTTCTGGAACAAGAAAATACCTTGTGTACTTGAATGCAACTCACCTTGACCTACTAGTGAAAAACATGTGAGCTAAATATAAATCTCCTGCCTCTGTACCGGTCTTTTGCTCTCCCCTGTTCCCCTCTATGCTTTGCACTTCCCTTACTTCCTCAGTTTCTGAGAATTTGATATTTAGTTATTAAAATCTGCTGTGTACCTGTAGTCCTTTCTCTGCTTTTGGGATTTAACCTGCTATTGGTTTGTGATGGATAACCTCCAAACACCCTCTGTTGCAGGACAGCAGGGGGAGCTCTTTTTTATAATATCTTGGGGAATTTTCTTGTATTTCTCAGCTTATGTGTGCCCATGTATGCGCACATTTTTTCTATGCAGATGCTGAGATGCTTTTAAGGCTAATGTACAAAGAAGGGCGAACGCTATATAACATTTTAATCTGAATACATCCTTTCAAAAAGTAAGAAAACCAGGGGACGCTCAATGAAATTACACTGCATGGAAATACTTTTAAAACAAATAGGAGGAAATATTTTTCTCAATCAAAAATAGTTAAGCTTTGGAACTCATTGCTGGAGGATGTGGTATCAGCAGTTAGCATAGCTGGGTTTAAGAAAGATTTGGACAAGTTCCTGGAGGAAAAGTCCATAGTCTGCTTTTGAGACGGACATGAGGGAAGCCACTGTTTGCCCTTGATTGGTAGCATGTAATGTTGCCACTGTTTGGGTTTCTGTCAAGTACGTGTGACCTGGATTGGCCACTGTTAGCCAGTATGGCTATTTTTATGTTCTTGCGTTTACTTCATGGTCTTCTGTAGAGGTACCAGGGTAAAGCTTTGCGCTGCCTGAAGAGGGTTGACACATTATGATTCAAGATGAACAAAACTGAAATAGTTCATAGATGTGGGAACTGAGAGTGCATATGTCCTTTATTTACAGGTCAAAACCAGCTCCCCTAAATAAGGTGATTAAATTTGCGGACAATATGAATTATTCAGAGTAGTGAAGATGCAGGGGGATTGCAAAGATCTGCAACGTGACATAATCAGGCTCGAGGAATGGGCATCGGACGTGGCAGATGAGGTTCAATGTGGATAAGTGTAAAGTGATGCATGTAGGTAACAAAAATCTCATGCACAAATACAGGATGTCCGGGCGGTACTTGGAGAGACCTCCTAGGAAAGGGACTTGGGGAGATCTGTCGACAAGTCGATGAAGCCGTCCACGCAATGTGCGGGCGGCGGCGAAAAGGGCGAACAGAATGCTAGAAATGATAAAGAAGGAAATCATGAACAGATCGGGGAAGGTTATCATGCCTCTGTTCCGGGCCATGGTGCGCCCTCACCTGGAGTACTGCATACAGCACTGGTCGCCATACATGAAGAAGGACATGGTACTACTCGAAAGGGTCCAGAGAATAGCGACTAAGATGGTTAAGGGGTTGGAGGAGTTGCCGTACAGCGAAAGATTAGAGAAACTAGGCCTCTTCTCCCTTGAACAGAGGAAATTGAAAGGGGACATAATTGAAACATTCAAGGTACTGAAGGGGATAGACTTAGTAGGTAAGGACAGGTTGTTCACCCTCTCCAAGGTAGAGAGAACGAGAGGGCACTCTCTAAAGTTAAAAGGGGATAGATTTCCGTACAAACGTAAGGAAGTTCTTTTTCACCCAGAGAGTGGTAGAAAACTGGAACGCTCTTCCGGAAGCTGTTATAGGGTAAAACACCCTCCAGGGATTCAAGACAAAGTTAAGACAAGTTCCTGCTGAACAAGGACGTATGTTTGGTAGGGCTAGTCTCAGTTAGGGTGCTGGTCTTTGACCAGAGGGTCGTCGCGTGAGCGAACTGCTGGGCATGATGGACCACTGGTTTGACCCAGCACCGGCAATTCTTAAGTTCTTACCTGAGTTTGTGTAGCTGATGCAAGTTCCCCCCTTCCCTCCTTACACAATAGAAATAAACCGAGCTGTGCATATGGGGGGGGGGGGGGGTCCCTCGTTTGATAAATGATTTATGAAAGTCATCACCATATATGGAGACTGATTTTAGAAGCTCAAGACCTTACTGTGAAGGAAAAATATCACAGGCCCAAGGCCTTTATATCCTTTCCTGCTGTATTTTAGAGTCCTTTTTTAATTCCATGAGCCATGTTTTACATGCTTTCCCCCTCTTACTTTGCTTATAAGGGATGAGCCAACTACTTTTTGCTCCATTTGTTTTCACTGGAAGATATTTCAAGGTATTGTGTGCCCCAGAATTTTGTTTCTGCCTTATATACAGCTCTTGAAAAAATTGTTATAGTGTGCATTAGTTAGTATATTCCTGCGACTTGGTACTGACAAAACAGATCAGACATTGGCCAGGTGAATAAGTTATGGCCGCTGCCTTGAATTGCCACGCCACTGTCTTGGACTGACAGTATATACAGAGTGCTGCTGAGTGGACACTCGCAAGTCCCTTTGGGCTGCTGTCAGGGAAACAAGAGGTTACATTCTGTTTCTGGCTGCCCAAGGTCACTGAGGACAGGAGGGGGGAGATCAGGCCAGATGAAGGGAGAGGGAAAACATGAGAAAGTTTGAATATTTAGGCATTAGGAAGGAAAACCTTTCTTGACTTGCTGGCGATTCCTTGAACAAAGTACACAGTTAATTAGTCTACAGCAGTGAGTAAGTGACGGAGATAGGGTTTGGATTAGGTGATCCACTCGTATGAAATTTGCTTTTTGCGTTTGGCTGTTCACATCTGAAACTTAACTGCATTTTTATGTGAGCATGTGCAAGCAATACTACAGATAATAGAAAAAAAAAGTATGGGTTACTCCATCGAGATCTTCCCTCTCCCTGATTGTAACCTTTTCTTTAATTTCTGAGAATATTCTAACATTTACAAGTTTTACAAGGTCTTCCTCCTAAGTTGATCCCATTGTTATGAACCTAAAGTAACTTTGAAGCACTTCCGTGTAGATGAATCTCAGAGCTCCTGAATGGGCGTTGCCACTCCTACGTCTAGAAAGTGAATACAGCACGGATGACTGAAGAAGAGACTCCAGCAGGCTGTGGCATAGGATAAATACACAAAAACCTTGCGAGGAAGCAAATTCTGAAAAGTTCAGCACACCTCTTCCCAGATCTGTTGGCTCTGATGGGGGCATCATTGATAATGGGGTGGGAGAGGGAATGGCTCCTTCCTATTTTCCTCATTCCTTCTTTTGTCGGTGGGAGATGCTGATGTGTTTTGGTGCTGAGGAGGAACTTTTGTTCTGTGCTTTGCCAGCTACTGGGCTTGCGGAAATGGCCTGACATAGAAAATCTTACCGAAAAATATTAATAGAAGAGCTGAGCATCAATGTCCTTGATGCACAGGTGAGAGCTGCTCATTTTAACCCCCCCCCCCCCCCAACAGTTTGGAGTTTTCAATTGCAGTTCAGTGAAGTGTGAGTACAGCTGTTTGTGTCTGTAAGCTGAAAAACCTACTGGTGATGGCATGAGTCCAAGCATTGATGTCCAGGCAGACAAACTGGTTTATTACTTGCTTTTCTTGCACTGAGGATGCTAAAAGGAATAGGTCTCTACCCTTTTAAGAGGTTTTGCTGTTTTGTTTGCTCCCCCGGGTGCAAAACACCAAATGTACAGCTCTGCGTAAACTAAAAAAAAAAAAAAAGACTCTTGGCTTTGAGATTTTCTTTAGGTATTTTGCACTAGTTTACAGGCGCTTGCTTTTCCCCTTCCCTCCCTCCACTCAAGTCAGTAACTCAAGGTGCCCAGATTTTCCAAATGAACTGAGAAGGTTCACATTGAGCTCCAAATGCCATATCCGTCATGGGAACATGCAACACATGGTTAATAAGTAGGTGCTCTTACTGTGCAGGGTCCTGATTAAAAGAGCTGGCTTTCAGCTCGGATTTCACGCTTGGGAGGTTCTTGCTGTAAGTTTGGTTCACTAAGAGCACTAACAAGCCATGCACAGAGAAAAACCAATGTCTGTTCTGTCTGTGTCTCTAAAGGCATGGGCTTGGCCCTCCTTGCCTCTCCTTTGAGGGATCGATTAAGCTTTTTATTGTCATCAGATGCCATGAGGGGTCAGACCCGCAGCAATGCTTATTCTTTCATCCTCTCAGTGACTCATTTGAACCTAGTACGTCTTGCCAAATGGACAGCTCAAAGCCCTAGGGCTATCGGTCTTTTCTGTTTGTTTTTTTTATTTGTATTTCTTTCTGTCTTCGTTCCTTGCTAGGCTTCGGTGCCTGACAAAAATCTACCTTGAAAGGAAAGGCTGGGGTGGAATTCCTTCTGGTAAGTATGTGCAGGAACTCTGTTCCCTTGAGATCCCCACTCAGCATTTATAAGCATTGCCATCTGCTCTGGCTGGGATTCACCCCGCCTCCCATCCACTCCCCCCCCAGCACTTGTATAACTTATGCAACCACCTTCTGAGATGATATCTTGTCTGACTTATTTTCCTTACTTCCTCTGGACAATATATGAATATCTAAAGCTGTAAGGAAGGCATCCAGAGGCACAGTTAAGTGTTATTGAAAGACATGAAGGTGTCAACTGATCATGCTTTACCACCTTGGGGTTGTCTTTCATTGCCATGGGGTCTACCTATCTATGTTCTTTAGGTAAGAAAACATTCACTTGTATTGTAAATGTCTCAGAAGGTGGCTCAGATTAAATGTTGGCTTTATTTCTTCTGGACTATGCTTGATGCTCTCATGGGTTTTCCAATAAATTAATCTATAGTCACGCATACTCTTGTATCGGTACTTTGCAGTTGGTCTCATATCAATAAAAGTGGATTCGATGCAAGAAGTATGAGGATCCCTGTGAGACGGCTGAATTCCCCAACAGCTTGAGCAGTAGTCTAGGAGGAAAAGTCCACAGTCTGTTATTGAGAAAGACATGGGGGAAGCCACTGCTTGCCCTGGATCATAAGAAGATAAGAATTGCCACTGCTGGGTCAGACTAGTGATCCATCATGCCCAGCAGTCCGCTCCCGCAGGGCCCCTAGGTCAAGGACCTGAGCCCTAACTGAGTCTAGTCTTACCTGCGTATGTTCTGGTCTAGCAGGAACTTATCTAACTTTGTCTTGAATCCCTGGTGGGTGTTTTCCCCTATGACAGCCTCTGGAAGAGCATTCCAGTTTTCTACCACTCTCTGGGTAAAAAAAAACTTCCTTACGTTTGTACGGAATCTATCCCCTTTTAACTTTAGAGAGTGCCCTCTCGTTCTCCCTACCTTGGAGAGAGGGTGAACAACCTGTCTATCTACTAAGTCTATTCCCTTTATTATCTTGAACGTTTCAATCATGTCCCCTCTCAGTCTCCTCTTTGCAAGGGAGAAGAGGCCTAGTTTCTCTAATCTCTCGCTGTACGACAACTCCTCCAGCCCCTTAACCATTTTAGTCGCTCTTCTCTGGACTCTTGAGTACATAAGAACATAAGAAGTTGCCTCCGCTGAGGCAGACCATAGGTCCATCCTGCCCAGCGGTCCGCTCCTGCGGCGGCCCATCAGGCCCATTGCCTGAGTAGTGGTCTATACCTATCTATACCCTTCAATCCCTTTTTCTTCTAGGTATCTATCCAAACCTTCCTTGAAACCATTTAGTGTTTTCTTGTCTACAATAGCCTCTGGAAGCGCATTCCATGTATCCACCACCCTCTGAGTGAAAAAGAACTTCCTAGCGTTTGTTCTAAACCTGTCCCCTTTCAATTTCTCCGAGTGCCCCCTTGTACTTGTGGTGCCCCATAATTTGAAAAATCTGTCCCTGTCTACTTTTTCTATGCCCTTCAGGATCTTGAAGGTTTTTATCATATCTCCTCTAAGTCTCCGCTTTTCCAGTGAGAAAAGTCCCAACTGCTTCAATCTGTCGGTATATGGGAGATTTTCCATTCCCTTTATCAGTTTAGTTGCTCTTCTCTGTACTCCCTCAAGTACTGCCATGTCCTTCTTGAGGTACGGCGACCAGTACTGGACACAGTACTCCAGATGCGGCCGCACCATTGCACGATACAGCGGCATGATGACTTCCTTCATCCTGGTCGTAATACCCTTCTTAATGATACCCAACATTCTGTTTGCTTTCTTTGAGGCTGTGGCGCACTGCGCCGATGCCTTCAGTGTTGCGTCTACCATCACTCCCAGGTCTCTCTCCAGGTTACTGACCTCTAGCGGTGTTCCCCCCATTCTGTATGTGAACATCGGGTTTTTTTTCCCCACGTGCATGACCTTGCATTTTCCTATGTTGAAGCTCATTTGCCATTTTTTGGCCCACTTTTCCAGCTGCGTTAGATCCTTTTGGAGATCTTCGCAGTCTTCCCTGGTTTGAGCCCTGCTGTATAGTTTGGTGTCATCTGCAAATTTAATGACCTCACACTTGGTTCCCGCCTCTAGGTCGTTTATGTAGATATTGAACAGGAGCGGTCCTAGCACCGACCCCTGCGGAACTCCGCTCATGACCCCTTTCCAGTCTGAGTAATGGCCCTTTACGCCAACCCTCTGCTTCCTGTTTGCCAGCCAGTTTTTGATCCATCGGTGGACCTCCCCTTGCACCCCGTGGTTCCATATCTTCTTAAGCAGTCTCTCGTGTGGTACCTTGTCGAAGGCTTTTTGGAAGTCAAGGTAAATGATGTCTATAGATTCCCCTTTATCCACCTGGCTGTTCACCCCCTCAAAGAAGTACAATAAGTTTGTGAGGCATGACCTGCCCTTGCAGAAGCCATGTTGACTCGGTTTTAGCTGCCCATTTTTTCGGTGTGTTCACAGATGCTGTCTTTAATTAGTGCCTCCATCATCTTTCCCAGGACTGAGGTCAGGCTCACCGGCCTGTAGTTTCCTGGGTCGCCCCTTGAGCCCTTCTTGAAGATGGGCGTAACATTTGCTATTTTCCAATCCTCCGGGATCTCTCCGGTTTTTAAGGATAGGTTGTATATCTGTCGAAGTGGCTCCGCTATTTCGTTTTTTAGTTCCTTGAGTACCCTTGGGTGAATGCCGTCCGGACCTGGCGATTTGTCGCTCTTTAGTCTGTCTATCTGCCTGAGTACATCTTCTTGGCTTACCTCTAAATTGACCAGCTTATCATCTTGTGTCCTTCAAGTACGGCGACCAGTGCTGGACGCAGTATTCCAGGTGGGGTCGGTAGCATGGAATGTTGCTACTCTTTGTGTTTTGGCCAGGTACTAGTGACGTGGATTGGCCACTGTGAGAACGAGCAGCCTGGGCTTGATGGACCATTGGTCTAACCCAGTAAGGCTATTTTTATGTAATTTGGCTATTATTCTCCCCCAATTCCATTTTTCCTGAATGGTTCCTTCCATCGGACTCTTAATACTCACTCACATTCTTTTCAATGCGTTCTCTTCTTTGCTGTGGCAAAGATCTCAAGCTCTCTCTATGTTTCAGATACAGTAAATGCTCTCTTTTTCCTTATTATGTTAGCTGCTTTTGTTTGAACTTCTGTAGTCTCACCCACATCATGAGTCCGCTAAAACTCTGTTCTGGATGAGGGCTGCCTAGAGGTAACAAGCATCTTTTTTCCTCACTTATCACTGTTGCTTTACCAATACTTTTCCTCATATGTGGGCTAGATAAATGCCCAAGTTCAGGATCACATGCTGATAGTTCGGTTATTGAACTCCCAGGAGATCAAATGTTTTTGAGACACAGACAATGGTCTAGTGCAGTATTCTTCAACCTTTCTTACACCTATGGACCGGCAGAATAAAATAATTTATTTTGTGGACCGGCATCGGTCCGCAGACCGGCGGTTGAAGAACATTGGGCTAAGTCATGGGCCTGACTCTGCCCATCTCTACCCAATCACCACACCAGACCCTGCCCCCATAGTCCTAATTGTAACACTATTTTTTTCCATTCATTTTTCATATATACACACAATATAATCTTATTAACAACGCATCAATCGCACCGCGGACCGGCAGTTAAAGAACACAGTTTTGGGCATGATGCACCATGCCGGCCCTGTGGACCGGCAGGAAATTTTCTATGGACCGATGGATGAAGAACACTGGTCTAGTAGGAGAAGTGGGCATAGAACTTGTACTCAGGCCAATAACAAACTTAGAAACATAGAAAAACGAGGACAGATTAAAGACCATATTAGCCAATTTAACATAAGAATTGCATACTGGGATAGACCCAGGTCTCAATGTACCTAGCTAGATCCCAGGTAGTAAAACAGATTTTTATGCTGCTTATCCCAAGCCATCTCAATAATGGCCTATGAACCTCTCTTTTAGGAATTATCCAAACATTTTTTTAAACCCTTAGCTAACTGATTTCACCACATTCTCCAGCAACGAATTCCATAGTTTAATTACACATTGTGTGAAGAAATATTTTCTCTGATTTGTTTTAAATCTACCATTTAGTAGCTTCATCGCTTGCCCCCTAATCCTAGTATTTTTGGGAAAGAGAAAACAAGCAACTCTCATCCACCCCTTAAACACCACTCAGTATTTTATAGACCTCTATCTTAAACCCCTGAGCTGTCTCTTAGCCAAGCTGAAGAGCCCTAGCCACTTTAGCCTTTCTTCATAGGGAAGTCGTCCCATCCCTTTTATCATTTTTGTTGCCCTCTTTGTACCTTTTCTAATTCCGTTATGTCTTTTTTGAGATAATGGGGACCAGAATTGCACACAGTATTTGAGGTACAGCCATACCATGGAGCGTAACAAGGGCATTATAACATTTTCATTTTCCATTCTTTTTCTAATAATTCCTAACATTCTATTTGCTTTCTTAGCCAACGCACTTTGAACTGAGGATTTCAACGTGATTACATCTAGATCCTTTTTCTGGGCAGTGACTCCTAATGTGGAACTTTGCATCACAAAGCTATAGTTCGGGTTCTTCTTTCCAACATGCATCACTTTGCACTTCATCTGCCATTTTGATCTCCAGTCTCACAAGGTCCTCTTACAATTTTTCACAATCCTTTTGTGATTTAACAACTTTGAATAACTTTGTGTCATATGCAAATTTATCTCACTAGTTATTCCTATCTCTAAATCATTGATAAATATGTTGAAAAGCAGCGGTCCCAGCACAGACCCCTGGCGAACCCCACTATATAAATCCCTTCCTCTTCTTTTATGTTCTTCTTTCGCACTATTATATCATGTACCATGATAGTCACTTGTACAAGGAGGAAAAAAGCCTCAGATCCCCGTCCAAAGTCAGAACAAATCTTGCTTTTGGACTAGAAAGGGGAACAATCTCAAAGGCTTCAAAAAAACTCTTCTTGTTCATTAATTACTTTTAATTCGTAATCTGGGTGTAGTTACCTTCAGAATAGTTCCACAGTTCAGAACAGTACCACAGTTCAATGCCTCAAAGCCACTTATACTACCGTGTTACCCCAAAAATAAGACCTACCCCGAAAATAAGCCCTAGCATGATTTTCGGGGTAGATCTTAATATAAGCACTACCACCGAAAATAAACCCTAGTCGTAGGCAGCTGCACTTCCCCCCGCCACGCAGCTGAACCACCAAACCCCACTGACCCTCCATCCTTCCCTCCCAACCGATCTCTGCCGACCGCAACCATAAATACCTTCTGGCAGAGGAGCGTCTGGCCAGCAGCACACTCGGGCTGCTTCGCGGCCTTCTCGCTGGGGCCTTTTGTGTGCTGCATTACTGATGATGTATGTCATCAGTACACAGAAGGCCTCAGCGAGAAGGCTGTGAGTGCTGCTGGCCCAATGCTCCTCTGCCGGAAGGTATTAATGATCACGGTCAGCAGGAGTCAGTTGGGAGGGAAGGTTGGAAGCTGCACAGGGGATGGGAGGGATGGAGGGATAGAAAGATGCTGCAGAGGGAAGGCACAAGGGGATGGGAGAGAGGGGAGGAAAGATATTGCACATATGGGGGGAAAGGAAAGAGGAAGAATTGGGGTGAAGGAGAGGAAGGGAGAGAATGATCATGTACATGAAAAAATAAGCCCTACCCGAAAATAAGACCTAGTGCCTTTTTGGGCCCCAAATGAATATAAGACAAATTAATAACAATAGCCCTGCAAGGTCATTTAGTCCTTCCCCCTCCTTCCATTTTCATTATGGGGCAGGAACTTAGGCAGCAGAATGGAGTAGGCAACTAGAGGGCTTGCTGCTGGGGCCGGGGCTGAAGATTGGTTTGTTTGTATGGTCCTTCCAACCAAAACAGTGTTCTATTTTTCCTGTAGAGAATGGAGAGGTGTGGGAGGCAAGTGTATGAGCCCAGTATCTACTGGTTATTGGAGGCTTTGGGATGAAGAGGAAGTGGATGTGGAGACAACCTATTTTAGTGGAACTGAGGGGAAGGGGGACTCGGTATTGTGATATGATTTTGTAATGGTAAGAAAGTAAAGGAAGTCCCTTCTATGTAAGTACCAACTTACGAACAACTTATAGGCTGCCACTTCCATGATGGTTTTTTGACAAACTGTTGGGTTTTCATTGCCTTCTCCAATCATTTTCTCCCTCCCCTCCCCTCCTGCTAAAACTGGGTACTCATTTAGTGAGAAAAAAAAATAGCTGAGTTGGCCAGATACTGGCTACCTGACAAATTCCACACTAGCATGGGATTCAAACTCAAGTTGTGAGCGAAAGTGACCTGCCAGTTGCACCATGATGCCTTTGTGGTACCTTTTATAGTAGGGAGGGGAAATTCATTCTAGTGGTGGTGATCTTCTGAGGAGGAAGGCAGTAGATTATTCTTAAAAATCTGAAGAAAGCGAGAACTGCGTCTTCTTCCTTCATCTTGTTTTTTTGCACTAGCCCAGTGTTCTTCAACCTTTTTACACCTATGGACCGGTAGAAATAAAAGAATTATTTTGTGGACCGGCACCGGTCTGCAGACCGGCAGTTGAAGAACACTGGGCTAAGTCATGGGCCAGACCCCATCCCCATAATAGTACTAATTGTAACATTATTTTTTTCCATTCATTTTTCATAGATACATACAATATAATCTTATTAACAACACATAATGGTTAACCACAAAATTAAACTACATAAAGCACACTGACAACAGATGTAAATTCTCAAAATTGACATAATTCAATCACTAAATTCAAAAATAAAATCATTCCTCCCTACCTTTGTTCTCTTCCTCCCTCTATGCTATGCCTTACCTTCTGGCCTGCTCCCGCCAGGCCATTTTATGCCGCCCCCGGTGTTATCTTCAGGCCGGCTTCCTCTTCCTCACTGATTCAGTGCACAAAGCTGTGGGCAGTGGTTCCTTGCATGTCCCACACCTCATCTGGAAGCCTTCCCTCTGACGTTGCGACGTCAGAGATAAGGCTTCCGGTTCAGGTGCAGGACACACGTAGGAGCCGCTGCCCGTGGCTTTGTACACTGAATCAGTGAGGAAGAGGGAGCTGACTCAAAGATTAACGGCACACTGAGCGCACCGTGGACCAGCGGTTGAAGAACACTGTTTTGGGCCTTATGCAGGACCAGCAGGAAATTTCTGTGGACTGGCACCGGTCCACGGACCGGTGTTTGAAGAATACTGCACTAGCCTTCTTTTTTCATATATTTCCTCTCATTCTCTCTCTCCCCATTTAGAGAACCCAGTATTGGTTATTCCCTGAAGGCTGACCATCCATCCATCCATCCAGATTCTTGGTTCTGTTCCACAAGAGCAGGCTGACAACCAGCCTGATTCAAATCCCACTGCTGTTCCTTGTGATTTTGGAAAAGTCACGTAATCCTCCATTGTCTCAGATACAAATTTAGGTTGTAAGCTCTTCTGGGGACAGGGAAATACCTACTGTATTTGAATGTTCCAAAACAATAATAATTTCAGAAGCATGTGATGCCCCATTTTATTAAAATGTACCATTTTCTGAATTTAATACATTTTTTAGAATGGTTATCCCTGCTTCCTTACGTGTAGCGCTGCATTACAGTCCAAGCTGGTTGGTCTTTATTAGCTGTGATGTCATACTTGACATCACACAGAACTAGATGTCCCATGTATGATGTAAAATGTTGATGTCTCCCTCCCAAGCATTGTGACTCCCAGGGCCATCTTGAAGGAGTGAGAGAGTGAGGGGCAACTTCAAAGAATCTCCAGAATGGCTTAAGCATGCAGTTTATTAACTAAGCTGAAGATGAGACTGCTTCTCTTGAGGACTGCAGAGCAAGCTGTGGTTATGAAAAAGTGACAACCACCCATTCTGAAGCAGTATCTGGGGAAAAGTAAGCTACACGGATGTTTATCTCTACAATGGATAATGAAATGTAGGATACATCCTGTTCAGTGTCTCTATGAATTCTTCTTGTAAAACACTGAAAGCATTAAGATGGATAGAGTTCTCTTATGCAGACGATATCCAGATGTTTCTTCCAGTGCAAAGATCAGTGGAAGACACTTCTGATTATTTAGGTACTGTAATGAAAAATATATAGACTTGGATGGGGTTCAATTACTTGAAAATCAATCCAAATAAAACAAAAATCATGTGGGTGGTGCAAAAAGTGTAATGCCAGAAATAGTGCCTGTGATTTGTGGTGCAGCTGTTAGATTGGAGACAAAAATAAGGAGTCTAGGAATAATAATTGACTCATATTTAACTGTGCGTAAGCAGATCTTGAAGGTTACCGAATTTGCATATTTGAATCCGTATTTAATCCATCAAATGCACTCTTACTTATCTGAGGAAAATTTGAAAACAATTCAAGTAATTGTAGCACGGTGGGATTACTGTAATTTGGTGTACTTGGGATTAGAAAAAAAGATTACGTTCAAGGTTACAATTGGTACAAATTACCAGGGTATGGCCAGGGTAATTATAAAATGTAGTAAATGGGATAAAGAGATCCTGATTCTTATGAAATTAAAATGACTTGTGTGTTTGGAAGTAAGATTTAAACAATTGAGGAGCGTTTATAAAGTTATAGAACTTTAAATATGGAGAAGTTTGTTCTCTAACTTCCTTTGAGATAATAATAATAATAATAATTTATTTTGTATACCGCCATACCCAGGGAGTTCAAGGCGGTTCACAACAGATAGATGAATTACATACAGTGCGATTGAAAAAAAAGAAGAACATAACAAGGCAATCGTAGGGTCAAACTCGTTTACATTAACAATTTAGATGAGGGAAGGGCTAAATACGGAGTACATACAGTGTGTGCTGTAATAGAATACAATTGAGTTTAAGAGAAGGGGGGAACAAAGCATATTAGATGGAAGGGGGGGAGCAACAATCTTAGAAGGGAGGCGGGCGGAAAAGTAAAGGAAGAGGTGAGGAGCGTTGAGGAGGGGGGAAGGGGAGCGTTAAGGGTTTGGTCTGTTGCAAAGAAGGGTTTTGATCTGTTTTCTAATGTGGAGAAAGGGAAACGTTAAGGTGGAAGAGGGGAGCGTTAAGGATTTGGTCCGTTGAAAAGTAGAGTTTTGAGCTTTTTTCTAAAGTGGAGGTATGAAGAGGCGTCAAGTATAATTTGGGCGAGCCATGAATTCAGTTTGGCCGCTTGAAAAGAGAAGGTTTGTTTGAGGAATCTTTTAAGATGACACGATTTCAGTGAGGGAAAAGCGAACATAGTTGTTCTGCGGGAGCTCTTATTATTATAGTTCAGGTTGAAGTGGGGTAGATAGTCTGGTGACATAGCAGATACGGTTTTGTAGCAGATGCAAGAGAACTTAAATAGAACTCTGGATTCGAATGGCAGCCAGTGCAACTTGTGGTAGAAAAGGGATATGTGTTCCCATTTCTTCAGGCCAAAGATAAGGCGGATGGCAGTATTTTGGACCAATCTCAGCTTCCTGGTGATTTTCTTGAAGGCACCTAGATAAATGATGTTACAGTAGTCCAGGACACTAAGAATGGAAGATTGGACCAGCAGATGAGAAGCTTGTGTCCAGTTGAGGTAATCCAGCTAGAAATGATTGCAGATCGTAAGTACAAGTAGAAAGACTAGACTGGTGGGGAACCAATGGAATTGAATGAACGATCCATTTTATTACAATCGGAACAAACCCACAAAATATTTGGAGCAAAAAAATAAAAAATGTGGTCATTTAGTAAATGGAGTAGTTAATATGATGTCTGTTCCTTTCTGGAGTTTAGATAAAAGCATAGGCAGCAGAACACTTTTTGTTTAGGGGGGTGCAAAAGCTCCACCCTAGACCTCTTTCTCCAGCTCCTGGCTCCACCACCTACTCCCCAGCTGCTGTCATTTTAAATATTTGGGCAGCTGTCAGCATCAACGTGTGAGCTTGCTGCTGTCGGCCTTCCCCAGAAGTCTTCATTCTGTAGCAGATGAATGCTGCAGAATGACAACTTGTGGAGCACGCTGATGGCAGCAAGCTCACTCGCTGCTGCCCGAAGATTTAAAATGAGAGCAGTTGGGGAGGAGGTGGGTGGGGGAGGCTGGAGAGCCATCTCTTCTAACCTCCTACTGCCAGTCTTTGGGGGGACCCTGTTCCGATGCCCATGGGTAGAAGGATAGTATTAGTTAGGGGATTGGTGCTGTAAAGTATGCCAACATTTTAATATATACTGTACTAGAATATATGATGTACTGTATTTTTTGCTCCATAAGAAGCACTTTTTCCCCCAAAAAAAGTGGATGGAAATAAAAGTGCATCTTATGGAGTGAATATAACCCCCCCCCCACCAGTACCTTTAAATTCTGGTAGTTCATCAGTGTATCGGCAGGAGCGAGCTTTCTACGCTCCTGCCTCTCCTTTGCTGGACGGCTGCCTCCTCATTATGTTGGGGCCAGCGCACAAGGCAAGAGTGAGCTTTTCATGTTCCAGCCTGGCCCTGCGCCGTTTCCTGAATGGCTGCTGTCAGTTCTTGCTAGTCCTGTGAGAACTGACAGCAGCCATTCAGGGAGCAGCGCGGACCCAGGCTGGAGTGTGAAAAGCTCGCTCCTGCCTTGTGCGTCGCTGACTCCAACATAATGAGGAGGCAGCTGTCCAGCGAGGGAGGAGCAGGAACATGGAAAGCTCGCCCTGCCTATACATCACTGGACCACCAGAATTTAAAGGTGCCGGGGGGGGGGAGTACCTAGGAGCTTGGACTGACTACCACTTAGACCTGCCCTGTACCCTGTCCTGGCCTACCACTAGACTACTGGAGGGGGTACAGAGTGCAGAGCCTGGCAGGGAGAGGGGCTATCTGCATAGCTTGGTAGGGCAGGCAGGGAAGGGGGCTGGATTCAGAGCCTGGCAGGGAGTGAGGGGGGCTGGGTGCAGAGCCTGGTATATATTAGTATACAATTTGATTCAGGATGTTTCTTTTCTTGTTTTCCTCCTCTAAAATCTAGAGTGCGTCTTATGGTCAGGTGCGTCTTATAGTGCGAAAAATACGATATATGGTTTAGATTGTAGGAATTAAGAGTTGAAGTCTTAGAAATTATTTTAATGTTCTACATTTCTTTTTAATCTCTCTTGATCACAGTTTTATTTTTTGCTTGGTTTCTGGTATTTAACTTTGTTGAGTGTTAGTTACTGTGTTTTATGTCAACAGTTTTCTTTTTTATATTAATTTATGTAAACCACTCTGCTATAGTACTTCAAAGGTGTGAAAACAAAGGCCTCAAATAGAAATAAATAACATTTAGGCACCAAAACACAATGCGCTTCGTGTGAATTCTATAAGTGAAAGAATGTGTAATCTTGGTCATTGAGGGCCACAGCCTAGTTGGGTTTCCAGGATTTCCCCACTGAATATACATGATATTTATTTGCATGCACTACCTGCATTGTATGCAAATAGATTTCATGCATATTTATTGAGGAAATTCTGGAAACCTGACTGGGTTGTGGTTGAGGACCCAGGACCCTTGCATTATAGCATACTAGTCTAAGTCGGCATTTAGATGCACCCACAGGGTCAATCTTATAGGTCACAAGCAGTCCGCCATCCCCTCTTACTATGCCACTGCTCATATGTATTCATTATGGTAATCCTGAAAACCTGACTGGCTAGAGATGCATTGCTGTACTATAATACACATTTTCTACACTTAATAATATAAAGAGAACTGCAGTATTGGTGATTGGTTAGAAGTTAAAAGATAAGAATCAACTCATGTAGACATCAGATATCACACTGGCCAGCAGACCAGGGCAAGACCTTAGGAGGGGCCAGACTGCTGCATCGATGACCCTATGATCACGATATTAATTGGGGTAACTAGAACCAAAAATTTACTCTATAAAATTTAAATGATCAGGGACTTTAAAACAGATGTAGGAGGACTTAAAGAGTTGTGGGCTTTTATTTACTTTTGATTTGTCTTATTCCTTGTGGTTGTTTGAGGTGGAATACGCTTTAGGGGAGGCAACCTTATGGTACTTGACTAGATAACATTCTTTAGCTGGTCAGTATTCTCTCCTCTCTACTAATATGTCAGTCCCTCTTCATCCCAGTCTTTCTTTCTTTTTTTTTTTTTTTTAGTATTAATTACGTTACAAGGGAAATCACTTGCACAAGAAACACAGAAGGAGAGTTCTACCCAAAGAAAAGGAACAATTTAAGAAAAAGGAAATATTTTGAAGATCTCTATCTCATAAGGAGGGGGAGGAAAAAAAAGATAGAGGAGTTCAAAGAAGAGGCAATTGTGGATTAAGAACTGGTTATCAGCCATTTTTCTCAGTGGAGAATGGTAAATAGTAGAGTGCTGAAAAGATCTGTACTCGGACCGGTGCTATTTAACTTATTTATAAATGATCTAGAAGTTGGAACTACGAGTGAGGTGATTAAATTTGAGTGGAATAGAACCGGTACAAGTGGATCGATTTTTCACTCCATCAAAAATTACAAAGACTAGGGGACATTTGATGAAGTTACAGGGAAATACTTTTAAAACCAATAGGAGGAAATATTTTTTCACTTAGAGAATAGTTAAGCTCTGGAACACATTGCTAGAAGTTGTGGTAAGAGTGGATAGAGCACTGCCATCATCAAGTCCAAATGAGGTCACTTTGGGTCCCACTGGACTTGCTGCTACTTCCCTTACTTGGGCTGGGCATGGTGGAGGCCTAGCCATTTGGGTGTGGGGGGGGGGGAAGAAATCATGCCCCAAAGAAGCGGACACGCCTCTGTTTACCTCCCATGCAGGGCCCTCACCCCGCTGAGATTTTACGGTCTGGGATTTGAAAGCCTGAACTACAGTTGGCTGTAACAGAGAAAAGACGACAGTTGGTGGCGGTATGGCCTTAATTGTCCCTTTCCGTTTTATGTGCGACCTTGTAGCAGGGAAAAACTGCAAGGCTTCTTGATCACTGTTGGCGTCCAACCGCCATCTTGACCCCTCCCCCCCATACCAGTCTTTCTATATGTAAACTAATACAACTTATGATTTACTTTTTTGCTAAGACATCATTCATTTCATTGACTTAGCTTGCTCAGTCTGTGAAACATGGCTAGGATGTAAAGGGTCAAGCTGGATTTTTATGTTTGTATTGGGGTTTTAAAAAAATTGTTGAATTGTGTCATTGTATGCTTTTGTACTCTGCCAAGGGTGAGCATTTCCCCCAGACTGGCAGATTATTTTATTATTTCTGAAAAGTTTATAATGAAGATAATGCATTTCTGGAAGGCTGGCCAGAAGAGTGTTAAGTTGGTTTAGTAGAAACATGTCGCTTGCAACTCCTTTGACTTATGTCCATGTGAAAAAGGGACGGGAAAGCCAGAAATCTGTGGGAAGTGAAGTGGGCAGATGTTTATTCCAGGTTTGATATCCCACTTAATCCAAAATGTCAAAGCGGCTTAAATTAAAGGAACACCATTTAAAACAGGAGAGATATGCTCATACCAGATTCCGTCCATACAAATAATTAAATACTGGTACTATAATAAAAAAAAACAAAAAACTTTGAAATCCACTGTGCTCACTGGTTACAGTATATCAACTCTTCAAAGGAAGTAGAAAAGACTATTCTGAAGCAATATTAAATGAGATGGGCCACATTGTCAGGCTCTGCGTTTCTCTTGCTGAGGACTTTGAAAATGCATCCCTCTGTAGGAAGGGCAGAATGCCTGCCTCATGATGGAACAGTAGGGACCAAAGCTTCACCTGTTCCTGTGGGAGTTAAGAGGTAGGGCAATGGGTTTAGCTGTTGTCTGGGGAGTCTGTGATGGGTCTAATTGTTGTCCCTTTTTTTTTTTTTTTCTTTCTAACAGATGGATACAGATATGATTGCTGACTGGGAGACTTTTTTTTTTTTTTTTTTTTTTTTTGCAGACCCAAAAAGTCAGCAAATTAGGATGTTCTCAGAGGGTGTAGATTTGTACAGTGGCACCATCCATCCTCAAACCCTGAAATGAAAAGTTACTTCTGAATTTCTGTGGGTGGTTTTCCTAGTGAGTTTGTCACAGACTCCTTGCAGCAGTCTCCTAATAATAGGCTGGGAGGGGGTGGGGGTGGGGGAGAGAATGACTTGGGGATGCAAACCCCAAAACCGTGGAGAGGCAGCCTTCTCTAAAAGTAAACATTACTTCCTCTGTAGTTTGGTGCAATCCACTCCTCTGGGAAGCTTTCAGCCATCTCTCTTGAGTCTATGACGCTGATATATTTCCCTGTACCCTTTGTGTTCTGTAAACCACAAGAAAAAAAATGGACTCGGAGGACTATCTGTGCTGTTGTTCCCTGCGTTTCTGAGTTAATTAGAGTATTCACTAGTAGTTGGAGGAGGGAAACATGAGACCCACTGCAGATACATTTGGGGACGTTTGAAACAAAGAGTCCTCAGTTGTTTCTATACTGAAGGACTTGTGCTTTTGTTGTTGTGGAGTGGCTTCGTCTATATCCATCTGACTGGAGGGAGTGGGGGCTTACTCTGGCTAAAGTGGACCCATCAGGTTCAGATTTCACATGAAGGCCAGCCGCAGTGCTGGAATGTACCGAATCGAGAATCATGGAACCAGACTGGTGATGTATGAAAATTGCTACAGAATCCCGACCAGGGCCTGGACCTGATTACCTTGTTCAGTTACTGTTAGTCAGACATTCAAATGGAAAAACCCAGATTTACCTGGCAAACATTCAATTATATAGAAATTATATAGAGCCTATAGAAAGAAAAAAACACAAAAAGCTTTGAGGATACATGAGAGAACCCGGAAACTGCTGGTTTCAGGAACTTACTTTGAAATGCCACCTGCATCTCTTGAGACTGTTTTTTTTAACTGGTCTGTGGAAATCTGCCATGTCTCGGCTTTCAGACATGTATTGTTTAAGGATTCAATGTTTGTTGCTGGTTTTTCCTTTCTCTTTGGTGTAGTTTATTCTCTTGGGCAATATCTCAGTTCCTCGCCTTGCTGTTTAGCACCTGGCCTAGGCCTTGGTGGGTATGTAAGTGAGCTGTCCAGACATGGAAATGGGAGATGAGAGCATAGAAACAGAGAAAATACCATTTTGCCTATCCATATCAATTACTAAGCTCTACAATCTCTTCCTCTCCCTCAGAGATCCTCTGTGCTTGTCCCATGCTGTCTTATAGAAACATAGGCCACATGGTCTTTATCTGCCTTAATTTTTCTATCTAGTCTGCCTAACCATGCCATCTACCATCCTCTCCTCTCCCTTAAAGAGCCAACATACTTGTCCCAAGCTTTCTTGAATTCTGATACACTTTTTATCTCCACCACCTCCACCGGGAGGCCATTCTAGCATTCACCATCCTTTCTGTGAAACAGTGTGTTCTGAGGTTACTTCTGAATCTGTCACCTTCATCCTATGCCCCCAACATTCCAGAGTTTCCTTTCAATTGAAAGAGACTCCATCTTGCGCATTTATGCCATATAGCTATTTAAACATCCTCCATCATATCTCCCCTCTTCCGTCTTTTCTCCAAAGTATACATCTCTCCCACCTCCATTGGGAGGCCATTCCACGCATCCATCACTCTTTCTGTAAACAAATGTTTTCTTAGATGACTCCTGAGTCTGTCCCCTTTCACCTTCATCTCACCTTCATCTCTCACCCTCATTTCAGTTGAAAGAAGCCAGTACTCTTTAGTCATCTGTGCGCTTGTGGCATTTTGGGGGTTGTTCGGAGTGAGACTGCAGCTGATCACCATGTGCCTTAGTGATGCCACTGTTGCTCTGTCATCTCACCACTTGGATTCAGAACCCATCTGCCTCGTTAGCGGTCCCTTTAGGCCTCATTCCAGAGTGTATAATAAGCTGAGCCCAGGTTATATGTTACTAGAGACACTTCCTAGCACAATCGGCCTTGAGCCTCCTTAGAAGTTTCATTTATATGTCTAGGACAAATGAGTGGCACTTTCATTTGGCCAACAGTGGGACATGGAATGCAGTGATGGTTAAAGCCTTCCAGGCATTCCTCTCAGTTGTGACAGCATGAGGAGAACCTCTCTTGTCCTGGCAGCAGAAAGCTCTGCCTTTTCCTGGCATAGGGATTGTCTACATGCGCTGACCTGAATAGAGAGAAATTGTGAACAGCTTAATTGGAGCCTTTAATCCCTTTGGTATATTCTCTTGCCGGCCCTGCTATTGATTATGATGGGCAAGAAGGACAGACTTGGACACACACAGTCATTTAGTGAGCTTAGGCCGTCCACCAAGCCTTTTGTGGTAATCCAGTGTAGAGCCATCTTATGCTGCTAAGAGGACTTGTTTACCACAGCACCAGAGCTGCCTTGTTCTGCTGGGCTCCCAGTTGGTATGTATCCACTGCTGGGAGTTCACCTTCGCTCTCGTCACCTCTCGCCTAGATTACTGCAATGTGCTTCTCGCAGGTCTTCCACTAAGCCATTTCTCTCCCCTTCAGTCTGTTCAGAATTCTGCTGCACACCTTGTATTCCACCAAAGTCGTTATGCTCACATTACTCCCCCCCCCCCCAAGTTGCTTTATTGTTTCTCTGTCTACTTCCACATACAGTTCAAACTTCTCTTACTGTCCTACAAGTGTGTTGACTCTGTGGCTCCTAAATAGCTCCCTTCTTCTATCTCTCCCTATATTCCGCCTTGAGAACTCCGTTTGTCAGGTAAGTCTCCCTTGTCTGAACCCTTCTCCTCTACAGCCAGCTCCTGGCTTTGTCCCTTCTGCCTTGCTGCACCATATGCCTGGAATAACCTGCCTGACTCTGGCGGTATTCAAGTCCAAGCTGAAGGCCCACTTTTTGGAAACTGCATTTAAGATATAACCCTACCAATTTGTAAAGCACCCCATTTGTTTGTCATTCCCTCTGCAGCCCCCTACCCTCTCTGTGGCATATATTGATTCACCATTTTTGTCCAGTATGTCTTTCAAAATTAGATTATAAGCTCTTTTGAGCAGGGACCGTCTCTTGTATGTTTAATGGAAAGCGCTGTGTGCGTCTGGTAGCGCTATAGAAATACTAATAAATAAAGGTAGCTTTTATAGTGCTGCTGGTATTTTTGTAACTCTCAAGTGCAGCCACCTGCTTGTCACAGAGTCCTAGATCTAGACCAAATGTTTGACTTTCTGTATCCAAAATGGGACCACCATGGGTGAAACAGACTAGAGAATGACACCGGGACCAAAAGGACATGGCAATGCTTGAGGGAGTCCAGAGAAGAGCAACTAAACTGATTAAGGGTATGGAAAACCTTACATACACTGACAGACTGAAGAGGCTGGGGCTGTTCTCCCTGGAGAAGCGGAGACTCAGAGGAGATATGATAGAGACCTTCAAGATCCTGAGGGGCATCGAAAAGGTTGACAAGGACAGATTTTTCAATTTGAAAGAAACCACAAGAACAAGGGGTCACTCGATGAAATTGAAGGGGGACAGGTTTAGAACAAACACAAGGAAATTCTTTTTCACACAGAGGGTGGTGGACACATGGAACACCCTTCCGGAGGCCGTGATAAGAAATAGCACAGTACATGGTTTCAAGGAAGACCTGGATAGGTTCCTGGAGGACAATGGGATTGAGGGGTACAGATAAGAGCAGTGGAAGGTTTAGAGATAAGTGTAGAGGTAGGCATAAAATTAGTCAGGGACCGCTGACCAGGCAATATGCCTGATGGGCCGCCGCGTGAGCGGACCGCTGGGCTGAATGGACCTCTGGTCTGCCCCGGCGGAGGCGACTACTTATGTACTTATGTACTTATTTTCCCCCATCCCCTCAGGAACTCAATGTCCCCCATCCCGTCCCCGTGAGTTTTGTCGCTATCCCTACCCCTGCCCCATTCCTATAATCTCTGCCTTAACCACTCAAGCCTCAAACGCTTATGATTTTAAAGCGTTTGAAGCTTGTTCAGATGAGGACGGAGCTTGAAGGAACGGGACAGGGACAGGAAAAGAACTCGACAGGACGGGAAAATGAGTTCCTGCACGAAGAGGAAAATGTCCCCTTGTCATTCTCTAAAACAGACCCTAAAGAAATAAAGTAAAATAAATAAATAAATATGAAGACCCTTCTTAGAACTATGGTTCTGTGACAAAAATACTGTACTTCCTCACTTCAGTGATACAGAGCATATGGTTAAAAAAATACAAACCACTCCCCCTTTGCCTGGAATTCAACATGTGTGATGAGTGCAGGGCCACTCCCTAGAGGGGGGTGTCTTCTTAATGTAACAACATTTTGAAGTTATTTGTGTACAGTCCTGTTCCACTCTTCTCAAGTGGCCACCCGTGAGTTGCTTGGCCAATTAGCCTATGTCTGTAGCTGATCTTACATTCAAGCTTCTTGAGAGGAAAAGACCTGGCATGGTTGCTCTTATTCTTTCGGAGCCGACTATGCTGTGGCCTAGAGGAAGACAGAACAACTTGTGCAAGGTCACAGAGTGTGGAGGCAGTTGGAGTCTTGGAAAAGTCCTGAGTCTTGGATCTGGTCTTGAATCGCCAGACTGTGCTTCCTCTGTTAATAAATAAGCTTCTTGTTCTGGGAGTGACCACTGATGTATAACACTAATTCGTAGAACTTGTTTTCGTATTGAGAATATTCAAAATCCAAGCACATCGGGTCATTCAGTACAGAATGCAGAAATCCAATCTGCAGGTACCCTTATAACGATGCCACATGGCCAGACACCTCTGTCGCTAATGGTATAGTTAGTGCTTTCCAGTATATTATTTTTTCTCTTTATTTTCTTAAGCCATAAATAATGTTTTAATGTGTTGATGACCGTTGTCTAGAAGTTCATTTAAATATGGTGGAACTGTGTGGAAGCAAGTTGTATATTTTCCACCCATCTGTGTATTTAAATTTTTTTTTTTCCAGATAACATTAGATCATTTAACTTACTGAATGGTCAGGTGATATCCATAAATAAGGGTGTGGATTAGGGAGGGGGGTGGATGTGGCAATATTTCACCATTAAGTGGATATGATATGTATTTAATTTAGGCCTGTATTTAAATGGATAATGCCAGTGCAGTTACGGTAACATGTAAATTTAGTGGTATTGCATAAAATGGATAGTTCGCCTGAACATATGCATCGACTACCCTTACTAAATATCAAACTCAGTGTTTACATCCCCTGTTATCCGTATAGTACATATTATATCCCATGTACGTTGACACAAGTTTAAAAATATATATATATATGTGCGTACTTTAAAAAAATGTAAATGTGCACTTTCTTCTCATCCTCTGCAAATATATCTCCCTGATTATGTAACTCCTAAATTATCTTTAACGTGGCAGTGGACCCTGTTTTCCCCTTGCCTTCCGCCCTTGCACTGGTCTTTTTTTTTTTTTTAAACTTCTGGGGAGGCTTTTGAGTCTGGCAGCTACCTTTCAACATAACTTGAAAATCTTCCCCATGAGATGCTTTCGAAAGTATTCCAGTGGTGTACTTTTTTGCTGGGGTTTTTTTTTTTTTTGTTAACTTAAACTGAAGCTGGGAATAGAGGGCACCCTGAAAGGTCGCTCTCTAATTAAAATATTATGAAAAGCAGCCTTTGTGAAGGAGAGCGGGCTTGTGAGTGAGTGGGTGGGAGGGCTGAGGCCCTTTGCTTTCCCCGACAGGGCTGGTGGTCACCATGGGGATGAATGGATGGGGTCAGGACTGCGGCCCCCCCCCCCTCTCCTTTCCCAGTGCCTTGGTACCAAGTGACTATGGCTGCAGGTAGCAGCTGTGCCGGATTTGGCAGGGGGGAGGATTTGGCAAAACAGCATCTCATTGGCAGCACTCCCCGGAGGCTTAGAGAACGGCTTTAACTGTTGCAATACAGAAAGCACGGAGGTTATCCTCTCTATCTGCTCTTCTTTCCCTTGCTACTTCTATTCTTCTGTTCTCCCCTGGCGCCCCTCTTCTCAATGTTTTTCTTCTCTGTTCACCTTTAATTGTTCAAGGCAGGTCATATTTAGGTAGAGTAGGTATTTTCTGGTCCCTGACGGGCTCACAGTCTAAGTTTGTACCTGAGTCAATGGAGAGTTAAATGTCTTAGCCAAGATCACAGGAGCCGCATTGGGATTTGAACCCTGGCTTCCCCGATTCTCAGTCTGTTGCTCTAACCATTAATTAAGCTACCCTTTCACTCTGTCACTGTTCTGTACTGTCTTCCACTCTCAACTGGACCTAGGTTGATCCATTTGAGAGAGACTGAGATGAGCGCTTCCGTGTGGCCTTTCAAAACAACTACCTATAGTCGGATGGGATTGATTTGCTATAGGAGATAAATTACTAGACTTCCTGGGGGAGCTTTTGTTTGAATTACTTGCTGTTGGCAGTTTGATCTGGGGTGCGGGGGGGATCACCTTGCTTGCACCTCCCCTTATCCAACAGTAACTCTCTTCCCTTCTCCCCTGTCAAGCAGTATCCCCTTCCCCTCCCTTGTCCAGGAGTATTTATTTATTTAGATTTATATCCCGTTTTCCCAGAAGCTCAGAACGGTCTACAAGTAAACATACACAGTAGAAGTAATTAGGCAAATAAGATGTACAATAGGTTTAGATGCTTAGACATACAAGATTGTGCAGTATTTATCAGGGTACAAACAATTTTTCAGAGTACAGACTAAGAGAGGACTATACTGAAATTTAGGAGAAGTTAAATAGGGGAGAGAAGAGAGAGGTGGGGTTTAAGGGGGGGTGTAGACTGAGGGAGACCTTTAGTTGAAGAGGAGGGTCTTTACCATTTTACGGAATGTCAATAAAGAGTTCTGTTGCCTGAGTTGGGGGGGGGGGGGAGTTTATTCCAGAGATGTGGGATGAAGTGGCTGTAGGATCGTTTGCGGGCAGTTTCTGAGAGGAGGGACCTTCCAGGGGGAATGCATAGGCGTATTTCCGATTTTGAGCGGAGGGTGCGAGTGGGGGTGTAGATGGGAAGCTTAGATTTTATGTAGGAGGGGGTGGTGGCATAAATTCTCTTGTGGGCTACTGCTAGGGCCTTGAAAGCACAGCGCTGGCTAATTGGGAGCCAGTGTTCAGCGCGGAGTGCTGGGGAGACGGGATCATGGTAGTTGAGGTTGTGTAGGAGGCGGATAGCTGCATTTTGGACACGTTGGAGGCGTTTGAGATTATTTTTGGTTAGTCCATTAAATAGGGAGTTACAGTAATCCATTCTGGAGAGGACATATGCGTAGAGGAGTTGGGCGAGGTCAGGTGTGGAGATGTAGGGTTTGATCCTTTTCAGTTGGCGGAGGTAGTAGAAGGAGGTGGAGATTACTTGGGATATGTGGGCAGATAGGGATAGAGTACCCCTTTTAAATTGAATCAGATTGGGCAGACTGGATGGACCATTCAGGTCTTTATCTGCCGTCATCTACTATGTTACTATGTTACTCTATCTTTTCCTGCGCTTGTGGGAGTTGGGCGGGTGTTAATGCTCACATTCCTAACCAAATCATTTGCATCAAGCCCCGTTGTCGCCCTCTGCCTTGCTTTCAGCTACCTCAGGAGTTCTGAGCCCAGTTCTCGGGAGTTACAGGTGGTGGGAAGGGCTGGAAGTGAGAGCAAAAACATATGAATAAATAGAATACTAGCCTAACTGGGTATTTATGCACCTGAAAGAGTGAGCACTGTTATGTACCATATTCTGTAAGTTGTGTAGATATGTGGAAGCTCACCCATGTGTACACCTCCCCCATTGTTAATATGCAGTATGTAAGCTAAACAGGTATTTGTAGGATATTGCTTAGGTGGGATTTTGGCATTCATGCACATGTAGTGGAGGAGTGGCTTAGTGGTTACAACTCTGAGGTTGTGAGTTTGATTCCCACTGCAGCGCCTTGTGACTCTTGGCAAGTCACTTAACACTTCATTGTCTAAAATATGCAAACCGCTTTGATTGTAACCACACAGAAAAAGTGGTATATCAAGCCCCTACCCCTTTACCCTTTATATATGTATGCATTAAGTCCATTAAAAAAGGAAACCATTTAGGCATTTAAGGGATTCGTAGAAGTTAGTGTTTGTTGAAGAATCATCCCCCTGTTGTGTCTGTGATCTACTAGTTGTATTGATGCTCACCTTTGAGGGTAAATCACGCAGTTCTGTTTTGCTCATAGTTTATCTAGGAATTTCAGTTTGGGTCTGATGGAGGAACAGGCCCTCTTCTGTTAGACTGGAGACCTTGAAAAATAAGATAGTACTGCTAGGGGACTCCAAATGACCCCTAAAAAAATGGCTGGCCATCAATTTGCCACCTCTCTTTCACTGACAACAGATCAGGTCCAAGGAAACCCACATCTCTGATTGATCCAGAGGTGCTGTTCAGTCCTTTCTGCTCGATCTTTCTCACCCTCGGTTCTGGCAGCTGGAGCAGCGTTTAATTGCATGCCATTTCCTGCTGCCATAGGGCAACGTTTGTAGCATGAGTGGCAAAATGGCTTATCTCTTGACAGAGGGTTAATGGGAGAAAGATAGAGGGGATAAGAAGGGACTGAGTAAGAAGTGAGAGACACGGGGAGGTGAATGCAAGGGCTGAGGAGGGGGAGCGAGTGAGAGGTGAAAGGTGGGAGAAGGAAAAGGAAGGGTAACATTTAGGTGTAAGTGGATAGAGAGGCAGAGAAATGGAGAAAGATGAAAAGCAATGTCGGAGAGAGAGAGAGAGAGAAAGATGGAGAGAAGGGAAGGAGAGAGAGAGAAGAAATGGAAAGGAAACCCTATGAAAGAGCTTAGTAGAAAATTTGACTTAAGGAAAGTGGAAAAAAGAAACCAGGACTAATCCAAAATCATGCACCTAGACAATTACTTGGGTTTGAAAAATATAACAGGAAGTACATTTTCTTTCTTTGTTTTATTTACAGAGGATTGTTTTGGGTGGCGGGGGTGGAGGTGGGGGAGAAGGATTTCCACTTTAGGGTTTCTCTGAATATTTTTCTATTTTAAATTAGTAGTTCCTTTATATCGTATAAGGATAATATCTGTATGTCTTCTGCGTGTGTGGTTCCTGTGAAGAGATTTGTAGCAATAAGTTTATTCCATTTCAAATGGTCCAGACGAGTCCCTACTCGACCATCTCAGAAATTGCAGACATTTTTTCAGGGGATATGTTGGGACCTTAATGAAGATATCCAAAGTTTTGGAGCCTGACCTGAACCAGGTCCAGAGTTGGGGGTCTCTTTATTTGGGCCACGTCTTTGTATCTGCAGAAGATGTCAAGGGTGGACCTCCTTGAAATTGGACCAGTTGATGTGGAATTACCCAATTTATGGTTTCTTCGCTTTTACTATTAGGAGATGTATTGATTTGATTTTTGATCTAGGACCTGGTGTAATATTTGTTGTGCTGGCTTTTTCATAATGGTGCAGTTTGAGTTCTGAGAGTTAATGCTGTTACGGCATGGTAGATTTTTTTTTTTTTTTTTAAATACAGACTTTTATGTCATTTATAAAGAAAGCAAGTCTATAACAGGGAGCCTGTTTTTCTTTATAACAGGAGTTTTCAATCCAGTCCTCAGGAAATTGTATGCAAATCTATCGGATACATATTCATCGTGGGTATTCTGAAAACATGACTGGGTTGAGAACCACTGTGATATACAGCAGAATACTAGCCTAACTGGGAATGCAGGAGTGTTGCAGATACCAGGCTAACTTACCCTCCCTTTTACGAAGCCACGTTAGACTTTTTTAGCACCAGCTGCAACGGTATTAGCGCCGACACTTGTAGGAATTCTATGAACGTTGGGAGCTAATACCACCGCGGCCAGCGATAAAATAACCTAACGCAACTTCGTAAACGGGTTAGAGTATTATACTGTATGTTATGTGTGTAACTTTGAGCTCCACCCATGTGTACGTCCCTCTTGCAATTAAAATGCTATGTAAATCAGATGGTCGTTTGCAGATTAGCACTTTGAAATTTTGGCAGTTACGCAAGTATGTGCACATTTATGCATGTAAATGGTGTTATTCTAAATATATCTGCACGTAATGATCCATAAATGTCAGTGTGTTTGTTATACAATTTCTCCCAAGCATCTTGCAGTGGCAAGGCGTGTGTGTATGTGGGGGGGGGGGGGGGGGGGGGTGTTTGCAGAGAGTATGTTAAGTCCTGCATTCCCCATCCTCAATAGACTTCAGATTTCACTGAGATGTAGAAGAATTGCTTGAATCATGCTGTCAAATAACTTTGATGGTTGAAATAGGCCAGGGGATATTTTTTTTTTTTTTAAATGCACAGAAGATCTTGGAGAATTTTTCTTGTAATTTCTTGTGTAGCTAATTTAAAGGTGGATCGGAGGTTATGCTGTGGATGTGATGTGTGTAAAAGTCACTTTGGTTTGCTTCCTTTCATTTGCAACGCTGCCTCCCTAAAATAAGGTCTAGAGATACCACTGGATCTAGTCTCTCAGCCTTGCCCTTGCTAAGAAACATGACGTATGATAATCTGTTGGTGTAACGCAAGATAATTGTCATGGCTGCACTGTCCCTGCCCCAGAGAGGTTACCAGCTGTGTTAATTCAGGAAAAGTTCAAGTGCCTTGCTCAGGGTCACATAATGGGTGGTTATTCTTGGCTGCTGCTTCATCTGCAGTGATGCTGCAGAGGTCATGGTGAGCTGCGCAATGAAAGAAGAATTGACTTTACCAGCTTATTATTATAGTGCTGGGAATGTTTGCAAATAGACGGGAGTTACACTAAGAAGCAATTTAATAATGAAAATATTTGTGTGGGATTCCCATGTTGGTCGTTTTGATAACCACAGACTTGAAGAGAGAATTGTGGCATGACATTCAAACACTACCAGGGATGTATAGCATTCAGATATAACAATGTACAGGCAGTTCCCACTTACAGGCGTCCGACTCATACGTAAGAACACAGTTGCGGCTTCATTTGATTTCACTGAGCAGTGTTTTCCAGTGGCATAGACTCCTACACTTCTGTAGCAGATTCAGGAATGATGCATGGCCACATTAAGAACAGTGTGCAGTCGTGCATGATGTACCTTAGAGGGAACACTGGACAGTTGGCCCTTTTGTCAGTTGGAAGCAGAGGTAAACCGAAAGAATCATAAAATCTACAAGTTCTGAGTTACATTCAAATCTGACTTAAGAACAGCTTTAAAAATGTAACTTGTTCTAAGAACCCAGGGACTGCCTGTATAGGAATATTCAAGCCGTTGTGACATCACTGATGAGGTTGGCTCTTAGGCATTGATGGAATGAGGCATTATGACATCACACTATCAGCTCTAGAATGTTGCTGCTTCTTGGGATCTTGCCAGGCACTTGTGACCTGGGTTGGCCATTCTTGGAAACAGAATACTTTTGGATATGGAATTTTGTGAAAGCTTGTTTTACTTAAAAAAAATGTTTTGGTGTTTCATGAGAATTTAATCAAACATGTGAAGCCTATGAAGATTTAGGTGAATGACAGGCAGAGTGGCTCGTGTGAAACCTGTCACCTCTGAGGCTTCTGAAGTTCAAACTTTGTATGGCGACTGTAGCTGTGCTATTTATATAAGTGTGTTTTGAGGGCTGAGTATATGTAAAGGTTTGGAAGTAATTGTTCCCACCACTAAGGCTTTTTGACTAGATCAATTGAATATACTGAATATCAGCAGATATAAGAACATAAGAATAGCTTTACTGGGTTAGACCAATGGTCCATCAAGCCCATAAGCCCCTTCTCATGGTGGCCAATCCAAGTCACTAGTATCTGGCCAAAACCCAGAGAATAGCAACATTCCATGCGAGCAGAGGCTTCCCCCATGTCTTAATAACAGACTATGGACTTTTCCTCCAGGAATTTGTCCAAACCTTTCTTAAAACCAGCTGTGCTATCTGCTTTTATCACAGTCTCTGGCATATTTCCTCCTATTGGTTTTAAAAGTATTTCCCTGCAGTTAGGTGCTATTTGGTCAGCCAGAAGCCGTTCCTGGCAGGCCCAGTAGTGCTGAATGTTGGCTGGTCTGTGTTTTATCTGTATTGATTTTTGAGAGTGCCTTATCTTCTTTTTTTTTCTTTTTTTCTTTTTTGGTGGACTGTGACAATTTGCAAAGGTGGAAAACCCATTTAGAATTGGTACAGTAATGTGGTTATGTTGTTGCCTTCTGAAAATCTATGAATATGGCTGCTGTTGGCAAATTCCTTTAGAGTAGCTTGGAGGATATTAGAAACTAGAAGAGGACATTCGGTGATGTTGTGGAAGTCGGTACCTGAAAGCAGAGGATGACACGGGGACAAATTTTCCCGTCCCGTCCCTGCGAGTTCTTTTCCTGGCCCTGCCCTGCTGCAAGCTCCATTGTCATTTGCACAAGCCTCAAACGTTTTAAAATCATAGGTGTTCGAGGCGTGTGCGGTGAAGGCAGAGCTTACACGAATGGGACAAAACTCGCGGGGCGATTGAGTTCCTGCGGGGACGGGGACAGATTTGTCCCCATGTCATTCCTGAAGGATAAGGGGATTGAAGGGTATAGATAGAGGATTGGATGATTTCTGGAAGGAAAAGGGGATTGAGGGGTACTGATAGAGAATTACTATGCAGGTCCTTGACCTGATGGGCCGCCGCGTGAGCGGACTGCTGGGCAGGATGGACCTCTGGTCTGACCCAGCAGAGGCACTGCTTATGTCCTTATTCTCTACCTGAAAGCATTGCTCAGCGAGTATGAAAATGAATGTAGATTAGTTAACTGAGCAGATTTGAGCTAGAAGTTGTAGAATTAGTTACACAAAGATATGGCTAAACCATGCAGAATTTAATCTACACCTTTCAGTTGGGGAGTGTATATGATTTTTAGGAGGTAGGGGAAGGATGTCTTAGGGCTCCTTTTACGAAGGTGTGCTAGCATTTTTATCGCACGCACCAGATTAGCATGCGCTAGCCGAAAATCTAGCACCTGCTCAAAAGGAGGTGATAACGGCTAGCGCGCGGGGCAATTTAGCGCACCATCGTAAAAAGAGCCCTTAGTCTTTTACAGGCTAAAGCCCTGGTTTTGCTAAATTGGAGAGTAGCCCGTAATCCTCTTTCTAGTTCAGATTGTGTCCATGTCCAGAGAACCTGGATCTGATCATTTTTTCCATTGCGAAATGAGATCATCGCAGCCACGAAAGATTCCAACAAGGTGATGCCTCTTGATGCAGACCTCTTTAAGATTGATGAGAGCTAAAAGCCAAATATCATCTCACAATAATAAACTTCTCTTTATTATGACAGGGGTTGCCATACAGCTTATTTTAAGGAATTGGAAAACCTGGGATAGATTGAACTATACCTTTTGGTGGGAGTCTCTCTGTCATGTTTTTCAAATGGAACATATTATGGCTATACAACAGGGACATTACAAAAAGTTTCTGAAGATTTGGGAGCCATTGACAAAGTTTTGCAAAGAGTGATTATTGATTTTGCTCTTTGGTCATACACGTCCAGGGTGGGTTGGAACATATTTTTAATTTTCTTAATTTGAGTGTACTTTCTGAATATAATTATGGAGGGGGGGGGTGATATACCTACATGTCATAGATTACAATTTTAATTTTATTTAAGTGCTTTTATAGTGTAATATGATTGTATTATATGTTGCACTTAATTATGACTTCAAAATGAATAAAGATATTAAAAAAAAAAAAGATTGAAACTCCTGTGAGTCAGATTCTTTTTTTTTTTTCCGTCACTTTGATCTGTTTAATGTCCATATGGTTCAGGAGGACTCTTTAATTTCTGGACATCTGAACTTTTTGTGCTCCTTCCTGAACTATTCTGTCGAATCAGCACCATCAAATTTGCTTTATTGTACTGTGTAAAGCCATAGATTTCTCATGAGCTAGACACGTGTGTGTGCGTGCGTGTGTATAGATTTATTTTTAGGATAGAATGATCAAAAGATAAGCGTGACTGTGCCACCTCAGTTGGATATGACATCCCAGCTTCTCACTCTTTTATTGTGTTCTTGCTAATTTATTACAGTTGTTTGCGTAACAATTGTGTTAAATAGTGAATCAATTTTCTGGTGTGTTTTTTTTTTTTTTTTTCTTTCTTCAGACAGCCTCAAAATTCTGTTGTACTTTTTGGCCCTTTCCCCCCCCTCCCTTATGCGTTCTGTTGCACAAATTGTGCTGCCGGTCCGTCACTTTAATATTACCCTCTCATACTAGAGTGTTCTGCCTGCAGATTGCAGGAGCTGTCGCTGCCTCTCATCAGCACCAGGTTTTTTTTGTTCTTATCGATTTTTTTTTTTTTGTATAATTTTGTTCCAGTGGTGGTGGAGGGAAGGCCCGAGTCTTACACTGCACACACATGATGATTCAGGGGATGATGTCCTTTGAGGGGCTAGTGTAAGCAGGAGTGCCTGGCCTGCCTGACGGGCGAGGTTGGCTCAATGATTATCTAGTTTGTTGTGTGAGGTGGAAGGGAGCAGACACTGGACAGATTGGGCCAGGTGTCCAGCTTGATGTCAAAATCCTCCTCCTTGTCTTCTATAATATATTCTTGAAGATAATGTGATTCTGTCTCTTGGGCAGTGTTACACAAAGACACACGGGCATTGTTACTGCTTGCCCTAGTTGTGTCAAGAGGCACGTGAAAAGAGAAAGAAAGAATGCAGGTGATGGCAGAAGTGCTTTTTAACCAAATCCTCACTGCCCACCTCGCTTTATTTCAGTCATTGTATCAATAGGCCTGGAATCCTGCCAACATGGACCCTAAATTTGTCCCTTAGGTGCTGCACTTGTGCAATGACTGTTTTTTTCCCTTTCCCTTTTCTGTCTTTCTCCAAGTGACTGGGAACATAGACAGCAGGATGGGGTGGGCTGTTGAGGTCACAAACCCACCAAAAGTTTCTCCAAGCAGCATTAGCATCTAGAGAGCTTGAGGGTGGGGCCAAAGGTTAGTTGGCCCCTCCAGTGAATAGGGTGGTGGTCTACCCCTGGTTATGAACATTAGATAGTGTTTCTATTTGGCCTTAAAACCAGGGCTTTGAAGTCTGAGGTGGAGTCGGAGTCTGTAAAAATGTACTCTTATATATACAGATTTTTTTGTCTTGTATCAAAAGTTATATTTCCCAGTGCTTTAGACCCAGAACAAAATAGATATCATTAGGAATCAGAGTCATAGCTGGAACATGAGTCGGACAGCAAAAAAAACCCAAAAATACAGGAGTTGGAGTCGAAGGTTTGATGAACTGACTCCACAGCCCTGCTTAAAACCAGGTCTGTGTTATGTTAAACAGTTTTCTTGTTCAAGTCTAGTCATTATTTTTTAACTGAACCCCTGTGAGCTGCTGTTTCTGTTTTCCTGGGAATGGCTCCCGCAATGTTGCCTCTCCCCCTTGCAATCTGTGCAAAACTCTGCTGCCATCTTCTACCAATCTCGCTTTGCTCTCGCTACGCCCTCTCCTTAAGTCACTTCACTGGCTTCCTATCTGCCATCGCATACAGTTCAAGATCTTATTGCTGACCTACAAGTATGTTCATTCTGCTGCCCCTCGATATCTCTCCTTGCTTCTCTCTCCTTACACACCTCCCAGAGTACTCTGTTCCTCAGATAAGTCACTCTTAGCGTTACCCTTCTCCTCCACTGCCAATTCCAGACTTCGTTCCTTTCATCTGGCTGCCCCCTATGCCGGGAATAAATTACACGAGTGTGTCCGTCAAGCCCCTTCCCTTGTTTAAAAGCAGACTGAAAACCCACCTTTTTTATATAGCTTTCAATCCTTAACCCTCTGCCCTTCAACCTAGCCTGCTGTTCAACCATTCCCCTTAACTGTATCCTTGACATCCTGTTTGTCTGTCTTGCCTGTTTAGATTGTAAGCTCTTTCGAGCAGGGACTGTTTCTTATTCTTTGTGACTCTGTGCAGCTGGTAGTGCTATAGAAATAATTAATAGTAGTAGGATATGGTAGCTTAGAGCATAAGAATTGACGCTACTGGGTCAGCCCAGTTAGTGGTCCATCCTGCCCTGCAGTCCGCTCACGCGGAAGGCCCTTAGGTCAAAGACCAGTGCTCTAAATGAGTCCAGCCTCACCTGCGTACGTTCCAGTTTAGCAGGAACCTGTCCAACTTTGTTTTGAATCCCTGGTGGGTGTTTTCCCCTATAACAGCCTCCGGAAGAGCCTCTGTGATCTAATTGATGTATGTCCTCACAGCCAGTGCGGAGCTGTTGGGAAGGGGTAGGGATTCCTTCTGATGGGTGTCTATAGTGCTCGTATACCTAGATGGGGGTTTAGTTTTACCATTTTGTAAATAATGCTAGTTGGTGGTGGTGGTGGTGGGTGGGTGGGATTGGGGAGCTGCTGTTGGTGTTAGTATTGGGAATTTTATGTATTTTCTAACTGTTTTACTCTGGTTAAGGAGATGAACTGGGCAGATTTGTGCTAATTGATCTTTATTCCTGTGATTATTTAGGGGTCCTTCTATCAAGCTGCGCTAGCGGGGTTAGCGCGTTGGACTTTTCATCACGCACTAATCCCCGCGGCTGGCTAAAAAACTAACACCTGCTCAATGCAGGCGTTAGCGGCTAGCGCGGCAGGTGGTTTAATGCACGGTATTACGCGCATTAAATCCCTACCACAGCTTGATAAAAGGATCCCTTAGTATTTTGCTATGAAACAGGAAGAATCCGTCACTGGAAAGTTGGCCAGAATTGCACCAGTGAAAAAATAATATATGCATTTAAAAAAAACTTTTTGCCGAGACACAGCTGGGAAGGTTTATTTATTTAAAAATTTAAAAAACCACCTAAAAAGTCTAGGCAGTTCACAATTAACATACAAAATAATTTTTTAAAAAGATGATGTACTGGGGTTGGTTTTTTTCACTAACTAACAAAACTGCTGTAACCCACCCTGCAGATCACATTCATATCCTGTACATAAGTACACCAGTAAATAGCTGTATCCTCTAAATCGGTGTCTCGCAAACTTTGTGAAGCCACGGCACACTAAACGTGGCCGTGGCTTGAGGACATCTGGAAGTGCGCAAACGGCATGATGTCACGTGCATGTGCGAAGGGCCTCCAGAGGCCAGTGGGGGGTACTGGAAGGAAAGAGGCATGGCGCTGGCTGCCTGCCTACGGGATGTGCTTCTCGCTGTGAGGGGCAAATCCTGTAGGCAGTCAGCCAGTGTGGGCGCCTCTCCCCCCGGACGTCTCATAGCACACAGTTTGCGATACACTGCTCTAAAGAGTAAAAAAAAAAAAGTTTCTGATCTTACATTAACTACTGTTTGTAGACAATTCATTTGCATAATCACTTCAACAAAGAATTGTGTCTTCCCGCGTTTTTTTTAAAGACATCTCTGATCTTACACAGGCGTAACTGACCTGACAGTGTGTTCCATAAATAAGGTTTAGTTTTACAAGGCATGGAATTGACTTGATCCTGAGTTCCTAAACAGCATCATGCCCTACATACACTTTACATTTTCAAGGAGTAGCAAGTCCTTTGTAAAGGACTTGCCGCTAACACGTCCAGTTTCACACCTCTGTTTTACTTTTAACATTGTACATGGGGATTTTATATGTAAAATACTTGCTCTCTTTTTCCATCCTCAGTGGAGCTCCCACCCCACGTGTGGATAAGTGTTAAAAGCCCTGTATGTTTTTTGTGTATGGATTCTTAATGTCGCTGGTCAGCTCTACCTCTCTGTAAATCTTTACTGCCAACCACTTTTGTAATTCCACTCTTAACCTCTTTTGCCAAGTTATATTGTAGCTCACTGACTTTGGTCAGTTTGACCTCTTTTGTAAACCGCATAGAACTGAAAGGCTTATGCGATATATAAATAATCATTTCTGTTATGTTAAGTAGGAACAGTGATGTAGTAAGGAGAATGATTCGCCCTGGGTGCCATCGTGGTGAGGGTGCAGGCACTTGTCCTCCTATCTGCCCTCTTCCGTCCCACTGCCGCACATGCATTTCAGCAACCCCCAACCTGCTGTCACGCCAGCTTCTCTTCCTCTGATGTCACTTCCTGGACTCGCACCAAGGAAGTGATGTCAGAGGAAGAGCTGACGCTGGCACGACCTCAGCTTGGAGGTTGCTGCTCGCGCTAGGAACGTTACAGAGGTACGAGGGAAGAGAAGCGGCGTGCACATGACAGGAGGGGGCGGGGGAAGGAGCGTGTGGAGGTGTGGGGAGGGGTGCCTCTCACCCTCACGCCACTGTGCAGGAAGGCTAATTTCAAAGCCCAGAGATAAAAATAGTGTTTTGACTCTTGGAAATTGGCGACTTGAAAATTTACTAGGCTGTGTTTGGGTAAAAATACACATGCTGTTCACAAAGCACATAATTTTATATATAGTAAGTAGAGGAAGGGGGGAGGGATCAGGCAGATGGTGCTTATACCTCTGCATTTTCAAAAGTGTGTGTGCTGGTTTGGTCAGAAAAGTGGTTGCTGATGAAGGAGATGCTGATGTCTGGGCAGTTTTGAGAACTGAATAGGCTCCTGGTATAGAGTATTCTTGGACTTTAAAGCCATACAAGCTGTATGAAACTGAAAATTGCCCCATCATATTTTTTACGGAGAGGAGGACAGGTGAGGGTGGACGTTCAGTGCACATCCTTTGCAACTGTGCTTATGATTCTGGTGCCATGCTCTGTAGATTGCATGAAATTGCAAACCGCTTTCCTGTGTGAAACTGGCAGTGTTCGACCAGTTTGAAGTTATTTGGCTGTTACAGCGGTAGCAAGCAATAAGTCACTGCCGTGGTCTATAATCTTATATTTATTTTCTAGATCGCTGGTAATAAAGCAAGAGCTGCCCATTTCATCTGCTAATGGCTCACTGGCACCTATTAAGGTGGACCTGCGTCATGCCGGGTTAGTGGCCTCTGTGCTTAATCCTGCATTGATTGCATGGTATTCTCATATGTTTGTAGTTAGCAAGGAGTATGTGTGTGCAAGAAGCCTTCATTTAACCTTCCCTCCTCTAGAGTTTATATAGCCACATTAAGGGAGGGTAAGCCTGAGATTGGCAGATCAAAATGACTGGTTGAATCTAGGCCTAAGATACGAGGGGTGATCAATAATTTATCTACCTGAATATGAAAGGAAGTAGCAAGCGTGTTGAAACACGTCTGTGCATGTTGTGACACGTCTCAAGGTTACTCATGCACAGTTGCGGTTCAGTGCGAGTCTTAACATTCTATGAGACAGTATGTCAGAAGAGCCTTCGTGTGAATCAAGTAAGAGACTGCTAGATTTGGAACACAGTCCAGTGGTAAAATTTCTCACCAGAGAAGAAGGGAAAAAAATCAAAAAAGACAATGAACGCATGGCTGCAGTTTATGGTGAGCCTGCCCCATCATCCTACAAAGTAAAAATTTGGAGCAAGCAGTTTAAGTGGAGGAGAGAGTCCATTGAAGATGACCCTCGCACTGGACGGCCTGTGGAAGCAACTTCCGCAGAAATGTGGAAGAAACTTGATTTAATTTTGTCAGACAAACAAATGAAGGTTTCCTGAATAGCTGAAGAAATGGGCATCTCGGCAGGTACAGTTTGGAAAATAATTCATGAAAAGTTGGGCATGTCCAAAGTTAATGCAAGATGGTTCCAAGAATGCTGACGCCATGTCAGAAGGCCACAAGGCTCCAGTTCTGTCAGGAGAACTTGGAGATGCTCTGTGAAGACCAAGTGTTATGTTTTTTGAGCTGTGTATATTTTTGTGTTTTTAATAGGTTTTATTATGTATGTAATTTTGTTACCGCTTAGAATTGTAGATTTGCGGGTTATAAATATTTAAATAAATAAAATAAAGTGGATTTTTTTTCATCGTTTGGTGACTTGAGTCTATCACAGAGATCCTGAGTCCAAAATGGAGTCAATGCAGTGGAAGCACAAGTCATCATCCCCCACCCCAAAAAAGTTCAAGACAGAAAAATCTGCAGGCAAAGTCATGGCAACTGTCTTCTAGGATGAAGGACTTGTACTTCTGGAATTCATACCACACAAGATAACCATAACTGGTGAGAGTTACACCAACACAATAAGAACATAAGAATTGCCGCTGCTGGGTCAGACCAGTGGTCCATCGTGCCCAGTAGTCCACTCCCGCCGCGGCCCTTAGGTCAAAGACCAGTGCCCTAACTGAGTTTAGCCTTACCTGCGTACGTTCTGGTTCAGCAGGAACTTGTCTAACTTTGTCTTGAATCCCTGGAGTCATAGAGAAAAGACGAAAACTCACAGCAGGCGTGCTGCTTCTTCATGACAATGCACCGGTGCACGTGTCACGACAATTCAAAGGCTATCATCCGAGGATGTGGGTTTCAGCAGCTGAACCATCCACTCTCCAGTCCTGACCTGGCTCCCTCAGATTATTTCCTGGTCTGAGTTTTGAATAAATCTTTCTGTGGACATCTGTTTTCAAGTAATGAAGACGTCAAGGAAGCTGTGACATCCTAGTTTGAAGGTCAAACAGAAAAATTATTTTCAAAGGGGTTAGTCATTGCAGAAAAAATGGGTGAAGTGTATGGAGCTATATTTTAAAATAAAACAAAAATATTTGAAAACTCTTTTTTTTCCTACTGAAGTACATAAATTATTGTATGACCCTCGTATTTTGTGTACTGTTTTAGAGGCTGTACCTTCAAATGATATAAATAGGATGGAGTTGGTCATAAGGCATATGGGGATAGACTTAAAGATCTCAATATGTAAACGGAATGAGAAGGCATAGGTTGAAATTAAGAGCTGTAGGCTCAGAAGTAATTTAAGGAAATACTTGTTTACAGAAACGGTGGTGGATATATGGAATAGTCTCACAGTAGAGGTGGTGGAGACAAAGGCAGTGTCTGAATTCAAGAAAGCAAGTGACAGGCACATGGCATCTCTTAGGGAGAGGAGGAGATTATGGATGTGGATTGGCAGACTGGATGGGCCATTTGGCTTTCATCTACTGTCAGGTTTCTCTGTTTCTGTGTTTTAGAAAGGTGGGCCCATTGGGAACTTTCGGAAATGATGGAAAGCATTTTTATTTATGAAAAGTTTTTTTGATAGATTGTAACACAGTAGAGGAAAAGTCCATAGTCTGTTATTGCGAAAGACATGGGGGGAAGCCACTGCTTGTCCTGTATTGGTAGCATGGAATATTGCTACTCCTTGGGTTTTGGCTAGGTACTAGTGACCAGGATTGGCCACTGTGAGAACGAGCTACTGGGCATGATGGACCATTGGTCTCTGGCCCAGTAAGGATAGTCTTATGTTCTTATGACATATTTTTTGGTTAAAAATGCCAAGACAGAACAACGCAATATCTTGTTTTTGCCGACTCTATTTGTATTTTTTGTTAGAATGAGTATTACAGTTTTATTGATTGCATTTAATTTTTATGTATTGGTTATGTTTGTTAAGAATGATTTACTGTGCTCCACCTTGTGAAAGACAGAATATAAATAAACCACTGCTCTTTGGTTCTGCATCCACATTTTGGATTAGACCTGTTAAGAGAGAGCCACGTGCTAGGCAAACCTTAGTCCAGGTGATGATGATGTCTCAGCCTCAGTTTTTTTTGCTGAGGGTTTGTATTTCTTTCCCTGCCTTCCCTCCCTGGGTTCACCAGTTGGAAGTGCTACCGGTATTGTCTGCACCACTTCAAGGTTACTTACACCCTAGGGGAAATTGGGAGACAAGCTTTTTGGCCAATAAGTAATTGCTAAAGTTAGCTGTTCGTTGTGTTTGTGTGTGCCTTTGAAATGCGCACACAATACGCACAATCGTTCACTGACAGATTTCTGACACCCAGCTTTTGGTCTGCAAACTACCGAAGAAAGATTTGGTTCTAATAATGTTGAGCTATAAATAAGCCAGAGAAGAAGAATAGCTTGGTAAGGTGATAAATTAAAGTTGATTTATTACCCATAATATGTGCAGGTGCAACTAATGTAATTAAATGGGGAACTGCGTTTCTGACGCCAAAAAAAAAAAAAATCACAGAATGATATACTGCAATTTGGTTTGATTTGCTGGAATAACTACTTAGTCTGAGGCTTTTATAGTGAGAGCAGTGACTTCCAGGGACCATGGACAGCTCTGATCTGTGCTCCGGTTGACTGTGTTTATGAAACTGTTCCGAACTTGCCCTTGACCATCTTAACCCTCCTTTCCCCACCCATGTCAAGTGACTCGGTGCAAATCACACAGTCAGTCCTGGCATTTGGCTGAAGTACACTACTGAGTGCTATGGCGCTCCCCTTTCCTCGCTCCAGTGCCGTATCTGCATCCATGTTACGTTTTCCCTTTCCTTTGGTAGGTCTTTGCTGATGACATGCTGCCCTATGCAAGGGAATATGAATATGGTAGGGCAGGAGCACGTCTGTTTTGATGTTTATCAAAGCTGTGGCATGGGGTTTCTTAGGACATTTTAAGATAGCGCCTGTTTCACTGGTATAACAAGAGGATTGCATCTGTCATGTGCCTGTATATAATTTTGTCCATGAGGAACCATTCTTCCTGATCATACACTGCGGAAGCAGCAGCACCTCCTGTTTGTAGATGGCAAGAAACCCCCCCCCTGCAAAACCATTGAGAGAAATAGAAAAAGGTGTCCCTTGACCACTTATTTAATCTTGTTTCCTGGACTGTCCCAGTGGCTTTCTGATACATGATTTTCTGGTTCATGATATCTGCTCCTCAGGGTGGCTAGGGCTGTGAATCCCTCTGGGGGTAAAAATGGAAGTGACAGGTATGCAAATCTCTCTCATGCATATTCATTAGTGATAACTTGAAAACCCAACTGGCTGGGGGTCCCCCAGAACAGGGTTGGGAACCATTGCATTAAACTCTCCATTGTCTCCAGTACAAACTTACCCCTCCCCCCCACGCTAGCAGCTGCCGCTGCAGTAACTGCCCCGAAGCCCATAGAAGTTTAAAAGGCTTTGGGGCTTTTGCCACATGGCAGCTGCTAGCGCAGCTTTGTATTTTATTTTTAAAATTTCTATACCGTTTAAAACTAAACAGTTTACATAATTTACATACATAAAATTATAAAAAACGTAATTAGACAAACAAACAAATAATCCTCAGGGAACATATTTACAAAATAACCCCAAAGGCTTATTCAAAGGGTCATGAATGATTCATCAACAACACTAAAAAAATGATTGACTAGAAAAAGGCGTCTACAAATTAATTTTGTCTTAAGTCATTTTCTAAAACTACCCTTTTCATGGCATTTTTGTATTTGGCCTACAAGGGAGTTCCATATCTTAACTCCTGCATAGCAGAAGGTCATTTTATCAGTCTCCACAAGCTACTGTACATAAGAACATAAGAATTGCCACTGCTGGGTCAGACCAATGGTCCATCCTGCCCAGCAGTCCGCTCACGCCTCTAGGTCAAGACCAGTGCTCCAAATGAGTCCAGTCTCACCAGTTTAGCATGAACGTGCCCAACTTTGTCTTGAATCCCTGGAGGGTGTTTTCCCCTATAACAGCCTCTGGAAGAGCGTTCCAGTTTTCTATCATTCTCTGGATAAAGAAGAATTTCCTTACGTTTATACGGAATCTATCCCCTTTCAACTTTAGAGAGTGTCCTCTCGTTCTCCCTACCTTGGAGAGGGTGAACAGTCTGTCTTTCTCTACTAAATCTATTCCCTTCAGTATTTTGAATGTTTCGATCATGTCCCCTCGCAGTCTCCTCTTTTCAAGGGAGAAGAGGCCCAGCTTCTCCAGTCTCTCACTGTATGGCAACTCCTCCATCCCCTGTACCTGAGTATGAGTTAAATCCAAATACAACATTAAGAACCCCCCCCACACACACCTTTTTAATGATTAATTTAATGTTAGACTCTGCCCCTTCCAATTTCGCTCAGCTGACTCATGTTCCCCATGTTCTGCCCATTTCCGTTTGCTTGGCATGCAGTTGGAAAGAAAGATTAATAAGAGTCCCTAAATATAATAATACATGTGAGCATCTGAATTATGTAGAAGTTTGACTCTTGGAAAAGCAAAGCCATGGTTGTTTTTAAATTTGACTTCTGTTAAAAGAAAATAGTAATAAAAAAAAAAGAATGTGTTTATTCTTGTAAGAAATAAAACTCTCTAGAAAGAAGAGGAATGTAAAACAATTTCTGTTATTAATTCTGTGGGAATCCAAACCAGTTTATAAAGGAGAGAAAGAACATAAGAACATAAGCAGTGCCTCTGCCGGGTCAGACCAGAGGTCCATCCCGCCCAGCAGTCCGCCCCCGCGGCGGCCCAACAGGTCATGACCTGCCTTAATCACCAGAAGGGGCCCCCTTGCCCCCTAGGTTTCTCATCGAAGTCCTATCTTCCCATCAATGCCCTAACCCTCCGGCCTTGCACCTGCACGACCTGGTGAGCTGTCTATACTTATGCAACACCCCAGCACCTCCCTCAGTACCCCACGATCCCCTTTTCCCTCAGGAATCTGTCCAATCCCTGTAACATTTTTCTGGGGTCAAGGAGTTTGTGGAAATTAAATTTTTCAAATAATAGCTGAAATCCCAAAAATAATTGATGTACTTGATGCAGGAACTTTAGGGGTCTTTTACTAAGGCACATTAGCCGAGTTAGTGCGAGCTAAATGCTAACACGGCTAGCACGCCTTAGTAAAAGACCCCCTTTATTTAGATCAACAAAAACGTTGCTTTAATATGGAAACAGGGTCCCAAATAATAGGTGTTCAGGAAGAAGATATCAGACTTTTCAGTAAGAAACATTTTGGTCTATTTGTTTTTTTAATTAAGGAAACGACTCGGAATGTGTGAGGCCTCTCTGTACACATGTGTTAACAAGCCCAACATCATTGGTAAATCTAACTATTATTTATTTATTATTATTGTTATACATTCAAACCAACAGTGATGATAAGAAAATTATCCAAGAAAAATATCCCTTAAAAAGCGTAAATTACAGTATCATCTTTTGTCTACAAAGAGGGGAAATTAATAATCCAAGATTTACATTAACCCCCCCCCCTCCTTTTTACAAAATCGCAAAAGCGGTTTTTCGCGCAGTTCAGCGTACTGAATGTTCTGTGCTGCTCCCAGTGCTCATTGAACTCTATGTTAGGGTATGTATTGGGTCCTCCCAGAGCTCATTGGAAATATCCCAGATTGGTTATGGTTGGAATGGCGACTCATGTTTCCTCTGCGATTATACCATGTTCTCAGTAGATACATGGAAAACATTAAGATATGTGAGTAATTTAACACCTATTCCAATTCACAAATCAAACAATATGGCTGAACTCCAAGATTTAAATTGGCGGATTTAAGGTCATCTGGAAGTATTGGATGATAGCAGGCATACGTGTATTAGATGATGTTATTTCTAATGGTAAGCTGCTTGATTTTTCACAGTTGCAACATAAATATGGCCTCAATAAAACACAAAGTTTTAGATGGATGCAACTGAAGCAGGCCTTTCAGGAGGGGTTCCCTGAATGGAAAAATCTTAATAATCAATATAGCTTGGAGTTGTTATGCTTTCAGGTGGACTTTCTGGGGCACCAGGCCGCCCAGGGGTATAAATTGTCAACTGGATTTATCAAAAAGAAACCAAAGACATTTGGAGCATTGAGATTAAGCATCAAATTACTGCGTCTCAATGGCCACAAATTTGGACTTGGAGGATGAGATGTACAGTGTCTGTATCTATGAGACAAACTTGTTTTTTTTTCTGTTACATAGAGCATTATGGACTCCTGTTTGGTTACAAAAATGAGATAGCTCTAAGTCTAATAGATGTTGGCATTGTCATCTCGAAACAGGGACTTTAGATCATTTATTATTCTATTGTCCATTTATTATGGCTTTTTGGAAATCAATTTGGGGCCAAATTAATTGTTTATTAGAAAACCCAGTGGCATTGACCTATGATACTATATTATTTGGCATGTCAATGAGGGCAAAGAGTCAGATATCTTCGAATAATAATAAGCTTTTGCTTATAATGACAGGGGTTGCCATACAACAAATTACTTGTAACTGGAAGAACTGGAATAGACTGAATTATAATTTTTGGTGGAATTCATTGTGTCATATATATAAAATGGAAAGAGTAATAGCTACACAGCAGGGGTATTTAAGGAAATTTCAAGATGTGTGGGAGCCGTTAACAAAATATTGTAATGAATAGATGCCATTTTTCCCTTAAATTTATAAGTTCAATATTCGGAGGGGGGGAGGAGGGATTTTAGTATATCTTTTTCTATATTGCCAGAGGTGGTGGTAAGAGCGGATAGTGTAGGTGGTTTTAAGAAGGGTTTGGGCAATTTCCTGGAGGAAAAGCCCATAGTCTATTGTTGAGAAAGACATGGGAGAAGCCACTGCTTGCCCAGGATCGGTAGCATGGTTCATTGCTACTCTTTGGGTTTTGACTTGATATTAGTGGCCTGGATTGGCCACTGTGAGGACGGGCTACTAGGCTTAATGGATAATTGGTCTAACCCAGTAAGGTTATTCTTATGTTCTTATGTGAGCCAATTATAGGACAGTCAAGAAAGCCATTGTGACATCACTAATGAGGTTGGCTCTTAGGCATTGATGGAATGAGGCATTATGACATCACAATCTCAGCTCTAGAATGTGACCAGTGACCATGAGAACAGGCTAGATGGACCATTGGTCTGACCAACTAAGGCTTTTCTTATGTTCTTATGAAACACCTAAGGCTAATACCCTGGCTTTCAACCTTAAAAACTCTTGGTGTCATCTTTGAGATGCCTTAGAAAGATCAGGAAAAACTTATTTCTGGCCCCAAAAACATTTCCTGCATTTTGTAGAAATACATTTGAAGTACAGTATTACAATCTGGCTCCAGCGCAAATGTGGCAATCAAATTGGTTCTCTGAGTAATAAATTCCAAAGTTGACTCTAGGAACTATGTTTGTTAAGTTCAAAACCTCATTTTCACCTTATTATCATGCTTGAAAGTCTAATTGTCCTGCCTTAGTTCTCATTACATAATAAGCCTTGGTTATAGGGGACAGAGTATCAGATGGCAATCTCAGGATGTCTATTATATACTTTTTAACCATATCAACGGGGCAATCAGTGGAGATCTTGTGAAGTAAATTAATGGAAATACTTCTTAAAGTAAATTGAAGGAAACACTTTTAAAACGGAGAATAGTGAAGTTTCTGGAATCCTGTGTATTACAGGACCGGAGACTACATGGATTCACTAGAGACAGGTCTTGTCAGACAAATCTTTGACTGGGTGACCAGAGAATTGGATAGAGGGAGTGTGCTAGATGTGGTGTGTTTAGATTTTAGCAGATGCTCAAGGCCCGGCCCAGGCAAGAGGCGGGAGCTTGCTTTCACTCTCACAACCAGCAGAAGGGGTAAGGAGCGTGTTTGAGAGGAAGGGCGGGCGGGCGGATGCCACTTTCAGCACGGGGGTGCGATACAGTTCTCAGTGGGGGGTTCGCGGGGGGGGGGGGGGGTGTTTGCGATGCCAGTTAGAGGTGCTCGCATATCGTAACATGCATATCGTAACATGCTCGTTTTTTGAGGCAAACCCACTCGTATTCATCAGTGGGTTCTGACATCTCTAGAATCTCTTCTTGTTTTCCCTATAGCTGGACCATTTGTGTTGAATGCGTTGTCTGGTACCTTACAGTTTTGTAGAAATCTATTGCAATTTAGAAAGTTGCTTAAGACCCATTTCTTTGTTCAAGCTTTTTAAAGCTAAGTCTGCTTCTTGACTTAATACTTTACTTTCTGAATATCATCTTTTCTGCGGGTGATTAGATTTGTGCTACTTTATTGAAGTAATGTAGTAAATGAGTGGTTGAGATGGTATAATCTTATGATTTTTGCTGATGTTCGGGATCTTTATGTTGTGCAACTCTTGAAGTATGCATGCAACATTGTGAGTCGCCTTGGTTAAAGGTGGATTAAAAATGTTTTAAATAAACAACAAATCCTCAGACCAGACCAAAACTCTGCTGCTAAGTTGCCATCTTGGATCCATTAAATCTAGCTATTAAATCCCTGTCAAACAAAGCATGCATTTCTAGTTGTCTGCTTAAAGGTTAAACTGTCTTAGCAGATTATGGGTTGTTGTTTTTTTCATTTCAGCAAAGTGTCATTTTCAGATGGAGTAATTTCTGCTCAGTGTTTGTTGTTTGCATAAATGGATTTGAATTCTACAGTACAGGCCTGAGCACATGGAATTTTGTTCTTTTCCTCCTTGCATGCTGCGAGGGTCTTTCTCTTGCTGATATCATCTTACCATCTCTTCTCTGGTAGGTTTGACCTTTCCTTCCCTCTTTTGCCCATCGGGCTGCTCCTGGGACTGCCTTGGAGCTAGTGGTGGCAATCCAACCCTTTGTAACTTGGACAGGTCCTGTACTTCCTGCCTCATTGTGCCCATGGTAAAAAGCTACAAGTCCAGACGTGTGACAGAACAAAATATGAATAGTCTGAGCCTATCTGGGGTGAACTGGGCTGGGTAATGGTAGAAGGTGACCTCGTGACACAGGGAGAATAATAGTACAGAATGGAGTGTCGGCCTGTACCATTTGACAAGGGAACCTGTTGCTGGAATACTTGGGTAATTGGATCAGGAAGAGAGGATTATAACATAACATAACATCGTACTTATAAACCACATTAACCGTAAGTTCAATGCGGTGAACAAAAGATTAAAAATAACATAACCTAAATTTAAATTTGTTCACTAAATATTTTGAAAAAAGATGAGTTTTCAATTGAGTTCTAAAGTATTTGTAAGAGCAAGCACTACGCAACAGTGGCCTAAATTTCCTGTCATAGAAAGCAGCCTGAAATGCTAGTGTATGTTCCAAGAATTTCTTGCTCTTACAACCTTGAGCAGATGGAAAATTAAACAATGCTTGTGATTCTCTCCTATGTTTATGGAATGCTATGAGAAATTATCGGTCATGTAGTTTGGAGCAATACCATACGCAACTTTGTAACAAAGACAACCCACCTTAAACAAAACACGCACCTCCACTGGAAGCCAATGCAACTCACGGTAGAAAGGAGTCACATGATCATATTTCTGTAGACCATAAATTAATTTGACCCCCGTATTTTGAATCAGTCTAAGCCTAACCATCTCTTTCTTGGTACATGTCAAATAGACACTGCAACAATAGTTGAGAAGATTTAGAAGTAACGACTGAACAAAAAGTTTAAAGGCCGGAAACTCAAAATATGATTTTATGGTATGCAATTTCCATAGATACCTAACTGATGTGAGTAAAAGTGCAACCTATGTGTCCAGCAGTGGTGACAGAAATCTTATGGCTAGTGGAGACCAAAGAAACTGATTTAGCCTCCACTAGATATCATTAGACTGCTATATGGCCATAAAGCTTCAGAGGACTTTCTGGTGCTAACCACCCCACCTTTTACCCTCATGTCCTTTACTCTTTCCAGAGAGTGAGGTAGATCATGCAGTGGCGTAGTAAGGAGGGAATGCCATCTTGGTGGGGTTGCAAGTACCTTGGCTCTCCACCCCACCAACCCACCTCCTATCTCTTCAGATTTTCACTGGCAGTGAACAGAATCTCTTGCCTGCTGCTTGCGCTTACCTCAGACCTTCCTCTCATGTCACTTTCTGTTTGCAGGACCAGGAAGTGACATCAGAGGGAAGGATCAGCTGGCACAAGCAGCAGATAGGAGAGCCTGCTCACTGCCTGCAAAGATTTGAAGAGGTACCGGGCGGGAGGGGGGAATACATTGTGGCAATGCTGGGTGCCTCTGCCCCAGGTGCAAACTTCCCTTGCTACATCGCTGGGATCATGGTCTGATTAAACCAGGAATGAGTGAAGGTTAGCCATTCAAATCCCTTTCTCCCTACAAGAGAAAACCAGGAGGTAGATGTTTTGTTACAAAACATGAAGCAATCATGATGTATCTTTTTGCCGTGAGTAAGGTTGAGTTCACTTGTCTCCCTTACCTGCACAGGTAGAACTAAATGTAGTGTGATCACCCCTGAGATTTCTCAGAGAGTGGAAAGATTATACCACACCTGAGCTCCGTATGAAAACTAGGATGCCTTAAGCAAATGGCATAGGACTGTAGAGAGAGCAGATCAAAAAAAGCACCCATCTCCAAATGCTAGAAAACACAGTTTATTACAAAGCCTGGAGTTAAAACATCACAGGCTATTACTGAGAGGTCTGGAGAAGGAGAGCAGTGGCAATTTGGCAGTGCCTTTGTTAGCTCTAGAGGGGAGTATGGCTGAATGATCCCCCTCTAGTTACTGCCCTTGATGCAGTCTTATGTAGTTGAAACATTGCCACATTGGGCTTTGTGATAAACTGTGTTTGTCTGTCATTTGGATACTGGTGCTCAGCAAATTATGGCCTCTGAAAGCTCTTGTCGGGCCTGTAGTGTCTAGAGTGCATGTAATATCTGAGGCCCATCAGTAAAGTTGCCACTGTGGGCCTGACGGAAGCCTCCCAAGCTTGTCTGTAAAACTTTCCTCCTCCTCAGTTGAGACTCCAAGGGAGGCTACATGCACTTTCAGAGACCTGCCATCCCGCCATGAAGGGCCACTTAATGTGGCTCATGGACCCAAATGTTTGCACGTCCTTGCATTAAGTTATTGCTGCTGTCTTCAGATGTATGGTTTAGGTGTCACTGTAGCACAGTGACTGAACCCCCATCCCTCAAGGGCCAGCTGGGGAAGCAGAAGACCTGAGGTGGAAATGGAACCCAGATCTCTCTGCACAGAGTCATAGAGCCAGTTCTTAGAATGGGTGTGCATAGGTGTTTTTTTGTTTTTACAGTGAAGCACATGGTCAAAAATCCCTGTGTATGCAGGCCTGTAAATATGTTTTGCATCTTGTAGCACAATTTGTACTAAAAATGTATGTCTCTCTAGAAATTATGATTTTATTATATCTAATTCTTCAAATTCATGTGTGCAAAAAAAAAAAAAAGTCTCAAGTGGCCAACATCTCAAAGTTGTGCAGGTCACACTTGTTGCACACGTTGGATACCGTCTTCTAGAACTTTGACAGTATAAGTTATTTTTCTTGGCTCAATTTGGACTGCCAATGCTCGTCTGCTCGCTTCTTCCCTCAACAATCTGTCTCCTAAGGAAGTATCTCCCAGAGTGGGTGGCTCCTTTGTAGGGGAGGGGAGAGGAAGGTGGGGTTGGATGATCACTAGATTGCTGATTTTTATAAACGATGCCTAAATCAGCAGGGACAGGTCCACGCATCCTCTTTTACCAGTTTGAAAATCTGGTAACCCTAGGCTCACAGTTTGGAAACTGCTAGGCTAGACATAACGCCACTTATCCATGTCATAGGTGCCAATAATTGGTGGAGTGGAGGAGTTGCCTAATGGTTAGTGAACAATTCCCACTGCAGCTCCTCGTGACTCTGGGCAAATCACTTAACCCTTCATCGCTCTGTGTACGAAATAAGTACAGTGGTACCTTGGTTTGTGAGCATAATTCGTTCCAGAAGCATGCTCGTAATCCAAAGCACTCGTGTATCAAAGCGAATTTCCCCATAGGAAATAATGGAAACTCGGACGATTCATTCCACATCCCAAAAACTTTAATAGAAAATACAGTACTGTACGTACTTGTAGTGCAAGATTTCACTCGTTTCGAACAATCACTACACCATGGGTGAATTGGGCGTGATGCTTTTATTACGTTCAGCTGCGCTCAGCGTGAGATGTGCGTATGTTGTGCGCGCTTGAACTTACGTTCAGATGTGGTCAGTGATGCAAAGCACATCTATTGTTCGTATTTGACGTGACACACGCATATGTGCTTATACTACAAGACAACACTCGTTTATCGAGTTAAAATTTAAGAAAATGTTTTGCTCATCTTGCAAAACACTCGTAAATTACGTTACTCGCTAGCCAAAGTTTGACTGTACCTGCATATAATGTGTAAACTGCCTTGATTGTAACCACAGAGAGGTGGTATGTCAAATCCCATTCTCTAGTTATCTCTTACAATCCACTAATACCATATACAGTGGAACCTTGGTTTGCGACCATAATTCGTTCCAGAAGCACGATTTGCAAAAGTGTTTTGCTCGTCTTGCAAAACACTCGCAAACCGCGTTACTCGCAAATTGAGGTTTGCCTATAGTTCAGAATGGATCAGAAAAGGAAAGCTATAATTCTAACTAATAATTACAAAAATACCTACGAAGCAAAATAGGTTTTACAGATTTTCTAAAAAAACCTCATAAATTGAAGTTTAATAACAATTGGTACATAAGAACATAAGAACATAAGCAATGCCTCTGCTGGGTCAGACCTGAGGTCCATCATGCCCAGCAGTCCGCTCACGCGGCGGCCCAACAGGTCCAGGACCTGTGCAGTAATCCTCTATTTATACCCCTCTATCCCCTTTTCCAGCAGGAAATTGTCCAATCCTTTCTTAAACCCCTGTACTGTACTCTGCCCTATTACTCCCTCTGGAAGCGCATTCCAGGTGTCCACCACTCGTTGGGTAAAGAAGAACTTCCTAGCATTCGTTTTAAATCTGTCCCCTTTCAACTTTTCCAAGTGTCCTCTTGTTCTTTTATTTTTCGAAAGTTTGAAGAATCTGTCCTTCTCTACTCTCTCTATGCCCTTCATGATCTTATAAGTCTCTATCATATCCCCTCTAAGTCTCCTCTTCTCCAGGGAAAAGAGACCCAGTTTCTCCAATCTCTCAGCGTATGAGAGGTTTTCCATCCCTTTTATCAAGCGTGTCGCTCTCCTCTGAACCCTCTCGAGTAACGCCATATCCTTCCTAAGGTACGGAGACCAATATTGGACGCAGTATTCCAGATGCGGGCGCACCATCGCCCGATACAATGGCAGGATAACTTCTTTTGTCCTTGTTGTAATACCCTTCTTGATTATGCCTAGCATTCTATTTGCTTTCTTAGCGGCTGTTGCGCACTGTGCCGTCGGCTTCATTGTCATGTCCACCATTACCCCCAAGTCCCTTTCTTGGTTGCTCTCATTCAATAATATCCCTCCCATCGTATAGTTGTACCTCGGGTTTCTGTTTCCAACATGCAATACTTTACATTTCTCAACGTTGAACTTCATCTGCCATCTCGCCGCCCATTCCCCCAATTTGTTCAAGTCCCTTTGCAATTCTTCGCATTCCTCTTTAGTCCCAGCTCCACTAAATAGTTTTGTATCGTCCGCAAATTTTATTATCTCACACTTCGTGCCTGTTTCTAGATCATTTATGAATATATTAAATAGCAGCGGCCCGAGCACTGAGCCCTGCGGAACACCACTCGTGACCCCCATCCAGTCCGAGTAGTGGCCCTTCACCCCTACCCTCTGTTTCCTACCCGCCAACCAGTTTCTGATCCATCTATGTACGTCTCCGTCCACTCCATGGTTCTTCAGTTTCCGGAGTAGACGTTCGTGAGGCACCTTGTCAAAGGCTTTTTGGAAATCAAGGTATATGATGTCTATGGGGTCTCCTCTGTCCATCCGTTTGTTAATTCCTTCGAAGAAGTGCAATAAGTTCGTTAGGCACGATCTCCCCCTGCAGAAACCATGTTGGGTTGTTGGTAATGTATTCAATGCTTTTGTTGCTAAGTAGGAAAAAGAAAAAGTTAAGTTTCTTATATCTAATTTCTCTGTGACTAAGAAATAAAATATTAACGTTTAAACACATATAGGCAAACCATTTTACACCTTCCAATGATATGACATAAAAGGTCATGCCTAAACTTAGTAACACCCAGCCACATTACTCTAGGATTTTATAATGTCAGCTTGGTGCACCAGTGCCCTTTTAGAACTGGTGCCCAGTGCTAGGCATCAGCGCAGCTAAATGGAGTCACAAATGTATAGAATTGCCTTCATGGCAATTTATTGCCCTCATGGTTAACTTTTTGACAGGGCTGGCTCTGAAGTGCTTGAAGACGAGGCAGCACTGGGATTATTTTTCATAGCTTGTTTCACAACTGGAGGCTGCCACAAAGCTCTCCAGGTAACCAGTGTACAAATTGATCTTTGGGGAGCAGACACGAAGGCAGCCAACTTTCCTCAGAGACTCCTGCTTTCTTCCCTAGCTCTTTCGTGACAGCTATCCATGCACACAGGCGAACACCCTGGGTACATGCTAGAGCTGGACTGATTAGTATATTTTACTATTCAGCTGAATATGAATAATGAAAAATATTATTTGGCTGGGTACAAATAATTGTCATTGAGCTTTAGCCTAAATAAATAGAAGGAAACCTGTTTATTTATCAAGTGTTTACTTCAATAGGATTTGGCATGGTAGAGTCCTGGATTATTTATATTCGAATTTAAATCACTATTTGGCCTAATATGAATAATGTATTTGGGGCACTATTTGGGGCTGAATTGAATGCAGATATTTGGTACAGCACGAGTACTGTGTTTCCCTGAAAATAAGCCCTAGCATGAGTTTTATAGATGCTCCTAATATAAGCCCTAACCCAAAAATAAGCCCTAGTTAAGTTCAACCCCTGAAGGCCCCCCGAATGTCCCTGACACTCCCCAACTTCATCCCTGACACTAGTGCTGCCCCATTCACTGAAAAAAATTGGACTCATTGATTCAGCGGCCCCCCTCCCACCACCCTGGTGAGACCTGACATACCTCCGCACCGAAGCATCCTAAAGCAGCAGCAGTGGCAGCGCTCTGAATGGGCTACTTCACGGCCTTCCCCGCCAGGGCCTTCCCTCTGTCACATCACTGACATCATCAGTGATGCAGCCAGAAGTAAGACCCCGGAGGGGAAGGCCGTGAAGCAGCCCGTTTAGAGCGCAGCTGCCGCTGATGTTTTTGCAGGTCTCGGAGGTACGGTATGTCATTCTCATGGTGGGAGGGTCGGTGGGGTTCTGCTGCACGGGGGGATGGGAGTGATAGAAAGATGCTGCACAAGGGGATGGGTGAAAGGGGAGAAATGAATCTGCACAAGTGAATGGGTGAGAAGGGAGGAAAGAGGAAGAATTGGGGTGGAGGAGAAGAAGGGAGAGATGATCATTGTACATGAAAGAAAAAAAAAAAAAAAAAGACATCCCCTGAAAATAAGCCCTAATGCATTTTTTTGGAGCAAAAATCAATATAAGAAACTGTCTTATTTTAAGGGAAACACGGTACATGTGTCAGCTATAAAGGGCCTGGAATCTCTATGATCGTTCCTTATATAAGAGCTTCCTTTAGGAGTAGACACGGCAGCATGGGAAAAAATGTATCTGTGCCGCCGTTGTCCTATAAGAACCTAAGAATTGCCGCTGCTAGGTCAGACCAGTGGTCCATCGTGCCCAGCAGTCTGCTCACGCGGCAGCCCTTAGGTCAAAGACCAGTGCCCTGAGACTAGCTTTACCTGCGTACGTTCTGGTTTAGCAGGAACTTGTCTAACTTTGTCTTGAATCCCTGGGGGGTGTTTTCCCCTATAACAGCCTCCGGAAGAGTGTTCTAGTTTTCTACTATTCGCTGGGTGAAGAAGAACTTCCTTATATTTATACGGAATCTATCCCCTTTTAACTTTAGAGAATGCCCTCTCGTTCTCTCTACCTTGGAGAGGGTGAACAACCTGTCCTTATCTACTAAGTCTATTCCCTTCATTATCTTGAATGTTTCGATCAATGTCCCCTCTCAATCTCCTCTGTTCTAGGGAGAAGATGCCCAGTTTCTCTAATTTTTCGCTGTACGGCAGCTCCACAATTGGCCCACCAGGTTAACATAGTAAATATCAGCAGGTCAATTCCAGTCTGTACTATTAAAGATATATCCTAGCTTTCAACTATAGAAGCTTGACTGCTTGTGAAATATGTTTGGCTCTCCATGTTGCTGCTTGGTGCAGCTCTCCACATACATCAGATCTCTTGTGTCTGGGCCGTGTTGTGCTGGGTCTTTGCTCTACTGATATACTTCCCAGTATCTTGCATATCGGCAGGTTGAGCCTTGGACAGACTTACAAGTGAAAGGGTCAGAAAGGAGAGCCTAATGTTTCTAAACTGGTAGGGATGAGAGAGTTTGCTGCACCAGGTGGAGAGAGAGAGAGAGAGAGAGAGATTGATTGCATGGCTGGAACTTTGGTTCTTTAGTTTAGAAGGGTCTGAAGTGGGGCCTGGGTCTGCTCTTTTGAGACCCAGTGGGTTGTCAGCACTGTTACAGGCATCTTCTTTGGGACTTGTATACCGCCATTTTGTAATTTTACGACCACTTTCAAAGCGGTTTACATACAGGTACTTCAAGCATTTTCCCTATCTGTCCAGGGGGACACATAATTATCTAATGGACTTTTCTCTGGCAAACTTCAGGTTTCCTCTTTGCACACCTCCCATGCAATTTAAATTTGTGCAGTCTCTCTATGATTGTAGAGGCATGCACTTTCACATCAACAGTAGCAAGAGCCTGCTGTAGGTCCTGTAATTACATTTTAGGGTTTTTGGAGACTTAGCATCTTGCGGTCTGCTCTGGGGCAGTGGAAGATTAAGTGACTTGTCCAGGGACACAGAGAGCAGCGTAGGGTTTGAGGACAGTGGTTGGGAAGTAGGACTGTTGCCAGGCGGACCTGTATGGTCTGGGCCGTGAAATTGTCAGGGAGAGATAATAATAATTTTATTCTTATATACCGCCAAAGCCATAATAGTTTGAGGCGGTTTGATGGAGATGAAGTATATTCCCTCCCCCCCCAAAAAAAAAAAATAATTTTTTTTAGGGATTTAGGCCCTAGGCATGCGTTTAGTTTTCTTGTGCATGCTTAATTTGACTCTGGGCTGACCCTGGACTGCCTTTGAACATGTATCTGAATCCTAGGTCTCTAAACTCTGCTTCAAACTGAAAGCCTGCAACTGCACCTTGGACCCATTCCCCTCCTACCTATATGAGAAAATTCCCGCACAGGCCATTTCATCTCTTACCAAACTTATAAACTCTGCCCTACTTTCAGGCCTATTTTCTGCAGAAATGGGACATATTGCCTATCTATCCCTCTATCAGGCGGAGGGTTTCTAACGGTTTGATTTTTTTTGTTGTTGTTGTTGGGGGGTTGGGTTTTGTTTGTTTTTTTTGCTTTTATTCTACACAACTGGTGCTTTAATGACTGCAACAGCAGCTCATTGGTTTTCAATGCGGCTTTTTGAGAATCTAGGCTTCAGTCCAGTGTTTCCCCTCTTCCCCATCCTGTCTCTCTCTCTCTCCCTCCTCCCCTTCTCCACTGCCCTACGCCCAGTCCAACACCACTTCTCCTTCTCACTCCTCTATGCCCAGTCCAGCAGCATCTTGCCCTTTCATCTCCCCCTACCACCTAGGTCCTGCAGCACGTCTTCCCCTCCCCCTCCGCCCTCATTCCAGCAGCGCCTCTCCCTCCCCCTGACCCCAGTCCAGTAGCACCTCACTCTCTCACCGCTCTCCACCACCTAGGTCCAGAAACTCTCACTCTCTTCCACTTAGGTCCACTAGCACCTTCCCATCCCTCCCAGGTCCAGCAGGACTTATTACCCTCTCCCCCCTCACTAGCAACAGCAGCTCACTCTTTCATTTTACTTCCCTGCACAGCTGCTGGTAGCATTAACTTAACGATTCTCTCAGGCAGCCTCAGGGCCTTTGCTATGCCAGACCCGCCTCTGATGATGCAACTTCCTCTTTCCTCGAAGGTGGACCCAGCCTTGCAAAGACCCTGAGGCTGCCTGAGGGAATCGCTAAGCTAACGCTACCGGTATCTGTGCTGGGAAGTAAAAGAAGAGTGAGCTGCTGCTAGTCAGGAGTGGCAGCAGCTGTGGAAGCAGGGCGGGAGATCTGTGATGGCGGCAGCAGAAGGAGGGCAGGATGCATGCAGTGCCGTGTACCCCCTGCCAATAGTAGGCGTATACCCAGAGTATACATGCCCTGGTTGACGGGTCAAACCCGCGCGAGGACAAAGGCGCACCGACAACTCAGCTCAGACAACTGAGTGCAGGGCTTGATCGCACCAAAGAAAACCCGTATTTTAAAGGGTTCTGACGGGGTGTGTGGGGGGGAACCCCCCACTCTACTTAATAGGGATCGCGCTGCCTCACGCTGCCATGTTGGGGGGAAAAGGTTAAGTTTCCAGTATAATGAGGGAGGGTTACAACCCCCCAAACCCCTCACAACGCCAGCACCCACCAACACCCCCTGTCGGACCCCTTTAAAATACGTTTTTTCTTCGGCGCGATTAAGTCCTGCGCTCAGTTGTCTGCGCTCGGTTGTCGGCGTGAGCTTTTGACTATGAACCCATGCCCTGTGGTCTCCCCCCCCACCCCGATCCGACACCTGTGGTTTGTCTGTTGAGAAATACCTTGTCTTTCAAACGTGTGACAGCTCCTATCATTCACTTCCCCCTTTTTGTCACGAGCTTGGAAAGCAGAGAGTAGCAGAAAGCAAAACTAGAATGAAGATAGGGGCCACCCCAGAGATCTTCAGGGGCTACCATTGGCTCCCAGGCCTTGCATTGAAGAATACTGCTCTAGTGGATAAACTCTGTAATGTTTGTCCTTGGAGGTTAATCTGATTTTCCAAAGAATGACTCCTCCACCCTTCTGTAATCTGTCTCCTGGACACATGATCAGATTAAAGGTAATTGGTTTCTGTAACTGGCTATTGTACCAGTCCTGTGTATGCCATAGCAACTGTGCCCAGGCAGCCCTAATTGCTGGCATCCATTTCCTGTCATCACAGGGCAGGATTGGGGTGGGTCAGGGAAAGTTAAATGGGTTAAACGAATGCTGCTGTGCTTTGCACGCTCCTGGCTGTCGATGTGCATTTTGCGTAAGCAGAAGGGGGATGGGACCTGTCTGAGCCAGGCGTCTGATCCTGTCTGAGACAAGTGTATGGCACAAATTTGATGTGTTGGCACACGCTGTGCGCAGAAACGCCTGTTGGCCTGCCTCGCCACACCTGGATGGGCTCTGGCTTGAGGTGCACGAAATGTGCTGGAACAGATGGGATGAAATATGGAAAAAGGCGCACACGGGGTGGAAATGTATTTGTTTAAAACCTTAATAAACTCCTTCATGCAGAGTTATTTGCTTTTCATTTTGTCTTGAGACTTGTATGGCTTTTCACTACCAACTTGGCAAGCCTCAGCATGCCTGTGATTTAACGGTGCTTCCTGCTCACGAGTATGCGTATGTGTGTGTGTCCTGATGAAAGCTATCAGATCGGGTTAAAGATAATCTAAGCTTCTGCATCAAGAGTTGCAGGTGATACACAGGCAGGCACAGCAGCCTTTTAGTGACACACAGACGTATGGCAGCAACAATAGTGACCTGCCCAAGGTCACAGGGAATGCGTCGGTGGCAGAAACAGGATTTGAACTTTGACTTTCCCTGTTTCTTAGCTCATTGCTCTAACCACCAGACTAATTTTGCATGGTAGTCAGCTAAGTTTTGCTGGTTAACCTTCCCTAATAATAGGCCTAAATTTGTGGCTGAAAATATGCTCAATTTAGCTAATCTGGGTGCTCTGCCAAAAACGATGTAAGCTCGGAGCTCTCTGTTTACTCTGCAGTGCTCCCTGCCAGGCCAAGATAGGATAAGGTGTGCTCGTGAAATAGCCAAGGCTCTAGTGCTCCAAGTGCATGCTGCTAGACACATTACAACAGGAAACAAGGGGATCTTTTTTCTTGTGGTGCAGGTAGTCGGAGAGCCACGTCAACCTGCCTGTTTGTCAGCACTCTTCTCTGATCTTACCTAAGCAGGTGAACATACAGTACAGTTTATAATTTTTTCTGAGGGCAAGCAGGACATTGTTTCTCACACATGGATGATGTCATCTGATAGAACCCGAGTGTGGGTGCTGCCTAGCGTTCTGCATCTTCAGGAAGCTTTTGGCAGCATTGCACTGTGCATGCATGAGCACCTTTCAGCCCGACGTGAGCACAGGACCTGCAGCCTTTGTTTTTCTGTGGAGCAGAAATTCAAATCGATTCACTGATTCACTTTCGGTGAATCAATTTGAATCGATTTGTATTTGAAGAAAATCGGACTTATCGATTCGTCAGCCCCCTTGTTAGAGACCCGAATGGGTCTCTGCATGCAGATCGGCAGCAGCAAGGCTCTCTCCTTCCCGTCCAGAAGTGTTTCTCCTCTCCTCCCTGTCCAGGCAAAAGCGGCGGTAGCGAATGCAATTCACTACCCTGCCGCTACTCCAGGCATCTTCTTTCCATTCGGCTGCCCAAGCGGAAACAGGAAGTTTTCACTGAGGGTGGGCCGCAGTGGAGAGAAGACGCAAGGAGTGGTGGCAGGAGTGGATCGCTAAATAACTACTGCCACCGGTAACATGTTGTAACGTCAAAATAAAGGTAGATGGAGGAAGAGGGGAGATGGACTTGTGGGAGTTGGTCGACTGGAGGAGAGATGGGGAGAAGATGGATGGGAGAAATGAACTTGGTGGAGGGGGGAAGATGGATGGTGGAGGGGGGGAGATGGACTTGAGGGAGATCATGGAGGGAAGATGGACTTGGGGGAGAGGGAGAGATGGACTTGGGGACTGGAGAGGGAGATATGGGGAAAAGATGGATGGGAGAAATGAACTTGGTGGAGTGGGGAAGATGGATGGTGGAGGAGGGAGATGGACTTGGGGGAGATCATAGAGAGGGGAGATGGGGGAGAGGGATAGAAGAAATAATGGATCTAAAAACAGGAGAGGAAGAGAGATGGTGGACAATGGGATTTAGGGAGGGAAGGAACAGAAAGGGAGAGAAGTTGGACACAAGGAATGGTGTGTGGGGCGATAGAGATACTGGATAGGAGGGTAGTTAGAAAGAGAAAGGGAGAGCTGGTGGGGAAGGAGGGAGAATGCTGGATGAAAGGGTAGTTGAGAAAAGGAGAGATGGTGGATCTGGGTATGGTGGAGTCCATCGCTGCAGCTACGGGAATAGAGGTGGAAAAAAGGAAAGATGCCAGACCTCCAGGGGAGGGAAGGGAAATGGAAGGGGAGGACAGAAATGGAAGATGGATGGTTACCACGATGAAAGAAGAAAACAACAAATGGTCAAGAGACCCTAGCAAGCAAGTTATCAGAAGATGTTTGTTACAGAGCCTGGGACCAACATGATTTGAATAATGACCAGACAACAAAAGGTAGAAAAAATAATTTTATTTTCTGTTTTGTGATTACAGTATGTCAAATTTGAAATGTGTATCCTGCCAGAGCTGAGCTAGGATTTAAAAGAGAGAGGAAAAGTCTTTTTGTTTGTTTAGTTTATTTACACCACAGCACCAGTGTGGGTAGGAGAGGACAAAGGAGATGAAGAGGCTATAAATTAACTCACCAGGATGTTTGGAAAAAAACACCCAATTGTGCAGGAAAATCGAATCGAAAAATCAATTCAATAGGCTGAATCGAATCAAAATATTTTTTCCTGAATCGGGCAGCACTAGAGCAGAGAGATCGCATTGAGTGAGCCCTTTTCAGCACTATCTTTAATTTTCTTTTTTCGAAGTGCGTTCCCTTATAGCCCTTACGGTATGGGGGTTTTCTTCATTATTTTCCTTTTCTCAGTATTTCCTTATCTCTTTGATTCATTAATTTTTTAGGGAGGGGGCAAGTTTGTTTCCTTATTTATTTCACTCGCTTAAGCTTGAGCACTGGCTAGGGTAGCTTTTTCTCTTCGTGAAGAAATTTTTCATAAAATTTGATTTTGCATTGACTATTTTTCCCTCTGTGTCACTGAAAACTCCCAGTGGTTTTACACAGTTCTGTAGTTGCCACAGAGTCATTTCTGGGACCTACCCCCATAACTGGTGTCTCTCATGTACATCATAAGAACATAAGAATAGCCATACTAGGTCAGGCCAATGATCCATCAAGCCCAATAGCCCGTTCTCACGATGGCCAATCCAGGTCAAAACACACGGAGTAGCAACATTCCATGTTACCAATCCAGGGCAAGCAGTGGCTTCCCCCATGTCTTTCTCAATAACAGATTATGGATTTTTCCTCCAGGAAATTGTCCAAAACGTTTTTAAAACCAGCTACGCTATCAGCTCTTACCACAACCTCTGGCAATGCGTTCCAGAGCTTAACTATTCTCAGAAAAAAAAAATTCCTCCTTCCTGTGTGGGCAACTCTTCTCTCTCATTTTAGTTAAGCAGAATGTGTGACCCTGGAGACAGTGTCTGTGTATGAGCTTTCCCTGTGACTTCCAGCTTGGATCTGCTTGTATGTTTAACTCAGTGGTCTCAAACTCGTAGCCGGGGGCCACATGTGGCCCGCCAGGTACTATTTTGAGGCCCTCAGTATGTTTATCATAATCACAAAAGTAAAATAAAACAGTTTCTTGATCATATGTCTCTTTAGCTATAAATTACAATATTATTATTAAGACTTAGCCAAAAGGAAAGATTTATAAACTATAACGAGTTTTACCTCATGCAAAATTGTCATCAACTATAATAATCCTCTAAGTGCGCATGCGCACTTAGGAGGCTGTGCTACCTGACATGTGCTGTGTCCCTCCGTGGCTGGATTCTGTTTACAGCCGCAGCCGCTTGAGGTGCGCGCACAGCGGCTTGACGAGTGTGCGCCGGATGGTGGCGTGTGCAGGAGTTTGAGTGGTGGTGGCAGTTTCACTGAGAGCTGACAGGAGGTTGTCATTTCACTCCAATAGCTGGTAAAAATTCTCAAAGGAGAGGGAAAGGGGGCTGCTTTTGGGGGAGGGGTGTGCTGGGGGGCAGACAGCTTTGCTCGGGGGGGGGGGAAGACAGAAGGGGGCCACGGAGAGACAGTCAGGGAGGAACTGGAGGGGGAGAGGGAAAGGGGGCTGCTTTGGGGGGAGGAGTGTGCTGGGGGCAGACAGCTTTGCTCGGGGGGGTAAGACAGCAGGGGGCCACGGAGAGACAGTCGGGGATGGCACAACAGAAAAATATAGGCAGGCATGGGGCCAGAGGGAGAGAGAGAGAGACATACAGAAAAAAAGACAGGGAGCCAGGGAGAGACACAGACAGAAAGAATGACAGACAGACAGTGTCCAAGGAGAGAAAGAAAGAAAAAAACCCCAGACAGACATCTACTCTAGCACCCGTTAATGTAACGGGCTTAAACACTAGTTTTTTAAATAAGACATTATTTTTTCTGAGGCCCTCCAAGTACCTACAAATCCAAAATGTGGCGCTGCAAAGGGTTTGAGTTTGAGACCACTGGTTTAACTTGTGGTACTGCACAGTAAAAGTGAATTGTGAAGCTCACACTGTGTTTTCCCTGCAGTGCCTCCTCCCAGAATTTTTTAAGGCCACTGCCCTCCTTCCTCCTCCGAGCCAGTAAGGAAGCTGCTCAGCAGTGAGAAGCAGCGCCAAATCGCGCTGCTGCTTGTGCCGCTGAGATGAACAAAGTGGATTTGCGCAGCCAGTTAGCGGTGGGGCAGGAGTTCAGAAAGCTTGCTCCTGCCCTCCCACCAGAGATCGGTAGAGAACCTGCTGCACCTCCACCAGGGATCGGCACAGGTATGCAGATAGAGAAGAGAGGGGGTGGGGGGAAAGAGGGCAGAGGCTGGGAGGGAGAATGCAGAGTCTGACAGGGGAGGGAAAGAAGGAAGGGTTCTTGGTGCAGAGCCTGATAGGGGAAGGAAGGAAGGAAGGGTGATGGGTGCAGAGCCTGACAGGGGAAGGAAGGGTGCTGGGTGCAGAGCCTGACAGGGGAGGGAAGGGGGTTGGGTGCAGAGCTTGGCAGGGAGGGTACTGGGTGCAGAGCCTGACAGAGCAGGACACTTGAATATTAAGCCGCCCGACTTATATTTGAGTCAACCATTTTTCCTCTTTTTGGGAGAAAGGGGGGGTGTCTCGACTTATATTCGGATCGACTTATATTCGAGTATATACATCACTTGTTTAACAGTTAATATTTTACATACCTAGTTAGCACACTAAATGTTATTCAGATTGCTCCTAACCCCTCCACCACCTTTCCTGCTTTCATTCTCCCCTGCTGTGTGACCAGGAGGAAAGGGAGTCCCTGCTTTATTGGGCTACTGATATGTGACCATGGCTAGATTCACTAAGCCCACCAATCAACTTCTGACCACTTAGCGGCCCCTTTCCATCCCGATTTCCCTCCGACCCGATTCACTAACCTCTGTCCCGATCATCCTCTGATCCGCGCATGCAAATGAGGGGGAACGGCATTCAAATGTAGGCAGGTAGTGATTTACGAAAAAAAAAAGAGGGACACCAACTGGGCTGACCGATCCAAAAATAAGCGACTGCTGGGGACCAGTCGCTTAGGTCCAACTGCCCTGCCTTCTGCTGCCCTGCTCTTTGCCCCGAATCTCTTTTGCCGCCACGACTCTCCTGCCTATCCCCGCAGTGCAAGCCGGTGGCGCAGTGGATGGAGCTACAGCCTCAGCACCCTGGGGTTGTGGGTTCAAACCCTGCACTGCTCCTTGTGACCCTGGGCAAGTTGCTCAGTCCTCCATAGCCCTAGGTACGCTAGATAGATTGTGAGCCCACTGGGACAGATAGGGAAAATATTTGAGTACCTGATTGTAAAACTGATAACCTAGATAACCTTGATAGGTGGTATATAAAACCTAATAATAATAAACTTGAAACCACGAGCTTGCGAGGAAAAACAAAAAAAGAAGTTTCCTGCTCTGCTGGGCACGGAGGGCCATCTACAGATGGTCTGGGCATGCATTGGGATTGCTATAGAGCGATCCGGGCGCTCGGTTGGGGGCGTGATTATTGTTGCCCTCATTTGCATGAGGATGATTCGTGAATCAGCCCCCTGGTCACGGATCAGATTGGATCCCTCATGGATCGGATCCAATCTGTGTCTTAGTGAATCTAGCCCCATATCCTGGAAAAGGCAACTAGAGTAGCAAATTCAAAATGTTGAGAATGGCTGTTTTGTTTTGTCGTGGGTCCAAAAACAGTCTGCAAAAGTTATATGTTTGAACTTCTGTAACTTTTTCATTCTTTTTTTCATATAAAAGGAAGAGGTTTGGACTGATCTAACAGAATTCATTAATTTTCTTTTCTAAATTTCTGTTAACTTGGTCACCTTTTCCTAGCAATAAGTCACATATCATATCATATGACTCATATGTGACGAGGACCGACCCAACCATCAGGTAAAACCAGACAGCTGGGGGTGGTGTCAAAAAAAGCAAGTGGAATGAAAGCAAACCTGGTCTTGACAACCCACACACACATTGAAAAAAAACAAAAACAAACAAACCCAAACTAGGACATACTTAATGTGACCATTTATTTTTTTCCTCAAAATGGGACATCTACTGATTTTTAGGTAATAACATTGTAGATATCTGTCTTTCTTTTTTTTCTCACCCTACCCCCCCTTTCTTTCTCCCTGCCCCACCGCCACCGCAGATTTCTCCAAGTCGTTGATTTCTTCCTCCTTCCCCGACACCGACGCCGCAACAGACCAGGTGCGTGCAGCCACTTTACAAGCAGAGGGCCCAGAAGCCTCCTCCCCCCCTCCTGACGTCAATTCTGACATCGGAGAAGAAGTTCTGAGCCAGCCAGGCAGTGATTGGCTGGCCTGAAACTTCCTCTCCAACGTCAGAATTGGCATGAGAAGGGGGGGGGGGGCGCAAAGGCTTGTGGACCTGTTGCTTGTAAAGTCGCATCCCGTTGTCCCCAAGCACAGCACTTTTTTTTTGAAATTGTTACAGTGGGTTGCTCTCTTTCTGAAAATGGGACATTTTGGCGTCCGAAGCTGTGCTTGGGGACAGCGGGATAGGCTACCTAAATACGGGATGGTCCTGTTCAAAACGTGATGTATGGTCACGTTAGACATGCTGTACTTTTACCATTAGGGAGGGTGGAAAATTCAAGTAACTTGTTTACCCAATTATTCTCTGATGGTGCTATTGGGGTGATCATGATTATTTGGAAAAGGGCTGGGGAGAGGAGCACAAGGTTGAAGGTTTTCCTAGGGTGCTAGATATGCTTGGTGTGTTTTTAAAAAAAAGATTTTTATCTTCTGCTTCACCCTCACTCTTCTAGGAAAATGTCTAGTCGGATTATTCCTCAACCACTTGTATCGCAACCACCGCCGAGCAAAACCGTCCAGATTTTATTGCTATGTATTTCTCTTACCTGAAATTAAATAGTTCTGGGTCTGATTAACACTGATTTCTTTTTCTAATAATGTATAGAATGAGTTGGTTCCCTGCACCTTCCCTAGGACAACAGCAAGCAGATTCAGATAACCCAGCTCAGCCTCCAGATACTTGTGAGCTCAGTGGCTCCTAGATTGCGTTAGCACATGGAAAAAGTGCTAAATATAGAACGTGCCTTTTAAAATAATAACTCGAGTCCAGGATTGTTTGTGAATTTCCAACTGAGCAGTAAACAGAGCAGTACAATAGTACAGGGAAAATGTAGAGGAGGGAATGGAAGCAATCATTGTTTTAGTCATGGAGGTAATTATCGGAAGGTCTCTCTCTTTTGATTTGTTTGTGTCTCATCTGAAAACTGACACTGACCTTTTCTGTTACAGCTTTTTGGTTGATTACTAGTAGAAACTGTGATGTCATCATGGTTGAGTACTGATGCACACACAACACTCAACCATGATCAGAGAATGACACGGGGAGAAATGTTTCCCTGTCCCCGTAAGTTTTTTTTTCCCTGCCCCATTCCTGCAAGCTTCCATCCTCATCTGCACAAACCTCAAACACTTTTAAATCATAAGTGTTCAAGGCTTGTGTGGTTATGGCACAGAGCTTACAGGAATGAGACAGGGACAGTGACAAAACTCACGGGGAGTTCCTGCGGGGACCGGGACAAATTTGACTCTGTGTCATTCTCTAACTATGATGATTACACAACTCCGTGAGAACTGGCGCAGGCATTGAGGAAGTAGCATGGGGCCGACTGGATGCTGAAAAGATTGCTCCTGCCCTGCACCGCTGACTGCGACGAGGCAGGAGGTAGCCGGCAGCTGTCCGTCCAGGAGGGAGCTGCAGGTATGGGGGACTCCACAGTTGATCTTCCAATGGGGCAGCTTATCTACAATGTCATAGATAGGCCGCCTCATATAAGGAAGCTGCACCCACTGCAGGGGATTGTAAAACCCATATATAGGCCGCGGCCTATACATGGGGAAATATGGTAAATGAAGCCAGCGTCCCAGCCTGAGCCTGTAGGTTCATTGTCTGGTCCACCCTATGTTTATTTTATTGGGCGTGCACAGGGCTTTAAATAACCCCGTCATGAACTTGTATCCTTGGGCGGAGGAGTGACCAGCCAGCATTATAATTTAAAAATCCTTCTGATGATATGTTTTGCTTTTGGTAAAGTTACGTAACTGGTTCTGGAAGTGTAAATTAACTTCTGATTGTCTGTAAGGTATGGGTCAAAAGAGACGTAGATTTGAGGGGGGGGGGGAGAAGGGTTCTGAATGGAAGCTGAGGGGGGTGCAAGAGAATCTTACTGCTTTTGTTGTGCTATTGAATTTACTGCAGATATAAAATGTTGACGGCCGCTGCAGCTTTAACGCTGACTCTACTGCTGGATTCACAGGAGTCCGTACTGAGTAGTAGAGTCCCATTTCTTACAAATTGCCGAAGGATATCTCCTTTAAGAACCTGAAACTCCTCCTCTTCTGTGGTAGAGCACAGCGCCCTCTATTCTTTCTGCAAGTGAACTCAGAAGGTGTGTTTTGTTCAGCTCTTGTTTTTTGTTTGTTCTTTTTGGGCATTTTTTCTGTCTGATTCTTTGTGGCTTCTGTGCTCAGAGATGCCCGGAGGTCCCCAACTCGGGCATACTCCACCGGGGAAAGGATGCCATCCCGCGTGGGAAGACTGCTGCTCCCAGGCCAATCTCACAGTACCTGTGGAGCCCAGCCAGCTTTGGGCCCCTCCAGGAGCTCAGAATCTGGCACCCTGGGAGTGGCTCATCTGCTGATTTGATCAAAGGCTTCAGCTCAGGCTAAGTGCTCCCTGAGTATGAGCCCTTGGTTTATCAGGAAGCCAGCTGCATAATTTCTCCCCCTCACCGCTGTGTGAGGAATCCCAGGGGTAGTAGTCGGTGGTCGGGGTGTTGCCGGCATTCGGAAGATTTTCTTCGATGATTGAGATCTGAGCAATTTCGGAGGCAGAAATCCTTTCCTTGCAGTCAGGCAGATTTAGTGAAACAGGTACCAGAAGTCACAGTGAGTACTCCCATTATTCCCTATGGGGAACATTATGGGGGGGAGGTCTGGAGTTTTGAGTTTTAGTGCTTTCTGGGATTAGTACTCGGGTCCCCCTCCCTCTAAATCTAAAATCGCTCTTTTATTTTTGCATTTGGCTCCAACAACCCGGTTTTGGTACAAATTTTTTGATGGCAGCCATCTTGAATTTTTGGTAATCTGATTTAAAACCGCTCATTTTTGCAAGAGACTGCCTCTGGTGGATGCCTCAGGCCTTTCTAATCCCAGATCTTGCATCAATTGTGCAGAGTTGCCGGTTGAGGAGCAGCCGTATTCCATGTGCCGCGGGACGTAGGAGGGGAAGGGACAGGAGCTTCGGGCTCAGCCCCCATTCAGTCCTCCAAGGCCTTGGAATCCCCAAAATCCCTAGAAAAACAGTCTAAGGGGAAGAGATCCTGCTCTAATGAACTGAGCAGCGATGGGATGAAACGCAAGTGCATGGTGGCAGAAGATGCATCTCCTTAGGAGCCCCAGGACCCTGATGAAAGGCTTCTTAGATTTTGCCAGTCTTTTATGGAAAGCCTTTTTAATAGGACCGGGAAGCGCTGCCTATGGGCACACCTACTCTGCCTAAGGGGGATCCTTCTCCCAAGCAGGTGTCCTCGCCTCATACTACACCGGCACCCAGTGTCAGTGACCTTTCAGAGCAGGATTGGAATGACTGGAAGTCCCTTTCCATGCTTTGTTTTTGCAGGGCTTTTTGGTGACAATGGATGATGTGGGACCTCTTTCAGGGTTCAGTATCCGGGGGACAGGTGTGGATCGGATCACAGAGATGATCCCTCCGCATGTCACTTTTCAGCTCAGCTTCAGTCTCCCATGTCATTTCTGACACCCTGTCTACACTAAAGCTCGATGTCAATCAGCCTTCCACCACTCAGTGCTCCATGTACAACACTAATGCATAGACAAACTTTTTCCTGCTCACCTGGATCTTACCTCTTTGGTCACTGACCAGTGGAAGGCTCCTGAAGGCTAGCTTAAGGTGGCCAAAGCTATGTCTCAGCACTATCCTATGGCTCCAGCCTTCTAGCAGCTGTTTGTCCAACCAATGGTGGATTCAGCAATGGCGCAAGTGACCAAGTACACCTCCCTTCCTAGCAAAGGTGGAATGATTCTGCAGGATGCACAGGACCGTAGAGTGGATGTAGTCCTGAAAAGATGGTTTGAAGTGCTGGCTTTGGGTATCAAAGCTGCAGCAGCTGCTCCTTCGTAGCACGAGCCTGCCATACTAGGCTGCAGACTAGTCCTTCAGCGCTTGGGTACTCCTGTCCCCACATGTTTGAGGGCATGAATTATGTGACCAATGCTCTTTTATGACATCATTAGAGTCCTGGGTAAGGTTTCAGTTTACTCCATTTCGGCCTACCAGATGCTCTGGATCAGACAGTGGGTGGGCGATTCAGCCTCCAAGGCCACTCTCAGCAAATTACCCCTCAAGGGGAAGATGCTGTTTGGCAAAGGGCTCAATTACCTCATGGCCAGTGTGGCGGATTACCGCCCCAAATCACTCATGGATAGCAGGAGCTGTCAATCTGCTGGGCGCAACAGGCGATTTTTGTGCTTCTAGGAGATCTTTCCAATTCTCCTCCAGCTTCTATTCTCAGAGGCCCTTTCAGGGGTCCAGATAGAGATTTGGCAGTTATCCGTGCCACCAACTTGCAGGTTTCTGCGGTGGCTCAGCCACCAAGAAACAGCAGTGATGCCAGGAAGATGGCCAATCCTGCTCTTATTGGAGGGCAGCTGTCGGCATTCAGAGACAAATGGGAACAGATCTCATCCAACAGCTGGGTGCTGGACATTATCAGGGAGGGGCACTGGATTGAGTTTTATCAGTCCCCTCCAGATCTGTTCCTCAGTTCCCCAGGTGGATGGCCAGAGAAGGAGGTCAGAGTCTGAGCGATAGCATACTGACTCTTGGACATTCATGCCATAGAACTACCAGTAGTTCCCAAAGAAGAATTGGGCTCAGGCAGATATTCTTTATACTTCATAGAGCTCAAGAAAGGCACAGAAAATTAGAGGCCCCTCTGGACTTGAAGTCTGTAAATGAGGCCCTGAAGGTCCCCCGCTTTCACATGGAAATGGTCTGCTCCATCATAGTGGCTGTGGCCCCAGGAGAGGTCCTTGCCTCTTTGGATTTGACAGAAATATCTGAGATTTCACATACTTCAGCGTCACTACCAGTTTATGGTGCTCCCCATTGGTTTGGCCACGGATGGTGATGGTGGTTGTAGTGGCTCACCTTTGCTGGTGGGAGTCCAGGTGCATTCTTACCTGTATGATTAGCTGATCAGGGCCCCCTCTCTGGAGGACTGTGAATGTTCAGTCCAGCAAGTGGTGAGCCTCTTACAGAACCTGAGCTGGATAGTCAGCTTTCGAAAGAGTCATCTTCAGCTGACTCAGTGCTTGGAGTATTTGGGAGTCTGCTTCGACACAATGCAGGGCCGTGTCTTTCTTCCTGAGCCACGCAAACAGAAGCTCAGGATGCAGATCCTCGTGATCTTGGCCCTTCCAAGTCCCACGGCCTGGCAGTATCTGCAGGTGCTGGGCTTGATGGCAACCTCCTTTGGAGGTGGTGCGCTGGGCAAGAGCTCATATGTACCCTCTCCGGCACTCCCTTCTGTTCAAATGGTCTCCGCAACATCACTCCCTTCAGATGCTGTTCTCCTGGATGGCAGTGGTGTGAAGCACAGCTTATGTTGGTGGCTCCAAGGGTAGAACTTGATGAGAGGCATGCCTCTCCGAATCGACTCGTGGGTGACCCTGACCGATGCCAGCTTCAGCGGCTGGGGGGGGGCCTCTGCTGCGGTTGCCCCCTCCAGGGCAAGTGTTCCTTATTGGAGTGCAGGTGGTACATCATTTGCCTGGAACCAAGAGCCATTCGGTTGGCCTTGTTGCAGTTGCAGTCTTTCCTGACAGGAAAAGCAGTCAGGGTGTTTTTGGACAATGCCACCGTGGTGTCTTAAATAGACAGGGTGGTACCAGGAGCGCTGCCCTTCGCTTGGAAGCGTGGATGTTATTCCAGTGGGTGAAACTTCACTTGCAAGCTCTCTCTGCGCCCCACATGGCAGGGATAGAGAATGGTTCAACCAGTTTAGCAACGATTGTTAGATGCCCGGTGACTTTAGTACACAGGTGTTAAACTCAAGGCTCGCGGGGCAAATCCGGTCCACCTGGCCATTTTATGGTGTCATCTTGTGGCTGGCTCCCTCCTCACAGCCGTAGTGTGCACTGAGCCATGTGCGTCCCTCACCTCATTCAGAAGCATTCCCTCTGATGTTGCAACATCGGAGAGAAGGCTTCCAGTTCAGGTGCAGGACGCACGAGGAGCCACTGCACGCGGCTCCTTGCACACTACAGCTGTGAGGAGGAGGGAGCCAACCACAAGATGACAGTGGGGGGCATTGGACCGCGGGCCCGCATAAAACGGCCAGGTTGGAGCCGGCCAGAAGGTTAGACACCCGCTGGAGGGAGGCGTAGCATGGAGGAAGGGGGACAACAAAGGTAGGGGGAATGGTTTTATTTTCAAGTTAGTGTTGAATTGAGTTTTGAGCATTTTAATCTGCTGTCTATCTTTTGCACTGCTCAGGAAGAAATACATTTGTTTCTTTTTCTCTGGGGGTTGTACTGCATGCAGAATCTTGAATCTTAGGGTGTTTTTAAAAATATATTAGTACTTTTAGTTTTTGGTCCCGTATTTCCATAGGGGTTATCTGTGTTCTAGTAGGAATGAATGTTGAGAAGCATACAGTGTGTTTTGTGTAGTTTAATTTTGTGGCTAACCATTATCATTATGTGTTAATAAGATTATATTGTGTGTGTGTGTATATATGAAAAATGAATGGAAAAAATTGTGCTATAATTAGTTTTATAGGGCGGAGTCTGGGGAGGAGATTGGGCGGAGTCTGGCCTGCAACTTAGCCTGTGTTTTGGATTTTGGCCCCTTAATGTGATTGAGTTTGACACCCCTGCTTTAGTACATCTGGGCCTTAGAAAGTTAGCTGCATCTCACTCAGCAGTTGCTGGAGTTGGACCTAAGTTGCTGGCTTTGATTATCCAAGCTGCTTGCTAAATGCAATAAAATGATTTGAAACCCGCAGTGGGCAGTCTGGTATGTTTTGCACTACTGACTTAAGCCATCTTACTCCTGGGATTCTCCTGCCTTATCTGGGCTCCCTGGTTCTGGTGTGTGCTAGAAGGCTAACAGTGGTACAGTTTAAATTGTTCCTTTTCATAAAAGTCCCTACAGGATAAGGAATTTTTAAAAAAGACACAAATGAACACAAATGATTGGACCCACAGAGAGGCAATATATCAAGTTCAATCTCCTTTCCCTAACACAAACACACACGAACAGTGAAGGCTAAAGCTATGAGCCCTCAATAACTTTCCCAGTTTTCTCTCAGGACAAACACAACAGCAGGGTGTCTGATACAAGTTGCGATTCAGGTCTTTAGCTGAGTTCTGTCTTGGTATCTGGACAAGGTTTTTTGTTTTTTTGTTTTGTGGTGGTGGTGGTGGGATTATTTTTGCATGGCATTTTCTGTTTGGTGCAAGTTGAGCATTAATTTATTTAAAAATTTATATACCGCATAGAACGGTTAACATGGTTGCATATATAATATGCTGATCTCCCTTTAGTTGCATAGATGTGGACAAACATTGGACAAACATCTTATCAATTAAACATTCAGCAATAAAACTGTAAAAAGTAAAAAAAAAAAACAAATTTTCATTAGCATTGTATCTTACAGGAAGAACAGAAATAGCAACTTTTGGGACATTTGTATTGAGCACCCTTTTGGAGGACCAGGTAAATCAGGGGTTCTCCACTCATAGCTCCAAGGCTAAAGCTAGACATGATGGGGTCCAGGGCAGACACTAGGGAGGTGGCCCCAAAGCTTGCTTGCAGGCTGTCCCTCTTAACTTCAGGCAGATTTGGGGCCCCCTGAAACATGGGGGCCAAGGGCAGTTGTCCTGTTTGACCACCCCTAACGCTGGCCCTGCATAGCTCCCCCCTCCCCTAACAGACCCCCATGGATGTGTTAAGTAAGACCCTGGAGCGTCAAATGAGCTGATATAAAGTTGAAGGAAATGGGGCATGGAGCCTGCTGAGATCCATGTTCAGGATGTTGTTTGAGGTTGTTTTCAGCATCATAAATGAATCATTAAAATCTCTTGCATGGTTAGACTCCTAACGAATGTTAACTTGCATCTCCCATAGTCACTTAGCAGGGCTTCTGTCTCTCCCCTTTCTTTTTCTGATGGACACTTTTATTTACTGGTGTGGTTTTCTCCCATATAATTTAGTTGCACCACAAAGGGAGGTTGTGTGGGATTTGCAGTTGAAAGCCACTGCTTCCTGCTCTCATTCACGGAGGGGGCTCTCTCACACGACCTCCCATTTCAGAAACCATAAAGCCTTTCTATCAGATGCTCGTTATTCTGCATATTGGTTTTTTTAAATTTTCCAAGAAAAATATTGAATTAAAAATGAGAAGCGCATACGAAGACATGCACACATCCTGTTTCCAGCTGCATTTTTCTTCCTGTGAGTGTTTAGTGGGAGGTTAATCTGTTGGCAGATTCATGAAGTATTTAGTACAAACAAGGTGAAAGAATGACTTTACCCTTAGTGAGTGACTCTTGGTTCTTGGGGTCTAGATTCTTAGGCCCATATTCACTAAAGATAGCGATTCAATCGCTGTTGGCCGATTCCTAGTTGATTGAAAAAAGCGATTGATTCACTATCTTTTTTGCTTGCAAATGATTTGCAAACTCCAGACTCAGTCGCTCAGTGAGTGATTGAATCAGGGCAGAGCCCTGACAGTAGTGACAGGAGAAACAGCCTCCTGTCACTGCTGTCAGGGCTTCTCCCGGGTTTTTTTCTCCTTCCTGCCATCGGCCCCTCTTCTTCTTCCCCCCCCCAAAAAAAACAAACAAACAAACAAACAGCAGGAGGGATGTCCACTCCCTCCTACCACCGGACAAAAGCCCAGCTGTCAACACCCCCTCCCCGTACCTTAAGTTGGGAGCAGGAGGGGTGCTCAGTCCCTCCTGCTCCTCCGTCTGCCTGGACCTTAGGCCCTGCCCCGGTGCATCATTTGGCTCCCTTGGGAGGGGCCTGAGGCACCTGAGCCAATAAGGGACTTCCTTAGGGAATAGCCTAAGGAAGTCCCTGATTGGCCAAACCAATGGGGTTGGGGAGGTTCAGGGGTATGTTGGGTTTGGAGGGAAGTGGGGCTGGAGACATCTGGTGGCAGGAGGGAGTGGGCATCCCTCCTGCCTCTATTCTGGTTCCAGGGTGGGTTGTTAGATGGGTGGTCATTGGGTGGGCTGTCATTGGCAGGGGAGGGATGTGGCACGGCATTTTTTTTTTTTTAGTGGGGTATATATTGTATGTGTGTAACACATGCACAACATCTGTACCATTAAAAAGAAAAAAAACCCAACAAGTAAGTAGCAGAAGGCTGCTTTGGGACTTCTTCCCCTGTTGGCTCAGCTGTTTGGGCTTCCCCAAACTGGCTCTGCGCATGTGTCAAAGTCACTCTCAGAGTGACTGGTGGGATGCAATTACGGCAAGCCTACATGCAAATGATTTGCATGGAAACTTGATGGTACATCGATCGCTGTTCCACAATCGGCCAAAAAACTGGCCAACAGTGACCGTATTCCCTGAGATTTTTATTTGCAACCTGGGGATTTTTCTATTCCTTTTCCTAATCCCTTTTCCCCACAACATACCTAGAGGCCGATGTTCAGAGCCAGGCTAAAAGTCCATAATGTAACAGCAGCATAAAAAAAATAGCAAAGTGATGCTCAAAAAAAAAAAAAATCATATGCAAATGATATATGTGGTTAATTTGTGCTAACAAACAAATAAGGGGAGAACTGTGCCTGACACATGTGCACAAAGGTTTTATGGTCAGTGTGGCTCAGTTAAAACTGGAAGTGTAAGCACATTGGTGCTGTTCTTTTATGCTTTTAAATAGAAGTCTTTTAAAATTGCTTGAACTTAAGTATGCACCTTTCAAACATTAAAATCCAAAAAACAAAACCCAACAAAAAACAGGCAGCGATGTGTGCTTTTACTTTTGGATTTGCTCAGACTCCTGCATGGTTGTTTCTCACTTTTGGCGCCTAAAACTTTCACGGGTTTCCCTCCGCTTGCAAAAGACGACAAAACCTGCAAGTTCAATGTGGAAAAATTGGCAAGAAATCTTCTGAAAACCTTCAGTGCCTGACCCTGCAAAATCTTTTGCCATTATAGGCCATCATTTTCTTTGTTGCATTGCAATGCCTATGTCCGAGCATTGCAAAGGAATGCTTACTGACCTCATCAACATCATTTAAATACATTTGTGGCCTTCTTTAATGCATATATTGTTCATGCTAGAGCCTTTTGAGCATTTGGGGCTCCATTTCTACATATGCTCCTCAAAGCGGTAGGCGCCTACCAAGTTAAGTGCCTAACATCCTATCAAGTGCAATAGACGTCAATTACGAGGTGCTAATTGTCAGCTATTTTAGTCGATTAAGTGTATTAACAATTAAGTTAGGTGCCTGTGTTGGCTAGGTGTCAATGTAGGTGCCTAACTTTGGACAGACTTTATAGAATTCCCCGGTTGGTACACAAATCCAACATTAATAACTTTTTATTTCTGAAGTGCGCTTTGATCATTGGTCTCCTAGTGTGGCCATTGCTGTGATGTTCCTTGACTGGGGGCTGTGCACCACGGTTCCTTCCAGAACCCTGCAATCATGGGTCCTAAGTCCAGCCACTAGGTGTCACCCTTAAGTAATATCCTTGAATTCCCTCCTCCTTACACTGGGGGGCTCTGCGAGTTGCTTCCACAGAGAGAGACAATTCAAAAACGGGGACAGTATAGCTCGACTCAAGCACTTGCCCTGGAGTCGACCTCTCTTTTTTTTTCTTTCTTTCTTTCAAAAATTTTTTCATATTCTGATAATGGAAGAATCATTGTTGATGGGAAGAGATAGACTGAATACAAATAAAAGCCTTTTCAGAAGAGCTTTATCTAAGTTCATAGTGCTTAAGATTGAAAGCCCCTAGTCGATTATTGAATTTTTATTAATGCTGTGCTTTCTTCCTGTGCCTCATTCAGGTTGGCTGTGACGCTGGATTGAGATACAAGGGTGCCCTAATTTCAAGCCCATTTACATGTTAGAAAGAGCTGAGTGATTGGTGTTTAAGCCAAACAAATAAGGGTCTTATTTGTAAAAAGACAAAGATGTTTGAAGCAGACCCTAATACATGCACCGCCTTTGTCTTGTCTCTCATTAGAGGCTGAGCTTGGACGGGCCTGGTAATTAGAAGAGGGAAGGCGCTGCTTTGGATTTGATGGATATAGATCTAATTGGTTTTGAAAATTCTGTTTGATGTGGATATGGAGGATGTTGGCAGAACACCTGTGGGGGACATCTGATTAGAGAAAGAAGAGGAGAAACATAGGGCTCTTGCTGTCCTTCCACACCTCCAACTCCTGGGATGGAAATAAAACTTCCAACCACAAATCTGAGTCAAGTTGAATGAAACCAATCACATTGATATCACTCTGATATGGCGAGGGTGGAGGGGGATAAGAACATAACATAAGAACATAAGCAGTGCCTCCGCTGGGTCAGACCACAGGTCCATCCTGCCCAGCAGTCCGCTCCCGCGGCGGCCCGAACAGGTCACGGCCTGTCTGAGACATCAGAAGGGGCCCCCTTGCCACCTTGGTTTCCCATTGAGTTTTATCTTCCCATTGAAGTCCTAACCCTCCGGTCTTGCACATGCACTACCTGGTTGGGTTTCTATACTTATTACCTGGTTAGCTTTCTATACCTGTGTTACATCCCAGCACCTCTCTCAGTATCCCACGATCCCTTTATCCCTCAGGAATCCGTCCAGTCCCTGTTTGAATCCTTGTACCGTACTCTGCCTGATCACTTCCTCCGGTAGCGCATTCCAAGTGTCCACGACCCTTTGGGTGAAAAAAAACTTCCTTGCATTTGTTCTGAACCTATCTCCCTTCAGTTTCTCCGAATGCCCCCTCGTGCCTGTTGACCCCTTCAGCCTGAAGAATCTGTCCCTATCCACCCTCTCTATGCCCCTCATGATCTCGAAGGTCTCTATCATATCTCCCCTGAGTCTCCTTTTCTCCAGAGAGAAGAGCCCCAGCCTGTCCAACCTCTCGGCGTATGGGCAGTGTTCCAGCCCTTTTACCAGTTTCGTTGCTCTCCTTTGGACTCTCTCAAGCACTGCCATGTCCTTCTTGAGGTACGGCGACCAATATTGAACGCAGTATTCCAGATGAACCTCAAACACCCGCAGTCAACGGGTATTTTTGCTGGGGTAATGAACATTATCATTGGTTCAAAATTCCCTCCCAGACTGTCATTTACTTTTCAAATTGTAACTTTGGGCTCCTTTTACTAAGGTGCGCTAGCATTTTTAGCGCACGCACGAAATTACTGCGCACTACACCGCGCGGGTCGCTTCTAGAATAACGCCAGCTCAATGCTGGCGTTAAGGTCTAGCGCGCACAGCAATTTAGCACACGCTATTCCGCGTGTTAAAGCCCTAACGTGGCTTGGTAAAAGGAGCCCTTTGTTTCAAATAAGCTTAGGTTTCGCTTTCACCCGACGGGAGCTCTTGCCGTTTCCTGATGTAAACGCCGTCAACAGTGAAAGCTTATGAATAATCAACAGTTGTATGCGCGGTAATGCAAACGCACAGAGACTGTGATGGCTGTGTGAATAGTGAAACCCCAGACGAAGCTTTAATAGCGAAGCGGCAAGAGCTCCCGTCAGCTTATTTGAAACAAAGTTAGCCATAGCCAGTTAAGTGTTGAATATTGGACTTAACTAACTATGCATTAGGTGGCTCTGCAAACCCAGAAATTCAGAACAGGGCCCAGCTTTGACTCTCTGGGAATAACACCAGTGACAGCGAAATGCTGAATGCCACTGGTTGAATATTGAACTTTGCAATTAGCAGCGATGCAGAAGTGCCTGTGTTCTTTGCGTCTGCTCTCTGTGTGGGTGGATAAGAATATTTCCTACGTATACTGTGCATTTGCACTTTACTCACTCCCCAGTATTCTTCCACACCCCTTTCCGGTATAAAATCTCCTTAGGAATTCCCCCTTTCTTCCACGGCTTAAAGTATTTAAGAAAATTGGGGAGGGCAAACATTTTTGTTTTGCCTCATTTCCTATGTTGTCTTCAGGATTTTTCATCTGTGTTTTGCAATTGTAAATTTTTGTTTGAGTCAGTGTCATTAACAGTGCACCCTATTTGCAGAGTATTAGAGACTGACCAAAACTAGGTTTTTCGTTTTTAGCTGCAGCTGAAATTTGCTGATCGGTTTCAATTGAAACTGGCCCGTCCTTACCACCTCCTCCTCCGCATCCGCCCCAGACAGCACCCACTTCCTATCCCTCGCATAATTTAAACCCTAGTGATCTAGTGGCCTTAAGCAGTGGCGTAGCAAGGGTAGGAGGCGACTGGGGTGGTATCACCCCTCTGCACTCTCTTCTCTGTCTTCCCTGCTCCTTCTGTGCCCCAAGCCACACTCGCACCCTCCCTTCCCCTCTTTAAATCTTAGCCAGCGCAAGCAGCTTCTTCGGCCTGCTGTTCGCGCTGGCATTGGCTTTCCATCTAATGTCACTTCCTGGCCCCACGACCAGGGCGTGATTTCACAGGGAATCAGGCTGGAGAAGTTGCTCGTGCTGATGGAGATTAAAAAAAGGTATGGGGGAAAGGGATTGCGAGAGCGTGGCATGGAGGGGCAGAGAGGTGCTGGCACCCCCACCGAAACACCCAGGGCAGCCTGCCCCCCTCCCTTACTATGCCACTGGTCCCCCAGTTGCTTCTACCCCTGCCATCTTTACCATCAAAATGGCTGCCGAGATCTTTAGTAGAGAATTATTGAGACTACCACTGAAGGTCAAGGCAGCTGTTTTGAGAGTGGAGCTGGACCAATTCACAGGATGGGCATTTTTCAGATGGCCTGTTCACCCAGGTACATAGTCACTTTACATAGGCAGAATCCTCCTTGAGGGGAGAAAAAAATCTTATAGATTCTTGATATACTGATTTTTAAATATTTTTCTGTGGCACAGCCAAAGTGGTTTACTTATTATATGCAGAGGTGTATCTAGTGGGGGAGGGTGCCACATGGGGGAGTAATTGCTTCCCCAATGGATTTTGAATAAAAACTACACCTATGTAGATTTTAGCAGACCAGCGGAAGTCAAGTTAAGGGAAAATTTGGAAGTCGCTGGTCCCTATTTTGCATAAGTTTGCTCCCCTAGCATAAATTTCTGGTTAAGTAACTTTCCCAGGGTCACAAGGAGCCACAGTGGAAATTGAAACCAGCTCTTCACTTACTTCACTAATCATTAGGCTACTCCTTGTGACTTTTTTCTGGTAGACCTTGTATTTGTCTAACTATTAAGGCAGGCCAGTAGTTGCCTAAGGTAGGAGCTTCTGGGGAGCAGCAAAGCAGCCCAAGAGCCATCAGGGCACACTTGTACCTCCAGGGAGTGAATGGTTCTGTGGAACATGACCTCGTTCTGTGAATGGGTCAGGTTAAAATAATACACTTCACAAGGCTGTTCTGGGAGACATGGTGTTAGAGTGATCAGAATTTTGTATTATTTTAATATTTAGGGGAAGGGCATAAGTGCAGGGATGAAAGTTTGCCTAGGGTGCCCAGTATGCTTGCACTGACCTGTATCTGCCTCTTCCTGATCCTTGGTTTGGCATATATGGCGGAGCCTCTGATTAGCTGCCTTTATTTGATTCTCTGTTCTAATGCTGACTTTCATGAGGTCTTGCGGGTGGGATTGCGGAGACCTCATTGCACTGGGATCCAAAGGCTCAGGAAGTTTATTGATGGGAGCCCTCACATCGGGCCATCTCCTACTGCTCTTCAGCTCCTAAAGAGTGCTGGGAGGGGAATCCTAGCCGTCAGCCAGCTGATTTCTTTAATGTCTGTGCTTGAACAGTTAATTAGGCTATTCTTTATGGACTCGCTGGTTGAGAATGCGTGTATCACATTAAAAAGATATAAATTCTGTTCAGATTCCCAAAGCCTCCTAGATGCCACATCGCCTAACTATGCCATTTAATTCCTTTCTGGTGAGCTAATTTCCCATTCTACTTGAGATAGATGGGGGAAGGCCTTATGTTTCAAGCTCCCTGTACCAGGAATGGGACAATACAGCACAGCCCTTTCAAAATGGGCCGTTTCATCTCTTAATATTAAGACCCCCTCTTAAAGTCAACCTTTTACCCCGGAAGTCTTCCCTCTTGACAACTTTCTGTTCCAATATAAAGGGAAACCTTACGATGCACCTGATCTGTGAAGTCACCTGATTGACCTTGAAGTCACCAGATGATGTAGAGGCAGGAGAAGAAGACTGTGGGTGGGTGAAGGGAACGGAAATAAACACTAGTGGGCAGGGCAGGATTAATTCACAAGTACATTGGGCCTCCCTGCCCCGCCCCACCCCACCCCACCATGCGCCCAGGTGGAAACAGGAAGCTGCGTCAGAGGGAAGCTTTGGGCAAGCAGCACCGCTTGCACAATTACAGTTCCTGTTGCCTTTCTTACCCACGTTGCTTGCTTGTCTTACTTTCCGTCGATGGGGGGGGGGGGGGGGGCGCGTTGCCAATCGATGCTGGAGGGGCTCATCGCCGTTTGGAAAAAACAATGTTGATGCCCTCCTTCATCGGGCCCCCCCTGACCATTTCGGGCCCTAGGCACGTGTCTACTTGGCCTATTGGTTAATCCTGCCCTGCTAGTGGGGGGAGAGGGGCGGCTATGCCTCCCTCTCTCAAACCTTGAAGTCACCAGATGATTCTAAGGCAGGAGAAGGCTGCAGATGGGGGTGAAAGAAGCACTTGTGGTGGGGGGGGGGGGCGAGCTATGTCCCTCTCTTACAAACCTTAAAGTTACCAGATGATGCGCAGGTAGGAGAAGACCACCATGGGTGGGTGAAGGGAAAGGAAAGAAGCACCAATGGGGTGGGGGGTTGGGGTTATTCCGTCCTCTCTTTCAAACCTTGCAGCTTCAGCAAGGTAAGTGCTCTCCATTACAACAGCCGTGGTTAAATGGCCATGCTGAATCAACCTAGACTGCCCCCCCCCCCCCGTACCAACTGGTTTCCAACTGGTGATGACAACGCGACCTTTCCAGGGTGAAGGATATCCCAGTAACAGTACAGTGGTGCCTCACACAACGAACTTAATCCGTTCCAGGAGCAAGTTTGTTATGTGAAACGTTCGTTGTGTGAAACGCGTTTTCCCATAAGAATACATGTAAAAGAAAATAATTCGTTCTGCAGCCCTACATTTCCCTCCCTCCACCTCACCTTATATGCAGAGTTTGCCAGCTTTCTTTTTCACCCAGCCGCACGCTTTCAAAAAGCTGTGCACGCGCAGCTGCTGGAGTTGATCAATGTTCTCCTCTTCTGCAACTTCCGGTTTCCGGTTGCGTCAGAGGAGAAGATTGAACAACAGAGCATCTGCGCATGTGCTGCTCTTTGAAAGTGTGTGGCTGGCCGAAAAAGAAAGCCGGAAAACTCGGCATCTAAGGTAAAGTGGAGGGAGATGATGGAACACTGCATTCAGACAGGAGGGTGCTGCTGTTCCCGGCTTCGGCGAGAGTAGTTCCGCCCCCCCCCGGGCCCCTCGGGCGACTTCGTTGTGTGAAACGAAGTTCGTTATAGGGAGCAAGACAAAAAGTTCGTTATGCGCAGCGTTTGCTGTACGAGGCGTCCGTTATGCGAGGCACCACTGTATTGAGTAGTGCCCAGACCATATGACTTGATGCCAGCTTAAGTCGTGTATCTTGGGCACTTCCTGTTTCCATTCCACTACACAGTAGCTCGAGTGCGCATAAAATAGAGCTCTTGGGATGTGAAAGGAACAGACACGACTGTATGCAGCACGGCAGCTAGTGCAAAGATCTCATTTTGACACGAGTGACTTTCATTGCAGGCGGAATGTATTAAATAAGCTCTCAGCTCTCAGAAAGCTTAATCAGATCCGCAGTCCTGCGGTGTCAAAATGTCCAATTGATTTAAAATATGTACATATGTTTGATACCAGCTTCCAGTGACTGATAAGGCACAAAGATACACATTTTAATGTATGCCTTAGATACAGTATATCGCTGTTTGCACTAGTTTCGGTTTAAACACTGTCAATAGTCTGTGCTTCCTGTACGATGGTTGACTGCACATGGGCTGCTGGATATGAGAGTGACTCGCAGCAAAAGAAACGGCGTCAATTAAATTTTTTTTTTTTTAAATTTAAAGCCAACAGTTTACAAGAACATTTTATAACAAGTTATGAAAGTGGTTCCTCCCCCTTGCTTTTTACCCTCTCCCCATACCGACAAGGGGTTCCTTGAACTATAACAACCTAGAACAAAACCATAAGCAAATCCTCAACAACTCATTGAGCCTATAATAAAATGGAACAGACAGTTTCTAAAGCATTGAAGATTTCTCGTAGATAAATTGGTTGGTGGCTTGGAAGAAAACCCTTAAGCCTGCCCTTCCTGAATTGTGCCAGTTTTTGTATTTGAATTCTTTTGGAGATATTAGTAGACCAGAATAGCTTCCAAGAACATATCTGCCTCTGTAGTATAATTGGGAGGTGATGCTGCCATGCTGAATGCAATCAATAGTTTTTACTCTCTGCAGGTATCCAAGTAGTGCATGAAAGTAGGAATGGCAGTGGCTTTGGGAAACTTGTTTAAAATTTTACCCAAAACCATAAAAAAGTTATGAGTCGGGATTCAAAGTGATTTTAAGTTTCCAAGTTTTCTTTAAAATTTGATTTAAACACTTATAAATATTTCTAAGCGATATACATCAACTAAAATGGGGGACACGTAAAAAACGTACACGTCGGAACATTTACTAAAACTAGACTAAGTAGAGACAAGTGGGAAAAGAGAGAAGAACTATAATTTTATAGGAAAGGAGACATTTAAGGGCTGAACAAAAGGAGGACTTCTGCCCAGCAAAATCACCTGTCTGGGGCTATCTGTGGGTATTCAGTGCTATTTAACTGGGTGGTGCCACCTAATATCCCCTTTTACCACGTAGGCTGAAATTGTCTATGCTGTGGGTGGTCTGGGGGTAGTTGGCACTTACCTGTTCAAGGCCCCCTTTTATCAAGCCGCGATAGGGTTTCTTTCGTCGCTGGCCGCTGCGGTAAAAGCTCCAGCGCTCATAGAATTCCTGTGAGCTTCGGAGCTTTTACTGCAGTGGCTGGTGATTTTTTAGAAAAACAATCCTAAAGCGAAAGGCTTCAGAGAAGAGCGACTGAAATGGTTAAGGGGCTGGAGGAGTTGCTGAACAGTGAGAGGCTGGAGAAACTGGGCCATTCTCCCTTGAAAAGAGGAGGCTGAGAGGGGACATGATCGAAACATTCAAGATAATGAAGGGAATAGACTTAATGGATAAAGACAGGTTGTTCACCGTCTCCAAGGTAGAGAGAATGAGAGGGCACTCTCTAAAGTTAAAAGGGGATAGATTCCGTACAAATGTAAGGAAGTTCTTCTTCACCCAGAGAGTGGTAGAAAACTGGAACGCTCTTCCAGAGGCTGTTATAGGGGAAAACACCCTTCAGGGATTCAAGACAAAGTTAGACAAGTTCCTGCTGAACTGGAACGTACGCAAGTAAGGCTAGTCTCAGTTAGGGCACTGGTCTTTGACCTAAGGGCCGCCGCGGGAATGGACTGCTGGGCACGATGGACCACTGGTCAATTCTTATGTTGATAAAATAGGGCATAAGTGCTGATATTCAGCACTTAACCAGATAAGGTAATCTGAAAAATAAGAGTGCACAAAACGCTGTCCTTTCTTGTTTAAAATATTTTCTTAACTGGATATGTGCTAGCTGTCTGAGCATCCCTGTTTATTCAATGCTGGTGCCTGGACATGGCCTGGCATTATCTGGGCATAAAAGCTCCCACTGGCTACAAAATCACTGACCGCCACTAGCTGAATATCTTCCCTTTTGTCTCCCCCCTCTCTTTTACAAAACTATGATAGTGTTTTTTTTAGTGCAGGCTGGTGCTCTGAATGCTCTGTGCTGTTCTTGAGCTTCGGGAAAAGCGCAGAGCATTCAGCGCACAAGCGTGCACTAAAAAACGCTATCACGGTTTTGTAAAAAAATAAAAAAAATAAAAAAAGGGGGGGGGGGGGCAGGCGTTATTCTTAAAAGAATGAAAAAAAACCTGAGATGACAAAATAAATATTTGACATTATATAGTGAATTACATATTCCCCTGGAAATTTTAGGAGAAATTGAGCTCCAGTCTGATGAACTTGTAGCAGGAATTTTTTCTCCTTTTCTGTGTAGTCCTTAAAAACAACCCCAATTCCAACTCTTGGTGGTATCTTCTGTAGTTGGTGTTTCAGGATAATGTGATATTACTGTATGATACGTTGTGCAGAGGTGCCAGCATGGTTAATTTACTTTAGTATATGATAAATATATGCATCTTTTTCCCTTTATAGTATTTCTTTTCCTTAATTAAAGTTTCACTTCCGATATAGTGAACTTTAGTATGAGCAGTGATCATTTCTTCTTGATTCTAATTTCTTTTATTTATTTGTCCATGTTTCCTGTCAAGTGGGATATTTGTATGCATTATTTGAATTGCATAAAAAAAAAGTTAAAAAGATGAAGATGTTGCCAATGTGACTGTATTCAGAAATGAGAATCTGTGAAGAAACTCTGAAGCCAAAGAGTAGGCGGTCTGATATTTTAGTTGGTGCCCTGCTGTTTCTGGGCCTTTGCTGACTTAGCTATTAATCCCCAGGAGGTATGCTTGTCCTCATTAGAATCCTCCAGACACGAGGCAATTCAAGCATGCACGGAGACTGGGTGGATGAAGAGAGAGGCATGCATGAGTGTGTGGAGAGACACACGTGTACATGCAGAGAGAGCTGAAAAGACAGAAAAATGCATGTGTGTGTATCCATATATGTAGTGAGGGCGATGGACAGGACCTGCAGAAAGACAGAGACAGTACCTGCGCAATCAGAAATGCACAGGGGCCTATAAAGAGAGAGAGACAGACAAATTGAATGATTGGAATGGTAAAGTCAGTAGCTTAGCGTATGCTTCGAACCACCATCCTCAAAACTAGCAGCAGATGCTGCTTTTTAATCCCCCCCACCCCCTGGCTTCCTGTTGATTTAAGAGTCGCACCAAACCAAAATCCTCTTGGCCTCTCATAAAAGGGCCCCCTGGCTTTTACTGCCAGGAACTGTGGATTGTTTTTTATTCGGAAGGATTTAATATTGTACTTATTAAAAGGAATCACATTCTCCGCAGTTTGGAAACCATCTGTCTATTTTATTTTTTTTTTGCAAGGAGATTAAATATTGCAGGAAAGTACTTCTTGATGAGGGAAGGAAGATCTGGGGCTGTTTGTACATCAGATGTGGCATTTTAGATCAGAACTTCTGGCAAGTACTGTTTTTCGCAAAGCTCCACTGCTAAGAATGGGTTTGCATGCGATGGGCTCCTCAGATTCAAATATAAGAACATAAGAATAGCCTTACTGGATCAGACCAGTGGTCCATCAAGCCCAGTAGTCTGTTCTCCTGGTGGCCAATCCAGGTCACTAGTACCTGGCCCAAACCCAAAGAGTAGCAACATTCCATGCTACCGATCCAGGGCAAGCAGAGGCTTCCCCCATGTCTTAATAACAGACTATGGACTTTTCTTCCAGGAATTTGTCCAAACCTTTCTTAAAATCAGCTATACTTGTGGAACAGGCTTCAACGATAACTCCATTAGGGATAAGGATATGAGCAGGGCAGATTTCTACAGTCTATGTCCCAAAATTTGCAGGGAGAGATAGAGATTAAATATACAAGTGTTCAACCATGAAGAAGTGCCCTTGGTGGGCAGGCTGGATGGGACCATGCAGGTATCTGCCAATATTTGCTATGTTACTGTAAATGAGATTGACTTCTGTTGGGTTGTGTACCTTTTTATTTTAAAAAATTTTCTGTATTTTATATTTCCTTCCCAATTTATAATAGATGCCAAGTCAGCTGTTATGGACTACAAACCACAGCTAACCTAGACTCATGTGGCCACTAGGTGTCACCATTCAGCAGTGATAAAGACTCCCCCTACCCTAAGGTTGCCAGATTTCCTGTATAAATAAAAGAGGACACCTGGTCCTGCCCCATTCTGTCTCCAGCTCTACCCTGTTTCGCCCCCACCTCCACACAAACCTCTCTGAGCTCAAGACTGTGTCTGCGCATGTGCAGATATCGACGCAATGATGTTGCATGCATGCGTATGACATTATCGTACAACGTCCACACATGCGGAGACGCCCTACAGACGCGGCCCTGAGGTCGGGGACTTCCAAAACCTGGACTGGGTTTTGGAAATCTCTCTGGGCACCTGGGCAATCCTCTAAAGAGAGGACATGCCTGGGTTTTCCTGGACGTCTGATAACTCTATTCCACCACCCCTTTAAGGGTTGCCAGTGCTACCTTTATAACATCAAAACTGAGATAGGAATCAATCCCTTGGTCCTTGGCACGCAAGTCCAATGTTTTTCAGCAGCACAGAATCCACTAGAAGGCCACCTCGTTTGTCTCATCTGGTGTTATTCATACTCTTGTCTTGTTAGTCTTATCTTGTTTTGTTAGAACTGTTGATGCTCCCATTGTGGGGAGGGGGTGTTGGGGGTGGGGGATCCCCTATTATAGAGGAAACATCTTAAAAGGTAGGGCGATGTTTAACCTTAGGGCATAAAGGTGAGCTTTCCCAATTGTAGTTCCCCTAAAATTGTTGTGAGTTGATTTAAATCACTAGTTTGGAAAATTCTATATTGATGAGTGGATTCTACATTGTAAAGAATGCATGCTTGTTTTATTGTAACAGCATTTAAAATGATAGTCCTGTGAGGTAATAACTGTGTGTGTTCTGGCATTTAGAACCCTCCAACCCCTCGGAGCGCTTTAAAATAGTGTTTTAATCCAGCGCGCTGACGTCCTGCACGTGATTGTCTGCCTGGCATTATCCATGTGTGATTGTCTCGCACGGTTTTGATTCATCACCGTCAGTGGCAGTATCATTTATAAAAGTCTTTTTTTTTTAAAGAGTTTCTTATATGGTAACTTGGGCAATATAAGTCGATATACTGCCAAAGTTACCACTAAGCCCACTATGATTTGAAATGGATTTTTCAGTAATAAGGTTTATAGTTTTACAGAGAACAGAAAAATTCAGCTTTTTTTTTTGTTATACATCATCTGTGTAAGTGCTGGCAAACTAAACAGTCAAACCTCTGTTTGCAAGACGAGCAAAACATTCCCGCATATCTTACCTCGCAAAACCAGCGCCGTCACGATACACGAGCTTTCAACTCCCGAATTAAGCTGGCTGTCGTCCCGTGTAAGCACGAGCTCTCAGCTCCCGAATTAAGCCGTCCCGATAACACGTATAGGTACGCACAATGTTGATTGCCTATTTTTGTGGGTGGGTAAGGGCTTGCATACTAATCTCGTGGTAATGTAGATATACAGAAACGCCCACTCTCTGGCCTCATGGGTAGCATGTGCACATTTGGAACTTATTAGGGAATGCCTGCACATATGCTGCGATTAAGTGCTTAGTAAAAAAAACCCTAAGGGTGCTTAACAGTTAGCAAAAAAAAAAATCCTATAGAAAGATGACAGCAGATAAAGACCAAATGGCCCATCCAATCTGCCCTTCCACAGCATCCACTATCTCCTCCTCTCCCTAAGAGATCCCATGTACCTTTCCTCACACGTTTTTGAATTCAGATACAGTCTTTGTCTCCACCACCTCTACCGGGAGACTATTCTATGCTTCTGTCGCCCTTTCTGTAAAAAAAGCATTTCCTTAGATTACTTCTGAGCCTGTCACCTCTTAACTTCGTCCTTTGCCCCCTCATTCCAGAGTTTCCTTTCAGTTGAAAGAAACTGGACTCGTGCGTATTTTTGCCACATAGGTATTTAATCATCTCTATCATATCTCCCCTCTTCCTCCTTTTCTCCAAACATACATATTGAGATCTTTAAGTCTGTCCCCATACGCCTTATGACAAAGACCACCGACCATTTCAGTAGTCTTCCTCTTGACCTGGGGTCGGCAACCTGAGGGTTGCGAGCCACATGTGGCTCTTCTTGCATGTGACTGTGGCTCTCCAGGCTCCAACCCTTTAATCTCCCTCCCAACCCCGTGATCTCCCCCATCCCAGGTCTACCGAGGTACCTTGTGGTCCAGCTATGGCCTTCTCGCTCCTGCCTCCTCATGGATGCCTTCTAAAATAGCTGCCGTGACCTCTCGCAGCTGCTCATGGCATTTCCTGTAGTACTGCAAGCTGACACAAGAGGTCGCGCTGGCCATTTTAGAAGGCAGCCGCGAGGAAGCAGAAGCATGAGGGCTTACTCCTGCCACAATACTCCTTCTGGACCATCAGGTATCTTGGTAGGCCCGGGGGAGGGGGAATCATGGGAGGGAGATTAAAGGGTCAGGGCCTGGAGAGGGGAGAGAACCTTGGCTACGGGTTGGGGGAGGGGCAGAGGAGGGAGGGACGAGAGGTGCAGAGACCTGTGAGGGGTTGGGGGGGGGGGGAAGAAAGATACACCTTGTAGTTCTTTGTAAATCTTGGGACAAATATTTTGGATAAAAAGGTTGCCAACCCCTGCTCTAAGTCAACTCCAACCTATTTATATTTTTTTGAAGGTGCTATATGTAATATCAGCTAACATTTTCTTCCTAACCCATACATAACCTACTCACCTACAGTTTAAGTTGTCTGTGTATATGTAGCAGTAGTCCTTATCTGTTTGCTGCAACTGAATATATATATCGCTTTAATTAGATAACTATGTGCTTTAAATTGTAAGGTTGGCTTGCCACTGAATGTCGGACTGTATTTTTTTGTTTGGGACAAGAATTCAAGTAGCAATTTTGAAAGCCCACTCCATAGCAATGCCAGGGAAGATGAACAGTCCTTAGGAACAAAATAAACTAAGACGAAATTCTTTTTTTTTCCCCTGCCCCCTGCAACAAGACAGAACAGAGTTTAGTATTAGGTGGAACTCCCTATTCACTAAGGGCTAGATTCACTAAGGACACCCAATCGTGTCCGATTGTTCCCCAACCCGATTCACTAACCTTGGTGCCGATCAAATGTAGGAAGGCAGCAATTCACTAAACAATTTAAGGAACATCGACTGGGCTGGCCGATCAGAAAACCGTCGCTCACGTCTTTTCCTGCTCTCTGCGCCCTAAAATCCCTGCCCTGCAGCAAAACCCCTGCTCTCTGCCGCCCTGCTCTCTGCCCTGAATGGAATCAGTGCCCCGACTCTCCTGCTCTCTGCCGCCCTTCCCCGCAGTACAAGCCCGTGGTTTTAACCTATGGGTTTAAAGCGGGGCTGCACTGCGGGGAAGGGCGGCAGAGAGCAGGAGAGTCAGGGCAGCATGGGCTCGCCAAAATCCTTCTGACCATGCCATGTCTTTTCCGATCGGCTCATAAATCTCCTCTTTCATACCTTTACAGCTTCATCGCTGCAACCAGCATCATTTAAAGAATCAGGGCTCTCTTAACATGCGCTAGCTAGTGTTTCAAGTGAACGCACACTACAAAACCAGCTTAGCCTCTCCCCCTCCCTCTCATACAGTACCTCCCCCCCAACACACACACACACATACACTGTTCCCAAACACATGGAACAAAGCAAAAATGAAGAAATAGTATTACCATAGTTTGGGGTTCACCCACTACATCATCACCTTTATTATAAGAAACAAGCCTAGTTTAACTTCTGTGCCAATGAGGGCTGCATGCATGGAACATCTGGAGACCAAAAACTGGTTTGCCAGGTTGTATTTGTTCCTTTCTGTTTCATCCAAATGGATTTTTTTGTGTTATTTTGCTCCCTGCATTCCAGCTGGTAAGTGAGTGCCGTGATTACTAAAATGCAAGAAGGCTGGACAAAACTCGAAGGAGCACGGAGCGCACGGAGTGCATACGCAGACCATCTACAGGCAAAGAAGATGGTCTGCACATGCGTCGGGATCGCTCTTCAGCGATCCATTCGGTCGGTTGAGGGCGCTTCGTGAATCAGCCATGATCCGATCCGTGGGCTTAGTGAATCTAGCCCTAAGTCCTACGATTAAGATTTTAGAAATTATGCCAATTATCTGGTTCATAAAGGTTTCTATACATTGTGGGTATTGCGCACCATGAGATCTTATTTTGACTCCTCCTTCAGATTATTGGTGCAGTCTTTGATTCTCACTACTCTTGCCTACTGAAATGTTGTTTATTATACGGGTCTTCAGAAGTTTATTTCAGCTTCTTTGAGTTTTTATTTTATTTGTATTTTTATTGAAGAATGTATTTTGTATGTTAGATGTATGATATTTAGTTTATTTTGTTTTGTCTTTCCTATTTTTAAATGGAGTTCTTTTTATTGCTTTGATTGTATTGTATTGTTAACCACTTTGATTATTGTTTTTGCAAATTTGGCGGTATATAACCTATTTCCCCGCATATAGGTCTTCCCAGTATGTAGGCTGCAAAAAATGCCTATATATATTTTAAAACTGGTAGATAAGCCATCCCATTGTATTAGCCACGGCTTATCTACCAGTAACTGAGGCGGCCTATACAATTTAAAGAAATCATCCCCCCCTTACCTTCCTCACTGCACTTGCTGCTCCTCAAATCGCAGCCAGCAGTGGAGGGCAGGAGAGATCTTTTCAATCTCCAGCTCCACCCTGTGCTACTTTCTGCATGCCTTTGCCATCAGTTCTCACAGGATTCGTAAGTCCCGCGAAAACTGACGGCAAAAGCACACAGGAAGTAGGGCAGGGCTGGAGATCAAAAAGATCTCTGCTGCCCTTCACCGCTGGCCGCGATTTGAGGAGCAGCGAGTCCAGTTCGTCCAGCAAGGGAGGTAAGGGGGGGGATGATTTTTAAAAATTGTATAGGCCGCCCCAGTTTTGTAAGCCGCACCCATTGTTTGGTCTATCCCCAAGCTACCTCATCCACCATTTTAAATTAAATCACAATAATAAGAACTCGCAGAATTCATCTGTTCGCCTTCCCCTCCCTAAAACTATGTCATCTCAAACGATTCGTTGACAAAACCTTCTCCTTCCAGGCGGCCAAACTAAACTCATGGCTTGCCCAAATTATACTTGACGCCCCCACTTACCTGGACTTCAGAAAAAACTCAAAACTCACTTATTCCACGGACAGAATCCCTAACACTCCAACTCGCTTCTTCTACTCCCTTCATTACACATGAACCTCCACCTTCCCCCCAATGTACCCTCCAAACCAATTAACTTCACTGACCGATATGTTTTTCCCTGTAAAAAAAACCAAAAAACCCTCCTATTGTACACTCTTGCATATTCCTTGTATATATTCCTTGTATATTCCTTGTATACTCCTTGTATATTCCTTGTATATTCCTACTGTACTCTATTGTATATTATGTCAATTTCATTGACCTGTACTCTACAAAAAATTGTTAAATTCCTGTCAACTTCAACGACATGTACATTCCAAAAATTGTTAATTCCAATGTTATTTTCGTGTGTAATCTTATTAACTGCTGTGAACCGCCTAGAACTCTCTGGGTATGGCGGTATACAAAATAAAGTTATTATTATTATATATAGGCCATACGGTAAAGATTTTAATAAACATAAACCACATAGAACTGGAAGGTAATGCGGTGTACAAATGAAAGTGTTATGTTATAGTATACAATTAAAGAAGTCGAGTAACCAGATTTGAATATTCAGACATTCTTCTCTTCTGTATCTACAAAGGCGGTGCAGTTCTCGTAAAGCTATTTTACTCCAACAACCACTGTTTATATTTTGCGTGCAAATTGTTTTACCCATAGATAGGGTTGCCGGATGTCTGGGAAAACCCAGACATGTCCTCTTTTTAGAGGACGTCCGGGCTCTTGGATGGACTATCCAAAACCCTGCATTTATCTGGGTTTTGGAAAGCCCCGACGAGCTTTTGTCGCATCTGGAGAGCCTCTGAGCATGCGCGGATGATGTCACCCACATTTGCACATGCTCCAGGCCCTTCAGACACAGCTGGAGCTCGTCAGGGGAGAGAGGAGGCTGTGTGGGGCCGGAGTTGGAGGCTGAACTGGGTGGAGCAGATGGTCTGCGCATGCGTTGGGATCGCAGACCTGTGATCCATGCCGGCAGATGGGGGCGTTCCTCCCATCGCCCCCATCTGCATATTTGAGTTTAGGGAATTCATTGGACCTGCCCGGATGGGGCCCGATTGGACAGGTTCGTAAATCTAGCCCATAATACATTATGGATCTGGGTATCATCGTAGACAATACGATGAAACCTTCCCAATGTGTGGCAGCAGCCATAAAAGCAAACAGGATGCTGGACATTATTAAAAAAGGGATGGTTAACAAGACTAAGAATGTTATAATGTCCCTGTATCGCTTCATGGTGCGGCCTCACCTGGAGCATTGCGTTCAGTTCTGGTCTCCTTATCTCAAGAAAGATATAGTGGTGCTAGAAAAGGTTCAAAGAAGAGCGACCGAGATGATAAAGGGGATGGAACTCCTCTCGTATGAGGAAAGACTAAAACGGTTAGGGCTCTTCAGCTTGGAAAAGAGACGGCTGAGGGGAGATATAATTGAAGTCTACAAGTGGATCAATTTTTCACTCTGTCAAAAATTACAGACTAGGGGACACTCAATGAAGTTACAGGGAAATCCTTTTACAGCCAATAGGAGGAAATTTTTTTTCACTCAGAGGATATGGTAAAGGTTTGGACAAGTTTCTGGAGGAAAAGTCCATAGTCTGTTATTAAGACATGGGGGAAGCCTCTGCTTGCCCTGGATCGGTAGCATGGAATATTACTACACCTTGGGTTTTGGCCAGGTACTAGTGACCTGGATTGGCCACCGTGAGAATGAGCTACTGGGCTTGATGGACCATTGGTCTGACCCAGTAAAGCTATTCTTATGTTCTTATGATAACTTTGAACTAGTTTCAGCTTTTACTGAAGGTTTTAAAGTCTGATTTAAACATTTTTTAAAAAACTGGAGGTTTTTGATGGGAAAAAAAATCCATTCTGGGTGGTACTGACATGAACAAGAGGTGTCTGGTCATAACATATGTCCGGATCCTAAATGCATCCTGAATTTAGCTAATTTTATATCCAGTCAGAAAGTACTTTCATTACATTTCCTGCCACCATGATTGGGGGTCTCCAAGAGCTAGTGTCTGTGTTAGGCAGCTTATTCAGTTAGCTGACTCGGAGTTTGATGTAGTTGCACCCCCACCCTCAGCTTAATGTGGCAGAGCAAGCTTCAGGGTATCTCTTTGGAAGTCCTACTAATCCCTCCCATTTCTAATCTAATCTACAACTAATCCTAACTAGGTTCAAGTTGATGTACAATTCAATATACAGTAGACTCTCAGTTAACCAGCATCCATGGGGATTGGTAGATGCCGGATAAATGTAGTTTCTGGTTGCTTGAGAGTTACTATTAAAAATAGGCCTAACAAATGCTAACCCCATACTATGTCATACCATAAACTGTTCCAGAAAAACTACCAGACATGTGGTAGGCAAAGCGTGGGCGTACTCAGGTGTGGCATGCTAAGTTTACACTTACATTTCTGCCAAAAATTATTACATAATTTTTAGGGTTTTTTCTGGTTGCTTGAGAGTTCTGGTTAATTGAGTTCCAGTTAACAGAGTCTACTGTACAGTATGTATAGAAGAATACGGTAATTATAAGAAGACAACATTTTAGGTGGAGATAGAGGAAAATACAAAGGAATTAAGTCTATTTCAAGGGAAATATAGAGAAGACACTGATTGAAATTATCATGTTCATTGTTGTTGAAATTATGATATTCATTGAACTACTCGGCTTCAGAAAAATGCTCAAAACCCACCTCTTCTAAGACCAGGATCTTTAATGCCCCTTCCCAACTAAATAAACCTCCCCCCTCACCACCTCCCCCTCCCCCCCTGGCAACTCTGATCAAGTTGGTCTTGAACCGCTGTTACTCTGTTTAATTGATGTGAACCACTTGTAACTCTATTTAATTGATGTGAACCGCCTAGAACTCTTCGGGGTATGGCGGTATATAAAAATAAAGTTATTATTATTATTATTACTGATTGTCAATGGAGTATATTGTCTCAAGGAGAAAAATTTTTGGTTTTTTTCCGAAATATAAGTACCGGTAATAGGGTTCCGCTTTAATGGCCATCAGGAGGCCATTTCAGGTCTTTGTGCCGATGTAGTTGATAAACATGTGACATATGCGCTTATATTTAATTCCTTTTTGTAATGGAAGGGTCCGAAGTTTCAGGAATTGATGAAAAGGTTTATGAGAGGTACAGTGGAACTCACATATAAGATGAACCGAGCAGGGCTGAGGCAGAACAGGGCAAGGCCATGTATCCGGATTTTTGCGACCCAAGAAATGGTAACCCTAGTTACAGAAATAATTATTAGTAGTAGTACAATGTGAGGTCAGCATGGGAATTAACAGGCAGCTTGTGGGACATGGATAGCCAAATCTTGTTTTGGACAGTGCACTCTTTGCTCACTGCACCCCCTTGTTTGAATGTTTCCAGCCTCGGATAGATTCCATACGAACATTAGGAAGTTCTTCTTCACCCAGAGAGTGGTAGAAAACTGGAACACTCTGCCAGAGTTTGTCATAGAGGAAAACACACTCCAGGGATTCAAGACAAAGTTAGACAAGTTCCTGCTGAACCAGAACGTACACAGGTAAGGCTAGTCTCAATTAGGGCATTGCTCTTTGACCAGAGGGCTGCCCTGTGAGTAGATTGCTGGGCACGATGGCCCACTGGTCTGACCCAGCAGCGGCAATTCTTATGTTCAAACTTTTCTTTTAGCAGTTAGTCCTCTCCTATACCCACGTTGCCTGCTACAAGGAGGTGGCGTTCCATGCAGCTCATTTGAGATGCCTTGGGTTTCGAAATGTTGAAAACTGCTGCTCTCAACACACACAAAACGAGGGAAATTTGGAGGCGATGAGTCTTTCCTAGCCTCTTGGGCTTCATGTCCTGCAGTGTCTCTTCCACGAGTTACATCAGTTGAACTTTGGGGGGGGGGGGGGGGGGGGGGAAGCGAGAGCAAGGCAGGAAGTGTTACAATTTGGTGTTCCATGCAAAAGCTGAACATGCTTCTGTATGAAAATGTTCAAAGAGACACACATACACCACATCAAGGGCTCATCAGATCTATTATTTCACATCTCCATTTACTGCTGTTAAGGAGGGGCCCGATATTCCAAAAAAGCTAAGGGGGTAGGACGCTCCCAGCCGTGGACTGAACTAACCTTGGATATTTAATGCCAGGGTATGTGCAGCTCCCGGTATTGAATATCTGGATATGAGCACTGACCCAGAAGTTAACTATGGTGCAAAGAGAGTGCAAGGTCTTACTGAATGCTGTGGTGGATAAATATTTTTACGGACTTTCTTTGTGTGATCTATTTGTTTGCACCATATTCAATTTCCACTGCAGCTCCTTGTGATGCTGGCCAAGTCACTTAACACCTCGTTGCCCCAGGTACAAAATAAGTACCTGTCTAAAATAGATAAAGCACTTTGATTGCAATCATACAGAAAAAAGCGGGGGCTATTGAGTTCCATTCCCTTAGTCTCCGCCCCGAGACCTGCCCCCAGCACTAAAAAAAAAAAAAAAAATTGTTTGTTTTTTGGGGGGTTTGGTTTTTTTTTTTTTAGCACGTGGGCAGCGCACATACATGGAAAAATTGCCACAGGACGCCTGAGCACGTTGCACAGTAAACATGCATTAGTGCTTATTGCAGCTTAATAAAAGGGCCCCTAAAGCTACCCCTGTAAAGCTACCTAGTTTTTATGCAATATAAAGGAGCTAAGTGAAATTTTGGTAATAGGTTTAGGCACTGAGCCCTAGTAAATTAGCCGATTTTTGAACATAACTGACCAAGATAGAAGCATAAATTGTTTTAATATTTGGACCTGGTTAGAACTTAAGATAATATTTTTGAGCTGGCTTCTGCTTTTTTTCTGACGTTTTCAGAGTATTTTAAAATCTGATTTAAATATGTAAAAGAAATCAGTTGTTCGTGGTTGAAAAATATCCGTGATGTGTACAGTACTGGTCACCGTACCTCAAAAAGGACATGGCAATGCTTGAGGGAGTCCAGAGAAGAGCAACTAAACTGATTAAGGGTATGGAAAGCCTTACATACACTGACAGACTGAAGAAGCTGGGGCTGTTCTCCCTGGAAAAGCGGAGACTCAGAGGAGATATGATAGAGACCTTCAAGATCCTGAGGGGCATCGAAAAGGTTGACAAGGACAGATTTTTCAATTTGAAAGAAACCACAAGAACAAGGGGACACTCGATGAAATTGAAGGGGGACAGGTTTAGAACAAACGCAAGGAAATTCTTTTTCACACAGAGGGTGGTGGACACATGGAACACCCTTCCGGAGGCCGTGATAGGAAATAGCACAGTACAGGGTTTCAAGGAAGACCTGGATAGGTTCCTGGAGGACAAAGGGATTGAGGGGTACAGATAAGAGCAGTGGAAGGTTTAGAGATAAGTGTAGAGGTAGGTATAAAATTAGTCAGGGACCGCTGCTCAGGCAATATGCCTGATGGGCCGCCGCGTGAGCGGACCGCTGGGCGGGATGGACCTCTGGTCTGCCCCGGCGGAGGCGACTACTTATGTACTTATGTACTTATGTGTACATGTACAAAATGTCAGGTAATATAAAGATTTTGCATTTGTGTATTTTGATATGTTTGCTTGCAATCCCAAAAGCTATTGAAGGGGTGGGTGTATACTTGGTACTTTTCTGTTCCTGGAGGACTCATAATCTAGGTTTGTACCCAAGGCAATGGAGGATTAAGGGGGGAATTCTTCAAGGTGCGCAAATTGATATAGCGGGCGCTATCCAATGTAGTGTTCACTAAACGCTAAGACACCCATAGGAATATTTATTTATTTGATTTTCTATACCGTTCTCCTAGGAGAGCTCAGAATGGTTTACATGAATTGATTTAGGTACTTAAGCATTTTTTTCTTGTCTGTCCCGGCGGGCTCACAATCTACCTAATGTACCTGGAGCAACGGGGAATTAAGTGACTTGCCCAGGCTGTAGCTTTAACCACTGCGCCACACAGAGGGAAGACTTCCGGGTCAGTGGGCTGCATGCACTAGCCACTGATTGTGGCTTTGCAAAGACCAGGGGACCACATGCATAAGCTGCTGCTTTTGGCTTTCCCAAGAGAAGTGCAGCTGGGAGGTGGGAGCCGGCCAGAGGAGGTAAACGCAGGAGGCACAAATTTGAGACATGGAACAGAGGGGGATGATGAGGGAGGAGGAGGGTTGCATTGGGACAGGAAGGGAGGAAGAGGGGCTGCGTTGGCATAGGAAGGTAGAAGCAGGGTCGTGTTGGGACAAAAGGAAGGGAGGGGGCACAAACTTTGGGCAAAGGATGGAAGAAAGGAGGGAGGGAGCATGAACTTGGGACATTGGATGGAAGAATGGAGGAAGAGAGGGAAAGAGATGCTGAGGTGGGGAGGGATTATGTAGAAAGGGAGAATTGTTGGGCATGGGTGTCTGGGTGAGAGGGAAAGAGAGATGGTGCACATGGGGAAATAAAGAAAGCAGGTGAATTGGTGGGCATAGGCAGGGAGAAAGAAATATTGGACATGGTGGTGGGAAAGGCAAGGTACAGATGCATGAGGAAGAGGGAGAAATGTTGGATGTGGTGGTGGAGAGGAAACAGTGGGACTGATGAAGAACAAAGATAAGTGTAAACCTCATCATTTCTTTCTATTTAAACTACAGTACTTTATTTTGAGGACTGTTTCTTTAATGTTTAATGGTTCTATAGACTGTGTACTGTAAAGAATCGGAGTTATATACAAATTCAACTTAAGAATGGTTTTAAAATCTGGAACTCGTTCTTAACCTGGGGACTGCCTGTAATTCACAAGTAGGGCTCTCCTCCCAACCCTGTAGTTGTGGGTTTGTAAGTCTGGCCCCTAGGTATAGCTGTCGGGACTAACTCTTCCTTTCCTACCAAGGGCTGGCAATTTTGCTTCCACAGTACAGCAGGAAGTGGAAGACTTGAGCTGGGGGTGGAACCTCATCCCTTCTCCTGGCAGTGCACAGTGTTGTCACGAAGCCAGTGGGCCAGCTGCCAGCAGAGGTTTGTGAAGCGGGAGCAGGAGGGTCCCCTAATGCTGTTTACCAGCTCTGCACTTAATCAGTTATAGCATGAAGAAGCCGAAATCAGGAGTGACACTCTACTGCCGAACGGGGATCTGAAATTAAATTGGGGATCGGCAGCGGGTGTCAGAAATGATTAATGTGGAAAGCAGTCCTGGAAAAGCCACAAATGTTGATGTTACAGAACAGCCCCTCAGCTTCGCAGAGTTATTTTTAGACCTGATCTGGGATTCTTAATTCAAATTATATTTCATTTTTTAACCCCTCTCACCCCCCCCCCCCACCTCCAATAAACACACTTGACAGTGCCAGCTGAAGCTCTTTTTAACAGTTTGAATTGGAAACTGCTATATGGTATATACAGCTTTAAGTTCCAGCAATTAATTTTCAGATCTTTCACTGCTTCTGTGTGAAATTTTATATACCTCTCAATACTGCAACTGACAGTACTTACGTTTTTTTTTTCCCATGGCCTTAACTTGGGCTATGATTGGGTACCTGAAGGCATCCATGCACTGTGGCTTAAAAACCGCTTAGATCAGGGATCTCAAAGTCCTTCCTTGAGGGCCGCAATCCGGTCGAGTTTTCAGAATTTCCACAATGAATGTGCATTGAAAGCAGTGCATGCATATAGATGCATATAGAAGTGAACTTAGATCAGATATACTACCAGATCGACAAACTTAAAAGTGACAAATCCCCTGGATCGGATGAAATTCACCCGAGAGTCTTGAAGGAATTGAAGGTTGAAATCGGAGAGTTATTGCAAAAACTTGCAAACCTGTCAATCAGAACTGGTCAGATACCAGACGACTGGAGGAAAGCGAACGTCACGCCAATTTTCAAAAAAGGATCGAGAGGAGAACCGGGCAACTATAGACCTGTGAGTCTTACGTCTGTCCCCGGCAAGATGATTGAATCACTGATCAAGGATAGCATAGTTCAGCACTTGGACACACACGACTTGATGAAACCCAGTCAACATGGATTCAGGAAAGGGAAATCGTGTTTGACGAATTTACTCCAATTCTTTGAGACCGTGAACAAGCAAATTGATAGTGGAAAGCCGGTGGACATAATATACTTGGACTTCCAGAAAGCATTTGACAAAGTTCCACACGAAAGACTTCTCAGGAAACTACAAAGCCATGGCATAGAGGGAGATATACAAAGATGGATAGGCAAATGGCTGGATAACAGGAAGCAGAGAGTGGGCATAAATGGGAAGTTCTCCGACTGGGAGAAAGTGACTAGTGGTGTACCCCAGGGCTCGGTACTTGGGCCGATCCTTTTTAATATTTATATCAATGACCTGGAAAACGGAACATCCAGTGAGATCATCAAGTTTGCAGACGACACAAAACTCTGCCGGGCAATCAGATCGCAGGAGGACAGTGAGGAACTCCAGAGCGATTTGTGTCGGTTAGAAAAATGGGCGGAGAAATGGCAGATGAAGTTCAACGTGGAGAAATGCAAGGTAATGCATTTAGGCAGTAAAAATAAGGAATACGAGTACAGAATGTCAGGTGCAACTCTGGGAAAAAGTGAACAAGAAAGGGATCTGGGTGTACTGATAGATAGGACCCTGAAGCCGTCGGCACAATGCGCAGCAGCGGCAAATAAGGCAAATATAATGTTGGGCATGATAAAGAAAGGAATCTCGAGTAGATCGGAGAAAGTTATAATGCCGCTTTATAGGGCAATGGTCAGACCCCACTTGGAATACTGCGTCCAACATTGGTCTCCCTACCTAAAGAAGGATATAAAACTACTGGAGAGGGTGCAGAGACGAGCAACTAAACTAGTGAAGGGTATGGAGAAACTGGAATATGAGGATCGACTTAAAACACTGGGATTGTTCTCCCTTGAGAAAAGGAGATTGCGTGGGGATATGATCGAGACCTTCAAAATACTGAAAGGAATCGACAAAATAGAGCAGAGAAGATTATTTACATTGTCCAATTTGACACGGACAAGAGGACATGAAATGAAGCTAAGGGGGGGCAAGTTCAGGACTAATATCAGGAAGTTCTGCTTCACACAGAGAGTGGTGGACATCTGGAATACTCTCCCAGGGGAGATTATTGCGGAATCGACAGTCCTAGGCTTCAAAAGCAAACTAGATGCATATCTCCTTGAGAGAGGCATATAAAGATATGGTTGGCTATAAAATAAATCACAAAAAATTGCACCCTCCAAAATACAGGACAAAAAAGTCACCTTTCTTTACAAAAAGGGAGAAAAGACCTCAGTGTCTAATAGGGGCTCTTTAAGCTTCCCATATAGACAGGCTAGTTTTAAACAGAATTTAATCCTAGCAGACACAAAAACTCCCAATTAGTAAGTGAACCTCTATTCTAATTTTCTAATAGTTTTATATATTTTCTTATAGTTTTATATATTTTTTAAACTTTTCTTCAAACAACAATTGTCAAAAATAGAAGTCACTTATCTGAGCACTTCGATATTCAGGTGTAGTCCTGGAGTAAAGCAAGCAGGAAAAACTGCTCTATGGAAAAAAGCTATCAGTCAAAACATTCTTCCAAAATATTTTCTTGATTTTTTGGATATTTTTGGCTATAAAATAAACCAGGTGTATACCTAGCAGGGCCTCCGTGTGTGCGGATCGCCAGACTTGATGGACCGAAGGTCTGATCCGGAGATGGCGCTTCTTATGTTCTTATGTTCATGCATATTCATTGGGGAAATCCTGAAACCCGACTGGATTGCGGCCCTCAAGGAGGGACTTTGAGACCCCTGGCTTAGATAATCTTGATAGGCGGTATATAAAAACTTAATAAACTTGAATTGGCTCAAGGTTGTAGGACCTGGAATTTCTTGCAAACTGATAGCTTGCATTTCCAAAATCGTTGGCACCTGATGCTACTAAAAAGTCAAGTCGAAGATGGCAAGGCCTGAAATGAGGTGATGGTGGTAGAGTTTATCGACGCAGCAAATCTATTTGGGACAGATCAAACTAAACAGATATGGAGGGCTTTCATAGAAAAAGTGCTATTTTATTATGACAGAGATTGCCATACATCTTATTTTAAGGAACTGGAAAAACTGGGATAGATTGAACTATACCTTTTGGTGGGAGTCTCTCTGTCACGTTTTTCAAATGGAACGTATTATGGCTATACAACAGGGACATTACAAAAAGTTTCTGAAGATTTGGGAGCCATTGACAAAGTTTTGCAAAGAGTGATTGTTGATTTTGCTCTTTGGTCATACACGTCCAGGGTGGGTTGGAACAGATTTTTAATTTCTTAATTTGAGTTTACTTTTTGAATATAATTATGGGGGAGGAGTGGTGATATACCTGTTTGTCATAGATTACAATTTTAATTGTATTTAAGTGCTTTTATAGTGTAATATGATGATTGTATTATGTGTTGCACTTAATTATGGCTTCAAAATGAATTAAGATATTAAAAAGAAAAAAAAAGAAAAAGGGTGGAGAAGTGAGGTAAAGATGTGGGAGGGATGGGGGTTGGAGTTGGGTTGCATATGAGAATATTTTTAAAAATTTATTTTAATCTCTTTTCATACCATTTACAACATGAGCAGTAGGAAAGTTCACAGTTTTACATTGTTCATAATATCATCTGTACAGTGCATGCAGGAATTCATATTTCTAACTGTCCAAATGATCTTCAGTTGGGCAGCAGATTCCACAATTTGCATATGTGTGAATGAAAAAGATATTACTTTAATCTGCTTTTGATCTACATAAGAATTGCCGCTGCTGGGTCAGACCAGTGGTCCATCGCACCCAGCATCCATTCACGTGGTAGCCCCCAGGTCAAAGACCAGTACCCTAACTGAGACAAGCCCTACCTGTGTTCGTTCTGGTTCAACAGGAATTTGTCTAACCTTGTCTTGAATCCCTGGAGGGTGTTTTCCCATATAACAGCCTCCAGAAGAGCGTTCCAATTTTCCACCACTTTCTGGGTGAAGAAGAACTTCCTTACGTTTCTACGGAATCTATCCCCTTTTAACTTTAGAGAGTGCCCTCTCGTTCTCTACCTTGGAGAGGGTGAACAACCTTTCTTTATCTACTAGGGGCTTCTCTTATCAAGCTGCACTAACGGTTTAATACGCGTAATACCGTGCGCTAAACCGCTAGCTGCTACCGCCTCCCTTGAGCAGGCGGTAGTTTTTAGGCCAGCAAGGGGTTTAACGTGTGATGAAACGTTGCGAGCGTTAACCCCGCTAGCGTGGCTTGATAAAAGGAGCCCTAACTCTATTCCCTTCATTATCTTGAATGTTTCGATCATATCCCCTCTCAGTCTCCTTTTCAAGGGAGAAGAGGCCCAGCTTCTCTAATCTCTCGCTGTACGGCAACCCCTCCAACCCCTTAACCATTTTAGTCGCTCTTCTCTTGACCCTTTCGAGTAGTACCGTGTCCTTCTTTATGTATGGCGACCAGTGCTGGACGCAGTATTCCAGGTGAGGGCGTACCATGGCCCAGTATAGCGGCATGATTACCTTCTCTGATCTGTTTGTGATCCCATTCTGTTCGCCCTTTTCGCTGTCACCACACATTGCGCAGATGGCTTCATTGACTTGTTGACCAGTAGTCCCAGGTCTCTTTCCTGGGGGTCTCTCCAATTACCGCCCAGGACATCTTGTATTCGTGTATGAGATTTTTGTTACCGACATGCATTACTTTACATTTATCCACGTTGAACCTCATTTGCCATGTCGCTGGCCATTTCTCGAGCATGGATATATCACGATGCAGATCTTCACAATCCCCCTGCGTCTTCACTACTCTGAATAACTTCATATCGTCTGCATATTTAATCACCTCACTTGCCGTACCCATTTCCAGATCGTTTATGAATATGTTGAAGAGCACAGGTCCAAGCACAGAGCCCTTTGGCACCCCACTGGTGACGTTCTTCCAGTCTGAGTATTGTCCATTTACCCCCATTCTCTGTTTCCTATCCACTAGCCAGTTTGTAATCCACGTGAGTATTTCACCCTCTATTCCATGGCTCTAAATTTTCCAAAGTAGTTGTTCATGCGGAACCTTGTCGAACGCCTTCTGAAAATCCAGATATATAATGTCACCCTTGTCTATCTGCGTGTTTACTCCCTTGAAGAAGTGCAGCAAATTCATCAAGCAAGATCGTCCTTTGCTGAAGCCGTACTGGCTGGTCCTCACCAGATTGTGTCTGTCAAGGTGATCAATGATGCAGTCATTTATCAGCACCTCTACCATCTTTCCTGGTACCAAGGTCAAACTCACCAGTCTGTAGTTTCCCAGATCTCCCCTCGAACCTTTTTTGAAGATCGGCGTAACATTTGCCACCTTCCAGTCTTCCAGAATCTTTCCCGATTTGATTGACAGATTGGCTATTAGTTGAAGCAGTTCAACTATAGTCCATTTCAGTTCCTTAATGACCCTCGAATGGATACCATCCGATCCCGGGTATTTGTCGCTCTTAAGCCTATCAATCTGCCTGCATACTTCTTCTAGACTGACCATCAACCCTGTCAGTTTCCCATCTTCACCTCCAGCGTATAGTCTGTCAGGTTCCGGTATGTTGTGTAAATCCTCTTTGGTAAATACAGACGCAAAAAATGTGTTCAAGTTTATCAGCGATGGCTTTGTCCTCCTTTAGCACTCCATTTATTCCATGGTCATCCAATGGTCCCACCGTTTCCTTTGCAGGTCGTTTCTCCTTAATGTATCGAAAGAACGACTTGAAGTTTTTTGCCTCCTTGGCTATTTTTTCCTCATAGTCTCTTTTGGTCCCTTTTACCGCCTTATGGCACCTGTGTTGATGCTGTTTGTGCTTTTTCCAGTTTTCATCCGTTTTTGACCTTTTCCATTCCTTAAACGAAGTCTTCTTGTCTCTGATCGCTTCCTTCACCGCTACAGTGAGCCACGCCGGTTCTTTGTTCTTTTTCCTCTTGGATCCCTTGTTGATACGCGGTATATATAGATTTTGTGCCTCAGTGACTGTGTCCTTAAAAAGGGACCATGCCTGCTCTAGCATTTTTACAGTGCTTATCCTCTTCTTGATCTTCTTCGTCACCATGAATCTCATCCCTTTGTTATTCCCTTATCGGAAGTTCATTGTCGTGGAAGTTCAGTGTCTCACAAACTTTGCAAGCTGTGGTGCTTTAAATTGGTGGCCATGGCTTGAGGGCATGTTGAAGTGTTTGGACGTTGATGCAGTGGTGTCATGCGTATGCGTGATGTCTTCACATCGATGTCTGTGCATGTGCGGATGCCCTCCAGACGGGGGGCCCTGAGCCACTAGTGGGGGGGGGGGGGAATGCTAAAAAAGAAGAGGCATGTAGAGGAGGATAGACACCAGGGAGGAGGAGAGGCACTGGCGGTTCTGCTTGTAATACCTTTCTTGATTATTCCTAGCATTCTATTCGCTTTCTTAGCAGCCGCTGTGCATTGTGCCGACGGCTTTATTGTCATGTCCACTATTACCCCCAAGTCCCTTTCTTGGGAACTCTCACTCAATAACAGCCCTCCCATCATGTAGCCCTCCCATCGGGTTTCTGTTTTCTACATTGAACTCATCTGCTATTTCGTATCCCACTCCCCTAGTTTGTTCAGGTCACTTTGTAAATCTTTGCAGTCCTCTTTAGTCCTAGCCCCATTAAATAGCTTGGTATCATCTGCAAATTTTATTACTTCGCTCTTCGTCCCCGTTTCTAGATCATTTATAAATACATTGAATAGCAGCGGTCCAAGCACCGACCCCTGCAGAACATCACTCGTGACCTTCCTCCAGTCCGAGTAGTGGCGTTTCACTCCTACCCTCTGCTTCCTGCCCGCCAACCAATTCCTGATCCATCTGTGTACGTCTCCTTCCACCCCATGGTTCTTTAGTTTCCGAAGTAGGCATTCATGGGGTACCTTGTCAAAGGCTTTTTGGAAGTCTAAGTATACAATGTCTATGGGGTCCCCTTTGTCCATCTGTTTGTTAATTCCTTCGAAGAAGTGCAACAAATTTGTCAGGCACGATCTTCCCTTGCAGAAGCCATGTTGGCTTGTTTTCATAAGTTTATGCCTCTCTAGATGCTCCTCGATGCTATCTTTTATCAGTGCTTCCGCCATTTTTCCTGGAACCGAGGTCAGACTTACCGGTCTGTAGTTCCCCGGGTCACCTCTCGATCCCTTTTTAAAGATAGGCATAACATTAGCTATCTTCCAATTCTCCGGGATCACGCCTGTTTTCAGGGATAGATTACAAACCTGCTGTAGTAGTTACGCTATTTCTGGGCCCGGCGATTTGTCAGTTTTTAATTTTTCTATCTGCCTGTGCATGTCCTCAAGGCTTACTTCCATGGATGTTAATTTTTCTGCTTGGTCACCTTTGAAGATTTGTTCAGGTTCCGGTATGTTGGATGTGTCTTCTTTTGTAAATAATGATGAAAAGAACATGTTTAGTCTTTCCACCACTTCTTTCTCCTCCTTCACCACTCCCTTCCTATCTCCGTCATCCAGCGGTCCCACCTCCTCCCTAGCCGGCTGCTTCACTTTAACATATCTGAAGAACGGTTTGAAATTTCATGCTTCCCTGGCTAGCCTCTCTTCATATTTTCTTTTTGCTTTTCTAACCACGAGGTGACATCCTTTTTTATACTTCCTGTGTTCTTTCCAGTTCTCCCCATTTTGTTCCTTAGGCTCCTTGCATTAGTATATATGCAATTTAAGTCCTGGTAATTTTTTGTCTTCGTTTCCATAGACAGATTACAAAAGAGGTGATCTGGGAATACCCAGTGAAATTACAAGATAGTTAATTAGATGAAGTGTTAGGATCCAGGGATAGGTTGAGAAGTCAGCTAGATCATTTGCTAGATTTGACAAATTTCCTGAATATCAGGGTTTTTAATTCCTTCCTGAATGTTTTGTAGTCCGGTGTTGTGATCAGCAGGTTGGAGAGGTGGTGGTCTACAGTGTTCTCCCCAGAAATTTTTTCCAGCCGTGTGGCATGAAAAAGTACCTGGGTGGGATGAGACAGGGAAATTTGGTTGTGGGGAAAATTAAATGTGTACTATTTTTATTAGTTAATTATTTTCCAATGCTCAATATGACTTCCTTTTTTAAAGTTTGACACTTGTGCCAGAATATTTTTATTAAATTTAAGAAGTATCCAATTCTAGAAGTAAATAATTAGATATTTGCCCTCTTTCAAATGGTATAGAGGTTTAAAAAAGGGAAATATGTTAATGAAGTCATTAGGTTCAATTTAGCCATTTATTTCTGCATGAATTTAAACAACTAAAAAAAAAAAAAGATAAATATAGCTCATCCAGTCAAACAAGAAACGATTCTACAGCACCTCTAATAATGTTTTGATCACTAGGTTCCTTCCTGAGGTCGCACGGAGGATATGAAATAGATGTGATCCCCAGTTCCAGACCTCTTCCACATAATTTATGGAGAGGTGTTACTGAGCCTTGAAGGAGACCTGTGTGATTGCACTACAGCAAAATAAAAAAGTAACAGATAAAAATCATAGTAAGAGATAGGGCAAAACAGTTTAGGTAAAGATGCAGGTAATAATTAGGAATGTATTAAAATATTTTATTTTTTATTTGCTTATAATGTCATTTGAAAGCTGCTTGATGTTAATACAACTTTAATTTAATTCTTTATAGTGGGGTGGGGGGGACACACAACACGTCAACAGTAAAGTTAGAATAGAGTCATTAAATCCAGTGGCATACCTAGTATATATGACAGCCAGTGCTGATCATTTTTTTAACAACCCCCTCCTCTGTATAAAAAAAGTTATTTTTAGTAATAATCCATGAGTCACACAAAAAGGGTGCACATAGGACAAGGCAGCATCTTAAACACTGCAGTGAGCACTAGAACACCAACACACGCATTGTAAAACTAAAAAGCCAGATCTTGCACAGGTTCTTTCTACCTTTTGTCGTTTGCTTTAATCATCTTCTCTTCACTCTCTTCTTTCTATTCAGCGTTTGTCCTCTCTCCCTTCCATGCAACATCTGCCCTCTCTCTTTGCCCCTTCCACCCAGCCTCTGCCCTCTTTCTCTGCCCCTTCCATCAACTGTCCACCCTCTCTCTGCCCTTTCCATCCATATTATGGCATCTTCCCTCTTTCTATGTCCCTTCAATAAACTGTGCCATTTCTCTCCTTTATACATGATTCATTTCAGGTTCACCCCTCCTCTCCTATTTTTTGTCTCAACCCTCCCCCTATGCTCTGGCATCTCTCTCTTCTCCTTTCCTTCCTTCCTTCCAATTCTGCCCCATGGTCTGACATCTCTATTTCCTTCCCTCCCCTCCCCCCCATGCCCTGGCATCTCTCTCCTCTCCTATGTCTCCCTCTCCCTCCTTGCTCTGGCATCTCTCCTTCCTTTCCCTCTGGTCTGGCATTTGTCTCCTTAGTTTCCCTTCCCTCCCCCCCCATGTCCTGGCATCTCTCGCCTCTCCTTCCATTTCTCCCACCCTTTCCATTATTTGGCATCTCCACTCCTTCCTTCCTTTCCCCTGGTCTGGAATCTGTGTCCTTTCCCCCCCCCCATATGCCCTGACATCTCTCCCTTCCCTGGTCTTGGCATCTGTCTTTCCTCTCCTCTCCCTTCCCTGGTCTTCCTTCCCCCCCAAAAAAAAAAAATTGGGTGCAGCAGCAACATTTCTCTCCCCCTCCCCCCCGGTTGGCAGATTCACTATAGGCTAAGGTGGGAGATAGGTCAGCAATGGAGGGAAGCTTACAACTTGGTGCTCTTGCTTACTTCCTCACTGCTGGGTCCTGCCTTTACAGAAACAGAAAGTAGGCAGAACCCGGCAGCGAGGAAGGCCCAAAGCAAGCAATAACACCAAGTTGTAAGCTTCCCTCCGTGCCCTGTCTCCCGCCTTAGCCTGTAGCGAATCTATTTCTCAGACCTGCTTTTTCCTCATAGGCACCTTCTCTCTCCTTTTCCGTGTGCCTACAGCAGTTACTGAAGCACGCAGCTGCTAGTTTCCACCTCTCCTCTTTCTTATTGGTTTCGCTTTGTGCCTGAGAACCAATGTCCAGCCTGTCTTGCGGGATAAGCAGAAGAACAAAAGCAAACACTACGTCGGGGTTCTTTCTGTTTCGCGCACTCGGTCATAATGAGCCTGCAGCCTCTGTCTCCAATTGCGACAGTAAAAACTGACCAGCAGTAGGAAAAATGTTTTAAAAAGTAAAGCTGAAAACCCGCTTGCTGGTGCTTTAAAAAAAAAAACCAACACGTCAGGCTGAGGCAAATTTGCAACCTAGATGACAGCCGGGCGCTCACCTAAATTAGCCAGGTGGAACACCCGGCTAAAAGGCGCTAGGGAGAACACTGGTCTAGTTTCACTGCTTGGGTAGCAAGTAGGTTGTCGTACATTTTCTTGCGTTGTATGCCTTTGATGGGGGGGGGGGGATGTGAGTAAAGGGTGCCTGTGTTCTTCTAGGTCTGGATGTGTTGTTCTGGGTCAGGCAATCGTTTAAGTAGGTTGGTCCATTGCCATGTAGGGCTTTGACTAGTGTGCAGTAGAATTTGAAGTATACGTGCTTGAATGTTCGTCATATACTTGAGACAAGACATATAGAGATGCAATCATAGTGTATTGGAGGCATTTGATTATTTAGAATACTTTCTCCACATACTCGAGTCAAGGATTAAGGGTGACAGCGGTTATTCTCAGCTGAACTTGAAACATGGGACTAATGGGACCTTAGGACGTTGGAAAGGTACCTGTAGAGAACAATTCCCCGCAAATCCGTTCTTTTTCAGAAAATTATGTTCCATTTTCTTTTTTTTCTTTTTTTTTTTTGAAACAGAGTCTAAAATGCTGTGCTGATATGGTCAGTAAATAGTTCCAAATAGGTGTCAAGGTGTCAAGTTCAAGGTGGAACTAGGAATACTGAAAGGAAAGAGAACCATAGCGACAACTTTTAACTTCAGGAAGGGAAACTACGAAGCAATGAGGGGAATGGTAAAGAAGAAACTTAGGAACACTTCCAAAAAATGGCAGACGGTGGAACATGCCTGGTCCTTTTTCAAGGACACGGTGAATGAGGCGCAAAATCTGTATATCCCCAGATTCAGAAAAGGGTGCAACAAGAGTTGAACAAAAGACCCGGCGTGGATAACTAAAATAGTGAAGGAAGCGATAGGCAATAAGAAAAATTCATTCAGAAAATGGAAAAAGGACAAATCTGAGGGACACTGGAAAGAGCACAGGAAGTATCAAAAAGAATGTCACCGTGTGGTTCGAAAAGCCAAAAGAGAGTATGAAGAGAGACTAGCCAGGGAAGCACGAAATTTCAAACCGTTCTTTAGATATGTTAAAGGGAAACAGCCGGCTAGGGAGGAGGTGGGACCGCTGGACGACGGAGACCGGAAGGGAGCAGTGAAGGAAGAGAAAGAGGTCGCGGAAAGACTTAACATGTTCTTTTCGTCTGTATTTACAAGCGAAGACACAACCAACATACCGGAACCCGAACAAATCTTCAATGGAAATCAAGCACAAAAGTTAACATCCATGGAAGTGAGCCTCGATGATGTGCGCAGGCAGATAGAAAAACTAAAAACTGACAAATCCCCAGGTCCGGATGGAATCCATCCAAGGGTTCTGAAGGAATTAAAGGAGGAAATAGTGGAGCTACTACAGCAAATTTGCAACCTATCTCTGAAAACAGGTGTGATCCCGGAGGATTGGAAGATAGCCAACGTTACGCCCATCTTTAAAAAGGGATCAAGAGGTGACCCGGGAAACTATAGACCGGTGAGTCTGACCTCGGTTCCGGGGAAAATGGCGGAAGCACCGATAAAAGAAAACATTGATGAACATTTTGAAAAAAACGAACTTCTGATAACCAGCCAACATGGTTTCTGCAGGGGAAGATCGTGCCTGACTAACTTATTGCACTTCTTCGAGGGAATTAACAAACAGATGGACAGAGGAGACCCAATAGACATCATATACCTAGATTTCCAGAAAGCCTTTGACAAGGTGCCTCATGAACGTCTACTCCGGAAACTGAAGAACCATGGGGTGGACGGAGATATGCATAGATGGATCAGAAACTGGTTAGAAGGTAGGAAACAGAGGGTAGGAGTGAAGGGCCACTACTCGGACTGGAGGAAGGTCACGAGTGGTGTTCCGCAGGGCTCGGTGCTCGGGCCGCTGCTTTTTAATATATTCATAAATGATCTAGAAACAGGAACGAAGTGTGAGATAATAAAATTTGCGGACGACACCAAACTATTTAATGGAGCTCGGACGAAGGAGGAATGCGAAGAATTGCAAAGGGACTTGGACAAACTAGGGGAATGGGCTGAGAGATGGCAGATGAAGTTCAATGTTGAGAAGTGTAAAGTTTTGCATGTGGGTAACAGAAACCCGAGGCACAATTATATGATGGGAGGGATGTTATTGACTGAGAGTACCCAAGAAAAGGACTTGGGGGTAATGGTGGACATGACAATGAAGCCGACGGCACAGTGCGCAGCGGCCGCTAAGAGAGCAAATAGAATGCTAGGTATAATCAAGAAGGGTATTACAACCAGAACAAAAGAAGTTATCCTGCCGCTGTACCGGGCAATGGTGCGTCCGCATCTTGAATACTGTGTCCAGTATTGGTCACCGTACCTTAAGAAGGATATGGCGTTACTCGAGAGAGTTCAGAGGAGAGCGACACGACTGATTAAGGGGATGGATAGCCTCTCATACGCTGAGAGATTAGAGAACCTGGGTCTCTTTTCCCTGGAGAAGAGAAGACTTAGAGGGGATATGATAGAGACTTACAAGATCATGAAGGGCATAGAGAGAGTAGAGAGGGACAGATTCTTCAAACTTTCAGAAAATAAAAAAACAAGAGGGCATTCGGAAAAGTTGAAAGGGGACAGATTCAGAACGAATGCTAGGAAGTTCTTCTTTACCCAACGTGTGGTGGACACCTGGAATGCGCTTCCAGAGGACATTATAGGGCAGAGTACAGTTTTGGGGTTTAAGAAAGGATTGGACAATTTTCTGCTGGAAAAGGGGATAGAAAGGTATAGATAGAGGTCTATTACACAGGTCCTGGACCTGTTGGGCCGCCGCGTGAGCGGACTGCTGGGTGCGATGGACCTCAGGTCTGACCCAGCAGAGGCATTGCTTATGTTCTTATGTTCTTAATGTAACTGGTGATGGTAGAATATAAATCTAAGTGAGCAAATCCACTGACAAACGGTGTAGCAGTATGATGGGCTCCAATGGATGGTCCGTGCTTTGGCAAATGTCTTTGCCTTCATAGGGGGTCCATAACTGAAAGTAACCATCTAGGCAAAGAGTTGATGAATACGTGAAGCTACAATGAATATAATGAGACACCACTGGAAGAAACTGCTAGAGAACACGAATGCTGTTACGGACCCCTGATCAAGTTTCAAGTTTATTAAAATTTAATTGATCGCTTTACATAAAATTCTAATCGATTTACAATTAAAATAGGGGAATAAAGGCAGTCATATAAAACATGACGAGAGACAAAGACTCCAAATATGGACTGGAACGATAGGGAAAAAGGAGAACTACAATTTGGATAGTAAAGAAACGTAAAAAGGGCAGAACGAGAGGAGAGGGAAGACGGCCTAAAATAGAAAAAGAGGAATAATGTTTAGTCATTGCAGAGTAAGGCATTATTGAAGATTCAGAGATACGTTGGAGGTTAGAATTCAAAAGCATCTTTAAAAAGAAAACATTTTAGAGATGTTTTAAATTTGTCAAGATTTTTTTCTTCCCTTAACAAAGCAGGCAGGGAGTTCCATGTAACTGAGAAAGATGTGTTATGGCGCGTATTGATTACTTTGAATGAAGGGACTGTCAATAGGTTTTGAGAAAAGGATCTTAATGATGAAGGCAAAGTCATTTGCTGAAACATGGACCATGTAGGGTCCATACTTCAGATTATCCATTGGAGCCCATCATACTGCTACACCGTTTGTCAGTGGATTTGATACACTTGGATTCATATTCTACCATCTTGCCATCTCAGCACAGCATTTGGGACTCTTATGTTTCACGTTGTAGAGCCAGTGCCTCTTTTTGTTATGAGCTTTTAGCTGCTCCTATTGGATATATATATATATTTTTATTACCATGGGTATTGTTTTTTAAATTAATTATTATTTATTTTTATATTAATAAACCTGGGACTCACTGGTTCAGTTACTCCACTTCTCTGGTTTCTTTGAATACTAGGATTTGTTTGTTGCCTCACCCTTTGGTCAGTAGAGTTTTTGAGGTTCTTACTTTCCCATTTTCTTTTTCGACCACCATTGCATATTGAGCTGAGGATTTCAATGTATTATCAGCAATGACTCCCAAGATTTTTTTCCCCCCCTGGATTGTGGCTCTCTAATAGGAAACCTGGCATCATATTCCTATAATTGAGATTACTTCAAGCATCACTTCACACTTGTCCACATTAAATTTCATTTGCCATTTAGATGCACGATTCTTCTGTCCGGCAAGGTCCTTCTGTAGTTCTTCATAATCTGCTTGTGTTTTAACTACTTTAAATATTTTTTTTTGTCATTTGTTCAATTCACTCGTCGCAACCTTTCAGGCTGTTAATTAAAAAGTTAAACACTAGTTTCGATGCTCATCCCTGAGGCATGCTACTATTTACCCATTTTCAGTGGGAAAGCTTGACTATTCAGCCCTACTCCTTCCTATCTTTTAACCATATGCGGAACTACATCAAGACATCCTATTACTTTTTAATTTATTCTGGAGTATCTCAAGAGGACTTTATCAAATACCTTCTGAAAATTCAAACACACTATATTGATCAATTCATCGTTATCCACATATTTATTCATACGCTCAAAGAATTCTAATAGATTAATTAGGCATGAACTTCCTTTGCTAAATACATGCTGGTTATTATCCAGTAAGCTATGCTTATCCAAATGACTGGTAATTTTGTACTTAACAATAACTTTTTTCATTTTGCTTGGTTTCCATGTTATTTATTTATTTAATTCATTTTCTCTATAGTCAGGCCTGGAGCCCTTTTTGAAAACTGGCATTACACTGGCTTATCTCTAGTCCTTGGGTACGAAGTCAGATTTTAGCAACAGGTTGCAGATTACCAATTGTAGATTTGCAATTTTGTATTGAGTTTGTTTAGCACTTTGGTGAGACTGCCATCAGGTCCCAGTGATATGCTACTGTTTAGTTTGGGTTTGCTTTAGCATCTCTACCAGATTCAGTAATTATTGAGGCATGTGTGCCTTCACCAGAGTTGCAGGTCTCAAGTCTAGAATATCCTCATTTTGTCATCTATTCTTGTTCTGCTGATTGGTTGTGGAGGTAATTTAGGCTTCCAATGAGCCTTGCATGGACTTTTAGTAGGAAAGGTGGCCTGTATCTACAAATGAATGGGTTTGTTGTATCTCTGTCCTTGAAGATGGTTAGCATTTGCAAGTGAATTTAGGACAGAGCTAACGAACTGCCACAACCCATTGTTCAGCAGAAAAAACCCCTGGTCCGTTTCCTGCATCATCTCCTTCCTTTAATGGCAAAAATGCTGTCAACACTGGGTTAATGTCATAGGCACTGGATAGGAGAACAATGGCAGAACTGTGCAACTGGGATTAAAGATTTTTTTTTTCTCAAGATGTTTTATTATATTTATTTGTTTGTTCAATTGTTTAGCCGATCCTCCCAAAGGAGCCCAGAACAGGTTACAAAGTACATCCACAATATAATCGAGACATGACAGAGATGACATAATTTATAATATAGACATGACAATAAAATTTATACACTAAGCAGCATCTGGTGAGAGTAGGTGGCGTAGGTGCGTTGACTCTGAATGGCATTTCTGGGTGCATGTCCTTAAGACACTGGATTTGTGAAGAGGAAGGTTTTCACAGCCATCTAGTGTTCTAACATGTTCTAACAGATGGGGGGATGCTGTTCCATAGTTTGGGTATGAAATGTGAGTAGGAGCATTTGCGGGCTGTTTCAGTTTTGAAGGAGTGGCCAGGAGGTATGGTCAGTCGTTGTTCTCCTTGGGTCCTCAGTGGTTGCTTTGGGAAGTAGATTTGTAGTTTAGTTTTCATGTAGTACAGAATTGTTTCATGGAAGGTTTTGAAAGCGAGGACCAGGGCCTTGAAGGCGCAGCATTTTAAAATGGTCAGCCGGTGCATGGAGGCTAATGTAAGGGGTAACGTGTTTGCATAGGTTTTTCAGGAGGAGGATTGTAGCATTTTGCACTCTATGGAGGTGGGAGAGAGTTTTGGTAGGCAGGCCCACTAGTAGTGTGTTACAATAGTCTAAGCGGGATAGTTGGGCGAATTCTGGTTCTGAGAAGTATGCACGTATGGATTTTAGCTGGCGGAGTTAGTAGAAGGAGGATGATACTAGTTTGGATACGTGATTATATCATTGATAAGTTTGAGTTGAGAGTTGCTCCTAGGCTGTGGACGTTATCCTTGGGTGTAAGGGTGTTTGTGCCCCAGGAAAAGGACGGACGGGGGTATATGCAAAGATCTTGTGGATCCAAAGAAATTCTGTCTTAGACTCATTTAACTGTAACTTGTTCCCGGTCATCCAGGTCTTTATTTCAGTTAAGCAAAACTGTAGATTACTGATTTGTGTGTCTCTGTGTCAGCCTAGGGGGAGGTAGAGTTGTAAGTCATCTGTGAAAGAGTGGATTCTGATTCTGTGTTTTTCTGCTGTGTGGTAAACTTGCAATCTAGTGAATCCAGAGTTATTTTTGTTTAATGATGATATCTTCTGCAACGACATGCATTTTGCACTTAGGGTTAGATCCCATTTTGAAATTTTTCTCATATATAGTAAGCCACCAATTATCTGAACTCCGATTATCCAGATTGCTTCCTCCCTTCCAGAACAGATAATGGGTCAATTGGTCATGGGTCAAATGTGTCAACAATATTGGATGGGTCATGTGAGTCACAGGTCAGTGTCCGTGACCCATGATAAAATTATATTTATTTATTTAATTACCTGCTTTCTTGAGCTTGCCTTGCTCAATGGAGGTTAGTGGCCCCAATGATTGCTGTAGTCTGTGCTTTTGGCTTGGCTCTCCTACAAAGCCTCTTGGGCCGTGACAGTGGAGTGGAGTGCTTTTGCTGGAGGCCCGAGCTCTACTGCCAGCTGCAGAATGTAACTGCCTGCAGCTGTGGGGAGACAATTTACAACAGATCTGCGAAGCTGCCGCGGGGAACACAATTTAGCTGTTCCATGGGGAGAATGAAAGAAAGAAAACCGCAATGGAACAGCTAAGTTGTGTTTCCCGCGGCAGCTTTGCGGATCTGTTGTAAATTGTCTCCCCACAGCTGCAGGCAGTTACATTCTGCAGCTGGCAGTAGAGCTCAGGCCTCCAGCAGCAGCACTCCACTCCACAGTCACAGCCCAACCCTGACACGGACTCCCCACTCCCAGTAAAAACAATACGCTGATTCTGTGTACTGGTGGCTGAGTTCGACTGTGTAGGACTGGACTGACTACAGGTAGGAATCCGATTGGTGGTCTGAGCTGAGATTGGGTGGGCCTGGGCAGCCCACTAACCTCCAGAGAGCAAGTTTCTTCCGTGGGAACTTGTGGCAGCCATTTTCCCGCTTCACTGTTAGACCACTAGGACTTTAAAGGTAAGGTGTGGAGGCAGGATGGAACGATGTCTAATTATCTGGATTTCCCTGTATCTGGACTGCCCTCTGCCGAAGTTAGTCTGGATAATCGGCGTTCTCCTATACTATATTACTGTAGGCAAGGCAGAAAAGTAACATAACAATAAGTGCATTCTGAAGGGAGGTGTGGTATCCGTCCAGATACCCCTAGTAAACAAAATGACTCCCCTCCATGGCTGCTGGACTGTTCTTAAGATACTAACTAAAACTGCAAATATTTACCACTTCTACTTTGATGAACATTGCCACAGACTCATCTGGCAGCTTTTAAAAAGTCCTTGTGTTTACGTCTGAGACCAAGATCTTCTCCCTTGGCTTTTTTGATAAGAAGGTTTTAAAATCTTTTCTATACCAGAGAAAAGAAAGAAGCAGCAGAAACTAGGAGGTGCAAAATAACCCCACACCACCACCTTTCTCTCCTCCAGAACAATCTGCCCCAGCACCTGTTAGTTGTGATTTCTGGCTACTGGAGCCATTGAAAATCTAAAGTGGTTTCTCGACCTTGTTGTATCACTAAGAAAGGAAGGAGGAGCAGTGGTGTCTGCTGGCACCCGTCCTCCTTCCCAACCTTTTCCCTCCTCATTGCGCATGTGCGCCCCTTCCCTTGTATCTCTTTAATTTTCTTGGAGCAAGCAGTATCACAAACTTGCTGCCTGTGTCAGCGTTGGCTCTCTCTTACATGACTTCTGGGTCCTCCATCTAGGAAGTGACGTCAGAGGGAGAGCCGACATGGTCAGCAAGCTCAAAATGTTTACTCGAGCCTGGAAAATTAAAGAGGTATGGGAGAAGGAAGGTAGGAGGGGGGGGGGGTGCCACTGCCCCGGGCACCATATATTCTCGCTACACCACTGAGGAGGAGTTCCTCTTCGTTCCTGTTATATGCCCTTATTCTATGAAATTTAAGATTTGATTGGGGAGGGGTAATGGAAGGTGAAAACGGACAAAAACCCATCCATAACAGACCTAGAAATTAAAGCAACCAAATACCCAATCCAGACCTCACTCAGAATCTTGGGAGTGCTGATAGACAGAAGCTGCACTATGCAGACCCAGATCAACAAAACTACCCAAAAAGCATTCTTCACAATGCGCAACTTAAGAAAAATAAGGAAATTCTTTGACAAAGAACACTACAGGATAATTGTACAATCCCTGGTACTAGGTCTCGTGGACTACTGCAATATCCTTTATCTACCATGCCCCACAAACATGATCAAAAAACTTCAAACCGTTCAGAACACAGCCCTTAGACTAATTTACTCACTCGGAAAATTTGACCACATCACCAATGCCTACCTAGACTCACACTGGCTACCGATTCGAGCCAGAATTCAATTCAAACTATACTGTCTACTCTTCAAAGTAATTAACGGTACTGCACCCACCTACCTAAATGACCGCCTAAACCGTAACCTTCCAACCAGAACAAGAAGAACACTGACATCATTCACATACCCACCACTCAAGGGTACTCACCGCAAAAAGCTTTATGATAGCCTCCTGGCAACACATGCTGCAAAACTCGAACCTTCCATCACCAGATTGTTAACCACAACATCAGACCTCAAGACATTCCGTAAAGAAATCAAAACACTGCTGTTCAAAAAATATATACAATCTACCTAACCTCCCTCACCCCATCCCCCAAGAAACCAAAACACTGCCGTCCAAAACATCTTCCGATGTTATTAAGTCTTTACTATCATTCTGTTATTAAGTCTCTATCCTCAAACTGTATTCTCTATTGTCATGTACCATCCTGGAAATGTCCAGTTCTCTTCTTATGTAATCCGCTTTGAACCGCAAGGTACAAGCGGAATAAAAATCACTAATGTAATGTAATGTAATGTAATGAAAATCCGTATGAATTAGAAAGATTAGAGTCATAATTTATCAATTAGAAACTACCTGTGTGTGGGTTGTGTCCCCTGAAATAATTGTTGCATCTGATGGTGCCTCAGATGACTTTCTCCAGCCCTGATGCCATTTTAATTAAGTTTCAGCACTTAGCACTGATTGCGCTGAAAGGGCTTTTTGCTTCTGTAGAATGAGTCTCTTACCCACCTGCTGGGTTCGAGCCAGCCATTTTCTAGTTATATAACCCCCCCCCCCCCCAAAAAAAAAAAATGAGATGAGAGCACGTCTGGTTTTACATTGTCAGTGCTGCAAATGAGTGATCTGCTGTGCCTGGTGCAGTTTTTAAGACTGACTGAGACTAAATTTATCCTCCCAGGCTCTCTGATCTTCTAAACTCTTTGTTTTTTGTTTCCTCTGGTACATATCAGAAGGTGTCATCCATTTATCTAGGGAACTAAAGGTTAAGTATGTCAGAAAGACAAGTCCAGAAGTCCACTGTAGTTCTCAATCGTCTCTGGCCTAGATGATCTTTTTTTTTTTTTTAACACAGAAGGTCCGCCTTAGGAGCTGCTTGTAGGAGCCTCTGCCTGTGGCTTTAGTCAAGAAAAACAACTGTGGCTGGAAGGAGGAGGGAGCGGGCCAGAAGAAGGTAAACACCTGCGGAAGGGGGGGGGGCGCAAACCTGACACAGAATGGAGGGAGGGAGAGAGAGGGGCATGTTGGAACTCAGGAGGGAGGGAGAGGGGCGCGTTGGGACACCAAATGTTTAACAAGGACCCAGGTTTATAAATACGAGTCTGACGTAAGTCGGATGTTCGTAAAACAGGGAATTGCCTGTACTGCTTTCCAAACATTGGTCCCTTTTCCCATGTGTGTAGAGTTATTCAGTGATTCAATTATTTGAGGGCTTATATTTACCTTGGGACTTTGATCATCCAGCCCCAATGATTCTCTTCAGTAGGTTAACCAGACTGCTGCTGAAGGGACTTCTTCCCTTCTTTAATGTATGCACACTTGTCTCTGCTGAACAGTCCCTGAAGAGTCATCCCATGGTCAAAGAAGCCAAAATGTTTTTGATGACATCATCTCCGCAGCCCCGCATTCATCTCCAGGATGCAAGCGTCTCTGTCTTGATCTTTACATTCAACAGGGAGGATTGATGAGAGCACCATCTGCGCACCGTCTCTTCTCCTTCTTTTCCAGAGCTACAAAGTCATTTTTCATATTTTTGGTGGGGGTACCTAGCAGTATTGTTAGCGCCAACATGAATGAGCAACATCGTATAATAGTCATTAGGCTTGATGAGTCTTGGCAAACTCTCTGTAATATCTTGAATTTTGGCACTTGGCAGACAGCACACCTTGTCTGGTCTGCAGACGGATGCCTCTATGCCCCTTAGAAGGGAATTACTTTTTGCCTCCTAGTGGTCATGGATCCTGCAACTTTGGGAATTTCGAACTTTGGTTCTTCCTCCCCTGGAATGCTTTCACCTCCTCCACTTCCAGAAATTCTTCAGTTTGAGAGCAGGTGGAGTCACAGTATGGATCCTGCAGTGTCCCATAATCTGAGTACAGCTGTCCTCCCTCAGCTCGGCTTCTTCCCCAGAGATTTTACATACAGGCATTACTCTTTGAAAGTTGCTTCTTTGTGTTGTTGTGTAGCTGCATGGGATTGGGAGATCTTGGGGTTGCAGGTGAATCATTGGGGTGAGCTGTGTGGGATTGTCTTAGGGCAGGGAGGGTATCAGGCTGGAGTAAGTCACAGGATGTGCCAGATGGGAGTGTGTGGGGGTTGGGGGTTCAGTTTTCTGCTAAAAGGGCTTCTTCTAATGCTTTGATATGGGTTAAATCTTTCATAGTAATTCTGATTGCTTTGATGTCAGGATTCCCCTCTATGCAAATTTAAAGTCTTCTGGCAATGTACATTATACTGCTGAAAGCTGGAAAACACACATCTGAACCGAATGCGGAAGACACCTCCATTATCTTTCGCAAGTCCCTTGTATTTTTGTGTGTAATCCATTGAGAAATAATGACTTTTCCCAGTGCTCATTCTCTGAGGCTGTGGAGTCCTATCTTGAACCACCCGCCTTGCTCGAGATCTGAAGCAGTAGAGTTTCCAGGGCTAAATATATCCTACCAATCAATCCACTCTGGCAGCCCATCAGTGTTATGGCTGTCAGATTGAGTTAGTTTGGGATGCTCTAAATCTGCTGCTGCTGCCTGGTTGTGAGCTGGGAAATATATTCAAATAGAGGCATAGAAATTAGACTTGCAAATGTGTTACAATATGTCTGCTACACAGAGAATGGTGCAACGACTCAGCATTAGCACTGTCTATTATGCCTTATTTTTGTTAATTTCTGTTAATGGACTTACATATTAGCATAAATAGAGACTGCTATTTCATTGCATTGTGAGGGTAGAATAAGAGATAGTCTTTCCATTTTTTAATAGAAGCGTTAGCTGCCTTTTTATTGGTGGGGGGGTGTGATTTTTATGGCAAAGATTTCAAATCTGGCTCTCATCAGTGAGCTATCATCTGGATATCTTCCATACATTCCCCCATAGAGAGTTCTTGTTGGGTGGGGAAGGGCCAAATCATCCTCTCTCTTTCAGCTGCCACAGTCTCACCTTGATCGCTAAAAGCTATGGGACTGGCAGTGTGAATTTGATCACAGGCTGTCTACTGTCTGAGTATTAGATACTGGAACATTTAATACATCGTTATTGAACCAAAAATAGTTCACCCCAGCTGCTGTGAAAGTACTGATTCAGTGCTTGTGCACTCCAGAAGTTGTATTGAGTGCTTCTTGTGGGCTAGGATAGTCTTTTTTTTTTTTAAAGATTTGGTTATGTGTAAAACTGAATATTTGTGTTTTCATTGGGAGAAAGCATGCAGAGCATGTCTCATGGTATTTTTTCCAGCTCACTTGTAAGTTCCGTATATACTCGAATATAAACCAAGATTTTGGGGCCCAAAAAATGGGGGTGGGGAAGATCTGTTTATATTCGAGGCACCATCTGATCACTGAGGCCGCTGTCCTCCCTTTAACCCCTGATGACCACCAGTGCTGTAATTATACACCCTCTCCACCCACCCCCGATGCACACTGGCACCGCTATCCTCTCAACCCCAAGATGATCCATGCCATTGCCCTCCATGCATGCCCACCTGCCCTGCAGGCATCACGTTTACTCAGTTTTGAAAAAAAGCTGCCGCGGCCAATGCTGTGTGCTGATCCGGCGTGGGCCTTGAGCATGTGCGCATGATCGATGCCTTCTGGCTCCTGCCCCTCTGAGATTCTCAGAGAAGGCAGGAGCTGGCTCGAGGTCACGCACTGGATCAGCATACAGCATTGGCGGCGGCAGCTTTTCTTCTACACTGAATGGGTAAAATTGATATCGGTGGGGCGGCGGCATGCATAGATGACAAATGCACGGGTCATCTTGGGCAGAGGCTCCCAAGACGTGGTGCTGCTGAAGTAGGGGTGGAAGGGTTGAGAAGGAGTGCAGGAGAGTAAGGTCTGCTGGTGGACCTGGGGGTGGGTAAATAGAGTGAGGAGTTCTGCAGGAACTGGGGGGGATGTGAAGGCTGCTGCTGGACTTGGGGGTATGAATATGGGATGCTGCTGGATATTGGGAGGGAGTAAGAGAATGGGGTACTGCTGAACTTGGAGGGGATACAAATTTGGGGTGCTCATGGACTAAGGAAAGGGGTGTGAGTGAGGGGTGCCTGGTGGACCTGTTTCTTCTGGCACTGTGATATTAAGCTGATTCAATCTAAAAATTTGTTGGGGTTTTTTTTTCCTTTCTTCTTCTTAGCTATTTCTGGGCAAGAATCCAAAGCTCTGCCCGGTACTGTTCTTAGGGTCCAACTACTGAAGTCTCCGTCAAAGCTCACTCCAGCCCATCTACATCATCCCAGCCATTGAAGCCCTCCCCAGCCTATCCTCCACCAAACGGCCATATACACACACAGACCGTGCAAGTCTGCCCAGTACTGGCCTTAGTTCATCAATATTTACTATTATTTTCCGATTCTAGATCCTGTGTTCATCCCATGGATTTTGAACTCCGCCACCGTTTTCCTGTCCACCACCTCTATCGGGAGCGCATTCCAGGCATCCACCACCCTCTCCTTACAGAAGAATTTCCTTACATTTCTCTTGAGTCTACCACCCTTCAACCTCAAATTATGTCCTCTGGTTTTACTATTTTTCTTTCTCTGGAAAAGATTTTGTTCTACGTTAATACCTTTCAAGTATTTGAACGTCTGAATTAGAGAATGACATGGTGACAAAATTCATCACCGTTCCCGTCCCCGCGGATAACCGCGGGAAACCATCTTCATGTCATTCTTTAAGGAGAGAGGGAAGAATCAGAGTATGAATGGCCACAACCAATGACCCTCAAGCTTTGCTTTGAAGAATGCTGGTGTTGAAGGACTGAGGTTGAAATAGACACTAAAAAATGACATGGGATTATTTCCCGCGGTTATCCGTGGGGACGGGAACAGTGATGAATTTTGTCACCGTGTCATTCTCTAGTCTGAATCGTATATCCCCTGTCCCTCCTTTCCTCTAAAGTATACATATTCAGGGCTTCCAGTCTCTCCTCTTACTTCTTTTGGCGCAAACCTCCTATCATTTTCTTCACCCTCCTCCTGACCGCTTCAAGTCTTTTTGTGTCCTTCGCCAGATACAGTCTCCAAAACTAAATAGAATACTCCAAGTGGAGTCCACTAACGATCTGTACAGGTTTTGGCTTCGATGCTTCACTCTCCTTCAGAGAAAAGGTCTCGCTCCTTGCCCTTCACTTTTTCCTCATTTGGCCTCTGGGGAAGAGGATCCAGCTCCCCTCTCTGAATCCCTCATTGGGCTGCCCAGTTCTAACACCTCTTACGTCTTTAGATTCCCCTGGTGGAAAGAAAGCACCAGATACCTCCCTACACTCATTTTG